>NC_054748.1:3710079-5032579 GCF_018143015.1 Lytechinus variegatus | reverse complement strand
CGATGATGTCACTCACTATTTCTTTTATTTTAATTGTTTGAATCAGGGGAATAATTGTTTCACTTGACAATGAAGGGAAAACTAAAATATTTCACATTTTATATAATAAAATACAAAAGAATTAGTGAGTGGATGATGACATCAGTCTCCTCATTTGCTACAAATGATTTGCCTACCGACCAGGATGTGCATTTAACTGTTTTGTGAAATTAAGCAAAAATTTAAAATGTCATAACTTTCTTAATTTGCATCCGATTTTGATGAAATTTTCAGTGTTATGTTTGTTAGATTTTTCTCTTTTTAACAAATAACCTTTTTTGTTGGGGTGGACTTGTCCTTTAAACACGAAAACGATTGCCCCTTTCATGAACTGAATAAGTTTACCGCGTGAGAGACCCCCCCCGCGAAAAAAAACCCTATAAACATTTTCATGATCATTTCTCTGTAAGAGTTTATATACTTTGCACGTTTGTAATTAGTCATAGTACATCCCATATACAGTTTGCATGTTTAGTGAAGACACGTGTATCAGAGGCCACAGAAATGATTTGAAGAGGCGGGGGAGGGGGGGGGGGGATGAGCCGAAAGTGTGGTGGGCTGACCATTTAAAAATCAAAATAAGGCGGCCATTTGTGATCCCCTATCATGCCAACATGAAAGTGTTAATTAGGTGTTAGTGATTCTAAATCAGTGTCTAGCTTGCAGACATTAATTGTCTATGAATTGTAAAGTATCTTTGAAGAGTAAAAAAAAAGCCTTGAACAGTTTAGAAATTGATACAGAAAAAAAGCTTCTAAAGTGTTCAGAGTTTCATTTTTCAGTATGATAATAACAACAATAATAATAACTTAGATCAGTAAACAAGAAAAGTAAATGGACACTATATATTGTTTTTTTTTCTTTTAATTTCTTTTTTGATCAGATCAGATCCAAAATACTACAATTTGTTTTTAAGGAACAAGTCAAACAAAATCAATGGAACTTATTAAAGCAAAAGGTTCAAAAACGTAAAAACTTTAGTGTAGAGGAAACTAATTGATTTATTAATATAAAGCCCTCAGAAAATATGGTATATATACTTATAATTATTATCACAACTTATATGACATCGTGTAAATCATTGCAGTGTCATCAACCATTCATTCATATTGCAGTCTTTAAATGACGATTATCATAATATATAATCTTCGTTTAGGGTTGGAACGCAATTTTTAGTCAATTTTCTTTGCAGTTTTCCAATGTCCAGTGGTCGCTTATCTCTGAATAGCCAAATGATTCCCATATCTATCAAGCTCCATGAGTTACTGTCAAATGACCAATTAGTTAGTTAAAAGGAGCTACGTAACCCCTTGCGAAACGAGGTAAGACTTCTTTTTGTTTTCTAAGGATATTACGGGTATTATGGAGTACATTTCTTAGTAATATAGTTTCCCAAGAATCTGTATCAAATCGTTACTCAAGAGTGCCAATATTCTGGCATACCCAATAAAAAGCGTAATGAAACAAAACATTAGTAAGAAGACACAAAGGTAATTATGTCGTATATGTACATTTTGGGGGAAAAAGACACAACATCCTTTATGAAACCCTATATCAAACCCACATAGGGAAGGTATAGACACTATATCTGAAACAATATATATAAACACGTAGTAACATCATGTAGGCACTATATCTTATATAAACCGGTACTATGTGAAAGCAATATCATGCTTTAGGCATAACATCTTCTAAAAAAAACCCCACAACAATATATGGTAAGGTTATAACTTATTCGCGGTAGTTTTACCAGACCAAATAAAACAAAATTGTCACTACATCTCATTAGAAATAATTATTATGTAAACATAGACGTTATAATATCTACAGACATTAAGTCCTTCAAGAAAACTACATGTCATATACACTGCCTTTTCAAAGGAACCCAACATGCGACGGTAATGCAATCTTAATGGTCACTGTATCTTTGGCGAAATCATTTCATTGTACATCCTATTTACATATTACATATGAAGTTAATATGTGAAGGCAATAAACTTCACACATATAAACATATGAATTTTGTGATGGTAATATCATTTTGTGGAAATTATGTACTAAAATCGTATAGTCATTATATTTTAAGAAATCGACATATTTTTAGATAATAGCACATCTTGTATGTAAATAAACCAACACGTGTAAATGATAGAAAACCTTGTTACCATCACATCTTTGTAGCTACAGCACATATGAAAAGGAAATGATATAATGCAATATCATTTTATTGATATTATATCTTAGAAGAAAACAACATCTTTCGGACTTTACACCTTTCAAGAAATCAATGTAAATGAAATAACTTCTTGAAACATTACATCTTCAATAAAAATGCAATTATGTAGAGTAAATACTTGAAACGTCTCAGAACTATCGAAACTATTAGAAGTTAATAACATATTATATAAACTACATCTCAAAAGAAACCATTGTATGTGAATTCATATCTTATTGAGATTATTTAGGTAAAGCAAACCTTTTCAGTCATATCCAATAATTTTTTATACATACAATGAATATGAACAAAATATAACAGGCATTGAACATATGAAGAAAACAAATCTCGGAATGAATGAAATATCAAAATATAGACATTATATCTATCTGCGTGTTGTATCTCAGAAAAAAATATGAAGATACATATATATTATGGGTATAACACCACGTAAACACCGATGTGAGTAGAATTATTATCTTTCAGACGACCGTGTTAAAAAACCCCATGCTTTGCGAATACAATAACATGTTATAGACAATACATTCTATAGGAAACCAACACTTTGAAGATACTGATGATAACACATCATATACGAAGCAAATGCACATGCAGATATTAATAATAACGCCTTATGAATACCAAATGCCCGATAAACAGTTGTAGCATATTGTAGACAATACAAAAAACATAACATGTAGAGGCAATAACATATTCTATCGGCGCTAGATCGTTGAATAGTCCAATACACATGAAAGTGATACCATCCATTGAGCATCAAATCTCAGAGGAAATTATGTGAGTTTTCCAAAACAAGTCAATATAATTTTATATATACATTTATGGGCATTACAGTTTTTAAGAAACCAATAAATACGATTGTAATACCATCTTGTATACATTACAGTCGAGAAGAAAAGGAAACATATGGTTGCAATGCAATTTCAAAAAAGTTACAAACATAAAAAAATCAATAGATATCTGAAGATGATAACAATTTATATCTCTGAAAAACAATCTTAGATCAAATCGACATTTGAAAAGGAAATGCCATTGTCTTGTCAATTCGACTTAAAAGAAGTCAACTATATATATGCATGCAATTACTTCTTATACATGTATAAACTTGTCATCTTTGGAGAACTCAATATAGGTAATAACACCTTATATATTTCATTAAAAAGCTTCGGAGATTCAAGATCTCATTTTTCAAACATATCATGTGAAGTATAAATGACATTTCATAGTTATTTTGTTTTTGAGGAAACTAATATTGTGAATGTATCATATAATACATGTTTATATCATCACATCTCTGAAGATAGTTATGTTTGTACAGGTGTTAACACATTATATCTGTAAAGATCTTGACGATCAAGTTTATTAAAAAAATCATTAAATGGAACGATAATGCATTAGTCATTGATGAAATCAATATATATGCAATGCAAAAATATCTTATATATATTTGAAGAAATGAACATAATGTATAATGTAATAATTAAAACAAAAAAATCAGAGTATGTGAAGGAAATAATACATACTTAATATGAATATAACGATATCTTATATCTTTGAAGAAACTAATATACCTGAATGCAAAGTAACCTTATATCTTCAAGGAAAACAACGTGTGAAAATGTGTGTAGAGCAATTAACATGGTCGACATATGTGCAACCCATTATCATTTATATCATTATCATTACACAAACCAATTACGTAAATGCCGCTTTTTTAATGTATCTAATAAGTAACCTATAAATGCAATAACATCTTATGCATGCAGGTATTTAAGAATTATACATATCTCAAATACGCACTATCTGATGAATCACCACCTTATGCTTTTTGTGGCTCTGTAGAGAGGAACCATCTATGAAGAAATATACATGCATGTGATAATTATAAAAGCTTTTATCTATGAAGAAACCAATACATGTATATGTGTAGGTAAAGTTACCTTGACATTGTATCTTTAAGCAAAACAATGCACGTGAAGGATTATAAGATCGCTTTCAGCAATTTATATGGTAGGCATGTGTGCAACCATTATTTTTAAACGAAACCAAATTACATAAACATTGTATACGCAACATACATATGCATATACAATTATGTAGGTATTTACAATATAAAGTATATCTAATGCACACTTTCTCATGATTACCACTCAATGCTCTATGCGATTATAGACGAGAAACATTTATGAAGCACTCAATATTGTAGGTATGTGTATGAAATAATGTCTTTTAAGAAACCACTTTATGTAAATGTAACTTATAAGTAATTACCTTCTATATGTTTGAAGATATCAATTAAATGTGAAGGTATAATTACCCTATACAAGGCAGACAATGTGTGTGAATGTATATAATATATAATTAAGCACTTTAAATGGTAGGCATGAGTGCATACCATTATCATTGCAGGAACCAAATATGTAATTTTCACATCTTAAATTCATCTTTATTGGTTACATATGTTGATATATATATATATATATATATATATATATATATACAATAATATCTTAGGCTTGTAGGTATTTACAATACTAATGCGTTATATGATATACATTCCCTATTTATTTATCACTCAATGCTATACATTGGGCTCTATGTACACGAAGAAATCAACATGAAAAATTATGTGAAGGTAGAAATACCTAAAATCATAAAAAACCTGATATATACGGCAATAATACCTTAAATCTTTAAAGAAGTCAATAAAGGTAGGAGTAATTTACATCTGCAAGGGATAAAAATGTGAAGGTAATATAAGCTCACTTCCAGCACCTAACAAGGTACATGTAGGCATGTGTGGATCCCTATGCAATTTTAATTAATGACATTTTACATTAATGAAATACATACATCATGTTTACAATTATAAATATAACATCTTATTAAAACAGTAATAATATATGAAAGCCACTTGATGATACGTCTTGCATGATATTTGAATAAATATAAACACAGCATCTAGGAAGAAATCAATTTAGAGCTAATGACAATATCAGTGACGAAACTTATTAAGTTTATTGATACTCAAATATTTAGACCTGGGGCTGTTTCACAGAAATTGAAGTATAACTTAGAGTCGCACTTAAATTCCCAGTCACGTACGGTATAGAAGACATAACGACGTTGGTCAGATCATGACTTAAGTCATACTTAAATCTTTGTATAACACCCCCTGATCATGGAACTTTCAGTGAAGATAAAGCGATTGTAAATTGGGGATTTAAGGTGAAGTGAAAAATACAATGGATTGGAATTCCAACCTTTGATAATTACGACAAAATCTCAGAGTATATTATTTATTGGTGGGGGAAAAAAAACAGTTCAAAATCTTTAGCATGTTCAGGGAGTGTTGAGTAAATATCTCTGTCTAATGATACTTTCATCGATTTTCCTGGACTTGTTTGCCACTTAAAGACACTAAATTTATACTATTTTTAATAATTATTCTAATGCTAACTGAATGATGGCAGTCATCATGATTCAAGAAGCCCAAGTTCCTTGACTGCGTATACCTGCCTTAAATTTGTACAATCATTAATACATTTTGAGGTAACCAACTCATTGCCAAGTGGATAGGTCCATTGGGGGATCTGTTCTGCAGTTCATAAAATGTGTGAAAATCAGGAATTATTCACCTGTGTTATGCCATTGATACTTGATACTAAGCCTGAGAAATAATACAATATGCAGTATGTTACCCGAAATAATCAGCACACCACTCGCTGGCATCTTCAGGCGATCTGATACAGAGTGCATTCTCTGTACTCATAAATTGGATCAGTTACGATGATAGAAACTCCTGAAATGCATTGGAATTGGTAATTAATTCTTTTATAACTTTTTTTTTTCAAAAAAAGAGGGAAAGATAAAGATCCCGACTCTTTAAAAACATAAAAAGCCTCTGTAACAGTAATTTCACGAGAGTAAGATGCAGGGTGATACAACACAACATGTCTCTAACATGTAAAATTACATTCATTCATATAATTACGCATTTATGTTTGGAAGATATATTTTCTCGTCAACATGTATTTCACTTTGCAGCTTATATAAACTACACTCTTTATAACTTGGTAGTTTCTGTGCTGCAAAGGCCCTTAATTCCTCGGTCTATTCGAATTCATTTTTTTTTAATAATTACATTTTATTGTAAAGTGGACGTCAATGTTTCATATGACTTGAATGAAAGTAATTTCCTGATTCTTTTCCTTTCCTGGATTTCGCTTTTTTATATAATACATTCAATTCAAGTAATTTAAGTGGTATATTTGCGGCATGCATGGTATCTGTTAGTACGTTTGGGAAAGCATTGTAAGTACAACATCCTCTAGCGAAATTTGTAGCTCCTTTAGCCATCTCGGGCAAGCACTACAGTCACAGCATTGGTAAAATGGCATTCCTGCACCGGTTGTCCAGTTTATGATTCAGGGACTGAATAGAAACTCCCGTTGGAGAAATTCCATAGCTGCTGTCACGAGGCAATATTTCTCGATTTGTACTTGGGAGCCTCATCTTCAACGGAAATGCCGTCATTTCCACTCTTTGAAGGGCTGCCATTAAGGGTCATGTGAGTACTGAACTCTGTTTAGAAGTTAACACTGGTTCTTTTTCTGCATCGAATCGCTATAACTGAGAACTTTTCATGCATAACAGAAAGCTAGGATTTCTTAGTCTCATCCTCCCTCGAATTTTGAGGGCTCGCTCGTGTCTTGCTCAATTTAAAATCAACTTGAAGAGCCCCTTCAATAAAACTAAATCTCAAAAATTTAAACTATTCTTGAAACCTGTACGAGAAGAGCTGAAAGAACCACGATTAATTCCTAATGGTGGACTTCGCGCAGGTCAGCCAAGGCCTCCGCCTTTGTTATTTTCGTCCAACCTTCCGGTATATCAGGTAATTCTGCGCTATGCATATCCTTTAGTTGGTGCTGGTATTTTGCCATAAACCACGCCCAGTATTTGGACACATCGTTGGTGGGTTTAGGAGCTATGTCCCAGTCGGGTATGTAAGTCTTGTATTCTTTAAAATTGTGACCCACGGATTCGTCGCCAGTTGTTGAACATTTTCCAGATTTCCTACATTTGTAGTTACCAACAGAGCATTTAAATGCTACGGTATTCCGTTGTACGTCATAGTTGCATGTTTCATGCACCAGCTGCCCCTCTTTATAACTCACCCCATCGATTTTACCGTCCCTTTCCCATCGCAATCCTCCAATTCCCTGTGGTCTGTGCTGTACACACATGTGACTTCGCTCATTCCTTTCATAATGGTCAGGTGTAGTATCTGCACATGGCTCTTTACAGAACGGACACTGTTCAGGACAGCCCCATAACTTGTCTAGAATTTGCTGTGGTGGAGATGCCTCATCCCATTCAACAGAGTCTGCTGTTTGTAGGGAAAATTCCCCCTCCAGATCAGCCTTTATAATACCCAGCTGTTTTAAAAGTATCCTTTCAAGATTGTTGAAATCCGCCACTGATCGACCTCTCACTAAAGTCAGAGTCCTGTAAGGTACTGCTATTTCATCAGAGACCCTTTGACAGAATGTTCTGATCCAATGGATCATCCTTACACCACTCTTTCCCCTGACCTCATCTGTTGCATGATGAACACTATTGATGATACATTCCATGATTTTGATAATATGGATCTTTGTTATTTCTTCATATCTGGACATTCCATTTGCACTTTGTTTCGAAAACATCTTCTCATTTGTGTAATGGGTGATCCATTTTAAAGCAAAGTCTTTGGCATTGCGGATGTACGATTTGTAGTTCTGGAAGTTTCCTTTCTCAGCCAGGTCGTCCATTATTTTTATCATTAGGTAGTACTTTGTCATCTGAAAGTCCCTGAGAACTTCATCCGTGCATTTTCGTGGAACAGCCTTCTTTACAGCATCATTAACAATTCCCTTCAGCTGTGTGCATAGTAGGTCACCTGCCATGACTTCTTCAGTGCTCTGTTTTACCTTATTCTTGAAAAGACTCCAGGCGGTGTTCCTGTAGTTTTGTAGCTTTGCCTTCACACCATGTCTTTTGTTATACTCTGATTGCATCGAGTTGAACACCTGGACACAGTAACGGCTCACATGAACTGCAAGTTTAACAATATATTCAGGACGAATCTTGAACTTGCCGCCTGTACACGCCTGTGCTTTCTGATCGTGAATATCGATTCCCTCCACTATCTTTTGTATGACATCCGTCGCATAGTATTTTTGGAATTTTACGTCGTGTTTCGGAAGGCCTTTTACATATGTGCTTATCATTGTTAGGATGCGGCTTGTCTGTGCCAATGTCTTATTTCTTGCATCCCCCTCTGGGCCACTGGCACCAGTGAAGTACTTCTTAACGTAGCTTATTTCCAAACTAATGTGTTTTGTGCCCACAAAATCTATTGTCACACTCTTTTCCAACGATGTATGCTCAAATGGAATATCCAGAGGGTGACGCTGCAGCTCCGAGTTAAGAAGACATTCATGGGTATTGAATCTCTTATGAAGAATTTCCTTCATCACATGATCCATTCTCAGTTCCTTGTCAGCTGTCTTTGTGGCAAGCTCGTGCACTATTGACGCCCACATGGAATCAAACTGTTTTTGCAGTTCAGTATCAGTTACTTGTTTTCCTTTCAGTTTGTCTGCAAGGTCAACTGCTTTGCTCATGATATATGATTCATGCTCTGACCACTTTTTATCTTGCAAGATTTCTACTCGGCGTGCCTCTTTGACTGAAAGTAGATCTGCCTTACCCTCACTTAGATGCTGGTCAACCGCAAAGTTCATTTGATTCAGCTTAGACTCTCGCCACTGGACAATTATATCCTGCAAGTCACCGTTCTCAAAGTAATCATTAAGACGTTTTTTTAGTTCCTCAGCCTTTTCAGTCAGAACTTTCAAGATTTCGAAATTGAGGGATCGGTAAGATTCCTCTAGGCTTTCAATAGTTTCACATCTCCTCAGTGTGATTTCTGCAGCGTGTGACCAAGATTTCAATTCGTTTTCTAACTCCCATTCTAAAGTGTAGTATTGGGACTGCAAGCTGTTGTAGGCTTTCACTTCAAGGCTGTTGCGGAAGCTAAATACAAAGTCATCAGCAAGAACCCCGTTCCATAGATCAGCGATGCGAATTGAGAGTTCCGGAGCAGTCAGAAATGTCTGTCCATTTGCAATCTCTCCCAAAAGATTAACTCGGACTAAATCTACCTTTTCACTGTAGCCAGGATTTGAAGGAGCCATGGGTGGATTACCATGCCACAGATCAGAAAAATACCAGACGTGTTTTTGGACATCAAAGTTGATAATCTGGGAGAAACTCTTAATGTCTGCAATGTTCTCACTTAAGGCGGCTTCTTTTGCCATCTCATCCAAGTTTTCCTGTAGTTTTTGGCATCCGTGCATCATCATATCTTCTGCATTAGCTGCCGGGACATTCTGATGAACAAAGATGCAGGTTCGGTTGTCTCGAATGTTTTTCCTGACAAGATTCATCCTGAGAAATGCATGCACTGCAATCTGAAGAATATCTTTTATTTCGGCTGTGTTTTCTCCTTTGACGTTAATCATGGTTACGTCTCCCATACCAATTACGAGGGTAGCAAGTTCATTATCATGCTCGTACTTAAGCTGTCCTAGCTCTGGTGCCCGAAGTCCCTCCGTATCTACAACGGCCACGTAATCAAAAGGCAGATTAGCGGCTCCATCGACTGGGATGAGTTGCATGTATGCTCCCCTGGTGCATCTACCTGCACTGACAGCAAACTGCAACCCAAACATAGTGTTGAGAAGTGTAGATTTCCCTGAGCTCTGGATACCCAAGACAGAGAGAACAAAGAGCCTTTTTTCGCCAAGAATATCTCCAAGCTTACTTAGTACTGCGCGTACCCATACAATAGGGACGCTTGACGCGTCTCCATCCACCAACTCTAAGGGGATTCCTTTTAACAGCAGTTCAGCAGCTCTTACAGGTAGATACTCGACAGCTGTTTTAGTGTCATGGTTTACCTTTCCACTCGCCGTCACCGCTTCGTAAATCTGCCCGAGTTCTCTGAAAAGATTTTCTAGTCCAAGCGATGCACTGGAAAGTCGGTTTTCTTGCTCGTCCATTTGGGATTTCAAGCTTCTCAATTTTCCATCGTCTTCTTCCTTCTTGCACTTCTGATACTCTGTCCATACCATGTGGTACTGCTTGCGAAGACCTGGCAGGTTGCCTCTCGATTTTTCATCTAAGAAGAGGTTCATCCACTTAAGGAAATACATAACCACATTTTCCTGCTTTTGGAGATTTGACATAAATTCTTTGATGAAAGGAGTAAGTTCGTTGCATATTTGCACTTGTTTTTTACGAAGACGGTCCATATCCTGTTGATATGACTGCGACCCCTTCCCACTTGATCTGTGCTGCCTTTTTAGCAGCCTACAGTAATCAACCCATTCCGTACCTTGCAACGGAAGTAAGAGGCCTTTATATTTATCAATGTCGTTACCTTTCATATGACTTGCAACCTCTTTTGCAAGATCCTTACCTTTGGTGCAGGCTTGATCATCATACTCATCTATGATGATCCCAATTTTTGATGCGCGTTTAGCACATTCTTCCATCAATATACCAGGAGACCCAGCAAGAGCCACTGTCAGCTTTCCTCTAGCTTCGCTCTTAAGCTCACTTGCATTTTTCTGGGCTCCTTTCAGGGTGTTGGATGAAATAATAGGGACCCCTTTCAGAATATCCCTCCCAACTGCCTCATGACATGCTCGTATTTCTTGGAGGAACTGTTTGTTATCTTTATGCATCATCAAAAGGAGGATGACTTTTCCACCATTCAGCAAAATCTGTTGGCATGTCTCAACGTTTGAGGGTTTTGTCAGGTCTTGAGCATTAGCTATAACAAACAACACAGATGATATTTCCTGAAGAATCTTCAACTGTTTCTTCATTAATGAGGCATCACCTCTCAAATTTAGGAGCATTGTTGTGCCTGGGAGGTGTTCTTTCTCTTTGCCCGTTGTTACGAACCAGGAACATTCCACGAGACCATCAGAAATCATTCTGTCAGCATTACCATTGCTACAATCATGATGAAAGAACGTATCATGACTGTCATCCCTAAGAATGTCGTTAATCAGTTTGGACTTAGACAGTGTTGGTCTGTCTAATCTTACAAATGACACCACAGGGAAAGGTTTTTCAGTCACTGGTGTCTCCAAAGATCCATTTTCCGTGTCGTGCCACTGAACATTTATAGTTCTAAGTGCCCATAGTGACATTCCAATGTTGTCTTCTGATCCCATATGGTAGAAGAAGGGAATAGCAAGTTTGCAGATAAACAGCTTCTGAGCAAGTGTTTGCTTTAGACAGTTATCGCAACATATAAATGTTGCCACAATCACATCCAACGTGCTTAGCTGCGTTGGCTTATTTTCACCACAAATAGTGCTTTGCATTTTCACAAGAGCTTCCAAGTCACAGTCACCTTCGTCATCAATCATCTCTTCTCTGGATGGTTTGTTTACCTCTGACGAAACAAGATCTCTTGCATGAAAATCAATCATAAGGAGTTTGCGCATAATCATCCAGGGAATATCAACCAGATTGATTCGCTCAGTGACCCTTCTAATGGTAATGGCGTCCAAAAGGGATATCTTAGATGGATAGTATTCATTCAATCCTAGGATATTTAGGATACCCGAAAAATCACTTTGTAATTCGACCCCAGGACTGGTTCTCACTACTGATCTTTCATCTACTACGGTTTCTCTGTCTTTAGAGTTAGCCATGATTTGTAGATCAATGATAGTCACTTCTTTTTCTTTAGAAGCAGACATGGTCCCGTTTGCTAGTTCACGGGTGATATTGGTCAAGTCAATCCAATTAAAGGGTGAACGGGTGGTATACCTGTTCAAGACCATATTCAATTTGGCTGATAATACTTGCCTAAATTCTTTAATTGCCTCAGAGAATTTATCTTCTAATGATTCAACCCTTTCGTCAAAACTACCAGAAGACAGTAAGGTATGGATAAGAAATGCCTCAAGCTGAACTATTCCTTTCTCTTTGTAGACAAGAAACTGCTCCCAAGACACTTCAATGAACTTGACAAAATCATGTAGCATCTCCACTGTAAGAAGCATTTCAAACTTCTTCGTAGGCCAATGGTAATGAATAGTCAACAGGGCAACTTTTAGAAAGAACATTCCATGTTCTTCCCCAGATGACGATAAGTTCTTTTGAAGCTGATCAATACAAAGTGCTAAATCAACTGTTGCTCCTGCATTGATATCATCTGTTACCTGGACGTTTTTCTTTGCATTATTTAGGTGTTCAATTTCCAGTACTGGAATGAATCTTTCCTTCAGAATCTTCAACAGGTCAGGAATGCTCTTGACATTGACTTCTGCCAGTATAGTGGGAACATCCACAGTTATCGCCTCAGCCCATTCCATGATTTTTTTTTGGCCGGGGAATTCTCCGAATTTACCAGTATTCATCAACTTCTTCATAAAAACCCGTATCAGTGTCACATCCGATGGAGCAAACATATCTTTCAGTTCCACGACATTTCCAAGAAAGTGGATTATGTTTGTTTCAGTGCATAACTTGTGCTCCCAGTATTTGTTTGTGCCTGTCTTTACCCGCACCAGATCGACCTTTTTCAGCATCTCTTGAAGATATTCAATACATTTTTCTGGTAGTATTGGAGAAGAATTCCACTTGGCAATTTTTTCTATTAATAGGTCCATTTCTTCAAGTCCTTTCATAAAAGAACGTTCTTGGTCATTAGATACAGGGTAACCACTCATCCTTTCCCAGACAGCCCTTAAACACGATTCAAGTTCAAGGGGTTCCTGGAAATCACCCTGGTGGTTGGGAATAAGCTGCCAGATTCCAACAAAGTCAGTAAATAAAGACATTCCTCTATCTATTAGTGCCCAGGAACTAGTGCATGTTCCAAGACCAATCTTCCAAAGTGCTAGTGCGCTGACACCTCCAGGCCCCCCTTTCCTGCAAGATTGTAAAGTGGTTTTTGCAAGCTCTGATTTCTCATAATCATCTTTGAAGCTGTCATGTGTTTTCATTTGATTGGCAAAAACTAAGTCACCAACAGTGAAGCTGGAAAAGCTGCCTGAAACGTAGGAACTAAGTGCATCTCTAACCATGCACTTAGTTTTAGCCCTGTTGGCTTCGGTCTCGCTTGTGTATGTTGCTACAAATTTGTTCAGCCCACCAAAATGAAGAACCCCTGCGTTGATATGTGACCCATATGCCGTAAGGAAGTCCTCACATTTTTTGTTCACTAATTCTACGTTTTCAGTTCCTACCAAAAGCCTATCAATGGCCTTGAGTTCTTGCAGAGCACGTTGAGAGAGTTTCAAGCTATATAGATTTAGCTGACACGCTGCTGTGGGAACAACAGAGTATATTACCCTTGATTCAAAATGGGACTGTTTGTGAGATTCCAATTCTTGTTTATCTCCCTTTTCATATTTTTCGGAAAACTTGGGCTCAGCTTTGAACCCCCAACCACTGCCTTTCATAGTAGCTGCAGCGCTGTACCCCATATTATCAAGGGAACAGTGAAAATGATCAGATTGTGCTTTGGTGGAGAAGGTAGCAACGTCCTCGACTTCTATCATCAAAGGACTCTTCAATGACACATTAGAAGGCGTGCTCAGCACAGTCCGTTTAACTAAATCTCCACGGAAGGCTTCACCCACCAGAATACCCTTCAAGGCTAACCCTGCTGAAGCATTTTCTAGAATTTCTGCTGCGCTATTCTTTGGTCTACCTTCATTTAACTTGCCAATTTTCTCAAGGTCAGAGCTTATCTCGCTGATTATACAATCAAGACCTTTGCTATCATACTTTTCTAGCCATTCTTCTTTAGTAACTGACATTAGTTCTCTTAACTGATCCAGTAATTGGTTCATTGTATCATCAGTGTGATGTATATCTTCCTGTGTACGGTATATCTTCCTGAGTTTGACAAGATCTTGTAGGAGAATTTTGGTTTGTTCTAGTTTTTCCTTGTATTGTTTTTGACGCTCGCCCATGAAAACTTCGCTATCTTTGTTATGGATACAAAACAGATGTCTGAGTGTACTTTCTTCCCCATCATGCCTGACTTCCGCCTTCAGCTTGTTGAAGTCGTCTATTTTCAGATTTGCAGATTGCTTCATCTTGGTTATTCCAAGTTTTTTCTTCAAGACTTCTGCCCAGTATTCGGCATCTAAACCTGCCTCAGCGAGTCTGACAAAAATATCTGGTTTGGCTGTTTTTTCTGCCTGACTGGACGTTGCTTCAATTTTGATACCGATGAAGCTTTCCAGAGCGTTCTTCTCCCACTCCTGTCTAACAGAATCATTCAGAACTTTCAGCTCGGTCTCACCTAGGTACTGAATTTGCTGTGGAAGGGAAATATCAAGTTTGGTCTTTAAGATACCTACCCAGTAATCAACCTCAAGACCAGCTTGCAATAACATCTCGTTCAGCTCAGATCTTGTGTCTGGTGTCTTTTCTGAAAGAAGAAACCAAGCTTATTCTTAGAAAGCGCTTAGAAATCAACGTATAAAGCGCTTTATAAATGTTATCATTATTTTTAGAAAATGACCAGTTATTGACTAAATGCACTTAGAGCTAGTTTATACCAAGAAGGAAAGGCGTATGCATAAACGCATGCGCGTGGGTGGTCAATTAAAAAAGTAGTTTATCAATTTGACTGCTACCGTTCTTTTTAGGTTCGAGATAATTTATGTTTTTCGATTTGTCAAAAAAAAATTGAATTAAAGCGGAACACGTTTTTGTGTTCTATAACATATCTCTCCCCCAGAATTAGTTTCAGCAAAAGTGGATATGACACAAAATTTCCTATATCAGGTAATAAAAAGTAAGTTAATCTGCAGGAAATAAATTACAAATGTTCTCTTATATTTCTTCTCTTTATATTTTGTGTCAAATTTCTTAGTTAACTTTGCATCAATGTTTACACCAAGAAATATATATAAATATATATTTATTTATTCAACCGTAGGAATCTAGAGACTATTCAATTCTAATGTAAAGTTCTTAGGGGGTGTTGCAAGAAAATATTTGCAATAAATCACAAATATTCTGTTGCAATTTTACAGTTGCTTGATCATTTTTAACTTTAGCCAGTCAGATTACGCTCCTTTTTTATAAAGCAGATTAGCAATCAATCGCAAATTTGCAATTAATTGCACGGCATTGCTTGATTTTGGGAACGAAAATAGAGTTGCAATTGATCGCAAGTTTCTTGCAACACCCATTAGTGTCATATTGTTTATGACGATCACTGAAGATAATGAATTTTTCTTAAACCACATGTGCAGCTTAGAGAGGTCATCATTTACTTGTTCTTGCAAGAAAGATCTATATCATTGAACAGTACATTTTTATCATCAGCATAGAGTATGAATGATGGGATATATGACAATATGTAAAATATAAATAACCAAGTAAATATTTCACGATGAGGTAGTTTGTAAGGACGGCCCGTAAATTCATATACAAAATTAAACAGTCCATAATCACACTCATGGCTTACCTTGGAAATTCAGATCCCATTTTTTGACCAAAAGTTCTAGTGCCTCGCTGTATCCACACTTCTGAAGAGCTTCACAAACCGTCCTTCCAGTGGCGTTTTGGCCTTTTGTTTTCCGCCAGGAACGCAGGATGTTGAATGCCTGGAGTTGAAGATCGCTCGTGTCACCCTTTCTCTCTTCTTCTTCTTTAATAAGAGCTTCTTCGATATGAAGTTTGGTAAATAACTGTCTCAGTTGAGTGTGGTCGAGATTGGCTCTATGTGTGACGTCACGTAGGTCTGTATCAGTTAATTGATCCATACCTGGAGTTGTGTGATATCGGAAAGAGAAATGCTTTTCTAAGTCAAAATATTCAAAGTTATTTCGCTAAAACAGACCACCTGTAATTTAAAGTTGGAGTTTTACGCAAACTGTTCATAATTTAATGAACAATTTCAAAATCCCGATGTAATATATAACTGTGTACATGAATTGAATTCTCATCAGTCTTTATATTGCATAAACGTAATTATTGTTTTTTTTTTCCAGTAATTTTTATTTTCGTAAGTGTATGTGTGTAAAGGGTAGGCACTTTTGGGATGGTGTGTGTGTGTTAGTGCATTCTTTGGGTAAATCGCCTATGTGTAATGATATTCACTTGAGAGACATGAAAGAAATTAGTTATTTTGTATGAGATTGAAAAACAAGTTTACATGATTGTTTTTAGTAACTGGTAATTTCATTGCTTTAACCCTAAATAGACTGGGCTATTTCAACGCCTAAGAAGACGGGGGGGGGGGGGCTGATTCAGCTCCCCTTATGATCTCGGCCGTCGATCGCGCGATCGTGACGAAAATTGGCACACGCGTTACCCATGGCATTGTCTACAAAACTATAACATCAAATTCTGCAAAAAATCTCATGTCTCATTAATTATGCTAATTTATGCGTAAAATCATAAGTTTGCTCTAATTAATAAATTAATGCCCCTGAAATGCTAATTTTTGTTTCACATACTCTAGATAGGCATCTGATCAAATTGATTTAAAAAAATTCAAAAGCACATTTATTTTCTTATGTATTCTATTGTTTTCTGAATTTCTTATGTATTTCATTGTTTTTCGACTTTTATATTGTTTTTTCAATGGAAATTGTCGGGGACTTTATTTTGACCATAAAAAAAGAAAAAAATCTTGTTTTTAAGCAGTAAACGGAAAAATAATGATGCATTTGTGAATATTGGCTAAGAACACTATTTGCATTGGATTTGTACACAAATTCACGTTTTTGAGTAATGTTGGGTCTGCATGCACTTACGAAATGTTGCGTAATTTTGGAACCGCGTACCCGGGGGTCACAATTTTGGTCTCAAAAGTTGTGCAAGACTTGAAAGTAAAAAGTCAGCAGCGACGCGGTCAAAAAATTTCGCGCGGCGGATTTATCGCGAAAAATGTCGTGGGGGGGGGGGCTGAATCAGCCCCCAGTCTTTTTAGGGTTAAGGGTCCTATGACACCAATTCCACCTTATTCTAGATACATATTATTAGGTAGTTTTACTTGAAAAATACGAGTATGCCATCGGTTCCTGTGTATGACGAACCGGTGTTGAGTTATTCCATGGAAATGAACTTCAACGGGAACGCCCACTATAATTTTCGAAAAGGTCGACCGATCGACCTGTCAATCATTGTGACGTCATCGAAGGAAGGTTTTTCTCAGCTGTGCAGCCGGACCCCTAGTTATTGTACACGTTCCTCCTGTAGTCGCTGTTTCGACCGAGCTCATCCTTAACGGATTTATTTAGATTTTTATGAGGTTTTGATCAATATGGTCATCAGCTGCGTCTGATTCTTCAGACTGAAGATTCAGGTTCTGAATATTATTCCAGCAATTCAACTGATTTACTTTGAATCCATACGTGCAACCACAATAGTCACTTCACGCTCCAAACGTCAACAACGCTCAGCAGCTTCCTTCCCTGACGTCATAATCGTCACTTGATATACGAAACCAAATCGCAGGGGCGGATCCAGGATTTTGAAATAGGGGGGGGGGGCGCCAGCGGCGAGGGAGCGAAGCGACTGAGCGGGGGGAGGGTGTGGGAGGGGGGATACCCCCCTCCGACGGCAAGGACTTTTTCAAAAAATCATGTCCAAAAGTCGTATTTTGAGAGCACCTTTAGAAGAAAAATGCACACTTATTTGTAATCAGCAAACCTATAGATTATCAAACATTAAAAATTGGGGCAAGGGGGGGGGGGGGGTTAATGTCACAATTTCTACTTTTTAACAATACACAATGTGTCCACGGGACGTTTTTCCCCAGCACGAAAGTATTTTTATTCTCCCCCCAACCCCCCCCCCCCGTCACATAAAATCTTCGCTCTTTACGCTGACATATAGCTGCCTATACACAGCAAACGCGGAGTGGGGTCGACTGGTGATTGAGAATATACAATTTTGCTCCTTGATAATTCGTTGGAATTATTGCTTCGGCGAAACTTAGTTGGGGCGCCCTGGATAATATGCCTCTGAATCTACCAGAAAGTGTAAAAGTTAGTTTACATTAAATACAAATATGTCTGACCTATACATTTTAGTGAAAACGTACATGACCAAGGCAGAATGATAATGCTGCGCACGTGGCGCCCGATATAGGGCTTCATCTTTGAGTGAAGAATAATCTCGGGATACACATTATCATTCGCATCGTTGACACTTTCTCTCGCGATCTGTTACTTACAATTTACATGTATTTGCCATAAAGACGGACAAACGCATGTTACAAAAAACACAAAATTTCGGGAAAAAATGATATCCAATCCAACATCTTCACACTGGTCACTGCACTGCAACTCCCGATTACAAGTGGTGCAACTTTCCAACCAATCGACTTGCGCGCCCTGGAATTCCGGAATTTACATATTGCAATACAGTATGACAGAGGTGCATTTGTGCGAACACAAAGGCCATGAGCGTAAGTTAAAATATAGTTTTGACTAGATCTAGCCCTTGAAATTGACTACATTGTACCAATCCAGTAAATATAACCATCAAAAAAAAAAAAAAAAAAATCCGGCGAAAATAGGGGGGGCGCGCGCCCGGGGCGCCCCCCTCTGGATCCGCCACTGAATCGGGCTGAATTTCTATGGGCGGGGCAAATTCGGCACAATTTTCAATAAAAAGTGCCTTTGAACCTGATGTGGGATGTTTTTCTGGTAAAATTTTGATGGAATCGTAATTAGTAACCACTAAGCTAACGAATAAATCAGCATTTTTGCTGTATTTCATGGGATCATTAAGATTGCCTATGCAATTGTTTGAGTTTACGCTGATAGCTCTTAACCCCCCCCCCCCCTAGAGATAATTGAACTGAATTAAATTAAGTGTTTTTTTTATCTTAAAATACTCAATGGAAATAGCGGTCAAAAGGCTGAATTTCATTCAGTTTACAAATGGTGTATATACATGTACAACTTAAATACAATAGGCAAATACAAAAATGAAATTGTTCTACAAAATATACATTTATGAAACTAATTGAAATATCGAGCTTATGACAAGAAAGCCTCACGGGAAGAAGAAAGAAGTAAAAAAAAATGTTGAAAAGAAAGACGCAATGAAAAGGAAGAGAGGGAGACAGGAGCAAAGTAAAAGAGGATGGGTATCAAACTAAGATTGAAAAGAAGTATTGGAAGTAATAGTTATAATGCAACAAATGGCAAATTCAAGAAACAAATTAGATTGTGACACATGTTGCTTTAAGTCATACTTTTTTTAAGTTTTAATCATGTGTGACGATGGGAATTTGCTACATATTGGTTCGGATTCCTACAATTACATTACATTTAATGTCAAGTCCACCAAAACAAACAAACAAACGATTTGAATAAAAAGAGAAAAGCCAGCAAGCAAAGCACATACCGTAAGAAAGTTGCAACATCTTAAAGTTTCGCTTATTTTTTACAAAACATTTATATGCACAACTCTGTGATATGCTAATGAGAGAGTCGATGATTTCATTCACTATTTCATTGTTTTTGTTATCATTTTAAATATGAAATATTTGGTATGTGCAATAAGCTGGAAATGAAGGCTGATACGTTAGCATCGCACATACGCTGAATCATCCTTTTGCATAGTGATTCCAGGGATACAAACAATGTTTGTTTGAACACATGAAATTCGGTCAAGGTTTTATTTTCTTACGTTATTCATAATGTGTAATGCGCTGTACAAGAACTGACTATTATTATTATTATCAATATTGATACCCTAACGTACAAAGTCCATTAAAAATATCTATAGTTGACTTGTTTGGATTTAAAAGCCGAGATGTTCTTCATTATCTGAAAACTTGCATGTGCGACCAATTTGAACCTTTTATGATCTGACATGACCTTCACCGAAATTAGACGAGACTTTAATGCTACACAATCCATATATTTACATTTTGGTATTTCATTAACTCGATTTTAGATCAATTTTCATGCTTATTCTGTAAAATAGAAATGATTTCAAGGAATATGAAAAATTGGGCGTGGCGAATAATGTTTATAATTTCATATGATTTTATTTATCAATGTAAACACAATACATATCAAATTACAACATAATATAAACATGATAAAATAACATTGGATGAATCGCCCTACCCAGCTGACCCATTACAGCACAACTTTTCTGCCGAGGGGGCCAGCTATACGAAATATACAACATGAAATTCATATTCCAAAGATAAATTCATTAACACATTTGTAGAACATAAACGCAACATCAGAAGAAAGAACAGCAATCCCATGCACCCAACCCTACAGTAGACACCGAGTACTTAACCCCACCCACCACCACCCTTTAAGTATCCTAAATTATATTTGTGAATTTCGGTTTAAAGGGAAATAGTTTTCAGGATTCGGTAATTAAGTGTCCTAATGAATGTATTATAATTAGAAGATGGTTTTATAGAAGGAGATAAACAAATGAATTGCTAGGCCCCACGGTATAAAAACATTCGACGACACGATTCAGTATGTGGCATAGGTAAAGATAAGTAAGGGAAAGTTGTGATAAATAGTATCAAAAGAATATTTTAAGTAAGCATGGTAAGGGACAATAAGATCATGAACAATTTTTAAAACCATGTAGCTCATATGTTTTCGCCGACGGCATTTAAAAGATTTCCAGTTTATTATTTGGTAAACAGTACGATAAAATTATGTTTGAATGAACTTATCCCAATTACTATTCTTCCATTTATGTTTTGCAACTTTTACAAATTTGGTAACACATCTTTTGCTACTCGTACACTACATCAGCATAGTAAAAAGGGGAAGAATAATTAATTGGCAGATACATTTCAAGCTAGCCTCATTAAAACTGTGTCAAAGACGGCCAAAAAAACCTTATGAGTTGGCTCACTTTTTTCTCAAAACGATTGCCTTAGAGTGGCGAAGTGGCAACGGCCGGATTCTTAAGATATACACCCTCAGCCACAATTTTCTGCAAACTAACAATACGCTATATGCTAGATTTTAAACATCATTCCCTTTTAAACATGATTTATTCTGTAAAACAGAAAACAAGCATCAATGACAGCAATTTATATAACTGGCTTATGATGTCAACAGAATAAAAAAGTGTAAAGTAGATACTTAACACCACTCTGAGCAGAAGAAAAATGCAAATCCACCAAAATTTACGGTCTTGTACAAATTTCGAGTGTCGAAGAAACAACAGAAAACATGCAATTACTTAATCACACCATTTCGCAAATCAAATATTTGAATTATCAAAGGAGAGGGAAGGGTAAACCACAAACTCTTATGCGAAAGATTACAAATAAGAAAGGAATATTTTAATAGTGCGAAAAACGTTAACGCGACAGTATAAACATGGGGATATTTAAAGTTTTGTAACAAAAACCAACTAAATGAGGATGAGGAAGTGAACGGGCCACTCCTTTGCCTGCACTTGAGGTCGATTGATCATTGCCACTGTTTTGTTTATTTTTTGGTCCGTTGTAAACCGTGCATGCTGGGCCAGTGGTAGAGCGTTCGCCTCATGAACGGGAGTTTGTGGTTTAGACCCTTGGCCAAGTCATAGCAACGACTTATACACATGGGATCTTCCGCCTTCTTGCTAGGTTCTTATCATTTAGATTGGAGAAGGGTAATAATAGCATACTATGTTGTGCAGGGTTGGTATTTTATTATGATTTTGAACATATTCCTGCTAATTCAGATAAAATTTATCTACATTCATTTTCCTATTCTCTATAGTTATTTGACCTGTGTTTTCACAAATGCAATCAAAATTTTAATGACATTTTCTAGATTATGTACGTATGAAGTACTTGAAATTGACGAATACTGAAGATTACTCCAAATCAAAGGATTATTTTAGTTAATTTATTTATAATAGATTGAACTACTCGCATACACTGTAAAAAATGAAGTGCTAAAAATTTAGCACTTCCAGTGCTTGTATAGTGACTGCACTCTAGTTTAAATTTAAACTAGGAAATCTGCACTCGAAGTGCAGTCACTATACAAGCACTGTAAGTGCTAAATTAGTACTTCATTTTGGTTTACAGTGTATCGACTCTTTGTGTCTAAATTGTTAATTTTGTATATCATTGTTGTATGTCCAACTACTTAATAAATAATAATGATAATAATAATAATAATGATAATAATAATGATAATAATAATAATCAAGCCTTAGCCTTAATCCTTAAATATTTACTACAAATTATAACAAATTAGATCAATACATAAAAGTTACATCACTAAAGATATTAAAACTTCAATATTTCAAGGACTAGTCCTTCCCAACAAAAAGTTGATTTGAATAAAAAGAGAAAAATCCAACAAGCATTTCACTGAAAATTTCATTAAAATCGGATGCAAAATAAGAAAGTAGTGACATTTTAAAGTTTCGCTTAATTTCACAAAACAATTATATGCACATCCTCGCTGGGATTCAAATGAGGAAACTATGACGTCATCCACTCACCATTTCTTTTGCATTTTATTACATGTATATAAAATATTCTAATTTTCTCCTTATTGTCAAGTGATACAATGATTATATTTCATCCCTGAACATGTGGAATTAGCATTGTTCAAATTGTACTATATGGATCAGTCAAGTTGGTCCTAATTGTCAAATCTATAACGTTACACCTCTGTGGGAAAATAAAATATTATATAATTCAAATAATAAAAAAAAAGAAATAGTGAGTAATGGGCATCATCAACTGAGTCACCAAGTTGTGCATATCACTGGTTTGTGAAAAATAAGCGAAACTCTAAAATGTCACAACTTTCTTATTTTACATCCGATTTTGATGAAATTTTCAGCTCTAAGCTAGATTGATTTTACTCTATTCATTCAAGTCAGTATTTTTCTGGGGTGGACTTGACCTTTAACAACATAATATATTGAATATTATAAACATTATTTTGAAAATAAGTGAGTTTTGAGCATTGATTTAAATATGGGGAAAGATGTTGCAGTTATTTTATTTATGAAAGAGAAGTCCATAGTTCAGGGGCAGAAAGAGCTCTTTGACCATATGTATTTGTACTTGTGGAGGGAACAGTGAGAAGATGTTACGTCTTGGGTAAGACGGTTCTATGAGTTCTGATATATACTGTGGGGAGAGGCAATTCTGGGCTTTTTAACAGAGGATGAGTTTTTCAATGAGCAACAAATGGAGCTTTACCAGAACAGGATAAATTGAGTCACGTGTGCGAGCGCCTGTTATGAGCCTTACCGCGGCTGTATTCTGGGGCGGTATTCTGAACATTGTCTTTTCTCCATATTTTATCTTATCTCATACATTTCAGACATATGACAAAATCGGTATTCTGGTGGATGTCATAACTTTTGTCACAAAAATTGTCATAAATTTTGTCTCTTCTCTTTAGCGCGCAGCAAAAATACGCGGCTTTAAATGCGCGTAATCCTTTTATACAAGCAAAAGATATGACAAAAGTTATGACAGGGGGGTAGCAGTCATAAATTTTGTCATATCTTTTAGTACCAAATATCCCGATACCCTGCCGACTGAATGTCAAGCAAACAATTATATTATTTAGATTAGATTGTGGTATTAGTTTCATCTTCCATGACAATTTTCAAAATTATTTTTTCATGCTACAATTAGTTAGGTCCTACATTTTTATTCCTCCTTTTTTTCTCTGTTATCCTTACTTTTATACTTCTCCTCTAAAATTCTTCACAGCTCCCTGTCTCTCTTTTTTAACTAAGCGCATCAATATACGCGTAGTAGCGCGATGCCAGTAACTGTTTGGGGGATACGCCCTACCTGCCACGGGGCTTTCTTATCGGCTAGAAGGGCTCCAACTGGGAACTAACGATGATTTTGATTGGCTCGCTTCCGAAAAGATGGGTGGGAACTTTGAGAGATATGACAGGGAAAAGACAATGTTCAGAATACCGATTTGTGACAATCATAGCGGTGTCATATCTTGGAGAGAAATGACAAAATTTATGACAAAAGTTATGACAGAGTTACAGAATACCACCCCTGTATTCTTTGAAGACGGTTAAACTGGGTTTGGGGTAGCCCATATAAAAGATAATTAAAATATCAACATGAGATATAATTAGTGAATGAACAATTAGTGCAATTGATTTCTGACCAATTGTAAGAATAGCCATGATCGCCGACTGACAGGTCTTGGTGATGTAGTAGTAATTTAGTAGTAAAATGGTATTTATTGGCAAAAACAACACATCGCAGCAAAAAGGCTGAATTACATGAAGTTTACAATTGTAATGCTACAAATTTGATTACACATTATTTTCAAAATTAAATTACATAATAATATGAAATAATTACATCTCAAGACTAAGTACAAGTTTTAACAGACTGTCACAATGCGACTGTAAGTCTATTTAGTGTTAACCCCTAGTAACCATTCAGCTTGTATATAATAAAAGGAATTTGGGTGGTTGACTCTTGTCATAGCCCCAGAGTCAATCAACTGTATCTTTAAGTAAGTGATCAAACCCGCTGGGGTGTAAGGATTAGAATTTTACTTTGACTTCTTGACAATCTTAGGTCATGAGCATTGGGTCATTTAACTTGATATATTTTGTTAAGTTCAATCGGTCTCTAAAATTCTATAGATGTTTGTTTTTATGTATGAGAGGAAAAGATTGTTGAATGTTTGAGATGGGAGTTTTGAATAGGTGAAATTAAAGCTTGGATAGTTAAGTAGTTTTAATTGAATATGTTCAGCGTGGAAGAGTAAAGCAGAGGAATATTGAGAATGTTAATGACTTTGTCTTTGTGAGAGTCATGATGGAGTGGTGTTTGAGTAAAAGCAAATCAGAAATCGTTTGATTCTCGGGAGAGGAAGACCCTTCCACATTTGGTCTTAACTCGGAGTGTGAGGGTGTGGTTCTCGTAGGCCATTACTTTGGGTGTATGTTGCAGGCTGTGTAGTGCAGGCACAGCGGAGTCTTAATCCCCATCGTTGGCAGGCTGGATCCAGGCAGCACAGGCCAGGTAAAGCCACCACATCTGCCCTCATCTCACCAGGCACGACTGTTCCAAAGAACTGGACGAGCTGGGCTCGTACTTCATCCTTGAACTCAGAGTTCGTGACTTGTGATTCATCGTAGCAATCTTGTGGCTCTCAGCCCCCATCATTTCGTCCGCGAATCTGGACTGGCTTTTCGTCGAGAGTTCGCTCGCTTTACTTCGCGTCGTCGAAGCCACCGCAGTTCGCTCTTAGACGACTATATTCATCAGACCAACGATAGTCATTGACGATGTCGAAGGGGTCCTTATTCTGAACAATATAAATTATAACCAGATTAGATATACTACGGTCCAGTGTAGGTATTCATCCAAGTATAAACCCTCTTTTGTTGAAACTTAATTGGTGGAATTAATAACCAAAAATATTGTCACGTTTGGATGCCAAATTATTAGGCCTTGATTAAATATAAATAAATCACTCTCATTAGATACATATTGCAACATATTCAGTATAGGTTAATTCATGCTGATGTTAACTGCTGAATACAGTTTGATGTTATGTTGATATGCATGTGATTCATGATTTAATTCTGATTATTCAATTTCTTTAACTATATGTACATTTATAGAGCTGGTCGCTCTGAATTAAATTTATGTTACATATAGATATTGAATGATTGTGTGATTATTGCAAGTGGTAACTACTTTCGTTTCAAGCAGAACCAAATCTATTACCAGACTGGGAATTTCAGTCCCAAGATCTGACATTTTGGCGACCACGAAGGGACTCTCTTGTCCATTTGATAGGTTAGGTTAATAATGAAATGATTGTTATCATTGATTGGAATTATACTTGTATGTAGATCTGATAATGATATTTTGATCTCTTTTCCATCTGGTTGTTTTTACAAAGTTGTTGTAGGTCCAAGGTTGTAGAAGACAGTGGTGCATGTGGAGGTCAGGGCAAGGAGGCTTTACTGCGTGTACGCCTGTACGTGCCAGTGCTGTGTGCATCGAGACTTCATTGCGCTGCGTAAACTGTCTGCATATGGTAAGTTTGTAACTAAACCTGTGGAGTGGCCTACAGTATGGAGAGAGACAAGTTCATTGCACAAGGAGAGAAGTTTGGTTTAGAGGGTGATGAATTGAGAGCATATGTTGATGAATGTGTGCGAGAAGCTAGAGATGAAAGAGCAGCAGCAAGGAGTGCTGAGGTTGCAGCTAGGAATGCTGAGATTGAAGCTAGGAATGCAGAGATTGAAGCTAGGAAGGCAGAATCTTATAAAATAGCTCAACAGGATGAAGCTAGGAAAAAAGAATCAGAGTTATTAGATAAACAGATTAAACTTGAAGAGTTAAGGAAAAATAATGGGACAGAAAATGTTTCACGTGCAGGGCATTCACATAAGCCTAGTATTCCGCCCCTCCCCTCCCTAGCTGATCAATTCAATGAAGCCCATGCAGATATGAGAATGAGGAGAATGAATAAAGCCCATCAGTCCAGTTCTAAAAATGGAAATCCTAATGTGAATAAGAGTAATAACAATGCAATTAATCACACTAAGGTTGAAAAACCAGGTAAGTCCAAATTTGATGACAAGAAGTGTTTCAATTGTAATAAATTTGGACATATCTCTTTTAATTGTCCAAACAAGAAAGGTCGTCGAGAGATGGGAGCCAGTGTTGTCGCAGGCAGGTCAGCAGAAGACACATCAGCTGGAGATGATGCTGCAGCAGGACCTACCGACACTAGAGAGATGGCCGGACACTTCAACCACAAGAGTTTGAGTCTAATCGTGCAGGAGAATCTCACAGAAGATGGAAGCGGAGTGAAGTTGGCATCTGGTGACACTCTACCGGTACTATCGGCAGTGGCGAGTGGATCAGAAGTGGAGATGCCAGTCGTCGATGGATTGGTGAATGGGAAGCCCGTGAATGTTCTTCGCGACAGTGGTTGCACAACAGTCATCGTCCGATATGAGTTGGTGCGTGAAGAGCAGTTCTTTGGAGATAGGCTGACGTGTTTGCTCGTCGACCGGACGCTGAGAAACTTCCGACGTGCCAAAATCGACATAGATACTCCATACTTCAAGGGTAAGGTAGAAGCTCTATGTGTACCACCCCCTGTTTATGATCTTGTATTAGGTAATATTCCTGGAGCGAGGCAACCAGCTGATCCAGACGGAGACTGGACGCCAGGAGATCATCAAGGCAGTGCAGTGGAGACAAGAGGGCAGAAGCGGCAGGCGGGACGGACAAGGCCTCCTCTTCCTGTACCCAAGCCACTAGAAGACATTGTGTCAGTGGATAATCTCATCCAGGCCCAGAAGGAAGACAGCTCGTTGGATGCCTCTAGGAAAGCCGCTGAGAAAGGAGAAAAGAAGATAAGTAAGGGTGGAAATTCATCTTGCTTTTTCTTTAAGAAGGATGTACTCTATAGGGAATACATGGATGCAACCCCAGGGTCAGATGTTCTGTTACAAGTTGTCGTGCCCACCAAGTTCAGAAATCAAGTCTTAAAACTGGCTCATGAGTCGATTCTAGGTGGCCATCTAGGGAATAAGAAGACCTGTGAAAAGATCTTGATGCATTTCTTCTGGCCAGGTATGCATGCAGATGTAGTCCGGTATTGTCGGTCATGTGGGCCATGTCAACGTACTTCGCCGAAGGGAAAGGTCACGAAGGTACCTCTGGGATCAACCCCTCTCATCGATGAACCTTTCAGACGTGTGGCGATGGACTTGGTTGGACCGATAGAGCCGGCTAGTAGTAAAGGTAACCGATTCATACTAACTGTTGTAGATTATGCTACTCGTTACCCAGAAGCTGTAGCACTTCGCCGTATTGACGCACAGACGGTTGCGGAAGCACTGATGGACATCTACTCCAGGGTAGGGATACCACGAGAGGTGTTGACAGACCGTGGCAGCCAATTCACATCAGAGCTGATGAAGGAAGTGAGTCGTCTACTCTCCATCCGGCAGATGACTACTACACCCTATCATCCTGCTTGCAATGGGCTAGTTGAACGCTTCAATGGTACCTTGAAGTCCATGCTCCGCAAAATGTGTGAAGAAAGACCCAAGGATTGGGAAAGGTATCTTAACCCCCTCTTGTTTGCTTACAGAGATTCAGTGCAGGAGAGCACAGGCTTCTCACCCTTTGAACTCCTGTATGGGAGAGCAGTTCGAGGCCCTCTTGCTATTCTTCAAGAGCTCTGGACGGGTGAGGTTGACGACCCAGATACCAAGACTACTTACCAATACGTACTGGATCTGAAGGAGAGGCTGGAGTCGACGTGTCAACTTGCCCAGCAGAATCTCAGCAAATCAGCGGAGATATACAGAAGACAGTACAACAAGAAAGCCAAGGAGCGAAAATTTGAAGTCGACGACGAAGTTCTTCTTCTACTTCCAAGCGACAGCAACAAGTTGTTGATGCACTGGAAAGGACCTTTCAAGGTGGTGCAGAAGGTAGGACCTCTCGACTACAAAATCGATTTGGACGGGAAGACGAAGACATTTCACGCAAACCTTCTGAAGAAATATTACAGGAGAGAAGAAGTAAGTGCGGGAGTGTTTGATGTTGTTTGTGTCTCTGTAGTGGACGAGGACGTAACCCAGGATTGTGAAGGAGAGAGTGAAGATGTGGACCCTTCGGTAAGAAAATACATTCTTCATCTCCCTAATCTTAACCCTACAGAATCACTCAACGATGTGCAAATCAGTCCACAACTGGATGATGACCAGCAAGAGAAAGTCAACTCTCTTTTACATGAGTATGAAGAAGTCTTGACAGATATGCCGGGATCGACAAACCTAGGTAAGCACGACATTAAACTTGTCACTAAGGAGCCCATTAAGAGTAAGCCGTATCCATTGCCACATGCACTGCGAGGTAAGGTGAACGAAGAGGTTCAGAAGATGATGGATTTAGGGATAGTGGAACCGTCCAATTCCCCTTACGCATCCCCTGTTGTTATGGTAAAAAAGAAAGATGGGTCTATTAGGTTTTGTTGTGATTATCGCAAATTAAACCAAGTCACCATAACTGATGCAGAACCAATTCCCGATCAGGAAGAAATATTTGCTAAATTGTCTAGGGCCAAGTATTTCACTAAAATTGATTTAACCAAAGGTTATTGGCAGGTGCCCCTAACAGAAGAAGCCAAGGAGTTGACGGCATTTGTGACACCAGAAGGTTTGTACCAATTTCGAAGCATGCCTTTTGGGCTAGTTAACGCTCCAGCAAGTTTTAGTCGGATTATGAGAGATCTACTCCGTGGATTGAAGTATGTAGACAACTTCATTGATGATATTTTGATTCACACGGTAAGTTTTGAGGAACATTTGGATACCCTCCGGGAGGTATTCGAGAGACTGAAGAAGGCCAACTTGACGGCCAGACCAACGAAGTGTACAATCGGATGTGTAAGTATCGAATTTCTTGGTCATCGAGTAGGTCAAGGAGAGCTTCGGCCAGTGCAAGACAAAGTCGAAGCAGTGCAAGAAGCTCAAAGACCGAAGACCAAAAAGCAACTTCGATCCTTTCTAGGTCTTGTAGGTTATTACAGGCGATTCATTCCGAATTTTGCAGCCATAGCAGTACCCTTGACTGATCGAACGAAGAAGGGGGAACCACTTCTCGTGAAATGGGGAGATGCAGAAGAGGCAGCCTTCAATACCTTGAAGACGAAGCTCGCTAGAGAACCCATCCTCCATCTTCCAGACCTAAATCACCCTTTCATCTTGAGGACCGATGCTTCAGATAATGGCCTCGGGGCAATCTTGCTTCAGGAAACAGAAGGTAAGAAGTTTCCGATCGCCTATGCCAGCAAGAAGCTACTTCCAAGAGAGCAAGGCTACTCAGTCATGGAACGTGAGTGCTTAGCGGTTGTATGGGGAGTTCTGAAGTTTGAACCGTATCTCTATGGCAAGCACTTCCACCTAGAAACGGATCACCAACCTCTGAAATGTATTGCCAAGTCGAAGGTGGCAAACGCAAGGATCCTGAGATGGGCTCTGCTACTACAGCCGTTCCGGTTCACCATCACAGCGATCAAAAGTGTAGAGAACGTCGGTGCAGACTACCTAAGTAGGATACCGGATAATGATTCTACATGAAGCAGAAACCAGGATGAGTGTTTTTGGTTTTCTTGTAAATACATTTATATTTGTATTTATATATTAATTGTTTGATTTTCCTTCCAGGTTCGGAGAAACTCACTCCAAAAATTATAGAAATTTCTTGAAGGAAGGGGAGATATGTCACAATGCGACTGTAAGTCTATTTAGTGTTAACCCCTAGTAACCATTCAGCTTGTATATAATAAAAGGAATTTGGGTGGTTGACTCTTGTCATAGCCCCAGAGTCAATCAACTGTATCTTTAAGTAAGTGATCAAACCCGCTGGGGTGTAAGGATTAGAATTTTACTTTGACTTCTTGACAATCTTAGGTCATGAGCATTGGGTCATTTAACTTGATATATTTTGTTAAGTTCAATCGGTCTCTAAAATTCTATAGATGTTTGTTTTATGTATGAGAGGAAAAGATTGTTGAATGTTTGAGATGGGAGTTTTGAATAGGTGAAATTAAAGCTTGGATAGTTAAGTAGTTTTAATTGAATATGTTCAGCGTGGAAGAGTAAAGCAGAGGAATATTGAGAATGTTAATGACTTTGTCTTTGTGAGAGTCATGATGGAGTGGTGTTTGAGTAAAAGCAAATCAGAAATCGTTTGATTCTCGGGAGAGGAAGACCCTTCCACATTTGGTCTTAACTCGGAGTGTGAGGGTGTGGTTCTCGTAGGCCATTACTTTGGGTGTATGTTGCAGGCTGTGTAGTGCAGGCACAGCGGAGTCTTAATCCCCATCGTTGGCAGGCTGGATCCAGGCAGCACAGGCCAGGTAAAGCCACCACATCTGCCCTCATCTCACCAGGCACGACTGTTCCAAAGAACTGGACGAGCTGGGCTCGTACTTCATCCTTGAACTCAGAGTTCGTGACTTGTGATTCATCGTAGCAATCTTGTGGCTCTCAGCCCCCATCATTTCGTCCGCGAATCTGGACTGGCTTTTCGTCGAGAGTTCGCTCGCTTTACTTCGCGTCGTCGAAGCCACCGCAGTTCGCTCTTAGACGACTATATTCATCAGACCAACGATAGTCATTGACGATGTCGAAGGGGTCCTTATTCTGAACAATATAAATTATAACCAGATTAGATATACTACGGTCCAGTGTAGGTATTCATCCAAGTATAAACCCTCTTTTGTTGAAACTTAATTGGTGGAATTAATAACCAAAAATATTGTCACGTTTGGATGCCAAATTATTAGGCCTTGATTAAATATAAATAAATCACTCTCATTAGATACATATTGCAACATATTCAGTATAGGTTAATTCATGCTGATGTTAACTGCTGAATACAGTTTGATGTTATGTTGATATGCATGTGATTCATGATTTAATTCTGATTATTCAATTTCTTTAACTATATGTACATTTATAGAGCTGGTCGCTCTGAATTAAATTTATGTTACATATAGATATTGAATGATTGTGTGATTATTGCAAGTGGTAACTACTTTCGTTTCAAGCAGAACCAAATCTATTACCAGACTGGGAATTTCAGTCCCAAGATCTGACACAGACTAAGGGTTGAAAGAATGGCATAAAGAAAGAGAGCAAGAGAGAAAGAAACATACACTCTACCTATGACAGGAGCAAAAGATCAATACTCAAATTGTCGTCATTCTTAAGATTAAAACTGAACAAACCAATCCAGCGGTTTCCTGAAAACCTCCAAAATGTTTTGACACAAAAATCGAAATATGGAACTTAACTATCATTAAACTAGTCGTGTATAAGAGCCCTTTGGAGGGGCAACCTTACAGGTGCGCGTCACTCACATGTAATCTACCATTGACAGATGCTTGTCCATGATAACACAAAGGTTACGGACTTTTCGGGACTGCAGGTAGATTAACTGAATTGTGTATAGTATTTGTATCATCATTATATTTGAAAGTCAATTTCGTCCACGGAAAATTTAATAGCAAAAAAAAAGAAAAAAAACACCTAACAGAATTTCGGAGTTGTTGTCTATGGAAAATAATACCCCAGCATACCGATATGCGCATGCGTGAAATACATGTAGATGGGAGGAACATTTAGTTCACAAGAATGATAGTGAACATATTGAACATTTTGTCCTATATTACCAAGAATCATATTCGCTGTTGCCAATTAATGAATAAAAAAAAATCGCAAAACACAAAGTTGGCAGTCTTTGTATCAACAGTACGGGTAGTATTGTCCGACAGCCGCTCTTTCCGACCCCCCCCCCCTTCCCCACCTTCCAAAAGGTGCCGCATTTATCAAGAGTGGCATTGTGAGAAAGTTCAGAAGTTCAGCTTTATGGTGATATAGATATTATTGAGGCTCAAAAAAAAAGTTTTGCACAATTTGCAAAAGAAAACAGAGGAAACAATTTCAGTTTTGAGGCACATTTTCATGCCGGAAATTTACTTATTTAACTAAATATTGTATACAAAATAGATGACCAATATGAAAGAGTAACTTTTACTCTATCTGATGGTGCAATAATATTTCATTTAACTTGAGGTTAAAACAGGTAAATTCTTAGAGAACGAAAATCTCACGAAACACGAGATTTTGCAAGGAGGAGGATTCAGCCACGAGATGATTTCGATGAATCTGGCCTTTTTGCTCATTAGCATAGCGACCTACGGTCTGACTGATTTATAATGCGATTACGGTCAGTGGTTCGAATGCCTTGCCATTCTCACTACGATTCTGCTACCCTCCTGGTGCAGTTGCATTTTCAAAACAATTTCACCCTGTCATTCTCAAAACGTAAAAGAATGTAAAAGAAACCATTGGGAAATACTGTTTTGTCTTTCATAAGATCTTTTCTTAATCATGTCCTAAATTCCCAAACCAACTAATTATCTGGCTGCTTCTTCGGTCACACGGTATCGATTATAGTTTTGATGGTTTGTAGGTGAAGAAGTGGATTATTGAACCGATTGACACGCCTCCGACTAACATGACTTTAATCAGTCAAAAACTACCTTCTATCTTCCTATCTTTACATCTATCTTTGCATAAAATGCTTGTTATTCTTATAAAGGTTGATAATAAAAATTTGCATAAAATGCGGGTTATGCTAATGAAGATTGATAATAAAATTTGCATAAAATCCTTGTTGTGCTTATGAAAGTTGATAATAAAAATTTACATGAGATGCTTGTTACGCTTATGAAAGTTGATAATAAAAATTTGCGTAAAATGCGTATTATGTTAATGAAGGTTGATAATAAAAATTTGCATAAAATGCGGGTTATGCTAATAAAGATTGATAATAAAAAATTGCATAAAATGCCTGTTGTGCTTATGAAAGTTGATAATACAGATTTCCATAAAATGCTTGTTGTGTTTATGAAGGTTGATAATGAAAGTTCAAGTTCAAGTTTTATTTTTCATTTCCATTATCAACATTACAAGCAAATACAAATCAAACATACATTATAAATATAAACTAAAACAAATGAAACGAAATGTGATAACAATGATTAGAAATCAATTACAAGTTACAAAATATTTGTAAATAGTTTGAACAGAATCTGATATGGAAATGAGGGGATCCACTGAAAAGCATTGCTTGTAGAGCGTGGATCCCCTGAGAAAGTATATTAAACATTTGAGAAATGGGACACATTCGCAGGTGTAAATACAATAATTAAAATAGAATATTGGAAATAACGATAAGATGGTGAGTGCTAGCGAGAAATTATAAAAAGATGACAGAGATACGGGACGATACTAAAAACTAAAAAGAAAACAAAGACATGGTAAAGAATAGAGGGAAGAGAGAAGGAATAAAGTACTGAGAGGGGAGCGAGAGGGAGAGAGAGAGGGCAAAGATAGGTAGGGAGGGGGAGAGAGAGGGAGGCACACACACACACACAGATACAGACAGACACATATTATGTGGAGAGAAAGGGTCAGAAAAGGAGACAGTTAAGGGGGGGGGGCAAGACCGAGAGTGCAAACGTGGATCAACGAGAGTGTGACTTAATAGCGTGCTTAGATAGTACTAAAAATATAAAAATAATTAATTACTTTGGTAAGACAGTAAAATAATTATCTTAAGTTTTCTCTTTTAATAAAGGAGTGGATAGAGGGTGCCTGTTGAACATCTTTATGGAGTGAATTCCAAAATTTGAGGGCGGTGAAAATAAAAGTATTTTGCGCAAAGCGAGTTCTTAAGATAGGCAGATGAAGGTTATCGGCTTGTCTGGTAGGATACCTATGAAAATTGTTATTTTGAGAAAACAAATGATTAATGCAAAAGGAACCATACTGTTTTTATACATAAACATAAACTGCCCATACTGAAATTGGTATGAGTCTTGAACCTTTAACATTTTTTAATCAAGGAAAAGCGGATCAGTGTGAGAATGAAATAATACGAAGGGCTTTTTTTGTAATAATAATATTTTGTTAAGTAAACTTAGACATGTTAGATGTGTATTGCCCCAAACAAGGGTCCCATAGTTGATATATGGTAATATAAAAGATGAATATAGTGTAAGTAGAGAAGTAACAGGAATAAACGTTTTCAACCTATTTATGATGCCTATATTTCGGGATATTGTTTTACAAATATTATCAATATGGCATTTCCAGGAGAGTTTGTTATCTACATGAACTCCCAAAAATTTTACTGAGGTGACACTTTCCAATCGGAAATCTTCAATAAAAATGTCAAAAGGTAAGGAATCTATGGTATTACTGAATAAAATATATTTAGTTTTTTGAAGGTTAATTGATGATTTGTTGGCTCTGATCCAATTCAAAATATTAGTTAATTCAGAGTTTATTATGTTAACAAGTGTAAGCGGATCATTGTGAGAGAAGAATAGATTTGTGTCATCAGCAAAAATAATGAAAGATAAAATGTCAGATGCTCTGCAACAATCATTTATATATAAAATAAACAAGAGGGGTCCCAGAATACTTCCTTGTAGCACACCACAATTAATATTACACAAATTGGAGGAATGGTCATTAAGAAAAACAAATTGTTTTCTGTTAGAGAGGTAATTCCTGAACCACTCTAAGGCCTTCCCACGTATGCCATAATGCCATAATTTATGAAGTAGGATGTCATGATTAATAGTGTCGAAGGCGTTTGAGAAGTCCAGGAAAATACCGACCATGTGTGAAGATTTATCGACAGCATGAGCAACTTTTTCAACAAAGGAGAATAAGGCGTGAATTGTACTGTGCTTTTCTCTAAAACCTATCTGGAAATTTGAAAAAATGTTATTATCATTCAAAAATTTAATCGTTAGGGTATATATGAGTTTCTCCAGAATTTTAGAAAGACATGGTAGTAGGGAGATAGGTCGATAATTGTTAATATTCAGTCTATCTCCTTTCTTATAAATGGGAAAGACTTTGGCAATTTTCATGGAGTCAGGAACTTGTCCATGAAGTAAAGACAAATTAAAATGTAAGCAAGAGGATCAACAATATATGGAATTATAGTTTTAAGTATAACGTTATTGATATCATCATAACCAGAGCTTCTTTTGTTATCAAGATTAGAGACAATATCCATAATTTCATAAGGGGATGACGGGGTCAAAAATATTGAATTTGAATTGGGTGTACCAAGAAATTCGGTAAATTGTTTGTATGAGGGCGCTATATCCATAGCAAGGTTGTTTCCGATCGATGAAAAATGGTCATTAAATATATTAACGATGTTGAGAGGCTGTTGAATAATCTCATTGTTTGATTTAACTTCTGAAATATTTTATGAGACATTCATGGCTTTCTTGAGAATTTTCCAAGTGTTTCGCATATCATGTTTATGTAGTTGTAATTCATTTTCGAAGTATCTTTTCTTTTCAATACGAATGATTTTAGTAAAAGTGTATTTATAACATGTGTATTTCAATTTGGTATTTTCCGTTCCTTTTGCTTTATATTTATAATAAAGATTATTTTTTCGATTAATTGAGCGAAGTATGGATTTGGAAATCCAAAATAGTCTCGGGGACTTTTTAAAATTCATCTTGTTATTTCTCCGTTTAGGAAGGTGAATGTCAAACTGACCTAAAAGCAAATCGCAAAATTTATCGTAACCTCTTCTATGTCATAAATACAAGACCAATCCATATTTTCAAGACTAGTACTTAATCTGTTTAAATTGCTTAAATTGACGCTACGTCTTGAGGAACAAGCACCTTGTCGAAAGGACGGTTGTGCTAATTTGTAAGAAGTCATAATTGGATAATGATCTGTAATATCGGACAAACATGCATGAATCAGGATGAGGTATAATATTAGAGAAGATGTTGTCAATTAGCGTAGCAGATAAGTTTGCGACACGAGTTGGCTTAGAGACAAGTGGTAGGAAAGAGGCCGCTAAGAAAGTTTCAACAAGCTCGTGTGCAATGTTATTGTTTGTGAATTTCAGTATATTTATATTGAAGTCCCCCATAATAAAACAATCCTTGTTGGTAAAAGTGGAACAATTTAACAGGTCAGATAAATACGAGGTAAAGTCATTTGCATTAGGATTTGGAGGTCGATAAACGACACCTGCAATTACATTTCTGGAGCCGGTGATTTCAATTTCTATATAAAGAGATTCAATAAAGTCATTGAAAATTGAAATATTTTCATGGACAGAGTATAGCGAAAACTATGATGAACGTACAGAGCAACGCCTCCACCTGTCCTACCCTGTCTGTTTTTGTTAATGAAGTTATAGTTGTTAAAAGAAAATGGGAGGTTAGTGTCCTGGGATAGCCACGTCTCCGTAAGACCTATAATAGACATAGGTTGTGGTGATGGGTTATTCAATATCAATTGTAAGTCATCGAAGTGCTTGCTCAAGCTCCGTATATTCAAATGAAGAAGGGAGCATGTATTGGGATAAAAATTCTTAACAATATCATTAAATTGGGAAACGGTTACGCATTTACAAAGGGAAGTATGTGCCGGGTCATTGTGATCAAAGTCAAATTGCAGCTCTTTAGCCGATGAACTAATGCCATCAGCAATGAAATTATCATATGTACCTGAAGAAAATGTGGGGGTTACATTAGTGGGAGGAGATCTAAACAATTCAAATAGTTCGTCATCTGTTAAAGAGTTAAAAAGGAAATTGTTATCCACACTGGCCATTGAGTGCTAGGAATTAAAACCTGTAGAAAAGAATAATTGCCAGTATTGAAATCAAACGAGACATTGTTCGTACTCTCGTTGATAGAGGAGGAGTGGACGGTGAAGACGACAGAGGAGAGAAATATGCAGTGGAAACAGAAACAACGGTGGTGAATGACGGTCACGCAAGAAATTGACAGACAAGATGGTGCTCGCAACACTTAACAAATCAAAGCCAAGAGAGAGAAAGAGAGAGAGAGGGGGAGAGAAGGGGAGGAGGAACAGGGGTGGTCTTAGAATGTAAAAGAATAAAGATAAAAGAATGATGATGTAGACAGACAAAATTTGCATAAAATGCTTGTTATGCTTATGAAGGTTGATAATAAAGATTTGCATAAAATGTTTGTTATGCTTACGAAAGTTGATACACAAATTTCTAGAGTCATGCAACTGTACGATTTTCAATCAAAATCAATTCATCTAAACTGTGCAAAAAATAAGAACGTTGTCTGTATTATAAACTTTTTATTAAATCGACAGTCGACTTTCGCGCCATTTCTTCCTCATGATTCTATTTAGGATTACGATTATCAGTATTACGAATCTTGCATGCATTGCATGTGTGAGAGATTTTTTTTATTGTTTTTAACAATCAAATATGATTAAATATTGCAGCTCCCTTTTCCCTTTCTTTTTATTACCGATCATGCCGATACCACCACAGGAAGGGTGCATTAATTTGTTATTTAATAAATTTTGAAAGTATTGTGTTGCTCGACAACCATTCAAATACATGAAATGTTATGAACGTGTTTACTGTTGCTACCCCAACAAAAAATGTTTGTTGATATACAGCGTGTCCCACAAAAATACAACTCGCACTTTAATTGGGTGTAATGTTTAAGTTATAACATTAAATTGTATACCTTTTTTGCACCCGTAAACTAGTATTCATTTCCCAAAACTGGATTAAATTTCGCGTGATATTTTCAAACAATTAGAAAGAAATAAGCATCTTTCATAATGGCACTCTAGTTTACAATGGAATAAGGTCAGTGGTTCGAATGCCTTCGAATAACTACGATTCTGTTAACCCTCCTAATGCGGGTGCATTTCCAAAATAATTTCACCCTGCCATTCTCAAAACGTACAAAACTGCAAAAGAAACCGTTGGAAAATAACTTGCTTTTATTCCTTTATTCATGTGAATCATTGATTGTCCTAATTTCCAAACCAAATAATAATATGCCTGCTTCTTTAGTCACCAGGTATCGGTTATATGATAAGTTGGGGTGAAGAATTTATTATTTCCCCACGCCTCCGACTTACATGATTTTAACCAATCGAAAAATACCGTCTGTCTTCCCATCATATCATTTGCATTTAATCCTTGTTGTGCTTATGAAGGTTGATAATAAAACTTCGTAGATAAGATTTTCAAACAGAATCAATAAATCTAAATTGGGCATCAAATCAGATCATCACCTGTATTATAAACTATTTATCAAATCGATAGTCGACTTTCCCGCCATTTCTTCCTCATGATCTTATTTAGGATTACGATTATTAGCATTATCAGTCTTGCATGTATTGCATTTGTAAATATTTTTTTATTGTTTTGCTCAACAACAATTCAATATGTTTAAAGGTGGCAGCTCCTTTTTCCCCTCTTTTCACGGATGCCACCCCACGAAGATTGCATTAAACTTTGAAACTATTGTGTTGCTCGGCAACCATTCAAAATACATGAAAGGTGTTGTTGCCACCACGACAAAAATGTTTGTTGATATACAGCGTGTCCTACAAAAATACAACTCGCACTTTAATTGGGTGTAATGTTTAGGTTATAATATTAAAATTGTATACCTTTTTGCATCCATAAACTAGGATTAATTTACCGAAACTGGATTAAATTTCGCGTGATATGGTCCCACAATTACAAAGAAGTGAGCATCTTTCATATTACCTCTCTAGTTTACAATGAAATATGGTCAGTAGTTCGAATGCCTTGCCATTCTTACTACAATTCTGCTAACCCTCCTAATGCAGGTGCATTTTCAAAATAATTTCACCTGTCGTTCTCAAAACGTACAAAATTGCAAAAGAAACCGTTGGAAAATAACTTACTTTTATTCCTTTAATCAGGTGAATCATTGATTGTCCTAATTTCCAAACCAAATAATAATATGCCTGCTTCTTTAGTCACCGGGTATCGGCTATATGATGAGTTGGGGTGAAGAAATCGATTATTTCCCCATGCCTCGGCTTATTTCGAAAGGGTGGGTGCTGTCGCGTTAGGGTGCGTCAACGCGAACGCGAAGATTCGTCCAAAGCCCCCCCCCCCCCGGTTTGGCCGAAAGGGTGCGTTGGGAGCGCCACGTCGCGTTGCGTTCACTGGAACTCGCCCTTTCGTCCAAAGCCCCCCCCCCGGTTTGGACGAAAGGGTGTGTTTAATAATAATGAATAAATAAATACAAATAGTTATAAGAAAGATGAACAAACAAAAAAGACGAGTGATATGTGAAATTTGCATAGGAACATAAATCATCATATGGCACAAACATTCTTTTTAAGGTAAAAAAAAAAACAATGACCATGATGACGGCATGCTGCATGAGGATTTTTCGGTGGAAATATATCCCTGGTTTTATGATGTAATATTGATACATGTAAAATTATGACTGATTTCAAGGTTCTTTCAAATAAAAAAAAAGTAACTTACCTTCAATTTTATACTATGCAGGTGTGTATTTATTACAAAGGAAAACATTCGTATACCTGGAGATATTTGGTGTCCCCCAAATTATAAAACTTACGGCAGATGTGTCCTGGAAGGGCAAGGCCATAATTGATATCGGGTCAGCATTCACAAAGTTTAACTCTTCAGACCCTACCTTACTATATTTTACACTTGAGACCCTGCCTCAGTATATTTTGTGAGATGTATCTGTTGTGTATGTGTGCGTGTTGTGTGTAAAATAATGATAATAATAATAATAATATGTGCGTGTTGTTTGTATAATAAAAATAATACTTATAATAATGATAATAATAATAATTTTCACCCCAAAGAGTGAATTTATGGAAATGAATTTGGAGTGAAAAATGGCGCCAAGTGGCTTATTGCAAGGGTGGGTATCTGATTTTATTATCATTATTATTATCATTATCATTATTATTATTATTATCATTACTATTCTTAGTTGAACTTTTCTTTCTTTTCCTCAAATTGTCAATGCTTTAAGCGATTGAAAATAAACTATTTTACGTGCAAATTGGCAATGTTTGACAAAATACCTTATATTCAGCTTTCTTATAAATATTTGTATTTATTTATTCATTATTATTAAACACACCCTTTCGTCCAAACCGGGGGGGGGGGGGCTTTGGACGAAAGGGCGCGTTCCAGTGAACGCGACGCGACGTGGCGCTCCCAACGCACCCTTTCGGCCGAACCGGGGGGGGGGGGGCTTTGGACGAATCTTCGCGTTCGCGTTGACGCACCCTAACGCGACAACACCCACCCTTTCGACATAAGCCCCACGCCTCCGACTTACATGAATTTAACCATGGACCTAATAGGTCCATGCTTTAACCAATCGAAAAATACCGTCTGTCTCCCCATCATATCATTTGCATAAAATCCTTGTTGTGCTTATGAAGGTTGATAATAAAACTTCGTAGATAAGATTTCAATCAGAATCAATTAATCTAAATTGTGCATCAAATCAGAACATCGCCTGTATTATAAGCAGAGTTTATTAAATCGATTGTCGACTTTCCCGCCATTTCTTCCACATGATTCTATGAAGGATTAAGATTCTTATTAGTATTATGAGTCGTGCATGTATTGCATTTGTATATGCTTAAATGTTGCAGCTCCCTTTTCCCTTCTTTTTTACCGATGCCACCCCACGAAGAGTGCATTAAACTTTGAAATATTGTGTTGCTCGACAACCATTCAAAATACATGAAATGTGCTGAACGGTTCTACTGTTGCCACCCCGACAAAAAAAAATGTTTGTTGATATACAGCGTGTCCCACAAAAATACAACTCGCACTTTAAAGGGGTGTAATGTTTAAGTTATAACATTAAAATAGTACACCTTTTGCATCCGTAAACTAGGATTCATTTATCAAAATAGATTAAATTTCACGTGATATGGTCCCACAATCACAAAGATGTAAGCATCTTTCACATTAGCTCTCTAGTTTACAATGTAATTACGGTCAGTAGTTCGAATTCCTTGCCATTCTAACTACGATTCTCCTAACCCACCTGGTGTGCGTGCATTTTTTAAAAAACAATTTCACCCTGCCATTCTTAAAACGTAAAAACAAACTGTAAAAAAACCTTGAAAAATGGCTTTTTTGTGTGTTTCACAACAACTATTCCTTCAATCGTGTGAATCCTTCATTGTCCTAATTTCCAAAACCAACTAATTATCTGGCTGCTTCTTCAGCCACATGGTATCGGTTATAAGTTTTGAATGTTTGTAGGTGAAGAAGTGTATTACTAAACCTATTCACACGCCTCCGACTAACATGACTTTTATTAATCGAAAGATCTTCCCATCTTTGCATCTATCATTGCATAAAATGCTAGTTTTGCTCACAAAGATTATTAATTAAAAATTTGCATAAAATGCTTGTGCTTATGAAGGTTAATAATAATAATAATAATAATAGACAGTTCTTGTATAGCGCATAACACATTATAAATAACGTCTCTATGCGCTTCCAAAGGACTTGAATATTATTACCCTGGCTTTAGCCTCGCAGCCTTTTACAGCGCGCTGGCATTTCAAGAATAAATTCCTGCCAGGTACCCATTTACCTCACCTGGGTTGAGTGCAGCACAATGTGGATAAATTTCTTGCTGAAGGAAACTACGCCATGGCTGGGATTTGAGCCCACGACCCTCTGTTTCAAAGTCCGGAGACTAATCCACTGGGCCACAACGCTCCTCCAGGTTGATCATAAAAAAATGCATAAAATTCCTGTTGTGCTTTTGAAGATTGATAATAACGATTTGTAGAGTCATGAGACCGTAAGATTTTTTTTTATCAAAATCAATTAATCTAAATTGTGCATCAAATCAGAACATCGCCTGTATTATAAACACTTTATCAAATCGATAGTCAACTTTCGCGCCATTTCGCCCTCATTACGATTACTAGTATTATGATTCTTGCATGCATCGCATTTGTAAAGATTTTATTTTATTGCTTTGCACAACAACAATTCAATATGTTCAAAGGTGGCAGCTCCTTTTTCCCCTCTTTTCACGGATGCCACCCCACGAAGAGTGCATTAAACTTTGAAAGTGTTGTGTTGCTCGATACATGAAAGGTGCTGTTGCCACCACGACAAAAAATGTTTGTTGATATACAGCGTGTCGTACAAAAATGCAACTCGCACTTTAATAGGATGTAATTTCTAAGTTATAACATTAAATTGTATACGTTTTTGCAACCGTAAATTAGAATTCATTTCCGAAAAGTGGATTAAATTTTACGTGGTATGGTCTAACAATCACAAAGATGTAAGCATCTTTCTTATTAGCTCTCAGATTTACAGTGAAATATGGTCAGTGGTTCGAATACCTTGAATACAACATGCAGACTGCTTGTATACATGTATACATATTTTCTAAAGACCTTTGGCAGTCCCATATCATCGTCTACAAATCTCAAATTTAACCTTAAGTAAACAGGACTATTTCCAAGTCTAAGAAGACTATGATTTCGGCCGTCGATGGTACATTTGCGATTAAATTAGGCACGCGCCTTACCCATGACAGAATCTACAAAACTTTGAGATCAAATTTTGCAAAAAAATCATTGCTGATTTATTATGCTTGTTTATGCGTAACAGTAAAAGTCTGCATCATTAACTAAATAATGCCCATTCAATGCCATTTTTTGGTATACAGAGTCTTTATAAAAATCTGATCAAATATATTTAGAAAAAAAATCATCATCACAGTTATATTCTTTTGTCTTTAACTTTTTTCTAAATTTCTTACGTCTTTCTTCGTTTTTCGATTTTTCTATTGGTTTCTTTTTGTAAATTGTCAGGCACATTTTTTTGCACCATAAACAAGATGAAATTAATTGATTTTAATTAGCAAAAGGAAAAATAATAAATATTAATGAAAACAAAACACTACTTGCATTTGTAAACAAATTCACGTTTTTGAGCGATTCTGGGTTTGCATGCGCTTAAAATATGTTGGGTGATTTCGGAACCGCGTACCCGAGGGTCGAAGTTTTGGCCTCAAAAGTTTGAAGAGACTGGAAAGTAAAGGCAGGCAGCGACGTAGTCAGAATTTTTGCGCGGTGACTTTATCGCGAAAAAATGTCTGGGGGGGGGGGGGCTGAATCACCACCTAGTCCTATTAGGGTTAACGAAAAACTCTTATTATTAAAAACGATTATTACATTCTCCAGCATAATTTTATACCATATCTGCAGTAAAGTAAATCTGATTTGCCCCAAATTAAGACGTGACTGCAATAACTTAATCAAGATGCCAATAATGTCATAATAATTCAAGAATTGCATCGAAATTCATTTCAAACACCTTTTCAGTAATTTACATTATATTTATTTAATAAACACATTTCAATACCAATTTTAAAGTTAATTTCATTGAAAATGGATCAGTAAATATATATGTTTACTAACTGTAGGATTTTTTAAATCTGGATTCATTCACTGTAGAAATGCCTTATTTTGGCGTAAGTCAAATTTACATCACTACACAGAATACCTACTGATTATCCAAGGATGACAACATAACATAAATATGGTATCAAATGATTTGGGAGCCCAATATAATGGTTATGCGTTCATGACATATTTCCCTTAAATTTGGGATTGAGCAGCACTTATAGGAACGTTTCCAGAGAGTTATCAATAACTTGAACACATCTTCAAGTCCATTCTTGGTCCCTGTGTGACCTAAACTATGACACATCTTGACTCTAATTTTGTCATAAATCTAAAAAATTGAGATTTATAACTACTTATCATGATTTTTGAATGTTTATTTTCCGTGTGAATTTCACAAGAATTAATTAAAATTAAACTTTCATAATCATGCTTCAATGTGAAGTCACACACATGACTAACTTCTTTCGACCTCGTAACCAAAATTTACCCTTTAATATGTATAAAAGCGACTAGCGGAATATCGAAGGGTAGTGATCTCTAACCAACTCTCTTCACTGTCTTAATCAATTACCCACCGTAAATTGTATTTTTACAATGAAACAAATTATTTGGGAATGATAGCAATCTCTATAAAATAGTGGGCAATCAGATAGGTTATCAAAAAATAAGACAGGCTACTAAACACATTCCAGAGAGGGCCAAAGCACCTAATTTACCAATACTTGGATTTGGTAGACAGAGAGCAAAATTACTATTTAATATCATCAGTGAAAGAGAAGATACAATCAAAACAAAACGAGAGGAACATGTAGTATTTTTAAAGTTAATAAGTCGTATTTCAAGACAAGTATTAGGCAGAAATCCTTTTCGGTCCATTAATATTTGGTACAAGATACCACAAGCAGCATAATAGTTTTAAACCTCACCATTAAGGGCATTGGCGTCACCATTCCTTCTAATATGCCTCAGTACTTTTCTACTGAAATAGCATCATTATTGTAAAGACTGGCTCACAAGCTCTGAGGAGCGTTTCACGAAAGGACTTGTCAGACGTTTTATCCGACAAGTCCCATTTTATCCGACAGTTACTACAGTAACAGTGCCTCTCAGCCAATCAGAATCAAGAAAAAATGTCAGATCTGTCAACTTGTCAGACAAAAATGTTGATGAAACGATCCCCATGTGTTAACCATCAGGTAAACCAAAATTCAAAGCTGGCAAACTTTGTATTCAACAATATGAACAGTATTGTCAGAAAGCCACCCCTTCCCAAGGGCATGAGTAAATAAATTCCTGTTTGAACAGCATAACACTGGTAAATTTAGTTTTACGTTTGAACTTACTTTATATTCTCAATGGTCTACCTCTAACGAAAGTATGGTTACCATTTCAGTTCTGACCTTCTGTTATCCTTTCTCCAATTCTGAAAAGTGATATTAAATACAACAACAATAATGAATTACAACCCATGCGGTAAAAGTGGCAGTAAATGAATTAGGGAATATCGATAGGTTATTAGTTTATTTAATAGATAAAATATTTCATATTCCCGCTCAATAGAAATTAACTGCGAGGACGAGATGTAACTTTCTCATTGGTTCACACCGTATAATTTGGCTTGTTACGACCGTCTGAGTTTGCGGAGCGGGGATGGCAACACCCTTTGAAGAAAACCGGGGGTGTTTTTCTCGAAAGGGTGGGCTGAGGGAGGGGAGTAAACTAAACACACCTTTTTCGGAAAAACCGGGGGAGCTTTTTACGAAAGGCTGTGTTTGATAGTTTTCTAAACCAGTAATTTCTATTGAAATTATTCATCAAAATAATAACAGCAATATAATATTAATAGACTTTTGGTAAAGGTGCACAGACGGGAGGGAGGTTTGGGGCGCTTCTCCCCCAAAAAACAAAAAAAAGAAATACGAATAAAAAAGAAAGAAAAGAAAGGAAAAGAGACAAAGGTGAAATATAGTATTTTTCTGAAAATTTTTCATGTCAAAATCTGATACAAAATTTGACTTTTTTTTCAAAAATGAAAATGTTGATTTTTTTTCTTTCTCGCTCAAAACTATTTATCAAATTTTGCCCGATGCGACATTTATGACCCCTCCAAAATTTGGGCTAATTACGCCACTGATGATTAGGAGAAAAATAAAATAGCTTGCATTCACTTGTGATTTTGAATAAAATTGCATTACTGAAGTAATTCTAGACCCCCCCAAAAAATACACAAAGCCATATAAAACAATGGAATTATAAGGACAATGGCGTAGTCTATTCTGACTAAATCAGAATTTGCATGGAAGTTTAAAGTAACATATGAAAGGCGAAATGATCCAAAGATTTTGAGGGGGCTAGATATGGTGTTTTGGGCAAAATTAGAAAAAAAGTTGTGAGAGAGCAAAAATTAAGACATTTTTATCTTCGAAAAAAAAAATACTACTACTATTACTACTCATACTACTATACTACTACTACTACTTCTACTTCTAATTTGTCTTCCGTAGTTTCTCTTTTCTTTCTTTCTTTTTTCCCTTTCCTTTCTATCAGAATTCACTTCATTTGTTAATCAATTAATGCAAATACAGATCCAAAATAATGATACAAGCACAAAATATGATTAATCGAAATTCAAATGTGACATACAAATTATTTTAACAATGTTTAATAGACATACATATCATACATACAGTATTCCAGTCAAATAGAATGTAGGGGCCAGCTATCACAACGAAACTGCTTGATTGAATACCGAATAGGGGAAATAGGGTACATGGCATGAAAACCACGAAAATACGCAAGCATAAGTTTCAAAGAAAATGCAATTTTTGTGTTACTTTGAAGCAAAGGGGCAGGTCAGACTTACAAATACCTTGATACAACAGGGTACCGCTATAACGTAGTGTTAAAGGACAAACGAGATGCAGCTTCTTTTACATCATTTAATACGTAAATTGCAACAAATATCTGGACCTAATATTTTGTAAGTAATCATGGGTTTGGGATTGTTAGATAAATGCCATATGAATATCGTATTGGGCATGAATGGATATCTCTTGGTAAACAAAATATTTTGGATAGGTGTTGAGATAGTATTGGTGGAGTATTGAGGAACCAACGGCTTAGTAAGTTTGAATAAAAAAGAAAGAAAGAAATATGGGGCCAGCATGAGTGAGATAATCGGAGTAATATACGAAGTAGGCCTATTTTCATTTTGTACATGCAGTGCCATTTTTTTGTCTTTTGAATATATGTGTTATTGTCAAAGTGATATAGGGCCTACGTTTTTATTATCGGTACTATTGTTATTATCACTATTGTAATCATCATCATTATTATTTATCAATGAAAAGTTATCAGATTAAATAATATGTCACCTGATTTTTTTTTCATTTGCACTTTGTGAATGAAAATCTCTTTGAAAAAAATATTTTTGAATGGTGTTGGTATAGTGTTGGTGGAATATTGCGGAAAAGAGAAACTTAGTAAGTTTGAAATAAAATGATGAAATATGGGACTAATATGGACGAGATAATGAGTGATATAAGAAGTTCTTCCTTTCGAAGAGGCAAACTTGTTGTTTCTTGTGAATATCATTTTGTGTTATGCGGTTATTTTTTTATAGATAATTCAGGTTATTGTTATCGGTATTATTATTCTCATTATTATGTATTATTTGCTGATGGATCATTATACAGATGATTTGTACAATCAAAAGCAAAGAAAGACAGGCCAGGGGGATGATTGTCTCCCGTGTTGTAGTCAAGGCTCAAACCTCCAAGGCCAAGGCTTCAATACCAAAGGCCAAGGCATTTCAAACTTATGATATACAGAACAATGAGCTATCAATGCTTGGGCGGCAGACATCACACATGGCAAAAATGTATGTGAGCTGACTGAGTACATTTAAAACAAAAATAATTTCATGATATATTTAGACACAAGGCCCGTATTGAGGTTAAACTTAAACTCAGGTTTAAAGTTGTGGTTGAAGTATGGACAGCCAATTGTTACATAATCACTAACAGTAGAGACATCATACTTCAGCTCATTCGGCTCTCAAATCATTTATAATTGTTTAAGAAGTGTAAAAAAATGATTGTCTTCACCGTCGATGAATCAGTAAAGAGCACATTAAATATAAAATACGTACAACTTTATACATTTTTTTATACTTTTGGCTTTAATTGCTTAAACAACAACTTTAAACCTGAATTTTAATTAAACCCGACTTCAGAATACGGGCTAATATTAAAATTATAATGTAGTAACCTCTCTGCATTTAATACATATTTTTTTCTAGGCGATTTACATTGCAATAATTATATTACCACAGTCTGATCCTGGCATTCTCAAAGTATGTTTTTATTTACTCCCTGAGACAGGGGCGGCAGAATTTTATTTATCTTTTTTTTTTTTTTGGGGGGGGTAAGTCGAAAAGGCACTTATACATCAACATGGGCATTTTGGTGGAAACAGATGTAATTTAAAAATGAGATTATCAACTGTGTGAAGTAGTTGTGTCTTTTGTAGAAATTAAGTCGAGCAAAGCCTTTTTAAAGCGATTTCTAATTGATAAGATAAGTATTTTGATTTTTACTTCTCAGCGAGAAAGCGTAGCGAGCAAGCGGTCTTCGAAAAAAATAAATTCTGAAGTTGTAAAACTCGATTTTGGGTCAATTATGGGGCTAATCACTGTTAAATCACGAAATCACTGTCGCGTGATTTTACCAGCACGAACCACGAGCTCAAACCTCTTGACATACACTGTATCGTGTAATAAGACATGAAAATTAGATATTCTGAGCTGTTTTGTAATCATGAAAAAGATGTGTATCTAACTCAAGAAATAAGGCGAGCGAAAAGCGCGAGCTGAAATTGGCAAAAAAAGAGACAGTTATTGACTGCATTTTAAATAGGATACACAATTCATCAATAAAAATAATGCGAGTGCAAAGCGCGATCTAAAAAAAATTGCGATATTCAATAATGAAAATGGGCATTCTAAGCACTTCTTTTCTGTATAAACCGGATGAGTACAATAATTGATACGAGTGCAGAAAGGGAGTCAAATATTTGTGACATTCCAACCAGAAAACAACATTCAATACATTTTTTGTAACCATGAAAAGGATTAGTACTGTTAGAACTAAACAATAATTGATGGAGCACGGTTAATTTTGAATTTGTGATTTTTTGCCCAAAATGTATTATGTTTACTATTAAAGAAGGTATTTTTTTTTAAAAAAGGTCATATTTCATTTGAAAAAGGCATTTTTTTTTTTGGGGGGGGGAGGCAAGAGAGCACAGAGCGGAAGCTGAAATGTTCAAATGCTGACCTGAAAATGAGTCATTTTTAGGACTGTTGCTAGTTTTCATGTTTTTTCTGCTTACAACCACGTTTAGATTTGAATTCTCATTTTTTTTGCATCTTCTACACCTATTTTACCTCAAAAACCACAATAAAGGATACTAACAAAATAAAGTTATATTAAAAAGGATATAAAATAAACAGGGCGCACCCCATACTGTTGATATATATGATTAAAAAGAAGTAAACATTATTTCCTTTGTTTTGTCAATCTGAGACACCAGAACCAAAACAAAATGTATGCAATTCAGAAAAGATGTACTGCCTATCATTATTAACTAGTTTTGCAGTATGTTCTGCCTAACAGGCCACCCCCGTCTTTTTTACGCCCTTATATGTTTCTCCTCCTTCTCCTCTCTCTCTTCCCATTCCTCGTTCTCGTCTGTTTGAAAATATATTAGAACCCCCCCCAAAAAAAAAAAAGAGAGAGAGAGAGAGAGAAGAAGTTCCACCACCAAGAATAAACTTAGAAGAGGGCAAAACAGAAAAGGAAAAAGTAGAGTAAATGTTATATTATTTTTTAAACACAATCCTTTAAAAAACAGCTTTTCTTATAGCAAGAGGGTGAAAAATTGTGTTCGTTCGCTCGCTTCAAACGCTTTCAATTTTTTTGGGGCAATTTTTTTTCTATAAGCCATGCTTGGCCCCTCAAAAATTTGGCTTATCATCCCATTGACATAACCCATTTGGATATGACAAAATTGAAGACTGTGTTCAAGCTTAAAAAATCTTTTCAAACTATCGTTAAGACTTAAAACATTCTTGTTGGTCAAAGAAATGAAAAATCATCCTTGTTATAAATCGTTCTTTAGAGTTAGCTATGTTTGAAATATGAAAATTGTTGTCAAAATTGCAGTCACATCTGTCAGAATTATTCCCGTCATCAAAGCGCTATAATCTTGATCATAATCATCATTACTGTCATTATCATTATTATTAATATTGTCATTATCATCATTAGTCTTGATAACAACACATTACCAATAAATATTGTTATTTTTTCATCACTGCTGCTTTCTTTGTTACCAAAATTATGTGATGATGATTGTTGATAATGATGATTTACTAATTACAATTGATGGCACTGATATTACACTTACTACTGCTGCTTCTACTGTTACTGGTGACGGGTAATATTGACCATTAGTGTATTTAAATATACAGTACAATCTAAACATTTATAATTACTTGTAAAAAAAACAAATGAAAGTACAAAATAGAAAATTCCTTGAAAAAGCCTTAAAAATGCCTTAAAATTTGAAGGCTCAAAATCCTCAAGGCCAAAACCAAGGCACTTTTAAGGCTAGGGCATGAATGTTCAATGCCAAAGCTTAAAAAAAGCCCTAAGAAATTACCTGCATTGGAAATAAATTGGTAATCTCTTTATTAGTAGTACTTCATTTAATGTTAATTTATAAAAATTGAACCCAACGTATAACGTATGTATTGATGCCCTTTTACATCTTGAATAATCACGCGATGTGAGAAGACATGAGATCCCCCTTGTTAAAGCTTCTGCTGTCAATGAGGCTTGCTCGTCGCCACTGACCCCTGTTACAACCGATAAAGTCGCACCAACGCATAATGTCGCAGCAACGCATAATGTCGCAATCTGCGACATTATGCCAAGAGCGTCCGGCGCATAATGTCGCAGTCAACGCATAATGTCGTAGTTTTTCTAACGCATAATGTCACATGTCGCAACGCATAATGTCGCAGCAAATCGTTAACGCATAATGTCACATGTCGCAACGCATAATGTCACAGCGGTATTTTCTTCAGGACTTGAGCTACAGATAAGATATAAAACATGCTTTTACTTATTTTTTGAGACATGAACAAGGGAATGAAATTATTTTGAAATCAGGATTACTCTTTGTATGGATATTTGTCGCTTTATTGCCATTTCGTCTACTGCCTTTTCCCCACTATCGCATAGTCTGATATCATTTCGTCTACCATTAGTTAGTCAACTATCAACATAGTCCAATAACCATTTCGTCTAATTACCATCTCGTCTAATAGCCAGTTGGTCTAATAGCCGTTTGTTTTATTATCATTTAGTCTAATTTTTTTTTCAGTTGGTCCAATATCCATTTTGTCCAATATCATTACGTCTATTACCTTTTGGTCTAATAGCCAATTGGTCTAATAACCACTTTGTGTACTCTCATTTTCGTCCATGTTCCATTTGGTCTAACTTCAGTTGGTTCGGTATCACTTTGTCTAAATCCATTTTGGCTAATACTCATTTGGTATCGTTGCCACGGTTCCAATCACCAATAGGTCCGATCATTGGTTCTAGGACAATTACCCCAAGGACCATCACCCTTCCGGACAACTAATCCCTGACAATAATACCCACCCGAGGACAATTACCCCCTGAAGACAATTACCCTCCGAGGACAATTACCCCCTGAGGACAATTACTCCCAGACAACTACCCCCTGTAAAACTACCCCGAGAAGGATTACCCCCTAAGGACAATTACCCCCCCCCGCGACTACCCCCTAGGGCAATTTCCCCTCGGACAATTACCCCTTAGGAAAATTACCCCCCCAGGACAATTACCCTGCCCCGGGGACAATAACCCCCTAGACAAAGGGAGTGCACAGAGTTCAGGCCTAAATAGTAAAATTACAAGGCGTTCTTGTGTATATTATCTTTGCATATTTTTTTTTTTTGCTTACTGTATTAAAACTAAAGCCACATCTTAATCTGGAATGTGCACCAATTGTTTCATAATTCTTAGCTACTTGATAGATGAATTGTTTTAAAATAACAGGTTTATAGGTTCTTCTTGTCAATAGTAGTGTTGATGGTTTTCGTTACCGACTTTCAATATTTCTACCTGTGAAGGTGTCTTTTTAATGTTTTATCTATTTTCCTGATTTTTTTCCTGAAATTAAACCCCAAATGAATAAAAAAAAATCAGATCAGTTGGAATCAGAGAAATTAGGCATTTGTGATTATTATGTCTAATCGTGTCTTTTCATGAATGTTCAATTGTTCTATGAAAACTTAGTATGTTGGCCAGTTTACACATTTTCTCAGTGATGTACATATGCGTAGCTATATAGCGCAAGCTCCCACCCCCATTTTTCATGATGCAGAAGGCATTGCCAAACAAAAAGAAAGAAGGCGGAAAAGGAAGAAAAAATGAAAAAGAAGAAAACGAGAGAGAGGGAGAGAGAAAAAGGGAGAAAGAGCGATATAAGAGAGAAAGTTATTAACATAAGATAAAGTAGAAAATATATTGAAAACCTGTGCCACCGACCCAGACCATTATAATGGTTCACGCCCGGGGGGGGGGGGGAGGGCACTCAGTATATGATAATGTGCAGCGGAGGGGATCCCTATTTTTACACTCAAATTTCCGTTCCAAGGCATAGCATCTTTGTCTTATTGAGAAAAAGAACAAATAAAGCCGCTCCAAGGCAAAACATTTTCTTCTTATCGAGAAAAAAGAAGAAAGAAATACGCTCCAAAGCTTGTCATATTTTTCGTTACGCCGTTACGGTCACATTGATCTGCTACAATGAGCTGCAGTTTTGGTGAAATGCGGCCGCAGAGCGCTGTCCGACCATCACCTCTGCGCGAGCGCACCCGGCGGACGTGCCGCCGGACGCTAGCGATCCGTTCCAAGGACCCCGTTTTTTGTCACCCCTACCACTTTTTTGGTCGAGTGCCCCCTTCCCCCTGGGGTCACGCTTGATTCGATGCCAGAGAGAAGGGGGGGGGGATTTTCCGGGGGTAAATGTTTGGCGGTAACTGTCTGGGGAATTATTGTCCTCGGGGCATTTGCTGGGGGGGGGGGTGATTGTCTGTGAAATAATTGTCCAGGGGATGATTGCCGGGGGTAATTGTCCGGGGGGGTAATTGTCCTCGGAGGCTAAATTTTAAGAGGTGGTTGTCCGGAAGGTGATTTTCTGGGGGGTCATTGTCCTAAAAACGGTGAAAGGACCTAATGGTGATTGGACCAATGGCAACGATACCAAATGATTGTTAGCCGAAATGGGTTTAGACAAAGTGATAGCGAACCAACTGAAGTTAGACCAAATGGAACATGGACGAAATTAAGAGTACACCAAGTGGTTATTAGACCAATTGGCCATTAGACCAAAAGGTAACAGACGTAATGATATTGGACAAAATGGATATTGGACCAACTGAAAAAATACAATTAATCTAAATGATAATAAACACAACGGCTATTAGACCAACTGGCTATTAGACGAGATGGTAATAAAACGAAATGGTTACTGGACTATGTTGATAGTTGACTAACTAATGGTAGACGAAATGATATCAGACCATGCGATAGTGGGGAAAAGGCAGTAGACGAAATGGCAATAAAGCGACAAATATCCATACAAAGAGTAATCCTGATTTCAAAATAATTTCATTCTCTTTTTCGTGTCTCAAAATACTAAGTAAAAGCATGTTTTATATCTTATCTGTAGCTCAAGTCCTGAAGAAAATACCGATGTGACATTATGAGTTGCGACATGTGACATTATGCGTTAACGATTTGCTGCGACATTATGCGTTGCGACATGTGACATTATGCGTTAGAAAAACTACGACATTATGCGTTGACTGCGACATTATGCGTCGTACACTCTTGGCATAATGTCGCAGATTGCGACATTATGCGTTGGTGCGACATTATCGGTTGTAACAACCCCCACAATGTCTACCATAATCAGGGTTACGCACTTGGTGCAGGGCCGCTTTCTTAACAAAATTACCCTCCTTATTGTAACAATTTACTAACAATGTAAAACAAAACAATCGGAAAATAAATGGTTCTTTTATAAGAAATAATCCTTTGGTCACATTTCATATGTCGCATTTGCCGCTCTTCCGAATTAATCATTTCAATTAAAAATTATTCTTCTAATATAAAAACAATAAGAAACATCCTTACCTGCGAGCATCAAAGTAAAAGTTGATATTCTAGTGAATGAATCTTCATTCCACTTCTTCAATCATTCAGCTACCAATTTGAGCCGACAAGAATGAACTTCATCAGAATCATGCTGATATAATAGCAGTCAGATAATCTTGCTGCCTCTCCACTCACAGGGTAGTGGATAATGATGAGTAGTGAGTGAAGAGGTTGATAAATAAACTCGATCAATCCACGCGTCTGACTTACACGACTTTAACCAATCAAAATTACAGTGTAGCTCCCTATTATAATATATGCATAAATTTTAAATCATCACGTATCATATTATGCATCAAATCAGATACCAAACACCACCAAAACTGTCTATAGCCAAAAGAGACTTCCGCGCCCTTTCATCCACATGATTCTTTTTTGGATTGCCGTGGCTGCTCATTTTTTTACACCGATTCTCCCCCACGTAGTATGCATTGAATTTGTAAAATATTATTTTACCATGTTAACCATTCAATGCTTAAATGTGGCCGCTCCTTTTTTTATACTGATACCATCCATGCGAAGTGTCCATTAATTTTGGAAACTATTGTTTAGCACATAAGTCTCAGAATGCCTGAGGTTGGCTACACTTTTTTTTACTGTTGCCACCCCGACGAAGTATGCTGATAAACAGCGTGCCCTCAAAAAAACATCCAATAGCGCCGCTTTACGTGGGTTTAATATTGAATTTAAAACATAAAATTTTGTATATCTTACATGTGTAAACTGGATTTCATTTTCTGCAACAGGATGAAATTCCATGTGATATGGTCCAACAATCGCAAAGATAGGAACATCTTTTTATTACACATCAATACATTTTTTCATCCAGGTTTTGTAACAAGTATGGTATGTGCTTGCAGTCAGTCAGATTTGTCCATCGAGCTTTCCTCCAATAGACTGAGCATGTATACTGACATACCTTCGCATACACTGGCACCATGGAACTTGCAAATGATGGCCGATCCCCTAGGCAATAATTTTGTACAGAAAAAAAAATCAATATCCAAATTTGCCAAGTCCTGACAAAATTGCAAATGAATGCAATAAAACAGAATGAATGGTTAAAGCATTTGTAGCCTCTGTTCTAAACATTTTCTACACATAATGCGTTTTTGATTGTGAAAAATATAATAAAATCGTGAACTTTTAGTTCCATTGTGTGATCAGATGAATGAGATATACCACCAAACAGCAAAACCTTTAAGATAAGAACGTGGATTCAAGTTGAATTCTAGATCGAAAACAATTTTGATTGTCCAAGATATAATAAATTCAGTCAAAGAAAATACTGAAGACTTAAGAAAACGGGACAAGGAAGAACAAACTTATTGCATTTCAAATATTTGTACTATTTCAACATGTGCGGTAAAAAAAAAAATAAGCATGACTGCAGGTGTATGCAATGAGCGAGTTGATGGTGTTATCTTCCCATATATTTGTATATATATATATACTTTATGATACGAAATCATATTCATAATACTCCATTTCCTCCTGTTTCGTCACAATACGACTGACGGCTGAGTTTTAATGTGTAAGATTATTATTGTGAAACTGTTTTCGTTGTTACACATGTAAACACATTAGAATTGTTTTCCTCTTTAATTAAATACGAGTATATGGAGAGTTCGTTGCCAAAAGGGGTTATATCCACTTTGGAACATTCCGAGAAAAATCGTGTTTTTTATTCTTCCTTATTGCAACATTCTTATGAAACACTAAAATGTCATGATGTACTACCCTATCATGTGAACATAATAATAATAATAATAATAGCGTCATATATTTACCTAGGGTAGCCACTTCAGTTCCGAAAACTGTTCTCCCAGCGGGCCCTGCTATTAATCACTAAACATAAAATTGGGTATAAAAAAAATCTACCTGTTTTTGTTATATATTTTTTTATCCAAAATTATCATTGTGGACCTAACCCCTTTTGCAAGCAAACTGAAATGAATCCAATCTCTCTCTCAAAAAAACCCCCACATATTTCTTTGCCACTTTAATCACATTTAAATGTGAATTTCAAATTTTCTTTGGTATCATTAGAGCGACTAAAAATATATAGGATTTGGGAGAGAAAACAAAAAAATATGAAAAATGGACCTAAACCCCTTTGACAAATGAGCTCTTCAGAAGTGTTTGGTTGCAAAAGGGGTTAGGTCAACGCCAATAATATATATATATTTTTTTTCATTCTCCCATATTGCAATATTCTTATGCGAGACTAAATTTTCATGATACCCTACCTCGTGAACATAACAAAAATGTACCTCTCTTCATTTTTTTTTTAAATAACGCAGCCACAATGCATAGTCCATCATCATAATCATCATCATCATCATCCAAGTCGTTTAACTGCATATTTATTTATGCATGCCTCTATAAAAAACACTTTTTCTTGCTGTGTAATCAAACTTTCACAATACTTGTACCTACATTGTAAGAAATATCTTTTCATTGATGAGCTTTTCAGTACAAGAGAGAAATGTAATTGTCCATTTTATGTACTAAATAAAATAATAATGCATTCCCCGAAAAAATGTAAACACTTTGGTGATCGCTGATGTGGTTTACGGTACACCATGTGGAGTGTTATAGAAACAGTGGATAGACGAAGAGAAGAATTGGATAGGCGAGAAAGTGGAGATTTGAGAGTAGAGTATTCTTTCTTGAAAATAGTCCTGAAAAAGGACTGTAAACCAATGTTGAGTGAGAACAGCTTGAGTAGTAGAGCTGATGAGGAGATGCTGGCTTGAGTCGGCGAGTAGAGATGATAAGTAGTAGAGAGACTCGGCTTTTCGGACAGGTTGACTGTCCGTCTTCAGGAGTCGGACGGACAGTCAACCTGTCCGTAACGTCGAGTCTATCCACTGTTTCTATAACACTCCACATGGTGTACCGTAAACCACATCAGCAATTGTACATGCCACCATGCAAACCTTCAAACAACATCTGACTTTGGTGACCGCTCTTTCGTAAGACTTTTCATTCTTGGGCATGCTTGAAAAGAAATCATAAACACTATCAAAACGTATGGTTTTTATACAGATGTTAATTGTCCCAGTTTAGTTAAAAACCTCATAAAACTTCATCAAAGGCGAAAATTTCTCCCAAAAGGTGGGGGGGGGGGGACCAGGGCATGGAAAATTTGACAAGCAAAGAAGTAAAAAAAATCACCCGAATTGTCAGGTCATTTCGACCAAAATGAATTTGACAAGCACACACACAGAAAAAGGTTATCACCCTCAAAAAGGAAAGTCATCTCGTCCAATGAATGATGTATTTCTTTCCATCACAAATTAAAGACCAAAAATAGGAATGTCGCTATTAAGTGATTATGCTAATCTATGCGTAATTTGTATGTGAAATCAGACTTTTTCCTCTAACTCCCTAACTAAAGCTCCAAATGTACTAATATTTTGTATAGCAAGTGTACATGAAAAAAATTGCGATATCAAAACATTTTCTTATGTATTATATTGTTTTTTTGCAATTTATTATGTATTTCCCTGTTTTTTACTTTTTGTTTTTCATTGTTTTTTCAATGAAATTTGTTGGGGACTCTTCTGTGATCATAAAAAGCATAAAATAAATAATTTAGACCAGTAAAATTAGAAATAATCATTCATTTATGAATTTTGGTTGAAAACACAATTTGCAATGACTTTGTACACGAAATTACGTTTTTTGAGCAATTTTCGGTCTGATATGCACTTACATAATGTTGCGTAATTTCTGAACCACGTACCCGGGTGACAAAAAATTGGTCTCAAAAGTTGCTCAACACTTAAAAGTAAAATGTCAGCGAGCGGTGCGATCAAAAAATTTCGCGCCGCGAAAATATTGCGCGATTCGTTGAGGGTAGATAGGGTTAAGTGTTCACATTTTTTTTTAGAAAAGTAGAAAAGTGTTACCATTAATTATGAAGTATTACATGCAAAAAAAAACAGAATTGGAAAACAGTTTTAAACTGTTAAAGAAAAGCCTTTTTAAGTGTTTATATTTGTTAACAGTATAATAATATTTATTTTCTTGCAGTTGAATAAAATAAAAAAAAGTAAAAGGGGAATCTTATCAATTTTTATTCTTATCTTTATTACGTAATCCACAATTCAAACACATTAAGAATAATACAATTCACATTGAAGAAACACAATAAATCATTAGAAATTAGGAGACAGCAAACCTCAGCTTAAAGGATTGAGATAGTGTCATGTGAAACATAATCTGTTTATATATATATATATATATAAATTTAGCGCGCTCTGAGAGCATAATGAAAAACATTATTGTCATCATTTAGACGATATCATTCAAGACCATTGCAGTTTAATAATCGGCACCCAGTTGTATAAACTATCTAAAATATAAGTCTTGAATCTTTGGTTAGACACTCAAAGTGGCCAATAGTCACTCCTCGGTCGATTGATGCCTTATTTGTTTCAAGACCACCAAATGAGACCCCCGTCAGATAGTCAAATCAACAGGGGCATGTGAGCCATTTCTGCTCTTCTTGATATATAATTTATGCAGAACATATTTGAATCCTAGTAAGGCACCTTATCATAATTCCGTACCGCATCTTCTATCATGAAACGAATATTTCTCTAAGAGAACACCAATATACAAAGGTATTAGACAGAACATCTCTGATGAAAATAATATATAGGAAGGAAATGCCATCTAATAAACACTAATTCTTATAGAAAAGCAATGCATACGAAAGCAATGACATCTTACAGATATTTTAAAGGAAACCAATATGAAATTATTTGACTTATAGGAAACCAATATGAAACTAGAATTTTAATTCGTCATGAGGACAAATTAGGTGATTTGTCTCTGATTTCATGATCACGAAGACAATCAGCATGTTAGTTGAAATCAATAATGATCATCATGATGAAATCTGAATTTTTCTTACGAAATGAATGTGTTGAATACTCTTGAAAAAGAAGGAAATGAGAAGGTTGTTTGAACAAGTGTAGGACATACACATATTGTACATGTACATGTTATATTAAAATGGATTTTAATCTCTTTTATTGTCCAATGTTTTATTTTATATGCATTGTAATGGTCACAAAGGACCATTTGTGAAATGTTGAAAAGAATGAAAAAAAATCATGTTCACCCCTGGCCTGGCTTCGAACCCTGGACCCTAAGGACGCAAGGCTGATGCCTTACCAATTGAGCTGCACTGTTTCCCATAGTCTTTACACATAAGCAAATTAAGAGGATCTCAAATCCAATTTTGCAAGAGAAATACGGGCATGATCCCGGTATCTGATCGGAAAATGAAGACCACATTACGATAGCTTCGAGTCTCAGTTACAACATACTCAAAGCTAAAAAAAACCGACATGAAATAGTGGAGATATTGCTCGCGAAATAGAGGAATGTAGAATTCAGTTTTGAGAAAAACATTTCCCTTAGAGATTGCACACAAAATGAGCGAAAATGACATACCCTTTAAATTGACATCTTTAGGGATAATTCGTTCCTTAAAATGTAAATAAAGCCATTTCATCAGATATAGTAAGTCCTCAGCTACAACATATAAAAAACTGAGCAAAAATTGACCAATATTTATGGAGCTACAGTCAAATTTGCATAATTATGATGACGTCATAAGTAGCAAAATGGGAATTCTGAGTTCCGACGCCATTTTGATGACGTCATGATAAAATTTAGGGTCAAATGTGACATGAAATCATATCTCCTATCCATGCCTGATTCGAATATGAAAAAACAATGGGGGTCAACGGACTTCCTAAAGAGCTATATTGAATTTTGTAAAGGCATGTTTTTGCACATATATTGTCTATGGTTAGTGCGCGCGTGCTGTGTACTTTGATGGAGGCTAATTCCTTTATTACTTGTCGTAGAAGGTTGATCAAGGTATAAAAATTATTTAGAATTTTATTATCGGTGCATTGATAAAAAAAACGTTGCAATCTTACGTTGTATAGTGTGCCGTTATGCGCGAGAACGCGCACGTAACCGTGTGCGCGCGCAAATTTTTGAAATGCTTAAAATGACCTGATTCGTACTCTACTTCGGTTAAAAAGTGATTTTGAGCATTTTAAAATTTTGACGCGCGCGTACGCGCGCATCGTGACTTTTACATGACCTTTGATGACATGGACAATTGACCCTTGACCTGAAGTTACTGTGATGTAAATATTGTTAATTTTTGATAATTGATATTGAAGATATGATTGATAATGTGATTTTACAAAATCTCGTCTAGATGACGTCATGATGATTTTTTTACCTTAAACCTGTTCATACACATGGCATGATATGTCCCCATAAGTCATGATATTTTGATGAAAATTGAAGATGTAGATTTTGAGATTTTACGCTAAGAAGAAAAGGGCGGAAAAAATAATAAAAAAGAAAATTCGTACGAAATTAATAGTTGATCTGTCGATCGACAAATCACCTAATTATGTGAAGGCAATACCATCTTATGGAAACTATATCTTACAAGAAAACGTTGCATGTGAAGGTAATAGCATGTTACAGACACCACATCATCTTGAGGAAACCAATATATATACATGGTATGGGAAAGTGAAATCATCTTATATACATTAGTTATACGAGGCTCATTAAGTTAATACCATCTCAGACTTGGAAATCAACATAGATTATGTAAACACATAAATGTAAATAATATCTACCTGAATAGACAATACCTCTAAAAACAAATTATGAACGCAATTACATCTCAAATATACACCTTTTTCCATAAACAAATATGTAAACATGCATATGAAGGTAATGCTATCTTAATGACAACTGTATCTTTGGAGAAACCACTATATTGTAAAAGTATTAATATCCTACATACTGTACACTGCAGCTATCAATTCATCATTTTGAAGTAATAACGCCCTGTATCTTTGAAGAGGCATGTGTATGTGAGGATAAACTTATCTGATGAACATAACATCTGTAAAGGAGCTAGTAGTGGCATATGTGAATGCACTAAAATCGTACAGTCATTACATGTTTGTAAAAACAATTATGTGGAGGTAATAACTATTTTCTTTTTATATGTAAAGAATCGTAGCGGATCGTAAATATATACAACTGAAATAATACATGACAGGCATTGCATATTTGAAGAGACTAATATACGTAAATGAAATATCGACAAACATCTATTACATCCATCTGCATGTTTCATATTATAAGAAATGTGAAGTTGTTTATAAATTTTGGACATAACACCACAGAAAATACAAATAAACCATGTATTATGAATACAGTAACATGTTGTAGACAATATAGTGATAGAAAACCAATATATATGAAGATACTGATAATGGAATCTTATACACACTGCATCTTATAAGAAACCAATGGAAAATAATAACAACGCCTTATGAATACTAAATTTCCCCCAAAAAAGTATATATGTAAAATCATATTGTAGACATTGCAAAGAAACCAATACATGTGAAGGCAATAGCATATTTTATAGCCATTATATCGTTGAGTAATCCAATACATTTGAGGGTGTAACCATCCATGAGAATTGCATCTCAGAAAAAAATGTGTGAGTCTAATTTAACCACTTCAAGTCAATATCATTATAAATGTACATGATCACTAAACATGGTTGAAATGCGTGTAACCCTATATCATTATCATAACACAAAACCAAATATGTAAATGTCACATCTTTAATGCTTATAACTAACCTATATGCAGTGACATTTTATACATGAAGGTATTTACAACAAATAAGTACATCGAATACGCATTTCTGATCAGAAACATTTAGGAAGAAATCATTACAATATATGTATAGGTAATTCCACCTTATATGTTTGAAGTAACCAATAAATGAGAATGTAAAAGTTCATTCCATCTTTATGGAAAACAATGTGTGTAGAGATTTATAAGACATGTTAGCAACCACATCATTATTATTAGACGAAACCAAATATGCAAATGTTACATCTTCACTACATTGTATACGCAACCTATTATGTAAAGGCCCTGTCACCTGATAAATTTAGGTATTCACAATGATAATAAGTATATCTAAAACACACTTTTCGATGATCTATCACTCAATGCTCTATGGCATCTTTATACAAAACAAATTTATGAAGAAACCAATATCATATACATGTATGTGGATAAAATAATATCATTTATCTTTGAAGAAACCAATATAAGTGAATTTACTTATACAATGAAGACAATGTGCGTGTGGAGGTATACATGACCGCTTTTCGCACTTTGCATGGTAGGCCTGTGTGCAGCACTATATCATTATATCATTAAATGCATTGCGAGTACATGAACAAAAATGTAAATGTCACATCTTTACTACATTCGTAACCTATATACTTAATTGCGATAACATCTTATAAATGCAAATATTTACAATAATAATATCTTTAAAACGAAATATGAATTCATCACTCGATGCACTATATGGCTCTATACAAAAAAGGAAGCAATCAATATAATATATGTAAAGGAAAAAATACCTAATATCTTTGAAGTAACCACTATAATGTGAAGGTAAAATTACCTTCTTTCTTCAAGAAAAACAATAAGGGTGAAGGTATTTATATACAAATCAGTGGGATATATGTGAAGGTAATAGTACCCTTTTTTGAAGGAATACATATATATGACGGAATTATACGATCTCTTTGAGCACTTAACATGGTAGGCATTTTGGTAAACTTAAATTCTTTTCATTAATGACAACTTATATAAAAGAAATTCATACATTAAGGAGGTGACAACATCTTATTAAACAATATGATACGTCTTGCATGATACTTCTCAAAAATGAAATAAAGTGCAATATTTCAGAAGAAATTAAATTGAAGATACTGAAAAAATGAAATTGAAGAACTGAGTAATGCTCCAGTTGTTACTTGGTCATGGGGCTTAAATTGAAGATTAAGGAAATCTAAATAGGAGATTTAAAGTAAAGTCAAATATTTGATGTCCCTGGTAATTAGGCCTACATTTAAAACAGCCTCCATTGAAAGATGGGCAAGATATATTCCTTGTACATGTCACTCTTTGTACATGTCATTGGAGGTTAATAAAAATGTAATTTTGACTGACCAGAATTAACAGTAATTCCCTTCAGATTATACTACTTTTGATGGGTAATAACATATTTTAATCTTCAGGGACCGTTGAATAAGAATTTTTATTTGTTGATATGCTCATTAACTTTCTTTGATTTGTTTCACACTAAAAGTCATTATGCTGTTACTATTATAATTATCGATTTTTTCAATTGTCTATTTATACTATAGGTCCATGATCATACGTTATACATTGCATTTTGTATACCAACAGCCAGAATGTGATTTTCATGCCAATGTAATTTATTTTATTTGAGCATGACAATAAACTTTGAACATCTGAATATGTTATCATTTTTATTGAAATTATCATTGTTTTCGTTATCTACTACTACAGTGCGTCCACAAAAACTATACACTTTGGAAATGGCTGCCAAATAAAAAGAATATATCACTTTAGGGGGAAAAACACACACATATATATATAAATATATATATATGTATATATACATATATATATATATATATATATATATATATATATATATATATATATATATATATATATATATTGAAAGCCAATAAAATCAACTTTCAAATGACACCAAAAAGTCGGAAAGCTATTCATGCTTGAGTGAGCACTACCCACTGAAACAAAGGGTATGGAAATTAGGCTGGGCTGGAATTAGCCTTCCAATTTCTTTCATTTTTTTATTGGTACTTGCAAAGTTGAGGGTTTTGAGAAGAATTAATGATCAGTTGTGATCAGTTTGTTGTTTTAGAGAATTTCATGCGTTATTGAATTGAAATTTAATGTATGAGTGATCATGAATTGCGATTTTTACTAAAGCATTTTGACTTTATCATGTGGATCTCAGTAATGTGTTCATGTCAGGAGAATAGGGGGTAAGAAAGGACTTTTTAAAGATAAAGGTCAACAGAACATTTAACAACCCCTCCCTCAATCTCTACCCCCCTCCTTCTCTCCTCCTGTGAGACCAAGCTCGGATAGGCTGGGCAGGAATTAGCCTTCCATTTTTTTAGTGGTTAGTCCTTTGAAACTTGCAAATCTAAATGTGTTAAGCCAAAAAATAGGTAAGATAAGTTTTGGTTTCTAAGGCAAATTTCATGGTTTACTAAATTGAAATTTAATGCTTGAGTGAACAGGAATTGTAATTTTTGTGTAGCATATTCATCATGTGGACCTCAGAAGTGTGTTCGTGAGAGTCAGATTAATGTGATGGGACCTGTTACAAGCAAGAGGGTGGGATATGGTAAGACTTGGTTAAAAGGTCTTTACTCTTCTTTTTGTCCTTTGCAGGTTTTTGTGATTTTAAGTAAAGTTACGTATTGATGAAGTAATTTTAGACCCCCGAAAATTCTACAAAGCCATATAAAAGATTGAAATTATTAGGAGAAATAGCGTATTCTATTCTGAATAAATTATCATGTGCAAAGAATTGTAATAAAACATATCAGTGGTGTAATGAGCCCAAACAATTTCAAGGGGCTATCTGGCAAAATTTAAACAAGAAATTGTGATGGAGTTTAAATTTATACATTTTTTTTTACTTCCCTCCCTCAACCCACCCTTTCGAGAAAAGCTCCCTCGGTTTTTCTCGAAAGGGTAAGGCCATCCCCGCTCTGCGAACACAGACGATGGTCATAAACCTATGCTAATAAGCAAATTGGCCAGACTCATCCAAATCATCTCATGGTTGAATCCTCCTGCTTTCAAAATCTCGTGATTCATGAGATTTTCTTTCTATAACAATTTACCTATTTAACCTAAACTCTAATTAAATATCATTGTACCATGAGGTGAAATATGGGTTACTCTTTTATATCAATAATTTATTTAGTATAAGATATTTTGAGAAATAAGTGAATTTCAGGCCTGAAATGTGCACCAAAACTGAATTTTCTTCCTCTGTATTATTTTGCAAATTGGACAAAACTTTTATTTTGAGCCGCACGGATGTCTATATTACCACAAAGCTGAATTGATGTACTTTCTCACAATGTCACTCGTAATATGCAACATCGTTTAATCGGGTCAAGATCACACTTTTTCCATCAAAGTACAAAACGAGATTTCTAAAGATTTTAGAGTAGCATGTAATCTAGTGTTCTGATTGGCTGGATAAGGCTTTAAAACAACAACTGCGGGTAATTCAATGGGATTACCAAATGGGAAGTGTGACCTTGCTGTGAACCCAGACGCTGAAGACGTTGGAATTTACCAGTGTGTGGTCTCTTTTACCAATCAGAGTGCAGTTTTCTTTTTATTCAAGCAGCTTAATGTACTCGTTCAATGGAATTTTGACCCGATTAAACATTTTTTTTGTTTTGAAAACTATACATTGTTGAGCATATAAACATCCAGCTTCATCATGATCTCAAAATCATTTGACACAAACAAACATAAAGTGCACAAATGATAACTTTTCTCAGGTGAAAAAATATAATTTTGCAGCATATTTCAATAAAAAAATTTCACCTGCATTACATTCTTTGGTCCGCATTAAGCTTATTGAATATGAAAAACGTCTCTAGTTATGAACATCCCTTGGATGAAAGAAGACTTTTTGGGGACCTGCCTAGTGACATGCTGAGTGAGCGATAACAATAATTTCTCGAGAGTATGATTCAGTGATATAAATAACTTTTCTCACATATTTTCAATTTCATTCATACCATTCATATCCCAGCCATGGCGTCATTCCCTTCAGCAAGAAATTTATCCACATTGTGCTGCACTCAACCAAAGTGAAGTGAAAGGGTACCCAATAGGAATAAATTCCTCGAATGCTTGAGCGCCTAGGCAGCCCACTAAAATGGGAGTAATAATAAAAGCACTGCCCGCTGGGAGAACAGTTTTCAGAACTGACGTGGCTTCCCTTGGTAAAGATACCTATATTATTATATTACAACATTATATTTTCTATATCACTTTCTCTTTACCAGATGTGTTTTCTCGTACACTTGGTTTTTTTTGTTTTGTTTAACTTCAGACTTCCTTGTTCTCATTTTCCCATTTTGGACGTGATGGCTTGACATGACTTTACTGAAAATAAGTTCCTGATGCTTTTCATAAGCATCTTGATAGAATCCATTCAATTACAATTAATCTAAGTGGTATATTTCGGACAGGCATGGTATTTGTTCGAACGCTTGGGAAAACAATGCAAGTTCAATATGCACTAGCAAAATTCGTAGCTCCTTAGACATCTCGAGCAATAATTTCAGTTACAGCACAGGCAATACAGTATTACTGCACCGGTTTCAAAGGCTTATGATTATAAGAGATTAAACAGTTCCCCCGATTGAAAACTTACATAACTGATGAAACATAGCAAATGTGTGTCGATTTGGAATCGTTTACTCTGGCGGTCATCTTCAAGAAAATGGCCATCATTCCCATATCTGGAAAGAATGTAATATGCGGTGTTGTAAATAATTCTAATGGGAACACTGCTTCTCCTAATGCATAAAATCATTGTCAATCAGATTCTTTTCGTGCTTTACGGAAAGCTACGATTTCTTACTTCCATCCTCCTACGAATTTTGAGGGCTCACTCTTGTCTTGTTCAATATCAAATTACCTTGTAGAGCTCCTTCAATAGAGCTAAATCTCAAAACTATGAAGCATTCTTGAAATTGGTACGAGAATAGTGAATGCGCCTTATTCTACTTGCTCAAAGAAGAACCACGATGAATCCTAATGGTGGATTTTACGCAGGTCAGTCAATGCCTCCTTCTTTGTTATTGCCATCCAATCTTCTGGTATGTCAGGTAATTTTGCGTGATACCTATCCTTTAGTTGGTGTTGGTAGGTCACCATAAACCACATCCAATACTTGGATACGTCGTTAGTGGTATTAGGAGCTATGTCCCAATCGGGCAAGTAAGTTTTGTATTCTTTAATGTTATGCCAGACAAATTCGTCGCCAGTAGTTGAACATTTTCCAGATTTTCTGCATCTGTAGTTAACCAAAGTGCATTTGAATGCTAAATTACGCTGTATATCGAAGTTGCATGTTTCATGTTTCAGCTGCCGTCTAGAGTGATCTACCCCATCCATCTCACCTTTGCTATGCCATTTAGTACCTCCAATTCCATTTGGTCTATGCTGCATACACATGTGACTTCTCCCAGATAATTCATAATGGTCAGGTGTGGTGTCTGCACAGGGCTCCTTACAGAACGGGCACTGTTCTTGACAACCCCAGATCTTGTTTAGAACTTGCTGTGGCGGAGGCGTTCCATCCCAATCAACAGAGCATTTTGTCTCATTGGCAAATTCCTCTTCAAGATCTTCCTGAATGTTATCCAGCTGCTCCAGAATGATCCGTTGGAGATTGTTGAAATCCCCCACCGCTCTCTCACTCACTATGGTTAGTGTACTGACTGGTACGGCTAATTCCTCCGACGCTCTATGACAGAACTGTTCAATCCACAGTGCCATTCTAATCCCCTTCAGTCCCATAACCTTAGTTGTTGCATGATGAACGCTTTTTCTGACACACTGCATAATTTTCGAAGTATGACTCTTGGCTATTTCTGAATATCTGGACATTCCAAGATGTCTCGAAAACATCTTTTCATTTGTGTACTGGGTGATCCATTTTGATGCAAACTTTTTGGCATTGCGGATGTAAGACATATATTCCTTGAAGTTTGCTTTCACGGCCAGGTCATCCATCATTTTCACCATCAGGTAGTATTTCGTCATCTGAAAATCCATGAGAACTTCTTCGGTGCATTTTCTTGGAATTGCCTTCTTTACTGCCTCCTTAACAATTCCCTTCAAGCGAGTGCATAGTAGCTCACCTGCCATGACTTCTTCTGTGCTCTGTTTTACCTTGTTCTTGAAAAGACTCCAGGCAGTTTTCTTGTAGTCTTGTAGCTTGGCCTTAACGCCATGTTTCCTATTATATAATGATTGCATTGAGGTGAAAACCTGGACACAGTGACGGCTTACATAAACTGCCAGTTTAACAGTATATTCAGGTCGAATCGTAAACTTGAAGTCATCAGAAATATTGTGAGTCTCAATCTTATCCGTGATTTTTCGTATGACTTCTGTGGCATAAGACTTTTTGAATTTCACGTCATGATTAGAGAAACCTTCTAAGTACGTCCTTATTTCTGCCAGTATGCTGTTTGTCATTACCAGTGTGGTATTTCTGGCATCCAATTCTTGCTGATCGAAACCAGTTAGGTACTTATAACTTATCTTACTGATGCTTCTTTTCAAACTGATGTGGTCTTTTCTTACGAAATCTACAGCGACAACATCTTCCCGTAATGTCTGCTCAAGTGGAATATGTAGAGGATTGCGCCTAAGCTCCTCTCGTAGAAGGCTCCTATGGGCATGGAAACTACGGCGGAGAATATCCTCAATCACACAAACAATATTCAGTTCCTTGTCTTTGGTTTTTGTGGCAAGCTCGTTCACCATTGACACCCACATTGTTTCAAACTGCTTTTCTAGTTCTGCATCATTCGCTTCATTGCCTTTCAGTTTATCTGCCAGTTCAACTGCTTCGTTCATGATATGTATCTCATGGCTTGACCACTTTTGAGCCTGTATGATTTCTATTTCTCGTGCTTCTTTCACTGAAAGCAGATCTGCCCTGCCCTCACTTACTTGTAGCTCAACTGCCAATTTTAGTTGGTTAAGCTTCGAATCTTGCCACTGAATGATTATTTCCTGCAGGTCACAGTTCTCAAAGTAACTATTCAGACAAATCTTGATTTCATCAGCCTTTTCATTCACAACCTCTGATAGTTCGTCGTTAAGGAGGTGATAAGATTCCTGTAGGCCATCGATAGTTTCACATCTCTTCAATGTGATCTCTGCACCGTGTGACCAAGATTTCGTTTTGTTTTGCAATTCCCATTCCAAGTTGTAGTATTTGGTTTGCAATCTGTTGTATGCTCTCACTTCAAGGCTGTTACGGAAGCTAAAGACAAAGTCATCGGCAAGAACCCCATTCCATAGATCAGCGAGGCGAATTGCCAACTCTGAAGCTTTCATAAATGTCTTACCTTTTGATATTTCTCCTAAAATATTAGCTCTGACTGAATCTACCTTTTCACTATAGCCAGGATTTGCAGGTGCCATGGGTGGATCACCAAGCCAAAGATCAGAGAAGTACCAGACGTGCTTTTGGACATCGAAGTTAATAATCTGGGAGAAACTGTGAATGTCCGCTATGCTTTCACTGAGGGCTGCTTCTTTGGTCATATCATCCAAGTTCTCCTGTAGTTTCTGGCATCCATGCATCATCAGTTCTTTTGCATTGGTTGCCGGGACATTCTGGTGGACAAAGATGCAAGTTCTGTTGTCGCGGATGTGCTTGCTGACAAGATTCATCCTTAGAAATGCATGCACTGCAATCTGGAGAATGTCTTTCATTTCGGCTGTATTTTCTCCTTTGATGTTAATCAAGGTTACGTCTCCCAGACCAATCACAAGAGTTGCAAGTTCATTATCATGCTCATACTTAAGTTGTCCTAATTCTGGTGCTCGAAGTCCCTCCGTATCTACAACAGCCACGTAATCAAATGGCAGATTAGCGTCCCCATCGACAGGGATGATTTGCATGTATGCCCCCCTCGTGCACCTGCCTGCACTGACGGCGAACTGCAACCCGAACATGGTGTTCAAAAGTGTAGATTTCCCAGAGCTCTGGATACCCAAGACTGAGAGAACAAATATTTTTTTTTCGCCAAGAAGGTTTTCTAGCTTATTCAGCACTGCTCTGACCCACGCAATAGGAACGCTTGATGCATCTCCATCTACCAACTCTAAGGGGATTCCCTTTAACAGTAATTCAGCAGCTTTTTCTGGCAGAAACTCCAAAGCTGCCCTGGTGGCTTTTGCTACGTTGCTGCCCACATCTACCGCTTCGTAAAGCTGGCCTAGCTCTCTGAAAAGATTTTCTAGCCCAAGCGAAGCACTGGAAAGCTGATTCTCTCTATCATCCACTTCCAATTTCAAGCTTTGTACAGTTGTCCTGTCATCGTCTTGTTTTGCCTCCTGAAACTGTGACCATGTCTTCTGGTAAAGCCTGCGCAGGCCTGGCAAGTTAGCTCGCGATTTTTCATCTAAGGATAGGTTCATCCACTTCAGGAAATACATAACCACATCTGCGTTACTTTTTAGATTTGACATAAAGTCTTTGATGAATGGAGTGAGTCTGTTGCATATTTGCATCTGCTTTTTACGAAGACGGTTCATGTCTTGTTTCACTCTACTGGCTTGGTATGCTGACGTTGATTGCGAGCCCTTTCCACTTGCTCGATGGTGTTTCTTTAGCAGCTTGCAGTACTCTATCCATTCAACCCCTTGCAACGGAAGAAACATTGCTTTGCAGTCCTTAATGTCTTCATCTGCAATGTGACTAATAACATATTCTGCAAGAGCCTTACCTTTAAGACAGGCCTCATCCTCATACTCATCGACGGCGACTCCCATTTTCTTTGCACTTTTAGCGCAATCTTCGATCATTTTGCCAGAACACCCATTAAGAGCCTCTCTCAGATTTCCCCTAGCTTCAGTCTTGAGCTCACTGGCATTTTTTTTTACACCTTTCAGAGTACAGGATAAAATAGTAGGAACCCTTTTCAAAATATCCTTGCCAACCGCCTCATGACATTTTCGTATTTCGCCGAGGATCTGTTTGTTTTGTTCATTTACCAAAAGGAGTATGACTTTATCACCTGTCTTCAAAATGTGTTGGCATGTCTCGGTGTGGGGGGATTTTGCCAGGTCTTGAGCACTGACTATGACAAACAGCACATGCGAAATTTCCTGTAAAATTTCCAACTGCTTCTTCGTATATGAGGCATCACCTCTCAAATTGAGAAACATTGTTGTGCTTGGAAGATGTTCTTTCTCCTTGCCCGCTGTTATGAACCAAGAACATTCCACAAGACCATTAGTAATACTCCTTGCTGTGGCACCATTGTCACAATCATGATGGAAGAAGGTGTCATGACCGTCATCCCTAAGAATATCATTCATCAGCTTGGACTTAGATAGTGGTGGTCTGCCCAGTCTTACAAATGACACCAAGGGAAAAGGTTTTTCTGTCACTGGTGTCTCAAAAACTTCTTTGTGCTTACCGTGCCACTGAACAATTATAGTTCTGAGTGACCACAGTGACATGCCTATATTGTCTTCTGATCCTGTAGGATACAAGAAGGGAATAGCAAGTTTGCAAACAAACAGCTTCTGAGCAAGTGTTTGTTTAAGAAAGTTATCACAACATGTGAATATGGCCACAATCGCATCCAAAGTGCTAAGATGTACTGGCTTGTCCTCACCATCACTAGCATTATTCATTTCCAGGAGAGCTTCAATGTCACAGTAACCTCCGTCATCTGGCATTTGTTCTCCTGATGGTTTGTTTATCACTGACAGAAGTTGATCTCTTGCATGGAAATCAATCATAAGGAGTTTGTGTATAATCATCCAAGGAATATCAATCAGCTTGATTTGCTCTGTGACCCTTTTAATGGCAATGGCGTCCAAAAGAGAAATCTTAGATGAATAGTGTTTCTCTAAGCCTAAGGACTGCAGGATACCTGAAAAGTCTTCTTGCACTCTGTTCCCAGAATCGGTTTTCATAACCGGTCTTTCATCTTGAGTTTGTCCGTCTTGAGAACTCACAATATTTTCTACATCAACGATATTCAATTCCTTTTCTTCAAAAGCGGACATGTTGCCGCTTGCCAACTCCCCAGTGACATTTTTCATGTTAACCCAATTAAACGGTGGATGGGTTGCATACTTGTTAAGGACCTTGTTCAATTCAAATGATAACACTTGCCTAAGTTCCTTAATTATTTCAGAAAAATAATTTTCTGATGCCTTGCTATCTTTGTCAAAGTTGCCAGAAGACAATGAGGTATGAATAAGAAATGCCTCCAACTGGATTATCCCTTTCTCTTTATGGACTTGAAACTCATTCCAAGACACTTCAATCGATTGGACGAAATCCTGTATCTTCTCCATTGTAAGAAGCGTCTCAAACTTCCTTGTAGGCCAATGGTAGTGAATAGACAACAGGGCAATTTTCAGAAAAAACATTTCATGTTCTCTCCCAGATGACTGTAAGTCCTCTAGAAGCTGGCCCACACAGAGTGCGAAATCTACTGTTGCCCCTGCATTGATACCATCTATTACCTGGACATTTTTCTCTACATTCTTTGCATGTTCTACTTGCAGTAACGGAATAAAATTTTCCTTTAGAATCGTCATCAAGTCAGGTGTGTTCTTGACATTAGCATTAGCCAGTATAGTGGGAGCATCTACACTGGTCGATTTAACCCACTCCATGATTTTATGTTTGCCAGGGAATTCTCTGAATTTACCAGGATTGACTAGCTTCTTTATAAGAAACCGTATAAGTGTCACATCCGATGGAACAAACACATCTTTCAGTTCCACGATATTTCCAAGAAAGTGGATTATGCTCGTTTCAGTGCATAACTTGTGCTCCCAGTATTTGTTTGTGCCTGTCTGTACCCCAACCCGTTCGACCGTTTTCAGCATCTCTTGAAGATATTCAATACACTTTTCTGGTAGTATTGGAGAAGAATTCCACTTGTCAATATTTTCTATTAATACCTCCATTTCTTCAAGTCCTTTCATAAAAGAACGTTCTTTGTCATTGACTACTGGGTAACCACTTATCCTTTCCCAGACCGCCCTTAAACACGATTGAAGTTCATAAGGTTCCTGGAAATCACCCTCGTGGTTAGAAATCAGCTTCCAAATTCCAACAAAGTCAGTAAATAAAGACAGTCCTCTATCTATGAGTGCCCAGGAACTAGTGCATGTTGCAAGACCAATCTTCCAAATTTCCAATACGATGACACCTCCAGGCCCCCCTTTCCTGGAAGGTTGTAAAGTGATTTTTGCAAGATCTGATTTCTCATAATCATCTTTGAAGCTCCCATGTGTTTTCATTTGGTGGGCACTAACTAAGCCACCCACAGTGAATGGAAGGCCGGAAAAGCTGCCTGAAATGTAGGAACTGAGTGCATCTCGAACCAAGCACTTGGTTTTACCCCTTTTGGGTTTGGTCTCGCTTGTGTATGTTGCAACACATTTGTTAACCCCACCAAAATGAAGAACCCCGGCATTGACATGTGACCCATATGCAAAAAGGAAGTCCTCACATTTTTTGTTCACGAATTCTACGTTTTCGCCTCCTACCAAAAGCCGGTCAATGGCCTTGAGATCTTGCAGAGCATGTTGGGAGAGTTTCAAGCTATATAGATTCAGCTCACACGCTGCAAGGGGAACAACAGAATATATTACCTTTGATTCAAAATGGGACTGCTTGTGAGATTCCAATTCTTGTGTATCTCTCTTCTTGTATTTTTCGCAAAACTTGGCCTCAGCTTTGAACCCCCAACCACTGCCTTTCATAGTAGCAGCAGCATTGTACCCAATATTATCAAGGTAACAGTGAAAATTATCAGATTTTGCTTTGGTGGAGAAGGTAGCAACGTCCTTAACTTCCGTCATCAAAGGATTCTTAAGTGACACATTAGTAGGTGTGCTGAGCACAGTCCGTTTAACTAAATCTCCACGGAAAGCTTCACCCACCAGAATACCCTTCAAGGCTAACCCTGCTGAAGCATTTTCTAGAATTTCTGCTGCGCTATTCTTTGGTCTACCTTCATTTAGCTTGTTAATTTTCTCAAGGTCAGAGCTTATCTCGCTAATTATATAATCAATACCTTTGCTTTCATACTTTTCTATCCATTCTTCCTTAGGAACTAATAATAGTTCTCTCAACTGATCCACCATTCGGTTCATCGTATCATCAGTACGATCTTTATCTTCCTGACTACTGTATATCTTCCTGACTTTGACCATACCTTTTAGTTGATTTTGGATTTGCTCCTTTTTTTCCGTGTAATGTTTCTGAAGTTCGCCTATGAAAACTTTACTATCTTCGTTAGTACTACAAAACAAATTTTTGAGTACGCTTCCTTCCCAATCATACCTGACTTCGGCCTTCAGCTTGTTGAAGTCTTCTATTTTCAGATTTGCAGACTGTGCCATTTGGGTAATACCTAGTTTTTTCCTCAAGACATCTGCCCAGTATTCACCCTCTAAACCTGCCTCGGTCATTCTTACAACAATATTTGGTTCAACATCTTTTTCTCCCTGAATGGACTTTGATTTTCTTTTGATGCCGATGAGTTTTCTCAAAGCTTTCTTTTCCAAGTCGTGTCTAGTAGAATCATTTAAAATTTTCAAGTCGGTTTCCCCTAGGTGCTGAATTGGCTGTGGAAGGGAGATATTAAGTTTGGTCTTCAAGATATCTACCCAGTAATCAACCTCTAGACCAGCTTGAATCAACATCTCGCCCAGCTCAGATCTTGTGTCTTGTCCTGCATATGACTTGGCTTTTTCTGAAAGTAGATTAAAAATCATCGAAAAGATAAAAGTAACAGTTTTGGGGGGACTATACGGAAAAGTAAAATTCACAACTGAAAAAAAAATTCTAATGCCATCCAGAGTAAGTTGACACCATGACGAATATTGTATGCATTAACACACGCCCCTCAATGATCTCGTTAAGCAGTACTTTATTCTTACCTTTCACTATTTCTTCTTTAAGCGCATAGGGACAGGCTATGCTATGTGTGATGCGCTATACGAGAATTGAGCATTATTATTATTAGATGGCTTCATGATTTTGAAAGTTAGAATAGTTTCAGACACTACATCTTTTATACTTTTTATATATTTTTTTTAACTTCAATGTGCCACAAATAAGATGTCTTCTTTTTCGGCTACCTCCGTTCTCATTTTTATACTTTGTTATCATTTTATTTTCATGTGATCTCTTGAGGAGAAATAAACTAAACCTGAAACATTAAATTAAAGAGGAACACGTCCTTTTTTCTTCTCCTTCATCTTCGCCGTAAGTGTATGCCAAAGTCTTGGAGATATTTTCGTGTTGTTGTGTAGGTGTACACAAAGGGTCTCAGTAAAAAAAGTTTTCAATACTTCAAAAAGACATCGGTGAGATTTTAACCGATCTCGATATTTAGCACTTCTCTTTTTAATTTTTAGAGGGGTACATGTATAGCAGACGGCGCAAAATGGACCAGAATGAGTTCGAAGTGCGCTGGAATTATATTCCGTGCAATGGTAACAAAAATGCTCAGGAATAATCGTAGGCGCAGAATCGATTGGACACAATTCCGAACCCATTTGGCGTCATCTGAGTAAAAACAATTAGATTTACTCCTTAAAACCTATCTCTAACATGTCTAAGGAGGCGACTAGCGCTAAACAATTTGGACTATTTAGAAATTTGTATTAGGTGTTACTTTAAGATTGGTCTGACAAAAGCTAGGCTATGCTTTTTACCTGTCTAAAAGATTTTCATTAATAAATAAAACCCCGTTAAAATCTATAAACATTAACCGGATTTTATCAAGCTGTGTAGCTTTGGGTAGCAGACAAAAAGGAGTTACATGTAGTATATCATACCATAAATGTTTCTTGAGAGTTTTTCGCCGAACTGAATCTACACGTCACTTATCTTTGAAAGAGGGGCGGTCGTTCAGTCCTTATATGCGCTATCACCCGTACTTCTGATTACATTATTCACATTTCTTTTCATTTTCGTGAAATCCACGTCTGGGAATGTCATCACATTCGTGGAAACTCGAAAATTGTCACATTTTACGACCTTACGTAGGATATTAACAACCTTAATGCACATTCCGGACTGAAATATTATATGGAAGTATTCTTCAATGTGTTTTCTTTCAACCAAGGGCCATGTTTCAACTGAGCACTCTGAGCCGTAAGCTGTTCTACCAATCGGACCCTGCTTAACATAATAAGTTTTTACTATCATCCTCCGTTCTCATACATCGAACGCCTGACATGAGGTCAGACGGTCCTATTGTTTAAGCCTTTGGTTTAATTCTGCCAGGGATCGAACCCACGACCTCTCGTTCATGAGGAGGGCGCTCTACCACTGAGCCAGTATATCCGGTTGGTCAGTTGCTCAATTATGCTTCTTTGCTACGCGATTAATGGGATGAATGCAGCTTAGCTTTTAATGGAAGTAGACTCCAATATTTTTTGCTGAGTCCCTTTGTTCAAGGTTTGTCCATTTAGGATATAAATAATTCAAAAAAAATATGTGATTTTTGTACTAATTTGCATGATTTATGCAAATTAGACAGTAATTCATGTATACAATTTTTTTTCGCGAGTGGTTTTCTTTCTTGCATCCACCTCATAGGCAGATTTAGGGGATCCAAGGGGCCCTGCCCCTACCCCTATTGGAAGAGCAAAAGAAAAGAGAGAGAGAGGAGAGGAGAAAACAAAAGTGAAAGAAGACGAGTGAATAAAATAAGATGTTTGAAAGACTTAGAAAATGAACAAAATTTTTGATGTCACTACATAAAATTTTTGCTCGCGCATCGCGGTCGCATTGCCTTTTAGGTGATTTACATATCTTGCTCAATATGCTGAATATATGAAGTTTCGAAGTCAATATACAAAACATATTTCATTATTTTGTTTGATTTACAAATTGATATTAAAAAAGTGCTCTTTAAAAAAATGTCAGTTTTATGGTGTGAATATTAACATTTTCTACTCGCTACGTGATCGCAAAATTTTATTTTTCAGATACCAATTATTTTCGTGTATTCCATAACGTATCAGCTAGCGCTGCACCCTCGCATTTTTATTGGTGAGTTATGTATATCTCAATATTAATTCTATAACAAATTATTCAAAATCCCCATTTTGTGATAATCAAAAATTTCTGCTCGCGATTTGGGCCCGCATTTATTGTTCAAAAATATATTCATGCATCCTATTCATAATTACAAAACTGCTTGAAATGTCCAGTTTCCAGGCCATTACATCAACAGATTTCGAGCTGTCATTTGGCTTATCAGATGAATAAATGAGATATTAATTTTAATAAAAAATGGTCTACTTTTCAGAATGGAATATCGACAAATTCCATCTCGCGGTTAAGAAGAGAAATAGGAAAATAATTATCATTTTTATATGGTGACATATTGCCCTTAGAATGTCAGAATATCAGCTCTTTATGCATGATTGATTTTCATGATAAAAAAATATTTTAGAATGCCCAGATTCTAAGTCTAAATACATGCGCGCGCATGATTATTTAGATACGCAGCTTTTTTGCTATTTAAATAAATTTTCTGCTCGCGCTTTGTGCTTACATTACCAATGTAGGAAGATCTCCAAATACTAATCCTTTTCATGATTCACAAAACGTGAATAGAGCGTCCCTTTTTTAGGTGTAAATTTCGAATTTTTCCGCTCTCGCTTCGCGCTAGCAACTATTGTTTAATGATATGCCTATCCTGTTCACGATTACAAAATGTGCTTAGAATTACTACTCTTTAGGTAAAAATGTCAAATATTTTCAGCTCGCGCTTCGCTTGTATTTGTGAATATTCCACCATGGCTTCATTCGATGTTGAAGAATTTTTTGCAATGACAGAATTGTCATATGATCATTTGAAGTCACCAAAGAAAGCTGATTTGATAACACATTGTGATCATTTGGGTGCATCTCTAGCCCGAGGTTTAAAGAAAGCAGAGATAATTGACTCGTTAGCTAGTCACATGAAGCTTACAGAGGAGTCTGAAACTTATATCAATATTTCAGATGATGCTCAGGTCCAACTAGCAAAAATTCAATTGAAGAAAGAGAAAATCAGAGAAAACATTAAAATGGAGAAAATGAGACTGGAGTTCCAATTAAACATGAAAGAAATTGAGTTAGCTCATGAAAATACTAACTCTGCTCAAGATTAATCTCCCCAAGGCTTTCATGTGGCGAAAAACATTCTCCTTGTGCCGATATTTGATGAAGAGGGAGTTGATAATATTTTGTGTCATTTGAAAAAGTGGCCAAGAGACTGAATTGGCCCGAGGAATACTGGACTCTTCTCCTCCAAAGTGTTTTTGTTGGAAAGGCTGCAAAAGTCTATTCTTCGCTCTCTGAAATGCAATTATGTGACTATGCTACAGTGAAAGAAACAATTATCAATGCATATGAGTTGGTACCAGAAGCGTACAGACATAGATTTAGGAACATGCAAAGACAATCAGGCCAGACTTATGTTAAATTTGCTAGGGAACAAGAAATGATGTTCGATAAGTGGTACAGATCACTGAAAGTTGACAAAGATTGGTCAGCTTAGGGAAGTTGTACTCCTAGAAGAATTCAAAAAGAGTCTTCCTTTTGGCATCAAATCTCACTTAGATGACCATAGAGTTACTGAAGTCAGTAAAGCAGCCATAGTAGCTGATGAATTTGAGGTCACACATAAAGGTAGTGGAGAAGAATTATTGGAAAAAGAAAGGTAAAGGTTCATTTCAATCCCACAATAAACCTGTTGAGGGAAAATATGCAAGCAAGAACAAAGACACTAACAAGAATCAGGCTAGTGAGGGCACAGAATCAACCAAAAGGTCGTAGTCGTAGTTCAAAATTTGTACTCATTGTCATAAATCGGGACATTTGAAAGAATCATGTTGGAAATTGGTTGAAATGCCAACCAAAGTTAAGAAAGACATGGGTTTTGTCAAGCAAACAAGTGTTTCCTCGATGGAGTTTGTCCCATCAGAGCCCAATCGAGATGTTGAGAGTGTTGTATTTGCTGATAAAGTCAAGCAGGTTGATGAAACCTTTAGAAGCTTTTTGTATGATGGTGAAGTTCGACTGGTGCTGCTGGTAGGTTAGTGGTGATCCTTAGGGATACAGTGGATGCACAGTCCCTGATGGTGCCAGGGGATTCGGCTCTTCCTCCGGAGAGCTCAGAGAACGCCAAAGTTTTAATTCAAGGTATTGGCCCAAATTTCATGTAGGTCCCTTTGCATAAGGTCGACTTAAGGTGTGACCTAGTTAGTGGTCCTGTGACTGTTGGTGTCGTTCCAGAATTACCCATGGAAGGTGTTGATTTCTTGTTAGGTAATGACTTGGCTGGAGATAGAGTTGTTGCATCTCCAGTGGTTTCGGAGAAGCCAGTTGATGTAGCTGAAACTGAATTGTTGCAGGAAGATTTTCCAGGGATTTTTCCGGATTGTGTTGTTACTAGGTCTCAGACTCGTGGAGCTGAGAAGGATGATGCGGAATCTGCTGATGTAGGAGAGAGTACTGATGTCTGGTTAGCTGAAACCTTTTCAAGGATTTGAATGGGGATAGTGCTGAAGGCTCTGTTGCTGACAATGACAGTTTGTTTAGTAGATCCTCCCTTGTACAGGCACAACAGGCAGACCCAGAATTGAAAAGCTTGTCACAGAAAGCATGTTCTGAAGCTGAGGCTGATAAGGTTCCTGAGTGATTTTATGTGCCGCCTAAGATGCACAAAGATGTTGTGCATTTCTCTAAGACATGTCACACATGTCAGATTATTGGCAAAGCACAGCCTTCTATCAAGCCTGCTCCATTGATAACCATTCCTGCATTTGATGAAACCTTTAACTAGGGTTCTTGTTGATTGTGTCGTACCCTTACCCAGAACGAGGTCGGGTCACAAATTTCTCCTGACGATTATGGACTTGTATACACGTTTTCCAGAGGCGATACCTTTGAGGAGTATCACTTCAAAGGCAGTGGTGCAGGCATTAGTGCAGTTTTTCACTCGGTATGGTCTACCTAAGGAAATTCAGCCTGACCAAGCGTCAAATATCACGTCAGGGATGTTTCAGCAAGTTATAAAGGAGTTGGGAATCAAGCAGATCAAGTTCCCTGCTTATTACCCACAGTCCCAAGGAGCGTTAGAACGCTATCATCAGACCCTGAAGACCATTATTATGGCTTATTGTGAAGACTATCCCGATGACTGGGATAAAGGGATCTCATTCCTACTGTATGCAACTAGGGATTCTCCTAATAAGTCCACAGGTTTGAGTCCATTTAAATTGGTCTATGGTCATGTGGTTAGGGGCCCCCTAAAGCCTATCAAAGAGAGATTTATGGTTCAGGATGATGATGTAACCCTTCTAGACTATGTATGTCAAGATTTAGAGAAAGGCTCTCAAAAGCTTGTGATGTGGCTAAGAAACACTTGAAAGAGTCGCAGGGAAAGATGAAAGCTCACGCTTACAAAAATGCAAAATAGCGAAGTTTCAAGCTTTGCAAGGTGAGCCCTTTAAAGCTAGGTGTAGTGGTCCCTACATAGTCAAAAAGAAATTGAATGATGTCAACTATGTGATCAGTACCCCTGATCGAAGAAAGTCTCAAAGAGTTTGTCATGTAAACATGTTGAAAGAATGCTTTGAGCGAGAGGCTAGTCAGTCAATAGGTACAACACAGGTCAAAGAAGACAAGAAACATGTAAATGTACATGAAGATGAATGCTATGGAAAGACAGATAATGAATTGTCTTATACAAATGTATCTAAGAACGAACCATGTGTGTAAAGTTGTCTAACTCAGAGAAGCTAGGAAATATGGATGAGGCATTAAAACACCTCCCTGAAGATCAGAGAAATGATATATCTGGCCTGTTAAGAGACTATGAAAATGTGTGTAAAGACAAACCAGGTCGTACACCTTTAACTATACATGATGTAGACGTAGGTGATTTGATTTTGATTTGATTTTATTGTTTACTTCAGCAATTACATCATTCGTATATAATACATTTTCCATAACATAACAAACATAGTATATTGAGAACTTTTTTGGCATGAATCATAACTAAATGTACTAAAATTATCATTACAAACAAAACCGATCTCATACCAAATTAGTTAACATTTACAATTTGCAGGAGAAGGATTGTCATCATAAGCAGATTGCTAGAAAAAATGACAACCCCAGCTTAAAACTCATTGATTAATATAATACATTAATACAGCAGAATCGATATACAGTACATTTCATGAAAAACAGCAATAATGTAATTTGAGCAATGAAGATGGAGATGATAAAGATGAAGATGATGGTGAAATGGTGAAGATGAAGGCGATGGAGAGGATGATAATGGTGATGATGCTTTAATGATGACACATCGACACAGAAATTTTACTTCAAATATTCTGATATCAACATAGATTTAACGTTTGCCTTAAATGAGTAAAGAGACGTGGATCTTTTTATAGATTCTGATAGAGAGTTCCACAAATTAGGACCATGGTGTCTTATGGATCTCTGTGCAATAAGCAATTTGGGGTTGATTAAATGGAAATTAGAAGAGTTCCTCGTAGGGTATGAATGGATAGATGTGTTCATAGAATAAAAATTGTGAAATGAAGGTGGGAGCATGTTATTTACGTATTTGAACATAAGCAGTAAGCTTTGAAATGAATTTATGTCAAAAATAGTTAGTCTTTAGTTTATGGAATAATGGATTTGTGTGTGAAAATATTGCGAATTAGTACAAATTCGAATTGCTTTTTTCTGTAATAAATATATTGTATTAATTTTAGTTTTTGCACACGTTGCCTAACCTATATTGCAGTACGATATATACGGCAATATCAATGAATTGTATAGTAGAACGAGTGTAGTATGAGGAATTATGTTTTTCATTTTGTAAAGTACACCTACGTTTCTGGAGATATTAGTAGTTATACAACGTATATGTTCATTCCAATTTAAATGTTCATCTATTGTGACACCTAAAAACTTTGTTTCTTTTTTCCTTTTGAGTGGAATATTATCTATGCTTATGTCATATGGAAACTCAGTAATATGTGAACTTGTATGCGTAAAATACAGAAAGTTTGTTTTGTCTATATTAAGTGAGAGCCTACTACATTTAAACCATAAAGATAGTTTAGGTAATTCACGATTAAATGTATCTACTAAAGTTTCTAAGCTAGTGTTTGAACAAAAAATGTTTGTGTCATCGGCAAATAATACAAATGATAATAAAGGCGTTACAGTAGTCAAATCATTAATATATATAAGGAAAAGTAAGGGGCCAAATATCGATCCTTGTGAAACTCCGCATTTTATTGACTGAAAGTTAGAAGAAATATTATTGTGAGTGACATATTGTTTTCTATCTGACAAATAACTCTCAAACCATGATAGTGCGATTCCCCGAATTCCATAATTTTCAAGTTTTTTAAGTAAAATCTGGTGGTCAAGAGTGTCGAATGCTTTGCTTAGGTCCATGAATACTCCTATTATGTGATCTTTATTTGTCATTGCATTTGTAATTTTATCGTATATTTGTATTAAAGCCTGATCAGTTGAATGCCCTTTCCTGAATCCATATTGGTTTGAATTAAGAAACTGAAAAGTATCTATGAACTTATAAAGTCTTTTGCAAATAATCTTCTCTAATATTTTGGATATGCTTGGGAGAATAGAAATAGGCCTATAATTTCTTATTTCGTGTGGATTGTCTTTTTTTAACAGGATTTACCTTTGCAATTTTTAGGGAATCTGGACATTTACCGGTGCTGATCGACAGATTAAAAATATGACACAATGGAAAGACAATATAATGTATGATCTGCTTAAGAAGGAAAGTACTAATTCTATCATATCCCTGAGTTTGCTGGATTTGAGATTTTTTGTTATTTCAATTATTTCCTGAACATTTGTGGGGTTAAAGAATAGGGAAGAATTGATGGGTGTGGGAAGAAATTTTGCAAAACTTTGGTTTGGTCTGGCAAGGTTGTTAGCCAAAGAGGGTCCTATGTTAACGAAAAAAGAATTAAAGGTATCAGCTACATCATCTGAATTTATTGCAGCAGCATGAACTGTGAAATTGTCTTTAGGTAATACTTTGGGTTTCTTGCCAATCAAATCATTGATTATCTCCCATGTGGGTTTCATGTTTGATTTTACTTTGTTAAGTTTCTGGGAATGAAACAATTTGCGAGAAGCCCAAATTATATTGGTTAGTCTATTTCTATAAGTTATATATTTTTTTGTTTTGAATAGAAGGGTTCTTTAGAAATGTCTTGTATAGTTTATTTCGGGTATGTATTGATCGTAGAATAGCCTTAGTAATCCATGGCATTTTTGCTTTTCTTTTTTGATAGGTGATAGAGGAAAATTTTTATCGTAATATTTCTGCAATTTTTGGTTAAAATTTGTGTAAGCAATATCTGAATTTGACTCATTAAATACATCTAAACATTCCTCAATCGCAAGATCGCTTTTAAACGATTCAATATTGATTGGTGATTCTTTACTATACATTGTAGATTTAGGTGAATTTTCTTTTGAAATATCATTATCATATAATAAAAAAAACGGTAAATGATCAGCTATATCAGATATTATTAATCCGCTGGAAGTATCTCTGTTTAGTATGTTTGAAAATATGTTGTCGATAAGTGTTGATGTAAGACCTATCAAACAAAATCATTATAGGCTCAATCCAAGCAAGTTAGAAATTTTGAATAAGGAAATACAGTTTATGTTAGATAATGACATAATCGAACCGAGTCAGAGTAGTTAGATTTATCCTATTGTCATGATTGTAATGGTTCCAAAGCCAGACGGCTCTCAGAGATTTTGCGTTGATTACCGATAAATGCAATAACTAAGAATGACTCGTATCCAATTCCTAGGATAGAAGATTGTATTGATAGAGTTGGAAATTCTGCCTATATCACAAAGATAGACTTGCTTAAAGGATATTGGCAAGTGCCATTGACTGACCAAGCCAAAGAGATATCAGCCTTTGTCACACCTGAAGGCTTATTTCAATGCAAAGTCATGCATTTTGGAATGAAAACTGCACCAGCAACCTTCCAGGGGTTAACAAATCAAGTGATTGCTGGACTGGACAATTGTGTCGTGTACATATACGACATCTTAGTGTACAGTGATACTTGGAATGATCACCTGGATCATTTGAGAGCACTGTTTGACAGGCTGGATAAAGCCAATCTAGTAGTGAATCTGATGAAGAGTGAATTTGCCAAGGCAAAGGTCACATATCCTGGTCATGTGGTTGGTCAATGGCAAGTGCTACCAAGAGAAGCCAAGATACAAGCTATCTTAGAATTTCAAATTCCAACAACTAAGAAAGAATCGCTCAGATTCTTAGGTATGAGTGGCTTCTACAGGAAATTTGTTCCAAATTACAGTACAGTGGTTAGTCCTCTGACAAACCTGCTGAAGGCAAAAGTGAAGTATGTTTGGTCTGAAGAATGTCAGAGATTATTTAAGCAATTAAAGGCCATTTTGGTAAATGAGCCTGTTTTGGCAGCTCCAAACTTCACAAAGCCGTTCAAACTAGCTATTGATGCTTGTGATGTTGGAGTAGGAGCAGTATTGCTCCAAGAAGATCAAGAAGACATCGAAAAACCAGTGTGCTACTTCTCTAAGAAACTCAATCGGTTTTAGAAGAAGTACTCAACTATTGAAAAAAGAGGCACTGAGTCTCGTATTAGCCTTTCAGCAGTTTGAGGCGTATCTAACCAATGGAGAGATTACAGTCTATACAGACCACAATCCTCTTTTGTTTTTGGAGAAATTCAAAACAAAGAATCAAACTGTACAGATGGAGCCTTATGCTCCAACCATTCCCTTTGAAAATTGTACACTTAAATGGAAAGAATAATGTAATTGCTGATGCTCTTTCAAGAGTATGAAATGTGAAATTATTCATGCTTTTGACCAAGTGTGTCATTTGAGGAAAATGTCTTCGATGTTCATTTGTTTAATACATGTTTGTCAGTACTATACTTTTGTACACAATATTGTAAGTGATTTATCAAGTTGACTTTGAAAAGTTAAAAGAAACAAAAAGTAATCTTAAAGAAATCTTTACTACGGTCAAGCTTTCTTTTCCAGGTGGGGGAGGTGTTTTATATATAAGAAGAATTGTAAGAGCAATTACATTCATTGTATTTAGTTATTTCTACCTTAAGGATATTTATAGCATAGAACGATCAAGAATGTTCCAGAAGGGTCTATAGTTCAGCTTTGAGGAATCTTCGAATAATCTTTGTTATTTCTGGAATTTACAAATAATAGAGAATGTTAACAATAGAGCCTGTACACAGTGGAAAAAAGACAATAGGATTAGCTATGTTATTGACATGTTAATTTCACTGAGGTCATTCAAGAGTCTTCCAGAATGTGATTGCTCCAGAAAGAAGGATAACCTTCTTTTTAAAGACAATACTAGAAACTTCTAGAATAGTTAAATGTGTATAAATAAGGTGGTAGTTTCTTCAAGGATCATCATCATATCAGATAAGAGCTAAGAGTTTCACGCCAGACTTTATGTCAGAGTTTATTTCCACCTGGATTATTTATCTTCTGTGGAATTATTTACCCGCCATCAATGAACTGCTTGCAGTTATTTTGAGAGAGGAATTCTCAGTTCTCACCGAGATCATCAACCTGTTAAATGAACGCTTTTCAACCCAAGGATTGCTGAATTTGACTGTTAATCATCATCAACATCGTCTTCACGGACATTTCAACTCGTTACTGTGACTCTTGTTATTCATCGTGCTTCAACATCAGTTTCATCATTGCCATCATTGTGAACTTTAATTTAAGGAATTTTCGCCAGCCAACTTGGATCTTATCTGGATTATATACTGGACTATCATAACTGTGAACTATAACCCTGGATTGTACATCGGACACTTCAAGAGATTAAAGATCATTGTTTGGTTTTATTTTGTTTCAGTACATGATTTATTTCCTGTAATAAAAAAAAAGAAAAATCAAATCTAAATATATTTCTTTTTATTGTTATTTGTTGCAGTATCATAACAATTCTTTCTTTTAAGATTGATAAATTCCATTTGATATTTCCTTTATGATTTACTGTACATAATTATAGTTTAGGATACGTTAACAATACTCTAATAAATTTTGCAAAATAGGAAGTTAAATACAGTGCTACCCAAATATTTATTCGCAATTTTGATTTCTTTCGTCCTCAGAGTTTTTGTGTCAATTTTTTTAGGTGTTTTGGTTCATCATACATGTATGCATATGTTAAAGATCCCGTAGATAATAAATATGTAAATGCAAATAACTCGCTCATTTATGTAAATACAGAGTTTCGCATTGGATGAATCTTTTTTCTTTTGACCCAAGGATCTTTCTGTCAAGCGGGACACTTTTACTATAAAGAAATGAAGCTTTCAACCTCTTAAGAAGTCTAGAAAAAAAAGAAGGAAAAGGGAAAAAGGGAGTTGAGAAGAAAACATGCAAAAAGAAAAGTAGGCAGAGGAAGAAAAGCGAACGAAATAGGGGGAGGAGAATTATTGGAAAATAGAAAAAAAATAACATGTGATTATATCGAAATTACAAGTTTGCGCCTCCCTTCTCACATTGTCAATCTACTCAATACGATAAAATATAGCTTTAAAGATCCCGTTATGAATTCAATATGCACAAATTACTCTGCTCGTGATGGGATTTCTTATTATATTACTTTTCGAAAGAGATACGCACCATGTTCATGCTCACTAAAAAGTGCTGAATGAAAAAAAAACCTTTATCCAGTGCTACGCGCTCGCATGAATTTATTAGCTAAGATACGCATCGTCTTCATGAAATCCAGCAAACAGTCCTTGGGATACGGGGGGGGGGGGTAGATGTCCGAGGATGGATATCCGGGGGGGGGGGGGGGGTAGATGGATGTCCGGGGATAGATGTACGGGAAGTAGATGTCCGGTGTAGATTTCCTGGGGTTGATGTCCGGGGGCCGATGTCCGGGGGTAGATGTCCGGGGTAAATGTCCGGGGGTAGATTCCGGGGGTGGATGTCCAGGGGTAGATTCCGGGGGTAGATGTCCGGGGGGGGGGGGTTGATGTCCGGGGACGGATGTCCGGGGGTAGATGTCCTAGAGGGTACTTGTCCTAAGGGAGTGGATGTCCTGGGGGTGAATCTCCGGGGGTGGATGTCCAGGGGGTAGATGCCCTGATACGATCTGTGATATATATGGCGGCGAGTTGCTTCACATCTCGTATGGCGAAATTCTAGCGATTTTTGCCGCATATTATCGCATACATTGTTGTCATTATTTTCAAGCGGAACCAACAGCAAGTGCTCTGATAGAAAGGGGAGATGTGAGGGTAAAAATAAAGGGAGGTTTTATTATCAGAGAAATGGCCGCCCGGGGGCCTACTTCCATTGAAGAGTGGATACCAGGCGCGACCAAGCGTAAAAAGGGAAAGAATGGGCAAGTACGTAACGTAAAGGCCTATGTAACGTTATAGGAGTGTCAAAAACGATGTTTAAAATACTGAAAAGGAGGATATGTTTTCAATACTAGTAGGATTTCACAAGCTAAATATTTGTGATGAGATGCATTTTCATAATCTGGAAAAGCGTTGCTTCCCTTGTTTAGGGTGCTTTTCAAAACCGCATGGTCGTGCCTGGTATCCACTCATCAATGGAAGTGGTCCGCCGGAAATTCGACTCTAATTCCCCATTTCTGGGGAAAGTAAAACATAATGCCCATTACATTGTATGCTAGGGGAATATCGTTTGTGTGTACATTCTGTGTACATAATCAACGCAGGCCAAATGGTTTCGGCTGGAGAGGTGATTTGATCCATGGAATCAATTGCCAGAGATCAACCAATAATCCAGATTAAATGCAATATCGATTCGATATCGATTTGATGGACTGTTGGGATCTATATCTAAGCCTGAATTTGTTTAAAAAAACACTTTCTTATCCATGTCATAATCTATTGTAGGTCCTGCATTTCGAATATCTCCAGCCAACAGTCGTAATGTACATGCATGTATGGTGCGGATGTCGCGGGAAAGAATTTTGCACACAAAAAACAGATCTGTAGGGCCTGTTACCCCCCTGTAACCCAAGGCATCGATTGCTGAGCAGTTTTCTACGTTTGATTCTATTGACTATAATGTACAATCAATCTTAAAAATCAAGTGTATGATTAAGCGTTAACCTTTGTGTTAGGGTACCCTAATATTAGCGTCCGTGAGGATTGCGAAAGGTGGATGTTGTCTGCGGGCGGGGAGATAGGCGGGGCTTTTTAGTAAGCTGAGGTTGCATTTTTAGCACCTGCCGAGCGCAACGCTTAGGGTTGATAGGCTAAAAACCGCCCACCTGTGAATTACGAAATTCGTTATTGTACAACGCCTAATTAGCTTTTTGTACGCGAGCGAATGGGAGACTGAATGTCAAACATTCGTACCGTTGCACACAAGACGTACCATCCAAAACGTACCATTGCACGGCTTTAGGAGGTGACGTCACAATGCGATTACATTGAATAAGGTGACAATGACAATGATTTATTTACCCATGTCACCCTAATTAAGGTGACAATGCGCGTACAGCCCGCTGGCTAAATGCGCAATGCTGTCCAAGTTCATATGCGCTTGTGGGCCCTGTTACAACCGATCATGTCGCACCAACGCACAATGTCGCAGCAACGCATAATGTCGCAGATTGCGACATTATGCCAAGAGCGTCCGACGCATAATGTCACGTGTCGCAACGCATAATGTCGCAGCAAATTGTCAACGCATAATGTCACATGTCGCAACGCATAATGTCACAGCGGTATTTTCTTTAGGACACGAGCTACAGATAAGAAATAATATTATGCATTCACTTAGTATTTTGAGACACGAGAAAAAGAATGAAATTATTTGGAAACCAGGATTACTCTTTGTATGGATATTAATCGGTTTATTGCCATTTCGTCTTCTGCCTTTTTCCCCACTATCGCATGGTCTGATATCATTTCGTCTACCATTAGTCAACTATCAACAAAGTCCAATAACCATTTCGTCTAATTACCATCTCGTCTAATAGCAAGTTGGTCTAATAGCCGTTTTTTATATTATTATTTCGTCTAATTGTATTTTTTCAGTTGGTCCAATATCCACCTTGTCCAATATTATTACGTCTATTACCTTTTGGTCTAATAGCCAATTGGTCTAATAGCCACTTGGTGTACTTTCATTTTCGTCTATGTTCCATTTGGTCTAACTTCAGTTAGTTCGCTATCACTTTGTCTAAACCCATTTCGGCTAACAAGCATTTGGTGTCATTGCCATGGGTCCAATCACCAATAGGTCCAATTACCCGTTCTAGGACAATTACCCCCTGGACAATTACCCCCCGGACAATTACCCCCCAAGGACAATTAACCCCGGAAAATTACCCCCTGAGGACAATTACCCCCCCCGGACAATTACCCCCGAAAAATTATCACCGAGAACAATTTCCCCCAGACAACTACCCCCGAGGACAATTATCCCCTGAGGACAATTAGCCCCGCACAACTACCCCTGGACAACTACCCCCTAGAACAATTACCCCCCCCCCCCCGGACAACTACCCGCCGGACAATTAATTACCTCCTGGACAACTATTCTAAATATATTGAAACCTGTGCCACCGACTAAGACTCACGAATGGTTCACGCCCGGGGGCGAAATTATTTTTCCCACCATATTTCTGGACCAAAATACGAACTCATTTGCATACAGCCAATCAGAGACGATTGTTTTTTCCTCTCGATTTTTTCGTCTTCGGAGTACGCATGCGCATGGACTTGACCTGTGAACTAAAAAGTTTTGGGCAGCGCTAGCGTACAGTGAAGAGCTAGTTCAGAAATCAACTTGAAGTTGAATAGATCTTCTTTCTGGACAAAATGTCCAACATTGTGTTGTGCTCGCATTCGACAGAGGCAGAGCCAGATCCTGAACAAGTACGCTGGTTAGAGGTAAGTTCATATTTGTGATAAGATACCGTCTAAAGAAACAAGTTAAGGACTTTAGTCGTAGAACCTACCTCGACTCGAGCGAAGTTCGTGCAGGCTCGCTCCACTCCACTACACTAGGGCTAGGGCCTAGGTGGAGCGAAGTTCCGCGGTAGTGAAGCATGGCGTGGAGCCTGCAGTCTTGCACGAACTTCGCTCGAGGTAGTATAGGCCTACTATTACTAGTTTATTGAATATAGACCCCACTCATTCAATGAACAAGGTTATATATAACCTTGTCCTCAGTTACATCTCAATGTGTGGCAAAATGAGGGTGGCAATGTTTGGCTTATTTTCTATTTTTCTATCTATGAGTATGATGAGACAAATGCTTGAATTTATTGGTAATCCTCTGTTAGGGGTCCAAACAGTGTTTCCACAGCTCAAAAATAAATTTCCCAAAACTGAATCACAAATTTCCTGAAATTCACAGATATTTCCTGGAATTTTCAAGTTGATTTTAAACGAAAATCGGGCAATAACACAGCGAGCCTAAATTCGGTCTAGGTGGCCAAAATCAAGGATTTTAGCATTTTTTTTTTGTTCACACCCTCTTTAAAAAAGGAACAAAATTACAAATGCGAGCGCGGAGCGCGAGCAGAAAATTTTGAGCTACATATGGCTGTAAAACATTATTAAAATGTAACCTGAATATCATGAATATTGATAGTTTCTACGTTTAATTATAATTTTCATATTTCCCGAAATTTCCTGGAATAATGTCATTTCCCGACCCTTTCCTGGAAAAACTCAAAATTTCCTGAAATTTCCCGAATTTCGGGAAGAGTGGAAACACTGGGTCCAAATTATTTTAGGTTGCTAACTCCAGGCAAAAGTAAAAAATGCACTTACAATGAGAATAAGTCCGCAAGCTACAAGGCCGTGAACGTACGAGCGCGCTCGATCGCCTATCGGCCTGGCTGGTCAATTGACTGCACTCCCAGGGAGTCAAGGCGAAAGGTGGGGGGGGGGGGGTCCAATAGATACATATATATTGCTATATATCACCTTCTCTGAGGGGATTTTATTAATTGTGGCATTGGGGGTACATTTTAGGACATAATGATGACATTGGTAGCAAGGAGAAAGAGTGATGGCAAGAGGGGATGAACTGCTCCATTATTAAGGGGCGCAGGCACAAGGGGGGGGTCCAATAGATACATATATATTGCTATATAACACCTCCTCTGTTTGAGGGGATTTTATTAATTGTGCCATTGGGGTACATTTTAGGGCATAATGATGACATTGGTAGCAAGGAGAAGGGGTGGTGGCAAGAGGGGATGAACTGCTCCATTATTAAGGGGCGCAGGCACAAGGGGGGGGGGGGGTCCAATAGATACATATATATTGCTATATAACACCTCCTCTGTTTGAGGGGATTTTATTAATTGTGCCATTGGGGGTACATTTTAGGGCATAATGATGACATTGGTAGCAAGGAGAAGGGGTGGTGGCAAGAGGGGATGAACCTGTCTGATATTAAGGGGGGCACAAGGGGTTTGGGTGATAGATACATGTATTGCTACGTGTATAAAGCACCCCTTCGGTATACTATGAGATTATTTTATTTATGGCATGGTGTTTAATAACAGCGTATTGTATGTAAAGAGCAAGGTCAAAGGTCATTTAGGGTCAATGAACTTTTGCCGAATTGGGGGTATCTGTTGAATTCCCATCAGAACTTTGAAAGTTTATGGATCTGATTCATGAAACATGGACATAATAGTAATCAAGCATCACTGAACATTTTGTGCAAGTTTCAGGTCTCATGATTAAGGTCAAAGGTCATTTAGGGTCAATGAACTTTGGCCGATTTGGGGGTATCTGTTGAATTACCATCATAACTTTGAAAATTTATTGGTCTAGTTCGTTAAACTTGGACATTAGAGTTAAGTATCACTGAACATCCTGTGTGCATTTCAGGTCACATGACCAAGGTCAAAGGTCAATTAACTTTGGGCTGAATTGGGTGTAACTGTTGATTACCATCATAACTTTGAAAGTTTATGGATCTGATTCATGAATCTTCGACATAAGAGTAATCAAGTATCACTGAACATCCTGTGCGAGTTTCAAGTCACATGATCAAGGTCAAAGGTCATGTAAGGCCAATGAACTTTGGCCATGTTGGGTTTTTTTGTTGAATAACCATTATATCTCTGTAAGTTTATTGGTCTAGTTCATAAAAAGTGGACATAAGAGTAACCATGTATCACTGAACATCTTGTGCGAGTTAGAGTAGTTTTAAGTCAGCACTGCTGCTATATTGAACCGCGTGATGCAGGTGAGACGGCCAGAGGCATTCCACTTGTTAATTTTAATTTCTCCTCGGCCTCGTACACAGACGGCTCGCTATCGTGCAGCCACCACATTACGAGGTTACAATGCAAAAGCTTCCAGATGGGGCTCCTCGATTTTAGTCTTTACAAAAGAATACCAGTTATTCTGTTTTGGCCTGAAATGCACCAAAATTGAATTAAACAGGTTTATCATGGTGATAAAATTTGAAATTATTGTCAGAATGTTATTCCTCGACTTGAATAACCTCAGTACAAATAGCTTTATTAATTTCAACTTTCTTGGATCAAATTGTCAATGTTTACCCATGCCATGCTTATTGCAATTTAGATAGGCCTAATTATGGAAACATGCTAATAAAAAAAGGCCTGAGGTTACCACTGTGGTAACCAAGCTAAAATGTCTTTAATAACCATTTAGAACACAAATCAATAGAAACAAACCTTGTACCTATGATCATTTGTAGGTCATAGAATTATGAATTATATTTGATGTCTTTGGAAGGCTGTCCAGAGGTTACAAAATGTGTGACCAAATTATTTTAATGACTAAAGTCTAATTTATATATGCTGGCAACCTGTCATACTTAGTTAATTTCAAGAATCAAGTTTGCACATGTTCCAGGTGTATAATTATTTTAGCCCTTTTCAAATTTCAAATGTCAAGATATTACAGTTTGTTCATGCATATTTTACACTCATTTCAGACTGAATTTCGCTGCCAACATAAAGCCAAACCAAGAACAGCAACAGCTGATCAACGCAAGGGGTCAAAGAACACATCTTGTCCAGCGGGCCTGATTATTGTTGTGAAAGTCAGCACCTTTGAAGGGTCAGACGGGAGAGTAAGGAAGTGCGGGTAATTTAATTTTGCATCCATTTTGTACAGGGTATACTGTTTGAAATTTTTTGCACCATATTCTATTTTACTGCTGGTCAAGTAAGTCCATTGTTTGACCTGGATAAAATTTCAACATAATTCATTTCTGTTGTAACAAAAGTAAGTATCGAAAAAAGGTCAAAGGAAAAAAAGGGAAATAAGAATAATTTGCATGGATAAAAATTGCAATTTTGCTCGTAGGCTAATATGCTATTTGGATTTGAATTTATGGAGATATGAGGTCATGTTTAATTGTACATACTGCATGAGTTTCAAGTCACATAACCAACATCAAAGGTCATTTAAGGTCAATAAACTTTGGCTTAGTTGGGGTATCTGTTGAATTACCATCTTTAAAAGTTTATGGATCCAATTCATGAAACTGGGACATAAGAGCAAATCAGGGCTCCATAACACAAAGGTTTGCGATGAATTGCAAATATGAAAGAGCCGCTCTGATTGGCTCCCTGTCATTTTAAACAGAGTGCGCATGCAACGATGATCTTGATTGGTCATTGGTATTTAGGGATTGATTACAAACCTTTGTGTTACGGAGCCCAGGTATCACTAAAGATCCCGTGTGAGTTTTAGGTCACATTTTAAGGTCATTTAATTGAACTGTGGCCAGTTAGGAAGCTATTAGATTGCTGTCGTAACTTTCAGTTTATATACTTTATAAAATGTGGATATAGGGTTATCAAGTATCACTGACAATGCTTGGGTCGCATGTTCAAGTGCCATCTATTGTCAATGAACATAGTAATAGTGTTTTCTGTGAATAATTATTTTATAGTAGTTTTCAAAATAAGCACTGCTACTATATATACATGTAAAATGGCGTGATGCAGGTGAGACTGCCAGAGGCACTCCACTTGTTTCTAGATTCGCTGACTAGACTATACTGCATCATCATCACAATCATGTTATCACATGTTCATCCATCCTAGCTAGTAAATTAATTTGGCAAAGAATAAATACAGTTGAACAAATATTAGAATAGGCATGGTACATGTATATACTGTATAAACAATTCTTACAAAGCAAATGATATGCAGGCAGAGAGGACAAGACAGTTGTTTTAGTAGATGATTTTATTTATGGAGAATTAGCAAATGAAAACTTTTTTTATAAAAAAATATTGTCAAGGTGGTTCTTGCGAATCTTGTCACATAGCTTTTGCACATATTTTTTAGGGCTCAACTTACCCCAAGGTTTGGGCAATTTGAGACATTTGACTCCTTTTTTCAAAGATGACGATGCCTTCATTGTGAGGGGTAGAAAGTTACATATTGGAAAAAATAATGTTTCCAAATAAATGAATTTTACGGCAAGTTACTTATTTCTACAAGATTATTGGTCATATTGGTCCCAAGTTACCTAACATGCAAAAGGCAAAATAATTGTTCACTCTCTCCTTCCCCTACCTGACATCAAAATACAGCCCCAGTTTGATCGTATCCAGGGGATGTGACACTTATTCTTGTTGTGAATTTTGTTTCTACATTTTCTCTATTTTCTCAACATGTGGCACTGATATAAATTGTCTTTTTTCATTTCAGGTTATACTGTCGAGGCATTGGAGGCAAAGCATGAGGAAATCATAAATGATGAAACCTTGGAGACATAAGCATTTGGAGGACATCTATGCCAGAAAGATGACTTGGGCTGTGTGTTACCGAGCTGACCTGAACATTCGTAACAACACCAAAACCGCAGAATGTGCCATGCGCATAATGAAGGATCAGATCCTCGAGAGGACCAGCTGGTCGTCTTCATTGTCACAAGGGTGGAGATGTATTATGAAAGACGTCTTATCGATGTCTGCAATAACAGACTGGACAGGGTGCTCTAGTCGCGATTTCTGCCAAGTATTTGCAACTGGATCTGAGATTGATCCCAACAAAATCATGAGGTTTTAGGACAATCAGAAAGTGTCCTTGGTTTCTAGTGAGACGGCTGATACACAAAATACAAGGTGGATACTGCTCTCGGTGTGTGGGATTGCAGGAAAGGAATGGCAGGTAAGACTGAATTTCATTTTTTCACCACTGTAAACCCCAAAATGTTTGTGTGTCGAGATTTGACAGTACAATGTGTCTTTACCTTAATCCGATTGGGAAGGGGGCATTATGGCCGCCCCTGTTGAATTTTTTACGATATATCTACAGATGGATCAGATACAGATGGAGGGGGGGGGGCATAATAGCCTCAATGGACTCCAGTCCAATAGGGTTAGGGTTTATTAAAAATGTATTTGAGTTAACAGTACTTTAATGAGAGCTTTCAACTATATGAATTAAGCTTTAACTAACCCAATCTGGACTTGGGGCATCTAATGCATCAAAGACCTTAATTCCTCAACACTTGCATGATTTATCTTCGGACTGCTAGGCATGTTTGTGCGTTGCTCTATAAGATTATCTGTGAAAGCTTACACATCATTTGAGACCAAATTCGCAACAACCGGTGTACAACAAGAAAAATCTATTGAATCTGTGATCTTTTGTGCTGTTACTTTTCAGTTTATTCTTATTATACACTATTCTGTTACTTTTTAGCCTTTTTAATGTTTAGGTTTTGCTTGATTATGAGTAAAACAAAGCGTTGGCATTAATATTTAAAATTGTAGAATTTGTAACTTTGAATACCCGGTATTGTCATGTTGTCGCTAGTTAGTGCAGTTGACTCTCCTAAGAAAAAAATCCTTGCCACCAAATAAATTATTTATATCGAAATATTGTTATACATAAATCAGGGTTGCAAAACTTATGCAAACAAAATTTGAAATTTAAGATCAGAAGAATTACTTTGTTTATACAGTGGGAGTGATCAGTGTTCTTTGTAATGAGAGTAGGCCTACACTGTAATTGGTAAATAAAACATGCGCGAGCTTAATTAAGGAATGGGTTGGGGCAGTATTTTGCAGCAAGGAACCAAAGCCCTGGTGGAAACTTTACATGAATTAGAGTCATCCTCTCAATCACATAAATATGAACTGATGGGTCTCCATAGCTCTGCATGAGTCTCATCTGATATCATATATGTCTACTTCATGGCATTCTTTCTCTCTGTCTCTACAGGTAGCCCATGTACATGTAAACATCAATACCTACATGTAGTTGTCAAGAAGTTGAACATCCATTGCTGCTGGAACTTCATTTCTGCCAATGATGTACCAGTGAGGAAACTGTTGTACTTAACATACAAGGTGGCCACAGGCTGTGCAAATGCCCCAGAAGAATGGTTTATCTCTTTGAACCATCAAAGTGGACCAAAACAAGCAGAAACAAACTTGATAATGGAGTCCATAAGCAATACAACTTATGAAAATGATTGCATTGATGAACACAGCATGGTCTCGATGAACGATGGGGAAAACACAAATGAAGGAGCTGTCTGCACAGATGTTGAGATTTCAGACAATGGACACGATGCTGTTACGAATCCATGGCTAGCAAGTTTACACTTGCAAGGCTCTCTTCAAAACCAATTTGATACACGCGGTTGCACATCAAAATGAAGTGCTGAGAACGGAAGTGACCCACTACTCAATGAGCTAAACAAGGGATTTCTTGCTTTACAGCAAAGCTACATAGGAGACTAAGAATTCTTTGGACGACCAGTACATAAATTCACCAAGAAACTTCTGAAACTAAATTCTGGAACGAATACTGGGTTAGCTTCCATGCTTGAACCCCCATTCCACAGAGAACAAGACCGCTATAAGACCTCAACAATCTTATGTCTTTCAGTGGTCTCCATTCTGTGGAATGGGGGCCTTACTCTGGGGTGGCAGGTGCTCTTGGCAAGAAAAAAAAAAATCTCTAGTCAGTACATGTATGCAGACGATTGGTGTTCAGCCAACTGCATGATCTAGGAGAAAGATGGTTGGTGGTGGCAGAAACCGCATTGGTGCTGGCAGACCGTCAAAGGATTGTTTGAAAACCAGGAAAGAAACTGCCGTTCAGTTCTCAGCGTATTCCTAGACGCAAAGCATAACATTAGTGAATGTGTTAAAAAATAATCAATATCTTGGTAAAGCACATTCTACAAAGTAATGGCCGAGCTCTATTGAAATAACTACCCTTTAAGTGATATTTTCCTTTCATGACTTCTAGTTTTTAATTGTTAAAAGAATGAATTGGCAAGTACATACTGTACATGTTTGTCATGTCATTATGATGAAGTCTTGGACATCCCCCCCCCCTTTCATCTAACATGCAGTTTTATTAAATAACTATTAAAGTGTCATGTCTCGAGATGTATTTCACTTTTATATGCTATTTATGATACAAATATTGTCTTTTTTTATTTGAGTTTGATATTTACTCTTGCGTGTTGGTATAATAATTGACATGCTTGGTAACAGCGGAAATACTTTTTTTTACCCATACCCTACTTTTTTATGAGTATGCCAAAGAACAATATTTCAAAGTGTGGCATGAAATCTGGTAGTCATGGAGAAAAGATTAAGAACAGGTTCTTTTGTTTGGCGTAATGTCATTTTGTCTCTCAGCTGCGTGGCTGAAATGTAAGCCATTTTGCATCTATTCAATATTTCCCATGTTTCAAAGCACTGCACTTGTATAAGATATAATCATAGAAAAAAGTTATAAAAAATGTTCACAATAATCAAACTCGGATTTCCAAACCGTAGATGATTTATGAAACTTCAGACATATTGCAGGTTTTTCAGCTTTTGACTTGTGATCTTACCCGACATACATGTATAGGCCTGGTCACACCGCCCGAGCGTTGTTGGAGCGGTTGTTGAGCGGTAGGGGGGAGAGGGTCGAATTTCGCTCACAAAATTGGGGAAAAAATTGAAAACCAAAAAAGAAAACAATCAAAATCGAAAATGGTGAACGGTAGCGAGCAGTGATGATTTTTTCTCTCCGCTCCACGACCGCTCCAACAACGCTCGGGCCTTTAGAGCCAGATCAATATAGTTGAACAAAATGAGATTTCAAAACTTTTTTTAGAAGTTTATTTCAGTAAGGTGATTCAGAGAAATTAAAGTAGTTTTGGAACACAGCATGCATGTTGTATTGTCCAGGTAGTGGTAAATTTTTAACATTGAGAAACCAAGTTGCCAATTTGAGATTTGTATACATGTCGTGTTCTTATTTTTCAAAGTGCCCTTTAATACATGTACTTCTCATTGTCGAAATTTCCTTCAAACTTTCATGCTCATTTTTATCTTTTATTCTCCCTTCACATAAATCTCATTATTACTAAAGTATGATCCCTAAATGGTAAGCGGATTTAGGGACACTTGTAAAATTTACTAATGCACATACTTTAATTTTAAAACTTAAAACTCAAAATTTAAAATTCAATCTTATCTTTAATGTCATTCCTTTCAATAAAATTCAAAATTATATATGAACAGTTTTTGTATTTTATGGGCTAGCTGCAACAGTTTAGGAAACATTTGCTACATTGAAGTTAAGGCATAGTGGCATACACGTCTGTTTTATTTCATGTGACAGTAGACACCAAAGTAATTTAGAGCTTAAATCTAATGTATATATAGTTCAGTGGTGGTATTTGATTTTCAAATGATATTCAAATATTTTGCCAAAAATCTATATGCATGTATGTTACAAGCTCTTATATCAGCAGTTTAGGAAAATATTTAAAAAAAACTATAGACTGCTTTTGCCCACAAAAATTAGTATTAAAAGTTGTTGAAATAATAATGAAATTTTTAAATAGATTAATTCATTTTTTATATCCTCCAAATGTGGAAAAAAGTTCATTTAAACATGTTAGTATATGGCAGGCAATGAATAGTATATGGCAGGCAATGAATGGTGACATAAGTGACTAGATATATCATTACCCAAGAATAGCCCAATCAGTGAACAGCATCGCACATTTAGCATAGTAAAAATTGGTATAGTGTCCTAATATTTCTATCTACCAGTCTATATGATGGAAATATTATATGTGGTCTTGTGTTAAGTATTTATATTTATGTGCAGGTTTTGATAAGTAACTGAGCTGGAAACTGCTTTAGTATTTTGTTTAAGAGTGAAACACTAGTGGACTTTGGTTTAATCGTCTTCTTGAGAGGATAAGTTTATACAATTAAAGTTTTTGTTTCTTAAACGTGCGAAATATAGTTTACATTAATGCAAGGGTGCACACTATTGGTCAGCTGATTACTGACTGGCTTACAAATGATTCAATGCATAAATTGTGCAATTATATGCTCATTTTCTCTTTCATGATGATGATGATAGCGGTGATGATAATGCTGACGAAATTGATGCTGATGATTCTTCTAGTGATGAGGAATTATGATTTTTATGATAATCGTGATGATGTACTATATGTTAAAGTTGATGTTCTTTGTTAATGTTGACTTTGATGGTTTTATGTCGATAGCTGTTTGATGATTGTGATAATGGTGCTAATTATGATGGTAAAGGAAAAGACCACCCCAATAAAAAGTTGATTTGAATAAAAGGAGAAAAATCCAACAAGCAGAACAACGAAAATTTTATCATCACAATCGGATGTAAAATAAAAAAAAGGTTATGACATTTTAAAGTTTCGCTTATTTTCGCATAACAGTTATACTGTATGTGCATGCTGGTCAGTATGCCGATGAGCTGATTGATGACTTCAATCACTCACTATTTGTTTTGTATTTTATTATATGAAAAAAAATCTAATTTTCTTGTCATTGTCATGTGAAGCAAATTGTAATTCTCCCTGAACATGTGGAATGACCATCATGATTAAGTTATGTTGATACTTGTCAAATCTGTAAAAATTGAAATATTGTATGTAATTTAAATTAAAAAAACACCCAAAAATAGTGAGTGAGGGACATCATCAACTCTCTTATTTGCATAATGAGTTGTGCATATAACTGTTCTGTTAAAAAAATAAGCGAAATAGGAATGTCATAACTTTTTTATTTTACATCCGATTTTCAGCGATGAAATTTTCAGCATTTTGCTTGTTTGATTTTGCTCTATCAGTTACAATAAACAATATTCTGGGGTGGACTTGACCTTCAAGATGCTGGTGCTTCTACATTATATTACTTTGATGAATGAAATGGATTATAATGATGACTAAATGTATATGATTTTAATGATCTTTAGAATATCATTGTCAGATGAATTATCAGTCATCTTGTCAAATCCAAAAACGCTAATGGCATACTGATAACTTTGTAATAGCCTATGGAGCTTTAAAGAACGTAACTAAAAATCACTCCTAAATTAAACGGAAGAGTGGGATAAATAAGGCCACCTTTTTGTATAATTCCAATTATATCTTTTTAATGTAAAGCAGTAGATATGTTAGATGTCTATGACTAGATCTAGAGTAGACCGAAATTATTCATTAGATGTGTTAAATCAATTGGTTTGAAACGATAACTAAACATTTAGTAACAATTATATTGTTGCAATTTAGTTATTTACCAAAAACTCCCCCATTTTATTATAGATTAATTAATCCCATCCAATATTATGGGGGGAAAATATTGGATTGTATTTTCTACTGTCAGTTATATTATTGTATACGTGTTTTTATTGGTAGTGGACACAAAATTTATTCTATTCAAGACAGTGTTGCGATGTCTACACCACATGCATTTTAAAGTTTCAACAGATGTAACCATAGAATTTTAATTATGTATCAGCCTCATATACCCCATTGGACATGTTGAGTTCACAGGCATCCAGTCAGAAAAAAGGGAAAGTGGAGAAATTTACTACAGTTATGGCATGCACATGACAATACTTTATACAAGTTAACTATGATTGACACGTGCATTCCACTGGACCTTTGGTTCTGCTGAAAATCTGTGCTAAGGAACTGCCTAAAAACCTACTACTCAATCAGAAAACCATTTGAGCTAAAAACTAACATGTGGCCTTATCTACCCACTCTCCCAAATCTCTAGATTAGAAATAACAATTCTGTGTCAGTATTGTCTCAATACAATTTTGATTCCTTTTTAGTTTGATAGCGCGAGAGACGAGCTCTGGGGAACGTTTCATCAACATTTTTGTCCGACAAGTTGTCAGATCTGACATCTTTCCTTGATTCTGATTGGCTGAGAGGTACTGTTACTATGGTAATTGTCGGATAAAACAGAACATGTCGGACAAACTCCCTTCATGAAACGCTCCCCTGGTGCTGGTTGATATTGAATGCATCTTTGCTTGTACTCATGCGCACTCTTATTCATTCCAGAGCTAAAAAAGAGAACTGAGGAAAAGCAAGTCCACGAGCATGCGTACTCTTACTCCGAAGACGCATGCATGAATATTCATATCATGTCGACCGAAAGATCGAGAGGAAAAAAAAAACAATCGTCTCTGATTGGCTGTATGCAAATGAGTTCGTATTTTGGTCCAGAAATATGGTGGGAAAAATAATTTCGCCGCTCGCGGGGGGGGGGGCACTCAGTATATAATGCATAAAGGCCGGGTATGTGCCGCGGAGGGGACCCCCATTTTTTGCACTCAAATTTCAGTTCCAAGGCATAGCATCTTTATCTGGTTGAGAAAAAGAACCAAGAAAGCCGCTTTATAGCAAAGCATTTTCTTCTTATCGAGAAAAAAGAAGAAAGAAATCTGCTTCAAAACTTAGCATATTTTTCGTTACGCCGTTAAGGTCGCATTGATCTGCTACAATGAAATGCAATTTTGGTGAAATGCGGCCGCAGAGCGCTGTCCGACTATGGCCTCTGCGCGAGCGCACCCGGTGGCCGTGCCGCCGGGCTAGCTGCATCATGCACGCATGCCTGAACGGATGCATAAGCACTCACACGTTGGCGATCCGTTCCAAGGACCCCGTTTTTTGTCTCGCCCGCGGCACACCCCTACCACTTTTTTGTCGAGTGCCCCTCCCCCCGGTGGTCACGCTTGATTCTAACATCGATGCCGGAGAGAAGGTTGGGGATTTTCCGGGGAAATTGTCCCCACATTAAGGGACTTGTCTTTTTTTTTTTTTTTTTTTTTTTTTTTTTGGGGGGGGGGGAATTGTCCGGGGGTAACTGTCTGGGGAATCATTGTCCTCTCGGGAGCAATTGCGGGGGGGGGATTGTTCGGGGCTAATTGTCTGATGGGGAATAGTTTTCCAGGGGGTAGTTGTCCGGAAGGTGATTGTCGGGGGGGGGGGTATTTTCCTAGAACAGGTGATCGGACCTATTGGTGATTGGACCCATGGCAACGATGCCAAATGATTGTTAGCAGAAATCGATTTAGACAAAGTGATAGCGAACTAACTGAAGTTAGACCAAATGGAACATGGACGAAAATGAGAGTACACAAAGTGGTTATTAGACCAATTGGCTATTAGACCAAAAGGTAATAGACGTAATGATAATGGACAAAGTGGATATCGAACCAACTGAAAAACTAAAATCAGACTAAATGATAATAAACAAAACGGCTATTAGACCTACTGGCTATTAGACGAGATGGTAATTAGACGAAATCGTTATTGGACTATGTTGGTAGTTGACTAACTAATAGTAGTCGAAATGATATCAGACCATGCGATAGTGGGGGGAAAAGGCAGTAGACGAAATGGCAATAAACCGATAAATATCCATACAAAGAGTAATCCTGATTTCCAAATAATTCCTTTCTCTTTCTCGTGTATCAAAAAACTAAGTGAAAGCATTTTTTTATATCTTATCTGTAGCTCGAGTCCTAAAGAAAATACCGCTGTGACATTATGCGTTGCGACATGTGACATTATGCGTTGACAATTTGCTGCGACATTATGCGTTGCGACATGTGACATTATGCGTTAGAAAACTACGACATTATGCGTTGACTGCGACATTATGCGTCGGACGCTCTTGGCATAATAGGCACCTTTCGCAAATCTCTAAAACGCGAGATTAGATTCGGGTAACTCAAAAGTTAACGATTAATCATAGACTCGAATTTCTAGATTGATTATACATTACAGTCAATACAATCAAACGTAGAAAACTGTTTTACAGTCATTGCCAAGCTTTGTGTTACAGGCCCCAATAGATCTTGCTTTTCGTGTGCAAGGCTCTTTCCCTTATGGAACAAACACAGTGTTACCACAGTGTGTTCACATAGTTGACTATGTGTAAACTATGTGTTAACTATGTGGTCACAGTGTTGTCACAGTGTGAGACTTCAGATCACATAGTTAATCACATAATTGCCCACATAGTTGGGTAACAAACACAGTGTTACCACAGTGTGTTCACATAGTTGACTATGTGTAAACTATGTGGTCACAGTGTGAGACTTCAGATCACATAGTTAATCACATAATTGCCCACATAGTTGGGTAACAAACACAGTGTTACCACAGTGTGTTCACATAGTTGACTATGTGTAAACTATGTGGACACAGTGTTAGACTTCAGATCACATAGTTAATCACATAATTGCCCACATAGTTGGGTAACAAACACAGTGTTACCACAGTGTGTTCACATAGTTGACTATGTGTAAACTATGTGGACACAGTGTTAGACTTCAGATCACATAGTTAATCATAATTGTCCACATAGTTGGGCAACAAACACAGTGTTGCCACAGTGTGTTCACATAGTTGACTATGTGTAAACTATGTGGTCACAGTGAGACTCAGATCACATAGTTAATCACACAATTGCCCACATAGTTGGGTAACAAACACAGTGTTACCACAGTGTGTTCACATAGTTGACTATGTGTAAACTATGTGGTCACAGTGTGAGACTCAGATCACATAGTTAATCACATAGTTGGGTAACAAACACAGTGTTACCACAGTAAGTTCTTCAATCATACCCGAGAAAAATTTAACAAGCAAGAACAAGGGTCTTCAAGCTCGCGCAGGCGGGGGGGGGGGGGGGAGCAGGGAGGAGTACTAAACTTGAAAAATTGTTTGATGCACTATTCCCAATACAATCTCCATTTAGTTTTTTAATTTACACTGAAATTTTGCCGGTAATTTTGATATATATATTTGATGATTTTTTTATTTTCTTTTAAGATCATCATCGCAATGGATAAACTATCAGTAAAGGCTATAACGTTAATAGAGTAAAAGATCTATACTAGATATCCGGAACTCTTCGGTAAATCTCGGCCTAGGAAATCTATTTTCGGCGAGGCATGCTAGCGCGCTAGTGTAATACATGTGCGTTTCAAATTCACTCGCTAAAGCTCACCGACGCCCGTTACAGTTTATCGCTTCATCCAATATTTACGCCCGTTAGAATCTGATCTTACTGCACTTTGTCTTAATCTTCTTGAATTGATAAGGATATCAACCATGAGCGTCTTAGTACACTGGGTGGAAACAAGGAACTGTTACTTCTAGCGATTTTGTAACAAACAAAAAGATGTCGGTCAACTCGGTGGACCCGAAGTTTGAGGGCCTGGTGGAGTCCGGAACCCCGCAGAGAAACGGCCGAAACATTGGCTGGGATGTGGAAGGCCAAGGTGTTAGTGGCCAGTGGTAAATATACATTATTATATCCTGATTTGTACCTAATATGTAATTATTTATGCTCTCCCTTTGTCCAGGGGTAATTGCCGAAGAACCGTATGTATATAGATCTATAGGCTATGTGGTGCTCGACTAGCCTGGAGGCGTCTGAAACTGAAAGTCATGATTTAATTTAACCCAGGGAACTCCCGCTCGCGTAGCGGGCGGGAGTTTCCTGGCCTGGGTTACTATGAATTTAGCTCTACATAGTACTCTACGTAGTCGTAGGGTTACTCCCCACTGACGCCCGGTGGGATCACGAGCTATATTCACCCACGTACTGGTACAAAACCTGAAACTTTCGCCCCCGAGATTTCTACTTTCCCTCTAAATCTAGCCCTAAAACATGTAGGCCTACCTGTCATGGGGTTCAACTTATTTTCCAAGTGAAGTAGATTACCGGGTGTAACATTTCTGCGATATTGATTTCATTTTTAAAGAAGAATTCATAAAAAAACGAATCGCGCGATTTGCGTGCTGTCGCCAAGCGAAAGACGACGAAATCAAGATGGCGACATAAACACGGCCGTAAGCTCTTTCCATCTTTTCTACTAGCCAGGAGGCTTCTAAAGAGTAAAAAATCATTTACTAATACTGTAGTCTTGAGGAAGCAATGATGATGATTTTTTTTAGATATGTCATATACTTCTTCATCATTGACGTCTTGACACTCTCTCCATAGTGTCTTAAGCGAAGGACCAAACAAAGATGGATTTCCCTAGAAAATCCATCTTTTTAAACCAAAATCACAAGAATTCTATTAATTCTATTCATTCTTACACCTTCCTATGCCTAATGCGTAGGGAGGTGTTAAATATTATTATATAAAAATATAAAATTTAGAGATAGAAATTAGAGATGAAAATTCTTATTCAACAAATCTTAAAAATTTATTTCGTGATCATAAATAATTCATATATATTAATATGAATTATTTATAATGAAAATATAAATTTTAATGGGTTAGTTAATGATTTGTTAAATAAGAATTTTCATCTCTAAATTGTTAAGACGGGATTGCTTTCCGGAAGTACGTCATACATAAGCGGTTCAAGGGTCGACGCTATTGTATTTCCATTGTTTACATGTGGAACGGGGTCTCTACGCGGCATCAGTTAGGTAAGAAATCTTCATTTTTTTATATTTTTTATAATAATATTTAAAACCTTCCTACGCATCAGGCGTAGAAAGATGTAAGAATGAATAGAATTCTTGTGATTTTGGTTTAAAAAGATGGATTTTCTAGGGAAATCCATCTTTGTTTTGGTCCTTCGCTTAAGACACTATGGAGAGAGTGTCAAGACGTCAATGATGAAGAAGTATATGACATATCTAAAAAAAATCATCATCATTGCGTCCTCAAGACTAATACTAACGTATCTTATGGTGTGTTTATGCTTCCATTGCGAGGACAGAATCAGCGATTTCAAACGTCGATTCAAAACGCCGATCGTAAACGTGGTTCTGGGAGTGCTGTTTATGCTTAACTTTTCAGAGCATATCATGATCTCCAGCTGGCTTCGCATCGTAAAGCGAGGTCAAATTGGGCGCGCCTTTTTCAAAAGTTTTTTTTTCCGATTGTTGTTTTTACGTAGAGATAACAAGGAGCAATACGACTGTATTTGCCCGCGGATTTTCATCTCACCGGAAGCATGTACCAAATGACGTCATTTAAACACGTTTATGATCGTGGTTCTGTTTATACTTCCCCAAAAAGCCTGATTCTGGTCAAACAACGTTTACAAACGCACCTTTTTGTGAGTTTACGATCGGCGTTTTGAAACAGCGTTTAAATGAAAGTAAGCATGGACGCAACCGTGTTTTGGACTAATCACGTTTGGAAACGCTGATTCTGGCCTGAAAAGTGGAAGCATAAACACGGCCTTAAGGCGGCTTCTAGTTCTAGAGAGTAAAAATCAGTTACTAACGTAAGGTTACTCTCATCCGAAGCCAGGTCTTCCTTCTCATTGACCCACACGACGGAAGCCAAACCACCTGAAACTTTCACCCCCAAGATTTCTACTTTCCTTAATAGAAAATATCTAGGCCTAAATCATGTACATTGAAAAAACTTCATTTCCGACATTTCTACGCTCACGTTATTTTTGAACAAGAATTCATAAAAAAATGAGAGAAATATTGTGAAAAGACGGAAGAGACTTGCCCGATGTTTACGCCACCATCTTACTTCCTATTGTTCTTCGCCAACGTTACCCGACGCACGCGTCTATGAGAAGGAAGACCTGGCTTCGTATGAGAGTAACCTTACGTTAGTAAATGATTTTTACTCTCTAGAAGCCGCCTGGCTACTCTCACCCACGTTACGCGACTCAAGCGTCCGTATCGTGGGTGAAGAACAATAGAAAACAAGATGGCGGTGTAAACATCGGGCAAGTCTCTTTTTTTTCATGACAATTTTTCATTTTTTTAATGAATTCTTGTCTAAAAATAAAATCCATAGCATAGAAATGTCGGAAATGAAGTTGTATCCCAGGTACATGATTTAGGGCTAGATCTTTTAGAGAGAAAGTAGAAATCTCGGGGGCAAAAGTTTCAGGTTTTGGCTGCCTACATGCACATGTATACAATAGAAGCCCTGGCTTCGTATGAGAGTAAGTTACGTTAGTAAATGATTTTTACTCTCTAGAAGCCTCCTGGCTAGACTGGATTAGCATTACATCGGCTAATTAACAAATTTGGGGACAAATTTAATGATGTGAAAGATTCTTACTAGTTTTTAAATAATAATTATCTTATTTAGATCTACTGAAAAATATGTCTACAACTCAAAATAGTTTGTGTGTACAGAATTCAGATAAAATTATTTACGTCTATAACTTAACAAGTGGAATGCCTCTGGCCGTCTCACCTGCATCACGCAGTTCAATATAGCAGCAGTGCTGACTTTGAATACTACTCTAACTTGCACAAGATGTTCAGTGATACATGGTTACTCTTATGTCCACTTTTTATGAACTAGACCAATAAACTTACAGAGTTATGATAGTAATTCAACAGATACACCCAATTCGGCCAAAGTTCATTGACCTTTGACCTTGGTCATGTGACCTGAAATACGCACAGGATGTTCAGTGATACTTGATTACTCTTATGTACAAGTTTCATAAATCAGATCCATAAACTTTCAAAGTTATGATAGTAATTCAACAGATACACCCAATTCGGCCAAAGTTCATTGACCTTTGACCTTGGTCATGTGACCTGAAATACGCACAGGATGTTCAGTGATACTTGATTACTCTAATGTCCAAGTTTAACGAACTAGACCAATAAACTTTCAAAGTTATGATGGTAATTCAACAGTTACCCCCGATTCGGCCAAAGTTCATTGACCCTAAATGACCTTTGACCTTAATCATGAGACCTGAAACTTGCACAAAATTTTCAGTGATGCTTGATTACTATTATGTCTAAGTTTCATGAATCAGATCCATAAACTTTCAAAGTTATGATGGGAATTCAACAGATATCCCCAATTCGGCCAAAGTTCATTGACCCTAAATGACCTTTGACCTTGGTCATGTGACATGAAACTCAGGCAGGATGTTCAGTGATACTTGATTAACCTTATGTCCAAGTTTCATGAACTAGGTCCATATATTTTCTAAGTTATGATGACATTTCAAAAACTTAACCTCAGGTTAAGATTTCGATGTTGAATCCTCCAACATGGTCTAAGTTCATTGACCCTAAATGACCTTTGACCTTGGTCATGTGACATGAAACTCTAATAGGATGTTCAGTAATACTTGATTAACCTTATGGCCAAGTTTTATTAACTAGGTCCATATACTTTCTAAGTTATGACGTCATTTCAAAAACTTAACCTCAGGTTAAGATTTGATGTTGACGCCGCCGCCGCCGCCGCCGCCGCCGTCGCCGTCGGAAAAGCGGCGCCTATAGTCTCACTTTGCTTCGCAGGTGAGACAAAAACTGGTGTCTGAATTCTGATTTGACAACTTGTCTATACTCTGTAGTAATAATTCTAATAATGCTAAAACCCCATTTTTACAATGCATTTCATAAATGGCTCTTTGAAATTACTCTGATTATTTATGTCTGTCCTTAATGTGCCTGTCCCTTACAGAAAAAAAAGCTGATGTACTAAAGAAAGAGAAGGAGTTCCTAAACACCGCAACCAGAGTAGATGAGGCTATGGATGAGTCTGATGCCACAGATGAGGACATGGAGGATGAGGCTTCAACCTCAAAAAAAAGATGTGAGAAAGAGGGTACGTTGAAACTTTACATTCAACTTAAATTTTTAAGACGTGCATGGATCAGGAAATTTTGAAGCATACTAGCCAGGAAATTTAGTCCAAAGTGATAAGTGTTTACCTGAAGCAGGCCAGACTTTATTCTGTGATTTGAAAAAAAAAAAATGACTTATACATAACTTGATATCGCTGCCAGTGGTGATTCAAAAATTGCTCTTAAATTTCTACTTGAAAAAAAAAATTGATGGAATTGGAAAGTATTGGTGGTACTACTTCAATAAAAGAAAATTCACTAGAAAAACTAAAAATAATGATACACTTATGAATTTTGTCTGGATTCCTAGTCTAGATACAGAATTGCATTGGATTTGCACATGACCGCGTACCCAGGTGTCGCAAATTTGAACTCAGAAGATATGCGAGACTTAAATGTGAGTGGCGCGGTGCGGTCACCTCAAAAAATCGTAGCTGGATGGTCTTGAAAAATGTTGAGCGGGGGGGGGGGGGCTACATTAAATTTTAATTTCAAAAATTCTAAACATATTACATATCTGTTCATATTTTATTTCCATTTTTGGTTGCAGGTTGGGAAAGCTGACAGATCTGCTATGGCAGAGCTTCTAAAGAAGAAAAAGACTGAAGACCAGCGGAACCATAAAGGTCAGTTTAAAAGTTTATTATTTACGGCAAGAATCTGTGGCCAATTAAATGAAAAATCATGACCAGAAAACAAAATTCTCATATGTCCAGAAAGAGTATCTTCTCCAGAGCATTGCATTCATGCTTTTGGTGCAAATAGAATTTTACATCACAACAAAGAATACCTCTTAATTATCGAAGGTTAAACATATACCACATAAAAATTGTATCTGAAATTTTGATGGAGTAGATGCTCTTTCAGGACATACATCTATATGAGATGAGAGTTATGTTTCCGGACATGCTTTTTCATTAAATGGTGATTTTTTAAATGTTAAAGTTTTTTTCTGACTCTCTTGGTATATCATTGTAGGATATTGGCACTCTAAATGGATGAATTTCCATTGCTAGCCCTGGCATATCAACATTCACAAATAACACTGTGTCTCACACACAGATTTGCGTTATGGTAAATTCTAGTAGAAGGGCTATGAAATGATGTGTCTGAGGATATATCCACCGCAAAAATAAAAAAATCACTTTCAATTTTTAAAAAATTGCATTTTGGCCAATTCATATCGTCTGTGATGTCATAAAATCATATTCTAAAAAAATCTCTGTTCTTTAATGATATTTATCAAACCTTCACTGATATATTTCTCATTTTTTTTTTGTTTCTTATTACAACCAATTATTCATCAGGGTGAACTTCCCTTTGATAGCTTTTACATTTTCTTGTGTATTTTGCCAAGAATGATTGTCTCTGCGTGAATCTACAAATGAATTCAGAATATCACAATTACTGTAAATAGGAAGATGCTCTGTAATTTCTCATATTACCAAGCTTGTCAATAATTTCAAGGCGGAGGGTTAGGGTGAATCTCCCTGAAAGAGAAACTACATGTACTAGAATAGCACAGTCTCTACAAATGGTAATCTACGGTGAAAATAAGTTTTTGATGTGGAAACAAAAACAAACTAACAGAAAGAGAGGAAAAGGACACCGACTTTGATTTGAATCTACGTAACCATAGAAAACATTTTAATGTTTTAAGTAAGTGATTGATCTTCACAAATGTCTTGTCATTTTACATTTTACAATGATGCTGCCTGTCACCGGTACAATTTCTTCCAGAGCGGCGGACCAAAAAAATTAGAAATTCACAGAGTCAAAGGCTTAGACAATCAACCAGTTTAAGAACTTAATTTCCTTTAAGTCACTTCCTTGTCATTTCATAAGATATTTTCAATCAAGTAGGACTATAGAAATAAGATTACCGAGCCTGAAATCTTGATTTTCTTGCTTTAACTTATCCGCCCCTAATATTATAATCCTGTTTCATGGGTATGCATGTTTTTTTGTTGTGTTTGTGACTCTTAGATACACCACTGCAGCTGAGTAACCAACAGTCACAAACAGACGGAACTTGACTTGGCTTTAATTAATATTTATATATGATGTAGAGTCTTTGATAAAAGTTTGAGACTTTGAGCCAGTTTTTGTGTCCTTTCATTTTCTTATATTCAGCACACACAACAAGCATGACAACAATTTCCCCTGCACTTCCACGGGCCAAGTACGTGCACGCATGGGCCAGAAGCTGAAAGATGTCCGTGCATCTCAAAGACGTGCAGAAAAGCAGGTTTAAGTGTGATACCTTTTTTTTTTGTTTGGAAATAAGCTCTAATATTGCCTCATACGAGTCATTAAAAAACCCATTTTATTCTGATCATGGGTATATATTACACGAAAATGTCTTTCATGTATTATGACATGTCTGCTAATACAGCCAACTCAGGTTTATATAGTGTGTGCTTTCAAAAATTTATCATGACATGCCAACTCCTGCTTTATCACCTTGTGATATTCATCAAACTCAGATTGATATATTTTTATATTTATACTATGACAAATCATTTTCTTGCCATGTGCCTTCCGTTTGATACTGTTTCCAAGTTCCAACTAATACAAAGGAATACTTATATGCAGCTATATGGACGCTAGTATATGCACTTCATGCAAGAGATTTGTGGACATTTTTTTGGCTCTTGTTCATATTTTTCTGATATTTGTATATAGGTGTGAAAAGGCAAAATATATGCAAAGTGTTCTTATTTTTGAAAAATAAATGTTGGTTACTTGTTCCTGTTTCGAAATTTCACAACTCTCTGTGATGTAGGGATTTGCTTTACTCTACATGTATAGGCGTTGCTTTTCCGACTACGGCGGCGTCGTCGTCAACATTGAAATCTTAACCAAGTTAAGTTTTTTGAAATGTCATAACTTAGGAGTTAGGAAGTATATGGACCTAGTTCATGAAACTTGGACATAAGTGTAACGAAGTATCACTGATCATCTTGCATGAGTGTCCAGGTTGAATGATCAAGTTCATTTAGGGTCTAAGTTTTTTTTATGTCATAACTTTAAAAATATAAGGGCCTATTTTATGAAACTTGTACAACAGTTAATTGCTGATAATCTTACATTAGTGTCAGCCTGTCAGGTCACATGATCAAAGTCAAAGGTCACAGCACTGAAACCTGAACTGTTAATTTTTTTAACTGTCATCATCATGATCCTATTTCATGAAATGAACATAAGGTAATCAAGTACCACTGACAATGAGGTTTCAGGTCACATTGTCAAGGCCAATGATCATTTATGGTCAATAAAATTTGACCATGTTTGGTTATCAAAATTGAAATCTTTAACCAAAGTTTTTGAGATGTCATCTTAACTTTGGAATTTTATAGACCTAGTTTAGGAAAATTGGACATGAGTATTTAAAGCCTGTGTATAGCTTTTGTAAAGGGTCAATAATGTGATTGATAATCGAATATCATCTAATATGACAGTCTTACTGAAGCGTAGAGACCGTTAGATATTTTTCCAACTGCACTTCTCTGAGAAAATTTCAAAAATTTAAATCTTGGATATATAGCGCCCTCTCTCGGCGATGCTTGTTTTAAATTAAAAAAATGGGCATTCAAGCGCTTATTTTATAAATTTAGTGATGAGATATCCAAAAGTTACAGACAAAGAACATATCTTGAAAGTCTAAGCCCATTCCATGATTTGGAATAGGATTTAATTTAAAGACAAAACGCACAGATATTTCAATTCGATCGGGTGACCCGATCAAGTTAAATTTCCATGTAAAATTGCAAAATTTATCCTGTAAAACACATTTTCATTTCATATCCTCCACATCATAACTGTTATAGGGCATATCCATTCATATTAGCTAGCAATGAATTGGAATAGTGATAGGTGCATTTTGGTGGATTTACCAAAACTATACACAAGCTTTATGTTTCACTTATCATCTTGCATGAGTTTTAGGTCACATGATTAAGGTCAAAGGTCACTTAGGGTCAATGAACTGTGACCATGCTCGAGATATTTTTTTAAATGTCATAACTTTGAAAGATTATGGATCTGGTTCATGAAACTTGGATATAAGGGTAATCAAGTATCATTGATAGTCTTGCACTAGTTTTTAGTCAAATGATTAAGGTCAAATGTCATTTAACTTTGACTATGTTGGGAGTAATTTTAGAAATGTGTTCATAACTTTGAAAGTAAACTTGAACATTAGGGTGATCAAGTATCACTGTTTTTATTCAAAGTCAGCATTGTTGCTATATTGAATTGCGTGACGCAGGCGAGACTGTCAGAGGCGTTCCACTTGTTTTTTTTTTTTCAAGTAACCTTTTCTTTAAGGTTAAACAGGTTATTTTAGTTCGGTGTTTTCATCACTTGTAACCTTGCAAATCTTGTTTCGAATGAAGATACTTGCATTTGAATGAAAGAACAACCTCAAAGATAAATTTGTCAGAATATAGACTCATAAATGTTAGATACCTTAAAGGGGTACATATCAAAATAAATATAGTAAAATCCACCGAGCAAAACGCTGAAAATCTGACAGCAAATAGTGAAGTTATAGAATTTCAAGCTTAGCAATATTTTGTGAAAATAGTCATATGCAAGTCATCAATGATGTGCAATAGGTTGACTAATGACGTCATGTCCGCACCTTCCTTTTTCTTATTTTATTTAATAAAATCATGATCATTTCATATTTTCCTACATGTGTACACGACATGACTCCTTTGTAACAAAATAAGTTGGCACAATGATTTTCTTACAAACTAAATCAGTTGTCAATCCAATTTTTGTAATTATATTTGGTGACAAAATTTGACTAAATATAATTTTTTGAAATAAAATACAAAAGATTACGTGGGATATCATCAGCTTGCTCATTGCATATTCATGAAGACATGCATAGCACTGTTTTGCCCTAGTAATGCAAAAGTTAAAAATGTAATGACTTTGTCATCCTTGTCAGATTTTTATGAAATTTTCAGTATTTTGTTTGTCTCATTTTACTTTATTTGTTAAAATTGTATTATGTCAGCCTGGAGTACCCCGTTAATATGTTTACATTTAAGAAATGTTTCATACCAGGCTTGTTTTCCCAAACAATTTCATTCCACAACGTATGTTTACTTGTGAAAATCGAGGAGAAAAATTCATGTTTGTATTCACTGTGCTGGTATTTATGACCCAGTTATTTTCATGTTGCTTTTATTTTATTACTGTTTATTAAACTGAACGAAATGAATTTTTTCATTTTTTATTTCTAATTATATTTTCTCGTGTCTTGTGGATTGCTCTCCCTACTCTTCAGATTGGGACCAAAGCACAATGTCTACCATGATACAACCACCCAAGTACCTTCAGCCAGTGACAACAGACAAATTCTCAAATCAATTATTTGATTTGATTTGTTTTCTTCTGCATCCATAACATTTGTATAATACATTTTTCATAACATAATAAACATAATATGTTAGCATTTTTGGCATAAATTGTAAATAAAGATTACTAAAAAGATAATTCCAGACAAAAATGATTAACTATATGATGTTCACAATTTGCAGGAGAAGGATTGTCATCATAAGCAGATTGCTTGAAAAAAAATGACAATCCCCAAACTTATACTAATTGAATTAATACATTTATAACATTGATAAAGCAGAATGGGCATATTCTTTCAAATAGCTGAGGGTGATGGTGATAAGATGATGATGTTGATGATGATGATGAAGGCCATGGAGATGATGATGGTCAAGATGAAGATATTGGTAATGACTAAAACGAAGGAGGAATAAATTCACGATGAAAAGGATACGACACAGAAATTTTACTTCAAGTATTCTGATAATAACATAGATTTAACGTTTGCCTTAAATGAGTGAAGAGACGAACACTGTTTAACAGGCTCTGGTAGAGAGTTCCACAAATCTGGACCATGGTGTCTTATGGATCTCTGCGCAATAAGCAATTTGGGGTTAATTAAATGGAAATTTGAAGAGTTACGGGTAGGGTATGAATGAATAATATGTATTCAGAGTATAAAAATTGTGGAATGAAGGTGGGAGCATGTTATTTACGTACTTAAACATAAGTAGTAAGCTTTGAAGAGTATTTATGTCAAATACTGTTAGAGTCTTTAGTTTATGGAATAATGGGTTTGTGTGTGATAAATATTGGGAATCAGTACAGATTCGAATTGCTTTTTTCTGTAATAAGTATATTGTATTAATTTTAGTTTTTGCACATGTTGCCCAAACTATGTTGCAATACGATATATAAGGCAATATTAATGAATTGTATAGTATGACAAGAGTTGTATGTGGAATTATATTCTTCATTTTGTAAAGTATACCAACGTTTCTAGAAATACTAGTAGTTATACAACGTACATGTTCATTCCAATTTAAATTTTCATCTATTTTGACACCTAAAAACTTTGTTTCTCTTTTCCTTTTGAGAGGAATATTGTCTATGTTTATATTATAAGGAAATTCGTTACCATGTAAGTGTGTATGCTTGAAATATATAAAGTTTGTTTTGTCTATATTGAGTGAAAGCTTATTACACTTAAACCACAAAGATAGCTTTGGTAACTCACGGTTAATTATATCTACTAAAGTTTCTAAGCTATTATGTGAACAAAAAATGTTGGTGTCATCTGCAAATAATACATATGATAATAAAGGTACAGAAGTCAAATCATTAATATATATTAAAAAGAGCAAGGGGCCTAGGATTGATCCTTGTGGAACTCCGCATTGTATCAACTGAAAATCAGAAGAAATATTATTGTGAATTACATATTGTTTTCTATTGGACAAATAACTCTTAAACCAAGATAGTGTAATTCCGCGAATTCCATAATTTTCAAGTTTTTTAAGTAATATCTGGTGGTCAAGAGTGTCAAAGGCTTTGCTTAAGTCCATGAATACGCCTATTATATGTTCTTTATTTGCCATTGCATTTGTAATTTTATCATATATTTGAATTAACGCCTGATCAGTCGAATGTCCTTTCCTGAATCCATATTGGTTAGAATTTAGAAAATGAAAAGTATCTAGAAACTTATAAAGTCTATTGTAAATAATCTTCTCTAATATTTTCGAAATGCTGGGAAGAATAGAAATAGGCCTGTAATTTGTTATTTCATGCGGATTGTCTTTTTTAAAAACAGGATTTACCTTTGCAATTGAGAGATTGAAAATATGACACAAAGGAGAGGCAATATAGTGTATGATCTGCTTAAGAGGGAAGTGCTAATTCTATCAATTCCCTGTGATTTGCTTGATTTTAGATTTTTTGTTATTTCAATTAATTCCTGAACATTTGTTGGGTTAAAGAATAAAGAAGAGTTAATGGGTGTGGGAAGAAATTTTACAAAATTTTCATCAGTTCTGTCAAGTTTGTTTGCCAAGGAGGGTCCTAAGTTAACAAAAAAAGAATTATAGGTATCAGCTACCTCTTCTGAATTTATTGCAAGATTATGAGCTGTGAAATTATCTTTGGGTAAAGTTCTGGGTTTCTTGCCAATCAAATCATTTATAATCTCCCATGTTGCTTTCATGTTTGATTTGACTTTGTAAAGCTTCTCGGAATAATATAATTTGCGAGAAGCTCGAATTGTATTGGTTAGTCTATTTCTATAAGTTTTGTATTTATTTTTGTTTTGAATAGAAGGGTTCTTTAAAAATGCCTTGTAAAGTTTATTTCGGGTACGTATGGATCTTAAAATTGCTTTAGAAATCCATGGCATTTTTGCCTTCTTTCTTTTGACCTGTGATATCAGGGGAAAATTTTTCTCGTAAAATGTCTGCAATTTATTGTTAAAATTTGTGTAAGCAATGTTTGGGTTAGACTCATGAAATACATCCAACCATTCTTCAATTGCAAGATCACTTTTAAACGATTCAATGTTATTTTGAGATTCATTTCTATACATTGTCGATTTGAGTATATTTTCTTTTGGAATATCATTATCGCAAAATGAAAAAACCGGCAAATGATCAGATATATCAGATATTAACAATCCGCTGGTAATATCTCTGTTTAATATATTTGAAAAAATGTTGTCGATAAGTGTTGATGAATGGTTGTCAATTCTGGTCGGTTTATCTATATGGGGATAATAGCCAAATGGATGCATTGTGTGTAGGAATAAATTGTGTTCATTATTTTGGGATAACAGGTTGATGTTAAAATCTCCCATTAAATATATTTGTTTCTCTTCTTTTCTAATAGTATGAAGGCATGTTTCAAGGTCTTCACAAAATAAATTTACTCTATCATGAGGGGGTCTATAAATCAATCCAATAATTATATTTTTGCTTTTTGGCTTCGTGATTTCTATGAATAAAGTTTCACTCTGTTTTAATGATATTTCTTTCCTTACTTTGAATTGTAAATGTTCACTGATGTAAAATGCTACACACCTCCTCCTCTTTGTTCTTCCCGGTCACGCCTAATGAGATTATAGTTTTGCAAACTGAATATGTTAGGTGAAGTATTGTGAAGCCATGTTTCCGTGACACCAATAATGGAAAATTTGAAATTGTTTAAAGTGAAAAGTAATGATTCCAATGACTCAAAATTTTTGTTCAAACTTCGAGCATTAATATGAAGCAAACTGAATTTATGTTCCATGTCTCTAAATCTAGAAGTAAAATCTTCAGTTGAGTAATAGTTATTATCAGATGATATATTGTTTGTATTGAAAATAGAAAAAATGTCCATGTCATTACTCAGGAGGAATATTTAATATTACCAAAAACTTAAGATTATTGGTATGACATGTGATTTGTGTGTAAATTTTCTGTGTCGTGACAGCGAGATGGTGATGAGATGAAGAGAGGATGAAGTTAAAAAAAACTAAAAATGGATGAATGTGAAATAGAATTTGCTGTTGGTGATTATGATGATGATGGTGATTATGATGATGATGATGATGATGAAAATGATGACAATGATGATGGAGTTGATGATTGGAGAATTCAAATCTTACAACCGGAATCTGATGAATATCCATAATCGAAATGTAATGAACACTCTTATTTCTGAGTGTCTCAGCCATGATTTGTATATGAAGGAACCTTTTAAACACGAAATATCAGTGGCACTGTAATAATAAGGATACAAAATAAAGGTTTCGATCCTATCGAAAAAATATACATTTATATATATTGATATAATTGGTCATCGGCATCACGAAGTGTCTCAGAGGTCTGAGTCAATCCAGAATCAAAGAAAAATTTTAATTTGTTAATTTCTAATGAGATGTAAATTGTTAAATATCTCGTTAAATTTCAGAGTCTTTTATTTTTCATGATCGATCACTTGTGTTGGTATTCAAAATAAAAAAGTAAATTCTAAAAGCTAGAAATTAAACACAAGTTTCTCAAAATTGGTTCATGACCTCTGAAAGAAGGATAGTTCGTGAAAATGATGATAAATTAGCACATAATGTCATGTACAACCAAAGGGTGGTGCCACAATGGATATGCGTGGTATAATCACATAATGCATGGTTGTATAGGGCCTATACACATAATGGCTGCATACAGGTTGATTCAGCAAAAGCTGGTGGATGCAAGGAAGGGAAAATTTCACTTGTCAATAAATGTCTGGACGATCAAATGATTATAAAAACTGCCCTGACCTGGCAACGGGTAATGCATGGACAACATGATGAGTTTATTCACCGATTAATAACAATGGAACACCCCGTCACGTCACATGGCCACCGAGATAGCAAGAAACATGTATAAAGGTACGGTCCAGTAAACCGCCATAGGCACAGTTGATATTTCCCGGAAACAAAGCAATGAGGTGTCCCTAAACTCACTCATATAGTGAATTGCAGCAATCAGGAAGTTCATTACATAAAACATTTGTTTTCCCTTCCCTATGTTTATCGATTTAGTCTAATTTTTCACTTGAGGCGCCAAAAACAAGATAAAATAAAATGACAAATCGAGCCTTCCAATTGATATCAGCTCACGGTGAATAAACTACATTCGCGTGTGCACCTTCACATTCTAGCTACACAGCAATAAAAAAATTAGATCCACAAAATACATCCACATATTAGAGTCTCACAATATGTGATGAAATATGTGAAGTATACTAATGGTAGTCACTTCTTTAACAATATCTGCAGACATTTCGCATCTCCAGTATAAAAAAAGGAAAGATTCACATAGAGCTAGATTTAGTGTACACTTTCACAACTAGCTAAATGAATCGCATGATATATTAAAATTTAATTGTGGGGTTTACAAAGACAATATAATATATTCAATATTTTCCTTCTAGAAAATCTAGAAATTAACGCATTTAACTGAAGCTCTATAAAGACTTACAAGCAGTTGTTATCCCTCGAACAAAAACACAACCACATATTTTCACAGTTTGTTTATTGAATCTCTAATAATGTATATTGAAATATACTTTGTATATTGATGATAATCTTATGTTAATAAAAACATCTGCAGAAAATGACAAATTTCAAATATTAAATCCACATAGAATTATATATGTTTGGATAAAATATTACCTCATATCTCACGTTTGGCAAATGCATCTCACTGTATATATGGTTTGTATACTAATGATAGTCCAATATTTAACAACTTTTGCAGACCGATCTCATATAAGTAAAAGATTTAACTAAAGCTAGATATATTTGATACAAAAAAGACACATTTATTTTTTAGTTATAATTGAAAAAAAAAGTGTCTACATAGTCGTTACATTCCAAGTAAAAGATTACTAATGAATCGAATGTATTTTAATAAAATACAACCGCATGTAAACATTCACATCTATGAGTCTCACGATATATTGTCAAATTATTCAGATTTGGTTGTTTACAAAATAATTTATTTAATAATTTCCTCGAACAAAACACAACCAAATATTTTCAACTTTTGACTGAATGGATCTGATAATATATAGTGAGATATGATTAGTATATGCTTTGATGACAATATCTGCAATAGTTGTCACATTTGAAACAGAAGTTCCACATTGAATTAGATGTATTTTATGATTATATATATTTCACATTTCGTGAAACATTTGTATACTTATAATAGTCTTGTGTTTAACATCTGCATAAATCGTCACTTTTCAAGTTAAAGATAGATCCCTACTCGGATGTATTTGAGCAAGCTATATACAACCGCGTGCAAATTCATATGTAGTTAGATGAAATACACACTGTATCTCCAATTCATTCAAATTGATTAGTTTACAAAATGTTTTATTCTTTCATTATACAATCTATATGAATTGTGACATTAATATTTTTCCTTTCCCCAAACAACAAAACCACATAATATCTGCAAATTTGGCTGAATAGATATCATAATTAGTGCATAGTAAGGTGTGCAGATATTATATTTGGCAATCTCTGTAGAAATTGACAGATTAAAATTAAAGATTCACATAGTACAAGTCCTCACATTTTGACGAATGCATCTCACAATATATATTTTTTATTTACTTATCATTGTAGAGATTTTTTTTTTTATTTGCTTTAGGTGAAGGACTTATGAAGATTTGGATGTTGTTGTTTCGCTTATAAATTTCAACCTTAACATTATAGCTGTATGAATATTAAAAAATGTGTTTCGTTTACTAAACGATTTGGAAACAATGTTTATGTCAAAATATGGATTATAATACTTGTCTGATTATCAGGCCTATAAGAATTCGATATTACAGATTTTTGGTAGAGACACTAACACAAGGTTAGTTTCTTGTAAGCAATTCAAACAGCATACACCTGTGTTTAAAGTCTGTAGGCCTATGACCGTGTTGGTGAGCTTTGATCCAACTAAGGCGTTTGATTTTACATAGGATATGAGTTATTAGAATTTGAAGTGTGCTTATCATTATATTATTATTTTTATTTTAAGACAACTTTGCTCTAGTATTAGGGCAACAAGAATAATCTTGGGTTCTTACTCCTTTATTCTTGGTAACGCTTCCATTCTGTTGATTCTTTTTATTTGGTGTACAGGATAACTTTTGTGCCGGCAACAACTATTTTGGTTGAAAGGTTGTTTTCTTTCCTGAATTTGTACGCTTTTGCAGCCAGAATTCCTCTCTCAGCTTTCAACACTGGGGGTAAGTCGGTGCGAACACTGATTCTTGCTTGGGGTTGATCATTTCCTGGACGTTGTGGCCTCCTTTCAAATGCAGATAGCAACCGATTCCTTTGGGCCCATGTAAACAAACTTGGCGATGATAGGCTCTGGTGCGTTGGTGTTGGTTGCTCTACGAGTTGATGGGAGACGGTGAGCATTGATCAAGGATACGGACTGTGCTTCCTCGTCACTCAAACCAAGCGAAATAAATGCATCACGAAGAACATTCATAACATTTTCATTTTCTTTTCTTTCCAACCCATAAAACAAGAGATTTGATTTCCTTTGATATATTTCGGAGAGTAGTAACTTTTCCTTTAGAGAGTCGATCTCATCTTGTAACTTTTTTTCCAACTGAGGCAGTTTTTCTTTCTCCAGATTCAGCATTCGTACCGAATTATCCTCAGCAGCCGCTTCTAAATCCGATACTTTTTTTCTTTATTGAAGACAGGTCTGTATGAATGATATCAAGTTTAGCACATACCCGACTAGAGAACTCGGAGAATGATTTTTGAAGATCCGCGATCGATGCCTCCATAGCTGGCACCTTGTCGGCATTCATGTGCTTACGTGGCGCCGTTTGGTCTACCTGAAGTGGGCGTTGGTTCGATGCACTAGCACGCGCAATGGTATTGGTATTGCGTTGATGTTGACCGGGTCTGGATTTACTTCTCAGATCGTATCCTTTCTTCATGAGGAGAAAATCCTCCAAAATACGTCAGATGATACACCGAATGTTATATTGATATAATAAACCGATCTTTACCTCAAATAATGGTTCCTGGCGATAAAAGTCATATTATGAAAATTTCATGACTAGAACTCAAAAATGGCGCTCCTACTCCATTCCGCTGCGCATGCGTAATGTGTTACGCATGCGCAGCGGAATGTGATCAGGAGGATGGAAATTTTTAGTGTTGATTTTTTTTTTTCTTTTTTTACAACTGGGTATGCAAAATGATGAAAGATATATTCTAAAATTTGATTTGAATTGGTGACACTATTATTAGCTTCCACTCCTATTGAGATCAGCACTATTTGGCAATGATGGTATACTTTTGTGGTCAAGATTGCGGGACACTGTGCTTCGTTCCAGTTGGCCTGTGTTGCAGTGGTCTACATGGTATGTGCTGCATGGGTATGTAGTGGACTGCATGTGGTAAATGAGCTAGTGGCACATGCATACTACAGTTTGGTGGATTGTGTAGTCAATGTCCGTGTGGTGGACTGTGTGGTAGACATCACAGTAAGATGAGCACCATAGTGTGGGGGACTATGTGGTGTATGTCATAGTGTGGGGGAGTATGTGGTGTATGTCATAGTGTGGTGGACTCTGGTATATGTCATAGTGGGGTGGACTCTGTGGTATATGTCATAGTGTGGTGGACTCTGTGGTATATGTCATAGTGTGGTGGACTATGTGGTATATGTCATAGTGTGGTGGACCATGTGGTATATGTCATAGTGTGGTGGACTATGTGGTGTATGTCATAGTGTGGTGGACTATGTGGTATATGTCATAGTGTGGTGGACTATGTGGTATATGTCATAGTGTGGTGGACTCTGTGGTATATGTCATAGTGTGGTGGACTGTGGTTGATGTCATAGTGTGGTGGACTATGTGGTGTATGTCATAGTGTGGTGGACTATGTGGTGAATGCCGCAGTGTAAAGGACTATGTGGTTATAAACGTGTGGTACACAGTGTGTTTAATATGTGTTTCGGACTATGTGGCGACTGTGTGGCAACACTGTGTTACACAGTGTTGTAAACACAGTGTTACCACACGTCCCAAAATAATATATTAAACACATGTGGTACACGCTGTGAACACACTGTGGTACACACTGTGTTACACACTGTGGTACACACTGTGTTACACACTGTGGTACACACTGTGGTACACCCTTTGTTACACACTGTGGTACACACTGTGGTAACACTGTGTTTGTTCCATAAGGGTTCATACGATACCAGCATGCCATGCCATGCCATTTGCCTGCCTAAGCTCGCGGCGGGACTGTACCTGTATCAAGGCTATGACTCCAGCTGGCTGGAGACATGCGAAATGTAGATTATGACATGGATAAGAAATTGGTTTTTCAAACAAATCGAGCACATATTGAGTAGGGAAAAACTTACCGAATTAAGGCTTAGATATAGATCATTACAGTCAATCGAGTCGATATTGCATTTAATGTGCATTATTTGTGGATCACTAGCAACTGATTCCATGGGTCAGATCACCTCTCAAGCCGAATCATTTCCCATGTGTTGACATGTACACAGCATTTTTTAAATTTTTTTAAATTTTTTTTTTCTTTCAGTGATTTTTTTATTATCCATAACTTCATATACATATAACAAACATAATCATTATACATTATACTGTACATTTTATATACAAAATGAAATAAAATACAAAACAAATTAAAAAGAAAGAAAAAAAGAAAACATTTCAGGATTGAATGGTTATGATGACACATTTGATTTCGTTTTCCATCAAGCTGCCCAAACTATTACATGAAAGAGGGCTGTAGAGTTTTCCATTTCTTTTCAAACTTTGATAATTGTTTATTCTGAATGCCAATTTGTTTTTCTATTTTGTATATTCGTTTAAGCTTTACAAAGAACAAATCAAAGGACGGTAAAATATTCAAGTGTTTGCATGTATATATCATTTGTTTAGCTACAACTAAGCATTGATTCATAAGTGATTTATGTGGTCTTCCATCAGATATACCAAAAATAATATCTTCATCATTTAGTTGTAAATTGATATCAAATTTTGTATACCACCATTTCAAAAACTCTTCCCAAAAGGTACATGCATGCTGACATTCTGTGAAAAGATGCTCTGTTGTTTCCGCCTCTTGTTTACAAAAGGTGCATAATTCAGATTCTACAATTTTCATTTTATATAATCTTTTATTTAAGAGGAGTGTTCTTGTGTTTATTTTATATTGAAAAGTTCTCCTCTTAATATCCGTTAAAAACACAAAAGGCATTTTGTAGATAGTTTTCCATCTATATTTTTCTATATTATATTTATTGCTCCAGTAAATTTCTGATGTTGGATCCTCAAGAAGTATGCCTTTCAAAATATTCCCAATACTCTGAATGGTTCAGACGGCACATTAATATCCATAGGCTTATCTTTACAAGTTCTTTTTGATCCCAACCACATAGCATTTGTTTTGCTTTTATTAATTCTAAGACCTGAAAAGGACGCAAAATCTTCAATTACACAAAGGGCTTCTTTAGCCGATTCTAAGTCTGCTAAAACCAACGTAGTGTCATCTGCATATTGAACAATATTGATAACATATCCATCTATATCTATACGTTTAATTTTTTTATTTTGACGTATAGCAAATGAAAGTATTTCCACACCTAGAATAAAAAGATATGGGGAGATTAGGTCCCCTTGCCTTACTCCCCGGCTCAAATCAAAATATCCAGATGTATGTCCATTGCTACTAACACAACTGCTTATATTGTTGTAAAAAGTCTGGATGTAACTTTGGAATTTGGGTCCAAAACCGAATTTGTCCAATACTTTCACCATAAAGCCCCATTCTAATGAGTCGAATGCTTTTTCATAATCTAAAAATAAAAAAAGTTCTGGTATGTTATGCAATTTTGTATAAAACATAATATCCATAATAACTCTGATGGATTCACCTATAAATCTTCCTTTAATAAAACCAGTCTGACAAACACTTATCAATTTATCTATAAACTTACACAGGCGTTTGGCAAAAACCTTAGTTATTATTTTTACATCGACATTCAATAAAGAAATTGGACGCCAATTCTTGAGTTCTCTTTCATCTTTGCCTTCTTTCGCAATCAGAATAAGGATAGCTTGCCTTTGTGATGTTGACAATTCTCCTATTTCAAAACTGTATAATACCGATTCCATAAAAATATCTTCTAACTCATTCCAAAAACTTAAATAAAATTCCACTGGAATACCATCATTTCCTGGGCTCTTGTTTTTGGCCAAATCATTCAGTACTTCTCTACATTCTCTTTTAGAGATGGGTTTTTCCAACTTTTCCCTTTCTTCAGTATTTAATATTGGAACACAAATATTTTGTAGAAACGAATTACATTGTTCTCCAGCTCCAAACCTTACTTTTGTAGTGTATAACTTTTCATAATACTGCTTTTGAGCAGATAAAATATCTTTAAAATTTGTAATCAACTGGCCTTCTACATATATTTCGTAACACTGCTTCTTTACATTATTCCTCTTTTCTAATCCTAGAAAGTACTCATTACTCTTTTCTCCCATTTCGTACCATCGACTCCTTGACCTAACCATTAGCCCAGCTACTCTTTTGTTGTCTATTTCTATCAATTCTTCCTTTATCTTTTCTATCTGATTAATAATACCCTCTTCTTCACTGATGGCAAGTCTATTTTCAAGTAAATTCAATTTACTTCTTAATTGTTGTTCAATGACAGATATCTGCTTTTGTATGTGACTAGAATATTTCACACTAAAACATCGTATCTTATACTTTATCCAATCCCACTTTATTCTTGGTTCCATGAATGAATATTCTTTTTTTTCCAATTATTGATATTTTCCTTCATAACCTTAATATATTATTCATCTAAGAGAAGTGAGGTATTCAGTTTCCAATATCCTTTCCCACGCTTGTTTTTATTCAAACATATTTCTAGGTTCACGCCTGAATGGTCTGTGCGTAATGCACTAACAATATTCACCTTTTTAACTTTATGTTTCAAATCTCTGTTAATTAAAAAATAATCCAGCCGGCACTGAATAAGAGGTTTGTTTTGTCTCCAAGTGAATTGTCTGCGATTAATATTTCTGGTGCGCCATATGTCGATTAATTCAAAAGGGACTATAATGTCTTTAATCTTTTGCACAACCTTTTTCTTGACAAAATGTGTCCCACCTTTTTGTCTAGTTGTGGGTCTAAAATACAGTTGAAATCTCCACCAATGATAATGTTTTCCTTTCCATCCCATTCTGTTTCTTATATTTTTAATAAATCTCTATAAAACTGTAGTTGTAAATTTTCGACATTTGGAGCATATAAATTCAAAATAAGAAAACTGTTATTTTCAATATTCACATGAACACATATAACTCTCCCTGATTCATCTCTAAATACTCTATGTATTTTCAAATTTAATCTACTATTAAACAAAATTAACACCCCTTTACTGTTTGTTGAACCATGGGAGAACAACATTTTGTTACCCCATTCACTTGTCCATACTACTTCATCTTTTGAAGAGCTGTGACTTTCTTGTATCATAACAATATCCATCTTCATATTCCTAAACCAATTAAAAATACTTCGCCGTTTAACAGCATTTTGCAACCCTCTTACATTCAGAGACATCATATTCATTGTTATATCATTCTCCATTCTGACTTTCTAAGGGCAGCTTTATTTCATAACATTTCCCAACATGTAGCACCAAGCTATAAAAATGTAAAACAGAAAATTCTTCAAAAAAGGAAAATAAAGAATACGTAAGAATAAGTCGAAAAGTGTTCATAGACCTTGGCATATTGTTCATATCCAAAAAGTCTTGCATAAATGTCTGCATGGTATCTTCAGCTCAGACTCCACAGCTAATTCATCAAGAATTTTAACTAGCTCTGAAACTTTCCTACTGATACACGATGTAGTAGTTAATCTAGAATGTTATACATCTTTGACAAAAATCTTCTTGAAGTTTCCCTCGTTTGATTTGTACAGAACATATGCTGGTACGCTGTATGGGATGACTGCGAAGAAACCTTCTGCTCTCAACCTATTCTTTGTTGGTATCAGCTTTTTGCGATCTGCACGGATGGATTTTGAGACATCATCTGTGACATACACAACTTTGCCGTTGATTTTCTTCCCTTTCAGCGCCTTTGCAGCCGATCGGAGAATCCGCTCTCTGTCTTGAAAACGTAGGAAGGCAATGTGTATGGGTCTGGGTGCCATCTGCTCAAATTGCGCTCTAGCTTTCTTTCCTGATGGGGTTCTATGTGCACGCTCAATTTCGATCTCATCTGCTCTCTCTATCTTCATGATATTTTTTAGCATCTCCTCAACTACAAATTCAGCACAACTCTCAAACTGATCCTCACTTCCTTCAGGGATGCCCCAGAACACCAAATTGTTTCTTTTGGAACGATTTTCTAAGTCATCACATCTCCTTTCCAGAGCTCCCCTAATGCTGTCTTGCTCCTGGGTACACTTCTCTTTCAGATCCTCAACCTCATTCACCACAAACTCTAGACTGTGCTCTACTGAATCTATTTTCCCCTTACTCACATTGTATTCTGCTTCTAGTCTGTTGAATTTAGCTTCCAATTTATCCAGACGACCAACAACTCCTTCCAACATAATCATTATTCGGTCCAACTTCTCATGTACGCTACCCTGCTTCCCTTCTCCATCTGTGTCGCTGGTGCGGTCGTGCTCCCTGCCGTTATCCTCCAGTGCTCGGCCCTGCGCCTCCAGTGTAGATCCACCTCTCACACGTGAACCTTCTGCCGTGGATTCGGTTGATTCAGTCCCATCTATTACGTTCTGTGATGAGCTCACGATTTCAGGGGTTGACAGTTTCTTTTCCTGAATTCTGGTGGATTTACGTTTAGCGAGAGAGTCCCCAATGTTCTTACCCGCGCCTGGCTTCACCAAATACTTTTCCATTCTGTAGAATATTCCTGTTCAGTAGGTTTTTAATAGTAAAAATATTAATTTTGCTGTGGAATCCGGCGACTTCGATCTACATAATATCCAAGTCCTTTGGAAGCGCATAGAGACGTTATTTATAATGTGTTATGCGCTATACAAGAACTGTCTATTATTATTATTATTACATAGTCTCACGCATGCGCATGTTTTATACATGTACACAGCATGCAACAGGCCATAAACCGTCTAAATTTGCAGAGTTTTTTTCTTTTGCCAGCACCTACATAAACGGAATGACTCTAGCACACAATGTAATGGGCAGTATGTTTTACTTTTCCGCAGAAATGGGGGGTTTGCCGGGGGGGGGGGGGGGTACACTTCCATTGATGAGTAGATACCAGGTGCGACCATGGGGTTTCGAAAAGCACCCTAAACAAGGGAAGGTCTTTTCCAGATTATGAAAATGCATCTCTCAACAAGTATTTGGGTTGTGACACTCTACAAGTAGTGGAAATATATCCCTTTTCAGTATTTTAATCATTGTTTCTCACACCCTCATAACGCCACATAGGCCTATACGTATACCCACTCTTCCCTTTTTACGTGTGGTCACGCCTGGTATCCACCATTCAATGGAAGTGGGTCCCCCGGGCGGCCTCTCGAGCTCTGGGAGGAACCAAATTTGGATTTGGAAAGTCGTCCTAAATCAGATATATCGCTGTTACCATAGTAGCAACCAGAATTTTGCACACGAAACGCAAATTGAATGTTTCCTTTCCATATGCGAAACGAAAAAAAAAATTCATGTCACAAAATTTGCATTACATGACGGAGTTTTACGACCATGACGACGGGCCCAAAAGTCTCTCCCAAAATGAACTACCGTTCTAAATAAGCGTACGCGTCCTCAAACGAAAGGTCGGGAATGTCGCAATCTGCGACATTATCGGTTGTAACAGGCCCGGCTTGTGGGATTTCGCTTTTCGCTTTCAATATTTTTGCTCCCTTTTCATAGATTACTAGAGAGAAAAGCTTTTTTTTTCATATTTTCGCTAGATTCCGAGGCGTTGTACAACACAAATAGCGAATATTCTTATTCGTGCAATGGTGCGAGATTTCGCATTCGGTAAAAGAAAGAAACGCTCTATTCAACTCGGCTAACGCCTCGTTGAATAAAGCAATCTTGCTTTCACCTTATGCGAAATCTCGCACCATCGCACAGTGGGCCAGAATGAACCCAGAGTGCGCCAAAACCCTTTATTCACATATTTGTACGAATAAAGTTGGTAAATAGGGGTAATTTCACCCGTAGAATTCAATAAAAGTATTTTCAAATATTGATGACGTCGTTAAAATACTGTTTTCTGATTGGCTGTTAACATTTGAGAAGAAATTACAGGTTTCTATTTCTACGATAAGTTTCAAATTTTCAGAAACTAGCTTTAAAGAAATCACAGCAATAAGGAAGCATATTAGCAAACAGCAAACACATAAACAGGCAAACAAACAAAAAAGTCTGTGCTCGGGGTACAAACAATTCAATTTGTAACTTGAGTATCGCTTAAAGAGGGCGCCCTACCATGATCCTGATTTGTAAAATTCAAAGTGAAATTGTGAAGAAAAAATGTAAAATAGTATTTTCATTCCCTGGGTACAATGATTAACCACACCTACATGAATTAAAATGGATTGATACCAGAAGTGGTCAGTGAAATCTTTAAAATAATTATTCCAATGATAAATAATAGAGGCCGGGTCCTCTGCAGGTTAATCGGGACAAGGCCCTACAAGGCCTTCTTATTTCACCAAGAACGGCGTATACAAAGTTATTCCGAAACAGAGTCTCTCTCTGCTATCTCACCAACCATTATGTCTTTGGTGAGAGGATCTTTTAGCATACTTTGAACATCAGGGGGGAAGAGGCTGTGCTTGTTGTACTCTTAAAAATTTGCTACTATGTCACTTGTTACCATTGGTCTGTGGAATACATTTAAAGTCAATAAGAGTCATAAACCAAACAATCCTTAAAATGATAATATGCACTTCCTTCTTGATTAGTTTTAACAATTTATAACAAATTTATAATGAGCCTAGAGATAAACGAATTCATATGTGTATGTGAAGTTACAGACTCTTCTTTTTTTTTTTTGGGGGGGGGGATAAATACAAATAATGATAATGCAACTTATACATGTATATATCCCACGTATCTGTCCTCTACACATTTTCATATTTTGGCAGAAACTTCTGAGTGAGACCAATCACATCTCTAGTCATGTGTGTTATAGCGACATACAGTAGCTCCTACTTGGTTTATGAACACCAAAAACAAATTATCAAACGTACCCGGGAATCTTACCTTAAAGGGGAATGGAACCTTTGGAACAAATAGGTTTGTGTAGAAACAAAATAAATCAAAGAATAAGAATAAAGAAAATTTGAGAAAAATCGGACAAATAGTGAGAAAGTTATGAGCATTTGAATATTTTAATCAGTAATGATATGGAGATCCTCCCATTGGCAATGCGACAAGGATGTGTGATGCCACTGATGAACAACTTTCCCTTTGGTGGAATATGAAGTACCCTCAAAATGTCTCTTTTTGTTTTTTCTTATGATGATACAAACTCTTAATCCATGATGTATTCTTAAAACATATGCATTACGTGCCCTCATGTAGAAAGAACACATGATTTATGGATAGATGTGATAAAAGAGGCAATTCAAGTGAAATATATACTAAAGTAATGGGGAGAGTTGTTCAAAAGTGACATCACACATCTTTGTCGCATTGCCAATTTGCTATCTCCATATCATTAGTGATCGCAATATTCAAATGCTCTTAACTTTCTCATTATTTGTCAGATTTTTCTCAAACTTTCGTTGACCTGTTTCTTCGATTTTTCCGGTTTTCACACAAGCTATCTTGTTCCAATGGTTTCATTCTCCTTTAAGAATTAATCTTCTCAGAATGACAGCATATGAGATATGCAACCAGGGATGGAACAGTTTGACATCAAAATGAAGTTGTTTTACATGTATTATTATATAGTTAGTGGGAGTGGAAATGAAAGCTTGTCTTTTAGTATGTTTAACCAAAATATTTTAGGAAGATACCAGTCAAAAGAACCAGACTCTTGAGCCAGACATATCCCCCCCTCTATCTCTCTCCCACCACGCGACGGTGAATTTCACAGAGATACGGTCTTATACGGTCCCGAAGGGAGTGGGGAGTTTGTTTAATGTCACCCGCAACGTTCGGCACGCGCATAATGGGACACTGACTTGGAACGATTTTTGTGATAAATACGGCGACCATGTGGTTGGAAAATTGGTAATATCTCCAGAAAATGCACGTATATGCAGCTAAATTAGGTATCATTGTAAAGCATGAACGATAACAAAAACCGTCATGGTATTTACAGCGCAGCAATCGGCAGCAATTTGTAAAAGAAATTATCATGAAAAAAAAAAATTGCTAAAACCCCCATTGTCAAATGGTTTCGTCAAAAATGACCTCTGAAGGGATTATCACTTTATCTTGAAAATTTGTGATCACTTAAAACAATCTTTCATCAAAGAGTACCGTGAATTAGAAATAAATCAAGTAATCCGTTTTGTTAAAACAGTGAAATATCTAAAACGTGTCATTTTCACATGCGGTAGCCGTAAAGGGTCATTTTCCGGTAATATTGAATAAAATGGGCAACTAATAATCAATTTTATGAAGAAATATTGTACGGAGAAATCCTACAGGTTCTTATCTTTGCTTAGAACATGAAAAAAAAAAATTGTTTCATGGCCAAAAACCAGTTTTGGCGCACTTTTGCTCTCTCCTGGCCCACTGTGCATCGCACTCATGCCTATTCGCTATTTGTATATAGTACAACGCCTACTTAGCTTGTTGTACGCGAGCAAATGGGGGGCTGAATGTCAAACATTCGTACCGGTGAGGAGGGCGCCCTAACCACCGAGTGAGACACCATGTCTTCATGCTGAACTCTTTTAATTTTTTTGACCTTTCCTAACTGATTTTACTCAATGGTGGTAAAAAGATATGTTGATTCGTTGATTTAAGTTTTCAAGTCAATATTGATTCATAATGAGCTCCAAAAGGATGCAGGACACCCCTGAAAAGATGAAATATTCATCCGTCGCCAAGAAGGTTGTATACGATAGCGATGGGGCATCTTCACGTGCGCTACCGCAAGGCACCGTCGGGTCTGATGGGCAACCTCACCCGCAGTGGTTCACCTTATTCGCTCAGAGATTTGAGGAGCGATTCTCCCTCTTGGAAGAAAAGATGGAGACCCTGCTAGTGAGAAGAATGACAGAGATTGAATCCAAGCTGGATGAAAACATTGAGAAAACTACTGCTTGTTCTATTCAACTCGATGAACTAGTGGCTCAGATGCAGATGTTGAAAAAAGAGAAAGAAGAAATTCTGGAAAAACTGGATGATTTGGAAAATCGCAGTCGGCGTAACAACCTTGTCTTTCACGGAGTGCCTGAGGTTCGAGGAGAGAAGTGTGAGGATACAGTGAAGTCCCTGTTGGCTGTTTCTGGAATCTCGGCTGATGAGTGCCCGGTGGAGAGGTGCCATCGAACCCCATCTCGATCTACTGGTGCTGTATCTGGGAAACTAAGGATAATCCATGTTGCATTTTCGTCAAATTTGGTGAGAGAAAAGGTCAGAAAGGCGTGCATCCCACAATTTAAAGAGAGGGATTTCAACTTCAAGGGTGCGAAGGTTTACGTTTCTGAAGACTTCTCGAAGCGGATCTTGCAAAAAAGAAAAAAAAAACTTAGATGACCTCAAGAGACTGAAATCGGAGGGAAAGAAGCCTTTCTTTTTATTCCCTGCAAGGATTGGTGTTCGTAACTTAGAAGGACAACTATTCATTGTTGGCTGATTTCTCTTAACCGCTGCATTGAGTAGTTAACATACATGTATAAGGTTTTGAAATTTAACTTAAAAATTTTGTACTATTTTCCTTTTACTGAGGTTTTGCTTAAGTATGCAGCTGGTACAGGGCCTACATTACAAGTTATACTCGATACTTGTGGTAGTTGTCATTTTTGTTATCTTTAATGCTTTCTTTATAATGTTTCAATTTTTATGGTATTTTTAATTTGTAAGACAGTAGCTCACAGTATGTCATATTTTACTTTTCTTATCCTATGTAAATACAGGTCAACATAGTTAATGTTGATAGTAGGAAGAGTAATGTCCTCTTGAAAAATATTCGAATCTGTACTTCTATTTTTAGAACAATGTTTTCGAATCTATTTTTTACTAGTTTTGTCAGTTAGGATTTGTGTTCTGTAGTGTTCTCCCTCTTTAGGTTATTAGCACTCATACACAGGGCTGTGTTTTTTTATTTGAAGCCCTTTGTTCGATCTTGTGCTTGCCTTCCTTGATTTTTCCATGTGTAATATTATGTATTTTTTATTTTTTTATTCTTATTTTTCAATGTCCTTTTTGGTAATGGCAGATTGCTTAACATTCATGTACCTTTTCTTCTTTGTGCTATGTTGTATTCCTTATGGTGGTGGTGATGGTTTTGGAATCAGGTGTACTTTTAAAAATAATGTATATTAAGCTCAAGTCGTTTAATTGTAGGGGGTTACAGGATTATGTTAAACGGAAAAAGGTTTTTCACGTCTTGCGTTCCCTTAAATCTGACATTTTATTTCTTCAAGAAACCCATAGTGATATTAATGATGAACAATTGTGAAAAAACCCAGTGGGGTGAAAAAGCTTTTTTTGCTAGTTTTTCATCGAATAGTAGAGGTGTGGCCATTCTTATAAGAAACTCGTTAAAATCTTGAAAGACCCTCATGGAAGATTTTTAATGATAAGTGCCGTAATTAATGAACTCCCTCTTACTTTAGTAAATGTTTATGGACCAAATAATGATGACCCAGAATTCTTACTTAGAGTGTTTGCAGAACTTGAAAAATTTGATAATGAATTTATAATAGTAGGTGGTGATTTTAACACAGTTATTGATGATATTGATTATCAGGATTCTAGAGATCACCACTCAAATTTTAAAACTAGTGAAATGCTTTCAGTATTAATGGAGGAATATGGTTTATGTGATGTGTGGAGAACTTTCCATCCATGCTTGAAAAAATACACTAGACATCAAAAGTCCCCTAGAGTATTATCCAGATTAGATTTTATTTTAGTTTCAGAATTTTTTTTTGGATAATTGCAAGAAATCACAAATTTTACCAGGAATCCATTCAGATCACTCGATTGTTTCTATTGATTTTACCGATAATCAACCAGTGAAAGGTAAAGGTTATTGGAAACTCAACACACATTATTTGCACTTTGACACTGAATTTATCAATTTAGTTAAGGATAAAATTAAGGAATGTAAAATTATTCATCAAGACTCACAATGTAACAACAACATTATTTGGGATTCCTTTAAATGTTTCATTACAGGCGTTTGTATAGAATACTCGGCCCGTATGAAAAAACAAAGAAATTCCGAAAAAAATAAATTATTGGCTGATATTGATAAAATTAAGATAAAATTATCAAATAATATATCTCTAGATGGTGACCCTTTGTTCTTACAACTGGAGGAACTAGAAGATAAATTAGATAAAATATACCAATTTGAAACTAAAGGTTTGATTATTAGATCTAAAGTTAGATGAAATCCTTTTTGGCATCAGCACTGACAAATTCATTTCATATCTATTTTTACTTTTGAAATATCACATTTATTCCTGCAAATTTAGAAATATTCTTCCCAATTTCATCACATTTAAATCTGTTGTTAAAAAACAGAAAAATGTGAATATCTGTTAGCTAAAAAGAAAAATAGACTGCAGAGTCATTTTAAGAAATGGCGTTTTGACCTTTAAGGATGTGTATACCTTTCTTGCATGTACTTTACACCTAGTGACCTTGCTGTATTTTCTACCTTACAGAAGTTTGTTGTAAGATTGCCCATGCATATACCTCTATATTTATTCCTGTGATCCACGAATCTGATATTCATATTTTCTTTTTTTTTCTTCAGATTGTTGATAAGTATAAATATTATTTCCCATGTAACTAATAAGTTTAAAATCACACTGCCACTGTATTATGTCTATGAGCATTGACCTCGAGCTGAACTGGGCTGCGCATTGGTTGTTTATGTTCGTAGCCTTTACAGATTGCTCGTTGAAACCTGCGCAATTCTTTGTCTGGGTGCGCTGAGTGGGCGAGATTGGGTGTGAGGCAGTCCGCTGTACCCTCACTGGCCATGCTGGCTGGGTCCGCTCAAGAGAGGGTAAGGAGATGGAGGGGGGGATGGGGTGTTGCCTGTGTTGGTGGTTTCGTGATGGAGTGTTCGTGTGTGAGTGGGAGGGGGGGGGGTGCAGCGGATTGTCTCATTCTTGGCCTGGCCGATCAACCATCTTGTGGTATAATTTTTTTTTCTTGCGCCGATAGACGTTTTTGCTTTTCTCCTTTCCCGGGAGCCCAACAAGCTTTTAAGATTTTGAAACAATTCGTTCTCGAGGTTTTTGCTTCACAAGTTGATTCATTTTAGATATGCTGTTGTTTATTCTATGTGTACTCTGCCTTGCTTTTATTGTTATAATCACTTTTCTGTTTTTGTTTCTGATAATTTCAATCACGTGTATATATTTTAATTCTCATTGATCTGTTTTATTTCCAAACCTTGAAGAGTTGTTTAGATATTGTGTATGACATGTTATGCATTGATTTTAATAAATACATAAATAAAGAAAAAAAAAAACATTCGTACCGGTGCATGCAAGACGTACCATCCAAAATGTACAGTTGCACGGCTTTTGGAGGTGACGTCACAATACGATTCAATTCATTGCGCTCAGTAAATGAAGGTTTATACGCGCATAGCTTGCTGGCTACATGCGCAATGCTACCCGAGGTCATTTGTGCTTGTGGGATTTGCTTTTCGCTTTCATTTTTTTGCTCCCTTTTCATAGATTACTGCAAGAAAAAACTCCCCTTTCTCCGATATTTTCACCAACGTCCGAGGCGTTGTACAACACAAATAGCGAATATTCTTATTCGTGCAGTGGTGCGAGATTTCGCATTCGGTGAAAGAAAGAAACACTCTATTCAACTCGGCTAACGCCTCGTTGAATAGAGCATCTTTCTTTCACCTCACGCGAAATTTCGCACAATCGCACTCATGTCTATTCGCTATCTGTATATTGTACAACGCCTACTTAGCTTGTTGTACGCGATCAAATGGGAGGCTGAATGTCACACATTCGTACCGTTGCACACAAGACGTACCATCCAAAATGTACCATTGCACGGCTTTAGGAGGTGACGTCACAATGCGATTTAATTGAATAAGGTGACAATGCGCGTACAGCCCGCTGGCTAAATGCGCAATGCTGTCCAAGATCATGTGCGCTTGTACTGTGGGCCCGGCTGGTGGGATTTTGCTTTTCGCTTTCAATATTTTTGCTCCCTTTTCATAGATTACTGGAGGGAAAAACTCTTGTTTTTCATATTTTCGCTAGATTCCGAGGCGTTGTACAACACAAATAGCGAATATTCGTATTTGTGCAATGGTGCGAGATTTCGCATTCGGTGAAAGAAAGAAACGCTCTATTCAACTCGGCTAACGCCTCGTTGAATAGAGCATCTTTTTTTCACCTCATGCGAAATCTCGCACCATCGCACTCATGCCTATTCGATATTTGTATATTGTACAACGCCTACTTAGCTTGTTGTACGCGATCAAATGGGAGGCTAAATGTCACACATTCGTACCGTTGCACACAAGACGTACCATCCAAAATGTACCATTGCACGGCTTTAGGAGGTGACGTCACAATGCGATTTCATTGAATAAGGTAACAATGCGCGTACAGCCCGCTGGCTAAATGCGCATGCTGTCCAAGATCATGTGCGCTTGTGGGCCCGGCTTGTGGGATTTTGCTTTTTGCTTTCAATATTTTTGCTCCCTTTTCATAGATTACTGGAGAGAAAAACTCTTGTGTTTTTTCATATTTTCGCTAGATTCCGAGGCGTTGTACAACACAAATAGCGAATATTCTTATTCGTGCAATGGTGCGAGATTTCGCATTCGGTGAAAGAAAGAAACGCTCTATTCAACTCGGCTAACGCCTCGTTGAATAGAGCATCTTTCTTTCACCTCATGCGAAATCTCGCACCATCGCACTCATGCCTATTCGCTATTTGTATACCGTTGCACGGATTTAGGAGGTGACGTCACAATACGATTTAATTCATTGCGCTCAGAAATCGCGTATAAGCCTGCTGGCAAAATGCGCAATGCTGCCTAAGGTCACGTGCGCTTATGGGAAATTTGCATTTCGCTTTCAAATTTTTGCTACCTTTTCATGGATTACTGCAGGGAAAAATTCTTGTTTTTTCCATATTTTCGCTAAATTCCGAGGCGTTGTACAACACAAATAGCGAATACTCTTACTTGTGCAATGGTGCGAGATTTCGCATTCGGTGAAAGAAAGACACGCTCTTTTCAACACGACTAACGCCTCGTTGAATCGAGCATCTTTCTTTCACCTCATGCGAAATCTTGCACCATTGCACTCATGCCTATTCGCTATTTGTATGATGGGGGGACCTAAAGCTACGTACTTTGTTTACAAACGATAGAAACTATGCCAATCTTAATCTTTGAACAAATTATCTGTCGCTAACTTGTGGCAAATATTCTAAAGATCATTAAGCGAGAACAAAATATCACAAAACTCACTAATACGAAAATCCCGCCGTGTTTTCCGAACACCTCTTGAATTCGCCGCCCGATGTTAGAAGGGGTCCTAAAGCTACGCACTCGATTTATCATGCAAAAAAATAGTATTTCCTGTGCCTCAAGTTCTAAGATATATTCAAATTATTATAGGATAAAATGAAACTAAAGCGAATATAACTCCAAACTTCCTGACAGTTGTTGGTTTTCTCTGCATTTAGAGATTTACTGCAGCCTCTGTAGAAAAAAATTAATAGGAATTGTTCATCACTCTGCAGTCACAGTTCCACACACAGAGTGCGCATTTGCCATTGAAAACTGCATGCGCGATGAGTGGTGCGTAGCTTTAGGACCCGCGCAGCTTTAGGACCCCCTACCATATACTATTGTCTGCAGCAAGAGGTCTCTCACCTGTGTAAAACTAGGGACTGCATGTCAGTTCGCTCGTCAGAAGAGGGGAGGGACTGGGGATTTTTCGTTGTTTTCTCACTAATGTTATTTTATGCTTTTACGGCGCGGCTCTGAATGATTCCTAGCAGATCGCTCGATATATTCCTCATGCTCACGAAGCATAATTTACAATTTGTTATTCGTTTATCAGGCTGTCAAAAGAGAAAGAGAATTAAAAACTTTAAAGGATAATGAGAATCAGCTCTCAATATTAAAGACCACGGACAAACGCACACGAATATTGCCTTTTCGTCTTTTTTTGTTATTGTTTTTGCCCTGTCTCGGAATGGAAATTGTAAATTTGACAACTTGATAAAAGGAAGTAAAATAACTAATCTGAGCGGAGAAGTAAGAGGCTAGTATGGTTTATTAATGAAAACATATCTTTGTCAAATCGTGAAATCTTACCTCAAAATCGATAACTCTGATGTCGACTAACAAAAAAGGCATATGTGGGCTAGGGCCTTAATATTATTTCGAAAATATGCCAGACGTGGAATTTCGTGCTTATTTTGCTTATTTATCAGCAAATACAAATTTCATTATAGTTATTTGGCACATACATTTTTATTTAAACTTACAGTCACTTTGGTGGTAATTTTATTGGATTCCCTTCAAACCCCTTTTGATATCGTTACAACAAACAACTGGTAATTATCTTTACTGCATGCTTTTCTTGAAAATTATAATGGAATATTCTTCCATTCTCACTTGTCACCAATGAGTTTTCATTGAATACATGTCGACTGTTTAATCTGTTTTTTCTTTTGGTTTAAAATGGAATATGGTTTTATATACCATTCAATCTTCCAACTTCTTGAGCTTTGCTCGGTCGCTTTGCTCGATCGCATATTAATATACATGGTCTGTCCTACTGTAATTCATTAATTTGCGCCACAATTTAAAATAGTAAAACATCCTTAAAAAGCCAAAGTGTGATATAGCCGTCATTGTCACCTCCAAGTGCGATATGATAAAATATTAGGTAAACCCCGTATACACAGGATTTGAATTTTTCGGCTCATTATATTTCCATCGACTCCCCTTGCATAGAACGCATTTCGCTATTAAATGTTCAGTATGCCGAATTAATGTATTTTAAAAGGACATTCTATATTTAAAGAGTTTTTTTATATTTTTCAAAAGGAGCTAAATCCGATTTTTGGTATTTTTCTGTACGTCATTTTTTTTTTTATTTCACCTCTTTCCCTTAGCCACTGCTGTTTTATCTTGATATTGATGATAGTACTACCATCTTAGATTAATTCAATCATGATTTCAAAAATCTACCATGATCAATCTTTAAAGAATTTCAGAATTTTATTTCTCATGGATTTAGCTCCTTTTGGAACAAAACCCGAGTAAAATGTCAATTTTGGCCAATTTAGACATGTTTGATATTTGAAATGGAACACGAAACACAAAATATGGCTAGCAGAGAGCATTTAAAATTTGTCTGATGTTTAGCCATTAAGAACTTCAAAAAGAAAAAAAAGTGATATTTTGCCATCTTTTCTAAGGACGATGACTTTTCGATATGTAATTCCAAAAAGAGCTTAATTCCAAAAATATTCCTCAACAATTGTAAAATTCGGTTGTTTTCAGCAAAATTTGCACTGATGGAGTGAATTTTCATTTACAACATGTACCTAAAAGTTGAATATATAATTTTATTTAAAATAGGAAAAATAACCTATTTAAATAACCGCATGGTGGATTTAGCTTCTTTTGGAACAAAACTCAAATTTGAAATCAATTTTCCAAAAAAAAAAAATCAAATGCGATATGTTGCAGTTGATTCCCACGTCAGAGATATATATATTTAGATTAAAAAATCAATTCAGTCAAAAAGTGGATTTAGCTCCTTTTGGAAGCAACCTCTTCATTTGATGGAATCAATATCTTTCACGCTATCTTTGATAAGCTTAGAGCCATTTTAGGGGGACATCCGGATTGTGATCTTACGAAATATGATTTGGTATAGTCCTGGGACGGATATAAAAGTATGGTGGCAACTTTCCCTGAAACGATCGCTGTTATTTTGTTATCTAACAAACGTCGCTATATTAAAAAATAAGGGAAAGTATTGTTAATTTAAGCACCATCACTGAAATTTATCAGTATGAGCTAAAGAATGACTGTGCCAACTCTAATTATTTTATTACTAATAATTGAAGGATTTTGCACCACTCTTCTAAAATAAATCAGCCTGTAACTTCATCTCGAAAATTAAAAATGTTCCATGATCACATTGATTACTTACCTCGGAAATTCGAATCCCATTTTGTTATTAAGAGTTCAAGTTCCTCGCTGAATCCACACTCCTGCAGAGCTTCACAAACCGTACTTCTAGTGGCATGTTGACCTTCTGTTTTCCGCCAGGAATGAAGGATGTTGTATACCTGAAGCTGAAAATCACTCGAATCATCTGTTCTCTGTTCCTCAATATCAGCTGCTTCGATATGAAGTTTGATTAATAAATGTCTCAGCTGACCGCGGTTTAGATTGATCTTATATGCGACGTCATGTAGGTCTGTGTCGGTTAATTGCTCCATTTCTACAGTTAGGTAAAATCAGAAAGAGAAACAAATATTTTTAATCAAAGCATTCAAAGTGATCTGACTAAAAATGCACCCACTGCAATGGAACAATTTGGAATTATCGATGCAGCGTACCTGTAAATCCTTAATTGCATTCTCGATTCGTATTTGCCATTACGGTGACAATGGTTCAGGATTTTTATAGTTCTAATATGCCATGGCTTAGACATGATAACTTTATTCAGTTGGTAGAGCGTCCGTCTCACAACCGGGAGGTCGGGGGTTCAAACCTAAGCCGCGTCAGACCAAAAGACGTTAAAAGATGGAAGTTGCTGCTACCCTGTTTGGCGTTCAACGATTAAAGGGATAGAGCCTCGTCGATCTGGCACTGCACAGCGGCTGCCGGGCCCACGATCAATTGGGCAAAACAAATTTTCGGAGTATTTAATTTTATGTCTATTTCGAACAATAAAAATATGGATTTTTTTATAAGAATGAATTAAAAAAAACTTTTCGTGTGAAACATCCAAGGTGAAATTGAGAAGATTGGCGGAATTAGATGGTGTAAAAATCATACCTCAACCAATCTGCCCCTTTCAATAGTTGGTGTGTAAAGCAGAGACACGGATAACGATGATGATGGTGAAAATAATAATAGCAAAGTAAATGATATTAATTAAACTATCAATATATATATATTTTAACAAATGCACACCTAGTTACCAATAATGCATATAGCATTTTCATTTATTTGAGAGCAGGATAAAAGAGCATTGCAGATTAAATGCCTTGCTCACGGGCATAGGTGTCGCGGACGGGGATCGAACCCCGGACTTTCCATGTATAGCCAGGCGCCTTAGACCACTCGGCCATGGCACCTCCTTGTATTGCCATATAATGGCAATAATATGCATTGATATAGCGCCATATACCAAGAAATATTCTATTCCGAGGCGCACAAGATAAAAGAAAGGACAGGAGAGTTTGCATGAGTGCTCTGTGCCAAGACCTCATGTTACAAAAAGAACTACTTCAGTTTAGATTTGAAACTCTCAAATAATGATATATTTTAAAATCTTGGCGGGCCTGTCAACTTTTTCGGAAATTTCGCCCCCTTCTCACACCGGGCCGTCATAGGTGCATTGAATGCATGTTGAATTATCTTGTTTCATAAACACGTGAATGAAGGCATTCGAAAACGACTTTTTAATGTGTTAATGAAAATAAATATTCATGAAAATGTTGTAATGGCACGTTTTGAAAATAATGAATGCGAGCACAAAGCATAGAATTTTGAACACGTGGGGGTTCCAATTAAGCTTCACGTTTCATCACAGTGGGAAACCTACTGGGTGGATCCAGTTTTCACCAACAACGGGGGGGGGGGGGGTTGTTACACCCACAAATGTAATAATCGCCCACAAATGTAATAACGCCCACAAATGTAATAACACTTTACCCACAAATGTAATAACGCCCACAAATGTAATAACACTTTACCCACAAATGTAATAATTTTTGATCGCCCACATATGTAATAACACTTTACCCACAAATGTAATAACGCCCACAAATGTAATAACACTTTACCCACAAATGTAATAATGACTTTACCTACAAATGTAATAAATTTGAAGTGATTTTTGGCGAATTCGTTCTAAACTAATATCCTATAGGAATGCGTTCATATAGCACAAAAGTTCAAAGTCTTTTTTCCAGACCCGGTTAATGAAATATTACAGTACAAGTCCAAGTCTTTTTCCAGACCCGGTTTTTCAAAATTATAATATACGTCCAAAGTCTTTTTACCAGACCCGGTTGTTTCAAAATTATAATATACGTCCAAAGTCTTTTTTCCAGACCCGGTTAATTCAAAAATTATAATGCAAGCCCAAAGTCTTTTTTTCAGACCCGGTCGTTTCAAAAGTTATAATATACATCGGTGAGGGGTAAAGACAACACTCTAAGCCCAAGCATTTTAAGTGGGTTTAATTTTGAAGATTGGTCTCAGCTGTCATTTTTTTTCCAATATTTCTTTATCTTTTAAATAACCGGGTCCAGACGAAAGACTAAGCATAATACTCGTGTTATTCCACAAGAATAAGAATATGAGTCTTTTGTTTTTAGGATTGTTTAAATCATTTTTAAATCACCGGGTCTGGAATAAAGACAACGCTCTAAACGTGTGCTTTTCTACATGCATGGTCTTGATTTGGAGGATTGTTGGTTCTTAGATTCGTTGTTGGGGGTTGAGTTTTATTGATTTTTTATTCCTGAAATAATTGTGTCTGGAGGGAAGTCGATCTTCGACAATCGGTCTTCATGTTGTTCCACAGTAATTAGATTGTTGGGTATTCGTTTTAGAATGTTTGTAACAACTATTTTATTTTTCAAATAGTAACCAAGTCTGGAGAAAGGATGTCTGCTTTACCCACGCGTTATTACAATGTTTTGTAGACGTAGTAGTATTGTTTAAAAAAAGACATATTTTTACTGGGTGAAACTTTGGAAATTTGGTCTTAGATTCGAAGTTTTTCAGTTAGTTTTTTTTAATAGCCGGGTCTGGAGGAAAAAGTATGTTTTAAAACTCGTGTTATTCCACGAGAATAAGAATATAAGGTCTTATGTTAGCAGATTTTTTTTCGTAACTGTTTTAGGTCTGGAATAAAGACAACACTCTAAAGCTCTTTTAAAACAGGTTCTTAGGTTGAAGGTTTGTTTGGTCTTAAACTTTGATTTTTTTTTATTCTTACTATTAGCGTTTTTTTTTCAAGAAAAAATGGTCGGGCTGAAAGACTACGCTATATATCCAGCATTAATAAGATAATGGGGTCTTTATACTGTTTTAAACTGTTATTCATAATGTTTAAATAACAGGTAACCGGGTCTGGAGAAAAGACTACGCTTGATTCTCAATTTACTCTTAGTGCATATATTCACAATATAGTTGAAACAACAACAAAGACATTAATTCCACCAGTTTTAATTAACTGGGTCTGGAGAAAAGACTAAGCTCGATTCCCATTTTTTCCACAGGAATATCATTATCGTATCTTAGTTTGGACTTATATTATAAATTTTGAAATAACTGGGTCAGGAAAAAGACTGCACTTATTAAAATTCTTGAAACAACCGGGACTGGAAAAAAGACTTTGGACTTATATTATAATTTTTGAAACAACCGGGTCTGGAAAAAAAGACTTTGAACTTATATCACAAATTCTTAAACAACCGGGTCTGGAAAAAAAGACTTTGGACTTTTATTATATTTTTTTAAACAACCGGGTCTGGAAAAAAGACTTTGGACTTATATTAGAATTTTTTAAACAACCGGGTCTGGAAGAAAGACTTTGGACTTGTACTTTGATGTTTTATTAACCCGGTCTGAAAAAAAGACTTTGGACTTTTGTGCTATATGAACGCATTACTATAGGATTTTAGTTTAGAACGGATTCGCTAAAAATCCCTTCAAATTTATTACATTTGTGGGTAAAGTCATTATTACATTTGTGGGCGAGCAAAAATTATTACATTTGTGGGTAAAGTGTTATTACATTTTTGGGCGTTATTACATTTGTGGGCGTTATTACATTTGTGGGTGCAACAGGGGTATTTTCATCAACATGTATTTGTTTCCCGATGGGACATTCAAATCACTTTTGGCAACCGTTAACATGACATCTAAACAATTTATGCCAGCGCAAAACGCGAGCAGAACATTTACATTTTTGATATTCTGAACTCAAATTCGAAAAAAATCTATAAACACTTTTGGTAATGAAGAATAGGGTGAGTATCTATCTAAACAATTGTTAGTGCGAAGTGCAATTTAATATTTCTTATATTCTGATTTAAAATTTGGATGTTCGAGTAAGCATTTTAGTATTCATGAACAGGAAGAATATCTAACAAAACATATAATGGGACCGCGAGCTGAAAATTTATGAGATTTCGACCCAAATTTGGACATTCTAAGCACTCTATCCAACCATGAACAGGATCGTTACCTTACTAAACATTTGATGCGAGCACGAAAAGCGAGATGAACATTTTCTTTTACTCTGACCTGAAATTTGGACTTTCTAAGCACTTTCGGTAATCATCAACAGGATGGGCATCTAAATAAGCATACATTTTTTTTTGGATGCTTTTTAGCCTTTATTTAGATAACATCACATTTATGTACACAAAAGTAATAAATAAAATATACAAAGAAAAGTGAAATACATGTCGCAATATAAGAAATGAAATATACATTATGATGATCATTTTTTAAACAAAGATTATCACAACCCATAATGCAAATAAATCCATTATTCTCATTATTTATTTTGATGCGAACAAACTTGAGTTTGGCGCCCCCATGTGAAATATGAATTTGGCGTCCCCAGGACGATCATCACTTTGGCGCCCAAAGGTCAAGAATCAAATCGGCGCACCCAGGTCGAACATCAATTCGGCGCCTCCGTAGGTTGAAAATCAACTCGATGCCCCTAGGTCTAATATCGATTCTTCACCCCCTTATGTGTCGAATATCAATTCTGCACCCCTAGGTCGAACATCGATTCGGGACTCCCCCTCGTTTGAGCATCAATTCGGCGCCCCCATTATCGAACTTTAATTCAGCGCCCCTTGGTTGAAGATCAATCGGCACCCATCCCCCCTAGTTTGAACATCAATTCGGTGACCTTATGTCGAATATCAGTTCGGCAACCCTAGGTCGAACATCATTCGGGACCCCCCTCGAACATCAATTCGGCGCCCCCTTGTCGGACATCAGTTCAGCGCCCACATGTCGAACATCAATTCGGCGCCCACATGTCGAACATCAATTCGGCACCCCCCCCCTAGGTTTAAGATCAATCGGCACCAATCCCCCTAGTTTGAACATCAATTTGGTGACCTTATGTCGAATATCAATTCGGCACCCCTAGGTCGAACATCAATTCGGACCCCCCCCCCCTCGTTTGAGCATCAATTCGGCGCCCTATTATATACTAGTAGAATTGTAAGAGCAATTACATTCATTTTATTTAGCTATTTTCTCTTTAAGGATATTTATAGCATAGAATGATTAAGAATATTCTAGAATGTCTCAGTAAAGCTTTGTTATGCATTTCTAATTTCATAGGCTAAATAATTTTTGTTATTTCTGCAATGCACATATAGACAATAGTAGTCTGCGACAGAATAGAGATTCCTAGTGGTAGTGGAAATGGACAATAGGATTAGCTATGTCGTTTACATTGTTAATTTCACTGAGGTCATCAAGGGCGCCGGAAGCGGGGGGGGGGCACTTGCCCCCCCCCCTCTAAGAAAATTATTTTTTGGGGAAACGAGATTTTGCCCCCCAATGTGCCCCCCTAAAAGTAGATAATTATATTATCTAAGGACAAATGTAAACGATGAAGGCACTTTTCTGCCTAAGAATTGTCTTTTCTTTTGTCAAAAATGAAAAAATTTCTCCCCTGACGGGGCAATTACACATCTTAGTAAGCCTTAAGTCTTTTGACGAACATGTCCCTCTGTGAAACATACCTTTGATAAGCCCCTTTTCCATCTTATAACAGTGTGATAACGTTTAACCTTTTAAACCCCCATTCCACAGGGAACAAGACCGCTGGAAGACCTTTGAAAGACCATGAATTTTGGTTGATCTTTCAGAGGTCTCTAAATTAATCTACAATGGTCTTTGAGGTCTTACACGAGTCCTGACCAATCTTTCAGTGGTCTTCGTGGTCTTCATGGGCTCCAAAACTTTTTGAAACGGTGCAAAACACGCTTACAGCCGTCTTACAGGAAAATTGTCTTTCAGTGGTCTTTCAGCGGTCTTTCGATGAACTTTCAAAGGTCTTCATAGTCTTTCATTGATCTTTCGGCAGTCTCTCAAGATTTTTGCGAATATCACTGTAAGACTCATGAGAGATTATTGAAAGATATTTGAAAGACCATTGAAAGACCAGGCAAAGTTCATGGAAAGAATTCAGAAAGATCACTTATTGCATAAAAGATCTCTGACAGACCATTGAAAGATCTCGAGAGGACAAGTCTAAGACCAGTACGACAAGAAATATCCATCAGTCTTTCAGAGTTCTTTGAGGGGTCTTTCTGAGCCAGTCCACAGAGATGACTAATTTCAGTGATCTTGAAAATCGCTGTAAGACCTCACCAATTTTAAGTCTTTCAGTGGTCTTTCAATGGTCTCCGTTCTGTGGAATGGGGGCCTATTAATGAATACATTTCAGACTAAAAAATTTGCATGCTGGCTGTGTCGGCTAACAAACGCGCGGTCGCCCAGAAACGCTCAGACCGGGGTGGTGTTTCATCAATATTTTCGTCCGACAAGTTGTAAGATCGGACAAGTTTCCTGTATTCTGATTGGTTGAGAAGCATTGATACCATAGTAACTGTCGGATAAAACATGACTTGTCGGATAAAACGTCCTACAAGTCATGAAACGCTTCCCGGATCACCAACGCGCGTGAACGCTAGTTACTCGAGCAACATATGGAATCTGGAAATAGCTGTAAAACCGAATAGTTTAAAGAGTTATAGAGGATTGAGTAGTTGCTTATTGGATAAATGAGAAGATGCTAGCTTGAGTCGGCGAATGGAGTGCAGAGCAGGAGTACCTCTATCAACTAATCAAGCCTCTTCTTCAACCTTTTCTGGTTTACTGTCTTTATCAGGACTACGCTCGTTTGAACAAAAAATACTCGACTATCAACTGTCTACTTCCTCCTATCAATTTCACTTATTCCTCTATCCACTTTTTTCGAAAACTCCACATGGTGTACCGTCAACCACATCCGCTGTTGGAATGTAATTGTTTTCTTCTAAATAATGTTACATAATGTACATTATGAACTGCCGTAGTTTGTTAGTTCATGATTATTTACAAATGAATATTTCCTGGAATTTGATATTCATCATTTCCTAGTTATGGTCACATTATCCCCAGAAAATTTGTAAAGAAGAAAGAAGATTTTGAAGGGGTCATTCAAAAGTGCTTCCCAGCCATACAAAACATGCCAAAGGAAACACATAAATCGAGTATTGTTTTAAATTTTCAGAAAAGTTTTAGATTGTTAGACAATAATTAAGCAGTTCATATTTCTTTTTCCCCCAGTTACAAAATATGAAACGTTTTGCCTATGCATGGATAATCAGGGACTCTCTCCAATGCTGAGGTCAGAAGTGATTAAAATAGAATGGGGATTTAAGCGCTTATCGTCGTCTGCCACGTCAGAACAGTATGACATTTTGAATTTAAAAAGACATTCATTAGAATGTATTTGTTTCTGTTGTTACGCTTCTTCTACTTAATACACTCCTTGAAACTTATGATAAATGTGCTCTCTCGCGTCGTCCGTGTATGTAAACGTACATAAATAAATATTTCTGAAAGGATATTGCATGAAAAATGTAATTTCTGGTATTTTGAGTCAATATAAGCGTATTACGTAATTTAATTGATCAGACACGAACACCACATTCCGAATTAAGCGATCGTTTTGCGCGTAGATTTTATAAGTTCTCATAAACTATGAGTATAGTCTTTAATATTGAATTCTATGTTTGATTCTCAAGAAATTTATTTTTGAATTCTCTTAGAAACGCAACTTTTAAACTCCATTTTTATACAAAGTCCTTATCGTGGGGGGGGGGGTCCCACGCCCTTTCCCCCTCGATCGCTTCAGTATCTCACGCTGTCAAAAATATTGTGCCCCCTTCGGGATTTTGCCCCCCCCCCCAAAAAAAAAAAAAAAAAACTGAAAGGGTTCCGGCGCGCCTGGAGGTCATCCAAGAGTCTTCTAGAAGTGGACTTCTAGAAAGAAGGATAATATTCTTTTTAAAGACAATACTAGAAGCTTGCAGAATAGTGAATATTTATATTAATAAGCTGGCAGTTTCTACAAGGACATCATCATATCAGATCAGAACTCAGAGTTTCACAACAGACATTATGTCAGAGCATAGTGTATTTCCAACTGGAATACAACATTTATATGTTGAATTATTTGCGTGCCATCAATGAACTGTTTGCAGTTATGTTGAGAGAGGCATTCTCAGTTCTTATTGAGATCATCAAGCAGTCTTAATGAACGTTTTTTTAACTCATGTATTGCTGAAATTGACTGTCGATCATCATCAACATAGTCTTCACGGACATTTCAACTTGTTGCAGTGACTCTTATTATCAATCGTGTTTCAACATCCATTTCATCATCGCCAGCATTGTGGACATTAATTTAAAGAACTTTTGCCAGCCAACCTGGATACTATCATTTGGAATATAACCAGAACTGGCACTTCAAGAGATGTAAGTTCATTGTTTGTTTTTGTTTTGTTTAGTGATCTATTTTCTGTAATAAAAGAAAAGGAAATAAAATTTAAAACTAAATTTTCATTGTTATTTGTTGCAGTATCGTAAAACCCCATTTGTCGGATATCAATTGGTAAGTAAAAAGTCAAGAAGGCGCCCTTTCCTTTTTTTTCTTCCCTCCCCTTTTTTCTTTTTTCTTCTCTCCCCTTGTTTCCTTTTCTCTCCCTTTTCCCCTCTTGTTTTCTCACCCTTTTCTTTTCTCCTCTTTTCTCCCTCTTTTTGGCGCCCCCTTTTCGCCTACCCATACGCGCAAGATTTAATGATAGATAGTCTTTGTAGGTTTGCATGGTGGAGTTTCTAATGTGGAGAAGGTTTACGGTTCACCGATTGTAATATGAAGAAGGCCGGAAGCAAATACAGGCAGAACTATTGAAATGGAAAGACGAGATAGGATGAAAGAGGACATTTGAAGTATTCTTTTCTTGAAAGTTAGTAATGTCCTAGAAAGGACTGTAGACCAGATGAGATGAGCTGAATATAGCTTGAGTAGCGATGGCTTGAGCAGTAGCAGGATGAAGTGAAGAGAGGTTACTCGACGTTTCGGGCAGGTTGATTGTCCGTCTTCAGGAGTGAAGGATGCTGTGTGTTTGTATTCGAGTTTGTGTCAGACGTGTATCAATCAGATATGATTATTAACGTCTAGGACCGACCTATAACGTCACCATCCGAAATACGTGACCAGGGCTCGAACCTCTGCATCAATTCGTAACTTCCCCACAGCTTCCCCACACGCCACGAATGGTGGTCAGTGATGGCGCTGTGACTTCGTGGAGTTGTGTGGGAGTTGTGTGGGCTTGTTTTTTGAGTGGAGTGGTAGGCTTGGTCGTCGTCGGAGCGGCGGGCTTGGTTGTCGGCGGAAGTGTGGCATGAGTGGATGAAGAATGTTTGATGCCTAGGTGAAGGATTGGGTGCCAGATGTTGTTAGGTGAAGTCCAGTGTCCTGGGAGTACTGTGTCGTGTCGCTGTATCTCAAGGGCATCTCTGACTCGTCTGGTATGCCAATGTTTGATGTTGGTGATGAGTTTGCTGTCAGCCTATTCAATGTAGTGATCTTCTTGTTGTGCGTGCTTAACGATGGCTGACTTTTTCCAGTCGCTGAGTCTTTGGCAGGATTTGTGTTCCTTGAGTATTGTGTTAAAGTTGCAGCCTGTTTTCCTGATGTAGACTTTACCGCAGTCGCATGGTATTCTGTAGACGCCTGGTTGCTTGTTGGGAGGTTTTTTTTTCCTTGTGTGAGGGCAAGATTGAGTGGAGCTTCTTGGAGTATCGGTGTCTGACTTTAAAGTTGGCTTGAATGAGGATGTGGTGTAGTTGGTGCGATGTCTTGCCTAGGTATGGGAGGACAAATGTGCCGGGTCAGTTGTCAGTGGATTGGTTGCAGGTGGTTGTGTCTGTACGCTGGTGCCGTAGTTTGTTGAGTGGAGACCTTGGTGCTGGGGTACTGATTGATGGTGGTGAGTGCATTGGAGATGTAAGTGAGTTCTTGTTGGAGGTGGTCCTTGTCACTTAGTTGATGGGCGCGTTTGAAGAGAGAGTTGGAAACTGAGTGCCGGATGGATGGGTGTTGGAAGGAGCGGTGGTTGAGTTATCAATCTGTGTGGGTTGGTTTTCGGTAGACCTGGTGCGAGAGGAACCCTGATGTGGTCTTTTTGACGAGGACGTCCAGGAATTGGATTTAGTCGTGCAGTTTGGTTTCCATAGTGAATTTGATGTCTGGGTGCTGCTTGATGATGTGGTGGAGAAAAAAGTTGCAGGTCTTCTGTGTCGTGGGGCCAGATAACAAAGGTGTCGACCACATATCTGAGCCAGAATGAGGGTTGCTTATCGGCGGTCTTGAGTTCTTGGTGTTAGAAGTGCCCCATGAAGATGTTAACGATGATCGGTGAAAGAGGTGAACCCATGGAGGCCCCTTTGAGTTGCTTGTAATAGTTGGTGCGCACCTTGAAGGAGTTGGAGTTGAGGAAGGTGAGTAGAAGATCGTGGATCTGGTTTTGGGTGAGATTGGCTCTGGAGGCAAGGCTTGAGTCGGTGATGAGTCGTTTTTATGATATCGCAGGCTTCAGTGGCCGATATCGAAGGTGACAAGGGTGTCGGTTGGTTGGAGCTGAGCCGTGGAGATGATGTCGACGAAGTGCTACGAGTTGGGGATGGGGTGCTTGGTGAGTCCTACAAGTGGTTGGAGTATAGTAGCTGTGTAGCGTGCCGTGTCATAGCTGGGGGATCCTCGGGTAGAGATGATTGATCTATAGTGCTTTTTTCATTGCCTATTGTCCCGCTTCTCATGAATGATCTCTTTACCAAATTGTAGAGAGATCACTTGCAAAGTGTATAATTACAACGATAATCCGTTTTGGGTGAAATGGCAGCATACCAAATATCTTTATTTTCCAGAATGAATAAAAAAGCGTGAAGTTTCCCTTGCAAGTGTGATGATGATGATTTAACACCGCGCAACGAAAGACGGAAACTATTTTGTGACTTTAGGGGGCTTCAAGACGGTAGCCTCAATGTTTCACTAAAAATCGTCTTTGGTATCTTATTTTCATAAATTATAGTTTAAAAAATTGTTCTTGAAGATGGCATACCAGTATTCGATATGTTTTCCGTTGCGATTTCAAAGAGTGAAGGGTGTAAATGTGAATCGGTGTATCTGAAACCATACCTCCCAACGCTCTCCTCGTCTTTTCTACATGTCATTTTTCTTTTTTTTCCCTCCAAAATAACCATGCTACCAACTACTGTTCATGACAATGAGAGAAAGTAAATTATTTTCATCTAATAAAATTGTAATATTCAAATTAAAAGTTTTATAATGTTCTTTCATTTTATTAATTTCTTAAATGTTCTGGTTTTTCAACAACCGAAAACAAAATTAATAAATAAATCATGAAAGATTTGTATCCCGTTTTGTCTCTATCTTTTTAATCGTTCAGTTAAATAGTACAGAGATGTTGGAGTCGGAAGGAGGCGTCAGTCCATAAATTTGTGATTTTTTTTTTTTTTTGGGGGGGGGGCGGATCACTACCACATTCAGCTCAACCCCTCCATTATCAAAAACGCTCAGCGGCCAGTGTTGTTTATACATCTTTTTTCAAATATTTTGGTGTTGGTGCTCACCAGAGTAAGCGCCCCACAGGTAGGTTTGCCTTAAAGAAAAATATAAGACACGCCAAAGAAAAGTGCTTTTTATAGGTGGATGCTTCACCGTGAATTTTCATTTTATTTCCTCAATTTCCGGTGAGGAAACTTTTAGTTCATTATTAGTTTTAGCATTTGAACTGATTATGCTTTTGTCTAATTTTCAGTGCAAAAAAATTCACCTGGCAGAGAATGAGAGAATGGGATGAAGAGCTTCCAATACCTAACATGATAAATTCATTCTATAAAATGAAGTGAATTACAAATTGAGGTGGGGACGAGTAATCTATAATTCTTTATAAGTAAATATTCATGCAAAAGTAAATATCAAAGCAAAAGCGCCCATTATTGTTTACATCATACCTTTTTGGTATATTTCCTCTTTTTCTTCCCCTCTCATCCTCTCTGTCGTTCTACATGTATCAATCAGATATGATTATTAACGTCTAGGACCGACCTATAATGTCACCATCCGAAATACGTGACCAGGGCTCGAACCTCTGCATCAATTCGTAACTTCCCCACAGCTCCCCCACACTCCACGAATGCCCAGTTGCTGTTGTTGTTGTTATTTTGAATAGGCAAACTAGTCAGTTTTGACTATTGTTGCCTTATAAATATGCTTTCCTTCTTTTCAATATATGATAATTTCGGCTTACTTCGAACCATCTGGTCTTCGAGTCGGGCCGCGTTATCGCGTAACCCGACCTTTCGTGAAAACAGCCACATTTATTTACGAAAGGTCGGGTTTACCATTTGTGAAATATACCCGTTAAATCTACGAATAGTTGGGTGCATTAAACCGACTCTTCGTAAAATTTAGCCAGCAAATATACGAAGGGTCGCGTCCTTCACGCACATTTCTACAACAAATAAATATGATGAAAAACGGCTTGAATAAAAACTAGCAATCAATCCGCACAAAGTCAGCCTTTGCCTCGAGAAGTTTAGAGGTGAGTACAGTTTAAATTTCGCTAAATTGTCGAAAAATGGAATTTATTCATGATAAGTCATAGTGTTGTGGGAAATTTCTTTTTATTCCTTAACATTTTGAAATAGCTGACCTAGGTTGTATATCATGAGATTATGGTGTAATCAACTCCTGCACTTTGAAAATGTTTTCATCGTCGAGAGTTGACGTTACGGCTGAATTTCCCTCCGACACCAACGCACACGCAGCATCTTCCCCAGACTTTCGGGCAAAAGTAGTCAATGCTATACTTCTAGAAAAGAATACGACTAGGATGTATTGAATTGTGTTAATGTCACCTGTGCCTCTTGCACGTGTTTTGGTGATCGGCCATAGGCTAGCGAGTAGTGCTTCCTAGTAGGGGTCCTTAAAAACTTCCATGCATACCTTTGATATTTCTGGACCAATGATTTATGTATTTATTCATATTTGTTTGGGTTTTTAAAAATAGAACTTGAACTTAATTGGACTATGTAACTCTATGCAGGATATGGACTCGCCACTCACCACATTATGAAAAATACGAGACATTTGGCTTCCTCCTGCTCGTACGCACGGGCGTCCGTCGATATAACACATGATATTTTTATGAAATATGCACCCTTTTTCTTAAAAGTTGATGGAGAGGGGGAAAATTAATCGTATCAAGTCGGGGTATTCAGTAATGAGTACAGAAGAAACTATATTTCACTGATTTTCATGATTCATTCCATTTGATTAACTCATCTATTCGTGTTTTGGGGCTAATCTTTCCCTTACGCATTGCTTTTTGGCAGAAGTTCTATGGAAAATGCACCTTTTTTCACACAAACTTTGAGACACTCTGTATTCATTCCCCCCATTGCTCGAGAATGAATGGGCAGTTAACGACGGGGTTAAAGATTTATTGAGGAATGGAATGTATATTTCATGAAAATGAAAGCCATTTCCCCATTGGATGTTATCTTCATTACGTGTTTTTTAGATGAAGTTAGTTGTCGAATAGGCTCTCCTGGCATTTGAGGTCTCTATCGGTGACGTCACTCAGGATCGTCATGCCTGAACCATCGGCAGGGCAGGGGTCGCAATGGTAGTATGATTTATGCATAATGCACTCGATATATACAATAATCTTGTCCTCCCGTTCAAATGAATGTGAAACTCATATAATTTTCATCAGAGCATTCAACAGGAGTACTGTAGTGCACATTTCTTTGTTATAAGTGAATTAAATTCCCTCCAGTGAGTTTGATCACCCCTATTGTGAAAATGTATCACCCCTACGTTGTAACACAGTCGGTGACAGCCCGCTAGACCGAAGGTCCGCGAGACCGAGGGTCCGCTAGACCGAGGGTCCGCGAGACCGAAGGCCCGCGAGACCGAGGGTCCGCTAGACCGAGGGTCCGCGAGACCGAAGGCCCGCGAGGCCGAAGGTCCGCGAGACCGACTTTTTTCCCTTCATTGGTTGCCGCGGTCGAGAGGTTTAAGGCGACTCGTTGCAGCGGCGTAACAGGTGCCTGTTATCAGGGGGGGGGGGCAGAGCCAAATATTTCCGAGTAATTCCGTCTAGAAATAATTGCATACATTTAACTAGGATTTCAGTTTAGGTTTCAGTAGTGAGCACGGGAAGCGCGTTCCGGGGGGGGTGCAGGGAGGGGAGTGTACCTACCCCCCCCCCCCGCGAGAAACGAGGAAGTTCCGACGTTTCTTTGAATTGTTCCATAGCTGCTCTCGCTCATCTTAATCCGTTCAAAATCTTCTATATAAAAAAGGATGGCCAGTACATCAGAATACTCAACCATTGGCGTAAATCCCGGGGGATATACCCCGCCCCCACACACTCACTTTTTGGAGTGGGCGGTTGGCGTGTACAAATATCCCCCCACTTTTTAGGGAAGAAAATATATTTTAAGTAATCAGTATAAAAAAACATACTTCAAAATTTCTATTTGAAAATGTGATTGAAAACCAAAAAATTATATTATGAAATGTGATTAAAAACGAGAAAAGTTGTTCTTTATGGCTCGTTCGCTTTGACCGCTCGCTAAATAGATATTCAAATGTGTGTATAGAGGGGGCAGGGGCGGATCCAGCCTTCGCCAATAGGGGGCCCGGAATTTTTTTCTGCCATATTTTCCCCGATCGGCCGCTCGAAGATGATTTTTTGTTTGTTTCTTTGAAGGGGGTAGTCCTAAGAGTCACTTCTTATTTTTATTCTTAAAATCAACGTAAATATATAATATCATAGTCCTTATTTAATAATGCGAGCGCGAAGCGCGAGCAAATTTTTTTTTATTGTATGTATTTTTTCCTAAAATTTGAACATTCTGAATAAAAAGATGTGCCTGCAATAATTACTACGAACGCGAAGTGCAAGCAGAAACTTTTCATAAACGTTTTGAAATGATCGGGAATGTAGGCCTACCTGCTTGCAGTTAGCCATAAAGATGTTACATATTTCAACAATCAAAGGCGAGCGCGAATTGCGAGCAGAAAAAATATGACATTTCTACATAAAGAATGGAAAATTAATTTTTGTAATCATGAAAAGATAGCTACATAACTAAACAATTGATGCGAGCGCGAAGCTCGAGCGGAAAAATTCTAGTTTTAGACCTAAAACGGGACACTATTATTCATGTTTTGTAAATCATGAAAAGGATGAGTAAGAGGGGATCTTCTTACATTAATAATTCGAGCACCAAGAGCGAGCAGAAAGTTTTCTGAATGAACATGCGCACGCCTGTTTCAGATTTAGACATAGAATCTAGGCATTTTAAATACATCTTTTAGCATGAAAATAAAGGTGAGCGCGAAGCGCGAGCTTAAAATATTTGATATTCCGATTTGAAAAAGGCGGTCAATTTGAGCTTTATATATCAAACACTTTGTAGGAAAATTGTAAGGTGGATATAAAATCGCTCTTGATAAAGAGCTGATATTTTTCATCATTACTTTGAGTTTTGGACAAAGGACCAAGACATCCTTAGGACAAGTTATCATATGATGACTATCTTCCTATTCATCTTGCTAAGCGCGAGATTAAACAAAAGGAACAATTTAATTATTAAATTGATACCTTATTTATTAATGCATAATGAGGGCGCGGAATCTGATGATATTATGGCCTGAACAATGTACATTTCAAGCACTTTTGTGATCATGAATAGGATGCTTCAGTATTCAGTCGATATATTTTTAACCATTAATGCGAGCGCAAATCGGGAGCCGAAATTTTCTTAGGCATGAAAAGGGGATTTAAGTAGTTTGTTGAGACATAAATACCTCGCAAATCAAAATGCAAGCATGACAGCGGCAGCTGACACGTTTTGACAATCAGACCCGAACAGGGATATTTTGAAAACTTTAGGGAATACATGAGAATAATAGGTACCTGAGAAATCAATTTCGCGTGCGCGCAGCGCGAGAAGAAAATGTTAATATTCAGACCATAAAACTGACATTTTTACAGCAGAGCACTTTTTAACCATCAATTTGTAAATCACACAAATTAATGAAAGTTCGATTTTCAAGGAGAAATATGTTTTGTATATTGACTTCCAAACTTGATATTTAGGCTCCATGTTGAACAAGATATATGAATTGCCTGACAAGCAATACGAGCGCGAAGCGCGAGAAAAAAATTAATACAGTGACATGAAAGATTTTTTTTCTTCAAGTCTTCCTCTGCTATTATTTTATTCACTCGTCTTCCTACTCTTTCCTTTTTTTCTTTTTTGCTCCGATAATAGAAGGGGGAGCCGGGCCCCTCGCCCCCTGGATCCGCCTATGGGGGGATAAAAAATTGATCATCCCCCACTCCTCAAAGTGGATTTACGCCGGTGTACTCAACACACCCTTTCGAGACAAGCCCCTCCACAGTTCCCATGAATAGGTGTTTATTAATTTATCTTTAGTTGAGTTTATCAACAACATTAACATATTTAAATGAATGAATATATGTATAACACATGTTTACAAGAATGTGTTTGTATAACATGAATCATATAAATGAAATTCATAACATAAGCATAGTCTATAAAAGAACACAATGTGATACCCCATGTGATATCAGCATATAATACAAGAGTCTTGATGCAGTCTGGCAAGAAGCAAATCACCATAAAAATTGATCGTATGCATGAACATAAATTAAATGGTTTGGGTGATTTTGTACCAAAAGAAATGCTGTTAAAGGGAGAACCAAAAGTTAGCAAAAGTGCTAGTCGGAAATGGTTTCCCCAAAAGGATCAAAGTGCAATGTATCTACTCTACTAAAACAACTTTCTTGTATTTTTTCCCCAAAACTCATGTCAACCATCAAACTTCATTAATCAAGTGAGTTTACATATCTTTTACGAAATGAAAACCGTGTTCTCGAATACTCTGGGGCAAACTATTCAAAAACTCCAATAAAATGTATAGAAAAAGTGCCATGTGTAATGTTACTTATGGAATGTTCTCCCCGCTCTCAAGCCATTCTGTCGCGATAACTGGAGAAGGGGGGGGGGGGGTTCTCTCGAAAGGGTTTGGCCATCCCCGCTCTGCTCACCCACCCTTTCGACACATTTACAATCCCTTCCCCGCTTGCTCTCACTTTGTTTGCTTTTGTTTTGGGTTGTATTTGTTTTTTTTTTGTCTCCAGCCCGGTTGAAGAATTGATGTGTGTTTTTTTTCTTGGGGGGGGGGATACCCCGCCCCCTCTGGCTATGTAATGATGCAATCGATCCGCATCTTTCAGTTCTTGTATAAGTCTCGAAATCTCGTCGATCTGTCATCATCTGTGGGATAACCCAGTAAGGTGGGGGACTGAGGCCATGCGGCATGTATACAGAATACTTACCCTCATCCTATTTGGACGAGCCCCATCCTCAACTTGGAGAACATTTGTTGTTGCTTGTCCCTGACATTGCTTCCTCCAACAACGCCAAGATATGGATGCCACATTTACTTTGTTTCTGTGATATCTGTGGCCATGAGCAACTAGAACGAGACCCCTCCCAATCCCGGCCTTGACACATGCGTCTAATTCTTGAGCCATTTTGACAGAAGATAAAATGAAAGATGTGCCCGTTCTCAGGTGCATGCCATTGGTCAAGTGGGATTGTACATATCGTGAGTCTGCCAGAAGGGCGTTAACTCCCGCTCACACTGTACAATTCACACAGAGATCGCTCAAGCTAACGCCCTTCTGCCAGACAAAAAAAATGAAATTAGAGCTCGCGCATAAGCTACCCTTCGCTTTCTGCCCCCTTTTCTGCCAGCTGCATGACGAACTTTTCTCAATATGTATTCACCGTATTCTAGGAAAATACGCATGAAGTTGATCATGTTGATAATTTGTTGGCCTGAGCATTGCGACAATTAACGGTCACCAGTTCACGCTAAAGTGATTCATAAATATTCATGAGGTTGCATCCAGAGTGACTGTTCTGAAAAAACTGACTCAATGGAAGGTTAGAATGGACCCCCCCCCCCACCCCAAAAAAAAAAAAACCAGAAACACACACAAAAACTAACAATTAAACTGCTGGGAAGAGACGAATAGTCTAAGTAAACAATCTCCTAGTTGAGTAGACCTGTGAGATGAGTTGATTTTGAATTAATGCAGTGCAAAATTCAGAGAAATAAATTTAAAATACAGGACTGTTTATAAAAGATGTCTGGTTTTCGAAAAGTATTCATCCATGTCTTTGGAGCGTCGCTTTTAAAAATTGATTGAATTAACTAAAGCGATGAATAAAACAAAAGAGACAAAATTAAACAAAGCAAAACAAAAATGCCGAATAGTAATTATGACTTAAATGATAGTAATAATAATGACTATGATAATGATAGTAATAATGATGATAAAAACAACAATAATTATGTAAATGCTACAACAACAACTACTACTACTACTACTACTACTGCTGCTGCGGCTACTACTACGACTTTTTATTCTTTTTTTTTTCTTTCAATCTTTATTGATCAAAAAACTAAATCATAGTACAAATCAAACAAATTAACAAGCTATTTACATGATTAAAAAGAGCAGCACTTACATACATGTAGGTATATACTTGTCAAGACAGATACATAAATCAAATTAGATATCAAATCTCCACTTTTTAAAGTGTACAGGTAATTTACCATTCTTCTTCGCCAAAACATATTCAATATCCTTAATACCTTTGATACGAGCTTTGAATTCCACAATATTTGGGGTTTTGTTATTAAATTTACAAAAGTGAACATAGTATTTGAAAGCAAGGAAAATGAATGTTAAAAAATTATCACCTTGAATACCAAAAATCTTTACAAAGGGGGAAAGAATAATATTCGAATGTTGTTTTTGGTTTATTATCGATAAAAGATCGTCCCATACAATGTTAACCACCGGACAATCACAAAATATATGTACAATTGTTTCAGGGTCTCTTTTACAGAATGAACAGTTTGGGGAATCTTTTCTCTTGATTTTAAATAAAAATGCATTTAGGGCGATTGTCTTATGAAACACCTTGAAATAAAATGATCTGAGGCGGCTATCAATAGTACTCTTAAAATTCAGCAAATGTATTTTCTCCCAGTCTACTTTGTCGTTAGGAGGGCATGACTCTTTCCAAAAGGAAATACAATTATCTGGGAGACATCGATCGAAAAATATCGAGTATGCATAACTGCAAACTTTCCTTTTCTCTAATAATTTATCTACAACTTCGGAATGAATATCTAAATCTGGATTATTATGCCAATCTAGCCATGGACCAGGAATATTTTGTAATAAAAAATTATATTTTCTTCTATCTTTTGCTGAAATTTCAAAGTCGAGAACTAATTCCTCAAATAACTTGTAGCCTGGATGGGGTGGATTAAAGAGATCACTTATAAAAACTATGCCCTTATTAAACCAATTTTCATAAAAGAAAAATTGTTTAGATTTGGATCTGACGTTTCTATTAAACCAAATACAATGTGAATAACCCAAGTACAAACAATCATAACCGAACTCTTTTCTGGAAGCTTTATCTCTAAACAAGTACCAAGTCCGGATTTAGTCTGCAAGTAGGGAACAATTTAAATTATTCAAAATTTGTTCAGGTGCATGGGCCTTCCACAAAATGTCCCTCATTGCATTAAATTTGTCTAAAAAGGAAACTTCAATTAATTTCCATCCACTATTGTAATTATCATTTAACAAAAATTTTACCCAAATCATTTTCTGAGCCAATGAAAATGTATAGGGATCAACCATTTTGAGCCCACAGGCAGAAAAGTCATTACAAAAGTATTTCCTCTTTACTCTGTCCTTACCTCCATTCCAAATAAATCTGTAAAATAAAGTATTTAGATCTTTAAAAAATTTGCTTGGAACTTTAATACACAAAACAGATAATAAATACAGCAACTGAGGCATTAATAAAGTTTTAATAACACAGATTTTTCCAACAAAAGACAAATTTCTTGAGCGCCAACAATTCAATGTATTCTCTATCTGCCTCAGTTTAGGAACTTAGTTAAGACTATACAGTGAATTAAAATTCAACGAGAATTGAATACCCAATGTTTTGAAAGAATTGCCTCTCCATGTTAGACCTCTATCAGCAAATGGGAAATCTTGACAACCTTTTTTCCTTCCTATCCAGATAGCTTCTGACTTAGATAAGTTAAGCCTACACCCTGAACTACTAGCAAATTTATCAAGCACTTGAAATAAAATATTAAAAGATTCTAAGGAACCGTCCAAAAAACAAGTTGAATCATCCGCCATTAATGAAATTTTCACTTCTTCATTTTGGATTGGAATACCTTTGATAGTGTCATTTTGTCTCACAGCTAAAGCCATTGTTTCAATTACAAGTAAAAAAAGATAGGGGAAAATTGGGCACCCTTGTAATATGCCTCTTTCCATACTAATTACCTTAGTTAAAAATCCATTATTCACAACATAACTTTTCCTCTCACAATAAATGGTTTTTACCCACTTAATAAATTTTGTTCCCATATTAAAGCGATTCAAAACTTCTATTAAAAAAATCGTGGTTTACACTGTCAAATGCTTTCTGTATATCAAAAGGAGTAAAATAGATCCAGGGATATCATTTGCCTCGGTATATTCAATTAAATCTAAAATCAACCTAATATTAAAACCAATATTTCTTCCTTTTAGAAAACCAGACTGATCTTGGTGAATTAAGGGGTTTAAACATTTTTTCAAGCGGTTCGCAAGAGTCTTGGTAAAAATTTTGTAGTCAACAGTTAAAAGCGAAATTGGTCTATAGTTTTTCAAATAATTAACATCTTTATCCTTCTTTGGAATCAACGTTATTACCCCATTTCTTTGAGAATTCGACATCTTGCCACTCTCCATTGAATAATTAAATGAATTTAAAAGTAAGTCACAAATGTCAGGCCAAAATGTCATATAAAATTCTATTGGCAATCCATCAAAACCAGGAGATTTGTTACGTTTCATTGACTTTATGGTTTCATAAACTTCCCCATTAGAAATTGGTTGTTCTAAAAAATTTTTGTCATTCTCAGCTAATTTGGGGATTTCAATTGTATCTAAAAAATCAATAATATCAGTTTGTTGGGTATTTTGTTTTTTGTACAAGTTTTGATAGAATTTATGGATTTCATCCAAAACACCATCCTGATTAGAAATTGTTTGATCTTGGTCATTTTTAATTCGATGTATTGATTTCATTTCTGCAGATCTCTTCTCTAGGTTGCAAAAATACTTGCTACTTTTTTCGCCTTCTTCTATCCAACGAGATCGCGAACGAATAATCAAACCTTTTGTTTCATTGTCAAGTAACCTATTGAGCTTATCATTAAGCTGACTCGTTATTAAGAGGGTGCTGGTTTAATTGCAGTTGAGTTGAATCAATCTCTTTCAATAAATCAATTTTCTCCCTTTTCCTTTCTTTCTTCTTTCTTGCACCATATTCCATACATATCCCCGTTATTTTGCATTTTAAGGCATCCCAGATTATATTTGGATTGCACTCTGACTCTTGATGATCGAGTTTAAAGTCACTTATACCTTGTTTCACTATTTGAATGAAATCTGGATCACTAGACAAAAAGCTTCAATTAAGTTTCCAAAAACCAGGACCTTTAGGGGGTTGGGCATTTTTAAATTTCAACAGTACTGGTGAATGATCTGATTGTATACTTGGATATATTTTAGAAGAAATACAGTTGTTAACCAAGGTATTAGAAACAAGTATAAAATCTAATCTTGACAGCACTTTTGGGTTATCTTGATGTCTCGTATATTGGCGTAAATTTGGATGGCAATATCTCCAAATATCAATTAAATCATATTCGTCCATCAAGAAATTAACAGTTTCATTTGCTTTAACATTTGAATGTTTTGGTTTTTTACCTTGATAATCTAATGGGCCTAATACTGCATTAAAGTCTCCTGCAACCATAAGAGGGGCATGGGGATATTGGTTAATTCTACTAAATACATCAAAAAAGAAATCTGGATCATCTTCATTAGGAGCATATATATTACAAAGAATCAGAGACATATCATGTATGGTAATAGACATAATCAAATAACGCCCGTTAGGGTCACTATGTATGTTATGTATTGTGGAAGCAAGATGTTTGCGAATCAAAATTGCAACCCCCCTACTATTTGAAGCAAAACTAGAAAACCAAGAATGTTCTCCCCATTGCTGTGACCAAAACTTTTCATCATTAGGTGATGAATGTGTTTCTTGGAGAAATATTATATCACTTTCGATAGAGCGTAAATAATGAAAAAATTTTCTCCTTTTAATGAGGTCCTGAATTCCACGACAGTTGAAAGTAGATAAGGTTACATACATGGTTCAAGAGGAAAAATATCACTTTGGTAAGCATTATCAATAAATACGTACATTAGACGAAAATGGAAGTATAATCGTTCAAAACACCTCATCATATCTGTATCTGCCCAAGACAAAACATAGGATTGAATATACACATTTACATGTACTGCTCTATTACAAAATACCATCAGGATAACATTAAAAACGAATCGATAATACACAAGAAAAAACATCAAATAAACAAACAATTGGAAGTAAAGTAGTGATGGGGAAAACCAAGGCACCTGGAACAACCAAAGGCTTCAAATCACACACAGCCCTGGTCTTAGGTGCAAGCAGTATAAAAAAACAAAACTGAGCAACATTGAGCAGAACTCACCATGTGATTACAACTACGGTATCTAAAACTGCCTCATAGACAAATTGTGGCACTTTTTTTTTTATTAACTCTTGATCAAAAATTCAGTACTCTCTCTCAGGTACAATTGGAAAGACACTGTAGAAATGCAGCGAGAGTTATTTAATACACGTGGAAGAGAACAAAGTTACGTTGTAATCAATTTCCCATTAGGAGACTTGTAGCATAACTTGTCAGGAAAGACAAAAAAAGGGCTCTTGCCCTCTTCCTTCAGACGCTTGAATACTCCAGCTTTGGCTTTCCTCAGTTGTAGAACATGCTGTGAAAGGTCTTCAGCTACAAAGGCTTTCTGATCCTGGTAGAGCGATTTTGATGCCTTCAGCATCTTGATGCAGCATTTACGAGCTCTTTCCTTTGCAGTATATGAGCCAAAGCCAATGTGGATCCTCCTGGGACGCTGCACATTTTCTGACTGGGAACGGAATGATGGAGTACGGTGGCATCGCTGGATATTTTTGATGTCATCCTCTGGCACCTCTGCAAACTGTAGGAAATCATGGATCACCTTCTTACAATCCTCGTTGTTGGACTCTTTCAATCCGAAGACTACTAAATTGTTTCTCCTTGAACGATTTTCAAGGTCATCCAACTTTCTCTCCAGCTTTCCATTTTGAACTTCCAGGGACTTAACAGCATCATTAAGAACAGTCAACTCAAAAGTCAAGGATTTTATTTTCTCATCCTGTTCAGACAGCTTCGAAGTAAGTTGATGCAGCTTCTTATCGAGAATTGATTCAATGCGGGCATCTTGTCTCTTCTCAAAATTCTCAAAAAACTGGATGAACCATAGAGGGGGCTTGTCAATGGCAGCCGTTATATTGGCTTCCGCAGCAGTGCTGGAAGATCCCGCTTCGCTAGGGGTTCACGCCCATGGCCGGCGCCTGCAGTATCGGGGGATCCTTGGAGAGGAACCGCTAGGTCTGCGTGTGCAGTGTTCAGCTTGATTTTCTTATGAAGAGGCGAGTTATTATCCATGATAACGTCTTTGATAGACAATGAATACTAATAATACAAACACGACGTAATAAGAAAAGACGAAATAAATCAACTTTACCGTCCACTTATCACTTATATTCGTCACCGGTGGTACAGGTCTGCTCAAAACTGCTCCGCGACGCTATTCACATCACTTGTAGCAAGCGGCCATTTTCCCCATCACGACTTTTTATTCTACTACTACTGCTGCTGCTGCTATCATGATAATAAAAATAGTAACAGCAATAATAATAAAAAAAATGGGTTTTAGGACAACTCCCTGAGAGGATTACTGCTCCGGAGGGCGATCGACTCCCCCATGGAAATTCCCCCGGAGGACCATTCCTCGAGGACAGGCTTCTCGGAGGAATACTGATTTAAACCGGCACTCTTAATTGAGTGACAAATCAATGTACGTTCTTTTCTTTAAAACTTTCACCTTCTTCACTCTAAAAAATGGAATGTTAAATCAACATTTGAAAGGTTGGAGGAGTGAAAACCTTTTCCAAATGTTACATCCAACTTTGTATAAAGCTAAATCCAACATTTTGAGTGTTGGGTAGAACCATTTAAAGTGGTAAATGCAACATTTAGAAAATGTTGTCACTCCTCCAATCTTTCAAAATGTTGATTTAACATTCCATTTTTTAGAGTGTTGGTCATCTTATTTTTGGTTGTTTAAATGAAGAAAAAAAAATGCTAGGACATGTAAGATAGGATTGCCCATAATGAAGGTTCAATGTTCCAGGTGTATGTATTTCTATATTATTTCCAATTTTCTTGTTAAAGATTAAATGCACAAGATCATGTAGCAGAATTACCATAAAAAAATAAACGTGAAATGAGTATATAATTTAGTAGTGTCAGTGAAATTAGGCAACGTAAGTTTCTACTGTAAGTATCGGAAACACCCCCTCCCCCAGAGAGCCCTTTCATGCGCGCAGTAAGTGTTTCGCATGATTCGCGTGCTCACTACAGCCCACTACCTGGAAATGTTTTGGCTCTGTCTCATTTAAGCAGAAATCTTTCATAATGAGTCAGAACTGTCAGACATGAGTAGATCTAACCTTCCCATTTATTAAATGCCTCTCAATAGCCTAGAATGACAAGAATCGCTATGAAAAGCACAAACAGTCAATTGAACTCCGTGGGATTTTTTTATTTGCTATAATTGTTTTTTTAAACGTTTTCTTCTAGATTTTTCTACTACTTCGGCCTTCATGCCATGGATCTATTGATCTGATGCTAGCTACTGACGAGTCACGAGGAAAAAAAGAGCAAAGGTAAGAATAGAATAGATCTAGACCTATATCTTTTCCAGAGGGGGGGGGGGATTGAAAGTCATCTGATATAGATTTCCAGACACAGATTTTCCTTCAAAACTGAAATCTAATGAAGAGAAAATGAAGGAAGGTAGTGAAATGAAAGCGTAAAACAAGAAAAAAGAAAGAAAATGGGACATTGGGAAGCGCTCGCTCGCTTCGCTCGCTTGCATTTAACTATCTTAACCAATGCAGATGATAGTTACTATTCTTATGAAAGGAAATCGGTTTGCATCTTCTGTTTCTATCTAATGTTATACTATTCTTCTACTCATAGGAAGTAATATAACCAAACAAGATATCCTCCCAGAAATCGAGCGGCCAGTTCCCCTAAAAATAGATAAAGTTTCAGGAGATAACGGCCTGGATAAAAAAAAAACGCAAAACAAAAACATATTTTTCTTTAACTCGCTCGCTACTCTCACTGGTAAAAGCTAGATACAAGATGATTACGGGCAGCAAGTAGCTTATCATAGCAGCGAGATTCCAAAATATTATATTTAGGCAGCAAGGTGGGTGACAAAGATTTTGGGACGAATCCATATAATTTTGCCGGGATCGGTCGTTGGCTTTGCTCGCTATGGTAGAAAGAGAATGGATTCGGACTGCAAGCGAGGTAGCTATTATAAAACAGTTTCATATTTGTCACACAGGTGATTGGATGTATTATTGAGATATCATACAGGCATGACAGGTTTATTCTGATGATAATAATAATATCACATTTTTATCACATTATTATGATGACGAAATAACACTTCAATCATATGGAAAGGGTATATTTTTCCTCGCTCGCTGTGCTTGTTCGTTTCATATTAATGGTTTTGAAAGCAAAAAAAATCGGTGAGATGAGACCGAAAAGATAATGTAGATGTTTCATTGGCTCACAGCGCAATTTGCCGAAGGGTTTACTACATCTACCATAAAAGACTGTGAGCTTCCTCACTCGCTTCGCTCGCTCATAATATTAAAAAACAGAGTGGTTTGGGGGCAGCAACAATGGACCAGCGATGTGCGAAATAGAGTTCATATGTGGCAGCGAGGTAACCATATATATATATATATATATATATATATATTAGGTATCATTTATGCCTATATGAACACTAGACCCTTCTCTCATAACCAATTTATTTTATTTTTTTTTGCTCGCTCGCTTGGGTTCATCTCCGCTTCGTCGTCTTGAAATTCATACATTTTATATTACATAACACATGGGGCAGCTGCTCGTTTATGAAGTTACAAATCCAAAATTTTGAACTTTAATAACTTTCTTACTCTTTAACGGAAAGGAAATGCCAATTGTACAAACATCCGAACTGGCTTAAATGCCTCCCTTGCCTGGTTAGCCACACCCCCACCGTCTTTAACCTGACGTGTCCAATTGTTTATTGGATGAGTATGACTATGACCTAAGGAATTTACGAAGTAAACCCCCGCTATTTGGGTTTGTTTTGTTCCGCAACCGATTGCGACTGTCAATAAACTAGACTGGTGTATATCTCACAACTAGGTTCGTGAAGTAAGCGCCTACATTTATTTGAATAACGGAACTCAGTCTATTCGACTTGTGACATGAATTAGTCTGACAACGAGGTGCTTTAAAAGTTCATGGTTGAAAAACACACTAAAATATTTTTTGTTATAGTTATAAGAAGCTAATAGCACCAATATTTTTTTATATTTTTCTGCTATTTTCACAATAAAGTTTTCTTTAGGGTGAACTTCCCCTTTAAGAAGTTATCTCTCAGTATGCAGTTTGGAATCAAGGAAAGATTTTTATTTTTATTTTAAGCAGCTCTAAACAGAAAGAGAAAACTTGAAGGAAAAATATATAGGCTTCCACCTTCCATTCACTCACTGATTAAAGATCCTGCATGTGACTCATATAAACATTAATCATCAAACACATTCTACTTCCTGGATCTTTCCATTCTGAAGCAAACTTGTAGCAAGTATGTCAGAATGGTTTAATTTCTTTTCAACTTAACAGGGGGTGGATATACATGTATGTGGTGCAATTTTATATGCTTTTTAGCTCACAAATGTTTAAATCCATACTATAAGCAAATGTTTGATCAAGTTTTGGTTTGTACTTAGCAAGTAAATGGCTTCAAAAGTGAACTTAAAGTCTAATCTTTTGTTTTGTTTTGTTTTGTATAGTACTACTTCAACACTCTTATCTGATGACAACAAAGAGATAGATCTAGATGACATGCCAAGCTGCTCTACTGCAAGAGTTCAGGAAAGGTAGGAAAACAGATATTTCTTATTGAAGTTGTCAGCAACCATCCATGAAGATCATTCTTCACAGTGTATTTGAAGCTGATTTCTCTATTGATGCTAAGAATGTGAATACAGTGGAATGGGTTTATTAGGTATATACTGTGTAGACAGCAGGCCTTAACTATTATATTCAGATTTACATTTTAGATTTTAATCTGTTTTAATCTGTTTTGTCCTTAAACTGTAGTGATGTAACCCTTTTCATGCCATTGTCAAATCATTTTAGATAAAATACTCTTTTTTATGCCTCCGCCCACCGTAGGTGGTTGCCGAAGGCATTGTGTTTTCGGGTCGTCTGTCCGTCCGTACATCCGTCCGTCCCGTTTTCGTTCTCGCAATAACTTAAGAACCGTTTAACGAATCAACTTCAAACTTGGCTCATGTATGCATATGGGAGGGACAATGATCTGATTAGATTTTGGGGTCACAAGGTCAAAGGTCAAAGGTCATAGAGATCGTTATGTGCATAGAAATGGTTCGTTTTCACCATAACTCAACAACCATTCGACCGATCAACCTCAAACTTAGCACATGTATGCATATGGGAGAGACAGTGATCTGATAAGATTCGAGGGTCACAAGGTCAAAGGTCAAGGTCAAAGATGTCATTGTATAAATGAAAATAAATCAACATGAAGTGCCATTTATTTTTGATTTTGTAATGGCGGAGGCATAAAGTTCGACCACGCGTGGTCGAAGATTCATCTAGTTTTTTTATGCCTCCATCCCCGGAGATGTGTGCTGGAGGCATGATGTTTTATGTTAGTCCTTCTATTCCGTTTTTGTTCTTGCAATAACTAAAGAACCATTGTATGTACCAACTTGTGTATATATTGGAGTGATGATGGTCTCATTAGTTTTTGGGGCAGAGGTCAAAGGTCACATACATGGAAATGACTTGTTGTCCTTATATGGGAGTGACAATGATCCTCTTAGATTATCAGAGTTTTTGAAAGATTTCCATGAATGTGTGATATGAGACAAGGGCGAAGGCATTAATTTGGACTGTGCACAGTGGAGAATCCATGTATTTTTTTTTGTCTGTTGGTTGAGGCATTGGTATTAAAGGCAAGGACCCAGTTTCATTTCCCTGTGGAGCCATTATTCAACCTTTGCAAAATTTAATAAAAGGGGGGGGGGGTGGGTACGACACTACTATCATTCAACTGATTTCACATTTATTTTTTTTATCAAGGAAAGTTGCAAAGCTGTTGTATATTTACAGAAATGCACAGTGCACACGAGTTTAGAGCGTAGCTTCTAATTGGTTCCATCTTTTATTAGGCCATGCTTTTAATTAGCATATTCTTCTTCAGAGCTTTTATTAAGGCTTGGCCTTATTATTAAGCTTGGCCCAGTAAAAGTTAAACATTACCATGAGGGGCCAATGGCATTCTGTTCAGGCATTTCTTTCCCTACAATGAAAAAAAAATGAATTTTCAACTATGTATTTACATGTATATTGAAATTAGACTTTGTAAGTGAACTTAGTCCATAGTCCAAATTCTTTTGTTTTCTTACATATAGCACTATAATCATTTCATCGGATGACATCGAGATAGATGACATGCCAAGCTACTCTAGTGCAAGAGTTCAGGAAAGGTAGGGAAAAGGATCTCTTATTGAATTTTTCAGCAAGTATCATACATGAAGAAATTTCCTCCCAAATAATGGAATGATGAGATTAAAATATAAGTTGTATCTTAAAGAAAAGCCAGTAGCCAAAAAAGAGAGGTAATCTGACCGTTTGAGAATGGCTAGTAATATCAAGGAGGTGTACTTGGGGTCATGGCTTTTTCTGTGCTGTAATTTTCTTAGTGATGAAATAAGGGTCAGATATTACAGCTTTAATCCAGTACATAGTTTAAAGGGGAAACACAATAAACCTTTGTGCCTTTAATGAATAGTAACTTCAATGTACCGGTATTTAAAACCAATTTTCTCTTTTCACATAAACTGAATCCACTGGAATTGGTTTATTATTTAGAGATAGACAGCAGACTGTTCCATCTTGATTTTTTTTTATTTTAGCATTCAAATTTATTTATTCAGTCTGTTGATTTCATTGAACTATATCATGATTCAACCTGCAGTATTGATGGTTCAAAATATAGTTTAGTAGGCCTAATAATTCGATAAAACACTATATGTCATTCGTTACACATGTATTTTCTAAGAATGTCTGCATTGGAAAAAAAATGTATTGACATGTTTATTAATAAATGGCTTTAAAAGTGAACTTATATTCCATTATTTTGTTTTCATACACATAGCACTATAATCATTTCATCTGATGATGAGACAGATGACATGCCAAGCTGTTCTACTGCAAGAGTTCAGAAAAGGTAGAAATGTATAGCTATATCTCTAAATTATTGAAGTTTCCAGCTACCACAGATCACTTGTGAGTAACTTTGAGATTTACTGCAAAATATATCTCCCAAATTAAGTGTTTGGTTTGGGAACCTGGTGGTCCCTGCATCAAGCATATGGGAAATACAAAGTTGAATAATCAACAGGTTAACTTACTCTTTTGAACACACGAATCATTGCCAAATTATTAATGAAAGTAAATATGATATTGGAGGAATGACCTTTATGTAGAATATATCTATTCCAAAGGGGCAATTGAAATGTAATGGAGTAACTGAATGTGTCATCTGATTACTGCGATGTGGTATATTGGCCCTCCCATTTCCTGAAACAGGCAAGATAAGCAAGTTCTTATACATGTATTTCTTTTTCTGGATGTCTTGTACAAGATTCTATTCAGATAATAAACTTGAACTGACAATATTATTAAGGATAGGGGGATACTGGGGAAAGAGAATCGGTTATCGATGTCACCCGTGATAGAATATCAGTGTAAAGGGAATATGTGTTCTACATTATGTTTGCAGAACTGCATGTATGAAGTTCAGTACACTTTAATAGAATTTGTTTGTTTCTGTCACCAGGTCTCGGCCAGAGTTCATTCAGCCGAATGAACCGAAGCGTGTGAAGACAGCCAGTTTGAATGTATGCTCTACCGGGAAAAATGGCATGCCATCAAAGCCAGCAAAGCTGTATTCAGGGATAGCACAAGTGTAGCTTCACTGATGCTATCCACAGCTACCAAGGTAAACCCTGGTCTTCCAGTAGCATGTGACGATGAATTCGCCTTTCTTGTGGATACTTCCATTCTTGAATTTGACCAGGACCTTACATGCGACGAGACCGGCAAATACAATTTTTTTTTTCTCTATGTATTAATTAGTCACTTTGCCCAAGCCAGAGCAATGTGCACCCCCCCCCCCTTCTTCTAACCTACACCACTGCATTAATTGCATATAACAAGTGACACATTTTCTCGATAATTGTGAGATAAATCAGATCTAACAGCATAGAGTTAATATAATTCTATGGATCAAACATATACATGTGTGCATTGAGCATTATTGTAGCCAGGGGAGGGGAGGGGGCACACTGTGTCCCTTACAGTCCTCCTGCACCTTAAGAGCATTTTCTAGTAAATTTGCTGACCTTTTCTAAAATTGTATAGGAAACAATTTGATGCATAACCATGATAACTTTGGTATGCCTGTCTTGCCTGATATCTTTTGTTGCCATGTCAACCATAATTGGCAGCCATGCCAAACAAGAAGGTTGTGTTTTTTCCCCCTAATACCATTCCATTTCACAATGAATCCTTGGGTTTTACTGCTTCAGTTTTCTCAAGGGTCTAAATATGAAGTTACAATTTTTGAATGGGTTATAAATAATTGCACATGTGTATATGATTTTCCCTTTTCTCTTGTGAAGAAAACATACAATCGATATGAAATAATTTTGATAAAAGAATTTTAAGTTGTATACAGAAAAAGAACAATTTTATCCCATTTTATGCATTTCTTTATGTTCCGAATAACACCCCACTTGTTCACCTTTCCGAACATCAACCTCATTGAATCGAACTTAAGGGCAAACATGAAAATGTAACTTGTGATGACGGACAAACTTGATTGCATTCTTCTTGATGTTTTATGCGTTAAAAATAAATGTGATAAAATAATCACTGAAACTTTTTATGGCAAGTTCTGGGCACAATTTGTCCTTGTCGGTGTATGATGAGTAGAAAATACAGTCATGGCGGGGAGGAGGTGACATTAAAAGAAAATAGCTCGAAATTCTATTAAGAAGCACAAGTGATATTAAACAACAACTATTTAGGTCGAATGGTCAGACAAACAGAACTGAATAGCACTGGACCAACTTGGGGAGTAGCTGAAATTGATAACTGCAATGGTACGATGTGATGATATATCTATAGACCAAGGGTCATTGGACAAACTAAAGTCTGGATAAAACTAAACGGCTTGCCATGGATTAATTACGTAGGCCTTTAAATCAATGAATAGCGCGGCGCCAGGATATTTTGAAGGGGGGGGGGGACCCATACATGACTACGTTTTAAATTGAAAAAATAGGGGTATGATACAATTACATAACTCCTAGTCCTCTTTTTCCCCGTGTCTTTTTTACGCCTTTATATAAACAAAACAAAAAATATGTAGGTATTATATAGTTCCATGACCCAGTTCTTCCTTTCCCCATCATGCTTTATTTTTTCCTTGTTCAGCCTTGTTCTTTTCTCTCTCTCTCTCCTTTTCTCCTCTCCCTGCCCCCTATAAGGGCGCCCCTACATTTTAAATGGTTTTAGAATGATTTTACCCGATGCTTCGTAATTTGAAGTTACCTTTTTCATAAATGTTCACGCAAAGAATTAGTCTTATGTCAATGACCACCATTACAAAAAAATAACATTTTTTTTCCACCTGATTTACCCGACCTTTCGTAGATAAAGGGGCTGTTTTCACGAAAGGTCGGGTTACGCGATAACGCGGCCCGACGCGAAGGCCCGATGGTTCGAAGTAAGCCGATAATTTCTTAGTTCAATTTATGTCAGTTCGAAAAGTAAAAGAAAGAAAGGAGAGAAAAGTTCTCAGGAAATCGTGCAAGACCACCTCTCCTGCCCTGTATTAGTACGTTATCCTGACAAGCCCGCTCGAGGTGCATTTCGAGGGCGTCTCAGGAGTACAAAAATTGTATTCCCTATGTCTCTCAAACGTGAGCAGGGGGCGCTCTATCTGATACCTCGTAGAACTTGATTTAAAATTCCGCAGGTGCAAATTTATGTCAAGTCGATCAGATTAATATCAGCATTATTATTTTTTTACGCAAAAACATTTATAGTAGAGTAAATACTGACATGCAAGGGCCATATGATAAAGTGAAAGTGACAATAAAGGTGCACACATAGATTAATTAGGTGAAAACATCATCGATTACATCATAAACAATTCCCCCCCCCCCCAAAAAAAAAGAATACACTTTGCTCAGGAAAGTATTATGGTCACGAAAATAATAATTTGCTAAAGTTTAGTTCTCTTTAGTCTTGACTACACCCTGTTATAATGGTTGCCATCCTGGCAGCCAATTTGAATTCTATGAGTCCTTTTGAAATGTCTGATAAGAGCACTTTTGTGTCTTAACTGCGAGATTCTCCACTTTACGTTCCGCATCAGGGATATTGTTAACATTTAATTCAGCAAGTAATAGGGCTCGTTGAACAATAAATCTAGGGCAAACATATAAGAACTGGTATATCGTTTCTCTTTCATGACAAAATTCACACAATCCAGTTGTGTGTCTTCCCGTCTTAAGAAGGAAGTCATTTAATCCCAAACCTCCCAAACGTAATCTCTGAATCATTTTTTCACCTCTTTTATCTGTGCAGAGATAATCAAAGGGAGTTTTTTCAGAGACAGCTTTCTGGTATTTTCTTAATTCTGAAGTTGACTTGTCCCATCTCTTCTGCCATTCCTTTCTTGCAAGGACTCTTACAATCTTTTTTTGTTTCTTGGATATTCAAACCATTATTAATCTCTTTCTTGTTTTAGGGCTGCCTTTGCATAGAAGTCAGCCGTTTCGTTTCCATTAACCCCACAGTGAGATGGAATCCACTCTATGCAAATCAATATACCTTTATATTTTAGACAAGTTGCGGTAATTATGATTTCTCTAACGATATTATCCTCATTGTTTTCCTTCACCGCTTCAATAGCTCTCAGAGAATCGGTAAAAATCGCCACTTTATTATAAACGTCCAGATTTTCCAACCACTGCAGTGCCAAGACAATGGCGACCAATTCCGATCTATACGATGATGTAAAATTTTGCATTTTTCATTCGATTACCCACATAGCAGGCACGTAAAATGAAGCAGAGGCATTGCCGTGCGCCGGGTTTCTAGAACCATCAGTGTAAATATGGAGATTCTCTTTCCATTTTGTATTAATATACTCCACAGTTGTGTTGTATTGATAAAAAACGTTGTCACTGTTGGACACAAGCTCATGCAGCTTCAATGACACTTCTGATGGAGAGAGATGCCAAGGAGGCATGGGTGTATATGACTGAAAAGATTCAGTTGTGTAGAGTATCTCATCTTCCAAAACTCTTAATCCAAAAGGTTTTCGTGCTTTCTTATTTTTTTCGTATTTAAATTGCCAACAGTTCTTCAATGATGATTGGAGTGGGTGTTTGGCGTTTTGTCTTATTTTTGCTTTGTAAACCTTGCTAAGCATGTGTCTTCTCAGATCAAGTGGTAATTCACCAGTATCTACCTGTAAGGATTCTAGGGAGGTACCCGGCAACGCCCCAGTTTTAAAGCCTGGTGTTGAATTGTCAACAAGAAGTTCTTCACATGATCATGAGCTGAATCATATGCTTCTGCTGCATAATCCAACAATGGCCTGATGACCACTTTATAAAAGTTCAAAAGGCTTTTATAACTACTTCCCCACATAGTCCCCACTAGTCTTTTCATTATATTTATTTTCTCTTTAGCTCTTGTTACAATCATATTTATATGTGGTCTCCATGTTAACTTTCTATCCAGTATTACTCCTAAAAATGGATGTTCGTCCTTTTGTGGTAAGGGGACCTCATTTAATTCAATCTGTACACATTTGTTAGTGTTACTAAAAAGCAAAGTAACATATTTTTCTTTAGAAAGGGTAAAACCCCATCTGCTGAACCACTCATTTAGGATATTCACATAGGTTTGTACTTTTCTTTTTAGAAAATCAATGTTTTTTCCACTTTTCCATATAACATAGTCGTCTGCGTATATAGAAAAACTGACAGATTCGTCCATTGGTATGTCCGACAGCATTGAATTGAACAGGACTGGACTTAGGGAACTACCCTGCGGTAGCCCTTCATCTATGTCCTCTATAACTGAGAGGTACTTATTTGCCCGGACCTGGAAAGAGCGCCCGCTTAAATAGTTCCATAGGAACTTAACTATGTTGCCTTGGAAACCAAGTTTATTAAGTTTATAAATCAGGCCTTTCTTCCATAGTCTAATAGTCATAATCCATAGTCATAGTCATAAGCCTTCTCCATGTCAAAGAAAACGGCCAGGGTGTGTTCTTTATTCCCAATACGTTTTTGAATGTCATTTTCAAGTTGAGTTATATTGTCTTTAGTGCTTCTTGCCTTTCTAAAAGCACTGTGGCAAGATAGCAACAAACTATGTTTTTCGTAAACCATACCTTTCTTTGATGATTTTCTCAATTATTTTAATGAAACAGTCATTAAGAGCGACAGGCCTGTAGGAAGAAACGTCTGTAGCTTCCCTATGTGGTTTCAATATTGGGACTACGACGCAATGCTTACACTGGAGGGGAACAATTCCTGTTTCCCATATGTTATTAATTATGGCTAACATTACCTCTCCCTTTGTGTGAGAGATTTGTATATACATCATACCCAACGCCATCTTTACCTGGAGAAGACTCTTTACATTTTTTTAATGATATTCTCAATTTGTACATGGTAAAGGGTTCATTAAGGACACAACAACCGTTAGCATCACCGAATGATGAAATGATATCCTCACATTTTTTAACAATATCTATTTGTTCAGGGGTAAAAACTTTGCCCTTTAAACTATCGTTTATGTTTTTAAAGTGGTTGGCGAAGGTATCCGCAACGTCACTGCCAGTAACTACGGAACTATTCTCTCTCATGAGAACAATGTTTTTCCTGGGCGAAATACCATCATTATTGATCCTTTTAATAATTTTCCACATCTCGGATAAAGGGGTAAAACGATCAATGTCTTGACAGTACTTTTCCCAGTAAACTCCTTTGGCTTGCCTTAAAGTTTTCTGGGCAATATATCTTTTCTTCTTAAAATCCTCAAATAAATGTGGATTGGGTACTACATAACTTCAATTTGCTCCTTGCTCTATTTCTCTCTTTTATTCTAGAGAAACATTCTTTATTCCACCATGGTACTGGGTTTTTCTTAATATACTTGGTAGCTCGATGTCCTTTCAAATTTTCCAGGGTAATCTTAATTGATTCCATGAAAGTATCGAACTCTATGACCTTGTCTTCTTTCTCTAAGGTATTCCATTGCTCATCAGTTTGCCGCCTAAATTCATCGCAATTTACATTCTTTGTGGATAACATTGAACTGATAGAATGGGAGTGGTCGATCTTTGTTTGCGTACCATTCCCTTTCAGTATGTTCAACTCACTTAAAAATGGATAATGGCCACTTCCAAAACTGTTATTCAGGACCTGCCACTTTGCTGTGTTCGCTGTACAAGGGCGGGCTAATGTTAGATCCAAACAAGAAAATCATTTAAGAAAACAAGATTTCTCTGTTTGCAAAATCTTCCACTACTTTACCATTTGCATCTGTTTTTTTTAACTGCCCCATAATGTATTATGGGCATTAAAGTCTCCCAATATTACAAAGTTTTTTCCCCTCACATTCTTGAAAAGTTTATTCAGCGAATCTGTGCTAAGTTTGCTGCAGGGGTTATAGAAATTAACTACATTTAATACCTCATCATCCAATAAAGTTTCTAATATTATCTCCAGATCATCGTGTTTAAAAACACTTTTGTAGTTTAGTGAAGAATGGACGTACATAGCGCAACCCCCTCAGGACCCTCCTTTTCTATTCCTATATTCACACATATATTCTGGTATCTGCATGACCCTCCCCTCTTCTAACCAAGTTTCTTGTACACAAATAATTTCTAAGGGTCTTTTTTGTTGATTCAAAAATATAATTAACTCATCCCCGTGGCATTCAAAACCCTGTGCATTCCACTGGAGAATGCTGAATGCCACGAGGGTGATCAGACTAGTAGAATAGGCTGCGAATTGACTGTAAATCAACGTCTGAAGGATGTAAACCCAGAGTATCTTTCAAAATATGTGTTATTTCATCAAATGGATTAGTCAGGTTTTGTTACTATTCTGATTAGTTTGATTTGATTTTATCAATATCCGTTTCACAACATAAGTATGATAAATATAACATGACAAGGTCGAAAATACTGCAAAACATGATAAAATAAATATAACCTAATCTTAGACTTGAGGAACAAAATTCAACAAATGAAACAAAATCTAATATGACATCTGTGTTTTAAAGTAAAACGGAGGGTCTTGCCTCTGGATTAGTCTAATTATGAAAGAAATAAGTGTGATGTCTGAAGCACCTATCAAGAAATTACTATGCGTTTGTCCTACATTCTTAGATATTTTACTTGTCACCTCTGTTTTGGTAGAAAATTGCGAATCCGAGACAATTTCCATTTCGGTTTGATCAGAATCTGCGTTTCCTTTCTGAGTGTTTATTCTATTAATTTGATTTGTTACTTTTATTATTTCTGCCTTGTTTACAAGATGTTTTCCCCGCTTAATTTCCTCATTTTGTTCAGAGCATAGTCTCACTGCTTGTGCATATGAGATGAGATTTTGTATTTTGATTTGCCGCACTTCTTGTGCTTCTTTTGAGGCCTCACAACCTTTATAAGCAGCCGAATGGTTACCATTGCAATTTACACATTTGAAGTGTTGTCGCTCCAGCTCGCAATTTTCTACATAATGTCCAAGGCCACATCCGGGGCACCTTTCTTTTGCACTATACCCCCTTCTAAATGCCCGTATCTTTGGCATTTAAAGCACCTGGGTGCTGGTAGAATGTATTCCTTGACTGTTATTTTCTGGAAGCAAAATTCAACATGTTCTGGAACTTGGGGTAGAGAAGAACAATATTACAGTCTTTAGGGGCTTCAAATCACCCTCAATTCTCTTTTTCATTCTCTCAACCTCCACTACTCTGCTATTTTCTTGAATCTTCTTCTATTTTCTAGAATTTTCTATCTTCAGAATATCTTCCTCAAGGCTTCTAGAGAAATTCCAAATATGACCCCTTTCGAGGCAGGGGTTTTTCCTCTATTTTGACTAGAATATTGCCAATCTCTGGTATCTGAGTTAAGGCTTTACGTTGCTTCTCATTTTTACACTTTACTATTAAAGAGACCCTTCTTACCACCTACAAACTTAATGAAGTCAGGGGGAGACCTGCAAGCCTTTCCAATATCCTTCTTGACAGTTAGTTCATTAGCTACACTAAGGTTTTTATTTCTCTCAATGGGTATTAAGAGTACCTTTAGGTGGTCTGCTTTTGTGGCATTTATTCCTGTTTTGAAAGGAGTTGACGGCAGTGTGCCAAAGTCGGTGTCCGCTGCCAGCTCGTCCACATCACTCAAACTACCTTCTCTCAATCTTTTCTTTGCTAATTTTAGCTTCCTTATAACTTGAAATCCCACCTCCTCTTCTGGGGGCTTCCGGTGAGCTAGATTCTCCGCCATTGTGGTTTGGCGGGAAATTCAAGCCCTCGCTATCTAAGTGCAAAGTGCGTGAAAGGACCGAAAATGACAGCTTACCCTTCTGCAATCCGGAATTTCCCTAAAATTAGCAATTGCAAAATCCAAAAGGATCCAAGGAATAAATCCTAATTCATAATTCCTATATATATCTAAAATGAAAAGGAAAATGAAAAGGAAACAACATAGCACAACATAGCACAACTCGACCTAAACGAGCTCAGGGTATTTATGGTAAGAATGCGGACGTCGGAGGAAACGGTGGCCGGTCGGGTCGGCGGCAGGTGGTCAGTGGTGGCGCTGTGACTACGTGGAGTTGTGTGGGGAGGTGGCGGCTTGTTTTTTGAGTGGAGTGGTAGGCTTGGTCGTCGGCGGAGCGGCGGGCTTGGTTGTCGGCGGAAGTGTGGCATGAGTGGATGAAGAATGTTTGATGCCTAGGTGAAGGATTGGGTGCCAGATGTTGTTAGGTGAAGTCCAGTGTCCTGGAGTACTGTGTCGTGTCGCTGTATCTCAATGGCATCTCTGACTCGTCTGGTATGCCAATGTTTGATGTTGGAGATGAGTTTGCTGTCAGCCTAGTCAATGTAGTGATCTTCTTGTTGTGCGTGCTTAACGATGGCTGACTTGTTCCAGTCGCTGAGTGAGACTTTGGCAGGATTTGTGTTCCTTGAGTCTTGTGTCAAAGTTGCAGCCTGTTTTCCTGATGTAGACTTTACCGCAGTCGCATGGTATTCTGTAGACGTCTGGTTGCTTGTTGGGAGTTTTTTTTCCTTGTGTGAGCGCAAAATTGAGTGGAGCTTCTTTGAGTATCGGTGTCTGACTTTGAAGTTGGCTGGAATGAGGATGTGGTGTAGTTGGTGCGATGTCTTGCCTAGGTATGGGAGGACAAATGTGCCGGGTCGGTTGTCAGTGGATTGGTTGCAGGTGGTTGTGTCTGTACGCTGGTGCCGTAGTTTGTTGAGTGGAGACCTTGGTGCTGAGGTACTGATTGATGGTGGTGAGTGCATTGGAGATGTAGGTTAGTTCTTGTTGGAGGTGGTCCTTGTCACTTAGTTGATGGGCGCGTTTGAAGAGAGAGTTGGAAACTAATTGCCGGATGGATGGGTGTTGGAAGGAGCGGTTGTTGAGTTATCAATCTGTGTGGGTTGGTTTTCGGTAGACCTGGTGCGAGAGGAACCCTGATGTGGTCTTTTTGACGAGGACGTACAGGAATTGGATTTAGTCGTGCAGTTTGGTTTCCATAATGAATTTGATGTCTGGGTGCTGCTTGATGATGTGGTGGAGAAAAAAATTGCAGGTCTTTTGTGTCGTGGGGCCAGATAACGAAGGTGTCGTCCACATATCTGAGCCAGAATGAGGGTTGCTTATCGGCGGTCTTGAGTGCTCGGTGTTAGAAGTGCTCCATGAAGATGTTAACGATGATCGGTGAAAGAGGTGAACCCATGGAGGCCCTTTGAGTTGCTTGTAATAGTTGGTGCGCCCCTTGAAGGAGTTGTAGTTGAGGAAGATGAGGAGAAGATCGTGAATCTGGTTTTGGGTGAGATTGGCTCTGGAGGCGAGGCTTCAGTCGGTGATGAGTCGTTTTTATGATATCGCAGGCTTCAGTGGCCGACATCGAAGGTGACAAGGGTGTCGGTGGGTTGGAGCTGAGTCGTGGAGATGATGTCGAAGAAGTACTATGAGTTGGGGATGTGGTGCTTGGTGAGTCCTACGAGTGTTTGGAGTATAGTAGCTATGTAGCTTGCCGTGTTATAGCTGGGGGATCCTCTGGTAGAGATGATTGATCGAAGTGGTGTGTCCGGTGTTTGTATCTTGGGTTGGCCAAATACGATGGGACATGTCCCTGGTGATGAACGGAGTTGGAAGTAGAGTGGCTTGGGCATGGCGTCGGTGCGGCGGAGTGCGAGCAGCTTCTGGTTGATCTTCATTTCTATGGCAGGGGTTGAGTCGTGCTTGAGTTCTTGGTAGGTGTCAGTGTCCTTCAGTAGTAGTAGTCCTGTTGGTCCATGACGCCAGTAGCATCGCCCTTATGTGCTTGAAGTATGTGGATAATTTTATTTTAGCGATTTCCTTAACAGGTTACTGTTCGTCCTTGGTAAATTTGGGTTTTGGTGGTTTGGAATCGGCGAGTGCGTTGGCTACTTTGCGTCGGCTGCTATCTTGGAGAGAAATTGGAGTTTGGATTCAACCTGTTGTATGACCTCAGAGAAAGGAATCTTCTTAAGAGCTACCTCGAAGTTCAATCTTAAGGAGGTCGTCTTTCCATTTCAATATTTCTGCCTGTATTTCCTTCCCTTCTTCATATTACACATAGTGAACCGTAAACCTTCGCCACGTTAGATTTAATGACGTTTTTTTTTTATTTTTACAATTAATGATTAGCAATTCCATTTTAATTTCATTTGATTTCAAACTGTTATTAACTTCAGTGACTGCATAACCTTTTATGGTATTTTGTAATACATAACACACAACTGTGTATGGTCCGCTTACATATAAACTTGGGGCGCACAGAAAGGAATCTGATTCAATCCAGTACAACTACTCCTTTGCCAAAACATTTAGAAAATGCAATAGCACATTATGGTGAAAAATCACCATAAAAAGCCCCTCACCTGGCTGCCATAGACTCAATTATTAGAGACATGTTTTGTGATAAGTGATATACAAATAATGTTATTTGTCTATTATTAGCATTACTATGTAGGTGGTAGTTAAGACTGAAGTTTTAAGCTTCGTTTCTACCTCAAGAATAGGAACTACAGTACGTTTGCATGTCCTGGATCAATAATGCGAGCGCGAAGTGCTAGCTGATTATTTTTTTTTATTAGATGAAAACCATTTCAGGATTCTTGTCGGTTTTCAGTATTATTTATATTTTGCACATTTTTTTCTCATTTGTTGTGCTTTTAATCCATTTTTTTATACCATAAACCGGGATAAAGTAAAATAACACATCCTAATGTAGCATATAAAATGGTGGTAAAATAAACGTTGAACATCCCATGCGCTTGGTTGCGGGAAGGGGTAATTATTTTCAAAGATAATCTCGTGTAGAAAGAAAACATAGACATAAATATTGTTATTCTACATATTTTATTCTGGATTTTTTTTCATTTCTCCATCCTCTGCTTCTATCACCATCTGAAATGGATGGTTTCATTCAATAACTATAAATCGAAAAAAAAATCCGAAAGAAAACAATGATACCATTCATGCGTATATGCGATAATCAATACTACGATAATTAATTATCATGATTATCTTGAAAGTACAGAAACTAGATTGTTTAATGGCACTCACTACAACACCGTACTCTTTAAATTTTGTACAAGCATTGAATCTTTCTCTAAACTCACTTAGCGAACGAAATTTCCCTGAATTATCCAAAATATCATTTATAAACCTTACTTATTTGTAAGTGCCAACATTTTTGCTCGCCCTCGAGTTTTAAATTTTTTTTAAACATACGCTATATTGTGATCCCTCTGAATGTTTTGGTAACCTTTATCTTCCCAGTATGTTTCACAAAAGTAAAATCACTCAAATAATACATAGCAATAAAGAAAAAAAGTGCAACAAGGAAACAATGAAGTAAATATACTTTTACGTTTGTACTCACTTGATCCTCTATACGGCTTACCTCCACCAATATTGTTGTAACCATTTCAATTGATGCGATTCTCTGGTCTTGTGTCGAATTCTGAAAAAGTGGCATTCAATAATAATGATATTAATTATAATTATGATGATGATAATAATACTAATATGAATAATGGTAATAATAATATCAACGATAATAGTATTATCATCAAGATGGTGATAAACTCAGATAATAGAAGTGAATGAAAAATCATGGAATATTGTGTTGAAATATATTAAATGGAACAGAAGATTAATCAGAAAATTGTGATTAATAGTATATTGTTTAAAAGCAAAGGTACCATGGAGAAAGGTGTGTTGCAAATGTACTAGTATTAAATGATTGAAAATATCGGTGAAGGTTAGAGGATATTCCATGATTGATTCGAGCAGCTTAAAATATTTTTATTTTATTTGTAACACCACATTCGAGCAACTGCACCTTTATCAATATGAATTGGATAATAATGTTTTAATGGTTCATTATGACCTTTTTTGTCTTTGCTCAGGGGCGAGTTTGAAATAGTTTATTCATAGTCAATAACATATATTATTTCTTAGAAAAAATGAAATTTTATTGTTTTTTTAACAGAAGGTTTTAGAGAGGAAAGTCGCTCGCATGCATGTATGTCGTCAGAAATCATAAAGTTAACATTCCTAATAACTTTGTTTATATTAAATAAATCTTGCTCGATCTATTTTCATTTCCTCGTTATTTTTACAAACAAAGTTGTCAGGGTAAACCTCCACTTTAAAAGACAAAATAATTTCGAAATTCCACATTTCCTTTATGTCAATACAATATCTTATTTAACTTGCATCGTATACAACTTAACGTACTTTAAGTAGTTTAGGATTAACTTGGATTGCTCAGTTTTTGTTCGTTAGTTACTTTACTAATAAACAATTATTGGTATATTTTATGACACATTTCTTATATCAAAACGAGCTTCAGAAAAGTTTATTCACCGTGTGTCTTTCAGTATGCATCGAGGCTACACATGGATTATTTATTAACTTATCTGCGCCGAAAAGACAAAGAAAAAATGATAAAAAGGTGGGAAACTGCTGTTCCACCTCCGTTGTTTAGTGGTTGAAGCACCGGGTTTCAGGAACCGGGTTCGATTCGCAGCGGAAGCACTATTTCAACCGTTGATCATGTTGATCATGATGATTCAGAATGGATACCAGCTCTGATGGAACTTGACTACGCATCTATTATTCCCTCTTTTTCATTTGTTTTAAAATACATACACATATATATATATATATATATATATATACACACACACACACACGTATACATATATTGGTCAAAATGATGTGAACCCAAAACCTGAAAGTGCCCCTTATCTTTACGCTGAGTTTTTAAATGTAGACATCAACAATACAATGTTCGACGAACCACGAGGAACAAATTTAATCATTTTAAATGGATAGTCCAGGCGGAAGATGTTTATATCCTGATAGATAGAACAAAAGTCACAAAACAAAATGCTAAAAATTTGATCAAAATCGGATAACAAACAAAGTTATTGCATTTTTAATGGGGATGCGACATTATCAGCCCACCTAATGAGTATTCATGACGATGTTTTTCTATAACTGTTTTTGCAAAATAAACTTTAAAATTCAATAACTTCGTTTTTTCTCATGCGATTTTGATGAATTCATTTTGCTCCGTAAATTTTTACTCTACTTATTAAGATATAAATATTTTCAGTCCGGACAATCTCTTTGATATTTTATAACTTGACTCCACATTCCATTACTGAATATATGAAAACCTGACGGAACTTTAAAACTTCAAATGTATTACTTTTTGCGGGGCTCGCTAAGTTTTTAAGCACCGTTAAATGTATACACAATAAAACAAAATAAGACCCCCTATATCAAAATTCTGTAACTTTTAAACGGAATAATTTTGAAATATGTTATTTTGTAGGTATATTTCTACAGTCATTGAGCAACTCATTGGGGAAAATGAGATTGATCGGTAGAGTCATGCATGAGTAATCAAAGACTGAATTAAAAATGACCATTTTTGAAAGTCACAAGAGTTGTTTCTCAGGTTGTGTATTCGTCAGAGATACAAACTCACAGTAAGTTTTGTATTCCTGACGAAGACGCGGGGTTAGCGTCAAAAATTTACAAATTTACAAACAAGTTTTGTTGGATCTGCAATGTATTACCTCTTTTTCTCTTGTGTTTTATATATACACATATATATATATATATACATAAAAATTTGTGAAGTTCTACATGCACAACAGCTTTGGCAACTCTTTTATTTTAAATATTGTGTGAAAGAAATGGATGAAGAGAACAATGGTAGGCGTAGCTTAAATCAAGGTTCCCCAGAGCCATCTACCCTTTGGAAAAATTGGTGATGCCGAAAAAAAAAAATAACCCTATGGCAATCAAACCCGCACCCCCAGCCGGTGCTTAACCACTAGACCACAGAGACGGGTTAGTGGTTATTTTAAATATTGTGTAAAGAAATGGATGAAGATAACAATGGATGGCGTAGCTTAAATCAAGGTTCCCCAGAGCTATCTACCTTTTGGAAAAATTGGTGATGCCGAAAAAATGTCTCTGCCGGGAATCGAACCCGGGCCCCCAGCTTTGAACGCCGGTGCCTTAACCACCTTTACACAATATATATATATATATATATTATATATATATATATAATATATATAATATATAATATATATATGTGTGTGTGTGTGTGTGTATAATGTATGTTTATGTGTGTATATAAATACTTTACCTCCCAAAGGGACCAAATCATTTTTTTGTTCATTCTTCATAAATCAACATTTTACGCACATCTGGGTTTTCTTTTGGGATGTTCTTACACTACGTTCAAGAGTCGTCAAAAAAGGTAACAAAAATGCCCCCCCCCCCCCAAAAAAAAATACTTGGAGATGTCTCTTATTTCACATGATTCTATTTGTTATGGATCCAGTCCCATTCACATGAAAACTAATTTCAAATTGGTGCCATGTCAGTCGAAACTGATACATGTAAGTAGTAAACAGGCAAGTAAATAAGCAGGGGAGGAGAAACGAACTATTATATTCAATGTTAAAAATCCTGTACATCTATTACCATCAGGACTTTTCATGCACTATCTGGACCTTTCATGCAAAAGGGACTAAATCCCCCCCCCCCCCAGCTCAAAAAAAAATATGTATACAAAATTCAAATGCAGTGAAATATATCTGCAGGATCATTTAACTGTCATTTCTATAAGGATCTGTTATCACAGGGAACAAAGCTTCTGGAGGGGAAATATCGATATAGGTGAAATGAACAAAAAATCAATATACATATATGAAGATTAAACAGAGGTATATATATTCCTTTTCCAAAGAAAGCGAAAATTTAACATCCATTTTTAATATTCCTTTTTGAAAATTGCGGGAATTGGAATATATAATTAGTTCAATGCACTTGGTAAATTACCATTCAGCAGGTTAGACAATTACAAAAAAAAAGGAAAAAAGATTTGGTCCCTTCTGCCCGTTAGCTCTTCAAATACTTATTTGAGATCAAGGAGTATGGAGAGGGCCGTTGCAAGATCAATTCCATTTCTTCAAGATTTCGGGCACATGCCCTTCATAAATTATAGTAACTACTACTTATTAAGCGCCTTTTGAACAGTTACAAAGCGCTATATCATCAGGAGCTAAACCTATTTACAAAATATACTTTTAACAACGATAAATACAATACAATGTATAAAGAAGATGAGTAAAAAAACAAGGTACATTAATCATTAATAATTACTTATATCAGGTAATGGCGAGTCAATATATAACATAGTATAGCATAGTTACCTTAATATCTGCAAGTAGAGTGTATTGCTAACAGTAATGTTAAGTGTGAAGTGAGGTCTTTACTACGTTACATATCGACTCACCATTACTTTATATTAGTAATTAGTTATAATTAATCTAAAGGAGAACCGTACACGTCAACCACCAAGGCTGATCACACCTGTAAAACATTTACCTTTCGCGAATTAGGATATCCCTCGCTTTGATCAGGAAGCAGCCGCCAGGGCCTCGACAAGAGGCTAACTACAATCAGGCTAACCCGACTGGTGCAGGAGCGTTTTTTAAACAATATCATCTCAGATTAATATTCTTGAAACATACAAAAAGGTTAAATAACACTATGAGCATAAAAAATAATTCGAAAAAAATTGTTGCTCTTTAATGAGAAAATCTTCCTTGTGGTTCATTTGTTGTTCCTCCCAAATAATTATACTGATAATTAGTTTTCTACTATATCAATAAAATTCTTACCTGTGAAAAGCGAAGTAAAAAATCTGTCGATACAGTTACCAAGTCTTGCATTTGCCCTCTTCATTTATTCAGCTACCAATACGTATGAATGAGAAAACTTAATCAGAGTTATGCTAATCTGATGGCAACCAAATAATCAGGCTGCTTCTTCAGACACAGGTTATCGGTTACAGATAGGATAATGATGAGCTGTGAGTGAAGAACTGGATTACAAAGCCGATTTCATGATAATAACGTCGATCAATCCACGCCTCTTGCCTGCATGACATTAACCAATGAAATATTGTTGTCTATAGCTCCGTTATCATATTATTTGCATACAATACTTTAGGGGTGGTATTTAGAATTTCGGGAGTCATATGATTTAACGAGTTTCAATTATTTACAATTTCGATGACGTGCAAATGTTTCTCAGAATAGTACATCAAATATTCCTATAATATGCCTCATCCTATGTACTTTTTATATAACCCAATTGATGTCCATTTTCGCGCACTTTAACGTGATGCAATTTCGGATTTCAATTACTAGCAATTTGTGCATTGCAGTTGGTAGTATTGTTTTAACCTTTTAAAATGCACTTAAGTTCGAAAGCTTGTGAATTTTACGATTTTACGATTGCCATTTAAAATGACAGCCATTCAAATTTACAATGTAGCTTTACGAGCAGCTGCCCCGTATGTACTATGTCCATTTGTAAGTAATGAAGACATTTTAAACCCCATTTTTTAAAGAAATATAGGATTTTTGGACATACTTGACCGCTGACTATCCTTGTAACTTTTCCAAATGTAGTACTTGACCCTTAAAAACATTGAATATAAGCAGAATTAAAGATACTAACATAAGCAATAGATGAATGGTATATTTTTAGGCTTTGGCGGCCATTTTAGACGCCATCTTGGATTTTTGGGTATTCTTGTCTGCTTACGTTCACTCTAACCTGTATCAATAGGTCTTTTACACTTTTAACTCATGAAATATGCACCAAAATTTGATGTCTAGGTCGGATAATGAGAGCGTTGTGCCCATTCTCTGTCGGATGGCGGTCATTTTGGACGCCATCTTGGATTACGAAAAACCCTCAAGGAGGATATATGAGGACTTTTAGTATGTTATTCTAGACATATTTCTGACCTATCCTGAAAAAAATTAGCTTGTTACCAGAAATTACATTTTAAGCCTATTTTGGCCTAATGCTCTTGGACTAAATATGGAAATATCGCAGTTGTATCATTTTAAAATTGTTGTAAATATTGCCATTACTTTGATTTTAACAAATCAGGAGCCGCCATGTCGGCTTATGTCCCATATAAAGTTCGTGGTGGCGGCCGTGGAATTTACAAAATTTACAGTTGTTCTCTATTTTCTGTTTAACATACAGTGATAAACTGATGCCATTTGGCAAAGTTGACACGATATTTCCTAAACCTTGACAAATCTATTAGTTTTAACTATATACAGTCAATGTTGCACATTTTCGACCTATAATATTGACTTTTTGTAATTCATGCAGGAAAGAAATAATAATTCTTGAAAATAAAATTTTCGCACGCTAAAATTTATCATTCTGCGGATCACGTGCTAAGAATAAAATTGATTTTTCTCTTCATTACGAAACTCATCGTGAAAAATGCTATCTAGGATGGATGTCTACACTCCTACATTTTATTGTTATGTATAATTTACACAACAATATGAGATGATAACCCTCCTTGGGGCGAACGGTTGGTATAGTAGTTCGAATCTAACAATTTTCTTTTAGAAATATAACAAAAAATAACCTGATTTCGAAGGCCTGTCATTTCCTCATAAAGTCGAGAAAAAGTAGTCTGTCAACGTTATCAGTTCAGAAAAATTATAGTAAATGTAATATGTTTCTTAAAAAATGAAGATATTGAAAATAAGGCTTTTGAAATGCTATATAAAATTTATGCTATATTTTCATAAATTTTGGCACTGTGTGTCACTCATCAAAATGACTGATGATTCGTAATATAACCCACACTTGCTAGTAAATTCAGTATGAGCTTGTACACCGATAGCCAATGTAAATGATAAACATTCATAGCCTTACTAAATTTCAACGATATCATTGGTTTTTAGGATTATCATATCGCAGACATTAAGGAGAGTGAGCAAAACGATGCTAACAGGGTTCCTAAGCGCAAAAATCCGATTTACCTCCGCCCACTTCTTACACATAGTTGGAGGGATTAACGTACGGGCATTCCCTAATCTGACCAGGGGAAATCTCCATAATCTGTCGAGGCTCATCAAATCACATCATTGAGCATGCTCAGAAGGGAAACAACTGTATTTGACAGTTCATTTCATGTTTGATAGTGGGAGATGCACAATGATGGAGACAACAGGTCATGTCTGTTCCATGTCCAATTCTAACAACATTGCATTTTTGGTTTCATCAATTTGTTTAGTTAGTAAGCTGCTGAGGACAAGTGAATTCAATGTACATTTTTAAATAAAAAAGGACAATTTTCAATGGTAAAGTTTCCTTTCGCAAGGTGTGATTCACTTGTAGATTCCCCTTAATTGTTCAGCTTATTTCACTCATCCGTCATTCATCATTTCTTTCAGGTTTGAGCGCTGATTCCCCTAATCAGTCATCAAACCAACAATTTTTTGTTTCTTGCTCTTTCTGAACATGCCCAAGTTTATCATTTCATGAGCCTCAATAGGATCAGGGAAATGTCCCTGCTCATATCATATATGTAAAATGGGGGTTAACATGCCTTATGCAATGCAGAAGTACATAAATGATGCAATCTTGTAACGGATTAAAATGCACCACTGTTACGTAAAAGAGTGTGTATTCAAAACCGCAAAAGCGAGACAAATGAAATTTTCATAGAAGTAAGAAATTAAATGAGCTTTCTACTGCTTAACATTTAATTAAGAGTTTTGGACCATTCCGAGAATAACTATGACTTTTATTCACACCTATTCCAATATTCTTATGAGAAAAAAATTGTCATAATGTACTACCCTATCATGTGAACATATAATTGGGTACAAAAAAATATACCTGTCTTCATTTTTTCTATATATTAAAAAAAAATCATCCTGGACCTAACCCCTTTTGCAAGTGAACTGACATAATCCAATCTCTTTTGATTAAAAGGTGATTTTTCTATGGCACTTTCATTCACGTTTTCATTTGAAATTCAAATTTTCTTTGGCATCGTCAGAGTGACTAAAAATTTAAAGGTTTGGAGACAGAAAATAAAATTTATGAAAAACGGACCTAACCCTTTTGACAAATGAGTTCTTCAGAAGAGTTTAGTTGCAAAAGGGGTTAGTTCCGCTCCAAGAAAATCATTTCTTTAATTCTCCCATATTGCAATATTCTTATGCTGAACTGAATTTTCATGATACCCCACCGAGAGAATATAAAATATGGTACAAAAGAAACCTACCTGTCTTCATACTTTTTAAAAGATTCCTTTCCAAAAAAATTATGTGTGGACCTAATCCCTTTTGCAACTAAACTAAAATGTACCTAATCCATTAAAAAAGGAATTATTCTTTGAAACTTTAGTTCACTTTATGGAAATGGAAATTTCAACTTTTCTTTGGTACCATTTTGTAGAGCTACTAAAAATCTATACATTGAGACATAAAAATAAATTTCGATGAAAAATTGACCTAACCGCTTTTGTGCAATATATATATATATATATATATATATATATATATATATATATATATATATATATATATATATATATATATATATATAGTGTAAAGCAATGGATGAAGAGAACAATGGTAGGCGTAGCTTAAATCAAGGTTCCCCAGAGCTATTTACCCTTTGGAAAAATTGGTGATGCCGAAAAATGTCTCTGCCGGGAATCGACCCCGGGCCCCCAGCTTTGAACGCCGGTGCCTTAACCACTAGACCATAGAGACGGGTTAGTGGCTATAGGCGACCCTGATCCATTTTTTTATACCCAATTATATGTTCACATGATAGGGTAGTACATTATGACAATTTATTTTCTCATAAGAATATTATAATAGGTGTGAATAAAAGTCATAGTTATTCTCGGAATTGTCCAAAGTGGACCTAAACCCTATTGCTACTAAGTTATTCACATATATATATACATATATATTGTGTAAAGAAATGGGAGAAGAGAACAATGGTAGGCGTAGCTTAAATCAAGGTTACCCAGAGCTATCTACCCTTTGGAAAAGTTGGTGATGCCGAAAAATGTCTCTGCCGGGAATCGAAACCGGGCCCCCTGCTTTGAACACCGGTGCCTTAACCACTAGACCACAGAGACGGGTAAGAGGTTAGGGCGAGCCTGATTTCTTTACACAATATTTAAAATAAAAGAGTTGCCAAAGCTGTTGTACATGTATAGCTTCACACACATTTATATATATATAGTGCGTCTCCCCCCCCCCCACCAAAAATGTCTCTTAATTGGGCCGAATTATATATATATATATATATATATATATATATATATATATATATATACATATATATATATAGATATATAGAAATATACAGTGCCGGTCGCGGGAAACGTCACAGTGCCCCCTAGGGTGAACGCGGTAGCCCGTAGCAGACATTTGAGGGGAGCGGACGAGGAAAAACGCCCGCGGCTCTCCTAGGGTGTTGCCCTAGAGTGTTAGGCCGTGCATTCTTGGTCGAAAGAAGAGGACTGATTTGACACATTCGTTCAAGACTGCATGTTATTTTTATCTCATATCAAGCATAAGTTTTCGAAGCCGTTTTCTCATCATTTATCGTGGATAAAATCTATTATGAAAATTACAAAGTTTGGGGTTGATACTGGGATTTTAGGCTTTTTCACCGAATGACTTATTGGGTTCGATTACACACTGACACCAGCGTAAAGGGTCCTTTCCTATAAATATTCTTCCCGTTGTGTCCGTTATTTCATTCACTGACATGGTTAGTCGTGATCATGATTTTCTGACAATGGAGCTGGTACTTGTCGATATTGACCTTACATTCCGGAGGTCGTCCTAGAACTATTTACTCTATTCTTTCCCTGCATGGTCATCCTTTATTATTCTATACCCTGATATGCCTTTCAAGCGCGGATCTACGAGATGCAGATAAAAGGAAAAAGAAGAAAGCAAAAATGAAAGAAAAAGGCGAAAAGGAAGGGATGGATTGAAGACAAGAAGGAAAGAGATAAGAGAAATAGAAAAAGTAAGAGAAGGGGAGAAAATGAAAGAAGGGGAAAGGGGAGAAAGAGAAAACAGAGGGGGGGGGGGGGAGGGCGAAGAGGAGAAAGAGGGAGAGGGGGTAAAGAAAAGAAATAAGGAAAATATGAAACGGAGAAGAAAACAGAGGGGATGAAAAAAGGGAAGGTGAGACAAAATTAAAAGAGGGAAAAGGAGAAAAGGAAAATAGATTGAAAATAGAAGGGGAGAAGAAGAGACAAAAGAAGAAAAGGAAGAAGGACAGAATGAGAAAGAGAGAAGGATAAGGAGTAATAAAATGGAGTAAAAAGCGAAGGAGGGAAGCTAAGGATGGGTGCCTGAAAAGGTAAGAAGGATAAGGGACAAAAGAAGTGGGACTTAAGAAAAAGTAGAGGAAAAGAGAGAAAGCGGGACGAAAAAATTAGGAAATTGTCCAGTTTTTCATGTCAGAAAATACTTTAGTAACTCGCATCTGCCAATTTATACGCTGATGACAAGTTTTGAACATTCTTGCGCTCAGTCTTGTAATCATTTTCTCTCAACATGCTCACAATTTCCTGCTCTCGTTGCATCAATTAAAAACTTGTCTCGAATAAACATCAGCTCATTCAAAAAAGAAGGAGAAAGAAAACTGAAAGAAAAAGGCAAAAAGGAAGGGACGGAGGGAAAACGAGAAGGAAAGAGATATGAGAAATACAAAATAGAAAAAATTGAGAGAAGGGGAAGGGAGCGAAGAAAAAAGGAGAAAGGGGTGAAAGAGAAAATAGAGGGGGCTTATTGTTTCAGTGTAATAGGGATACCCGATAGTTCTGCAGTACTCAGTTATGAAACTTGTTTTTCACAGTAATGCTCATGCGTGATGATTAAAGGGATTTTCGACTTTATAGAGGTGAACCGGGACGGGGCTTTCAATCGTTAACTTGGCTTGACTATGTCCTTTGTTCCCAGAAAAGAATAGTTAGGTTTGATAGTTAGCGTTTGTGTGAGCACCCGCCAAAACTCTTAACAAAAGAAAAGAATGGTTTATATAGCTCCATCCCGGGGGGGGGGGCACTTCCATTGACGAGTGGATACCATGCGCGACCATGGGGTCTCGAAAAGCACCCTAAACATGTAATTTCAATATTATGAAAATGCACCCCTTAAGAATTAAGTATTGGCGTGTGAAACCCTACCCTTAACACGTATTGGAAACAAATAGATACTCTTGGCAAATATTCCTTGAAATGAACCCCTAAACAAGTACAGGAATGCTTTATTGTTACGGGTCCTTCGGTCGTCAGCCTTACCTTATTTGGTTTAGTACGACCCCACCTTCTACACCTCGAAAATCGGACTCTAAACATGAAGTGTTGGGGCAAAAAGGACATCCTTTATAAAACATTTTAATTTTGTTTTATCATCCCCGCAAATTTGACCCTAATTACGTAATTTTCCTAGCGAAATAGAAACCTTTTCATTATTTTTGTGTTTTTGACACCCTTATCACGTTACGTACGTAATGTGCCCTATCGAGAAAAGGACATCCCTTTTACGTGTTTTTGGTCGCGCATGGTATCCACTCGTCAATGCAAGTGCCCCTCTCCCCCCCCCCCCCCCCGGAGCTCCATTCTTGCTTTGTCGGCAAGTGATAATTAACTCGTTAAGTACCCATTCCACACACTACGTCATAGTAGCTTTCGAAAACATAGCTTTACTTGGGTATGTGTTCAAACATTTTAGCTAAATGTGCTAGGAATTTTTTAAATAGTTACATTATGTAAATAGCTTTTATTGCTTTGCTCTGAAGCGCATTGAGCATCTAATCAAGATGGAATGTGCGCTTTACAAATGTCATGTATTATTATTTTTATCTGCCATAAAACACTGAATTCTGTATTATACCAAAATGTGACTTGGTTTAATCATTTCCAATTCATATAACAAAAAATATTTCGAAGGAAAATCTTGCTTTACTGAAAGAAAATAATTGAAAAATGTTGATAACTTCAATTGATTTCCGACTAATCTATGAATATAAAACCGCAGTTCGTAAATATGATAGTTTAATCTTTACTTCGACGTCAATTATTCGTGTTATTATCATCATGCAGGTGTATCAGGGATATTAATATTCATTTAAACCCCTCTATAATTTTGTAAAAATTGCGCGTAATTCATGCGTTGTTCTCATCATGAAGCTTGAACCCCTCTTCATTTTTACTCATCCTCCTCTTCCTTCTTCCCTTTTATTATTCCACCACGACCGAGCCAGGCCCAAAAATCAACAAAAAGGGGTACACAATGTTAGACTTGTTAATAGAATATATTAAGAAAGGGGAAGGGAGGGTGAGCGGAAGAAAGAAAAGAGAAAGAAATGAGGAAAAAATTAAGGAAAAATCAAAAGGAAAAAAGTTGAATGAAATAATGAAAGAAAGAATAACAGACAGATAACGGTTTCCGTCTTTACTCGAAATTAATAAAGAAATAAAGAATTAAAATAAAGGAAGAGAAGATGAATAAATGTGTGAAAAAAACATAAGAGAAAAGTAAGAAAAGTGGAGGAAAAGAGAATGAAGGAAAGAAAGAAAAATACTTCCTTCATTATTTGAAAGAAACAAAGACAGAAGAAAAACAGGAAGAAAGCAAGGAAGGAAGAAAGGGAAAGAAAGAATAAGGGAAAAGAATTAAAAGGGAAAACAGAAATTAAAGAATGAAAGAAAGGATGAAGGAAAAGAAAACAAAAAACATCTTAAATCAAATATTTAATCTACAACAGATTCCGTTCACACTAGTTTAAGAACATAATGGTCTATCACAAGATAACTTGTACATGCACACGAAACATAATGCAAGGGTACCCTAGGAAAAGTGCGGGCACGGCCAATATTATAGAGCACGCGGGAAGCTTCCTGCGGCCGGCACTGTATATAGGGCAGATTTATTTTACACATGTGTAGATTTTACACACACACACACACCCTCACACATATATATATATATATATATATGTGTGTGTGTGTGTAAAAAGGGCAGATAGCTTCGGGATACCGTGATTTACGCTATGCCTACCATTGTTCTCTTCATCCACTTCTTTCACAAAATATTTTAATAAAAGAGTTGCCAAATCTATTGTGCATGCATAATAATATCTTCCATACGCGTACTGCATATAATCAGTAGATTTGACCCAGCTGAGGCATGGCGGCTTGTGATTGTTCAAAAACCCGTCTCCACCCGACAAAGGAAATTATTATTACTATCGTGTCAAAAAATCTGTTTATCTGACGCCCACTTGGATCGGGGTCGCCCTTGGCACTAACCTGTCTCTGTGGTTTAGTGGTTAAAGCACCGGCGTTTAAAGCTGGGGGCACAGGTTCGATTCCCGGCAGAGGCATATTTTCGGCATTACCAATTTTTACAAAGGGCAGATAGCTCTGGGGAACCTTGATTCAAGCTACGCCTACCATTGTTCTCTTCATCTACTTCTTTCACAAAATATTTAAATAAAAGAGTTGTAAAATCTATTGTACATGTATAATTTCTCACATCTATATATGATTTCTTTTAAAGTTAAAAACAAGTTCGGGATGACTAAACCATTATGATAGCTGTATTAGATTAAAGACTTACATGCTATTGATCTTAATCTTAATGCCTTGTCAGATTATGAAGAAAATCATATACACTTTATAAGAACAAACTATTTTTTAGCATATTCATAATTTGAATACGTAGTTTTTATTATGATCATCCTGTCCACTTAACTTTGGAACCCTAGAATCAGCTTGTTGCTCATATCTTTATTTACAGAATTAAAGTTATTTTTGTACACCATTTAGATTACGCAATGTCATACTAGACATTTTACACGTAGGCCTATTTATTTGTCTGTATTTGTTTCATTTTCTTTTGTCTTGTTTTCTTTATATTGCATTTTTTTTCAACTCAAGTGAAACATTAACCTATCATGAGAATGAGTAAAATCCACGTCACAATTATCGAAGTATTTTGTATTTTTCTTTTATCGCATTTTGATTCCTACAAAATCATTCCTTTTCAAACGTATTGCAATAGGGGCCTAAAATATCCCATGCCCAATTGGATAAATCTATACAAAAATGGCGGAAAGCTTTATAAACATAGGATCTATGACATGTCTGATTATTATATCTGGCTTTTTTTTCCTCAAATTGTTTATTATTACTATAATGACTTTTTACCTGAATAATTGAGCTTATTATTTACAACGTATGTATTATTTTTATTTACAAATTTATTTTACTTTATTCTTTATTTTAAGAATAATACGAAAAAAGAAAACAAAAAGAGAACGAGGAACTGAAAAAGAAGGAGGAAAGCAGGATCAAGAGAAAAAGAAAGATTAGAAAAATGATATCAAATTAATTCATTGTAATATCCCGCGCTTTGAGCGCTATTGATCAATTTCAATTCGCATTCCAAATGCAGGATTAACAAAAGTGTTGCTCCTAATAATTTTAATTGGCAAACACATCCCCGCAAAATAAATAAAAAGAGACAAACAAAACAAAACGAAACGAAAAGTACAATAAAGACAAATGTTCTTCATCTTCTTCTTCGTCATCAGAGACAAAATACAACCTCAGCAATTTTGCACTAAAAGACTGGTTTAACGCCCCGACTATAGACACCACAAGAGCTCGGAACTTTTCCAAGGCATTTTAACTGCATTGCTCTTTTATTTTGCATGAAATGAATTAAAATACTTCATTCTTTCTTGCAACCAACATGTGCATGCCTTTTTTTAGATACATACATGTACTTAATCGATCCAGTTTATTAAGAATCTACTTAAAGTTGAGGCCATTTTAATCACTAACTAAGCATATGTGTGACGCTATCACGTACATATTTTAACATCAAGAACATTTGCTTTGATAAAACATTTTTTCGGACGTTATTCCCGGGGGGGCCACTTACATTGACGAGTGGATACCATGCGCGACCCCCCCCCCCCCCAAAAAAAAAAAAAAAGAAAAAACAAACAAACACGTAATAAGGATGTCTTTTTCACGATAGGGCACGTTACGTATGTAACGTAATAAGGGTATCAAAAACACAAAAATAATGAAAAAGGGTATCTATTTCGCTAGGAAAGTTACGTGTTTAGGGTAAAATTTGCGGGGATGATAAAACAAAATTAAACTGTTTTATAAAGAAAGTCTTTTTTGCCAAAACACTACGTGTTTAGAGTCCGATTTGCGCGAGGTGTAGAAGGTGACGTCGTACTAAACCAAATGATGTGTATGAATGTAAAAGGGACAACCGACGGACCCGTGACATAACATTAAAATATCGCTGTACTTGATTAGGGGTTCATTTCAGGGGATTCTTGCCAAGAGTATCTTTTTGTTTCCAATACTTGTTAAGGGTAGGGTTTTACACTCCAATATATACTTGTAAAGGGTTGCATTTTCAGAATATAGAAATTACGTGTTTAGGGTGCTTTCGAGACTCCATGGTCGCGCATTGTATCCACTCGTCAATGGAAGTGACCCCCGGGATGTTATTTCACTCTCGCGTCAAAACTGCAGGCATAAAATGAAGAGCTCACTTGCCAAACGGGTTAGGTCCATTTTCCATCAAATTTGATTTTTATGTCTCAATGTATAGATTTTTATGTCTCAATGTATGGATTTTTAGTAGGTCTATAAGATGATACCAAGGAAAAGTTGAAATTCCTATTAAAACGTGAACTAAAATGGCAAACAAAATATTTTTTTTAAAGGGGTTAGGTCCATTTCAGTTTAGTTGCAAAAGTGGTTAGGTCCACACAATTATTTTGTAAAGAATGTCTTAAAAATATGAAGACAGGTAGATTTCTTTTGTGCCAATTTTATGTTCTCATGGTAGGGTATCATGAAAATTCAGTTTCGCATAAAAATATTGCAATATGGGAAAATTAAACGAAAATGATTTTTTAATGGACCTAACCCCTTTTGCAACTAAACTCTTCTGAAGAACTCATTTTCAAAAGGGGTTAGGTCAATATTTCATATCGTTTTCTGTTTCAAAATTTTTTAGTCATTCTGATGATACCAAAGAAAATTTGAAATTAAAATGAAAATGTGAATGAAAGTGGCAAAGAAAAATCTCTTTTTTGATAAAAAGAGATTGGATTTATTTCAGTTTATTTGCAAAAGGGGTTTGGTCCACAATGATATTTTTTTTCAAAAATATATAGAAAAAATAGATTTCTTTTGCAGCCAATTTTATGTTCATATGATAGGGTAGTATATCATGGCATATTAGTTTCTCATAAGCATTGAATATATTAAAAACAAAAACAGGGACATACAACCTCTTATTACCCTGAATCAATAGATAATAGTTTAAGAAACCTGGGTCGAAAGCGGGCAGCTCAAACTAAAGTAGTGAATAAGAACACATTATACATATTGTAAACATTACCATTATTGTTATTTTTGCCATTGTTGTTATTAATATTAGTATTAGTATTGTTATTGCTTCTGTTTTTCATTCTATTATCATCATCATAATGAGTGAGGTCGTTATTTTGAATAACTACTGACGACGGCATCTAGACTGGCAACTATAACCATAGGCGGATCCAGGGGGGCGAGGCCCCCCCCCCTATTGACAGAGCAAAGAAGGAAAAGAGGGGGAAAGAAAGAAAAAAAGAAGGGAAAAGAGAGGGAAAAAGAAAGGGAAATCTAAGAGGAGGAAGACAAGTGAATAAAATAAGATGAGGGGAAGACTTGGACAATACTAAAAAAAACATCTTCATGTAAGGAAATAAAATTTTCGCTCTCGCTTCGAACTCGGATTGCCTTTTAGGTTAAATATCTTGCTCAATATGGAGTTTATCATATCAAATTTTGAAGTCAATAAAGAAAACATATTTCAGCTCGGAAATTGAACTTTCTTTATTTTGCTTGATTTACAGATTGATTTTTTTTTAATATGCTCTGTACAAATTTAATATCTTATGGTCTGAATATTAACATTTTCTGCTTGCGCTGCGCGCTAGGAAAATCAGATTTGTCAGGTACCTATTATTTTTTGGTATTCCATAAAGTTATCAAAATATCCCTATTGACGTCAGATTGCCAAAACGTATTAGCTAGCTCTGCACGATCGCATTTTGACTGGTGATTTATGCATATCTCAATATTAATTCTAAAACAAACTACTTAAATGATGACAGTTTATCAAAGATTCGATTTCCGCTCTCATTGGTTGTTGAAAGATATTAACTAATGCATCTTATTTTTAATTACAAATATGCTTTAAATGGCCAGTTTTTTAGGCCATAATATTAATAGATTTTGCACTCTCATGCTTAGGAAGATTAGGAAGATAGTCATCATTTTTATACGATGACATAGTCCTTGTAGAGTTTTCCGGTCCTATGTCAAAATTCAAAGTAATAATAATGAAACACATCAGCTCTTTTTTAACTGTGATCTATATCCACCTCACAATTTTCCCACAAAGTGCTTAAACGCAGAGTTTAAATTGATCCTTTTTTCAGATCGGAATATCATATATTTTTAACTCGCGCTTTGCACTCGCTTTATTGGTTTTCATGATAAGAAAGGTATTTAGAATACCTAAATTCGAGGTCGTAATCTGGTACACGCTTTTATTCAGATACACAGCTTGTTCTCTATTTAAATCATTATCCAGATTCAGATCAAAATGTAAAACATATTGTCTGCTCGCGCTTTGTGCTCGCATTATTTATGTAGGAAAAATTTCAATTACTCACCCCTTTTATGATAAACAAAACGTGAATAGAGTGTCCAGAATTTTTCCGTTCGCACTCGCATCAATTGTTTAGTTATATAGATATCCTTTTCACAATTACAAAAAGTGCTTAAAATTTCCATTCTTCATTTAGAAATGTCAAAATTTTCAGCTCGCGCTATTTGATAGTTAAAATATGTAACGTCTTTATGGCTGACAAGCAGCCGTTAACAGATTAATTTTTTTTCGGTCAGATCAAAACTTATATTAAAAATAGATTTTAAAAAGTTTTGCTCGCGCTTTGTGCTCGCATTATTAATGTACGAAGCTGGATCAGAGCTATTGCTTTGATACAGTACACGTATGGGAGAAGAAATACAAATGTGTAAAGTTATACATGTACAACAGTTTTGGCAACTCTTTTTATTTAAATATTGTAAAGAAATTGATGAAGAGAACAATAATAGGCGTGGCCTAAATCAAGGTTTGTATTTCTTCTCCCATACGTGTACTGTATCAAAGCAATAGCTCTGATCCAGCTGAGGCATGGCGGCTTATCATTGTTCAAAACCCACCTTCAACCGACAAAGGAAATTATAATTCATATGGTGCCGAAAATCTGTCTATCTGACGGTCAATTGAATCAGGGTTGCCTTAGCTACTAACCCGTCTCTGTGGTCTAGTGGTTAAGGCACCGGCGTTTAAAGCTGGGAGCCCGGGTTGGATTCCCTCCAGAGACATTTTTCGGCATCATCAATTTTCCAAAGGATAGATAGCTCTGCCTACTAGCTACGCCTACCATTGTTCTCTTCATCCATTTCTTTCATTTCGTTACAATATATATATATATGTGTGTGTGTGTAAAGTTATACATGTACAACAATAGTCCTAATAGTCACTTCTAAGCTTTGTATATATATATATATATATATATATATATATATATATATATATATGTATATATACAAAGCTTAGAAGTGACTTTTAAGCTTTGTATATATATATATATATATAATATATATATATATAAATATATATATATATATACAAAGCTTAGAAGTGACTATTAGGACTTCCCCTCCAAAGAAGCAAACAAAAATTGACTTCGAGCGGCTGATCGGAAAAAAAGTGTGGTTGAAAAAATCCGCCCCACCTATTGGCGAAGGGTGGATCCGCCCCTGTATACCTATGCAAGTTTTGGAATATTAACTAGGCTTATTATGACAAAAAACTGGTCCTGTTTGAAAATGTCTCATATCGTCTAAAAGAGAACTGTTTCTGAACCCCCCCCCCCAAAAAAAAAAAAAAAGGTTTTAAAGTTCACAAGTTCGGGATGCCTAAGGGGCGTATGTTCCATAGCTGTGAAGATTTTATTGAGCAAATAAACTTACACAGTAAAAAGAAAGTTGAAAATTTTATGCAACACTTGTTTAGGGTATGAAGCCTACAGTAGTTGTTTAACAGTTTAAACAATCATTTTTTAATTTATTGAAGATTAGATATTGAAAATTAAACTTTGTTTTTTTAGATTTTAAACACTTGTTAAACTGTTTAAACAATTGCTCTAAGGTTCATATAGTAAACAGCTTTGTATGAAATTTTGAAACAACGTTTTTACTGTGTACTGTATCGTTATATTTTGATGAAGAAACATATATACTTTATTATAAGCAATCATTTTTATGTATTCATATTTTGAAGAGCTGAGTTTTATCAGCATACGGTATTCAACCTTGGAACTCACGAACCAGCTTGATTCTCATATCTATATTTACAGTATCAAAGTTGTGTTTGTACACCACTTCGATTACCCGATATCATACACGGCATTCCATGCTTCTTTATTAGTTTTCATCTTATCATTTTTCCCTTTTCTCACTCTTCTTCTTGTTCGCCCTCTCCATCTTCTCCGTCTTCTTCTCGCACCCAAGAAAAAAGAAGAAATATCGCGATTAGGTATTTTGGAACATAGGAAAGTGTGATAACCCCATACTAGTCGTGACATCAAAAACATAGCTTGTGTGATATAGCGTAATATATGTGGGCACAAATGCCACTTTGAAACTGTTCACACAAATCACGAGAGTGGAAAAAATAAATGCTCTGGAGATACTAATCTTATTAATGCCACTTTTACGGATATTAAGACTCACGTTATATTGAACAAATAAATGTGTTTTAAGTACCAATAGTGATAAGCTCATTATAATTTATTACTGATCCAACATCGCCCCGAAAATTATTAATTAAAGGACAAGTCCACCCCTACACGAAGTTCAGTTGAATAAAAAGAGAAAAATCCAACAAGCATAACACTGAAAATTTCATCAAAATTTGATGCAAAATAAGAAATTTATGACATTTTAAAGTTTCGCTTAATTTCATAAAACAGTTATATGCACATCCTGGCTGTTATGCAAATGAGGAGACTGATGACGTCATCCATTCACTGTTTCTCTAGTATTTTATTACATGAAATATTCAAATATCTTCTCATAGTCAAGTGAAGCAATGATAAGTTCTTCCTGAACATGTGGAATAAGCATTGTTTAATACTACACGATTCAGTCAAGTTGACCCTTATAGTAAAAAAATGAAATATTGTATAATACAAACAATAAAAACAAAAGAAATGGTGAGTGAGTGACATCATCGACTCTCTCATTTGCATGCCACTGAGTTGTGCATATCACTGTTCTGTGAATAATAACCAAAACTTTAAAATGCCATAACTTTTTAATTTAAATCCGATATTGATGAAATTTTCAGCTAGGTTGATTTTTCTCTATTTATTCAAATCAACATTTTTCTGGGGTAGACTTGACCTTTAAAACAGAAAAGTGGTTAATTGTTAAAAATAAATACACAAGCACTAACAATGCTTGGACATTTGAATTTCGATGGTCAACGAGACAGAGTACACCTTCAGTAAATTTGGAATTATTATGAACCTTATTTTTTTCTTTAAAATATTGGAACAAGAGTAGACTATGGTGCCGACTGTGCCATGAACATCTGGGGTTTATTTCCCGGCAGAGAACTTGTCCAGGGCGTTTTATCTACATTGCATTTTATTTTGCTTGAAATAAAAGATTTTTTTATAACAACGTTTGCATTTTTTGATTACCAAGTAAATCTATTGCCCCAAAGTGGTATATATTTTTGTTTTAAGCTCCGAAATAAGTTTGGGAGGTTTGATGGGTGTATTTACCATAAATAGCGGTAAAAGTTGTAGACTTATTAGTAATTGAACATTCAATCTTACTGCATTGTTAAATTAAAAAAAAACACTTTTAAAGTTTCTAGAATGATAATTTGAAGAGCTATATTTTGTCATTAGCATACGCTCCATTACACTTTAGAACCCAAGAACCAGCTCGCTTATATTTACAGTATCAAAGTTGTATTTTTTTCTCTTGTGATATCATACACGGTATTTGTTAACGTCTTCATTGGTTTGTTGCCGGTTCGTTTCTTTTTGTACGTTAACTTCTTTTACGGCCAATATATATATATATTTTTAACTCCAAAATTCCAATCACCATCATCGAAGTATTTCATACATTTCTTGGATCCAAATCTAATTCTTTAGAATAATAATACATTGTATTTATATAGCGCTTAATACGTGATGTTTCTAAGCGCTTTACAAAGCAATTAAGTAACACACATCAATAACATTGGACAGTAAACATACAAGAAAGGAAATGAACAGTGTAAAGTATTTTCATATAACAAATTACAATTAGCTAAAAAAAACTGCCTACTCAAGTTGGGAAGTACATGAACAAATAATGAAAATAATAAAAACTATGATGTTTATTAATTAATTAAATAGTTCGAATACAATCAGTTTAAACAAAATGAATTATCAGAAATACCATGACATATGCATTATGTTCGAACAATAAAACAGGCAATAGCTAAACATAAACAAATAAGAAATCAAGGAATAATCAATTTATATTGACAAGATCAACTTAAAACTTAAAGGAAGAATTGTAAAGGTAAGTTTTGAGAGAAGCTTTGAATGATTCGAATGACGGGGCATCCCTCAAGTCTATGGGAAGGTCATTCCAAAGCTTTGGAGCAACAACACTAAATGCTCGGTTCCCATACCTTGTCCGAGCTCTGGGTCCTTGGGCCAGTTGCAGATGAAGATGTGTAGAAGATCGGAGTCGAAAGGAGGTTGTCGGGATCCTGGGTGAGAGAAGGTCGGTAATATAAGAAGGGGCTTGACCATGTTGGGTTTTGTAAGTTAGAATCAAGATTTTGAAGATGATACGTGCAGAGACAGGAAGCCAATGAAGAGAACGGAAGATAGGGGTGATGTTGTCGTGCTTTTTGGAACGAGTTACAAGCCGAGCAGCCGTGTTCTGGATACGTTGGAGAGGTTTGATAAGAGAGTCTGGTAAGCCGCAAAATAAGCTATTGCAGTAGTCCAAATTGGATGACACGAATGCATGAACTAATCGTTCAGTTGCACTTGGGGTCAGATACTTTCTTATTTTCCCTATCCTGGAAATTCCAAAAGCTGCTGCTCGAGACTTAGATCGGATGTGGTCAGCCATGGTGAGATTCTTATCAAGCATTACACCAAGATCACGGGAGACCTTATTACATCCGACTGACGTTCCATCTCCAATCTGCAGTACAGGGAGATCCCGAGCACCTCTGAACCTGGAGAAGACATGTAGAACCTCAGTTTTAGAGTCATTAAATTGAAGATTGTTCTTTAGTGACCAGTCCTTAACATCTGCTATACACTGCTGCAATTTGTGGAGGCCAGCATCATGTTCGTCAGGTCTGATGACAGCATACAACTGAGTGTCATCTGCGTACATGATGTGCTTGATTCCTTCATGTGTGCTAATGACCTGCGACAGAGGACCGGTGTACAGTGCAAATGCCAAAGGACCAATGACGGGGCCCTGAGGGATTCCCTGGGAGAGAGGAAAAGTCTTTGAGATAGCGTTGTTAACTTTGACCCTCTGTCTCCGATTTTCTAAGTAGGACACCAGCCACTGTTGAGCAACACCTGTGATACCATATTTACATTCAAAGATGGAGATCAAATTTCCATGGTCAATGGTATCAAAGGCAGCACTGTAATCTAGTAGAACCAATGTCGCCTCATTACCCTTGTCAACAGCCAGTAAGAGATAGTTCATTACTTTCACGAGCGCTGTTTCCGTTGAGTGGAACGAACGATAGGCCGACTGCATTATGGGAAACAGGCAGTTATTTTCTAGATACGCTTTCAACTGGGAGCTCGCAACTCTTTCAAGAACTTTTGCAAGGAACATTTGGTTGGACACAGGTCTATAGTTCCGAAGAGCATTAGGATCCAAACCACGTTTCTTCAGCAGGGGAACTACATGAGCGACCTTGAAGCTGTCAGGAACACTCCCAGAAGACAGCGAACCGTTTACGATGGATGTGATAACTGGCACCAATTCACTCAAGCACCCCTTGACTAACCATGTTGGAAGAGGATCCAGCTGGCAATATTTGGAAGTCATGGCACTGATCACTTTTCCAACCTGGTTTTCAGATACTGGTTCAAACGAGGAAAACGCACTATCACATTGACATGGAGCTGGGTCAGATCCTTCAATAATTTTATGAATTTTCCTCTCGAAGAACTCACCAAAGTCATTTGCTAGTGACTCATCTGAATCTCGATCAGGAAGCACAGAAGCTCGATCGGGGCAAGACAGCGTTTGGACGAGCTTGAAAAGTTGTTTTGTGTCACAGTCTACAACTTCAGCTGACAGAAACCGTGATTTTGACTCTGTAAGTGCGTCATTGTAGGTCTTGCATAGTTGTTGGTATATCTGCCTGTGGATCTCTAGGCCTGATTTCATCATCGTTCTCTCTGCACGGCGTTTAACTCGCTTATCCTGTTGAATGGAGTCGTTGTACCAAGGAGCCCGTGGTCTTAAGGACACAACTGATGATTGAGTTGGTGCGTGCTTATCTAACAGTTCCTTCAGCACACAATTGTACTGTTGAACTGCTTTAGAAGAACACGATGAGAGCGAAGATGTAAGAGAAGATGCCAGAATATCTGACTTGAATGAGTCCATATTGATATCACGAAGCTTCCTGCAAGTGACAAGCTTCTTGGTGGCGGGCGTTCCAAGTTAATAGTGCACCATATACAGTCATGATCAGAAGGAAGACCCCTGATGGAATCAATCGCAGGGACCACTTCGTCGACCCTTCTGGTTTTTAGCAGATCTAGCGTATTCCCCGCTCTTCCTATTTCCTATTAAAACTTATTAAAATAAAATTGATAAATTACATGCAGTTATACATCTTTTGATCATGATCAGGCCAAAGAAGTTTATCGTCTATTATGACACCTAAACACTTAGTGGAGTGAACCTTATTTATTACTTTACCATCAAACGTGATAGAGATATCTGAATCTGAATTATTATATTTGTTCATTCTTTGTCTTGATCCCAGAATCATCATATTTGTCTTTTCAACATTGAGAATCAATTTATTTAATTTTAACCATTGGTTTAAAGCATTTACATCTTCTTGTAAAGCCAATTTCATACTATCTATATCACATCCTGATAAAAATAATGTTGTGTCGTCGGCATACATTGTAACTTGACCATTCTTTATTACATTCGGCAGGTCGTTAATAAGTACTAGAAAGAGTAGCGGACCTAATATGGATCCTTGTGGTACTCCGATAGACACACTTTCTTTCTCAGAAATAGATTTGTTATATTGAACACATTGCAATCTCATGTTGAGATAAGAGTTAAACCATCTAAGTGTTTTATCGGAACAGCCAATACGCTGGAGCTTATTTAGCAGTACATTCGTGTTGACAGAGTCAAACGCACGTCTAAGATCAATGAAAACAGCACACACAAGCTGACCATTGTCTATTGCTTTAGACCAGTGATCCGTCATTGAAGCTAAAGCGGCTGCGGTTGAGTGACCCGGTCGGAAACCGAATTGTACTTTACTCAAGATTGACTTTTTGGTGAGATAATCGTAGAATTGTTGATGGGCAAGTCTTTCAATTATTTTGCTAATCGTGGGGAGAATTGAAATTGGGCGATTGTTACTTAAATGCGATCAGGAGCTATTGTCAAATGTTATCAACGAACGATAAACGAAGGATACATATGACATGCGAAGGATATCGATTTTTCGGTTAACCTCTTTGAGTAAATTGCTGCCGAAGGCGTGCAAAGGGTTGATTTAACCCAATAAGAGGAAAGAACACAGAGCAATGGTTTGATATGGCGTGCGATTAGAAACGAAGACGAGGGAATACATCCGACATTTTTGTACGTTTGTGTCATCGTGTTGCTTCGTTAAGGTTTTTTCGAGATCGTTTCGAACGATTACCGCAGACTAAACAAAAGATGCGAATTCAAACAGATGACCAACGGTTTTTCAATCCGTTGGGAAGTTTTGAACAATCATGTTCAACAATTCCGTGCGAATTCGAATAATCGCAAGTGTTAGTTTAGAAGTTGTACGAATCCAAACAAAAAGGGTAAATATGATTTACTATCAGCTACCGTTAAAAAGTAAAAAAAAAAAAGAAGAGGCATATTCCAGGCGATTCTGTGAGGTGTGAGGGGGCAAACTGTTCCATTTTTTATGTCCTGAAACCGTCATGATATACCCGGCCTCAAATCCTCGCTCATCGAAGGTAGTGATATTTGAGGCACTAACGCAATGGTCCGTGTAGGGCCTTGACGTATTTTACCTTCAATGCTCAGGGGTGGATCCAGCTTCCGCCAATTATCTTCACCCATATTTTCCCCGATCTGTCTCTAAAAGTTGATTTATTTTTGTTCTCTTTTAAGAGGTGTCCAAGTGGCGTAATGAGCCAACAATGTTGAGGGGAGGGGGGGGGGTCGAAATGGCGTATTGCGTACATTTTACAAAAAATTGCGAGTGAGCGAAGCGAGTAAAATATTTTAATTACAAAATCCAAGTTTGTGACAGATTTTGACATATTTTGAAAAAAAAAATATTTCATCTATATCCCTTTCCGTTTCTCTTTTTTTTCTTGGTAGGAAGTAATTCCTCAAAAGGCTGTGTGCACCTGGATAAATGTAGGTAGCCTAGCTAAGCCGGGTAATGATAACAACAGGGCCCGCTAGGATAACAGTTTTCGGAACTAAAAGTGTACCCCGGGTAAATACATGTATAACTAAATTATTATTATTATCATAATTATTATTGGTCGTGAAGGGGGGGGGGAGGAACGCCCATGTCCTAAACAGTCATTCCTTAGCCTAATTTTTTTTTATAAACAACATAATTGAAGAGCTTAGTTGCAAAAGGGGTAAGGTCCACTTTTTACCATTTTGAGAAAAACCATGTTTTTTTATTCTCACTTACTGCAATACTCTTATGAGAAACTAAATTATAATGAGGTACTACCCTATTATGTGAACATAAAACTGGGTATAAAAGAAATCTCCCTCTCTTCAATTTTTTCTATATATTTTTGAAAAATTATCATTGTGAAACTAACCCCTTTTGCAACTAAACTGAAATGAATCAAATCTATTTTTATTAAAAAGGAGATTTTTTTCTTTGACACTTTTATTCACGTTTTCATGAGATTTTCAAATTGTTTTATTCTCTCAGTAAAACCTTTAAATAAAAAAGAAATATCATACAAAGTTAAAATATGTGGAGCGTTGTGGCCCAGTGGATAAGTCTTCTGACTTTGAAACAGAGGGTCGTGGGTTCGAATCCCAGCCATGGCGTAATTTCCTTCAGCAAGAAATTTATCCACATTGTGCTGCACTCGACCTAGGTGAGGTGAATGGGTACCCGGCAGGATTAATTCCTTGAATGCATGAGCGCTGAGAGGCAGCTCGAGCTAAAGCCGGGGTAATAATAATAATAACAACGCTCCTCGGAATAGAATATTTCTAGATAGATGGCGCTATATAAATGCCTATTATTATTACTATTATTATCAAAATACATGTATTACAAATCAGTGAAAAAGGAAAAAAATCCTTATAATTAGGCCGACCCATTATTAAAACGAAAAGGTGACATATGAAATGCAATATTAACAGGAATATAGCAAAAACATTTCTAAAAACAAGAAAAATAACTCAAAAATACACATAAACAATGAAAAGTGCCATGCCTTAACATAATATTACAATAATTATAATAATACAAGAGCTTAGCGTAACGTATACATTATTCAGCCGATGGGATTCTCAAGAAGGTATCTTTTGAACTTTGTTTGGAATAAATTAATTGTTTTTGCATTGCGTATTTCATCTGTTAGTGAATCCTAAACTACAGGACCTTGTTAAATGACGGATTGTTAAGACAGTGACGTTCTTATTTTAGGAAGATGAAAATTATTTGCATTTCTCGTAGGATAAGAATGTATATTGCAATTCAGGTTAAAATATTCTAATGGATAAGTAGGTAAAAGTTTCCGATAACATAAAAACATAAAGATTCCAAGCTGGTATTGAAATATGTCATAAATGTCTAAAAGTTTCAGATTATAAAATATGGGTAAAGTATGGGCTAAAAAGAAGAATTATTACCTATTCTTATTGCACGTCTTTGTAATTTAAAGAAAGGATATTGCACTTATGAATAAAAGATAAAAGACGACTGTATATGCATTCTCAAAGGCCTTTGAAAAAACTGGCAAGACGGAAACTGGCCGATAATTTGAAAGCACTTTTCGAGACCCACTTATAAAAATTGGAATTACACGAGCTAATTTCAATTTATCTGGAAAAACACCACAGATAAAACATTTATTATTTCAGACAATGGTTTACATATAAAAATATTGATTTTCTTCCCAACTTTCATACTAATATCGTCATAACCGGCACTGAAATTCTTTAAGATATTAAAGAAATCACATGGAGAAGTAGGAATTAAAAATGCAGATTTAGTATTTCTGATCATGTACTTTCCAACATGGTTATTATCAAATGAAACAAATTTATTCAGGTTGAATCTAACATTGAAAAAAAAAAATCATTAAAAACATCGGAAATTATCTTTTCATTAATAGCACTCCTATCATCAAGGACTATTTTACTAACATGGGTTTTCTTCTTCTCTTTGTCTAAAGCCATCAGTTCGTCCACTATCCACATGGTCTAACTGCCATTTCGTCTGATAACCAAGTTGGACCAATTACCATTTACAGTGCCGGCCGCGGGAAACGTCACAATGCCCCCCCCCCCTAGGGCAAACGCGGTAGCCCGTAGCGGGCATTTGAGGGGAGCGGACGCGGGAAGACGCCCGCGTCCGCTCCCCTAGGACACGAGTGCCCGCAGTTAGCGCCCGCGTCTATACTAGGGTGTTTTCTCTAGGATGTTCGGCACTGCATTCTTGGTCGAAAGAAGAAGTCTGATTTGAGACATTCGTTCAAGACTGCATGTGATCTTTTTCACATACCAAACATAAGATTTCGATCATTTATCGTGGATAAAATCTGTCATGAAGATTACATTACAAAGTTTAGGTCGTCCTAGAACTATTTACTCTATTCTTTCCCTGCATGGCCATCCTTTTTTATATACCCTGATATGCCTTTCAGGCGCGGATCTACGAGATGCAGATAAAAGGGAGAAGAAAGCAAAAATGAAAGAAAAAGGCGAAAAGGAAGGGATGGATTGAAGACGAGATGGAAAGAGATAAGAGAAATAGAAAACTGAGAGCCCGGACTGAGAGAAAGGGAAAGGGAGAAAGAGAATGGGGGGGGGGCGAAGAGGAGAAAGAGGGAACAGGGGGGGGGGCAAGAGAAGAAATAAGGAAAAGGTAAAATGGAGAAGGGATAAGGAAGGGGGAAATTAAAACAAGAAGAAGAAGCTAGAGAGAGAGAAAACAGAGGTGATGAAAAAAGCGAAGATGAGATAAAAGGAAAAGAGGGAAGGTGGAAGGCAAATAAAAGAAAGAAGGGTAAAGAGAAGGAATAAGGGGTGAGAAATTAAAAAAGGAAGGGAAAATTGAGAAAGATGAAATAGCGGGGATAAAAGTTACTGAAGGGAAGAAAGAGAGAGGGAAAGGGACTAAGAAAAGAAACAAGGAAAAGGAAAGAAAAGGATACGACTATTCTTATCAAAATACTGGAACCCCTCTCTAATTTTCATCATTTTTTATCCCCTTCCTGATTTACCTTTATCTATCTCAACCACTAGCTCTCATCTTTTCCCGATGTTTATCTATGGACATCATTTTCATATGCACCTCTCATCATCGAATTTATCTTCATTTATCGTTTAGTTCTTTCTCAATCCCTCTCTCAAACAATTCTTTCTCTCTTCCCAACATATAATGCTATGTTAGATTAAGCTACTTGTACATTTCTACAGAATACAAGAAACTGTTGTGTCACAATATAACGGAGAGGGTATTACAAAAGAAGGGGAAGGGAAAGCAAGAGAAAATAAAGGGGAGAAACAAATCAAGGAGTGAAAGGGGCACAGAAAAGGAAGAGGGGAAAAGGGAAGAGAAGGGATAAAGGAAAAGGAAAAAAGAAGTAAAGGGAGAAAAATATATAGAGGGACAGCAGAAGGAGGGAAAGAGAGAAAAGGTGAAGGGGAGATAGAAGGAAAAGAGTGAATAAATGGGGGGGGGATAAAAAGGAGGGGAAAGGGAGAGAAAGAGAAAATAAAGCTGGGGATATCGAGCGTGATGATTAAAGGGATTTTCGACTATATTATATAGAGGTGAACCGGGACGGGTTTTTATTCTTCAACTTGGCTCGACTAACTCCTTTGTTCCCCGAAAAGAATAGTTAGGTTTGATAGTTAGCGTTTGGGTTACACTTCGTAATTCCGAAGCTACGTAATTCCGAAGGTTCTTTATTCCGAAGGATCGTAATTCCGAAACACGTAAATTGCCTATACCTCGATGTTCGTTAATCCGAAAACGAAAAAGGGTTCGTTAATCCGAACATTTGTGGCGTTATTCCGACGGTTCGTTATTCCGAAGGTTCGTTAATCCGAAAACGAAATAAGGTTCGTTGTTCCGAAGATTCGTTAATCCGAAAAGGAAATAAGGTTCATTAATCCGAAAACGAAATAGGTTCGTTTTTCCAAAGGTTCGTTAATCCGAAAACGAAATAAGGTTCGTTTTTCCGAAGGTTCGTTAATCCGAAAACGAAATAAGGTTCGTTTTTCCAAAGGTTCGCTCGTTAATCCGAAAACGAAATAAGGTTCGTTAATCAGAAAAATGAAACCGGGAAAGCAGAGGCAAGGGGGAGGGGGGGGGGGGGGGGACACTGTTGCCGTTCAATTGTTATGAGGATGGGAAGGCAAGGGCGGCCGAACGATTTTTTTTTTTGGGGGGGGGGGGGGTAAAGCTAAAAAAATGAAACTCATACGTCAAAATGGACACTTTGGTGATATATTCCCCTTAAGATTATCATCTGCTTGAAGTCATCGTGTGTTTGATAGTGATTAAGTAGAGAAAAACCTTTTTTGAACTGATCATTTATTATGGCAAGACGTATATTTAGGCTTTTCGGGAGAGAGTGTAATGAGCGAGCGGCTTGGCAAAACAAATTAAAGGTGAAGTTGTAAAACGTTTTTTGGGGTCAATTATTCTTAAAATGGCATAATTGCAGGGTGTTGCGAGCGTGAATCACAAGTTAAAACTTTAGGGTATTTCAATAAAAAATGAAAATAAGTTTTTAAAAATCTGAGCAGGTTTCTGCTGTCATTAAAAAGATGTGCATCTAACTAAGAAATTAACACGAGCGCAAAACGCAGCTTAAACATACTGACCAGAAAAGTAACCTGTTAAAGAAAGCATTTAGTGACCTCTTTAGGATGCATATTTCACCAATCGAATAAGAGTGCGAAGCGCAAGCTGAAAATTTGCAATATTCCAGCCTGAAAACTTAACTTGTATACTTTAAAAAAAGTATTTTTTTTTGAAAAAACACGAAAAACCGCATATTTATTTTTGAAAAAAGAACTTTCCCATTTTGGAAAATATTCATATCTCTGTTTTTTTTATTTCATTTTTGGGGTGCAAGTGCCCCCTGCCTCCCTCCCGGCGGATCCAACTTTCGTCAAATGGGGGGGGGGCAATATTTTTTTCAGCCACATTTTCCTCGATCGGCAGCTTAAAGTTGATTTTTGTTTGTTTGAAAGGGTAGTCCTAACAGTCAATAATTAGCTTTATAATAAAGTAAATATGTAATAACATGATAAACCCTTTTTAAATAATGCGAGCGCGAGCTATATATTTTTTTAATATGATAGATAGATAGATAAATGGTTTTATTAATACAAAATCACATATAAAATACATACAGGCATAGTAGTTTTTAAAACTAAATTGCGCCATGAATTTACAATAAAATTGTACATTGCATATTACTTAAAGGAATATTGATTATCAAAAAGAATTATTTAAAAAATATTCACAAGGACACACTCATTAAACAGTCATATACACAGGCATGCAATCACACTCACCCCGCATCCAGACACATACACACACACTATACAAACAAAAGTGGATACTCAAATTTACCTATAATGGATAAAACAAAATCATCAGTACGGATATTAAACAAATGGGGGCACGGCATTGCTGGAATAAAATATCAAATTTAAAGCGTATAATGAAACAGAAGTATACTTAACAAATTTATGAAGGAAGGGTAGGGAGACATGAAATGAAAGTCTTCCGATTTGAAGTGTATGTGTCTGTGTCTTTGAATAATTATCTGATATAATAGAAATAATATAAACAGTTTAAACAAAAACAAAAGATAAATCAAGTACATGTCATATCTAAATACATTATTCCGGAATACATATCTAAAATAAACATCACAAATTAAAAGACATATATGGACCCTATCATCCTGTACATATGTATTTATTCCGAGTTCAACAGTTTTGTCATGAATGGCACTGGGCTATTTTTGAATCGATCAGTGCGACACCTAGGTTCTTTAAAGCGTTTCGATTGTCTAAGAGTTCTTGTCGGATTGTTTCTCACAAACCAATCATCGCAGATGTTCAACTTGATTGTAGACTTGGCAAAAGAGAGACAGAGAGACTTCCTCCTTGACTGCAGTGCAGAGATACCCGCCAATTCAAGGGCCGTGTTGTAGGACGATCCTGGAAATATCAGCCGAAGGGCACGCTTCTGGATCCTTTCGATTGACTCAGATTGGATCACTGTCAAACTAGAATGCCAAACTGGACACGCATATTCAAGAATGGGTCGGACAAATCCAATGTACACGGTCACAAGATCGGCAGGAGGCAATCTAAACTCCTTCAGTCTCCGCAACATGTAAAGGCGAGAAGATGCTCTTGAGATCATCATACGAACATGGATTCCCCACTTTAGGTCACTCTGGATGGTAACTCCGAGTAGCTTAATTTCCATCACTTCCTTGAGGGTTTCATTACACAATGTAAAATCCAATACAGGTAGAGGGGTTTTGCTGAAGTTCACTCTCATGATGTTACATTTTTGCGGATTCAGACGAACATTGTTACTCTTACACCAACCTTCAAGATTGGTTAAAACAATTTTCATTGAATCACCATGATTCAAATTGCAAGTATCCACAGTCGCAATTGACATATCATCCACGTATTTCCAATGCCTTGCTGAGGAGTCACGCATGACATCGTTGATAAGAACGAGAAAAAGAAGGGGACCCAGTCGGGTGCCCTGAGGGACCCCCGCGGTCAATGTCCTAGAAGATGAAAGAATTCCATGATAGCGCACCTTACTCTCTCGAGCTACAAGGAAGTTACATACCCATTCAACTAACCACGGTCGGACTTCCAGGGAGATCAGCTTGTTGATAAGAACAGTGTGGTCAACACGGTCAAAAGCACGACTGAAGTCCGTTGACACAATTGATGTAATACTACGGGGTATTTCGGCACTTGCACAGAGACAGTTGTAGACATCAACCAGACATTGCGTAGTAGAGCGATTTGCTCTTGCGCCGAACTGCTTGGGGTCTAATTTGCTTTCAATGTCAGATAACAGTTGGCGGTATATAAATGATTCAGCAATCTTAGAGAAATAATCCGTTAATGAGATAGGCCTTTGCTTATCAATTGAGGTAGCGGATCTTTCCTTTGGGATGGGGACGACGATTGCTCTTTTCCATTGGGAAGGTACCAATCCGGACTGGTATGACGAATTGATAACTTCACTCAGCGGGGTAGCTAATTCAACAGAAAACTCCTTCAAGATGCGGGTAGGAATACCATCAGGGCCACTTGACTTTCCTGGTTTAATTCGGTACAGTTCTTTGTAGATTTCATAAGGTTGTATTACCAAGGGCTTCTGAGCAGGAAGGAATGCGGGCAGACTTTGTGAATCTAATTCAGGAATATCGCGACTGACCTCTGCAAACTGATCATTCACTGCATCAGCAATGGCCAACTCATCTACGTCTGGTGATTCAGGAATCGAGATGGTGCTTGATGATTTGCATGAAGTCATGATTTTCAAGTGCTTATACCAACAAGATGGATTTTCACGTTTAAGTTTCATAACTCGGTCCTTGTAGAAGTTTTCTTTGAGGTTAGCATTTTCACGTTGAACCTTGTTGCGCAAACGCTTCCATTCAACGATGTTACCGTCATTGAAAGCTTGCTGTCGCTTGTTTATCAATGATTTCAAGAAGGGTGTCACCCATGGTTTGTCTTCAGGATGCATCTTGATTGACTTCATGGGGAAACACTCATTCATGGCGCCCTGTACTACGTCGTAGAGTACATCACACTTGTCTTGGGCAGTTGTAGACCTCGCCAAGACCTCTTCCCATGGGTAATGGGACATCTTATATCCAAACTCACGAATCAAGGAATCTTTCATTGGACGTACTGCTTTCTTGACAGTTTTATTTCCGATACATGATCTCGTCAGACTGGGTTTCCAAAAAACTGCATTATGGTCACCTCCAACACCAAGAGGAGACAGGATCTCTGGTTCCAAGTAATAACGATGAATATCAGTCAAAATGAGGTCTAGGATAGCAGTACCGCGCGTAGCGCTAGTCACGACTTGTTTCAAATTGCAGGTATTAATTAGTTCGGAGATATCAGCTCTATTAAAGTCACCAAGTAAAGCAATACCTGCATTAGCATGCCTCACTTTAATATCATCAACACAGTTAACAAGGTATTGGATCAAGTCGTTTTGACGGTCATTATCTGGAGGGGAATAAACCACGGCGACATAGATGCACGAAATAAGTCGAGGTAATCTTTTGGGTCTCAGCTGAACCAAAAGAACTTCGTGATCAGCATGAGGGGGTAAAAAATCAACGGTCCTTGGCGATGTATCAGGTCTATCATAGATCGCAACACCGCCACCCCTTCGAGTGCTTCTTGATTTCACAAATGACACATATCCATTCACTGCAAAGTCACTTTCAGGTTGGTTTGCACGAAACCAAGTTTCAGTGACAGCACACAAGTCACAACTTAGTTCGTTGACAATGATAGAAAATTCGTCAAGTTTATTGTTCAATGGGCAATATGTTTGTGATCTTCAAAACGAGATGCCTATGTAACTAAATTGTAACATGTAAAATGTAACTAAATTTAGATAATAACTGCGAGTAAGCCTGTTGCATAAAGCTTTTTACCTGAGAAAACTCTGGTGAAAACTAAGGTTAGTCTGATTTCCGCCATTGACTTTAGCACAGGGCAAAAACTCCGGTAAAAAAACCCTGAGTTTTCTCAGGTAAAAAGTTTTATGCAACGGGCCCCAGGTCAGTATATAAACAAATCACAGCTCGCCCTCGAGTTAATTCTTTAGAAAGATACACATCTTTCTCACGATTAAAAAACTGCTCAGAAGGTTTAAGTTCACGTCTTGTTACATGAAATGTCTACTAGTTTGAGCTTGCGATTCGCGCTTTCAACATCTCACAAGGATCATTATTATAGTATTATTTTTATTACCAGCAGAAGCTGTTATTAAAAATGACATCCCCTCCAATACAAATCCTATTATCTAGAGGTTACTCGCACGCGACCAACACACTTGATCCCCTGCATCTTTATATTTGCTTAGGCAGCAATTGCTCAGATAAAATCGAAATTAGCCTATGCTCGATCAGGGCGCCTATTGTTAATGAAATACATGCTTTTGGCCACAACACATGCATGTATCATCGATCGTCATTGCATAATATCGTGTAATCTTATAATGACAACACCGTTTTCGTTACCAAAATGAATATTTTTTTATTTTCGGAAATACGAACCTTATTCAATTTTCGGATTAACGAACCTTATTTCGTTTTCGGATTAACGAACCTTCGGAATTACGAACCTTATTTCGTTTTCGGATTGACGAACCTTCGGAATTACGAACCTTATTTCGTTTTCGGATTAACGAACCTTATTTCGTTTTCGGATTGACGAACCTTCGGAATTACGAACCTCATTTTGTTTTCGGATTAATGAACATTCGGAATTACGAACCTTATTTCGTTTTCGGATTAACGAACCTTCGGAATTACGAACCTTATTTCGTTTTCGGATTGACGAACCTTCGGAATTACGAACCTTATTTCGTTTTCGGATTGACGAACCTTCGGAATTACGAACCTTCGGAATTACGAAGCTTCGGAATTACGAATGTATGCGAGCGTTTGCGTGAGCACCCGCTAAAATTCTTAATAAAAGAAAAGAATGGTTTGTATAGCTCCATTCTTGCTTTGTCGGCAATTGATAATTAACTCGTTAAGTACCCATTCCATACAACACGTCATAGTAGCTTTTGAAAACATACTTTTGCTTGGGTTTAAGCATTTAAGCTAAATGCGTTAGTAAATTTTTTAATAGTTAAATATATGCAAATAGTTTTTGTTGTTCTGCTCTGAAGCGCATTAAGCATCTAATCAAGATCGAAAGTGCACTTCACAAGTCTCATGTATTATGATTTTTATCTTCCATATAACAATGAATTATGTATTGTACCAAGCTGTAGTTTGGTTTTGTGATTTGGTTTTATCATTTCCAATTCATATAACAAAATATATTCGAAGGAAAATCTTGTTTTACTGAAATGAAGTAATTGAAAAATGTCTAGACCCTCAATGATATCCAACTAATCTATCAATATAAAACCGCAGTTCGTAAAAATGATAGGTTAATCTTTACTTCGACGATCATCATATAAGTGTATCAAGGATATTAATATTCGTTTTTTTAAACCCATCTATAATTTTGTATAAAATTGCGCGTAATAAATGCGTTGGACAAGTAATCTTTACTTTGATTATGTTAATTATTATCATCTTCCCAATCCGAATATCTACCGATGTAACTAACACAGCAATCGAGAGCAGATAATGTAATTAGAATAGCAAAAAGACAAACTTGTTAAATCTGCAGCATTGGGGTAAATTTATACTTATACATGCGCATGCATGCGCAGTGGTCGAAAGATGGCGTTGAGTCTGATCGACTCGGAGAATGCTGCAGTGCACTGGACAAATCGTGTTTAATCTCCCTTTTAGAAAATGGAAGATTTGGGGGTGACGAACCTGCTTCAGGAGTGAGACTTCCCACATTTAGTTCCAATCTTTAGAGGTAAATTCAGTGATTGATTTCGAGTGAATGTTTAGGAATGATCTCAATTGCTAATGCATTGTTACCGTTGTTGCAGTGCTTTTATTGTGTGTGCATGTACGTATATGTAACTCTATATGATGGTGGTCGCCAAGTCTGCGCACCTAACGTCACGATTTGAGTTAAGATTTAATATGAATTTCTATTTATTTCGCAAAATCTTTTAGTTGATAATGTTCCTTATATCATTATAAGTTATTGTACCAAATTTGTCATAAAAATGTGAAAAAAATACAGGATCTTCTTGGAAAAAACTCGGGCAGTCATTTTGAGATTGAAAAAAAAATGGTTCCCCATGTCTGCGCACCCATTCACTTTACACGTGATTCGGAGATTTTGATGAGAAAGTCACAAGAAATGCCTAAATTTCATTATTTTTCCACCAATGTGAGTCGGATTTAGCAATAAATATCTCTCTATGCATTAAAAGTCTGTGTATGTTGCGAATCTTTTACTAGAAATAGTAGAATCGCGCAGACATGTGTGTGCGCAGACTATTACCGTGTTAACACTTAATGGGCATTTGAATTGGCTCGCGGTTCTGAACCGCGAGCTGTAATAACATGAAAACGCAAACCAAAAGCCGATTCTGTATCGGCTTTTGGTTCTGAACCAAATGCTGATTAAGTGTAAACACGGTACATGGTACCTCGAGCGAAGTTCGTGCAGGCTCCACTCCACTTCATTACCACTACACTACCCTCCACCTACCCGAACTTCGAGATCGTGAACTCGATCTGATATTCTGAGTGACAAAAGGTGGGATTTTTTTTTTTTTTTTTGGGGGGGGGGAATATAAAATCACGATCTTTAAAAATAATCAAAACTTATATTCTTACTTTACACAAAGTTTCACTTCTTTCCATGCTTCTATCAGTCTCAAAATTGGTGATTTGAATTAGAGCCAACATGAACTAAGATGAATTTCCTCACACATAAATAATTCGCTGCTGGTTTCAAAACATCGCATGCGGATGTGATATGCGCCAGGTACCGGGTCCGGTACAAGCTTGGACCAAGCCGGTCTCAAGCACGCCTAGGTGTAATGTAGGCCTGGCTAGATTTAGGTCTAGTCAACTTTATTCAATTTTCTACATCTACATATGTGTATGTTAAACCCCATTAAAATCTAGGTTTATGGCATGGTCACACCACCCGAGCGTTGTTGGAGCGGTCGTGGAGCGGAGAGAAAAAAAAATCATCACCACTCGCTCCTGTTCACCATTTTCGATTGCGATTGTTTTTATTTTTTTCGTCGATTTTAGCCTTTAGGTCCAAACCTAGATCTAAAGCCTAGCTAGGCCAATAGTCCTTTATTATAGGCCAGCCTAGTCTATAGCCTAGGCCCTAGCGAGGACAGGCCTGCATGCCAATAGTAACAGATCTAAACGTTACATTGTAGCTCCAGGAGGGGGGGGGGGTTCTTCCTATGAATGATTGCAGATGTATGTACAGTTTGTGAATGATCAGAAACTAATTTTGAATCTGAGATTCAGGAATTAAGGTGACTTCATGTAAATGCCACATTGTGCACAAGGGATTTTTTTTTTAATTTGTACAATTTATCCACTTATTCCATCAGTTCTCTATAGAATAGTCAGATAAATTGTGTAATAATGAATGCTGCTATTCTTGATCTTTGATTCATGTTTATCACTGTTTAATGTTGCAGAAGATGAGCACGAAGAAGACACGTACCTATTGGATGCAACATTACTCATCACCTGACAACATTATTGTTAATGTGATGAACCTCGGTACCGAGATATGAGCGGACTAGAGGAAACCCGCGACCAAGCACAGCAGAAATTCTTGACCAATATCTACAGCTTTTGGGAATGGAAAAATAACGTGATTACTACAATAGTGCACTGGATTCGCATTATGAAAAAACTCATTTTAAATTTAATTGTTTGAAGTTGAACAAAGCATTTTTTGGACGGTAATGAATTTCCAAAATTATTCTCTTTCTTGCTTGAGAATACAGTGCAAGATTACCGGATCGCTTGTTCTGCCCCGGCGACGATGGCGTTAAAAATTCAGTTGGATCTTAGTTGTCATAATTCTATGATTAGTGTAAAGTTGTTCGGAAATCCGATTTGAAAGATTAAGTTGGGATGTTTCTTCTTTCCATGAATTCCAATCTTGGGCCAGGAATGGGGGGGGGGGGTATTAATTTCCCCACCTATCTCCCACTAATTTTTTTTTTCATTCTCTTTTTTTTTGTAATCTGCAACAATTGGCAATCAATGTGTATTGGCCAATCAGAACTTGCTATTGAGTATAAGTTGGGATTCACTTTTATTAGCTGTTAAGTGGTTCGTGACAAGGTGAAGAATCCCCATCGATTGAACAGCCATGAAGTTATACTTACAGTTTAGAAAGCATACCATAGTTGATCTCAGTCAAGCATTGTACCTGCACAATTACAATGGACATGTAAGCCTGTAGTTCAATGCATACATGGACAGTTTTGCAAATACTAAGTCTAAGTATTGTTTCTCCAGTGGTTAATCACTCCAATAGTGATCAATATTTAAAGGAATGTGATAAATGGTTAGAAATAGTAAGGTCAATGTCAAAGCTCACTAGACTTTACCTGATTTGTGCAGTGTGTGCATGTGACCTAGGGTTTTTGTTACAAAGACTGATGAGTTTTTTTTTGTTGATTTAATGAGCAATATTCAGCATGACTTTAATAACAATGTGATGTATGCAAAACATTGTATGCTGGTAATTGTATTATGTGTGATACAGTTTATAAATACTTATTTCATTTTCAGATTGATCAAGACTTTAATTTAACAATTGAGGATGCAGCTCTTGGTGCCCTTTTCACAACGTGGCCAAAGTTGTGAAGATTAATCCATGATATGGAAAGATCCTAGGGGCTGGAGTGGACCAGAAAATGTCGCAGAGTAATTTTTAGTCTTATACTCAATTCAGGCTTACAGTAGCAGTGTGAAGACTTCTACAAAGCTGCATCAATTAGCATTAAGACTGCGAAAGAGGATATTTCCTCTTCAGGTAAAAATATCAATGCTTCCTTCAATTTATAGTGAAATCAGTGTTCTTATGTACACCAAATCCTATCCAACATAATTGTAATTGTTGATCGACCTCATCAAAACAAGCAAATGATATTCTACAGCAACATACACCAATTAAGAGTAATGATTTCTGATGTAGAACTAGCACAGGCCCCTTGTATATTTTACTATCGTGTTGCACAAGCCATTTATAAAGAGAGATAATTCACTCTCAACGTACCTACCAGCTGAATACTGTGCACAGCATTATTCATCATTATTGTGTAGCAGTAATGCATTGCAGGAATTTCAAATGGGAACACTGGCTTTTAATCAAACTTGGAGGGAAGCATGGTTATATGTAAATTTATTGAACATTTACCAAACATGAGGGTCACCGCGCTCAAGGTGAAAGGTGATGATGAGCATGGGTCAAAGGAAGAGGGATGATGTTCTTCAGGGATTTGAAGGTCACCTCCAGTTCCAAGCTTAAGGTCACAGGCAGGGGTCAACAAGCCTTTTAAATGTAAAATGATTTTGTTGTATATTAATGGGTGATTTACATTTTGGCTGAAATCACCATGGTGAATCCCTTTATTACCTTCAATCCTTATAATTTCTCAATTATATACTTGTACCCATTCCACTTGTAAGATTGAATCCCACTTGCAGGCAAACACATTTAGTATGAAAATGCTAAAATTTCCTCTTCACCTTCATCTTTTTTTCCTATTTTCTTTGCTCCCATTCTTATTTTGTTATTCCTTCCTTCACCGCTCATTTCTTTGCTCAAACCGTATTTTCATCTATACAGGTCAACATTGAAGAAAATTTGGCTTTCAGTGTACTTCCTGTTATTTTGATCGGCAGAACGCAAGGGGAGAGAGGCAAATGTACTTCAAAGTCTTGAATCTTTCATCAATCTCCAATTAGTAAGTAGAAAATATTGATTATCATCTTACCTTTTCTAAGTTTTTATTTATTTATTTATATATTTATTTATTTTTCGGTCAATTTAGGTCAAAGCTCTAATTTTCCTGAACAATATTAGAACGTTACTGTTGGCAATCTTTGACAGCTCTTAGGCTTGACTCTAGCACATGCTCACTTGACCAAGGCAAGTGAAAATATCAAAGTGCTTACCGGTAAGTTGCTTAGCCAAAAAAGGTAAAAAAAAAATAATAATAATAATGTGGGCAAGTAAAATTTTGACCCCAACATTGAAATCTGTTTAGGGCAGCTATCTGACTGTATTTGTTCTATAATAATCCTGATACTAAATGAAGCATCTCAATTCTGTAGTGCAAATCATAACAACAGAATAAATGAATAAGTTCACACAATGACTTAGTCAATACCTATTCTGCATGTATGTCATGGTTCTTGAATGTCTATGCAAATCTGCACATCTTGCGAAGACTTGAAATCTCCTTAAATGCAGTTCTCCAAACTCAGCAAAATACCTCCTATGGTTTTGCCTCAATAATGTAATCTGATCAACGCCGATTCATGCTATTTACTTTGTTGGGGGAGCAATAGAAGTCCTTCTTAAAGGGATGGTCCGGGCTGAAAATATTTATATCTTAATACATGTAGTAGAATTCACTGAGCAAACTGCCAAAAAATTCTTTAAATTGGATAACAAAGTTATTGAATACTCAGCATCTTCCCAGATTTCATGCAAATACAAGAAAGAATCTTCTAAGGCATGTCTGAAACATTTAGATGACAATCTTTATTCCAATTTGTTGTGCCGGGATAAATTTGACTCAGTTCGATACTTTCTCAATGCTAATTATGAATGTTCTATCGTTGATTTTATTTAAATAGTCAGTAACTGAACATTTGCCCAATGCATTAAAACCGAATGATCTTTTGTACCACATTTGGATACCACCCTCTTATTTTCTTATCTATTACACACTTATTTCACTTTGGCCTGCAGTAATGCTGACCTTGGGTCTGTAAAAGCTGCAGATCGCCCCAATGGAGACATGCTGTGAAGATGGGCATCCAAAGGAGCGAACAGAGAAGAGTAGAACAATGGGAGGAAAAAGACAACTAAGACAACAGTTAGTCATGGCTCCAACAGCTCAGCCACAAGTAACATTTGTATGTAGCAACTGCAACAAGACCTGCCTCTCAAGGATTGAACTATCTAGTCATCGCAGGAGTTGCACTTTATGAATTAGGAACTAAAAGAAACTACCAGCGAAACTCTATTATCTCTCGAGACAGACATATGCCAATAATCATGATGATGAGGTAGAAGGGATCATACCAAAGTGTGATAACCCCATACTATTCGTGGCATTGAAAATATAGCGTGTATGATATCGTGTAATCTGTGTGGGGGGCACAAATGCCACTTTGAAACTGTTCACACATATCATGAGAGTGGAAAAATAGATGCTTTGGAGGTTTTGATCTTATCAGTGTCATTTTAACAAATATCAAGAAGCACATTATATTGAACAAATAAATCCGTTTAAGTACCAATATTCATGAAGCTCAATGTAAATTATAATTTATCACTGATCCAACATCGCTCCTCAATATATTCATTAAAACATTAAAGTGTTTATTTATTTAAAAAAAAAAAGACATAATCATTTATCAAAATCTGACAATGCATGGGTATTAAAGTTCGATGATCAACGAAACAGAGTGCACCCTGAATAATCTTTTTATTAGTGTAAACGATTTTTCGAATATTTGAAAAAGGAGTGGTCTATGGCGCAACTACACCATAAAAGTCCGGGGTTTGTTTCTACCACGACCGTTTGTCCAGTCGTTTTCTTTTTACATTCCCATTTTATTTTGCATGAAATAAATTAGAATGCTGTATTCATTATTGATATCAACACATGCACGTCTTTTTTTCTTCATTTTCTTAAAATACAAACTAAATCCATGTAATTTCTTAAATGTGTACTGATGACGTCATTTTAATCACTAATTAAAGTTAGTGACGCTTTGTGACAAGAAAACTTGGCTATAGTAAGCTTGACCCCTAATTCACAGGACATTTTGATTCTTGTAAGGGATGGGGGGTGAGTTGGATATTATGGCCCCCCTTTAGATCTCGGCTGCAGATCGCGCGATTTAGCACGCAGGTAGAAACTAACGCAATCAACGCGGTTGCATCTGGTATTGCACAATCATTTGTACAATCCATATGGTATGTGTTATGTGAATTTATTATGCTTGATTATTCAGGAAATACCTTTAGTACCTTTTGCTCTTACTCATTCAACACAGGTCCTTGAAAGCCACTTTTTTTTAAGATATTCTTTATTGATTTCTTAAAATTGGAAATGAATAAAGAAAAAAAGTACCAAAATAAATTTCTTATGTATCCTCTTTTTTGCTCCTGGGTATTTCCAACGCTTACATTATTTTGGCCAAAAATAGCATTAATTCAGCATGTATTCCATCGTGGGCAAGTCAGATGAAAGTTGAGTTGCCCACAATATAAATGATGTGATGAAAGCAATAAACATAAGGGGGGATGAATTTGCTTTTTTTTAATTTGCATGAACAGGTGAGCAAGAGTTTTATTTTTCAAATGTCTATAACATACTGTATGTGGAATACGAACTCAAATAAAAGTTTAGTACCCAAAGCGTGGGGAATTTTTTTTCAATCTTTTTCGGCTATTTCATTTTTCTCTTAGTCCTTGTCTTTTTCTTTCATTTTTTCCATTGCATCATGCTTCAACTTCATGTTGTTTTCCTTCTTGTTCGTCCACTACGTCTTCTCTGCATTCATCAACCTTATAAAAAGAAAAATAAATATCACGATTATGGGTAGTTTGGATCATACCAAAGTGTAATAACCCCATACTTATCGTGGCATTAAAATATAGCGTGTATGTTATCGTTAATGTATGTGGGGCACAAATGCCACTTTGAAACTGTTGACACATATCATGAGAGTGGAAAAATAGATGCTTTGGAGGTTTTGATCTTATTAGTGTCATTTTTACAATTATCAAGAAGCACGTTTTAGTGAACAAATAAACCTGTTTTAATTACCAGTATTGATAAAGCTCAACGAAAATTGAAATTTATCACTGATCCAACATCGCTACACAAGTTATTATTCATTTAAACATAAGTGTTTATTCATTGAAAAAAGACACAAACACTTATCAGTTAAGTCAAGCATTGTATGGAAATTTAAAGTTCGATGATCAACGAGACATAAGACACCCTCAGTAATCTTTTCATTTTAGTGTAAACATTTATTCGAATAATTATTTGAAAAAAAAAGACTGTCTATGGCGCAACTACACCATTAAAAGTCCGGAGATCGATTCCAGCACGACCGTTTGCACAGGCATTTCATTACTTCATTCCCGTTTTATTTTGTATGAAATGAATTAGAATGCTTTATTCATTATTGATATCAACACGTGCACGTCTATTTTATTTCCTTTGATGACGTCACTTAATCACCGATTAAATTTAGAGACGCTTTGTGGCGATAGAGGGCTTCGATCTAAGCTATATCAAGCTTAACCGCAAATTCAACCCTTAAATCCACATTTTGATTCTTGTCATGGATAGGGGGGGGGGGGGGGGGAGGTGATTTGGATATTATGGCCAACTTTACATCTCGGCTGCAGACCGCGCAATTTAGCACCCAGGAAGAACTAACGCAATCAACGGGGTTGCATATGGTACATTGAACAATTATTAGTACAATGCATATGCTCTATGTTAAATGAATTTATTATGCTTAAGTATTCAGGAAATAATACTTTTTGCTCTAAATTATTTAGTACAGGTCCTGTAATGCTACTTTTTGTAAGCATAAAAAAACACGGTACTAAAATCAATGTCCTAGATATGTATCCTTTTTTCTTGTTATTCCGACCCTTACATCTTTTTGCCATAAATAGCATGAATTTACCATGTATACCTTCGTGGGCAAGTCAGATGAAAGTTGATATGCCCACAAAATGAATGATGAAAGCAATAAACTATTTTTTAAATATTTGTTATATTTATTTGCACTAACCAGATTTTTTAAGGAACTGACTGTATGTCATTTTTCTCAATATGCATTTTATATTTATTTATTACTGTAATTATTCCATGTATTTATTTTACAATTTTTTTTATTTCAATTTCATTTTTTTAATTTATTCATTTATTCTATGTAGGTGGGTTGGGCAATGGCATTTTGTGTAAACACCAACATACACACAGAGTAAAGCTACAGTTGCTGATTTGAGAATATGAACACAATCGTAATCGTTTTATCTCTATAAATTTAGTGGGTTCCACGACCCGAATATGAATAACGGCTCTGACAGTCTAACGCAGGAGGGAAGCTGACTAATTGGTATACTGTCATGTTCCACGAAGTACTGTACAAACATGCATTATGTTTATAATATCGCTTGTCTCATGATTATAATAAAATTTTGTTTGGTGATTCTTATCATTGTGGAAATAGTTCTAGACGCGATTGAATGAATATACCCTTGCAATGCCAACAGTTAAATGAGGTTATATATAGAAGAAGTCCGAATTAGAACTACTGACAATGGGTGAAGATGGAGTATAAACGGAAACCAAAACCCTAGATGATAAGCAATCCATTGAAAAGAATAAAACAAGAGGAACAATTTAAATCAAATTTCATCAAAATCGGTTATGAAGTAGGCAAGTTATGGACATTTAAACAGTCTGTTTGTACTTTCCTTGGGAATCCTCAAATTGGCAAACATGCTTCCAAATGTGTCATTATAGATCAAAAGAACAAGATAACACACAAAACAAGACAAAACCAAATAAGACTTAAATAAAACGAAAAAACAGGACAACAAAAGTAAAGATAAACATAATAAGAAGAGGGACGAATTGCGACCAAAAAGAGAGAATAAAACAAAATGATAAAGACAAAAAAATAATGAATAAATGTCTGAGAGAAGGTGATAAGGAGCGGGATTTAGTAATGCAGACCTCGATAGGACTTAAGAAAGAAGATTTTCGGTTTTCTTTTAAAGGAATGTTGGGAAGGACTGTTTTTTTTTTATTTTATTGTCGAGTCAGTTCCAAAATCTATGTCTATTACAGTAGTAGAGAATGTGGGGCTTTACATATCCCAAGTAAAACCGTGATGACCCCCCCCCCCTCCTCGCCGTCATCATGAAAAAGGGCATAACACTGATAATTTAACTGAAATCACTGATGCATTGAGGATAATGCTACCTCAAGCACTTTCAGGAATTATACGGATACGTGACCGGTTCAATCACCCCCTACTAACATGCATACAAACATACACAAATTAATGTTCACCCAACCGCGCACACCCATTCACCCGCATGCATCCTCACCCCCAACAACTACATGCGATAATCCACATGAATAAGATCATGCGGTCCTTACTTCGGTTATTCATTTAACCCTTTACACACTGTTGTTGCCACTTGCACATTCGTAGAATGAAATTAAACAATTCTAATAATTAGTTTTCTCCTCTAACGTCATAATTAGGGAAGGTAATAAATGGCAAAGGTTTTTTGGACAACATCCATACAATAATTATGAGTGTCAATTGTTACAAATTGAAATCTTGATTCAAAGAAAATAACATGGAAACATTTTTCATTATTATTCCCCCCCCCCAAAAAAAAGCAGCGTGTTAATTTTTTAATTAACCGGAACTGGAGTAAAGATTGCGCTATACGTCCTTTTCAATATTAACATCCCTTTAACAGTGTTTAAAATGATTAGTATTTGAGGGTTAAGTGTTACTTAGAATTTGTGGGGGTACCCCCGGGCATTTCCCTCCATTTGGTAAAAGCAGGATCCGCCCTTCCCATCATTATCATGAGAGGCAGTGGCGTAACTACGGGGGGCATGGGGGACATGGGGAAGAAAAATAATTGTTCATTATAATGTTATATTATATTTTATTATAATTACATGAGAAACATTTTTGGATAACTTTACGAAACATAATTTGCTCAAGGCCTTTGTCTTTATTCTTCCTGTTGCTCGCATTGTCTGTTTCACGAGATAAATCGTCGGCGGTCATCCGAACCGTCGTATCCACACACGACGGTTGAAAACCCATTTCAAAGAAAATCTACTTCAAAGTTTACTATAATTCTCACACTTATTTCTCCGGCCTTACAACATATGCATTGCTAGAAAAATACATGGTTGGAAAGATCAAGACAATTATTGCTTGACAATGGTATCCTTATTCTTACACAAGACCAAGGATTATAGAAAATATCGCAAAAGAGTTCCGTGCTTGTAATTTCGGTGTGAGCAGTTTAGATTTCCCCTGTACAAAAACGCAATAGGAAAAACAATAAACCTGACCGCGATTTAAATGCGGGCGGTCAGTCAAAACGTCGCATCGCTCTGCTACAGTACACATTTGCATTAGGATTTGGGCATTTTATTAAAAAACCGCATGGCATCGCCGTGAAAATCCCCTCATATCGCAGAAACTAAAATAAATTGGTGCTTAGAAATTCATTTATGAATTGAATAGGACTTGTACAGTCATTTTCTGCAAAAATCTCAAAATCGATTTTTTTTTTTAAAACCAAAATTGACTGATACGACGGTTCGGATGAACGCCGACGAAATAATCCTGTTGTACTAATACCTCCCGTTTTTAAGTCAGTTTTCGCATTTCGAGTTGTTATTGTTTTATATATTTCACATATGCTTCTTTTTCACAACTGCTTAAAGTGATTGCCCATTTTAAAACATTTCCTGTCCGTGTATACGTCCGCATTCGTGGATTATTGAGATATGTCTGCTTTTCATGAATCCCTAAAATCGTTCCTTAAGAAGTCCCTTTTACTGATCTGAATATAAAAACTTTTCAGCTCACGCTTGGTGCTCGCATTATTTGATCACTGAGATACATATCCGTTTAATGGCTCTATCCTTAAAATTCCTCTATCAGGTCAGGAGAGCTGGCAACTGAGCGATCAAACTAAGTGACACAAAATGTTTGCGGTTGCCCCCCCCCCCCATACCGTGACCCACGGTACGCTACTGATGAGAGGTGTTGTGGCTCAGTTGATAAGACTGCTGACTTTGAAGAACAATCTCAGGGGTTCAAATCCCACCGCACCACTCGCGTCCTTTGGCAAGGCTTTTTTCTACATTTGCCCCTCTCAACCCGGGTGTAGTAATGGGTTACCCGGTAGGAAGGAATTCCTTGACTGATCGATGCACCCGAACGGGTAGCCGTGCTAAAGCTTGGGTAATGATATGCAGCGCTTAGAAACTGTTGTATTAAGCGCTACAGGTGTATAAATGCTGAATATTATTATTATTTTCATGATAATCATTACTATCATCATTATTTGCACTATGATGATCATCATCACTATCATTTTCATCCCATCACCATTACATTCATCATCATCGTCGTCATTTCCATTAAAAATGTTATCCTCATTATTATCATGATCATAATAATCTCCAGCATCATTATTATAGTCGTCATACCACCGTCTTCATCATTTTTCATCATCCTCCTCATCATCATTATTAACGACGTGATTGTCATCATCTCATCAACATAGAATCACTATCGTCATGTCAACCTTACAGGGTATTCTAGATTGAAAACTAAAGCCTAATTATCCTGATTTCCGAAATAAATTAAGCGACATAAAAGACTGACAAAGTGAAAAGAATCGGATGAGGCATATTGCATTTTAGATTTTAAGCACTATTCCGTTGCAGCAGTTAAATGCATGTATTTATGAATATGCGACGAACCAGTAGATAATCTCATCTCCCCATTTGCATTTCTCCATTCAATGATATTCAATGACAGTATATACAAAATGGGATGACGACTTATCAATTTATTCAATTCAATTCAAAGTCTTCTTTATTTGCATAAAAATGCACATACAGTGATAAAAAAAAACAAAAGAAACAACAGCAAATTCAATATATAAAATTACACTTCAAACATTTGCAATCAAAGGAGAGCGATGCCCGATAAACCAGCTGACCCCATAAAAACAAAAGAAATCGGGAACAGGCGAGCGAGAGTCTGGGAAAGACGGAGCAGGCACGGGAGAGCCATACGCCGAAAGCCGATATTTACAATACTAAGTAATCCCCCCAACCCCACCGGCCACGCGACCGAGACCCGCGATGCCCCACATGAACAGCCTACCCCCACAGTGGTGAGCTGTTCACCACAACACCACTGATCCTTTCCGCACCGCCAACGGGAGGACCCTACAGCACCAGCTCCCCCGGTCCCCGAACGCACATAACCCCATCCGCTATCCCATCCATGCCCGTCGCTGATTCCTCTTATCCATAGATAAGCCCACCCGTTCTACGGATTCCGCTCTTCTTAAAAAAAAATCTAGAACAGGAAAAGAAGGTAGGTCCGATTAGTCTGGTAGGGAGATAGGGTTCCCATGCACCCCATTGATATATTTTTAATCTATATCTTTGTAATCCTTAAGATGTCTAGTCAATTAATTTTAAAGGTCAAGTCCACCCGGAAAATGCTGACTTGAATAAATAGAGAAAAATCAAATTAACATAGTGCTGAAAATTTCATAAAAATCGGATGTAAAATGGTCAAGTTTTGACATTTTAAAGTTTCGCTTATTTTTCACAAAACAGTGATGTGCACAACTCAGTCAGACTGTCCATGATGTACATCACTCACTTTTTGTTTTGTCTTTTATTGTCTGAATTATGCAATATTTATTTTTTTCACAGTAAGCACCAACTGACTGAACCATCTGGTATTAAACAATGCTGATTTTACATGTTCAGAGAGAAATTAAAATTGTTGTATCACTTGACAATGAGGAGAAAATTAGAATATTTCAAATTTCAGAAATAGTGAGTGGATGATGCACTCTAAAAAGAAATGTTAACTAAACATTTGAAAGGTTGGAGGAGTGACAACATTTTCTAAATGTTGCATTTACCACTTTAAATGGTTCTACCCAACATTTTAAATGTCGGATTCAGTTTAATACAAAGTTAGATGTAACATTTGGAAAAAGGTTGTCACTTCTCCAACCTTTCAAATGTTGATTTAACATTCGAATTTTTACAGTATGTCATTCTAAAAAACAGCTCAAACAATTACCCTACTAGACGTCGCAATGACCTTCATTTTCCTATGCTTAGAACGCTGTTCGCCCAAAATACATTTATATATAGTGGCCCAAAATTGTGGAATTCTCTTCAACCTGATATCCAGCTTTCCCCTTCTAGTCTGGTCTGTTAGCGTCAAAAATGCCCTACTTGTGGACACGGTGGACAAAAGCATGATTTTTTTCTCCAGACCTTTGTTTATGTATAAGAATTGGGAATGGGGTATGCTCCAAAATCTGGCTGCAGGAACAGTGAAAAAAATGGGTGAAAATGTCAGAATTTATGAGTTCAGATTTGTCTGATATATAAACTAGCGCTAGTGCAAAAGTCAATAGCAGTGCATTATTTTGCATTGGATTAGTTCTTGAATTCAGACCCTTTTTGAACAGATCTTCTGTTTGTCCGCACACACATTGGTATTGAAGTAAAGATGTACAAGGCACTTTGAAAATGAAAATTCATTTTTTGCAGTCTTACAAAACCTCACATTAATCCCTTTACCTCTATAATTTATTTATTTGTTGTTTACCTGTTTACAGGTTATCCTCGGTGATTGTGTTAGATTGACTACACCTCCCTCACTCTCTTTGCCTTTCTCTTTCTCCATTTCTCCCTTCTTCGAATGTTTGTTTATTTTTACTATGTTGTTTTGTGTTTCTTATCTTTTGTTGTTGTTGTTGCTGTTTTGCTTTGTTGTGTCTTCATTTTTTAGTCTCTGTTCACCTTTAATATTAATTTCATTTATTATAATCATTTTTATATCTTTATCTTTTTTGTATTGCTGCTTGCTTTGGGCCCATATAGAAGTGTTATAGGTTATTCTTTTTTTTCTTTTTGAGTGGTCCACACTTTACAAGCTTTGCTTTTTAGTGAGCCACTCTTTTTTTCAATATATCTTGCATATTATTATTATCAAATTGGAAATCTTCTGTATCAGGTGTATTCTTTATATTTGATGTTTTTAAATATTTATGTCATTTATATTGTCTGATGTTATGTTTTATACATGTATATTGTATTGCATTGTATATATACATATATATATATACATATATATTTAATGACACATTGTATATACTACTGAAGAAGACGGAGGTCCGTCTAAAATTCGAGTAAAGAATAATAAAAACTATCTTGGCATTGAAAGCATTATCTTCAGCATATTTTTTCACCATTAGAGAAACCAATACGTGAAACTTTAATATATATATCTCTCTCGCTCTGTCTCTCTCTCTCTCTCTCTCTATATCTATATATATATATATATATCGCATTATAAAATTTGTTGGAAAAATGAATAAATAAATGAATGAATTAATTAATCAGTTTCCTCATTTGCATACCAGCCAGGATGTGCGTATATCTGTTTTGTGAAATTATTACTGCATTATAAATATTACTGCATTTTAAGAGTTAAAAGTACTAATGCAGATTGTCATTATCATTAATCATTAATCTACTTTTTCATTTGGGCTTTTTTATAAATCGAATTTTGCAAAGTTCCATAAAGTATTTTTCTTCAAATTAAATTTTAGCATACGGTTAGGAATGATAAATCATGATTTAGTATTGCACAAGCCCTGTGTCAGAGTAAAGTCAAAATCAGCTTCAAGCAGCCGTGTTACCGATGATGACGTCATTACGAATTGAAAATGAAATTGCTTTCTATTTCTCAACAAGGAAGCTCGAAATTAAACTGAATTTGTGATTTCAGTAGTCTAACCATTATTTTGAACTGTAATCGCCAAGATGTCATCGGTTGGGATTTTATATAAAATGTTATTACAGTTTCTTTAAAATTCGGGTCGCAGCAAATCGTGTAGTGTGCACCTGCATGGCCTTGGGGTTTGTCAATTGGCGGCAGAAGCCAAAAATTTTAGGGGGGGACCACTAACATTTTTTGACAGGCCAAAACAAAAATTGAGGGGGGGGGACACAGCCAAAAAAATGACAAGCCAAAAAAAAAAAGGTCACACGTCCCCCCATCCCTCCCGCTTCCGCCGCCTATGAGTATGTCCCTTATCAACTGATCTCACGTAACATTTCTAATATCGACATCCAAAAAGTTATGTTTGCAGATTCGATTATCAGCAACAGCCGCTGTACCACGGTGCTCGGGCATTGTCGTAATTCGTCCATCCAACCCCCCCCCCCCCCCCCCTCCTCAAAGTTGCGCCTTAAAAATTGTGAACGTGAACAAAAGATGTCACTCTAATTTGATAAGTATACAGTGAAAGTATGCATTAAGCACCAAGCTCCATAATAAAAGTACTCCAATTATATACAATTTCAACTCTTAAAAACATCAAAACGTTCGCATTTGGACGTTGTTTCGCCTAATTTCAAAAAGCAAGCATATCCCGGCCGGTATTCAAAGGGGATTGAGGATCCCCACTTTCATCATTTCTTTTCTATGTTAATTTATAAAATATCATAATTTTCCCGTCATTGTCATGTAAAAACAAAGTTGTATTCGTCAATGAGCCATTGTTGTTACCATTGTTGAACATTTTATTGTTTAGTCAAGTTGGTCCTGTAAAAACCTGTAAAAACTAAAATATATATTAATTTAAGGAAGTTCCATAGTAGAAATAAGGTCCATTTCATTTTCAACAAATTTTGCATAGAGTTACTTTGGTATTTATGCAATATGAAAAATGCAAAAAAAAATAATATAGGTTCATGGGCTTTTTTTATACGGAACTTCAAAGTCGCCGTATTTGAATTATATTAAATGTTGCGCAATCATGATAAGTATGCCTCTCTTAGACCTCACGAATTCACCAAATTGGTTTCAATCATCTTTACTCTCTCGATATTGCATCAAACTTCATCAAACTTTCAGAATGTGTAACTATCAAAGTAGTAGAAAGTCGTTTAAGGACGTTCCACAGTTAAAGTGAAATCCATGTCATTTTCACAAAACTTTGGATATAGATACTTCAGAACCTTAATTGAATTGAGCTGGTTTATTAAAAAACAAAACATGCAGCCCCAAGGCTGATACTGCTTGCTTTACAAATAACAAAATCAGCATGTCATACAGAAACTGAATCATAATATAATACAGCACAATTAAATGACACATTACTTAAAAAGTTACAAAATTAAAAATTTAGTTGTTGTGTTAAGGAGAAGGGAGGAGAATAAGGGACAGGAAAGAAAAGAATATAGAAAAGGGAAGTATGGGAAAGATAAGAATAAGCAGCATTCATTGATAATAAAATGTAAAAATAGAGACGTGCATAAATATTACATCCATATAAAAATTGACATTACAGTCTACATATTGCACATAAGCATGATAAAAATAATTTTAACTATAACTGGTTAAGAAGACGCACTACAGAGGGGATAGTTGAGGAGCGGTATCTTTCAGTTCTACACCGAGGCACAGTGATGTGTTGTGAGTTCCTAAGCTCACGGCAAGAGGTTTGGCGACGCGTTGGAGGTAGAAGATCACAATGTCGTGCTGATTGAACCAGTTTAAGAGAAAAAGATTCAAGAAGGGTGAGACGGCGAGAAGAAAGACTCTGGAGATTGAGGTGAGTAAGAGCGCTTTCATACGAGTACTGGTATCCAAGGATGATACGGCACACGCGTTTCTGCACTTTCTCCAGACTGGAAGCCAACTGTTGAGAGATTGATGTGGACCAAGCTGGAGAAGCATATTCTAGTAGAGGTCGGATGTAAATCGAATAGATGAGAGCCAGATCATCACATGAAACACCCAAACGACGTAGCCGACACAATATGTACAGTCGCTTACCGGCACGTGAAATCATGTCTGACACTTGTGAATTCCATTTTAAATCTGATTGTACTATAACTCCGAGGATTTTCTGAGAAGTGCAATTGGGGATAGCCCTGTGGTCAAGGAACAGGGTTTGCTGGGCTGACTGAGTGCGCTTGAAGGATACAAGCATTGACAAACATTTGCTTGGATTCGGTTTCACATCATTTAATTTGCACCACTCTTCAAGATGGTCAAGAACAGGTTGTAGCGAGGAGGGGTCAGCATTACAATGGATATCCAACAGGCTCATGTCATCAACATACTTCCAACGATCTGGGTAGTTTGCTAAGGCATCATTGACTAGTGTTAGAAAGAGGAGGGGACCCAACCGGGTCCCTTGGGGCACCCGCAGGTTAAGGTTCTAGCTTCCGAGATTAAATCACCAACTTTGACGGACTGGGACCGACCAGTCAGAAAACTGCACACAGTTGGAATAATTGAGGCATCGATCCCGTAAGTGATAAGTTTGCGAACAACGGTGCCATGAATCACTCGATCAAAAGCCTTAGAGAAATCGATAGTACATAAGGTGGCTGACTGGCGAGGCTTATCGAGGCCTTTCAGAATAGCATCCAAGAGGCTGATAAGATAGTGCGTCGTTGAGCTACCAGGAATGTTACCGAATTGCCGACGATCAAGATGAGGAGTAAGGTCGGACATCATACGTTTTGTTAAGAAGGTTTCAAACACGCGAGAGAAAATCGGAGTGATTGAAATCGGTCTAAGATCAGAAAAATCGGCTACGGGATACTTCTTTGGAATCGGAGTGATGACTGAAGATTTCCAGGAGGTAGGATATACACAGGAAGTCAACACAGCGTTGAAGATGTCAGTAAGAGGGCACGCTAACTCCACCGCGAACTCGCGAATTAACTTAATGGGCAAATCATCTGGATGTATTGCTTTCTTTGGATCAAGCTTCTTTAAAAGAGAATATACCTGGTCCCTCCGTATTTCAAATGGGGAGCGTGCTGGTAAGTATGCTGGAAATGATGAATAATCAAGAGGAGGAAGAGAGTTGCAAATATCAGCAAAGAAATCGTTGATATTGATCGCTTGTTGGCGTGGATTAAGACCTAACTCAGGTGGGAGAATAGAGCTATTCTTCGTTTTGTTCATACCAACAATATCGCGTAATTGTCGATGCCATTTAGATGGTTGCGATTTCTTCAAGTTTTCAATTTTCGAAGAGTAGTAGGTCTTCTTACGCTTCAAAATTTCACGTGATACTTTCCTTTTCAGAAGGCGACTTGTTTCGTTATTACCTTCACGGAATGCACGCTGACGATCGCGAATCATAATCTTGATCTTGTCCGTAATCCATGGCTTATCGCAAGGTAAAGACTTCACAGTGATTAACGGAAAATGCTCATGGTAAGCTTCCATAAGGACACGCATAAAATTAAGGACCATCTCATCAGTAGACTCTAGCTGATTCAACCACCCAAAGTCGTAGGTCGTGATCCAACGCCCAAACGACCTTACACTAGAGTCACGTAGAGGGCGGTATTGTCGTTTTGACGATCTCTGTTCAGGAAGATTCGAGATGGGTAACAATAGCACAGTAGAGTGGTCTGACTGAGCGATCGGGGCTGTGACCACTGTTTCCAAGTAACGATTACCACTATCGGTGAAGATCTTGTCTAAAATTCGGTCTTGCCGGGTAGGCCGCTTGACCAACTGATCCAAATTAAGATGTCTTGCAAAGTCATCCGTTTCTAAATCATTGAAGTCCCCTAGAATCATGATTGATGAATTTACATAAGTTGCACGGATGTGATCACTAGCATATAGTAGATGGTTGACAATATCTTCCTTGAGCGGTGTACCAGGGGGAGAATAAACGACACACGTAAATAAAACAGTAGCATCAGAAACATACTGTTTTAGATCCAGTTTTACCCAGAGAACTTCGAGCTCGTCGTGGTTGATCTGGTCTGGAAGAACAAGAGGGACAGCATGTAGATCATTTCTGACATATAAGGCTACTCCTCCACCGCGTCTATCAGTTCTGTCCTTGTGAAATAACTGATAACCTTGAAACTGGTTTGCGATAGCTGGATTCATTTCAGAAAACCAGGTTTCTGTAACAGCCACGATATCAGCCTCATTAAGCTCAACAGTTGCAAATAATTCATCGAGCTTATTGTTTGTAGATCTAATGTTTGTCAGTAATACCGAAGGATATCTTTGCTTACATTTTCTATCTTTATAACAGGGAATGTGGACTAGGGTGCGTAATATGGGCTCAATTCGAGGTCCCCGTTGCAAACGAGGCTGTGGTTCAACAATCCGAATAGAACGTCGAGTTTTCCTGCCACCTCGACATCCGCGCAGCCTTCGTGCGATTCCCAGTTCATGAATGTTTACAAACACATCTCGGGGTAGTTGCACTTTACTCTCATAGGTGATGTTACGTAACCTATACAATTCATTCCTCGAGTAGTGAACGAGATTCGTGTCCGCCACCATTGTGAACTTGAACAAAAGAAAACCGGCAAAGACGAGAAGTAGCGATGCCAGAGGTCCCCCGTATAAAAACCTATGGTGGCAAGTCCACTCCACACTACATGAATATAGGCAGTTGTCGATTCGTTGATGTTTGAACATGTTCACGAGATCAAAACACTGATAAAGAGTCACATTAATATAATGAAATAATCTCACTCTGTTCACAAACATCCAATTACAAAAATGTCGTCACTAATGATAGGCAAACAAGATCCAATAGATACGAAAACGAGCAAAATTGAAACAAAACTTCGGAGAGATAAAATCAGGTCCTGCTGCTCTGACAGCGCCCTCATTTGATATGTGAAATATGCAAAAATTAACATATGCCCATGTGCTTGATTTTTTGCTATAGAGCTTCAAAGTCTACCCAAATTGAGAATTGCGCATTCAAAATAATTTGGCATTTTTTTGTTTTCTAGAGAGCTTCAAAGTTAAGCAAAATAGACATTCTCATGAATTGCGCTCAAAAAGAATTTGGCATTTTTAGACCTCACGAGATCACAACAAAAAGTTTAAAGCTCTATTACTCAGACAAAATCCACTAAAACTTTGTCAAATTTGGCAATATGATGAATAATTGTATCATTAAAATTGATAATCTATTTATATTACTTTCAATTGTTTGCTCATTTAGGTCTAACTGCACTCTCTTTTCTTAGAAATTGCAGGAAAGATACTCAACCTCAAAATGTCAAATTTCAAAAACAAACACGAGAAGTAAAATAAATGCTGCACTTTATTCAAAACCCTAGTCATTTTCACCAAAACTTGCAAAGTTGTATAGGAAGGATACATAAGAGGTGTAAACATTAAAAAAAATATGAGTTCATGTGCTTGTTTTCAAACTATCAGCACTCAAATGTGCTTCTTAAAACACCTCAAAACACGCAAAAGATTTGTATCTGCGAGGAAAAATTCCAAACCACTCTGCCATTTATCTTATTTAAACTCGGAATAATATTCATCATAATTTGCAGCACTGCAGAAAAAAGTATTTTGAAATTGTAGAGGAATAAAAAGAATGTTCCATGGAATAATTCCAGTTTCTTAGCTTTATACATCGGATCTGCGGTTAGTGCAGTTAAGGAGAAAAATCAGCTCACATACCTACAACTGATTAATCACCAGTTCATCCATTGTGACGTTAACGCGCGGAGTGTAAAATATGCGCAGATTATGATGCGCACGAACATATCCGTGGAACGTCCAAAAAAATCAATTGATGTAGTCGATAACTGAGACAATTTCTTTTTCTTATATGCATTTAACCGTGGGCCGTGTGGTCCAGTGGTTAGAGCATTGGATTAATAATCGCAAGGTTATGAGTTCGAACACCAACTCTGCCATTGTCCCCGCTTTGATAAAAAAAAGCCTGAGAGTGATATATGTTGTCAATAACGTCAGCGACTATGACTGAATAATCTAGACGTAAAAATGTGTTCTAGGTAATTGGTTATATACCAGCTTGGCGTTTACCAGACAAAAAATGCCCCCATGCCGAGTTCCTGCGGGAGTTACCATAAACAAAAACAGAACAGAGTTATTGATATAACAAATTTTTTAAATGTCATAACTTTCTTATTTTACATACAATTTTCATTGCTATGCTTGTTTGATTTTTGTCCATTCATTCTAATCAATATCTTTTTCGAGTTGACTTGATATTTAATGCCTAAGCACTGACTGCCTCTTTGGACCAATAGCCTAACTGACAGTGAACATAAAACAGACGAATTCGAAAAGAATGTTATCAAGATGACCAAAATGACAGTTACGCGAAGGGCATTAATTAACCGACCGATGACTGGCTATCTATTTGCAAGTCCATGGCTGTAGAAGGTTTAGGAATATTGGAATAGGGTCCCGTAATGCAAATGTTGGCGATAGCTTATTTGGGATAACAATTTTGATTGGTTTATATCCAGTCTACTTAGCAAAATGCGCATGCTACGAGAACCTTGATTGGTCATTTCATTTAGCGATTAATCACTAACCTTTGTGTTATGGCGTCAAGATGGTGGTTTCATTTCTTGTGAGATAAATCAGAAGCAAAATTAGAAAATGAACAGCGCCAGCTATAGGCATTGCACGAAGTCGATCAAACTCGGCGATAAGCCCTTTCTATTGTTCTTAAACCTACAGTACAAGTTGCTGAGTTCACACTAATTACACAAATAAACATATTTCAAAACATTTTTTTCTGTATTTACTTACTTAGACTTGGTTCCTCCTGTTACCACTTAAGCATTGGGCAGTAACAGAGCATTTCCAATTCTGGCGGTCTTCGGCTAAAGCCTCCGTCTGTTGCCAGATAAGACACATCTCTCAGAGTTCTATGGTTAATGTTCTCTCCCAGGTAGCAATGCGCCTTCTCGTTCTTCTCCTTCCATTTCCAATCTAAATTTCCTTCCCGGATTCTGGGAGTGTGACCATGATTTACATGTAAGTCGTTTCTATGTTACTCTTTAGCAGAGTTTGTTTCTTTGTAATCTCCATATTTGGACTTCCTCATTGATACCTGTCTCCGTAGTTGATACCCATAATTATTTCTGAGACGCATTTTATGAAAGACATCAAACTTATGTATTGACCCATTTCTCATTTTCCAGGTCTCGCTGGTGTATATGGCAACTGTGGTAACCACAGATTTATAGAGTACTACCTTAGTCTCAGGGATAATTACTGAAATAGTCGAATATTGTTTTTTTTTCTTAATGGAAACCCTTTTTAAGTCAAAAGAATGCTAACCTGCTCATTTCAGTACAAAGTCTTGGAAACAATACTTCATCTGTTCCCGTGTTTGGTTCAAATTTATAAACAAAGTTCATACACCCCTTACTAACTCCTCCGGTGGAATTGCTTACAAATTGTATAACTCCATTCCCGGAAAGGCTCTGATACAAAATCATTCAAGATCAGTGACGCTATGATCTGAAAACTACGAGGAGGCCAGACATGAGTCTCAATTTACAAAAAAAAGCTTCGTGAGAGAGAAACGAATGATAAAATAAATGTGCCTTTTTAACTTATAAAAAAAACTAATTTTAGTGAAAAATTATGACTTGATATGATAAAGCAGACTAAATCTCTGCTTGTTACCTTCACATATCTGTTTGTCATTATTAAATTCATCACATAAGCAAGATCTTGACTGATTGTCATAAAAAATAAAACAAAACGCCATATTATACCATTCTCTCTTTGTTTCCTTATCTCATTTAATTTCTTTGTATTTATTCTACATGTATTTACAAGAGGCCCACCCCAATTTGCACGCCTTTTTTAAGATTAAAAAACAACAACCCCAATATAGTTGATTTCTATAAACTTCAAGACATAAGAACCTGAAATAAGAACCAATAAATAGTCGAATTGTTACAAATATCTAAGGGAAAGGTCATTCTAAAGGGGTTTCCACAAAGTCAAGCTAAGCATAAAGTGATAACCCTTGCAACCTTTTTTGTATTTGTAATACAAAAGACAGCCTTGTTCAGATATTTTATCATTGTTGAATATTTTCTTACACATCATGTATTTTCTTTGTTACTTTGTATAATCCATGAAAAGTTTCAGAAACAAAAAAATACATTAAAAGAAGAATTTCTCCTTTGTGGAAAATGACAGCAAATTAAGCCATTTTGCTTAGCTCTTCACCTCAGCAGAGTAGAGGATTAAAACCTAGGTAAGAAAATGTATGTTGATGATAAATAGGTCCAGCAGCGATCAAGGGAAAATCTGATCAGGGAGGTTTTAGATGAAATTAGAATTTCCTGCTATGTCATACTTGTATATTGATCGAAAGTTTAAAAATTTTCAAAACAAAGCAATGCAAGGTTTAAGCATATTCATTGCATTCCAGTTGATTATTTTGCCTATTAGTTTACGAATAGCTCCAATATTTGGGTTAGGGGAAACAAAACATTATTGTGCTTTTCACCGTGTTCAGATCAGTCACTTTATTCTGTGTTAAAAGCGTTGTGATTTACACAGGAAAATACATTTGAGCGTCTTCATTTCTGTCAAAAGGAAATATCATGTGTGTATCTTTTTCCTGAAAATCTTATTTTATCCAATAAATGTTGTACCTCCGAACTGCGCCTTTACCCAGAACATAAATTGATGAAATCTAACAAGTTTAGACTAGTAAATGCCATATTCTATTCCCTGTCTATTTGGTGCAGTTTTCCGAATCTATCTCCATCAAAATAATGTGCAACCCTTTTCCATGGCAAACTACTTTATACCAAATGAAAGCAAAACAAATATCACAAAAACACAGTGAAGAGTTGTAAGTTTCCATCCATTTTGCAAATGAAAAAGGAGGGAAGTTGAATCCACAATAAGCACAAGAAACGGGAAAAATATTTTCGACAGACAAAACGTACATAATACAAATAACTACGTGTTTGTAATGTGTAGCTTATATAGTTTACTTATGTCAGTTTCACTTTAAGCCCCTGTCTTAGCTGGTTACACGGGCCTAATTACAACTGACAGGGAAACGATATTAATTGGAGACAATTTGATATTGCTAATTTACAAAAATGAATGAATAAGACTGACAATCTAACACTGATTATAGGGAGGGTAACAACTAAACTTCCTTTTTTCAACTTGGAAGATATATCACCACTTAAGAATTATTTTCTTTTACTGTCGGAAAAAATAGAGCCATTTTACTATCTCAACCGATAAATTTGATCCTATCAGTTATAGTCTTCATAAATGTCGATTTAGTTTTATAATGAGCCCCCGGCCCTCTGGGTACATTTTTGTGGTCAGATACGGAATGTCAGACATATATCCTATTCACTGGTTGTAAACATTTAACACTTAAAATTCATTCTTATGTTTCATCAATCTTTTTAAAGTGCCACTTTAACACACGAGACTATGGGAAATGTTTGAGGCCCGTGATACCACCAGGAACGCTAACCAAAATACGAACAGAGAGGGCGTGAATCCTAAAGACAGGGTAGTTCACTTTGGTTGAAATGATATCGAGTTGATTGTTATGAAAGCAGGAACAAGAAAAAAACATAGGAAATAAGGGCCCCGTTGCATAAAACTTTTGCCAGACTTATTTTTGCCATAGTTTTTCTATGGCAAAAACCTTAGTTTTTTGCCAGAGTTTCAAATTCGGTCAAAATTTCATGGCAAAAAAACTCTGGCAAACTTTTGCCAGAGTTTTTTAATTTGCCAGAGTTTTTTAAGACTGAATAAACTTGGACGAGGATGAACGCCGATATCAGCCGATATTGCGATCGGTATCTGCAGCTGCTGAAAAAATCTTGGAGACTCCACAAAACGTAAGCTTGATACTTTTTTTATGAAATGTGTTCATATTTGCTATTTTTATCATTATAAATCGATGAATTATTTGCAAAAATATCTGGGTATTGTTTTTAATCCGTGCTCGCACCGTGAAAGTGAGATTCACGATTTTTTTTACACGTTTGAATCGTCCCATTTTTGTGTCGCAAGCAGCTGCGGGGTCAGCGTCTCGGCCATGTATATTGCCGCCGGAGCTTAGGCATAGTGATGTGACCGCGATGGTCGCACTTGGTGCGCAAACAGCTGAAATCACCAAATGCATCGACACGTTTGGAAAGCTTATTTATCGATTTATCGTATTTCTCTTGCTATGATCACATATTCTACATTATGATTGGTATCAGTACATGAAAATTTCATGCTGTTTAAATCAATTTTTCATGTTAGAATTGAATGCAAAGTTGCCAACTTTGCTTTGGACTCTGGTCCACCGTCACTGTCGGTCGGCACTGTCACTGAGTCAAACAAGTTGAATTGAAGTTGGTTAGATTCTAGGCCTAACAACAACAGTTAGATCAAAGTTTCAGATCTAACTTTAGGCCCAGAATCCACATTCTAGATCTAAATTAACTTTTTCTTAAAGAAGTTGAGACTTCAGCTTAGTCAGTAATAATATCTTGAGTTGAGTTTGAGGGCTCCACCGCGAAGCCCCTGAGGCTGAGTCTGAGTAACTTTAAAATTTAAAAAAGATGCATAGCCGTAAAGCTAGAGCTAGATTGATTGTTGGCGCATAGACTCTCTGTTACCAGGCGCAGATCCAGAGCCTGTGTCTTAATGCAGGGCGCGAATTGGCACTATGCACTAGGGCCTACAGCGCTACGATCCAAAAATTTTGACAACTCTGAATGGAGGTCTTAATGTCTCCCTTAAAAAAATTGAAATAAAATAGGGGGCACTTGTACCATTTGACCCTCTTCCCCTGGATCTGCTATGACCCCACTTGAATCGACACCATGATCATGAACAGTACTTAGCGTAATGTGCCAAGAATTTTGAGGGGGCCTGACACTGACAATGGCATCGGGGGCAATTTTTTTTTGGAAAAATTGAGCGATCCAAAATTTTTACCTTTGTTTTTTTTAGTAAGAAATCAAAATTTGTGTTGGATTAAAACAATATCATATTTCACTCCTTTGCCTTTCGTTTCTTTTTTATCCCCTTTATTTTGTTTTTTAACATTTTTAGAGGGTCCATAGTCTAACCCATGGCCATGGGGGGCCAGTCCCTTCCCCCCAAAAAAAAAAATTGTACGCCAGCAGAGAACATGAATCTGTACAGTGGCTAGAGATTAAAAATTGGTCTCAATTTAAAGCTTGTTATAATCCAACACTCTTTGCAATTTATTTAAATTAATTGAAATACATGATCATATTACCATTAAAGTAAGAATCTTGAAAATCCTTTATAAAAAAATTCTTGCAGAGAAACAAATTATATATATATATATATATAATGTAATTTTGGGGCCGAATGGAGACTATGGGATGTTGTATTTGTTAGTATATATTCATTTGATAATTAATACTGAAAGTAATCTCAATGCAAATATTTGTATGGCTTTATCTAGTCTTAATTTGTGACTTTCTAATAGGATTATTTATTTTCTCATTCAATATCTAACAGCTTAAATTGTTGAGGTATATACACAGGAGCAACTCACGTGCATGTGTGACCTTTTTGAGAAGAAACCACGCAAGACTGTTGGTTAGCAATCACCATGTAAAAGGGTAAGATATACAGCTTAATTTCAAATTAGTCAAAATTCTAAATGCTACCATTTAAGTATTTATAGACAGGCTTATCTTTTATGTTGATAATCTTGATGCAAAGTTTCTAAAAGTGAAGAAGGAGTCAGTACTGCCTGATAATGTCGAACATTTAAGTAGTTATAAAGTGCAATTTTTTAAACAGGTTTTGTCTTGAAAGAAAAGAAAAAAAATATTGTTTTTCAGGCATATTTGGAATGAGTAAGAATCCTCCTGTTGATTATTCAATTTATACAACCCCTCCAAAAAAAATACGATATTGTACCTAATCTCACCTGGCTATGCTAGTGATTGTGTAGACCTGAATCAATAATAGTTAAGTTCATTTAATTACCTCTTGCTATCTTTGAAAATTATTATTTATTTATTTTTTTTTTGATATGTCCATTGAAAATGATGAAATCTTATTTTCTTACAATTACAAGTTTGGATTTTCATGGAATAAAACTGAAATAGTACAACACATCTATCTTATAAAATTCCCAAATTGAACTCTAGTTACATAAATAGATTGCAATTTTAGTTTTTTATATAACTTACAAAGTAGAAAAATAATATTAATGATGTGCCATGAAATGAGATTTTTGTCAAATAAATTTAGACATTCGTGACATTAAGTGCAGAGTGTCTTTTCAATTATTATATAGCATATTTTATGATTTGTTTGTGTTTGCATTTTGAATAAAGGTTTGCAGAAACCAGACAGAGGGCCTGGGTGGAGATGCTATTGGCTGCCTAGGTCGGACTGCCTCCAACCTGAGGTGGTCTTGGAGTGATCTAACATTAGAATGAATGGTTACGCTAGGAATCAGACAAAGACTGGTGTGTATTTTTATTTATAAGAGTTAAGAATGTGTTTTATATGCATCAAGAAAAAAATAAAGATCACTATCTCTTAAATTTTATTTTGTTGTAATTTTCATGCAACTAATCCAAAATATCTAGAATTTTTTACCTCCACCCATCGGAGGTGGGGCCGAGGGCAGGTTTTGGGGTGTTCTGGCCATCATTTCTTAACTTATTCTGATAAGTAAAGAACAGTTTGATTTCAAACTTTGTCCAAGTATGCATGTAGGATTGATGATACTTTGATTATTTTGAGGGTATCAAGGTCAAAGGTGACATGCCTTGTTCACTGAATATACATCGTTCCTGTGATAAATGAAGAACCCTTTGATGGTTCAACTTCAACTTGGCAAATATACATTTGGGAGTAACAATGATCAGGTTATATTTTGGGGTCACTAGGTCAAATGTAAAAAATTCACCAGAGATCTTTGGAAAATTTGTGCGTTTAATATTTTTATTTTTTGATGTGGCAATAGTGGATGCATAAATTTTGAAACTTACAAATGTACCCCCATGATTCTTAATGGGTTAAGGATGGATTGGGTGTCACTGCTAAATTCTAAATAATTAACAAAGTGTTCTTCTCCCCCCCTCAAACAAAATCGTTGGAAGTACCATGTATATATGCAAATCATAACCTTTTATTTTTTTGGTTGTCAACATTTTCTGGACAAAAGTGCCCCTCCTTTTGGAAATTTCTGGATCTGTGCCTGGGGTGAGGCGAGTCAAAATCACCCTTCATAGTTTATTAATGATGTTCACTCCACTTTTAAGATCCTTCTGCCTTGATCCCTGTTTGCAATTATAACATTTATAATTTTGGCATTACTGTACTTTGTTAAATCTTTAGGAGGTGAACAGTTTGGTAAAGTGAAGTCAAAATGGAAATCGTGCTGGCAGTCATGAGGAACAAGGCCAAGCATTGGGTCCATCCATGGCCAGGAGACAGAGACTGAGACATCTGAGCAACTGGTTAGTTTTACCGTAAAGATTTATTACACTGATGCATAACAAAATTTAAAATAAATATATCAAAGGATCTTTTATTTATTTTCGCTTTTTTCTATATTCTTTCATTCATTTTCTTGAGAAATGAGCATAATTTTGATTGAAATTTGTATAAGATGGATCTCCCTATAAAAAATAGGTAAACTGGTTTACAATGAAAAATTCACATTATTTAAAACCCAGAATATTAATCATCTGTAACCCATAGAATTCTTTTCATTCATTTTGAATTAATTAAATCTGTTTGTCAAAGGGGACAGTTGTTTTTTTCCTCATGAAAATTTCCGCAAGGTATAAGTAGCTTCAACTACTATTTATTGCCAGCTTGAGAGATTTCGTTCAGAGTTGGTAAATGATTTAAAGTTTTTAAAATGAAATAAGAAATGTTGAATCATAGTAAGTCAATTAAAAAAACCAATGCGGAATGGTTGAAGATGTCATTAAAGTTAAGTCAAAGATTCTTTTTCTTGATGTGCAGCTTTCACATAAGGCAGCCTGCTTCTGGACATGGGGAAGCCAGAGAAAGAGAAGGAGGTTGAGGGGGAGCCTCAAGCTGTTCCCGAGGCACCATTGACATCCAGGGTAGATGGGATCTACCGGTAGTTGATTGTGTAGGACACCAAGATGAAACCCAGCGTAAGAGAAGAAAGAGAAGGTGATCTTCCTGTTTTGACCAGCACACCGAGTACCAGGAGCATGGATCTGCTGCAAGTTCAACAGGAGACTCAGAATGCAGCAAGCTATGCTGCAAATATTTTATATAAAAAATCATCCATGATGATTTTAAAATTATCCTTAATTGTTTGCAGCAGTTTGTTAATGGAAATCAGAAGTAATGTTGAATAATTCAACTTCCTTTTTTTTTGTATTTTACTACTGATGTCCATTAACATCTACAATAAATATTACCCGTGTTCTAAGTAAATCTTGCTGAATTTTAAAGAAGGCATCAAATACTTATTGGTGCATATACTCCACCTTTTTTTATGATGTTCCCTTGTTTTCCTGCTGAAAAGCTCAATGCAGCTTTAACTTAAGCAAAATATGAACAAAAATCTTTATTTGTAGAAATCCATACAGCAATATCTATATTACAGAGATTGGGCAAGATTGTTTCATTGACAGTTACTAATTAAAATAATTAATTTCATGTTATTTATGATAGTTTCTCAAACAATTTCCATTGAAAATGAAATAAATGAAATGTATGAGAAATTTTAAGAACAATATTCATCAAAAAGAATCGTTTGCTGCTGCTATTGTTTTTTTAGAAGCAAATTTTACATTTTAAAATAAACCAGGCTATGTTGGCTTTTATGAATTCATCTTTTCTGTCAACTCTAAAAATAGTAGCTTCAATGCCACATACAATTTATATTCTTCTGGAATTAATATTTAAATTATTTTATTAGATGTTTTCATCATCTGTAGAATTTTTAGTAAAACTTGAACTGCAGAAACACTTCAAAAGAAGAAATGAGTAGACTGAAAACCTGTTGAATATTCTTTTTAGAAAATGAAGTAAAATCACCTTGAACTTTGGAAATTTCCAAAAGCATATGTTTGAGCAAGTAATATGAAAATGAGTTTTGCTTAGGTCACATTACGGCGAGTAGAAATAAGCCGTTTTATGTATTATTATACGAATCACCTACATGAAGCTGGTACAAGGATGAATAAAATGGCTGATTTCGACTAGCCGTAAGGCCACCGGCCGGCAAATGTGACCTAGGCATAAATTGCTGATGTCATTGCCTCATAATTTTATACAAAATAATGGCAAAGACTACATCCTTTAGGATTGAGAAAGTTAAACTTGAACTTTATTCTCATCTCAGTAGATAGAAGATAATGTTATTCATTCAATACTTGAATAAGATTTGAACAAGTGCCTTGCAATGCAACATAAAAATTAAGGTTCTGAAATCTTAAAGGGAATCCCTGTGCAAGAACAGTTTTAAAGTTTATTTATACATGTTCATCTTGCAAGTCTGTTATATTTTCTGTCAGCATTGTTTGTGGATCCCACACTGGTGTCATAAGCCATGGTTCTTATATATATATCCTGCATTGCCCAACAGGATGCCTTGCAATTCGCCATCTGCAAAAGGTTATCCAATGGCACCGCTTTCAACATTCAATCACATCTTTCAATATGCATACAATGGTATGGGATACTGTTAGCATTGAAATTAAAATATGAATTGATAAGAATTATTTTCAATTAAATTCAAACTATTATTATTGTTCATAATGAGTTCTTTGAACTGTCACTCTGATTGTTCTTAATAAGTGATTGCAAATAAAATTATTTCAAATGTATAATTCTATGAGAAATGAATTGTTTAAAGGAGGATGAATTGCGAGAGAAGTGATAAAAAAGAAATAAAGTATTGAGAAAGAGACATCCGAGTTGTGTGACTGTAATTTAATTGAGAGAAGAAAACAATCCTTAATAAGTGATAAGTGTTCCTTATTCTCAATTGCTAATTAGATTATTTTAAACATATGATAATTGAGAATTGTTTAAAAAAGGAGAAAGGTAGAGAGAAGAGGAAGAAAAGGAATTATTAAGAGAGAGACGTCTGAGTTGTGTAATATTTTAATTGACAGTAGAACAAAAATTTAACCTTCCGGTTGGCCTCTGACTAAAAAAATAAAATTCACCATCCCTGTTTGCCCATAAAGGAAAATATTTTTTATTTTTGCATAAAAATGTAACCAAGAAAAACATCCAGTCTTAATTCCCCCCCCCCCTGTATATTGCCCCACCTTCAACACTATTCAACACTATGGTCTGACTGAAGTATAATGGGGCATAAAAAGTAACAAGCATGGTGCTGTTAATGATTTATGTATTTATATTCTATGTTTTATGAAATTACTAATTTTTATATTTTGGAAAGATTTTTAACATTGCCAAGAAAACACCAACAACAAAAAAGTACCTTTTGAAATACAGGCAATGTGATACAAAATGTTTTCCTCCACTTTATTTAAAAATATGTTTTGAATAATGGCATTGAGGGGGGGGGAAGTGTGATTGAATTGAATTTAATTATTTGTACCTTGTAAATACATTGTGTAGGCCTAGGCTGTTTACCCCCCCCCCCCCTCTTCCAGAATACTCCGCTCTTGCTATCTCTCTCTTCCCCTGTCATTGCATGTAAGTTGTTGGACAGTTTGGTCCCATCATATCATTAATTTAGTTTTATTCCCAGGGTTTTATAAAGCAACCACAAATCTAGAAAAAAAGAAAAAACGTAGCTCTCAGTTCCCGTTCATTTTTCTTAAGGAACTTTCGATGATGGCTATTTTTTTTTTTTTACTTTACTACATTTTATTCCCAGCATTCTATTATACACATGTAGACACAAGTGTGAAATTAAAAGGAATCCACACAAATTTCGGGTCACTGTATATATAGTGTAAGTTTTGATATTAGTCGGATATTTCATTTTCCCTTTTGTTTACGTGCTCGATCGTCGTCTGTCATGGACTGGAGCGAGCCGAGCGACGGGGAAGAAAAAGATAAGTTAGGTCTGTTTTTAGTGAAAGATAGACCTCCTCCAGCATGCCCCTCCTTCTCAATCATCACCCAGTTTTTATGACCTGTTAAAGAAAAATGAGACTGGCAAAGGTGAGAAATTAAGATGTCCAGTGAGCGCGTCCTTATCTTACTTTGAAGTTCCAACTTATTTTTTCAAGTGTGGGACTAGGCCGTATCGACTGCTATTCAAGTTTTCCTCGTAAAATTGAACTTGCAGTACAAGTCTGTTCAATTGTTAAAATAAAGTTAGCTCATACTTCTGAGTATTTCAGTTGATTTAGGGTAGTATTTCTGGGTATGTCTTATGGAACTTGTAAATATTTGGATTTGTAAAGGTGGTTAAATGGTAAAAAACAGCAAAAATAGAGGCGGCTTAGAAGGTACTCCAACAACACATCGTCGCATATCGCATGGAGGTTGATCCAGCGGCCAGCTCGCCAGCCGGAGGCTTTGGCGATAAAGGTCACGGTAGCAAAGAAAAGAGCAGACTGCCCAAGTTCAAGTTCAACTTTAAAGCCTTATGTTTTGAATAATTTAAAGGGTTAAGTTCAACTGCATCGATCTATTCACAGCATAACTTTTCAAAAAACACTGTAATCATATAGATTTACTTAAAGTTAAACAAGAACTAGATTCTATCTAAGATTTTTATTTATTGTCCTGTCACAGGGTTGATATATCTTAAAAAATTAAACCACCAACTATTCCCCCACTTCACTTAAAATCTAGACCTTCCTAGGCCCTATTTTTACTAAATTAAATGAAATTTTCTGTAATTACCTTATTGCGTAGCCTATATAAGGCTTATGTCAACGTTCTAATTATTCTTGAAGCCGTAGACAGGTGAATACTGTACATGGTACTTGGGACAGATCCTGAGCAGCTGCCTTGAAATAGTTTTGCCGGAGTTTTTAGGACTTTGCCGGAGTTTTTAGGACTTTGCCGTTGGTACAGGAGCTACGGCAAAAACCCACTTGATTTGCCGGAGTTTTTTAAAAGTTTTGCCGTAAAAAAACTCTGGCAAAGTTTTATGCAATGGAAAACTCCGGCAAATTTTTTTTTGCCATAGTTTCTGATTTTTTGCCGTAAAAAAACTCCGGCAAAAGTTTTATGCAACGGGGCCCTTATATGACGAAAATCTATGATGATAATAACAATAACAATGATAATAATGATGGCGATGATGATAATGATAATAATAGTTATAATAATAATGTGAGTAATAATAACAACAGCAACAATACTTCTACTACTACTGCTAATAATAATGAATATTGATTTATTTCAATGATGATTTATAAAAAAAAGAGTAAAATGATAAAATACATGAACACATTATTGCATACTCGATATCAGTCTTGATGAAAAAAAAGATCAAATGAATAAATGAATGAATGTAGAATGAATTAATAAGCTAATATCAACAGCTGAACATAAAATAATGCGTTTTGAAATCGATAGCTGAATGAAGGGATGGATGCAACATCTAATTATTATTCTTTCAAGAATGATTGATATAAAAGATGAATAAATAAATGAATTAATGAATTGATGAAATGTAACACAAAAGTGAATAATGAGAATCTGACAATTTGAAATAGCAATTACCGTCGATATACGTTTGCCAAACAAAACCTTCTCCAAACCGATAAATTTTACGCCATTTGGAATAACGTAACATATCTCGTCGATCTGGAGTCGGTTTCGCCAAGTGTGACTGCGGCAGGGACGCAACGATCTCGTTCTGCAGCTATTCTCTCAACGGTAGAATTCTATTGGGTTTTCTTTCAAGATTTTATTACCATCGAATTTTCGATTGGAACTAAAAAGTTGACCCATTGATCGTGCGTTTTGTAGTCGACTGGTCGAATTGATATCCTAACACTAAAGAAAAACATCCAGGTACATGGTGCTTCAACAAAAGCCACTGCTGCATTCCTGAAAAGTTACAAATAGCATTCAGATGTATAGAACCTTTTGTTAACTTGGCTTAATATTTTGCCATTACTTTGTGTAGTCTCTAAAAAAAGGAAATGATAACGGAACACAAAGCAATGACAGTGATGAGCAGGATGGTCATGGTAACGGTGGATATATTCATTCATGTTAGCATTTCTACTCTTTTTTATTTGAACATACTCAAAACGCAGCGTGGTGATAATGATCACAATAATGACGACGAAATAGAATAGAATTCATTACACTCTTGAGACAGAAAATGCCTAACTTTAACCAACACTGGGCAATATAGTATGACAGAACCGTTGGTTAAAATCTGTCAAAATTGGGTAATAAAGACTAATAACTGGGCAAAAAATAATATATACAATATATATATATATATATATATATATATATATATATATATATATATATATATATATATATATATATATATATATATAAAATTATGTGTGTGTGTGTGTGTATACATCTGTTGAGATACACTGTAGCTATCGTCCTACTGCTGCACTTCAAGGTTGAGTATGGATGCTACGATGTAATTTACCAGAAGCTTGCATAGCATTCTAAAATAATATCAATAAGTAATAAACTGAATATTACTCAGTGCATAGCCAGGCGTCTCCATCCATTCATCCCGTGTTAGCCTATTTGGAAACGAATTTCGTGTTCTAAGCATACATGGGAAAAATTGGCAATTGTATGATTTTAGAATCGACTCGTCTGTTTTGTTTTAAGCATTTTAGTTTCATTCGCAGTGAAATGGTAATAAAATGTATATCTGAATCTTAAAGAATGCAAGTTAAATCTCAAAATATATTTTGATTGTAAAAGTGCCTGTCAATATTACAATTTATATTACACTGTATACCTTAAAAAGGTTGTTTTTATAGAGGTATATTGAAGAAAAAATTAAGAATAAAATGAGGAAGACGATTTCACTACAGTCTTTGGAACAAATATCCATGGTGTAGCCGTGGTGGGTAAATTGCCAATTCGTCTACTGCCATCCCGTCCACTCACCACATGGTCTACTTTCATTTCGTCTAATGCCATTCCGTCCATCAACATTTCGTCTACCACCCATTTCGTCCATTCACCATTTCGTCTAATAGCCATTTAGTCTAAAGGCCAGTTAGTCTATAGCCAATTCGTCTACAACCATTTCGTCTACCAACCATTTCGTCTAAATCCATTTGGTCTAATGCCAAATCGTCCATTAACCAGTTCGTCCACCGTTCATTTGGTCCAATAGCCATGTCGGCTAATTTCAGTTGGTCTAATATCCACATCGTCTACTTATCAACTCGTCCAATTGCCATTTCGTCTAATAGTCATTTCGTCCATCAACCATTAGGTCCAATAATCAGTTCGTCTACCAACCAAATCGTCTACTAACCATTTCGTCCAATTCCCAAATCGTCCAATAGCCATTTAGTCTAATAGCCATTCGGTCCAATAGCCATTTCGTCTAATACAAATAATTTGCGTTATCCGAGGAGGGGAGCGAAATGACTTTAATACCTTAATAATACACATCTAAATAAACAATTCGAGCGCGGGTCGAAATTTGTGATATTCTGACATGAAAAATGACGTTTTAAGGACTGTTTGTAAGCATTCATAAAGTGGATACATAGGCATTTCGAGGAGGGCAAAGCGTCCGCCCCTCCTTATTGACGGCCCCCAAAAAGAGAAAAGGGTGGGGGAGAAAAAAAGAGAAAAGGGGAAGGAGGGAAAAGAAAACGGTGAATGAGACGAGAAAAAGCTGAAGGAAGGAATTAGACATTGACAATCCACGTCACTATATATCCAGTTTAGAAATGAATATACAAACATGTGCACGGCGAGTTAAAAAAAAATGATATTTCAGGACACTTTGAACACTCCCTGTAATACAGGATACATAATTATCTTAAAATGAACAATTACTGCAATTATTGCCGAAAATGTTGGTTAATTGACATAAAGAAGTAACAGATTAAGGATTTTTTGAAGGAATTCAAGAAGAGATGGATGTATCATAAATAAAAATGTGAGCGCGCAGCAAGAGCTGAAGCTGTTTCCCTATTTTCAGATCTCAAAAATGGGAGATTTTAATCATTTTTCTTTTGTTATTATGTACAGGATACATATCTCAATAAATTATTAATACGAGCGCGAAGCATGAGATGTTTTCCTTTCCTTTTTTTCCTTTTCTTTCTCCCTCTTCCCTCTTCCTTTTTTTCCTTCTCTCTTTCTTCCCCATTTTTTTTCTCTTTCTCTTCTCCTTTTCTTCTTTTTTTCTCTCCCTTTTCTTTTCCTCTCTTTCCTTCCCTTTTTGGCGCCCCCTTTCGCCATCGCCAGTATACCATTCCGTTTTTCCTCGCCCGTATCGTGTATATAACCTCGATAAGACACACATTGCTTCCCCCTTTGGGTGGAAAACACTTCCATAATGCAAAGTAATCAATGACGAACAACACTAGTCAACAGTGATAAAATAAATCAAGAAGTTGAAGAGAATTGGTAATTAATTAGGCCCACAATCGCGAATAGAGTCGACTCGGGTTGTAGAGGGAGCTAGTGCAGCATAGTAGACCAGTATGCGTATTAGACGAAATGAATATTAGACGAAATGGTGATTAGCCAAAATGGCAATTGGACATATTGGCTATTAGACCAAATGGCAATTAGACCAAATGATTGTTAGCCGAAATGAGTTTAGACCAAGTGATAGTAGACCAAATGCAGTTAGACCAAATGGAACATGGACGAAATGAAAGTAGACCAAATGGTTATTAGACCATTTGCCTTTAGACCATTTGGCTATTAGACCAAATGGGAATAGACGTAATGATAGTGGACAAAGTGGCTATTGGACCAATTGGCAAAAAAATACCATTAGACCAAATGGCTATTAGACCAAATGATAATAGACGAAATGGCTATTAGACGAAATGGCTATTAAACGAAATGGTGATTGGACGAAATGGTAATTGGACCATGTGGATAGTGGACCAACTGATGGTAGACGAAATGATATTAGACCATGTGGGTAGTGGACAAAATGGCAGTGGACGAAATGGCAATAAACCGTCGTGGTGTAGTGGTTCTGACTCTCGCCTTGTAAACAGAGGGTCGTGTGTTCGAATCACACCGCGGTCTGGCGTCCTTTGGCAAGGCGTTAATCCACACTTTGCAACTCTCGACCCAGGTGCTTAATGGGTACCCGGTAGGATGTGAAAGTCACTGTAGCTTGTCCAGTATTGTGTGCGCCTCACAGGTGACTGACTGGAATACTCCCCAGGGAGTTGAGGATGTGCACACATTGTGTGCGGGAATGACTGATTGAATCCGATGACCGGGGTAATAATATATCTGTAAACCGCTTAGAAACGTCGTTCCGATGGATTAAGCGCTATATAAAAGCGGATTATTATTATTATTATACACTCCATACTACAGGGAATTATAATAAATCCAGATAAATTGTAGATATGGACCAATCGAATTCTGGATATAGTTTTAATCATAAAGATTGATTTTAAATATAAAAGGAATTATATTGGAATTCATTAAGATTTAAACATGGTTGTAAAATGCATGATAATTCTTTTATATCTCAAAATATTTATATCAAAATCAATCCAGAAATCAATTGGTCTCTACCTGCATTCTCCCGGGATTCGATTTAAATACCTGCAATTTAGACTGTTCCGAGAACAAGTAGAGCGCCTCTGGTAGTCTCACCTGCCTTACGTAATTCAACATAGCAGCAGTGCTGACTTTGAAAACTACTATGAGATAATCATTCACAAACCATACCATTCATGTAATGATACAATACTACGTTATAAACCCTAACTGTATTTCACCTTGGTCATGTTACCTAAGTATGTCAGTGGTACCTCATTGCCCCTATGGCCACATTTCATAAAATATATCCATAAAATTTGAAAGTTATGGCACCAATTTAATAATTACCTCCGACATGGCCAAAGTTCATTGACCTTAAATGACCTTTGACCTTCGTCATCTGACCAGAAACTCAAACAGGGTGTTTAGTGATACTTGATTACTTTTATTTTCCATTTTTTTAAATCAGATCCATAAACTTTCAGTTATGATGGTAATTAAACAAATACCCCCAACTTGGTCAAAGTTCATTGACCCTAAATGACATTTGACTTTAGTCATGTGACTTGTATTTCTTTTGAATAGAAAATTGATTTTTTGCCACTTTTATTCACGTTTTAATGTGAACTTCAAATTTTCTGTGAAATCATCAGAGCGACTATAAGTCTATAGTTTTTGAGAAAGAAAACAATAAATCTATGAAAAATTTACCTAGCCCGTTTTGAGAAATGAGCTCTTCAGAAGAGTTTGGTTGCAAAAGGGGTTAGGTCCACTCCAAAAAAATAATTCTTTTAATATCAAATATTGCAATATTCTTATGCGAAACTAATTTTTTTATGATGCCGTACGATGTGAACATAAAATTGAGTGTAAAAGAAAGCTGCCTGTTTTCACATTAAAAAAATATCATTTTACAAAAAAAAATCTATGTGGACCTAACCCCTTTTTGAAAAAAGGGTGATTTTTCTTTGCCAAGTTTGTCCACTTTTTAATAGGAATTTCAACTTGTTTCGAGTATCATCTTATAAAGCAACTAAAAATGAGACAAAATACAATTGAATTTGACGAAAAAAAAGACCTAACCCCGTTTGCAACTGAGCTCTTCATATGCTTCATTTATATTTTCATTCCATATTCCCTTTTCATTTAAATTACTATTTTCATAATCCCTACATGGTCTTTTTTGTCTTAAAAGACTATTACAATTGTGTATTATTCGTTTTAACAGTAATCATTTACGATATATCTTAATCGATTTTGCACATTACTTTTATTTGAAAAAAAAAATCAAAATCGCAAAATGAATATAAATCAATTATAGTTGCCGATGTTCCTGATGTCATCATTCTTACTAAAATGGATTAAATCATTGTCTTTATGAAGTTGTTATGAATTTTGATCTCTTTATTGATATTATTGTTGGAGTTATTATAACAGATATCATCACTTTCATTATCCAAATTGTCATAATTGTTGTAATTAGGTAATAACCGTAAACAGAATAAATCGGAGAATTTTGACCATTTTAAACGCGAGTTTCCTTTTCTTTTACAGCTTAATTGTTCTTTGCTTACTCTGTAGTACTCGTGTGATGTATTTTTACATTTTTACTCGTGTGATGTATCAATAGGTCGAGCTTCACGAAAAAATATCATATCATTTTCGCTGCTAAAGTTTAATCTTCATCTCCACCATTATCATTATCATCATCGTTCTTATACATGTGTCATGGCTTGTAAGGAACTTATAATTAAAACATATTTGGCGCTTAAACATCTACTTGCAAAGAATACTGATTTTTTTATGACAATAAAAGAAACGTAAAAAATTGGTTCGGTTGCAATGGAGCTTTTGGTATATGATGATAATGATTATATAGCACTGGTATTAAAGCATTTTTAGTACAATCACATTAACCAGTAGTATATATTTAGTACCACAAAGGCCTACATATTTGCAGTATTCGATTCATTTTTCCACCGTCACCATTCGCAATATACACGACCAATATCTCATGTAGAAATTAGCACATCCAAAGAAGACACTACCCGGCTAAAAGACTCCAGCCCGGCGCCAATACTTTTCCCCTCTGTAAGCCTAATCACGGGATATCACGATTAGACGAAATGAGAGAGAGAAAAAAATGCATGATTCTGAAAACTCGACATCGATGCGTGTTTTAGCGCGATGACGACATCAAGTAATTAACCCAAGCGCTTTGCTACAGCGAGGAGTGGGGGAGAAAATGGGCGACGAGAGAGTTAAGACCATCTCATTCCGCATTCAACATCCTTGTTCATTGTCATCGCAATCGCCTCTTCAAATAGAACACACAAGTGATGCGAGCCCGTGAGATATAGCAATGCTGTAATACACACACGAACACGCGCACATTATCGGCGATGCCTGCGTGTATTAATAAAAAAGCGAGTGTATACACCGCCGTGAGGCCGACATATATTATGCTCATTGGCGTGGAATTACACCAGCACGGTTCGGCCGGTTCTCCATTCGGCAGGTCGTAGCCAATGCATTGGAAGTCAGCGAATAGCCATTCAGATTAACGAATAAAGAACAAGAGGTCCAGGCCGGGCGCTGCCAGCTATCTGAACGAGGAGAGTTCATTGCTAGCTCTCGCGACAATTTCAGTTCACCGCCGCCATTACAGAGGCTGCTGCTGGTGTGCCGTTCGTTTTGAACGGATCAAAGGAAAGCTTTGGTAGATCGGAACATAGTGTACTGTAGTTTCTCCTTTCATGGCTGTCCTCCCTCCGTGTAACTCGCCTGTGGTTGAAGAAACAAGAGATGAGGATGTGTTCATATCAAGTTATTGATAGGGGGAGGGGTCGACACCCAAAGCGCTAGCAACATAGGAAACCGATCTCACATGAACCAAGGAGTTGGATTCCGAAGAACTTGCGAGGAAAACTAACAGGGATACCAAGAAGAGTTCAAGCAAACGTTCACGCACGGCGATATTGAATGTATATGCATAGACTTATTTCTCTTACCGTTCATGATTTAATTCAATGTACATAGAAAGTGGACATCGTTTTCTAACGGAGTCAGTTGGACGATTTATGCTTCAAATCTTCCGACATCCATGTAATAACTTCCGGGAAGCTTGTTTTGTGATGATTTTGATAGGAATGCACCGCTGGTTTCTCAGTTTTGTTTGGATGTAATTTCAGTTGTTGAAAAGTTATTCACATCTCCTTGACCTTGATCCCCTGCGTCTTAGGCATCGAGGCTTTCGGAAAGATAGCTCCTGATCTGCCAAATCAATTCTATAACTTGGTATTTTATCATATGGTGTTTTTATGGTAAGTACAAAACTAATAACCTGCAGCAGAAGGCGTACTTTATATCTGAAGCTGTTAAAAGATCATTTAAGTTGCTTGTTAAAGGTAATTATTTATGATTGGTCTTAAATTGCATATCTTTGACTTATGAACATGATTATATTGTAATCAGTGCACAGAACTAGCATAGCTTTACCTATATTTAGGAACTGATCTCGGCAAGAGATCATTAATCTATTTTCAGCGTGCGGATAGAAACAATTTGACGATTGGTGGCAACTTTAAGAAAGCCAGCCTCACCCCTTTTGACCCCTTTCCCCTAATATTTGCTCAACGTGCTGCCCCCTTTGAACTGAATTTAAGTTGTTTTTTTTATTTAGGCGCGCTACTTTTTTTTCTTTAATTGTTAAACACCAACCGCCACCATTTTCAACCATAAAATTGATTTGATCGAGCGTTGGGGGTTAAACCCTGCCTGGTCTCGCTCGAACAACAGGCAAAATAGATCCTGGGGTAGGAAAAAGCAGCCCAAGACCTCCTTGGCGCCCTCTACGGCAAGTCCAAGGATGGAAGCGGCAATGGCAGGGCTTGAGGCAGCATCGGGTAATCCGTATGCATCCACCCCACGGCACTACGGAAGGTCAATGTCTCATACCCCCAGTGGAGGAAACATCTCTGGCGCTATGAGCAACTGTCGGTCTCTACCTCGACTCCTTGAGCAAGGTGATGACAGCAGTGACAGCGGGGAAGACATGGCAAGCGAAGATCCTGGATGGGAACGCGTTGTCATCAACGTCAGTGGTCTCCACTACGAAACACACCTCAAGACTCTGAACCAATTTCCAAACACTTTACTAGGAAACCCTGAGCGAAGGATCAGGTATTTTGATCCCATTCGGAACGAATACTTTTTCGATCGTAATCGACCGAGCTTTGATGCCATTTTGTACTATTACCAAAGTGGGGGACGGTTGCGGAGGCCTGTCAATGTTCCTATAGATGTCTTCACAGAGGAAATAAAATTCTATGAACTGGGCGATGAAGCAATGACAAAGTACAGAGAGGACGAGGGCTTCATTCAAGATGAGGAAAAAGTATTGCCTACGAATCCCTTGCAAAAGAAAATGTGGCTTCTATTTGAATATCCCGAGTCTTCTAGAATGGCTAGAGTTGTAGCAATCATTTCTGTTAGTGTAATCCTTATATCAATTGTAATTTTCTGTATGGAAACAATGCCAGAGTTCAAAGACGCGCGTAAGATGACGGAGAGTGGATCAGGGGTTACTACTTGTGGAGCGACTATGGCAGCGACTACGGTGCCCACGCCAACTCAATCAGGCAATAGAACGATGTCATCGGAGGAAGCAGATGCTGCCTTAAAAAGTGCAGAACTGGCGGCATACTTCCGCCACCCGTTCTTTGTGATCGAAACGTGCTGCATTGTTTGGTTTACTTTCGAAATTCTGGTTCGATTTCTGTCGAGCCCAAGCAAATTGGCCTTTGCAAAAAACGTCATGAATATCATTGACATCATAGCAGTACTTCCATATTTTATACAAGTGGGCACCATGATCGCCCAGTCATCCACAGATACTAACAGCCAGGCTATGTCCTTAGCCATCCTTCGTGTTATCCGACTTGTTCGCGTATTCAGAATATTCAAGCTTTCGAGGCACTCTCGGGGCTTACAAATTCTTGGTCGAACTTTAAAGGCCAGTATGCGTGAGCTAGGCCTGCTCATATTCTTCCTGTGCATTGGGGTTGTCCTATACTCAAGCGCCGTCTACTTCGCCGATGCTGACAGCTCGGACGAAAACGGCGAACCTATCTTTAAGAGTATCCCCGATGCCTTCTGGTGGGCAGTAGTCACCATGACAACTGTCGGTTATGGTGACATGAAACCCAAAAGTACAGGTGCTAAAATCGTAGGATCGCTCTGCGCAATAACGGGCGTACTGACGATCGCGCTTCCTGTTCCTGTAATCGTGTCCAATTTCAATTATTTTTACCACCGGGAGGACGACGGTGAGGATTCCTCAAACTACTCACATGTATCAAGCTGTCCGTTCCAACAAGCGCCCTCTATTGACGATAAAAGTGAAGGTAATAGTGAGTTGGATCAACATGATTTTGTGGAGATGGAAGAGGGGCTATTAGAATCGTCAAGTAGGAAATCTAATCACAATGGTAATTCAAAGCCAAATAATGTTCAGGGCAACTGTATAAGGAATAATAATCTTAAAATGCTTAGCATAGAAACAGATGTCTAACTATGGCTAATGATATTCTTTTTTGTTTGAATTTTGTACAACTTGCCACTAGTACCTTGCATTGCAATAAATGGAGTTCTAAGCCTTGCTGACATGAATTCGAAATTACAACTGAGATTAAACAATAACAAGAACGACCATTCTATAGAGATTACAATGATTTCATGCGTGCGCGCGGTACCATTTACCGCGCCGCAGCTAACAAGCATTTCCCCCGGTAATTGATGTCAATTTATACGGCTCTCTCCCCTAGACTCGATCGCTGCGCTTTTTTGCATTCTAACCATAATATGCTTTTATGCAATGCTCTGTCTAAGAACAATGTCATGTATAAGATCAAAATATTCCCTGGACGGAGAGCGTTTTGGGTAACGATCAGTATTTGCGAAGCAAGCGTATGTCAGAAAAAAATGTCAGAATAGAACAAGCAATTAAAGAATCTAGTGATTCTTGAGAAATAGCTTTTGTAAATATTTCTCAAGATATAGCAGTGCCTTGTTTATTAGTCGTTAGATTGAACGAAAAATCATATTTGGGTTAGTTGAGTTTCAATTGGAGCACATCAAAAATGAACTCCAATATTCCAGACAGATTCCAACTATGATTTTATGCACGGAGCTTGCTGCATTTACACGTTCATCACCACGAACAAAATAACATTTATAGATGATAGAAAGTGGTTTAAAAAAGAACACCTAAACACAAAGGCTCATAGTCTGAACTCAGATTCAAATCAAATTCTAGTTCAAAGTTACTTATTAACTATAGACAGCCAATTGTGGCATAACTTTTTACTGGTACATGCTCAATTGATCAGATCAGCTGACATTCAAATCATTCACAACTGTTTTGAAATGTTGAACAAAATATTTGAGTCATCATGAAAGCAAGAAAAAACGGTATACATAATGAATATATTAACACAAATTTTGATTTGTTGGTTTCCCATAATCTCAGCAGAGAATAAGACAATGGCTTATTTTTAACAGAGGCATGAAACACAAAGCTTAAAGGTATTGTTTAACTTTGTGAGCAGCCAATTTAAAAAATTGCCAAACCAAGATGAAACACGTGTACAAGTGCATGTATTAGAACTAATAAACCCTGAAAACAACCATTATTAGAATGAAAAGCTAAAACTACAAGGCAAACCCCAATTTTGTAAATAGGTGTCCCATAGACGCCTAAATACTACACATAAGTGTATGGGATGAAATTAAGATGATATTTCCGGTCACTTTGTATTTCAATTTTTGAAGCACTAAATAATTACTTTCGAACGCAATTTTTTCTGGGCTTCACAGGTGACAAGTGTGACCTTCTAGCTCAGATTTTTTAAAAGTCAAACCAATGTTAACCAATCACTTTAACAAATATCGTAGAACATTTTCCTACGATCGGTTGCATTGACTGCTATATACAATCAATCCTAAAAATCAAGCGTACCATTAATCGCTAACCTTTGTGTTGCGGGACACTAGACCTCGGAATATGGGCCTAAGGGTAAAAAAATGTATGAAAGTTAAACACTTAGAGTCAAGAAATGACACTATCACACATGCATTCAAGACAACGGGGTTTTTGCATAGCCCTACAGTCAAGAAGTGACACTATCACACATGCATTAAAAACAATGGGGACTTTTTTTTACAGCCCTACCTTTGAAAAGGGATCATCAGTCGTACCTCTGTTCAACAAACTAATGTACAATGGTCCTATAAAGAAAAAATAACATCAAATTTGTAACTGTAACATCGTTGTTTCTTTTACGAGTACATTCTTGCAAAAGTTAGAGCGATACGTAATTTGTTTAAAACACATATTGCGCCATAAATGATTTCCCATTTTGTTTATTTATCATTAATTTCTTAGTGCAAATCTTTTTAATATTACGGCTCTTTTGATTTTCTAATTAACGTCATTACGACGAATGATGTATGTTTAAAGAGTTTAAAGGTTTGGAATCTCCAACAAGATGGAAGAACTGAATTTTTAGCATCATAAGTTTTCCTTTCCTTTGTAAATAAGACAAATATTTATATTCACATTTGTATTAATTTTTATACGAAAATATTGAAGAAAAAAAAACATAAAATGTAGTCAAACTACACTTTTAAAAAAATCGCACTATGCATATCCGTTAGTGGAACAAAATGATTATTTTATGAGTTGTGGTTGTACATCTATTAGAAGGTGATATGAAAAGTCTTTCTGTGTTAATTATAGCTTTTTGTACGAAGTAGCCTATTTATATTGCATACCCGACTTAATATTGCTTATATTGTGTTTATTGTGCTTATATTGTCTGGCGCGGCGTAGATTAGCATTTAAGTCATAATGTTAAGAATTTCACAAATATCATAAATCATAACAAAGTGCGTCATGTGACAGAATTTAATATTCTATACATGTTATATATAAAGTATTACAAATATTCATACTTAACAGCGCCAAAATATATATAACAAAATGAATTGTATTCCTATTCCACATAGCGATATTCTTCAATATCAACATTTAATACTGTTTCTTTCTTTGAGATCAATGAAATAAAGGAACAAAGAAAGTTATACACTGTAAAAACTGCGGTGTTAAAACTGACACCAATTGGTGTTAATAGAGGACCACACCCTCAGGTGTTAAAATTACACCCCAGAGATTAAACATAACACCAAAGAGTGTAAATATAACAACAAAAGGTGTTGTCATAACACCTATAGGTGTAAAAATAAACCCACACATTTAACACAGGTGTAAAATGACTGGTGTGGTCCTCTATGTACACCGGTTGACACCAAAGTTTTTGTTGTGCATTAAGCATTGAGCTAGAGATAAAAAATATGTATGTATAAATATATAGATATATAGGTACATACGTGTAGACAGATACATAATAGGATCAGAAAACACACTAAAAGTATATTACTTAATGAGTAAGCTATGACGCAAGTACATATCGTGAGGAGAGCTGTGATATACATTAACATAACTGTCTTATCATAATTTTTTGTAAAAGTTTTCGAAGCATAGAGGCACCAAGGGGACATAATTAATCAAATTATTTTACAACACAAGCAGGTGAGTAAAATTCGATTGGAAACAATGACGATTTAAAAGGCAATTTGCCATACCTTCTCTTATAAATCACTTTTAAACAGAAAGACGCTGCCATTGTCCACAAAAAATAAACCTTGCACGATTCGACATAACACGATCATGATGATGACAATGACGATGATGTTGGTGGTGAATATTTGTTATTAATCTCTGCATCTTGGTTCTATACTGTACAGTTAATATGCAATGAAAACCGTTTACTTTATTCATAATTGTGTACCTCGTTGCATTTTCTTTCCCGGTCTACCGAAGGGAAAGTTCTTGGACTAGGACCCTATCGATAGGCATAATCATTATGTTGGCAAAGTGGTAAAATATTTTACAAACATTTTCTTGCAAAACATTGAACTTATCTGGCATGTCTGAGATGAAGAGAACATGGAAGTTTGGCATGAATGTGAGAATGTAATGTGTATGCAAGATACAAAGGTGGAAGTTTTTATAGTGTCCCTGTCGAGAGCATGTATTTTCAAAAGACCTGTCAAGAACTGTATGCATAAATGACGTGAAAGGGGCCCCATCTGTCTAAATCTCAACGAGAAAATTTGATTAACTAATTTATCTATTAATTGGAGAGGAAGTCTAGACGTCAAATGTTATCCCCATTTCTACACTATTTGAATAAATCAGCTTATCAGGCACACTCGATGTATTTCTTAAACGGAAGACGATAAATTCATGACAGCACACTGCGAAATAGTTAACAAATATGAAGAATTCGATTTGGGACAGTATGTTATACCGGTATATGATGTAATTTTGAAAGTGTGCTGCCATTGATTGCGTGTTTCTCTACCATATCATTGGATAAAAAATCTTCGTTAAATTTGGATAGCCTGTTCAATTACAAAGTGCACATGCCCCATCTGAATAGAATAAAAAGAAAATGTTACACTGTCTGTCAGGACGGTATTTGATGAGCAGAACATTAATGTAATATTCATTCTGCGAAATTGATTCCTAAACAGCTGTCCCACCCGCACGCATTCGAAAGCTGCAGGTCACACTAACGAAGCCAACTACCAACCGAACCAAGCTGTTACGTTTACTTCGAAGTGCATGCAATTGGTCGGTTAGTTGTAGGGTTCGGTCGATATGACTGTGTAGCATCACCAGCTATTCTAACCAGGCAGATATGACAGCGACCTTGAAAAAGAATTTATTTCAAAAGTTCGGCAGCTGACGGTGGCAAAACATGCGCCTACACCTCAACATAGATTAGAAACCCCATCGTTATTCGAATCCTCACCGATTGCATTAAAACAGTTTCATCTCCAAATGATATGAAAGCCCTCCATGTATACAAATAGATTCGTAAGCCCCATGGTAGACCAACATGTAGACACGATATTGAGCAAATATCTGAACAACACTGACCTTTCCAAACTACGTAGTTGAGCCCTCTTCAAGAAAAGCACTTCAGAATATCATGTTGATGTTCAATATCTTATTTGAGAAGTGACTCTCCTAGAGTGTACAGATTTCTGGGGATTTATAACTCGACCTCTTCCAGCACCTGGATAGCTTTTCATGAAACAAATAGTTCATGGGTTTCTTTTTTACTGAAACTGTTATAAGCTACTGAAATTAATGCATCTGATTGGCTGGAATCAAATTAGTCCGGGAAAAGCACTGACAAGGCCCTTCTTTAAATCATTCGATTTATACGTTTGTCTTAAACGCACTTTTCGGTCAGTTTAACTCTTTGAACAGCGTGTATAAATTTTGATATCATTCGACAAAGATGATTCTGCCATTTATGTTTTAGAGATACAATAAATGAAGGGTTACTTGCATCATACGTTACATACTTTCAAAACCATTTATGATTTATCTTTGAAGAAACCAATGCATTTCTTGACCCTAATTGATATATATATATATATATATATATATATATATATATATATATATATATATATATATATATATATATATTGGAACTGCTTCTTTTCTATTCCCGACTCTCTGCAAATTACAAACGGCAGGGCACGTAACATATATATATATATATAATAATATATGAAATATTTTACCTCCTCCTTCACACACAGGTTTTCAGCTTAATTTCCTACAACCTTTATTGATATTCCCTTTTCGAGAGACACTTGAGACTGTGGTTGAAATCATACGTAATTGGAATGCTACCAGAAGGTCGTATGTTCTCCATTACATCAATTTCGCGATCCTCACACAAATGAGGATGTTGCCCTTATAGAAAATGGACCTTTCACAGCGCAACGTCTGTGATACTAATCAAAGTTAATAAACAATACATATGGAACAGATTAGAAGAAAAAAATACATTCAGCCTTAGTTTAGGAAGAATTTGTTTTCTGTATTTTTTTGCGATCTTATTTTTCCGAAAAGCGCCAAAATTCCAAAACATACATTACCGAATGCAGCACAATCGACTTTAAGTGGATAGGTCAGTAAAAAACAATATTTCAATTTATTACAATTTATTTCAATTTCATGATTACATTACCTTACAGTTATTACAATTACGAATATCCCATATCCGTTCAATTTCATAACACCTTGAAGCGAGGTAATATTTGGAATTATTAGCGTTCGTATATTTTAAACAAACTTGTTCCCACTATAATTGTCAAAAATCGAATCAACGAGAACAAGTACGTGAAAACATATCAATGCCTGAATTGTACTATAATAATATATTTGGAATTGTGCCATTTCCACATTACATGAAATCAAGCTGATACGGTAAAATTACTATACAAGATTCTAATGCTAACATGGCTAACTGCATGCAACTATTGAACGCGATAAGTCACTGGTTGAACCTCATACTAAAGTATTACACCCATCTTTGCCGCAATATGCACGCACCAAAAATACACGCTTTACCCATACATCGAATTTGAAATATGATATACATGTATAATGCCCAAACACCCAACGCGGTGCTATATCTATCTTTGTTGATGAACACAAATCAGTTCGGAGTGAGGGTGTGGGTGGGGATTGTGCGATGGCACATGGGGCGTGAGGGACCTAAAAGGGGACTGGTCATAGTTGCTAATGAGATTCAGTCGCCCCATTAGTTAATTACAGGATAGCACTGGCAGGATTATAGATTGTCTCCCAATAGAGATAGGGAACGCTAGGGAGAGAGAGGGGAATGACAACGATAAAGAGGGAGAGAAGAAATAAGAGGATTGCGCGTGAGAGAGATTACAAATTATGTATGTCTATAGAAATGCACGTTCCCCCACACACATCATGATAATAGTTATACGCAGGTATGAGGAGCGTAAATGACTCCCAAATGCACAATTATTATTATTATTACAAAATCAAGATTCATCCAATTCTTAGAATAACTTCACACATATTTATTATTTTCATATCTTGTTTATTTTGCCGTTTGTCATAAGTTCCCAATTAATAGACACGTCTTATGAGATAACTTCAATTTTCCCTGCTATTTTCCCCATTTATTATCGAAATCCATTTTTGTCCAACGATTGGAACAAAGTGGACGAGCGGAGAGGGGGGGGGGAGGGAGAGAGAAAGATGAAATGAAAATAATTAGAGAAAAAGTTCAAGATAGAAAGAGAATAGACATGATACAGAAATGAAGGAAGATGAATGAATACATCTAAATACATGGATAAAATGGTTGATAGAGGGAAAGAGTGAGAGAGGGGGAGATGGAATCAGTGGAATGAGAGAGAGGGACAGAAAAAAATGGGTTGAGAGAGAGAAATGGGGGAACTCGTGACAGAAGGGATAATGCATTGACTGAGGTTTTATCACTATTTGCTCTTTAAAACTGGATTTTCCTCTATCACGTAATTAATGGACTGTCTCATTTAAACACTCGCTTAAGCAGATGGTTAGCCGAAAGTAATTAGCTTGACAGTCAGGTGATATATTTTTTTGCAAAATCTTCCATGCAACAAGGCTATGGCTGTCACACAAATTTCAAATAAATATGTTTTTTGTGATACAAATTTAATCATCAGAAAACAAAATAATAGAAATAAGTTAGGTGGTGCAATTGAAATGAATTTGGATAAAAGTGACTTGAAAGCCAAAAGAGCCAAACATTAATGACTGAATTAATCTAAATGATTTTCAGCAAGTCTACAAAACATCTGTGATTTTTCTCGTTTAGATTTGAAGTTGGTAAAGGAAAGCGCACCATCTGACATTTCTGAACATCCACACAAAGCGGGGAGGCTTTCCAACGCGAGTACGTTGTAGCATATTATTTGCTTCAAAAGCCCACAATACATTACGCGATTTGCCACGTAAATATGGTGTATAAAAAGTAGAGATTTAATACTGATGTTTTATAATAAGAACAGCAACAACGTGCGATGAGCACTGTCAAAGATATGATTCAGGCACACGCAGATACACACACGCATCCACTGTGGGGAAGAACATAATGTCACGCAGTGTGTTTAAAGTGTGTCCACAGTACGGGCCACGTAAAAGATGTGACGCGCACTTAAAATATTCGAATTGGGTGATTCCACGGGGTTGGGGCAATTATTGTGACATACCACAACTTTATATTCATTTGTTTTTCAAACCAGGCAAATATATTCAAATAATGGCATCAGCAAAAAAAATGGTGTCCATCCAGTATTATTTCTCAAAGACCATGGCACATTGCAATTTGACTCATGAAAATTTATTGCCCATGTAAAAATACTATGATGTCCATGTAACGGTGGTAGATTTTTGTATGCCTGTTGCTTCAAATTCATAAAAGATTTCCACATTTAATGTTTAAACAAAAGGCAATTCTTAATAGCAAGAAATGGGATAAAGCATCAATTTGCCATAACCCAATAGTGAGGATGATAATAATGATATGATACAAAGAATATTAACGATATTAATAATGATAACGATATTTGTATCAATAATAATAAAACTAATTAGGTCTACTCTTATTTACTCAGCAAGTCCTGCATAACATAACATGTTATTACCATCCTTCTCCATTGTCATACGTGGAGCGCCTGACAAAACGACAAAAGGTCCCATTTGTCATGTCTTTGGTGTGACTCGGCGGGAATCGAACCCACGACTTGCTGATCATGAGGCGGGCGTTCTGCCACTGAATCACCATTCCCACAATGCACGTCGGCATACGCAGGCTAAAGCTTTGTGGTGTGATAGGCCCTTTGAGTAATGGAAAAAATAATGGCCCGTTTTATCAAAAGCTGCATCTAAACTGGCTACCATTAGATATCTAATTCTCCCATCTCAAAGCAAGAGCGTTGAAATCATAGTCTTGCTAGGAGACCCCAATTAAATCACTTGTTTCCCCAGTTCCCTTAAATGTTTGAAGTAATGGTAACCTTTATTTATCTTGATAACAATAATAGTATTATTGAAAATAATAATAATGTTGATAATGATAATAATATTATTAATGATAATAATAATTATGCAGCATTTATATAGCGCTTAATACAAATGTTTCTAAGCGCTGCTTACTATTACCACGTCTTTAGCACGATAGAGTGAAAGACATATAGAAAGGAAGGAAGACATACATAAGGAGAGACAGAAATAGAGAGGGAATATATAGAAATATATATATATGTATAGAGACAGAGAGAGAGAGAGAGAGAAACGTAGATACAGGGAGATAGTGGATGGTGATTATATCAACCAAGAATCTGAGATAACATTTTGTACCCATGAAGATGGATCGCCAACAGAATTTCGCGGGTTTTCAATAATAGCCCTCTGTTAACATGGTTAATGGATTTGCAAATGCACCCAGCCAATTTACTCTGTCTGAAATATGCTAATCTCGTGACATTAGATTATCACTGCGGATGAGTGTGCGAGGGATTATTTCAACACGGTTGCCGTGGTTACGCCTACATCATCCTGGCAATTTATGATATCCAGGGTTCCCGCCTAATACACCGGCTTTATCCTTAACGATTCATATAATTTCAATCTCCCTCTCTTCCCCTTTTATTCAACCCTCTGCCTATATACTCCCCCCTCTCTCTCTCCCTTTCTATCTCAGGTCTTCTGCATTATTTTACAAAAAGACGTTTATATCTGTACGTAAAAGGGACGTTTACTAAACTGCATCTCTATTGTTCGGTCTCTCCAATTGTGCCTTTCTTTATTGGGCTGCATATCGTAGTGTGTGTGTGTGTGAGGGTGTGTGTCGTGTGTATCCCATGCCTACTTCTTTTTTCTAATCTCTATTTCGCTTTTATGTACCCCTTCCCCCTCTACCGCTCTTATTCTCTACATGCATACCTATTAATGAGTATCTACATTTCCATTTCTGTTCGTACTCTGCAGGCCCTCTTCATTGTAAACCTTTGCTTCACCCTAATCGTAATATTTTAAAGGGAAATGCAATTACCAAATGAATTGAGTTAGTTGTGCCACATAATTCAATAAAAAATAGTCCATGAACTACCGGATCATAAGTACGAATGAAGGTGGTTTTATCTGAGAGTACGCATAATTGATGGAGATTTGATTAGATTTTATTCTGCACTAGGTAAAATGGGTCCCTATCTACGTAAATACCATCTTTTGACCAGGTAAACGGAGATATAGTTGTAATTTCTAACCGCCACTGAACAAGTTCAAATGTAATCCCAGTATTTGTATAAAGACACAATGCAAAATACAGTGTAAGTGAATTTTATCTCTCTTTTATTCATTTATGTATTCATTTATTTATTCATTCAATTATTTATTATTCATTCATTTATTCATTTCTTTTATTTATTAATTCATATGTACATATATATTTCTATATTTATTTCCTTTCCTCATTGTTTTTCTCACTTATCTTCACCATTGCAATATCATCGTCGTTATCATGATCTACATAACATCATCGCGGCAAATAACGATTCAGTGTCATAAGATTCATCCTTTTTTATGATTGCTGTCACTTCGTCATTATCACCACTAACGTGACCATTATCAAAACCACCATCATCATCATCATCGTATTTATCATGATCACTATATTCCTTATCGCTTTTCTGATTAGTAAAAAATAGCTTCATCTTGAAATGCCGCTGATATTTTCTTAGGAACATGACATGAAGCAAACAAACAAAAAATGATATAAACTGTATCAATCATGAAGGATATGACTAACATACATGGGTCATGTGGGTAAAGAAATAAATTGTAATCATAAACATGGTGAAGATGAATATATAAAACAAGATAAATTATTAGTTTTATGTTTCAAAGCGTACACGTTGGGTCGAACAAACTCACTGACAAATAAATGCATATTGCTTGCAGCGTTTTCATTGCATGAAACCATCATATTTCATATGCGAATGGCAATTAAATGGTGTACTTTCATTCTCAGTCGTTACCGTTATCATCCCCACAATTATCCCTACTGAAAAGAAGACAGTGTGATCACAATGTGTTTACAGAGCGAGTTATGTGAAAATATTATCCACACTGCTAAAGTGTTGGAAATTAACAGTGCGAAGATAGTTCCACACTGTGGCTATATACATACATTGTGTGGATATTCACAGTGTGTTCGCATGTGATTGCGTGGTCCACACTGTTGAAATGCTGACATAGAACACTGAATGTGATTTCATTTTGACTGAGTTTCACACTGTGAACACATTGTGACACGCACACACACACTGTAAGGCACTATGTACTTTCCAGTAGGAATGACCTTCAACCGTCTTGAAGGTTTACACAGAGAACTGCAAGATTCGAAATTCAACAGACAGTAACAACAAATAATAATAATACAAACATCATACATGCCACGTAATAAGCTCAACATTCGAACAATATCAAAAGCGCTTTATTGTTTTCTTTCAAATACGGGAATGCGAGATTAGGAATCACAATAAATTTTGTGGATTCTATTATCGAGATTATCATAGAATGCTGCATGTTGGATGTTTAGATTAGAAAATTGAAGAGCCTCGTTTTTCCACCTCCACAAAAACCGTATCTTTCTAATAGGGACCTTCATACCTCATTTGTTTTCATTTCAATCATTTCTTTCGGATGAGAATTCGTCCAAGATTCTTAAGATGTATCTTTATTTCCTAGTACATTCTGTCGATTGTAACTCTGTGTAGTATTATTCGCCAATTACATGCATTGGCCTTTGCCTTGAATCTAAGTTACATTGCGTTACGGTGAAGATTACATTTAAATGTCACTCATTTATAAGAGGAACAGCATATTCCATTGGCTATTTTGCAAGCCTAAGTCTACCACGGCTTGGACCTATTATTTGTAGTAGGTCCATGGGCACGGTAAAGTGAAAGTTGAATCTGAAGGTCGTGGATAGTTCACTTTCTGAGATTGGTAAGAACTTTGAACAAATTGATAAGTCAAGTCAAGTCGTCAAGTTTCTCGCAATTTCTTATTATTTTCTGATGTGTTCATCTCATTACATTTTTGGGCATTAGTAGGGTTTACTATCAGCACGGATACACAGTTATATCGGATAGAAATGTGGTAAACTTGAAGCCCGGGTAGGTTTCAAGTTAAGATTAATTTAAGTTCAACCGCGAGCAATGATGGAACGCGTGGAACGGGCAGCACACTTAATACATTGTCTTTGTTGATACTACACACATTTCGTCAAACATGCGTATATAAGGTAAAGTCAGTCTGTCTTGACTTGAGTTTACATGGGAATTAGAAGACACGAGATTCAGTGGAACGTGAGGTAATGGCCAATGATGAAGGTGCATCTTAGGGGGGCTCAGCGAAATATGCAGTCCCATCTTTCCTTTGCCTATCAGGATATTGTCGCACGAGGGATCGTGATATAACGGTTTCACATGTAAAATGAGGTATTGTGAAGAATACACGTAGACATATAGCACCCATTGGCTATTAAAGAGTTCCACTGAGGGTTATTGATAACACCACTGATCACGTGAACACCCTTATTGTAAAGTGTCAGATTATCCATGTAAGCTGGTGAGAGACGATGTTTTAAAATAAAATCCATGAAAGAGAGTTTGCTGGTGTTCTTCACTGCCGTCATCCCTGAACCAACCCCTTAACCCCTCCCAACACCTCCCTACACCGTTGATCATCCTTCGCCCATTCCCTACATCAGTTTGGGAGACACCCTGTAAGATTCCGGAGTTAAATGTGCACCACCACTGCTAACAGATGCCAACACCAAGAATTCATCAGTGTTGCATGCATGGTGTTAGCTCAAACTGCTATGATTATAATCCGTGTTATTTGAGTACTACATGGTGTTAAGTTCGAATTCCCTGGTGTAATTCTTACGCCTAAGGGCGTGGTCCTGTCATGACCGCGATTGGTGTCACACTTAACACCGAGTTTTTTACAGTCTGTGCGGAAAAGGGAACACGAATGTGATATGAAATCACTGAATGAAAGGACCATGATCGCTCCAGTAGTAAGTTTACGTTTGTTTGAATTCAACAACGAAGCATGGTTTGCAACCCCCTCCCCTCTGCCCCACCCCGTCCAACCCCTCCCATTTTTTTCAAGGGTACAGTCACATGTGTGCATGTGCGTGGAACTGGACACGATTTAGTATAGATATTTATAGCCCCCATGCCAAACATGTCTTACGGATGTAGACTGTACTAGCGGAATCATAGATAGTGTTGACCGTGCAAGTCAAGGAACAAATTCTTTATCAGAGGTTTGTCCAATAATTTAAATAATGGGGAACTCGTTTTGTTGATGTGTTCTAAACAAAACATAGTAATTCCTCTAGGATGACAAGAAATAACTGTATAAAGCACAGCTTGACATTAACAGCAAATGATGGACGTCTTTATTTTAACGCTTACTCTTAAGGTTTGTTATAAAGTATCACGACATGTATTTGACAGATAAATAGAAACAAGTGCTTAAAAAATAAAGAGACGTGTCTTCTTGTCCTTGTAAAAAAATGACTATACCGCTTAGTCGAATTGCCCCTTACCAAAATACTCTGATGTCGGAAATAGCCATAAACGAAGATTGATGGATAGATCAAATGATATATAGATAAATGTTTATGAATGGAGAGAGCTGGAAAATAGATCGACATTTGGATGCGTGGTACAAACAAAGCGGCAGTATTTTCCACGCTCTCCTGACAGTATTATCCGGCATATTTGAGAGAGGTGGTAAAAAATCACCTATAAATTAACCAAGGCATAAAACTACATAAAACTGCCCCCCCCCCAAGTTTGGGAAACACTGAATTTCAGCATTGGTTCCATGACTTGCACGTTTCTAAACAAATCGAGAAATAGTTAATTAGCAATGTTCTGTTATTATCCGTCGAAACCTTTCCTGTCCTTTTGAAACCTTTCACCCTCTGCGAAATAGCCACACGATTCACCCGGGCTCATGGGGCATTGCTTACGCCACGACCCTATAATGATCGACAGAAATCCGTTAACCCGTTGCTACTGATATTGAATTGTCACTGTACAAAAATTAACATGGAGTTCAGAATTTAAGAGGAGATAGGTCTTACCGGTATCAGAATTTGGAAATTATCTTATTTCTTAGCAGTGATGAAAAACATGCATTGTGATAGGGAGACTATTTTTTATCAAATAAAATGAATATATCTGAGAATCATGTTACTTGTTTGGGACTCAGGTATAAATATTTGCGCCAAATACGATATGATAAATTGAGTGTTAGACTCTACACAAGCATTTTCCGGTTATGTTTTTTTCTCCATTTCATTTAGAAATGTATTTATTCTAAAATCACTGAGTTAATCATTCCAATCATGGACAGTCAGTTTGAGGGATTACGAGGAAAAAGTGGATCGTTCTGAAAATAATTATTTCCCATATTGTACGAGCCGATGATGCTTTTTGGGTAATGGGGTCAATGTGCACTCGCCGCGGTGCCGCTCCATGTGCTAGCATATTATGCATTATACAATGGACAATGGCGCCAACTAATGCGCACCAACCTCCGGTAATGGCGCCGTGGTTGAGATAAGAGGCCTGCATGAGCCCGGTGGTCTCGAGTGAGTTATCCGGCTCCTGCGATGGTAAAGACGCCCGAAATAAAGCGCGCAGCGATCCTACGTAACTTGTACGCAATAATCACGTGATCTTTGAAAACAAATTCCCACACAATCACGTGACCTATATTCACGGAAAAAATGACACGTGTAGTTACTTTGTGTAAAATCCTCCGTGTCAAACTATGCAATATGGTATGTAATCCTTAAGTATTTAAGCCCACTCGACCTAATGCGCCCAGGGCATTGAGATGCACTGCATTTGGACATTATTCGTAGCTGAACCACCCCGAGTCAATGTATAAAATGGGGTTTGGTTTATTATTGTAGCGTGGTCGAAAATATGAGACATCTGTTTGTGGAAATGGTAGCGGAAATGTCATTGGATCAGGCGATGAGAGACAGTCACGGACGGTGATTGCAGGTACCGTTTCATTACACATTTAAAATAACTACTGTAAGTGCCTGGTCACGTGATAGAATTCAACCAATCGATTGACTAGGATCCATATTACCATTTATAAAGACATCTTTTGATGGCTAAATATATCCAATCCATGTAATTCATAGGTCGTATATCTCTGTGGAAGGTCCTATAGACACGCAAGACAGAGTCACACGTCTGTGATTCAGCTTCATTTAAACAAATCGAGTCTATTGTTTCTAGTTCTTTTCACGGTATAACAAAGTTAAACAACGCGAGCATATTTTATGCAACCTTGCTTTATGCATGAGCTCACGGATTTTAAAAGATTTTCGAAGGCCGTTTGAAAAAAATATCTTTCATAATTAAACAACGACGTTTTAGTTTTATTTTTTACGCATATTAGAAATAAAAAATTGATGTTAATATCTGTTAAAATTATCTTTTAAAGAAAATACTTGATCAGTTCATATCTAGGTTGCATATATATATATATATATATATATATATATATATTAATTTCTGGAGCAATTGGCTCAACAGAACTTAGCCTATAATAAGCACTGGTATTGGTTTGGAGTCAGACTCAGGCAGATGGCTTGGTATTTTGAGAAGTGTTCCTTTTCAACCCCTCCCCCTTCACCAAACATCCTGAATACACAGACCGGGTTTCATATAATTCATTGATTAAATGTAAAAAAACACAGTTTCCTTGTTTTTAAAATGTGTATGAATCTTGAATATTCGAATATACCATGTAACACTATTCAACAGTATATTGTTATGGCATAAGTAAGGCTTTATCCTTCTGCGGCGCAATGCACTGGATGTTTGAGGGAATAAGCTCGGACCTTGCAGTGGAAGTGCATATAAAAATCATGTTTAGAAAGCATTTGATGAACCTTAACTTTTGTTTCATGAAGATGAAAGGGGATGCATGTAGGTCGTCAATATATTTTTTTTTTCACATTTACCCCGTAAAAGAAGTTAGCTTTAACATCATTGATAAGTCTTGTGTATTATTCTGCTTTGATACAAGTTAAGCTATCGAATTTTAACTTTTTTGTATATATTCGTATTCATTATGACATCGTATGAACGATTTATACCTTGGTCACATTTGCTCTACGGCGGCCGTAACGGCGAGTCGAAAACAGCCGTTTTATTAATTTTGATTCAAACCACTATATGCATCTGGTGCAAAAAATGTTAAAACGGCTGTTTTCGACTCGCCGTACGGCCGCCGTAGAGCAAATGTGACCATGCTATTACCAATAACATTGTATGTCAAGCATGGATTTCAATTTTCACCGAGTAAATTTTGTGAAAGAACCACATTATTTTTACTCTTTTAATTTCAACTTTTTCTTTTGTGTCAGGCTAACAATGATCTAAATGAATAGGTTTGCATAATTGAGGTGATTAGCATCAGTTGTTAATCCTTTCAAAACTGTCGAGTGAATATTACTATTATTTTCATTTCATGTCCGTAAAGAACCAACACAATGTTATTAATGAAACCGTCGAAATGGGTATTCAAGATATAAAGGGCCATAAAATGCCAAGCTATTTACGAGACAGATGTCAAAGTCATCTTTATGTGTCGTTAACGTAGTGTAATTATATTTATATTGACAGTAAAAGCTGTCTGAATAGCGGAGATAAAGACGCAGTGCTTTCCCAAATGGCCTCTATCTGAAAGAGTGTGTTTTGTTTACAGGATACCATAGGCTGGTGACCTTTGACATTTCGCTGCGCCGATGGGAGAGAAGAGCGCGGTATTATGTGGGCTTTATTAAATGCACTGCGATGCGTGTACGAAATGCATATTGATAATCAAGGGTTGTTATGTTTCGTAGTGCCTCAGTTGAAAAATCCTTTTGATAATGGAAAGCTTTCCGAGACAATTTCATTTCATTTGTAGGGGATAGTGGGAATGAGATGAGAAAAAAGGGGGGAAACATGAAAGCTCCTTTAACCTGCTTAAAAATAAAATAACCCAGGGTTTGGCATTCAAATTATTTTTACCAATTTCGAAGCTTCTCATACTCATTAGGTCATTTCTTTATATGTTCCTAGAGTAGCATATTTATACTTTGAGTACAGTCTCTTAAACCTATCAAGAGAGAAAAAAATATATAAACATCTGTTCCTATAATCAACCATTGAACAGTGCCTTTTATAAGCTGGATATCTAAGAAAATACTTTTTTGTAATCATCTATCCTAAATTCAGAGTAACTAAGAACCAGATCCAAAATGTAATGATTTCGTTTATTTGATACGCAGTTACATTTTCAAACCTTTTCTAGGGTTTAATTATGTTTTATTCAATCTGTTGTTCCAACCAATTCATCTTCGCATAAAAACTAATACCTTAGAGAAATAATCCAGAAAAAATAACATTAGTGAGCTAATTGCAACTGATCATCTTATGATACAATTCTCTGACTAGTTTGTCTATAGAGTGCCTTGCCTGTCATAGGCGGCGGAAGCGGGGGGGACATGTCCCCCCTAAATTTGAGGAGGGGGGGACGGTCCCCCCCTAAATTTTTTGTTGATGACCTTTTTTTTTTTTTTTTTTTTTTTTTTTTTTTTTGCTTGTTAGTTTATTTTCCTACGTCCCCCCTAAAATTTTTGGGTTGAGAACCTTTTTTTTTTTGCTTGTCAAAATTTTTTTGGTTGTCCCCTCCTAAAATTTTTGGCTTCCGCCGCCAATGTTGCCTGTTAACATGCAACCAGGCATTGGTTCGCGATTTCAAGTAAAGCAATCTGCATACTGGAAAAGGGCTTCCTTCGTAACACGGCGGGCAGCTGATTAACTTTTTAATTTATTTGATAGTACCAGACGGACATAAAGTGACAGAGCAGATACTTGAATAAGTTCATTAGGTAATCTTAAACAATGATGCTATCTATCAGCAAGAATCAATCGTCGGTGAGTGGGATGTCGCAGGGAGGGACTACAGGAGTATATGGACAAAACTGTTTGGCAGGGGGATAAATTGTTCCATGCGGTTAAAATTGGGTATCTACAATACACCGTTTTGACAATAGGTCGAAGATTAATTTAGCGTTACCCCCGTTACTCAACTATAATAATGAAAACTGAATTAAATGTATGGCAGCCGAGGGTTTCATTCCAAACTATGCATCATGAAAGAGGGTGCAAGCGTGAGTTATATGGTGGTGTTTCTCCTTATAACGGATTTGGTCTTGAGTAGGCACTACTGTTTTTTAAATAATACTTTCCATGAAGTAGCTATATTTTACACTTGCCCAGAAAGGGTTTGAAACCGAACGGATGAAATATTATATCACTGCTATAATACAATAATAGGGTTTAGCATGACGAAGTTTTAGTCTTGGAAACTTTATTTTCATTTAAGTGCTTGGAGTAAGTCTGGCTTGAAATGTTTGTTTATTTCATTCTTGAATTGCCTGTGAATGTTTAATTTACTGTGCAGAGCCTTTTTTAGCATGGAGTGAAGAAGAGGGTTTTTTTTTCGTTTTTAAAGGTTAAGTGAGATTAGAATATCGAAATATGTAATGCTTCTGTATTTTGGCTAATTTACTTTTGCTTGAATTATTTGTTAAAAGGTTTGCTAGGTAAACAAGCGTCATTTCTAATTCAATAAGACATTACATGAAAGCGAATTCGATTAATTTCGCCTAAATCTTAAGTTTCCAGGATCCTTAAGAGTGGATCAACAATAATTCGTCCTCGAACGCAAATAAAATTCCCACACGTGTATTGGTAGGCGTACAATGCTTACTGACTTAGAAGCACTGTCAGGACTGTAGTGAGGCTCTCCTCATGTTATTCCGGAGGCGAGTTATTTGCACAACTCTCTTGTGTCATCCCAATGCACTTCTACTGCAGATCCGCCAGCCTCCCCCCCCCCCCATTCCCCTTCCCCCGCGCCCCATCACAAAGCCCAGCAATGCTTTACAAATCTAACCAGCGCACACTAGGCCAAGTCAACCTTAATTACCGCGCCATCTGCCTCAGTCTCCACGCAGGTTCACAACTCCCTCAACCTGCCCGGCCGGTGCAATGTGCATCCTCACATCTCGATCAATGATTTAAGCGAAAACGAAACGTCATATTCTGCACCACACGGACCAGTGATGCCTGCATCGGCATCGTTCAAAATTTGAATTTGAATGATGTTACGAACCATACGTACATTCTTCCTGCTGAGGTATGTAGAGTGACCCCCAGGTTCTGGTCGTGCAGGCTGGAAGCTAATTAAAATACCAATCGTCTAATATACGATAATTTCATGGCGGTGCGCCTACATCGTAAAACCACCCACTATTTCTCATCATATTTAATGAAGCAAAATCTAAGGGATATGTGATTATAAACACACATCCACGGGGACGAACATCGATCATTGCAAAATGACTGGTGCATGTACACATCTTGGGGGTATTGTTTTTCAAGCTCAAATTACCCCCAGTCTGCCGGAGAAGCAATCACCATTCAACCAAGCCTGTAAACTCATTTGGTGGCTACATTAAAAGCTCTATGAAGGGTGAAGGAATGTTAATTGAACTTTAACCCTTTGCTTCGCATTGATGTCAGTTTATCAGCAAGATCAACCACAGCATCAACATCGATGAGAATCTATGTGTTAAGAATCTCTTTCAGAGAGTAAACAATATTGCCGTAAAGGCAGCACGCTACACTTATATGTTTATTAATTTTCCCAGCAGGAATTGATTGTATCTAATTAAACAACGTCGGTTATAGTTCCCCCTATTTCCATTGTGTACTAATACGATATGTTTATGGATGGGATTGATTGTTACTTCGGTTTGTGATCAAAGATTACCGGTTCATTCTAAAGGAAAATGTTAACCTTACCTTAGTAACCTAAATTCAAAATGGCCCTCTCTTTGTGCGGTGTTTTATGTCTGTTTTACATGTCAATTTTTTCAGCAAGCGTTGTGAAGATAGTCTCCGTTTGTTCATTTTTAACTGTCGATTTGAGAAGATGTCTATGTGAAGTATTCATGTTTTAGACAGGAATAGAGCACAAACTCACGGCTTAGAAATTAGCACACACGCCCCTATCCCGAATTCATTCGCCATTAATACTGGTATAATGTTCCCTCAAAAGTTGTTCCTGCAAATTCCTTACTAACACATTTAGAATTCCCACATAAATGTGAAAAATCTGAACTATTTCAACACTTTTTGATAAGCGACTAACTATATTCATTAGATTTTCAATGCAGAACTACCATTTTTTTTACCATTACAAAGTTGTATAATGGTTTCACCATCTATATTTTGGTGACAACCAATATGATTTCATTGTGTTATCCTGATTTTGTTTATTTATTTGAATTCTATATTTTGTTATGTTGTGTGAACGGAATACCCAAATTTGATTTGATAAAAAGTATATCCAGCCTCTCCCCCACATATTGCTATTATTCGAAATTGAGGGTTTTAATTCAGACAGCAAAGGACACTTTCTGTTTAAAAAAATTAGGTCGTGTCATTCCCCACTTTCGTTAATTAAAGATGTGAAATAAATCCGTTGTGTCATTTAATGGATTTGGATACTCTGATATCCACAGGGCCTTCATATCAAATCATAACATTAATGAAATTATAAAACTTGCAGCCAAGTTTTAAAAAGCTTTTTTTAGATGCATAAGAATTGGCCCATTTAACCACCTGAATCCTGAAATTTGAAATTCACATAGACTTTGTACAGATTTATCATCTGGTCCCAGTTGGTAACGGGTTAGCGTTTACATCTAATGGCGTGAAGATATTAAAGACCTTAGTCGCCCATACATGAGTTACATGCATCCATGTGCATCCGGGAAAACAGCTGATTTAAGTTATGAACAGATATCCACCATTCTTCACTTCATGTAAACGACATTGGTTCTTTAGTGATCTTTACCACCACCCTTGCGGCCATAATCTATAAACAACCACATCGTTTTGAGCAATTAAAGAGATTTTGAATACTCCATTTTAAACATGATACGTTTTTACGGCAGGTTTGCCATGCTTATAATTATGACCGTAGCTCTATCTTGAAATAATTAGAAATTTAATTCATTAGCGGTTATGATGAACACCATATGAACTTAATTATTGATTAAAGATAATAATAACTTATCCCTGGCATGGTGTGTTTTATCCTTCCTCTATTCACGCAATGAAATATTATCTAATTTCAATATGTAACCATATATATATATGTGTATACAAATTACCCTTTAAACATCTCTTTCTGATTAGAACAGTGTGTGGCAATATATCTACTAATATATATGCAGATATATAAACCATTGTTCTGTGTTGCATTATACTGTTTGAGTTTTCCCACAAAGTAACGCAAAGCTTTTAGTTGTAGCACATATATACATATCTGTTAAATTTGCTTTAGTTATCGCACGTTTTTTTTTGGTTTTGTTTTTTTCTTGGGCCGGTATTTATTTGTATGCTAAGTTTGTCTTCCCGCCCATATGTATGCTGTATCGCCTGCTTTCATGCCTGCCCGACTATTATCATTGCGCACTCTCGCAATGCGTGCACAGTAATGCCGTATGTATCTTAACCTACCGAGTTTTCATTTATCAAATTGGCAACGCATATTCTTAACATTTGTTGATTTCATATATGCCTACCATGTTTATATGTGAATTTCTTGAAGATAATATTTTAACCATTATTTTATTTACAGTTTATGTTTTTTTTTGTTTTCTGCAGCACCAACTAACACATATGGATGCTGTGTTATTTAATATCTTAGAACCAATCTAACACCTGATCATCAAGTAGTGTTGGCGTAGATTTGATTTTCATATTCCCATGATATTATCCACTATAATCAAATTCGGAACCTAAAATAATCCTGTCCATTCGATAACCTGTCACACCAATTTGAAGTAAAAGGCATGTTATCTAGGCGCCGAAAACGGTTGCTTGTATGTAGGATGACATCTAATCACTTTGGCAGAATGAGGGGCTTGGTTTCAGACTCAGTGACGGCCTGAAAAGTCGATTCAAATTTAAAAACATAAAAATCAAAGTAGCCTTGAAAAAAATCAAATATTGTGAGCAAAATACAGGTAGGATAGCCTGGATTAAAGGCTATATAGACGCCTTTAGATCATCAGGCTATATGATGCATGCAAACATACTGAAGCGCGTCAAGTCGGGTAACATGAAGGATTGGTGGTCTACGGGCGTCACCTTATGCCAAAGAGAGGCCATTTTGTTTTTAAGGATTATGCTTAAAGCAGTCAGACCCACACGTTACGATTGGTGTTTTTTATATGTGACTAGAGTAGGTCTACTGTGTTGCCCCTAAACGCAATGTGTGTATGTTCTCTCCAAGAATCGTGTCTTTGGCGTCATTATACTCAATACTCTTAAGTTGAATACAGTTAGGTAGTAACAGTTTGAGCTTAAGATACATCTTGACCTACTGAGCTAATGTTAAAGTGTCATTGTTCAACAGCTTTTGTATTGAGAACAAAAACAGAGGTGTCCTTATACTATTCAAATAAACGAAGTATAACAAGCTAAAGCTTGATAAAGTTTGGTGAATATGCCTGTCTGAACATTAAAACTAATAAGTTTCTTAAATCAAATTACCTTATATTTGGCCCAAAGGGAAATAACCCTACACGCATAGATTTTAGAACATTGATATCTAACGTAGATCTTAATGTAGTGTTTACGAATGCACACGCCATGTGTGCTGCTCAAGCATTCATTTCGTTACACTTCTTATCATGTATTGATTCGGTCACTTCTGAATGTATTCATTTACTATATGGTTTCTAACAAATATAAATCAAAAGTTTTGAGCGAATTGAGGTATCTGGGCCCTACCTCTTATCCGAAACATGCCCTTAATCCCCAACCTCCCATGAAATATGGCTTAATCATCAAATTACATCACTTATAAAATGTACAGATAACGGAAACCAATTTAGGATTTCCCGACTGAATTATTTCAAACACTGAAGAGAGTTTAGGGCTAACCGAATAATTACAGTTAACTCTCCAACACAGGAACGTACCACGATCTCTCCATTAAGGTGGATATGAAGGTATTGTTTATATCACCGAATTGACATGATAGAGGGACATTTTATTCCAATAGTAACCCCATATTGTTTCTTCGGCACACGAACAAGCTCATCCCGGTACTTCCTTCTCACTTTATGTATCACTCTTTTGGTTCTTGGTGACGGTACCTTTTCAATATAACGGTGTTAACCATGACAGAATGCATTTTCTTCTGGTTGGTGTTTCATAAAGCTGTTCGTAAGTTATGAGCGACTTTAAGAACGACTGGTGATCCTTTCTTGTGGTAAATGTTATATTCAATGGCGATGGTTTAGCGCGTAAGAAAGGATCACCAGTCGTTCTTAAAGTCGCTCTTAACTTACGAACAGCTTTATGAAACGGCCCGCAGGTATCTCAGAAACACACCTATTGACGAATTAACAATGGTGATAAAAGTGCACGTAGTTAAATATGCATTCAATAGGCCGAATTCAGTGATGTAGTGCATATTACCACATTGCAGTATAAAATTGTCATTATTGGTATTAGACTCGGGATTAGGATTGTAAAGAAGCCGCATTCGCACATAAAATGCAGTTTAAAGGTACTATTCTGCCTCATCTTGGACGATCAAAGCCCCAAAACATTGCCAATCGTCTCTGGCTACCGACGTGAGAGTGTAATAGAGATTTTATGATTGATTCCTAGTATCCCGCCCGACGTTTTAATGCTTTATTTTCATCGTTAAATGGACGATACAAGCTCGGTGGATTGACAAAGTACACGTAAATCCTAAAATGGAACATCAGTCATCCCCTTCAGGCTTTGAAACACTACGGCGTCTCTTCTAATAAACCGTGTTCATACATTGCATTTTAGGCAGGAAGGAGCAGCATACTTTTCGAAATTGAATTGACAAAATGGCAAATCAGCACCGCGTGTTCATCCTTTGTTTTATTTAAGCATGTTTTCCAGATTAGATCGTCATATTATGAAGAACTAACGAAACGCATTATTACGTTATGTTTTATGAAATTAGAATCATCATTTCTAAACTGAATCGCCGGAAAAAGGGAATAACGGAACATCTTTAAACAGTGTAATTTAGACAACAAGAACAGTCAACCGTCATAATTACGAAGGGCCAACTTACGCAGTTAAAGCAATTATTTCATATTCGTATAGATATAATCCATCCTAGAGAAAATTTTAAATGATTAAGTCTGGCTCGTGTAAACACGCCGTAGGACCAACTTCATTAAACTTTAACTGATGTCGTCATTCGCGCGTCTTCATTTGATACTCGTGACCCAGCGATATTCCCCTCGTCTCTGGCCTCTACTTCACCTCCCCCCGCCTTCACCTGTCGGCGTGCAACATACCTATTTATGTCTGAACCAACCAGCACTCCACCTACTCTCCCATCACTACGCATTATACACAGAGACTCTACGTGTCAAACCGCGCAGTACACCATTGCTGCAGTGTACCGGTATACCTCTATGTCAAGTTTCTGTCGCCGCTATGGAGGATGTAGTGGACTCAACAGAGTGCGTTGAACTTCAAGCAGAGTGACGTCATTAAAAGTTGCTACTTTACAACTCAGTACTGTGTGGACGTCGCATTTAGCCCGCTAGCTTGTAGCAATGAAACCACTGAAAAACATCAGAATGTCAAAGACTTGATCGTCCAGCCTTATAGCCTTTTGCCATGACCATTGTTTGGTACTTTGTACCCCTCCAGATCTAACGATTCATTTTTTTTTTGTTCACGAATCCCGAGTACAGGTTTGGTTTAAACCCCAAATGCGCATGCGCTGCATTACCATATCCTTTTCACATTGAACAAACTTCCATAACGACCGAAGAAGCGATGCACTATATAGCTGTATTAAAACTAAGAAAGAAATACACAAAAATAACGACAGCCACACATCTAGCGCCTCTTCGTAGCATGTAGCCATTGATATTTTAATCACTATCCGTTCTCGAAAAAAATATAAAGTAACAACATACATATTCGAAATATCACAAAGAGTTCAATGTCAATCATGCACACACGTGCAATGAAACGTAAGTTCAACTCCATAGTAAATCACCACTTTCATACAATTAGTAGAGAAAACTTATTTGCTCAGTGTTTGTTACTGCGCCCTAACCCTAATGCATGGTTGAGAATTTATTAAGCTCTAGTTCTTAATTTTGTCACTTTTTTGGCTTTGCGGTACCAACGTCAAAAACGAATTAGATGAATGCCAATCTCCCCAATCCGTGTGTTATCATTATTGTATTGTTTTGTTGATGATAAATCTAAATGTATTTTGATATGTTACTCACTCGTGTATAGGCTAAGTATCGGTCACATTGACAACGCTAGCATCCGAAATCCTTACTTGTTTGTGGTACAAGCAGCCGGTGTTCAAAGTTTAATTATTTCTAAAACAACCTGAGCCTGCTAAGGAATTTAGTCTGAAAAATACTTCATTAAACACCAATTCAGGCAGAGGCAAATAGTTCTAAAGAGGTAGATGTTCTAAAGTAACTTCATATACGTCTTAGGACCTTTTTTTACACGTGAATCTCGAATCATCATTGCAATGCTGATTTAAATTCGTCTTTAGAATCATCGGACCTTTCACACGCTCACTCTAAAACAAAGATTTGAATTAATTCTCGAGCGAAGGCGGTATGTGTCCTTGGTGCTTTGTCAATCAAAATATTGCATCGCAAATACAAAACAATGATGAGTGCTTGGCAATTGTAATATCTACGGAAGTGCTAAAAGGTCACGTAAGGTCCGCCCCAAAATATCTTTTTTGGGTCAAGCCATTCACACGTACAATTCGTATCATAATTTGGGTGAAATTTAACTAGAATTCCCCTCCAGAGTTTGAATTCGTGATTGTGATTAGCGTTCGTGATTCTAATCATGTTCAACTTCTTTTTCACATGTGCTTAAATTCGTCATTGGCCTTAATTTTTCACTGGAATAAACATTAAAATTACGAGTTTGTTTTTACTGTGAAAAGGCGGATTCTGACATGGAAAATCATTTCTGACATAATAACCAACGAATGTCAACGGCATCAAATAAATCAGGCGAAAAACTAGGTCTGAAATCGAATTTTACCACACTGATCTTTTCGTTTTTTTTCTGTTGAAATACATGAAGACGGCTTGTGATAAATATCCCGCAAATATCCAGGATATATCACATTAGTGGCTGGCATTGTGTAACGAAGAATGTTCATTGTACCGTGCTCTAGCCCTCTGCTTCAAATCTGAAGTAATAATCATACAGTTGTATTTCCCTTTATATTCTTATTTATAAATCACAATGTCTTTTAAAACTGCATAAAGTCTATTTTTGTTAGCAGCGGTTTGTATTGAAATTGGAAGAAGAATGCATCATAAGACCACACTGTTTACGTCATATCAATTGAAAAATGAAACTGATTATTTTTTTCAATTTTCCTGATATTTTTCCTTGAATTATTGCAGCAATGCAGCGTAAGCTTGGTTATTTTTTGAACTGCTTGCACAAACATAATGGGTTAGTAAAGGCCTGGTCACACCGCCCGAGCGTTGTTGGAGCGGTCGTGGAGCGGAGAGAAAAAAATTAACACCGCCCGCTACCGTTCACCATTTTCGATTTCGATTGGTTTATTTTTGTTTTCGATTTTTGTTTTCGATATTTTTCCCAATTTTGTGAGCGAAATTCGACCCTCTCTCCCTACCGCTCCAACAACGCTCGGGCGGTGTGACCAGCCCTTTAGGATATAGGTGTTGAGTGACACAAATGATTTGTGTTTATTTTTATCATCATTGATCCATTCCCTTCTTACAAAATTAAATGTATGCTGTGAATCGCCTGTGAGTCAATGGATAACGAAATAGCCTCATATTCAGACTCTACATGTATATTGGCTTCACTTGTTCAAATGATTTAAACCGGTGAATCATTATAGTAAGACAGGCAAAAAACAAGAACATAATGTAGCTCACATCCTGCTCGTTCTTTGATTCAAATACATGTTTGCGATATTAAAGGGCACTATCGTTTAATGTGGCTAATAAAGTTAAAATTCAAATTATTTTCACCGCTAATATACAAATCATCGCAACTTTTCTGTTTCGGAATTTCTCAGAACTGACCTTTCTAATGTTGTTCACCTTTAGAAATGTTCAACACAAGTTGTCTCATGTCGAAGTCTAGGTGAGGAACCAAACTCATGATCGATCAAAAAAGTTCGTCTCTTTTGCTCGAAAACGGGCTATCGGCATGCATCGAGTTGAGTTCGTTCGTGTGCCTGGGGCATACTTTCAGAAGCGTATGTCATGGTGCGTGTGAGATTAAGCGCGGTAAAGGGACGTCTAATGGAAGAGATTTGAGGCAAATAGGCGGGAAATCCCTCGACGAGCCTCCGCTCCTACTTCTAAGCCCGGCCTGACATCTAAGGTATTAAAGGTGATTTATGAGCCAAAAAACAAAGGATCCAATTTCACCTTTCAATTACAAGCCATAGTCGCGCATATTCAAACCAGACTAGGCATTGGGTTTTACATATAGGCCTACAAATTTATAGGAATGTCCTTGATTCAATTAGCAGCACTATTTATTTAGAATTGCACCCGCTTGTGCCATATATTCTACCAGTTCTGTGAATATTATTTTTGGTGACTCGTTAACAGGAAAATGTAAGAGGGGTTGTAAACATGTTTACAAGTTGCACCTTCAACTCTAAACAATTCGTATATAGGTGGATAATTTGGGGTGTTTTTCACGCAGTCGTTAGAACCTCGTCTATCTAGATTGTTTTGACTCGAGTGTTTCAATTTCTTCGAATTTTTGTTTTCTAAATATTTTGAGAAACAATATTACACTTGAACAGACAGCAATCACAGAACCCTCTCTAATTCTATTATTGGAAACAATCGAGATATGAATAAGGATTTTTTGGGGGGTAATCCTCACATATCATTTATCTTCAGATACTTTTTAAGTATACATAATTATGTTGTAGGTACTATAAAGTGTTCGGCCTGTTTAAGAACGAATAATAATCATAGTAAAATGAATATCATATCATATCGTCAAACCTTCCACCGTACCTGGTTTACTTGTCTAATGTTTCCTTTGTGCAAATTATGTATTTTTAGCATTTTAGGCGTCCGTATCTACAGAATGACAAGGATAATCTAAAGTTTCCCTTCTCTTTAAACACGGCTACGGCGGCATTTTCGTCATTATCGTCGCAGAGGTACAACCCAATTTCCCAGGCATAAATAATTCAAGGACGCTATCACTGGTCCATTGTAGTGTTCCTTGACTGCCATAGAGCGCGCCGGTGAAATAAAAATAAAACACCCATCCATCCCTCGCACATATTACCCACACTCGCCCAAATCTCTCTCACCCACCCTCTACTAAACGCACACATGATAAGGCGTGGTGGTAATTGCGTGTGATGCATGTGCTCTGAAAACTGGCGAAGTGCTCTCTACCCATCATGCTTTGCTCGACCGGGCTATGAAGCGTGCAGTAGACTATGGGGAATGACTAATTTTCGTAGAGAAATTTGGAAGAGAAATAGTGCGTGCAAAACAAATGCCGATACATAAGGCCAGGACGAGAAAATAGCGGTAGAATGACACTGCGATGACGTTAACGCCATTACAAATTACAAGAATAGGGGAAGTGGTAAACAAAATTGCCTAGCATTTGCAACATATTCTATACAGTATATTACCTGAATATTTATCACACTAATTAAACAATTGGAAACGACGAGATCCCGCCACTTCCCCCGCAAATCCCTAAAACTATTGACTATTATGACTAAATTACTAGTCTGCGCAATTCGGTACAATCACTTTTGCTGCTGTCAATGTTAGTTCTGTGCACGAATCAATCATGATCTACTCAAATTCCGTCTAGCTTGTATCTATGTTAGCATGTACTGTATTTGAGCCACATTTGGATTAATTCAATAAACCATCAGGTAAATACCATAAAGACACCATCTGACTACCAAAGCTTGGTTGTTGTTTTGCATTTTTGAATAAAAATGTGATACCTAGAAGTTATTTGTTGTTTTGAAGATCACTTTTAGCCTAAACTTAAAGTCGTTTACGACTTTGGAAAAGGTATTTTGGTTCCAGAAGAAAAACTTAAATTGCCGTAATGACTCTTTTACTTCATTAAAAATAAAAGCCAGCCTTCACATTTAATAACATAATACGAACAATCATCGTTTATAAGAATATACCCGAGAACATCATAATCATATTCTATCTATGGAATAACTTGGTTATGCCTTAGCAATGTCCTTAGAATATACCTTCTTGGTCACTTAATTCTGGAAACAAGTTTACCACATCCTCACAGTTTGTGAAACCTCCAGACACAAATGAAGGGCCCCAAGGATTTTTGGGTCATACTTTATCTACCGATTCCTATTGACAAGCTGTCATCTTCTCTCTGCATTGAGGTCAGTTGATGATGATAAAATCTCGTAAAGAGCATATTAATAGTCTTTGAAAACAGGAATGATGGCAAGACATCGCGAGGATCTCAACCCTTAAACGCGAGAGAAGAGCTGAAAGAAAACATACTAGAAGGTGGAGAATTTGATTAGAAAGAGGAGACACCCTGACTCGTTTGCTTGGCTGACAATGATGATGGTGATTGGTGTTCTGCTTGGCGTAGCATCGCTGTGATCAACAGCCCGATCGACCCCGGTCTTCAATATTACATGAAGGCCAATTGGAAGTCCACAACGAATTCGGCGATCACTGGAATATTATCACTAATTCAGCTCTCTCGTTTCTCCAACAAGTCGTATGAACGGTGAAGAATAGTATTTAAGAATGCAGAAAAAAAAGATTAAAGTGGTAAACATCATCATGAGTAATGAATAACCTTATCCAGACAATTAGAGCCAAGTGAAACTCATTAACATTTTGTTGTCCATTCAATATGGACAGGGTGTTTTTCACAAGACATGCTTCCACTCTCTGGAACTACTCCCTAATACGGTTTCCCTGAAAAGAAAAAAAAACAATGTTGCAAAAGTTTTTTTAATTGAAAAGTGTCTTATTTGCTACTTGAATAAAGTTAATAATAGGATTGTTAAAAGAAAGTACCCCTCACAGAACGGATATTCAGAGACTGCAAGAACTGTGACCCAGGACCCCTCCCCCTTCTCCCGACGTGCTCTAACCCACATCTATTTCAACAAATATGGCGTCGTCGATTGAGTTTTATCTGTTTGACTTGGATATGTATCATCACTGCCTATCGGAGGAGCTCTCGAAGGAATGCAAGAAATTGAATTTTGAGTGAAAGTGATTCAAGGAACGCAAATACACACGAGAACGTCACCGAGCTAATGACATCACTGTCAAGTGAACAGTTTGGTTACAACGTGCAACGCATCCCCCGCATGCCAAATGGAATAATCAAACGGAAGACAGACCATCATACCCATTCGACGAGTCTATTCCAAGCAGAGGGGTGCCCGGACATCATATGTCCTAAGGTAAGATTACCTTCTCAATTTGTTTTCCTTTCTTGTGGAATTGCCATTTAACGATATATCATTAATATGCCATCTGATTATTTCTTTCATAAAGTTGTTAATTTTTCACTCCATTACCCAACAGTGTACTTCAATCAACACTTTGTAATGACAATGCACTTTCCTACACCTTCTTGACATCAGACATGGGGCCGGTTTCATAAAGACTTACAACTCTTTGGTATTACGGAACATTTTAGAGAAATTTTTATTGAGTTCTGATACCGTGGTAGTCGCCACAATTCCAAATATACTATGTGGAAGCGTCGTGGTGTAGTGGTTCTGCCTCTCGCCTTTTAATCAGAGGGTCGTGTGTTCGGATCCCACCATGGCCTTGCGTCCTTTGGCAAGGCATCAATCCACACTTTGCCACTCATCACTCAAGTGTTAAATGGCTACCCGGGTAGGATGTGAAAGCCTATGTAGTATGCCTAACAATAAAAGTCTTTGAACTTTTGTTGGAATGCTCCCAAGGGAGTAGAGAAAGTACATAGTGTGTATTCTGACATGCCAGAATCCGATGACCGGGGTCATAATATACTTTTTTAAATGACTTGAAAGACGTTGTTGCGATTTAGCGCTATACATGTACAGAAAAATGTGATCCAAGTCTATAGGGCTGATATTCGAATCATAATGGATTTTGTGAAAATATTCTGAATATTATAGAGAAACTCATCAGCTTTCAAATGTTACCTTATTTGTGTCATAAATGTGCCATGCATGACCAAATTCATTGATGTTGAAAACACCAGTTGCAGATACCACTTTTTCCAAGATTTGGTAAAAGTGGGTAAAATGTGCGCTTGACAGAATAATATGTGTTTCACTTTTAATTGTTTAGAATAAAGAGTCAAGGCATTTCTCTGAAACGGTGATTGAAAGGTTAACATGGTTAATGCCCTATTCACCCACACCTTCAACATGTTCACCTCTCATTTGCACACAAGGATATCTTGAACAGCTCGTCTCACCATTGCTGGATCATTGCGCAAAGCATTCACCTTTTGCGAATTCGGCCCTGCAGATTACCAAGATCTTGGGAAGGAGTAGCAAACACCTTGTTTCTTATGTGCCCCCCCCCAAAAAAAAAGTTAAAAAGAAGAAATAATTGTGTTAAGTTTCTTGTTGTCCATTCCACGTCATGGTTGAGGCCAAAAACTCTATGTCCAAATAGTTCTCTGGGTCTATATCGAACGATGTTGGAACGATGGGATGGAGTGCCGCCCCGAATCCAGCCATGACCCACCGAAGATGCTTGTACATTCCTTGAACCTGTTTCTCAAAATGTTTTTCCAACTGTGATATGATTTCCCTATTAATCATCTGTACATTCGCCCATTTACACTCCTTTGGTAGAATAGGGGTCCAATCAAAAGAGTGTTTCCAGATTAGGCATCGATGAAAGTATTAATATCAGCCTCTGCCCTTTCATCAAGTTTTAAAAAACTTGGAAAAAGTTGTGTCTTCACCTGTTGTCTTCAACATCAATTAATTCGACTATACATGACACAGATTGTAAAAATAAGGTATGACCTGAAAGATCATGTGTTTCTCCTTGATATCCATGCATATTTTTCTTTAGTAAGTATGTTTCGAGTATCAGCCCTTTATTTCTTATTACGTTTTTATTTCCTGAAACGTGCTGTGTAAAAGCGGATTATTATTATTATTATTGTTGTTATCATAATTTTAAGATTCTTTTTTTCTAAAACATGCCCAATGTCCCGTCGGTACTATTAATGGTATTATTGACATGCAATGGTAACCACAGTGGTAATTATGACCAAGAGCCAATCAATGTTAATGATGATATGGCAGTTGCTAATTGAACTGAATTATTACCATATGATCAATTTTATGCATCGAGGTCCTACTTTAAAAGGACTAGACCCCATTTTTCACAATTTTGTAATGTTTATAAATAACATTTGTTTAAACACAAGTGATTGAAAGTAATTGATGATGATTGGACACAGATATTTGCTTTTATTCAATATTATTTACTCTCGTAATTTTGATAATGTTTTCAAAAAGAATAATATTATAATTTTGCATGATTGTGTGGTTCAATTTTCATCCCCTCACACAAACATGTGTCAATTGATGAATAAAAACTCTTGCCATTTTGAAAATCATATTTTTTAGCTAAATATCAGTCAACTAGTACGTTGAAACAGGGGAGTTATTTTTGTGAGCATCCTTAGAGACATAGTTCGTTGAGCATTTCCGTTTTCACGCGGAGACAAAATTAACGTGTGCCTCCATCTTTCATTGAGCTATAATAAGCTGATTTTAGTAACTTTTTTATCAACTAATGTACGACCCAGACCGATCAGAGCTTTTACATTATTGACAATGGCAAATCTTTTAGCAGTTTGGAGTTGGATATGATATTGTGACTGCAACGTCATTCTCGGTCACACTGGTCAGCTGAAGGAAGCTTTTCGAGCTGCCATCAATTATAACACCAATGGTCAATATGGACGTGAAAAGGACCTGTGAATCACAGGTGCTTGACCATTAATGAAACCACGTGACTATTGATTTTACCCAGCCATGCTGACCAATTGAGTAATTGCTCTGACCCCTCGTGCAGTAATGTCCATCGCTCATTAACGTTGCCGCTCAACCCATTGACGTATATTGTTTAATGGCCGTATCAAGAGACTCTTAACACGCAAGCCTGTAGGAAAACATTTCGGGGGCATGAAACGAATTCTGGAATCCAAACGCCGTTTTACTTGACTGTGTGATTTTTTCGTCCTGATTGTGTAAATTACAATATCAAAATAGATATGATGAAAAGGAACACATTGCTAAAACCAAACAAAAAGACAATCAAATGGGAAGAGACAGAGCAAGAAGCAAAGGGAGAAACAAAAAATAAGTTTACAGAGAAAGATAAATTCATTAAAAAAGGGGAGTGGGCCAAAGGTGAAAGTAAGGTAGTCTTGATAAAATGATTAAAAGGGCTATGCTAATATTTTCGAGAATGATGCCAGTATTTCAAACGTTATTCCCTTGCCGATATATGAAGAGTTTGGTTGCAAAATGGGGTTAGATCCACTTCTTATGAGAAACAAAATTGACATGACGTACTACCCTATCATGTGAACATAAAATTTGGTTTAAAAGAAATTAACCTTACTTCATTTGTTATTTAATTATCATCGTTGATCTAGTCCTTTTTTTCAAGCAAAAAGATATGAATCCAATCCCTTTTGAATAAAAGAAGTGAGTTGCCTTGGCAACTATTATTTAATGTGAATTTCATATTCTCTTTGGTATCATCAGAGCGACCAAAATCAATAGATTTTAAGACAAAAACCAATGAACAATCATATTTTCCCTTATGACCACTGATTTCTTCAGAAAAAAGCGGGTTAGATCCAATCCTAATAAATTATTTTTATTGTCTCATATTGCAATATTCTTATACGAAACGAAATTTTCATGATATCCTACCATGTGAACATAAAATTGGTTACAAGAGAAATCCACCTCTGTTAGAATTTCTTTTTAAGTACTAAAAAGAAGAAATCTTTGTGCATCTAACCCTTTTTGCAATCAAACAAAAATGGATCTAACCCCTTTTTTTTGAAAAAAAAACTTTGCAATTTTTGTTCACTTTTTAATGGGAAATTCAAGTTTCCTTTGGTATCATCTCATAGACCTACTGTAAGTCTATATGTTGAGACAAAAAAAAATGATTTTTTTTTTCTCAACATATAGACTTACAGTAGCTCTATGAGATGATACCAAAGGCATCAGATTCGATGAAAGATGGATCTAACCCCTTTTGCAAGTAGGCGCTTCAGAAACCATTGGATATTGCGTCAAGCTATCAGAATGAAGAACAAAAAGGAACAAAATGAAAGAATTGAGGTACAAGACAGATGGGAACGTATTTCTGGTTCATTGCATCTTTTTCTCGGCAACGTATGTACATCTAGCAATGATCAGATTCAAGTTTTTATTCTCTGCGTTTCGATTGTTTCGATGGTCAATCTGCTAAGCTTGTTAATACTGTATACACCATCCTAGTAGAAAAACAAACCCTCCCAAGGGAGTCTCATTCGCCAATTGGTAAAGAAACCGACGTTCCTTTCATCCGATGCAATTAATCGATTACAGTCATATTCAAATACAACTAAAAAACATATCATTTATCTATGAGTTAATGGTAGTAGAGGTATGGACATATGAACTAGTAGTATTAAAGGTAGGAGTAGTATTAGCAGTAATAGTAATATAAGTAGTAGCAGCAGCAGCAGCAGCAGCAGTAGTAGTAGTAGTAGAAGTAGTAGTAGTAGAAATAGTAGTAGAAGTAGTAGTAGTAGTAGTAATAGTAATAGTAGCAGTAGAAGTAATATTAGTAATAGTGGTACCAGTAGTAGAAGTAGTAGTAGTAGTAGTCGTAGTAACATGTTTTTCTTTCTTTTTTTCGATTAGCAATGAGATAAGTTTCTTAATACAGTATAAACCAACCACGCTAAAAAAAATCGACATTCCTTCCATCACATAAAGTCAATCCTTAATAATATGTGTATGATGTAAATCGTTTAGTATTTAACACCTCGAAAAAATTAAATAAACACATTATTTATGGAGCGTAATAGCTGTGATGTGAATAGAAGAAGTAGTAGTAGTTGTAGTAATAGTATTAATGGTAGTATTAGTATTAGTATTAGTAGTAGTAGTAGTAGTAGTAGTAGTAGTAGTAGTAGTAGTAATAGCAGTAGTACATTGATAGAAGTGGTAGTAGTAGTGGAAGTAGTAGTAGTAGTAGTAATAGCAGTAGTAGTAGTAGTGGTAGTAGTAGTACAAAGTAGTTTTAGATGTAGACGTGGTAGAAGTAGCAGTGGCTTCCGTAAAACTAGCAATGACAATGGTAGTAGGTATTATACCTAATATAATAGTAGTGGCGATTATTATTTTTTTTTGGGGGGGTGGCAGGCCACATGATATTCAAACATACTACTTTATAATCAATCAATGATCGATTGATAAATAAATAAATATATTAATTATTCAATTGAAGAAAAAAATAGTTTTGATGTCACACTGATTTTAAGGTCATTGTGTAGAAATGACATTCTGACTTTCTAGCTTCTAAATCCACCGTATAATGGACATGTAAGGCCTGTTAGAATGACAATCTAACTTGTTGACAAATTACCCGCCAATCAATAACGCTCAATTGGGTCAATTAGCATCAAGTAACGAACTGCTTGTATCTTGTTAGTGCATTATCAATTGGGGGCATCACGTCGTTGCTAATGATCTGATGATAATATTTGTTGTGAGGAAAGTGGCGGTCATTTGGCCCTAGAACTAATAATTGGAGTAAATAATAACAATAATAATAATAGTAACAATGATAAGAGGAAAAATGAATGAGAAGAGAAATTCGAATAAGAAGACCGAAGTAGAAGAAAAAGAATATATGGATTTGTACGACGTTTCTTTGCAAGAGGCTATCATTTATTCCTGATATCAAACAGTTCAATGCTTAGGAAAGCCTTAAACCTGTTATATATTTATGTTATATTCATTTATATTGGTAACTGATTATTTTGCACTAGAAAAAAATAAATTTAGCTGGTTTTACAAATGGTTTTAACTTATCTAAAACTTACTCTTTCTACAGGTTCCATCACGTGCCCCGGAGGTAGCTAACCTCCATTTCGGGGTGTTTTTTCTTCAAAAAATAATATTGTCATTGCATCTTTTTACATCTGTCAATTACAATATCATGGAATAAGAAATAATCTACAGGAGATGTATGTAATACGTATAGGTAAATGAATGAACGAAAATCACGCTCCACCCAATTGAATGCAAATTTACCTAGATTTGGCTGGTAAACGTCGTTTACATTCACTTACTAGGTTTCATATTCTGATGGGCTTTCTCCGCTTAGTATATACCCGTTTGAGCTTATCATTAGTTGCTAGATTTCAATGGCTTCAATAGCATGAAGAAAGCTGGGGGGGGGGAGGTCGGCAGCCGTCTTATTTGATTTTCAAGTAGTAAAAAAATTAAGCGTGCAAAAAATAAAACAAAATATAATGATGATAAGATCAATGGAGATCTGCACGGTCAAGTTACCCGAGCTAATCAGTTGCGAGAAAGAAAACAAAACGCATTGTATTTTCAACACTCAGACCAAAACTAGAAGTGAACTCACAAATGGAAAATATGTACGGCATCCACCGCTTGACGGCTGGGTACTTTGCTTAAGAAAAACTAACATTAACGGGTATTGCGGGGGATTTGGACAAAAGGCTTTCCATTGCTTTTCACTGGCCGAAAGACAGTGACGTCATGTTGTGTTAGAAACGTTAGTATTCCATACCGTTATACAGAACTAACCCTTTCTTAGACCAATTGGTAAGAGACCAGGCGAGCGTATGGTGATCTGCATACCTTATTACCCTCCGCCATGACTATAGGAATGTGTTCTCTTACTGTCAATTTCAGGTCTACTCAGGTTTAATAACACAAGCCGCTCTATCGATTGGCATCAGATTTAGAAAGCTAAACTAGATTTCCAGACGTGGCGAGATTAAAAACTGCCCTCCGCCGTCATATTTTTAGTAGATGGCCTTCGTGTGCATTGCTTGTGCAACAGCGTCGCAGGCTGTCACGTCAGTTACGTGCAATTACGTACTACTAGTATCACACTTGTAAACTCTATAATAAACAGCAGGGACGGATCCAGGAGTTTCCAGTGGGGGGGGCACATTTTCCCGAAGAAAAAAATGACAAGAAACACCCCCAATAAAAAACAAGGAAAAAAATAGAATTTCAACTAAAAAATAGCTATATTTCGTGCACGAAAAAATCTCACAACCACTCCCCCCCAAAAAAAGGTTTTTAACCCAAAATCAAGGATATTTCGTCCAAAAAAACCCTGACAAAAAAGGACTTCACTTCCACGTGGGGGGGGGGGTCGAGTACATTTCATTTATTACGGCAGTTTTATATTACAAATTTAAATTGTCCCTCTCAAAGGGGAGGCCACGGGTCGGCTTTGCCCCCCCCCCTAGATCCGCCAGTGATAAACAGGTTGAGAATTGACGATCATAAGAACAGTGATGTCCATTTTGTAATAGAAGTCATCAGCATTGATCCCTACTCCCTTGATAATCACAATAAATAACGGAGAAGAACAAAGTGCTTCGTCTTTTCATTTTAAAAAAAAGAATGCTGCGACGCATCCCGTTTAATATATAATCACAGATTCTGAAACGTATAGATATAAAGACTAATGCGTAAAATCTTGTCATTTTTTCGGACATTTGAGTAATCCTTTTCAAAAGCAGTTCGAAAATGTATGTGTTAATTAAGCCTGATTTTGTTTACTCGTGCTGGGGAAAGAAAGACGGAGGAGTCCCTGTTACTATTTTAAGTAGTCGGGGATGGAGGAAAAGGAAGAAAAACAGAACAAACATAACAACGGAATATATTTGGGGCGTGGAATCCCTTGGTGTTCCAATTTTCAAACTAAAAAAAAATATGACGCCATTTCAGTTAGTCTGTCCCCCTCTTTTCCTTCACCATTGCTCTTCCTGTGCGATCAGATTTATGCAATCATGCAATTACTACACTACTTTCTGACCCATCATACGATTTGGGCTTTAATACCACTTGAAATATGGCAAACGAAGAAGCAGTTTATATGTTTACTTGGATATACTTTATTCGCGCGCGGCAAAGAGTGAAAGCGTGCTGTTAGTACGTTGACTTTTTATTCTTTTCTCTCTATTTGTGCATGCAGAAGAATAAACTTGTGTGTTTGAGCATGTGTGAGGTCTATATTTTGAAGGGAAGTGTATGTGGGTGATTGAGTGAGTGTATCTCATATTGCTAGCTATGGGGGGGGGGGTTAAATGAGAATGAGTGTGTGCGTATACGTGAGCTCTAATTTGCTGATGTTTGGTGAGGGGAAATGCGTGCGTGGCAATGTGAGTGTGTGCGTTTCTTTCTTAAAGATGGGGTAGGGGAATACATGTGTACGTGCATGCTGTGTATAAATAGTGAAGGATGATGTATACATTTGTGTGTCTGCGTGCGTGTGTGCTTTCGTGTACTCTTTATAAAGAATGCGTGTGTGCTACATCGTTTAACGGAATTAGTGTTATTGTGTCTATACGTATTCTGGATTGTGCAATTACCAAAACAACCCCCCCCCCAAAAAAAAAAAATATATATATATATATATACATATATGTATAAAAGCACTGTTTTTTGGTTGTTTTTATTAAAACGAATTTAACAATAATGTTTCCAGCTTCGTTGATTACTTTCGAAGCCATATATTCAGAAAGTGTTTACTCCACAATATCCAGATCCTACGAACGGCCTAACCCTCCCAAAACTTAAATAAATAGAAACGTAGTTAAATGGAACAATTGTATTCAAAAGGGAAAATGAAATAAGTTAATCAGAAATGACCACCTCCTCCTTAATCAAACATTACTTATATACATTATCTATGTGACGCACATTAATGTAAAATTATTGGTTTTATACATGTGCGATGCACCACAACAAAGGTCTTTGCAAAATAGGTGAGCTTTACTTTTCTAACAAACCTTTTAAATTGTACCTAGATCGATCGCCGCAGGACACCATGCACTGGCATTTGTGCATGGTTGCACACACTCTGAGATTAAACATACACACAACATAGTTATTTGTGTTGTTCATGGTACAGAACGCTTTACGGGGAGTCCTAAAGTCGATAGTTACATTCATACTGTGCAGAAGTAGTAGGACAAGCACAGTTTACACTGAGGGATCCAAACAGCTGTGGTGCCAACCCACGCGCAACACACCGTCTGCGGAGGATCTGTAGGCCTGTATCGTCAACCTCCAATCATCACTGAATTTATTACATGATGCATGGAGCAAAATTAAGATTTCATAAGCTGGTGCACGAAATATAAGATTACAGCTCTTTTGGATATTAGACAGAAACAAACAAAAACATAAATGTAGCATAGAATAGTAATTAAATTACCATGATCAATGGTGGGGTGGTGGTGATGATGAGGATGATGATGGTGAGGATGACGCAAACTATAGCCCAACGAGGCCCTACAATTCAATTCACTTAGACAGTAAGATTGAAATTTATATCTCCAATTGAGTAAAAACTAACATCAAGGACAATCGAAATGCATAAAGGCAGTTAAAACACGTGAATAAAGATGTTCCTTAAAATGTGAGTGGATTGGTGAATTTGCTGCGTTACTACAGCCACTATAATACTATTCTACTAAAGCTACTATGACATTCAGATTTGAACTGAATATAGAATAAAATCCCAATCCAGTTAATCCTAATCAGATAATGACTTACTACAATATATTCATACACCTCTCTTAAATTATTTTGAGTGAAGCAAACTTAGTAATTAATAAGGCCACCCCCCCAAAAAAAAAGAATTAACAATTTCAACTTGTCATCAGCAGTAGATATGAAGTAATTTTATTTCAGATAACTCCAACCAAATTGGTTCGAAAAATAAGGTCCTCGGATTGTGTGCGTTCCCTTCTTTCCTAAAATTTGTGTTATAGCTAAGAATAATGTAGTTGCAGTAAACGAGGATTCCACGAGACAGTGTTGAAATGTAAAAGACAGAAGTTGCAGCATCCAACTGCTTCATGAGAATGTCTTTTAAGTCAAGGTTCAAAATATTATCATATATCTAGATCTGGTACATTAATGTAAACTTATCTTTTGGAAATCATAAAATCTTAGCTCAAAATCGATAACTCTGATGATTACTAACGCAGAAAAGCATATGTGGGACGGTGTATTAACATTGCTTCGAAAACCCCGACTTTTGATGAAATTCCATGCTTTAATAATTCGCTAATTTTTTTTCAGCAATTACGCATTTTCTTCTAGGGCTATTTGGCACATATTTTTCCTGTTTAATCATACATACAAACACTTTTGTGGAATTTCACTGGATTCTGCTCGAAATCACTGGTATTCATTTATAAATTTAGGGTTGATTATTATTATTATCATCAATGCAATACAGTTATTCTAATCATTGATTTGGTAACTTTATTCACGCTTTTCAAGTACCGATTAATTTACTGTTTACATAACACTCTCCCCAGTTTACTTTATCAAAATGTCTACAGATAAATAACTTATCAAACATATAAATTAAATGCAGTTATGAATTAATAACATACATTGTTAAACATGAAAAAAGTGCCTGTACTGAAAATAACAACAATAAACTGACCTGTTAACAGTATGGAAAAATAAATAATTCGGGTTTTTTTCTCATGAATATGTTTACCAAAATGGGACTACAACTTAATGCGTGGAACTTCCATTGCCCTATAGTCATTGTGATTTATTCAAGAGAGGCATTATTGTGAAATACGCAAACGCTGAGATATTATATATATATATATATATATATATATATGTAATACAAAATGAATTATAAAACAATGACGCAATTGCAAGGAAACGAAAATAACTATCTCCGTTTTCTGCTGTCGCTAATGATATTTAGGATGAAATGTTAGTCTACTGTATATATGGTACCGGAAGAGTGACTCATTCGAGAGAATGAGAGAGAGAGTGAGAAAGAGAGAGAGAAAAAAACAAGATTTCTCAACAACCACAAAATAGTTGTTATGATTATGTCAGTTTACCGTACTATATTATTCTGCGTAAGATGGCATTAGGTTTCATAACATAGCGATTGATCTAAAACGGGAATGAATAAAAATAGCACTAATTGGATGAAAATCTCAAAACCTGGATACGAGTCTGTTGTCTGTCGACATGTTTACTTCTTTTATGCCGAGACTGATATTTAACTGCAGTAGAAAAATGAAGTAAGTCCAAAAGATTCGAAATTTGGAATATATATATTTGATTAACGGTTTTATTCTCTCGCACTTAGCCTCTGCAACGCAAAAGCTAATAGCGCTATAATTACGGTTCTGTCCATAGGTTATTTTGCGTCATAAATCATACAGATAAAGTGTGCGATCATTCGTTAGTGTTCGTCGTCTAACACGGACCTGATCTGTATTTCATAAACCTTGCGATTCATTCATATCCATCACTTCACAGGAGAATGTAACCCTTGGATCAAATCAGCTTATATACACAGTAAAAAAAAACGTTGGTGTTAACCGGTGTACATAGCGGACTATATCAGTTATTTTACAGCGGTGCTAAATTGAGAGTGTTAGTTTACCACCTATAGATATTCTTTGAACATCTTTGGTTGCTACATGTACACACTTTAGTGTTATGTTCAATTTCTAGGGTGTAATTTTAACACATCAGGGTGTGGTCTTCTATCAACAGCAACTAGTGCCCGTGTTAACACCACTTGAAACGAAAACAAATGAAAGAATAAGATCAGTGAAATTACCAGAATATTTGTACAAACAATATCACAAATTATGGACACTCAAATGTCGACATCACTAATGCTATGTAGAGCGTCCGGTCGACACTGCGACCAAGATTTGTGATATCTCAAAAGTTGAACCTTCACCCTTGACCTTGTCTACGGAAAGTGTAACCCCAGTATATGTATCTTTGTACATTCTTATGATAGTACAAACTCCATGTTCATGATATATTTCATTGAACACCCACTTAAACAATTCTCTAAGCCAAAAAACATGCTTGTAGTTTGCGATTCCTTTTTTTGACAAATACACTGTAAAATGTGCGGTGTTAAAACTGACACCAATTGGTGTTATTAGAGGACCACACCCTGAGGTGTTAAAATTACACCCTGGAGAGTAATCATAACACCAAAGAGTGTAAATGTAACAACAAAGGTGTTGTAATAACACCTATAGGTGTAAAAATGACACCACTAATTTAACACCGGTGTAAAATAACTGGTGTGGTCTTGTATGTACACCGGTTAACATCACAGTTTTTGCTGTGTACTGGAAGGCAAATTTGGTTATTCGTTAATTAGTGTTCCCACAAGTTCATCCCCTTCGCCAGAGAGTAGTTTAGGTCTATCATTTAGCCCAAGCGGAGACCTTTGGAAACTGGAGCCTGATGTACATCTATTTCGTATAATTACCGTTTGATCTAAGTCTTAATCCAATCCTACCTTCGCTTACAACCAGTTCGTCGACTAATCATCGGATCTAATGGTCATTTAACCGATTTGGCATTTAGAATACCTTCCACTTGGGTTACACCAAGTGAATATGGTTTAGAATTCTTGAATGAACTATTCATGAATCACATTTAGGGATGCAAAGGGCATTAGTATACAAAAAGTACGCATATTGCTTTTTGTTGCTGCTGTTATTTTTGTTTCGTTGTTTTCTTCTGTTTTTATTATTTTTTCTGCTAGTCATTTTTTTCTTTGGGAAAATGTGCCCCCTTTCGAAAAATTATGAATCAGCCCCTGATTATTATTATGGTTGTTATTGTTGTTGTTACTGCTAATGTTATCATTATTATTATTGTTGTTGTTATTATAAGTATAATTGATATTAATATTTTCATTTTGAAAAGTGGAAAATGACAAACAGACCAAGTAAGAATTGCACCAACTGGCATCAGACTAAATCAGTGGGTATTAATGCCATAACAAAGTGTAGTGTAGACCAAATGGAACTTAGACCATATTGATCGTAGACCAAAACGGGTTTGCGCACATTCATGATATCAGACAATGTGAGAGGTTGACTAACTGCCTGTAGATCATACGAAACCCTTGACCCAATGTTAACACATGAAACGACATTCCGTTGTGCCATATTTCCGTGTATCATAACACGTTCTTTAAAATACACAATACATGGCAAATCAGTGTATTGTAACGTCGTAAAAGTTAAGACATTTTTCCTTTTAACGAAACGTGCCACTTGTAACGTTTCCTTTCGACAATACACGCAAATGATCTGACATTGACGTGTACATGTACATCATCTTGACAACATATTGCCTAATGACCTAATTAGGGTATGACTGACAAATAAGCTTGTCATTTTGCCCGTTATGCAATGCGTATTCTGTGATAACGTAGGTCTACTGTAACACAGTATCTCCATTATAAAATTTGCTTCATCGGCCACAGGATTAATGGGGCGAAGAGCGGGGAGGGGGCAAGCACCCCCCCCCCCAAAAAAAAAAAAATAAATAAAAAAAATGAATAAATAAATAGCTACTCAAAAGCTGTTAGGCGCATTTTTTTACTTCGTTATCACATAATAGAACTCATTTGCGCTGAAAAGAGGCTTCTAAATTTAGATGCAAATTAATCCGATAAATGATTTTTGACCACTGACCCGGTAAACGATAAACGTCTGGGCGTATGTCGGATAAAAATCATGCCATCTGGGCATGTTATTGCAGAATGATATTTTAAAGTTAGACGACAACATTTCCATTCAATAGTCCTGATCAATATTAAAGTGATAAGGTTTTATAATCATCTTATTGCTCGCTTGCACGTAACGCGTAAGCTTAATCATAATCAACATCATTATTGTTAACGTCGTCATAACCGACATACTAATAAAACATTGTTTAGCGCTATCAATCTGGAAACAGTTTTTTTCAATTTCTATTGAAAAATAGTATACTTATTTAAAACCTCCAATGTGTTGCCCAAATCGTGTAAGTTTTTTTTCACAACATATGTATTATTATTTTTGTTTCTTTGCAATGGATACAAATACTTATTTTTATATACATGGTATACAATTTTTTTTTGTTTGATGGAAGTGAAATAAATAAAATTGAAATTGAAAATTGAAATTGAAATTGAAACAGTCTATTCCGAGGCGGAATGTTATAGATATTATTATCCTGGCTTTAGCTCGAGCTACCATTCAAGGAATTAGTCCTGCTGTGTACACATTCACCTCACCTGGGTCGAGTGCAGCACAGTGTGGATAAGCCATGGCTGGGATTCGAACCCACGACCCTCTGTTTGTAAGGCAAAAGTCAGAACCACTAGACCACGACGCACCCACACCATCGACACTACCATGATAGGCATGTTCATGACAGTGAAGATCATGTTATCATCATCATCATATCATGATTTACATTTATGATGTTTTTTTTTAGATGATGGTTTGTAATAATAATTCAATTCAATTCTTGTATTTCATGTCCATTCAAAACATAATACAAAGTAATATAACGTAATACAAATCAAGTGCAATTTTATAGAAGGGCATTCTTACTTCGTAAAACAGAAAAAGCAGTATAATATCGAGCATAAATAGAAATGAAGAAATGAAAATAAATAATGATATAATAACTCCACTCTTTCCTGCTCCCTGATATAGGACAATTCAAGATAAACAATTGAAACACATTATGCTTCGAGTATTACAATAAAGAAAAAGGTCCACATTAAATTTGATGTTTTTTAAAACATGGCATATTAATGATACTTTGGGTTGTGAATTGCAGGGAAGGGGGGGGGGTATTATATCTACCGTTCATTCAACGAACGCATCTGCTGCATATATGTTCACCCATTTACTGGAGACGAATAATGATTCTACGAATTTTATTGTCTAGGTCACATGCTCATTCTACAGACAACATGAATATTCCTTCACATTTCTGCGATTCTCGGATAGACATGCAAATTTGTGCTTCCTTCCGTGCTAGTTCGTCTTTCGAGAATCATATTTTGGACATACGCGACGAATTTAAGAATTTACTATTTTGTTTTACTTTCAAATCCACTCAAGTCATTTACGTTCAAACCCACTCACGTAGCTGAAACCTGGTTTATAACTTTTACATATTTTCAAATCCAAACCTAAATTTTATTGGAAAATGACCAATGCATTATGTTATTGTGGATGTAGCTGGGAGGTTGGGTTGGAATTTAGGGTCATTTGCCACTGTGGTCGATATTTCAACTCAATATTTGTTAAGAAATTTCAAGGGCAGTGATAAACTTCCCAATATGTTCGAACAGTCATAATCGCAGGTTCACTTCGAAGCTAGGAGATATGGATCTGAAAATGCGTTACCCTCCTAGCGCGACACCGAAAATAGAAAATAGCGATTGCTTTTCTTACATTTCCAAAGCTTTAAACATACCCTACTTTGTAAGAATTAGAAAGCGATATTTCTCTATAGAGCATTGATTTACGATCTTGCATAAACTTCTCCGCCGACAAAGCTATCCCTATCCCAGAAAATTGATGGAAAAATGGAACGGCTCTGCATACCCTTGTAGTATATCTTTGCTCATTTGAATTTTTCCATCAAGGAGCGGGTAATTGGTTTCTCGTTTTTCTCATTTTGTCGTGCGTCACTGGAGCATTGGTGCAGCTGATAGGCAAAATGAATGCACCATGGCTCGGTTTGTAGCGAACGCGAACAGCGGGGATGGAGAAATAGGTCAAGAACCGCTGTGTGTGAGAGGGTGTGTGTGTGTTTCTAGGATGAAGGGGAGTGGGGGAGATGTGCACGATTGAGCATGCGAAAGTCATGCATAGGAGAAAGATACATGTATGTAAAGGGGGGGGGGGTAGTGAAGATAAAGAGGAACGTGGGAAATGATGGGAAACTTCAATAGGAATGTACATTGTTACTTGAAGAGAAAATATTGTTGTATTTAGTGTAAGCAACGCGCAAACGTATTTGAAAAGTAGTGCAGTTCAATACAAATTGAACACTGGGAACATAAGAATAATGGTTGTAGTTGTTAGAACTGGCCAAAAATATGGCGGTAGTCCTTGAAAAAAAAAGAAAAAAATATTCTTCAGGTTATGGTTATTTATGATATAAAACGCCTTTTTCTTGCCCCTCTCTCTCTCTCTTTCTTTTTCTTTGTGTCTCTCTGTGTGGAAATGAACTGTAAATGCTTCCCTTATGGGAAAAAAAGTGGAATAATGAATCAAATATTTGTATTTTTGTGATTGTTGGGGCTACAAATGTGCGTGACGAGTTTCAAGTTATGAGATGTAAGAGCGGAAAATAAGAAGAGAAAGCGGCAGAGATATTGAAAAGAAAATGCAAAGTATCATGCTTTTTCCACTCTGATGGGAAGGCATAAACATGATAAAGGGGTTAAAGAACATGAAGAAAGAGGGGTCCATTGAGAAGTATGCGAGGATTGGGCTTGTGTATGTATGTTGGTATAGGAGGTAGAAAGACAGAATGGTAGAAATCAAATTTGATTTGTGTGTGCGCGACTGTATTTGTGTATGGGTGTGTGCGCGTGCGGGTGAGGGCTTGTGCGTGAGTGTGTTTGTGAGGAAGCTAAAACATAGTTTAAAGCAGACAAAATCGAGTGATAGAACTGGGCATCTCGGAATGAATGTGGTAATCGAATATTGTTGTTGCTTTGGAGTTTCCTGTCAATCCTAAGTCATCTTTATTTTTATCTCATGGTAAAAAAATGACAGTATTCACTGATATGACATAGCGTGCCTTACTTAATATTTCTTCAAAAGGCATTCATGGCGCCATTTTGTAAAAAAAAATGCGTTGTAATCAAACGATATCGAAGAGGAGGAATATCGATCATGCCTGGTTATCTTTCGAAGGTAATTAAAACAGGAGCGTGCTCGGGTAGCCATGTGAAGATCATTACAATTGGAACAAGGACAATGTTGTTTTTCATTACTTGCAAATTATGTACACTGTTAAAGCATGGTTGCTCCTTATTGTGATATGGATTGACGGGGGTAATACGGATGAGGGGGTGGGGTGGTCACGAAACACTGGCCACGATTACAATGATAGTGTGACAACCTATTGACGGTTGATTAAATTAGAATAAACGGTGATATTACTTATATTACTACTACTACTACTTCTACTCTACTACTACTACTACTACTTTTGCTACTATTGCTACTAATACAAATACTGCTACTCTTACTACTAACGTAACTTCTTGTGCTGCTTCTACCCATACTACTTCTTACATGTACTTCTACTACTACTTCAACTTCCGATAATGTTACTACTTATACTACTACTTCTTATTCTTCTTAGTACTTCTACCTATACTTTTACATTTTTTGCTTTGGTTAATGTGGCTATCACATATTCGTATATAGATCAGGTTAACTTTGCTTTATCAATGGTGCTCAGTGATGGTACACAGTAAAAACGCTGTTTAATTTTTTTCATACAACGCTCTTTACAACATGAACCTAAAATAATTGTTTAAACACTTTAAACAGATGTTTAAAATCTTAAACATCAAAGTTTAATTTTCAATATCTAATCTTCAATACATTAAACATGACTGTTGAAACTGTTAAACAACTTCTGTAAGGTTCATATAGTAAACAGTGTTGTATGAAATCTTTAACAGCGTTTTTACTGTGTAGTGATGGCAATATCATTTCTGGTAGTGATGGTAGCAGTAGTAGTAGTATTAGTAGTAGCGGAGGAAGTATCAATAGAACAGTAAATGAAACGTGGTGATATAGATACTTAAAAAGTCATATCAAAAACACAATTTCAACAAAACCATGATTTAGCTATGGAGTGAGAAATATTACCCCCCCCCCCAAAAAAAAAAAAAAAGTTGAGTATAACATGCGGTAAGGGAACTAAACCATGGAATTTAGCTACACAGATAATAGTCAAATGAAGGGGTCGACGGCTTTTAGAACTTCTGTTTTTAATTCTTTATCTCATTATATGAAATAAAGTAAAAAAAAATAATTGTCTTCTCTAACATTTAAAAACGTGTGAAATAAATCTCATATTTTTTTTGCTTACATCTCGTATAATAGGAAGGAAAAAAAGGCGATTGAAACTCTAATTCCCGTATCAAACTTGATGTGCATATGCATTCTTTCCTTTGGAATAAACAATATTTTTTTGTTTTATACCATGACCTCTTTATATACGGTATTGATGGAATGTCAGCATGATGATTGTTTGAGGTGGTCTTTTATTTTAATTTCAAATCTCCCTTTTGTTTTGGGTCTTTTTTCCGTTTGAAATAGTGTTTTAGATCCATATTATCAATATGATCATTAATGTTATCATTAATATTATAATTATTATTATTATTATTATTAGTAGTAGTAGTAGTAGTAGTAGCATTAGTATTAATGTTTTCTACTTTTATTGACCTCCCACTCCAAAAATCATCAATAAGTAGACAGGGAGGGTTCTCTGTAATAGTCAATATAATAAATTGGTCTTCAAGAGCAAAACATTAAAAATCATTTTATCTGAAGAAGTATTTGTTTGTCTTTACGCTGGAAAAAATCAAAATGGTAAAGTTCGTTAAAAGACAAGATAAGCGTTTGTTTGACACAAGTTTTTGTGGACTGCTTGAAAGCTTATTTCAAATTGCGCAGATTGCGCATCTGACATGTCTGAGTGCTTGAGTGAACGCAATATTTAAACGTTATTTACTCCTTATTTTCCGAAGAGCTCGTTGTGTTTCTTCTGCATTCAATCGAGCATTTCGGTGGGTTATTGTTGATTGATTCTGACAAATTTGTATATCATTATAAGACCATGTCTTTGGTTTTATTTTTCAATCTAGATTAGAATTTAAAAATTCACTTTGGGTGACTTATTGTTGGTTTTGGGTTGATCGGTCAGATTTGTATTATTAATGCTGCTATCATTACTATTATACTGATTATTATCAGTATCATTAATATCACATTATTATTAAAATTTTGCTTTAATTTGATACTGTCATCGAATTAATCTGAATTCAATGCCTCTTCGTACACAGACAGCCATGTTGGAGGAACATACACGATGAACCGATGAAAAGGCGCCAACCTGTCCTCTCTAGTCTTCGATCCAGTTCTCCTAACTCTAACAGTCAGCCTTTATACCAAGCCCTAAGAAATCTTCTTGGATCACACGTGATCAATACACACTGCACACCATAGCTGTACACACCAGCAGTCAGCATGCTTCACGCCAATACAAAGAGAGGCACTTCCACAGTGTATCTCGAGCAAGCATCGGGCAGACATGGTATGATGAGACGCGTGTTGCCATTGGCTCCTGGACCTCACCGGGCGTCACGTGATCGCATTTCAAGTAAGGATTAGACATATGACCCTTCCTCTGTCAAATTTGATTTGTTTAATTATTATTATTTTTCGAAAGTGCATCCTACTTTGGGACCATTAGCAATAACAAAAGCACCATCTGATCATACTGATTTGAACTGTTTATTCCTAATATTAAAATGAGTTTTCTTGTTGGGGTGGACTTGACATTAAAATGAGAAATATGATGTGTTCATATTTGATATGTAATTCGAATTTTATGGTGAAGCTATTGCACTCTATACATGTTAAGAAACCTCTCGGCTAAAGTTTAAATTTATTAAAAAATATAATATACACATATGACAGTCAATTTGATTTTCATGTATCAGAAAGCAATACAGTTCGTTGTTCATAGAAAAGTTTGGGTTTTGTCACGATAAATGATCTCAATGATTTTCTCTAATAAATGGTGTTAGTGTACATGTACCTTGATAATAAGTTGAAAATCACGTGTATTATACTTTTTATTAATACGATTTTATTATTTTTATTATTATTTGTATTGTGGAGGAGCCGTGGTATAGTGGCTCCGACTATCGCCTTGTAAACAGAGGGTCGTGTGTTCGAATCCTACCACGGTCTGGCGTCCTTGGCAAGGCGTTAATCTACACCTTGCCACTCTCGACCCAGGTGCTGAATGGGAACCCGGTAGGACGTGAAAGTCATTGTAGCATGTCCAGTATCGTGTGCGCCTCACCGGCGACTGAATGGAATACTCCCCAGGGAGTGGAGGATGTGCACACATTGTGTTAAGAAACAATGATTGAATCCGATGACCAGGGTAATAGTAAATCTGTAAAGCGCCTATTCAGCGGTACATAAAAGCGGACTATTATTATTATAATAGATATTATTATAATAGATATTATTATAATATATATTATTATAATAGATATTATTATAATTGTGTTATTATTATTGTTTATGTTATTCTTGTTGTTGTTCATCTTGTTCTTCGTATGATCATTAAAATTATTAATATAAAAGAGTAAAGTCAAGCTCGACATTAAAATGTTCATTGAAGTACCATACAAGCATTTTCACGTATTTATGAGGTCATACGTACTCCAAAAACGTCCAAGGACAGAACATCTATATGACATATAATAAAGTAATTTTAACCATTTGTAAATGCAATATGGAATATTTCGTAACGAAGTTGGTATAACATTATCTATATGATACATCGACGAACACACACACACAACAATGAAGAAAAAATATCCATCGCGATAATAAATTCAGTCAGATGGTAAAATGGATTCTGTCAACTCCATTAAGGAATAAAATTGAATTTGTAGGATTAGGGGGATGGTATCACTTTTGACGTTTCCAATATCATCAGAAGTGTACCCGGATGGGAATCCCATTTTGGTAAAGTAAGCCTCTTTGCCGGGTGCATTCCTTAGAAGGCTGGGACAATTTCACCAGATATTTTGGCTATTTCAGTCACAATAACCCCATCAGGCTTGACCTAGGTAAGAGGTGGCTTCATGGGTCCCTGACACAACACCTAGTAATTGATCGCAAGGTCGAATCTTACAACCGATTTCATTTATCGTTTTAATGCCATCAACCTAAAGCCCCTTTTACACCTTCACGGATGCAACACGGATCATCACGGATCTCAGTCCGTGATGATCCGGGGTGCCAAATTTGTATTTTCCTAGCATTCCCGGAGTGAGTACGGAGTTAACTGGTTATTAACACGGATATGTACGGAAAAGTACGGAGTCTACAAGGATAGGCAAGGTAGCAATAGGGATCCTGTTTGATATGCTCCCGGAGCCAACACGGAATACCCGAATGATCACGGATGTTACTGGGTCTTTACACGGACCTTTACGGTTGCTCACATTTTCGTCCCTTTTTGCAGCATCTGGAGCATGCTCGTGCTTGGTTATGAATACGGACTATTGTTCATGTACGCAAACAATACAAACATTTGACCCCGGATAAAGCCGGTATCAACAAGGATCACCCGGTTCTTACAAGGAGCCTCCCGGATGCATTCGGTAGCTACACGGATGTACAAGGAGGCTACAAGGATGAACACGGATGATTATCAGTCCGTGTACTCCGGGATGAAAAATTGAACAAGTTCAATTTTTCTCCCGGACATGCCGGTACATCAAGGATGGCGCCGGATGAGTAGCCGGAGTGTACACGGTAGTGCCGGACTGTACAAGGATGACCCCGGATTGACAATCCGGGATGATCCGTGTTGCTTCCGTGAAGGTGTAAAAGGGGCTTTAGACATGTAACGAAGTATAGACGATCCTTGACAATTGTGTTAAGAATTCAAGAAATTAGTCGGTAAAAGAAAATTAAAGCTTAATTAATGCCGGTTTTCAAATCGAAATATATTCTCTAAATCTATCCGCATCGTATCTCCTTGTCATTCTACAAGAGAGAGTGGAAGGGGGCAGAGGCGGAAATCTCTCCCAAAAATTAGGGGTACAAGGGGCTGGAAAATTTGACAAGCAAAAAACAATGGTTATCATCCCAAAAGTGAGGTCATCTCGTCCTAGGATAATTGATTATTTCGATTTTGAATGATGTATTTCTTACCATCATAAACGACCCAAAAAAGTAGGGGGGGCATTTGATATTGTGTCCCCCCCCCACTATTTTGAGTTGGGAGAACACGTCCCCCTGTCCCCCTGGGATTTCCGCACATGGATGGGGCGGGGGGGGACAGGAGTGCAGGACTGAGATTATGGCCCGAATTCACAAAGGTGGTTTTGAAAACCCACGGTTGAGTCCACGGTGTATGTATATTTCCTATATAAATTACATTTAATTTAGCGCGTATCGGTGCGTGTATGAAAAATATCCAATCCCGATGCGCGCTTTTGTCACTGTGCGCCAAATTGACGCCTGTTACCATGGTACGCTTTTTTATTCATGAGTCAACTGTTTTTATTCATGAGTCCATTCCTCAAAAAGTGGACTTATGAATAAAATAGCGTATCTAACCATGGTAACAGGCGTCAATTTGGCGCAGAGTGACAAAAGCGCGCATCAGCATTAGGCGTAATTTATACAGGAAATCTGCATTAACCATTGACTCAACCATGGGTTTTCAAAACCACCTTTTGAAATTCGGGCCAAAGAAGCAAAAAGTACCCCTCGATTCTGAAGTTGGGTTTAACTTAAACTCAGGTTTAAAGTTGTGGGAAGCCAAAAGTATCAATTTTCTTATTAAGTTGTAGTTTTTTTGTGTTTACTGTGCTTTCCTGATTCATCGATGGTGAAGACAACCATCTATTTATACTTCCTACACAATTATGAATGATTTAAGAGCCGAATGAGCTGAAGTATGATTTCTGTCCTGTAAGTGATTTTGTAACAATCGGCTGTCCATACTTAAACCACAACTTTAAACCTAAGTTTAAGTCAAACCCGACTTCAGAATACGGGCCTTTGAGAATGACCGTAAGAAAGGAAATACTGAAGTAAAGCAAGCGAAATCCCCTAAATAACTTGACGGATAATGGAAGGATGATTAAAAAGGGAAGGAACATTATACCGCCAAAGGAATATGAAATTATACTTTATCCATCAATATCCTGATGATAGTAAGTGCAAAATGCGGAATTTAGGTGGCACTTATCTTTTTTTGGTATTGATTGGTATAAAGGTCATTTTTAAATGCCACTTTTTTTTTAGAAAATAGGACAAAATGAGTTTGTTGCTGTTTTTTTAAGGGGGGGGGATATGTTGATTCAAATTTTAGTTATAACGATCATCTCCAGATTATGACAATGCACGCATTCACCATCTATGCTGGTGCCTGTCCATAGTTGTGAATGATTGCATCGATCGCAATGGTAGGCAAGCCGGGGCTCTGAGGTCCGTCCTACAAGAGTTACGATAGATCCGATCAATCGTAACACTATGGAAATCCATCAGTGTCATAATTTTTTTTTTCTGCAGGAAATTTCCAAAATGTCCTTTAAAAATAAAGAAGAACACACCAAAAATGTCAAGAAATGAGTGAATTTATGGATATACACTCATATCTAGAATTTTGTGGAGTAAACATGTATTTTATATATTGACTTTGCTGGCTTTCCATAGAGTTGCGATTGATCGGATCAATCGGAACTCTTTGTAAGACGGGGACCTAGAGTCGCTTTAAAACTACGACGAGGCAGGCCATTGATCCACATCTACCCAAGGTTACCGGCTTTATTATAAAATGGCTTGCAAGAAAGATAATCAATCGATTCGGGAGTAAAGACATGCTGAAAACACTGTACCTTCTAGGTGTATGAGAAACAACGTCGCCTTTGCTGTAGTATCATCAAGTGATACATTATGCCGATATGTTGGAACGAGTGTAGTATATGTACCATCATGCTTAAATATAGCAGCTGGAATGCAAAAATAATTACTTGTGTACATATTTCGTTAAATGGTACGTTTCATTTGATATTTATGTAAATCATAAATGTATGTCATGGGAGGGCATGTAATACAGGTGAATGCATGTCATTATATTATGGACAAAGAGTATCTTTAGAATTAGCGAGAAATTATGTTCTGAGGGCTATGGTGTCAATGCACGGAGTGGAGAGTAGTTGATGTGTACTCATCAGGCACAAACCCTGATCGAAACTTTGATGAACTAGTGTGTCTCCACGCAAAGACTAACACATACAAAACTTGCTGTTTCAATTCCGAGGGCCTACAGTACACAGGGCTTGAGTACGCTGCAATTCAGACCCTTTACTCGAGTGAAGGGTTTGCACAGCAGACTAGTTGCTGTGTGACATCACAAATCTTGGTCCCATTGCATTTTGGAAGACATGCATAGCATTACTGATTGCGACATGCAAAGCTTTTTTTTAAATCCTGCCTCATTGTGTTTGTCCAGTTGTACTCAAACTTTCATGGATTAGTGCTACTTAGATTCTTCTGCTTTGATACAAGCCAGCCTATACCATAATAATAACAATAATAATCCGCTTTTATTTAGCGCTTAATACATGGGAACGACGTGTCTAAGCGCTGTACAGATACATTATTACCCCGGTCATCGGATTCAATCAGTCATTCCCGCACACAATGTGTGCACACCTCCACTCCCTGGGGAGTTTTCCAGTCAGTCGCCTGAGAGGCGCACACAGTACTGGACAAGCTACAATGACTTTCCCATCCTACCGGGTACCCATTTAGCACCTGGGTCGAGAGTGGCAAAGTGTGAAATAACGCCTTGCCAAAGGACGCCAGACCGCGGTGGGATTCGAACACACGACCCTCTGTTTACAAGGCGAGAGTCAGAACCACTACACCACGGCTCCTCCAAAGATGTCGTTCTCCTTTTTTTAACATGTTTTTACATGTCAAAGAAATGGAACAATGTTGGAGTCTCAGATTAAGATAATGATGGAAACATCTTCCTCACTCCTACCTGTATGCTTGACATCGCTTTCATATAATTATGATAATCAAAACGATAGAGTATTGAATAATCAATTGTCCGAACACCACACCGAATTACTGTAAAGGGTTCCAAAATGACATCACAAGCAGCCACGTTGGAGGACATAACATTTGGATCCGATGCATCATACTACGAAACATTTGATATGATGCACAGCTTTTACTGTTTCTCGTGCATAAAACTAACCTTCAGTGAAATGAAATACACAAATTAAAAATGCACAAGTTCAGAGTTCAGAAACAAAATAATTTCATGAAGACAATTGATTGAAAGTTTGGAAAACATGAATAAAACCAAAGAAAGATTGTTAGAATTCACTATAGCATGGAAATCTTATACTGGTTCACCAGCCTCACAACTTTATAAAATTGCATGGACGGAAACAAGAAATTGAGACGAGTATAAAAAAAGAAGAAAAAAAACATATCTGGTTCGTGTTGCTCTTTTTTCTTTTCTTGAGACAGAAATGACGTCAAATTTAGGTCGCAGTCAACTATGAAAATACCCAGGCGCCTATCCTGATAAGTCACATATTTTCTTTTCTATGGCATTCCTGTTCACTTAACCAAACCCTCACTTAAATATTTCTATTCTCATCCTAATCAACACACATACATGCATATATATATACACATTTTTGGGGCTGTCTTTTCCCCTTTTTTGTGTTAGTTAAAATAGGTGTCCGATATTGACCGTATCCTATACTGGGGTGACGAGAAATAGTTTGAATCATGTTCATTTTAACATATAGAATAATAATATTGAACGTTGTGGACCCCGTTATGGTCTCAGAGGACTACCTTATAAAATTTTTTACTCTGTAAAAAGAGTCGACATTGAATTTATCTTCACATTGTTAAAGTTGAGAATATTAACACGCACAGTGTGTACAATGAACACACTGTGAATGCACTATGAATACCAATGGCGTAATGAGAAAAAAAGAGGCTAGAGATGGCGTATCGGGCAACATTCATTTAAAAGTTTTGAGAAAGCGATGCGATGTAGCAAACATTTCGACATTTTTACTACAAATATCCCACTTTGTGAAAGACTTTGACATAATATTGAGACAATGAAATTATGTTTAATCCTTCTCTTTATTTCTCTATTTTTTCGCTCTTTTTTCACTAGTCGTGATTTTTTTATTGTATCATATTTTTCATTACTTATTTATTTATTTTTGGTAATTATTATTATGATAATTATTATTATCATTTTTTTTTTTGGGGGGGGCAGAAGAAGCCTCCAAGCCCCACCCCATCTCTATTCGCCATTGGTAAATGCACCATTTACACCGCGTAAGCACGACGTACAACACTTTCAACCAATGAAATCGTCATTGTAAGAAAACTTTAAACACACTGACCCGTATTATGAAGTAAGGTTTAACTTAGACCACGGTCTAATTCTGTGCTAAAATTATGGGAAGCCAAAAGTGTCAAAAAGTTAATTAGGTTGTATGTTTCTTATGTTTACTGTGCTCTTTCCTGATTCATCGATGGTTAAGACAATAATCTCTTCATACATCCAAGACAATCATGAATGATTTGAGAGCCAAATGAGCTGAAATAATTATGATGTCTCTACTATTAGGGATATATGTAGCATTTGGCTATCCATACCTAAACCATGAATTTAAACATGAGTTTAAGTTAAACCAGACTTCAGAATACGGGCCACTGGCCATATAATCTGACGCCTGGTTAAACTTAGACCACGGTCTTACTCAGTGCTAAAATTATGGGGAGCCTAAATTTCAAAATCTTTTTATATTGTGTATTTCTTATGTTCACTATGCGTTTTCCTCTTGCTTTCATAATGAGGAAAAATGTTTCAGTTATCATTCCCAGAAAATTATAAACAATGTAGGTGTTGCATGAGTTACTAGATCGGATGGTACTGTTAGGAATTTGTGCTCTGACTGGCTTTTTATATTTAAACCACATCTTTAAACCAGGGTTTAACGGAAACCAAAACCCAAGAAGAGAAGCAATCTTATTGGAAAGAGTAAAATGAGAGGAACAATTTAAAAAAAGTTTCATCAAAATCGGTTATGAATAAGCAGGTCATGCTGGACGATTCGAAAGTCTTGTTGTACTTACTATGTGGATCCTCAAATTGGCAAAAGTGCTTCAAAATGGCTTATTTTGTGGACAACTCTCCATTTGTTTTGTAACATATTTTCAGATTTTCTCCTTTATATTACATATTTCACATTATCTCCTCCTGACCTTGACATATATGGTGCGGATTATATTTTCCCATGACATATGTTGTGCTCAGAAGAAGGCAAGATGCAATTTGAAAGATAATGAGGAAAATTTGAAAATTTGTGTACAAAACAAATAAAGAGTTGTCCACAAAATCAGCCATTTTCAAGCACGTTTGCCAATTTGAGGATGCCCATGGAAAGTAAAACAAGAAGTTTTAAACTCCCATAACTTGCTTATTTTATAACCGATTTTGATGAAACTTTGTTTTAATTTGTTCCTCTCATTTTACTCTTTCCAATAAGATTACTGCTCTTCTTGGGTTTTGGTTTCCTTTATTTTAAACCAGAGTTCAGAATACGGGCCACTGTCATTAGACTGGAAACGCGCTGTGGGACACTACAGTCTTTCAAGAAGGGGGCATTACCATCATCATAAGAAATGAACTTACTCGGAACCGTAATCTAATTATTTAAACCACACTTAATAAACAAGTAAATATATCACTTTAGCGATAAAATTAATGATTTTTTTTATTTATAGATGAGTGAGCACGCATTATGAGCGAATATCAAGGAAACCATTTCGTTAAGTCTAAAGCCTACTTGATAAATGAAACCAAAGATTAAAAGACATGAAAATATTTTTTTTAATAAATGTATAAATATATAAATAAGAAAAAGTAATCAATAAGAAAAGTATATGAATAAATGTCATCTGTATAGATGCGAAAAATATAGAATGGACATGCACGGTAGAACCTCTTCATTCGACGTGTTTTTGAAAAAAAACCACATTACATTCGTATCTCACTACCACTCAACAGCAATCGCCAATTTTTTGCTGAGAGATCCGTTGACAGGTGCAATTAAACGTATGTTCTTTTGGGAAAATTATTATGAAATATCAAGTACTTCATCGATAACTTTCGGTTTCTATATACCTTTTTTAAGATAAACGCTTGCGACTATCAATTGGGAATTTCCATGTCGGAGGGGGGGGGGGTAAGGGTATAACTTTACCCACACAAATTTTACTAAAACTTTTGTGGAATACCAATTCATATGAGTTTGATTTGGCATGTATTGAAATGTCAAGGTGAAATTAAAATTTTGTACTAAAATAGCACATCCTAATAATTTAACTGTGAATGAAATGGGTTTTTTGTGTGTGGCTTTAGTACGAAAAATAAACCCTCTAAAAATAGTACGCCTAGCCGCTTGGAGGACTTTTGTAATAATAAATGGGAGCAAATATTCTCTTGTGCGACACATTATGTGTGCGACGGAACGTTAAAATCTTCTTTCCTTTTTCTGTATTGATTGCCCCCAAACTCGCTGAAAATACACACGCACAAGCTTTGCGTGTTTACAAAATGCAGGCTGAATAAACCACAGAGTGGGTTTTTTATTTTGCGCCTCTTGCCAGCGAAACAATTTGACTTTCGGGAGAAAAATACAGCTTAACTTAGAGCTGTCATGTATATGCCATCCCGTAAAGCAGCCTTCGGGAGTGATGTACTTTTGGGTTAAAATAGATATGTGTCTGATTTTTCCCCTTCTTTCTCAAGTGATTGTTTGATATAGCTCTCGATCTTCTTACCTCTAAATATATTGTGAGGGCAAATTCCAATCGAAGCCTAAATTTCTCTTTCCTTCAGCCAATGGCATGTTATTTCATAATACATGTCACCCTCACTGGTTCATTGGGTATTTGATAGAGAGTGAAATGGATGGAGAGAGAGAGAGAAGGGTAGATGGAAGGAGCTTTAGTTCATTTACGGAGGAAGGGGGTTATGTCTTGGAGCATTAGCCCGGAAAATGTTCCTCGTGACCCCCTTTCCAAAAAAAAAGAAAGAACTTGAAGAGAAAGGGATAAAATGTTATATAATTTTTCATACATTATTTCAAACTAGTGGGAACTTTTATTTTAAGTCGAAAAGTCTGCTCGTTCTCTTTGCTCTCTCGCTTTTTTGCTATTTTGTTTGAAATGTTGCCCCATACGATATCTTGACCCACTCAAAGCTTTCTACTTTTGTTTATTCTAACACTGGGAGAAGGAAGAAATGTAAGACTAGTGCGGAGAAAATGAGGCCGGCAACTTTTAATGCAGTAAGTCAACGCAATTCTTTATTTCATTTCCATTCAAAACATAATACAAAGTAATATAAAGTAATACAAATCAAAAACAATTTAGCAAACGAGCATTCTAACTTCGGAAAACAAACAAAAGAACAGTTAAATATTGAGCACAAATGGAAATGAGGGGGATCCACAAAAAGCAAAGAAAATTAATAATACTAAAGACAATGATTTAAAAAATGATAATGATTATATCTGTCCTAATAATGATAGTAAAATAAGTATGATTAGAATGGATGTAATGCTATATCTCGACGTAAAACGAAATATTTTTTTCGAAGATTCTGTTATTCAATTTCTTACCTTTTGATGAAGTGTATTTATTGATACTTGTCTGTATGATCTTATGTTTTGATTCTGAGTAATTGAACATTTTGTTATATTATGTAACTTTGAACGAAATTTTATGCTATGTTTATTTCGCATGAAAACACTACAGTGGAATCACATGGATGGGGTATGGGTTAGGGCGGTCCGCGGACTATAGTTATTTGGTTAACTTTGCCCAATGACTGGCAGCTTATCCAGTTGAATCCAGTCTTTTATTATATTTGTGTTACTGTATTATTGTAACAATTATTTTTTTCATCGTATTTGACTTGTTTTATATTCTGCCAAATAAAATAACAAAAATAATAAAATAAAAAATAGAAGATTTTGACATTATCAAAATAGAGACAGAAAAGAAGCAAATATAAAAGGAAGTATTCCTTTGCATCGTTGTTTAGGAGAAGTACTGGAAAATATGAATTAATAATCTTTTATTTCTGGTCAGGGGGAGTTCAACAGACTATAGAGTATCAACAACAAGATAGAAATCAGAGTAGTAAATGGCAAATAATTAATTTCAAGACCGGATATTAAAACTACCGAGTATCGGTCTCTTGGTGGACTTTGAACCTCTTTTGCATCCCCTATTGATGACCCAATCTCCTTAATTTCAGGACCAACATGATTATTTGATCGAATTTTCAATGTCAAAACTTTACAATCAACAGGCACTTGAAAATGCATGAACGGTCAATAGTTGGAAATAAAGAAAAAAAGGTATGATTATTTACTAAAACATGACTGCATAATATAGGTTTCTGGTCAATATTTTGGTTTCATTTTTCCACGGAGAAATGTATTGTCCCCATCCATAGGAAAGTAATGCATACTACAAGGAGCTAAGCCTGAGCACAGTATTTTTATAGCGTTTTTTTTTCTTTACATAGTGTGCTATGTGGAGAGGAGATAAATGGTGTTAAAATGTCCATTTGTGTATGTGTGAAGATGATGTTATACTGTGGACATCTCTCCAGGCTAAGTATCCACAGTGTGATCACCTTGTGAACGATGTCAATATATGGTTTACATTATCAAAATGCTAAACAAATAAATTGTGTGAAGAAGATACCATACTGTGGACATCCCTACAGTGGAGATAAGGTTCACATTGTGCTCACATAGCATGCACTATGGACTATGTGGGATGTTATTTACGCTCTTTAAATTATGTAACGATGGTATCATACTGTGGACACCACTGCAGTCTAAGTGGTCCCAGTTTGTTCATCAAAATGTGGTTACACTGTAAAAATGCTCAAGATAAACTGTGTAAGAATAATATCATACCGAGGACACCTGTAAAGTATAAGGGTCCACAGTCCATTCACATAGCGGATTATTAGCGGAGAACTGATTCACAATGTTAAAGAGAAATTCCAGTAGTTGCATTAAACACTGATTTCATGAGAAAGTCTGTAAAACAAGGCATAATTGTCAGTATATCATCGAGGATCTAGATCTGGTACAGTTAAACTGAACTTTGTGAAATTTTGAAATCTACGCTGAAAAACGTTCACACCGAAGATCCCCAACACAGATAAGCGCACGTGGGACAATGTATAATTATTGCTTAGAGTGTCGGGCCCGACGCCCTACCCGAATCCTGTGCTTATTTGCTGATTTCTCAGCAATTACATGTACACAATTTCTTCCAGAATCATTTGGCACATGCATTTTATTTATACAAACAGACACTTTGGTGGTCATTTCATTGATTCTGTACGAACTCATTTTGATATCGTTACCAAAACTAGCATTTACCTTTAAATGGTCAAATTTAAGCTATGCGACGATGATATCGTACTGTGGACGCTTCTACACGTTGAGTAACCCCATTGTACAGAAATAACACATTTGACAATATGAAAGTGCGATAATGTTATTTATCAAAGTTAACTGTGTAAACATGATGGCCAGGGGCCCGTTGCAGAAAGAGTTGCAATCAATCGCAACTCTAAAAATCATGCGCAATTTGATTTTCGACCAATCAACAACGCGCATTTGGGACTTGCGCATGATTTTTAGAGTTGCGATTGATTGCAACTCCTTCTGCAACGGGCCCCAGATCTGCCGACTGAGTATTCACAGTGTGACCACAGGTCGGACGATACCTGACCTGCCACCCCAGAACCAACAATATGTCGACCAAAATGAACATTTTTATTGAGTTTGGAAATTCATTTCCTAAGCTTTTTTTCAATTCAATTTTTTTTCAATTCAATTCAATTTTATTTATTTCACTTCCATCAAACAAAAACAAATTGTATACCATATATATAAAAATAAGTATTTGTATCCATTGCAAAGAAACAAAAATAATAATACATATGTTGTGAAAAAAAACTTACACGATTTGGGCAACACATTGGAGGTTTTAAATAAGTATACTATTTTTCAATAGAAATTAAATTAAGATGGAAATGGAGGGACCCACTAAAAAGCAATGCTTGTACAATGTGGGCCCCTCAAAAATACATAACAAAACCATTAACAGAGTACAAATGCAGACATATGTAATCAAATGAGAAAAAAGAATAAATGAGAAATAATACTTACAAAATATAAAATACGAAGATATCAAAAAAATATAGTTTGTATAGGACAAAACAAACCGTCCTAAAATATATCCAAAAATATATCCACCCTTCCCACCCCCCCCCCCAAAAAAAAAAAAAGAGAAAGGGAGAATGCCCTGAGAAGAAGGATGGGTGCTGCTAAACGTAGATAGAACACATGCCATCGTGGACTCAAGCAAACTGGATTCAATGTGTATAAGGAGAAAAATATATAGAATGACATGGAAAGAATAAAATGCGCGAAAAATGTGATTGATGCCGTAAAAAATAAGCGGTAGGAAGGCGGATAAGCGGACAGGAAAGAGAAAAAAGATGAGAGGATAGACACAAATAATATATGAGGTTAAAAACCGAGCACAATTGGGAAGGACTTGTGTCAGATTTTTTTTCAATAAAAAAAGGGATGATTTATGTTTTAATTATAGTCTTTATAGTAAAAATGATGACTAGCCTCTTGACAGAGATGATGAATAAGATTTAATTTGAGGATACATTATAAGATTTTAATAGAGTTAATTTGAATTTAGTCTTAAAAGAGTTCAAAGATTTTGCAGTTTTTATATCATTATGAAGTGAGTTCCATAACTTCGGTCCCTCATATATAAATGTGTTCTGAGCCAGCAAAGTTCTTAGAAGTGGTAAATGGAATTCACCCAATCGCCTTGTTGGATAGTTATGAATGGATTGATTTTTTGGAAACATTGAATGAAATACATTTGGGATGTTGTTATTGTTATAATTGTACATAAACTGACCGAGATTGAACAAATACAAGTCTTTAATTTTCAATATTTTATGTTCCAAAAATAATGGGTCAGTATGAGACAAATATGCTTTGTGACATATGACACGAAGAGACTTCTTTTGTAATAGGAGTAATTTGTCTAAGAGTGTTTGATGTGTGTTGCCCCACGCTAAAATTCCATAATTTAAATAAGGTAATATAAGGGATGAATATAATGTAAGCAGGGACGATAATGGCAAACAAAATTTAAGCTTGTTAATTATACCAATGTTGCGTGAAATAGTTTTACATATGTTATCTATGTGGAATTTCCATGAGAGCTTATTATCGACTGTTATTCCAAGAAACTTAATATGGGATACATTTTCCAAGGGAGTTCCATCCAAAATAATATCAACAGGAAGTGTATTAATAGAGTTGCTAAACAACATATATTTTGTTTTTTGTAAATTTATTGACAATTTATTTGCTCTTATCCATTGGGTGACTTTTTTAGTTCAGAGTTGATTGTATTAGCAAGGTGAAGAGGATTTTTATGTGAAAAAAATAAGTTAGAGTCGTCCGCAAAGAGAATGAAAGAAAGAACATCTGATGATCTACAAAAATCATTAATATAAACTATAAACAAAATCGGGCCTAAAAGACTACCCTGTGGAACTCCACAATTATTTTTTTCATTTGAGAATTGCATCCGTTTAAAAAGACCTATTGCTTCCTATTCAATAGGTAGCTCCTGAACCACTCCAAGGCCTTCCCACGCACTCCATAATGATGTAATTTGTTTAGTAAAATATCATGATTAATGGTGTCGAAGGCCTTGGAGAAGTCCAGGAACAAACCAATTAAATGAGAAGATTTATCGATTGAATGTGCCGCTTTTCAATGAAACTCAATAATGCATGTGTAGTGCTATGCTTTTTCCTAAATCCAAATTGGGAATTTGAAAGTATATTATTTGATTTGAGAAAATTAATAGTTCTTTTATAAATAATCTTTTCTAGTATTTTCGACAATGTAGATAACAAAGAAATTGGGCGGTAATTATTAACATCTAATTTGTCACCCTTTTTAAACAAAGGAATGACTTTTGCTATTTTCATGCTCTCGGGAACAATGCCGTTAAGAAGTGACAGATTGAATATATGAGTTAGGGGATCCGCAATTGACGATATTACCCCCTTAAGAAGAAAATTATTGATGTCATCATGTCCTGTACTTTTTTTAGAACTGAAATCAGAAACAATATTAATTATCTCCTGATTATAAGTTGGAGCGAGAAACATTGAATTAGAATTTGGTGGTCCTAAAAATTCAGAAAAGTGTTTTGCTGCGGGAGGAATATTACTTGCAAGATTTTCCCCAATTGAAGAAAAGTGATTATTCAGGATATTACAAATTTGGCGAGAATCTTCAAAAATGACATCGCCAGATCTAATTTTTGTAATATTGGATTTATTATTTGATATATTCATTGCTTGTTTTAAAATTTTCCATGTATTTTGCATATCACGCTTGTAAAGTTGTAACTGATTAGTAAAATATCTTTTCTTTTCTAAACGTAAAATCTTTGTCAGTGTATTTTTATAACAAGTATATTTAAGTTTGGATTGCTCAGACCGTTTCATTTTGTATTTATAATATAAGTTATTTTTTCTATTTATCGAACGCAAGAGCGATTTAGAAATCCATGGAAGCTTCGGTGATTTTTTGTAGTTCGATGGCTTATCTCTAAGTTTCGGAATATAAGTCTCAAAGTGTAGATTAAAAATATTCATAAAATTTTCAAAGGACAAGTTAACGTCATTACTATCAAAAACACAAGACCAATCAGCATCGTCAAAACTAGCACCCAGACGAGCCATATTTTCGTGTGTTATTCTTCGTTTTAGTGGACGGCTATTGTTATTGAATCTGTCTTTTAAAGAGAAATTAGTCGAAACAGGGAAGTGATCTGTGATATCAGAGAGTAATATGAAGGAATCGGGTGGGGGAAGAACATTACAGAAAATATTATCAATAAGAGAAGCGGATTCATTGACTATGCGTGTTGGTTTAGATATTAAAGGTAAGTAAGAAGTGGATAGAAATATTTCCAAAAAATCTTGTGTAACATTATTTTGTTTTAATAAATCAATATTAAAATCGCCCATTATAAAGCAATTTTTACTATCAAAAATTGGATTTTTAACCAAGTCAGAGAGATGATCTAGAAATGATTTGATGTTCGAACTCGGAGGCCTGTATATAACACCTATGATAATGTTTTTGCTGTTGGGGATAGTAATTTCAATAAAAAGAGATTCAATTGTATCAGTCATGCTGTTAAGCTCGTCTCGAACTACATAGTCATATGATTGTGAAACATGTGAAGCTTTAAAATGATATATAATTTGTTAAAATTTAACAACAAGTACTTGATTGAATGGAGAGGAAATTCTCAGCATGAGCTTAAAAAATAATGAAAAAACAAGGTTTGAAGATTGGAATTCACTCTAGCATGAGATGCTGTGCATGCTGTGTAATCTCAGTGAAACTTTCAAACAGTCCGAAAAGGTAGTGTCCAAGAAACTTTTGCAACTTTTCTTTTCTTCAACTTCACTGCTTCAAATTTTCACAGTATGAAGAAGAAGTAAGTTTTTGTTTCCGATAAGCTACTTTTTGTTGGGGGGGTGGGGTAGACTAAATTAATATTTTGGTAATTGACAGAGAACCTTACCGGGCGACTTATTGGTGGTTTGGCAAGGTAGGTCACATATGAAAATGTTAATTTGCTGTGAAAAAAATGTGTGTAAAGAAGACATCATGCTGTGGACATCCCGACAGTGCAGTTTGATTCACAACGTATACTTACATAGTGGACTATGTTGGGATGTGATTTGCACTGTTAAAATGGTCAAATTCATTTTTTTTAACAATGGTAATGAATGCGGAAACTGCTACAGTCCGATTGATCACAATGTATTCATCAAAATGTGGTTTACCATGTAAAAATGTAAAAACAGGGTAAATGATTTCATAAATTGGTCACCTGTACAGTATAAGTCTCCACAGTGCATTCACATAGTTCATCATATTCAAGCATGCAGAGATGTGATTCACAGTGTTAAAATGTTAAACTTAAACTGCGTGAAGATGATTATACTGTTGGCACCTCTACAGTCTAAGTGTTTACAGTGTGTTCATCAAAATGTGATTTACACTCTAAAAGTGCTCAAAATAAAAAGTGTAAGAACCATATCATACCGAGAACACCTGTACAGTATGAGTGTCCACAGTACACTCACGTGTGAATCGCAATGCCAAAATGTTAAACGTAAACTGTGTGAATATGCTATACTGTGGTCACCTCTACAGTCTAATTGGTCACAGTGTGTTCATCAAATCTAAAGATGCTCAAAATAAACTGTATAAGAACTATATCATACTGAGGACACCTGTACAGTATGAGTGCCATGGCTGGGATTCGAACCCACGACCCCCTGTTTCAAAGTCACAAGACTAATCCACTGGGCCACAACGCTCAACAGTGTTCACAGTGTTTTTCACATAGTGGACAATTTGACAATGTTATTCATACTCTTAATATGTTCAGAAAAAAAAACTGCGAAGATTGGCATATTATTGATACATGAGCGGTGTGATTGTTCACAGTATATTCACATAAGAGGCAATGTAAACGCATGATTTATACATTAAAATTGTCAAATTTAACAGTGTAAAGTTGATTTGAAAATTTAATGCATGTTTCACTGTGAACATCAACTTAGGTTTATGAAACGCTGCGTTCCTAATAAGACGCCCGCAAAACACACATCAAAAAGGATCTTGCTCAGCATACTTATGGTGTTCATTTTTTTCATACCTTGCTCAACCCTCTCCTCTACTACAAAAAGACTTTGCACGAACGGTTTCATCTATGTAAATTAATTAATATGCGTGTTAAAATATTTCTAAGCGTCATATCGAAAGTATAATGGCTGCCGTGTGTTTTCCACTCGTTACAGGTGAGTCATTAGGCATTGTGACGTATATCGGAAGGACGATGTCTGCCCCATGCAGTAGCTGTGTACGCTGATCAATGATTAATACTGGAGTAGAAAAGATGAGTGGAAAGTGCTACATCCAACGACGCACACACAACGAGCTAAACACACGCACCTCCATAGCCACAAACACACCCACACTCTAAACCGCCAGATACACAGCGAGTCAACGGTTATCTGGGTTTTGTATGCATGCATTGATTTCGTATATCAAACTATTCTTTCGCCTTTTAGACAAAATATTTAGTCATATTGCTTTCATGGCGTCTGTCATAAAGCTGTTATTACCCTTATTATCATTATGGTTATTTTACTATTGTCTTATTTCAATAAAATTCAATTCGCTAAAACGATTTAAGAACAAGACTTTCAACCTCAAAGAGCATTTTCACTTTTTTACTAAAAGGTATTTCACTTTCACATTTTCCTTTGTGATTAATATTTATATATTTTTAAATACTCCGTCTCAATCCAGGAGCGACGAATGTGTTCTAATGAACGTTTAAGGCAAATAGATACTCAATGTCAATTAATTGTGATGCTATCACTATGTCCTATTAAAGGTTTAAGGATCGCTAGATACACTTTTTTTTAATTCACGGATTGAAGGCAAGCGGGGCTACATACCCCCGTTTGAAAATTACTTTAAATTCTGAGAGTTGTCGAGGGGAGAGGATGACTTCTGTGTTAAGTCACATCCTCATTCGTTTCAATGATTTTTTTTCAAAAGTGTCCTCCTTTGAATATCAGCAGTATATTCAAGCTTATCCTTTGGTTTTCTAAACATCCAATAATTACAGGAACATTCATTTTAAAGGTCATGAATTTGTGACATCACAACTTTTGCAGTTGCCCTCCGATTGTTTATCGAATTGGCAAAAAATGGACAATCCACCCCGGTGAGCTTCAATTTAGATCACGGTTGATTGTAACAATAATGTAATGTTTGTTTTATATGTATTATTATATTTTTTTCTTTACCATTCCTCTTATTTATATATTTTTCCTTATTTTTCCACTATATAAAGGGAATACAGATGGCCATTAACGAGATCCTCCTTTGGTAAATAGAAATACATCGTAACAATGAATGATCTTTAAAAAAAACACTTTAGTAAACTTGATATTCGACCATTGTTTGCATAGCTTTTTGAAATGATTGTGATTGAGAAAATAATATGTCTAACTAGGTACAGCCCCAATGGTCATTTTAATTGCACTTACTGCACTTAATGGGTTAGAATTAAAACGGCAAAAATTACAAATTTTACGGGATCCGTTTGTTTCATTTCTACAATTTTTAACACGCAAAGTATACTGTATAACCTTCGATTCTTGGTCGCTTCCCTCTTGTCTCGCACAAGAAAAATGATTTATTTAAGCAGAAATGATTGAGGGAAAGTAATTTTAATGGAAGAGATCTAGCCATAAAATAGAATACATGAGGCGGGTGAATTTATGTAGAAATTCCTTTAGACGGAAAGGGATAAATATATATATGCAAACGGGGTGTATTTGATTAAAAACAGGCTTTTGCATAACATAATGGTTTGTTTAGGGAGGGCAATTTATAAACTTTGTCCTTATCAAAGAATAAATGACATTTATATCTACGCTCAAAAAGAAAATAAAATTTACAATTTTTAATGAAGATTTTTAAGAAGGAGCTCTGTTCCATAATTAGCAAAAAGTATAAATGCAATCCTTCATATATGACTTTGCAATCACCATGTTCTATTCTCTCTGCCTAATTTCATTACAGAAGCTTGCCTCGTACGACAGATGGTCGTCGTCGTCATCACTTTCTTATCGTCGATCAAATCAACGACTTCATTAATCACTTCAACTGCTGAGGATTGTTTCACAATTCATCAGTGAAACTCGCAAAAACAATTCATCGAACAACTTACGAATCATTCGCCTCCTTTTTTTAATGCAATCCATCGAATGCAACGTGATGTTTGAACGAGCAAGACAAGTTATAATACATTAACTATAAAAGAAAGAAAATATATGTGGATTAATATGAAAATATGAACAAGCCCCCCTTTCTTTTGAATCCCTATTTTGCAATTTTCCTTTTGTTAGATTTTCCAATAAGGAAGGCACTGATAGTGGACATATTTTCTTTAAACACCTCTTGTTTTTATCGCAGTAATCTTTCGATGTTGTTGTTTGGGTCCAGACGTTCATCTTTTGATAATAACATGGGATTGCTGCTGGAGAAGTATTTTGAAATTATTATGATGCCCATTTAACTATGTTTATGAGCTCTATATCTATTTGATTGAAAGTATAAAAGTGGTTTATTTCCAATAATAGGACAACGCCGTAAGTTTTCAGCACGCTTTTAAATGTTATTGTTTGTCCATTCCCCATATTATACATATAAATTAATGATTATCTATATACACATATATATTATTTTATTGCCATTATCAGTAAAAAAATAAAAGGGGGTTGAGGCGTGCTTGCCCCTGCAGCTATGTAAATAGCAGCATCTGTAAGAGTAAAATCCCTTTTTTCAGTTCATCTAGACAGTACAGTTATGTGTATTCATATACCACCTTGAATTCTTTGGTTGAGTTTATAAATATGCGTTAAACCTCCAGTCCATTTTTTCAATGGAAATCTTACATGTACAAGCAACGCAGTTCGTACACTGTATGTACATCGCCCCTTTCTCTTGCAACCTGCCATTTTAATAATACCCTAGGAATTTAAAGGAGATCACTGGCTTTGTTTCCATAGCAGCGATGGTGGTAATAATGCTATGATTGTGAGGTAAATGCCTGGTTTTTTTCACATCCTAGGAAATATGTATTTTGAAAAAAGATTAGGGGAGGGATGTTAGGGGAAAATACTACCGCATGAGCAACGCATTTTCTCTTCTTGGTGATGACGTCAGCACTATACGAGTGCCTGGAATCCATTGACTATACACATCCAGATTACCGGTGTCAATTTAACACCAGCATGTAATGTAGATGTTGCCACATCATATAAGTGCTAAAACAAGAACACCTTGAAATCAAACAGGTGAATCGCTTTAACAATGAATGATGTTGTGTAAATACCAAATGTTGTGTAAGTACTAATTCGGTTGATTAATGGTCTATCTGATTGGTGTGATGCATAAGACAATTTTTTCCCAAGTATGAAAGTTTTCCTACTTCGAGTGGGCCAAAATTCTGATTCGTTTTGTTGCAATCCATATCCGGTATAATAGGCTGGTATTACTTTACCAACGAAGTAGCACTAGAGAATTGATCACGGACCTCGAAAGGTTCAAGGAGTGTATTTTTGGATAAACAAGAACTAGGCCTTGTTCAATGCAGTGAATAAGATTAGAGAATTGTTAGTATTGGGGAAAAATGGGTCGATTGTATTTGGTTGATATGGAATCTTTTCAACCACTGTGTAGACGCATTCTGGAACGCAGAAAATCTATTGTCTAAATCTCTTCATGACAAAGAACTCTTTGTCGAGAATCAGCGATTCAAAAGAGCAGTGTTGCCATGGACACTGAACAAACGACACGTGGGAAAGGGTTTGAGGACATAAATATGATACAATTTCTTATTTACCTTTTTATAATAAATGAAAATGATTTTCTAGCGAGATTTATTATAATTAAAATGCAATCAAGAGCACATGGACCGTTTCTACCTGCAGCAAATCTTATATTTTGATATCATTTCCTCTGAGGAGTAGTCGTAGTATACACCTGATTCTGACGCATATAATAGAGATAAGATGAGATAAATCGCGAAATAGTTCTGTCTGAATTTATCGATCGTATGCTGATAGAAGAAAAGACACGATTATAATGTTTGTATATATTTCGTTCTGAGGCAGAGAGTGGATTCGTCGAACCTTTTGTGAACATTCCAAATTAGGCAGATAGGATTTAACGAACAAATCATCTCCCTCGTCATATTGTGTTATTCTGTCCAGCGTTCGTTCTCCATGTTATGACGTCATAATGAGACAGCGAACGAAACCTTGATCGAAAACCGTAGTTGTCTTTGTTTCTTTAGTTACATATGTCGGATATACATGCGTGGAATAAATTTTGCCTTTTTTTCTGGTCATCTTTTTGTTCCTTGTGACAAGCAAATTCTAAATCAAAGGGGTAATTTTTAGCCATGGTATATTGAATAGGTTAAGAGTAAATTCACGTACTAAAGATGATTATTATTGTGAAAAAGGAAATAGTAAGAGTGTAATAAACTTGGTATCAATGAAATAGATTTTTTTTCCGATTGGGTATTTCACACTACAAGAATGTGGTCTAAGAACAATTGAAAAAAAATGCACTAAGAACGTTGCCATTGGAGAGTTAAGGGAGGTACTTCAAAAACAATTGAAGGTTTTTTTTAGAACCACTTGATGTTATCATAAATTATGTATGTAAAACTTTACCCTGGTTTATGTTATGTTTATAGAAAACCGTGGTATATTATCGGCAAAATACATGTACGTTGTAATTTTCTCACAACAAAGGTAGGTGTTTATTTAACACCGTTATTCTTAAAGTGTTTAATATCAGAGTGACTTTCTGCAATCCTCTCTGCCATTCAGAAGTAAATTTTGTTTTAGATTTTGCTAGAAATGCCAAAAAATGTAATGATTATTGAATATTATACAAGGGATATTTGTATAGCATTCATAATGTAGTAATTTTTTGAAAGTGTTGATATTATACGAGTAATTATTGTACTTATGATACAAATCTATGCAAAAAATATTATATAGTGATCACATAATATGATAGAACTTATATATCAAGATAAATTCTTACTTTTGTTTACTTTATTTTGCTTGGGTGACAAATAGTATTTTCCCATCCATTTCTCCATTTATTACTAATTTGTATCTTAAATGGCTCATTAAATAACGTATATATAATATTTCCTAATTGTTATCATCATTGATGTAAGTTATATTTTGAGTAATGATTTTTAAAGTTCTTATAATCGAATTTTATGTTTATATTTATTATAATTATATTTATTATTATTAATTCTTTATTTTTGTTACTGTTATTTTCATTAGTATTGTCAGTGTCACAGTAATCGTCGTCATAATTTCTATGAATTTCGCGAAATTCTGTGATATTGTCTCTTCTTGTTGTCACCCAATTCCTAAAGGGGTACTCCAGGCTGAAGTAAATATGATGTGAACAGATAAAGACATTTCAGGGAAACAAAACACTTAAAAATTTAATCAAAAGCGGACAAGGATTAACACAATTATGTCATTTTGTTTTTCCTTTTTTTTTATTTTTCCAGTGAAGCAGTTCTAAGCATGTCTTCATAATATTCAATGAGCAAATTTATGATGTCATATCCCCTTTTTGTTCTTTTGTATTTTATTATATGAAGTTAGGTTTAATAAGATTCATCCCTCCAAGAATTAAAATACTTGGAATGACATTTGATTTAGTGCATGAGATATGCAGTACTGTAACTTGTTTCATCACAAAGGAAACATATCACTCACACATGTATGAAATGATGAAACAATTATGATTTCATGTAATAACATAAGAAAAGGGAAAGTGGGGATGTGACATCATCAGCCCACATAATGAATATTCATGACGATGTCAATATTTGTTTTTACAAAAAAATTGCTAAACTTGAAGATTCAATAACTTAAGTATTTGTTTTCCGATTTTGATGAGATTTTACCCTATGTATTCAGATATAAATATTTTCAGCCCGTAGCATCCCTTTAACGTTCTGATTACCAATTACATGTTGCGCGAAACATTTAGTAGCATGTTCATTTTCGTTCTTAGATTTGTCATCTGCCACCCTAAAACCAACAATAAGTGGCCGGGAGAATCCGTATTAATAGCCAAAATAGTAAGTTGGCATTGAAGAGGTAAACATTAAAAAAATAGCTTATCTAAACGAGTGAATTCTTATTCATACTGTCAATCTTTGAAGTTGTAGAATTAAATGATGGACGACATACGAGATTTGTAAACACAACTTTTTCCTGACTGTTTATAAATCTTGCATTGGGATTGTATAGTGAACCTATACCATGCTTGAGGAAACCTTGCACTCGACAAAATGAAGTGAAAAAAATTACCCAATATTGGGTAGAAATGGAACATGTTTGCCCAATATTTTCCCCAATATTGCTAAAACTGCAATTTTAAAGGGTATATCTAAACGCAACACTGCCTAAGGTTTGCCAAGTATTAGGTTTCATTTTACGCAAGAAACATACATGTCCCCATTTTACCCGATATTGAGTGTTTTTTTTAGAGTGTATATTATTTTTTTAGAATTATATCAATCAATCCCTGTTTTCTCCTTATTTTTGTACCTCTCTTTGGATTTCTTCTACAGTCAAGCAAATACATGTGGGGGTTATTGTTTGTCGAGCTTAGAAGTTATACACACGTATAATTTTAAAGCTTACGTGTTTTCTTTGTTCTTTCAAGCCCAAGGGAAAATCTCTCAACTCATTTTGTGCGACTTATCGTTGGTTTCGGGATGGCTGATAGCAGTTGTCTTTTTAACCATTTTCTTAATATTATCAGCAAAATTCGATTTGGTTTTATTTCAATTATCACAGTTATTAGATAAATTTATATGAGATCGATATTCCTAAGTACTAAGTGTGTATCTATTCATTATGATATATATACTGTAATTCACATGTATAAAGGTCTTTTTGTTATACCCCTTGTACATAATTCGGACATGTTGTGTCTGATTTATACACTATTTATATAAAAGAAAAATACAAGTAGTTAATATAATATTATATTATCAAATACCATTGTAACAGTAACAATGACTATCATACACAATTATATATCATGCTTGTTGGTAAATGTTTATCGATACTACATAAAGATGCATATACAACAAACTATTAGTCTGTGAGCATGTTGTTATTTTACGATGAAGAGTTTTTTTAACGGTGGAATAGTTTATTAAACAGTGAATTTTAGAATGTTTGAAGTTGAAGTTCGCAGCAGACACCTGCCCATTTTTTATAAACAAAAGTACAACAGTGCGTGTCTGGCTTTAGGCAATTGAAAATTGCATATTTAAATAATAAATTTGAAAATTATCCTTGATACAAAAAAAATGCTCTTGCTCAACCTCATTTTCAGGGAAATAAGAAAGTAAAATGCGTCAATAACCCCCCCCCCCCCTCACTTATCATACAATATAGAACAAATTGTAAATTGAGTCTTTAAATACATGTAAAACCATATGATTATTTTGGCTTTGATCTGTGCGATTTCGATAAAGCTTTGTCCATGGCAATTCAAGTATTAAGAGTGTGTAGATTTTGAGATGCCTTCTTTTTACATGCAATCCTATTTAATGATAGTGGCAAATTGACAAAATGGGAACAAGCAAATTCTTTCATGATTAAGTACCATAGTTTTGGTATTTTGTTTTACATTTTCAAATGAAATGGAACTATTCTAAAGTCCATGATAGAAATAAATGCCAAGGAAGTAGTAAATGGCAAAATATATTTGTAGCCGCTAGCCTTTTTGCATAACAATGTTTTGATGAGTGGAACTAAGTTTTAAAATTCCATGGCTTCATTATTTGTTTAATCAAATTTACTTATTTTCTTTTTGATTTAAATAATCTTCTGGGTTGGACTTGACTCTTTCAGAACTTGTGTTAGTTTCTTTCATTCTTTTTTAATTCCTTTCTTTCTGATTGCCTTTCTATCAATTTTTCTTCATCTTTTTTTTGTCATTTTTCTTGTCTTTCTTTTTTTCTTTCTTTCCTTCTTCCTTTCAATAATTTTATTACTGTCTTTTCTCATTTTCCCTTTTATCATTATTGTACTTTCTATTTTTTTCTCTTTTATTTAATCTTTCTTTCCTTCCTTTTCTTATCTGAGGGTGCTGATTTTGCAGGAAAAAATCGTGTTAACTTTTCCATATTTCTTCTTTAATTAAAAAATTATCAAATTTTGAAGAAAAAAAAGAGTTGATAGATATACTGTACATTTATGAAGCACCTCCCAGGATAAGGGTAGCATTTGTTTAGCGATTTGTGAGATGTTTTATTCAACAAATTATTATCCTACAGTTACTGTAAGAAGTGTATTCTCAGCCAATCAAAATTAAGAAAAGATGCAGATCCGACAGGATCCTGTCCCCCCCCCCCTCCCATTGTTTTTTTTTTTTTTTGGGGGGGGGGCTTGTCCAATTTTTTACTTGTGTCCTCCATAAATTTCAGGTGGACTCCCTAAAGTGTTTGTGGTCCCCCCTCAAATTTTTGGTTGATAAACTTTTTTTTTCTTTCTTTTTCTTTTGTTTTTCTTGTCCATTTTTTTTTACCTGTATCCATCCCCAAATTTAAGGTGACCCCTCCCCCTAAATTTGTTGGCTTCAGCCGAAATTGGTTGAGCCCCGTCTCACAAACAGTTGCGATTGTCCGATAAATCATAACCATGATAAGCCAGCAACGCAAACATCTTAAATAATATTTTGTTTAGAATATGGTCCAGATATCACGTATCACTCGTACATTCCTCGTTCATTTGGGAACCCAGTGTGCTCCACTTTATTTACAAAGGACTTGATGCAATTGGCTGTTGGAAAAAAAACATGAAAACTATAGTTAAGGTTGATTGGATCGATCACAACTCTTTGTAAGACGGAATCCTGGTAGTATTTCTAGAAAAAAAATCATTATTTACTTAAATAATATAAATGAGATACAATACATCAGTGCCTTTACAGATGTCCATGGAAGTTAATGGCAAAAATCTCCACAAAAACGCTACCCTCGTTTTGAAGTTCATTTTCTAAATTTGAACGATGTGCATCTGGAAGAGCTCCGTCTATTACGTATTTAGTTGCCCGGCCAAACTGCAAGTGGTTCTGACAATTCATCCTTAAATGAAGCGAGAGGGCGTTCTACAAAGGGAAGCAATGTTTGTGATTGAGTATTGTCCTCAATACATGGTTTAAGACACAGCTCTCAGCGTAGTGGTTGCCAATTTAAAAGGGGCATTACCCCCCCCCCCCACACACACACACACACTCAAATGGGGAGAAATCGCAGCAGACAACTATGGTGTAATTCTATCCATGAATTTGACTGATTAAAAAAAATAATTATCTTTTATTACCAATAGTATATTTATTGATTGAATGTATTTGTTTTGGTTTTCTATATATAAGCAGTCTCAATTCAATTACGTTTGAGACAATTTATCTTTTTTTCCATTTGTTTTTGTTTAATTTTGTATTTATTTATTTGTTCGTTCATTTCATTTAATTTCGAAATCAATTAAGGAAGATCGGCATTTGAATAAACAAGACCCCTATTAATATGCCAATATCGAAATGATTATTATGAAAATAATTGCACTGCGGTGTCACTTCTGGAACTCTAGCTCCCACCACCAGTTCGGTCGGCCGTACATATTTGTTCAATATGTCTTCGTTTTTAGATCGGCTTGCCCAATCCCAACCAGAAATATCCTGACACCTGCCATAATAAAACAGCCCATAACTAATAAGAGCGAGAGAAAAAAAGGCCTATTTACATACTCATTGAATTAAAACTTCGATGAGGAACATTTCCTTTGCTATTTCACATGAAATCGATAACAAAGCAAAAAACATAGATATGACACAGGCTTATTTCTTTCAGCATAAGATATGAATATATACACAATATTATATACACATATATACATTAGAATGAAAAAAATCAATAAGGCAAATTGATGCAATGAAATTGATAAGAAAAACAGTCTGAAACACAAAATTAAAATCTCAACAAAAATTTGTGTATCGGCATTTAAAAAAAATCAATAAATTGAATGTTACAATAAATGCAATTTTCGCTGTTTTAAGGTATTTTAGCACCGTCTGCAATCGATTTAACTCCTTAGAGTGATTGAAATGAGGTACTTCATATTCAGATTCACATTATATACAGTTGAAAAGAGCCAGAGACCTGCAAACACCCAAGTTTCAATATTAAATATTACATTTTGAGAATACCCTCAACAAAAATTATTCTCATAAACCATTCAGTGTTGTACTTTATCTTGTTATCGACTTCCATTCCAGGAATTATAGATTTGACAGATTTTGGAAGTTTGGAAAGACATTTTTAGAATTGCCGTTTTCGTTTAGCGGAAATGTAACATAGCACAATACCCATGTACATCGTTTTTAACCTAGATTTAATGAATAATTGAAATTGGTCATAAAAATATTGGTTGCATAAATACATGAAGAGGCCTATTGCACATCAGAACACCTAAATCCGACATTTTCAGAGCTCATAGATCGGGATATAATGGGAGGGTATGAGCAAGGTATAGCTCTAAACCAGAAAAAGTGCAGCTTTATTTTGTAGTATCTAATCAGACTTTAAAAATCTTACTCATTTCATTTACAAAACAAATAAATAATAGTGTGTCTAATGTTGCCCCTTGGGGAACTCCATATCTCGCCGCCATTATATCTGATCGACCACTACCAAATAATAGATACTGTTTATGATAATTATTCCATAACAAATAATTATATACAAGAACAGCTTTCTAATTCCATGACTTTCTATTTCTAGGTCTTCATAAATCTCAGAAAAGTAATCTATAAAACAAATCAATAATAAAGGGTCTCATTCCCGATCGCTCTGCCATCATTTTAATAACCGTTAATGAAATAATAGATACTATTATTTCATAAGCAAATAAAACATCCCTCAATCTGTAAGTGTGTAACTTGCTATTAAAGACAATACTACTCTCTTAAAATAGTTGGGGAAAAAAATCCAGATCTGCCCGAATTGGGTGATATAAACTAATAATTGAGTAATACATGTGCTCAATTGGATAATAATTACTCAAAATAAAGATATATTTTCCCCAACATACATCACCCAACTTTATGTGGATTATGTGATGCTATAAGCAGTGTGCTACATAACTTTTTACAAGCACTTGCCCAGTCGGGCAAGTAAATTTTAAATAGTTGTTATATACTTGCCCAAAAATCTATTTCACTTGCCCGAAAAAAAAATCATGAAACAATCTGAGGTCTTTAAAAAAAAGTACAAGTATTGCGGTTGTATAACCATTGACCTTTTCTCTCGAATTGACATGAAATGATCTACCATGTTATTGCATTTCTTTTTCCAAAGTTAATTTATCTTGCCTGCCATGAACAAAATTAGAGTCGATATCATATCATATTGACCTTAATTTTTGTCATTTTACTGTGAGAATTTTGTTTGCCCAATACGGGCAAGTAGTTTTGATCTTTACTTCAAAACACTTGCCTGACTCTAACTTTTACTTGCCCCGGGCAATCGGGCAATTAAGTGCTTATGTAGCACCCTGCTATAAAAGACGGTTTTAGCAATGACACACACTTTTGAAAGTTCCATGAACCTATTATCCCTGATACAATAGCACTTGCTATGAAATATAATAAAGGTTGTTCACACATCTATACGATTCTTAAAAAGAAAACAAAAGTGGAATGTAAAATTGTTCTTAAGTGGAAGTGTATATTCGATATGAATGACAAGCAATGGCAGTCGTATTGCTCTATTGGATTCAGTCGTACTACCGATGTAAATTTACGTTGGTTTCAGTTCAAAATAATGCAACGCATTTTATCTACAAATGAAATGTTGTATAAAATTAATTTAGCTCAACAAAAAGAATGTACTTTTTTAAATGTACATCGTGAAACAGTTACTCATCTGCTTAATGAATGTACATGTATAAAACATATATGGGACAGGTTTGAACGATGGATATTTCTTAACACTGGAAATAAAATACTTTTTTCTCTAATAAAGAAAAGATATTTTGTTTAAGCGGTTCAAGTAATTATGCATTACATTGTTTATTGATAGTGATACGGCAGATGATTTACACTTCCAGAGTAAAACATCAATTACCTGTTTTTGATAATATTAAATTTGCACTTCAGAATTATTTAAAGAATGAAAAATATATCGCAGAGTCGAATTGTAAAATGGTAAAGTTTACAAAGAATTGGTTTCAATTACGTGCCATGTTTACATGAAATGATCTGTTCAGTTTCCCTTCCATGTACAATGATACATATGAATATTATTGTTCATTTACTCCTTGCTCGTTCCTTAAACTGTTTACTATTATGTGAACCTGACAGTTCAATTTATATATTTGTTGCAATTACTGTTGTACTGTATTTCGTTGTTATTAATTTGATTTGTCAATGAAAATATATCTTGTTATGTTTGAATAATAATAAATCCTTGTGGAAGGGAAACAAATTAAAAAAAGAATACATTACCCAACACAGTGGACAGTGTGTTGCCCAACATTTAAAGTGTGTATGTTCCAGAAAATCAAATGCCTAACTATAGTATCCGGTTTCATAAATCGGTAACTTGCTACACAAAACATAATGATCAAGAGAAACAAATGCCTTAATGCTGATGTGGTTTACGGTACACCATGTGGAGTGTTATAGAATCAGTGGATAGAAGAAGAGAAGGAAGAGGATAGGCGAGAAAGTGGGGATTTGAGAATAGAGTATTCTTTCTTCAGAATAGTCCTGAAAAGGACTGTAAACCAGAAGGAATGTTGAGTGAGAACAGCTTGAGTAGTAGAGCTGATGAGGAGATGCTGGCTTGCGTCGGCGAGTAGAGATGATGAGTAGTAGAGAGACTCGACGTTTCGGACAGGTTGACTGTCCGTCTTCAGGACCGTCTTCTTCTACTACTCATCATCTCTACTGGCCGACGCAAGCCAGCATCTCCTCAAATCCCCACTTTCTCGCCTATCCACTTCCTTCTCTTCTTCTATCCACTGATTCTATAACACTCCACATGGTGTACCGTAAACCACATCAGCAATTGTACATGCCACCATGCAAACCTTCAAACAACATCCAAATGCCTTAATATTTCCGGCAATACAGGATGTAATAAAGTCGCTATACATCCGACAAACTTTGCGAATCCATATCGACATCGAGGGAACCATCGTCTACATTTTCGGCAATGTTTACAAGACCACACGCCCTCAACGACTGACTCAGTTTATAGCAGGTGGCATCCTTCCCTTTCATTTGACGCCACGTAAGAAGCATCTGGTACTTCACCTCGCTGACGTCATTATGCTTCGTCTGCAGCTCTTCGATCAGGGATTCGATGTGGTTATCACCGACGAGGAGACGGCGGCATAAATCTTTCCACTTATTCAAGGGAATTTGAACAGCCACTTTTCTCACGAGGGTGGGACTGATGATGCCAGGAGTTGATGACACTGATGAATGGGTCTGGGAATTTAATAATGGATTAAAAGTGAATGCAAGAATAATGAGAGTGTTGCTATCTGTAATGATAGCACTCATAACAACAATGAAAATTGTAATGACGATAATAATATTAGCAAATATAACACTAGTAATGATAATATCAATAATGATGATAATAGTAATAAAAATAATAGCAAAAATAATGATAAAATTATAATATAGCTAAAACAACAATAATTATAACGATGATCAATGATAATGATAATAATAAACTATAGTACCGCTGTTCTCTTAGGATCTACCTAACGTTGACCCCCGTCACATATCACAAACAAATGTGTTTTCAATCATCGATTTCAAATCATATACAAATCATTCACTGGACCCCCCGCCCCCCCAAAAAAAAAGATAATGATATTAAAATAAAGATTAAAAACAATAAAGGCCATCACATAGTTTTGGCATCACCTGTTCATTAGTTTTGAATAGTCTATCAACATTTTGCTTTAAATTATGATATCTATTTTTTGGTGTTGATAGCTATTCTGAAGTCTGAAGTCATGGCTCTGTAGTCTTATTTTCCGAATGCATTGAGGAAATGGGGTTTGTTTATGCTTGAGCAAGCAAGGAAAGTTTCAATCGTCGGTTCAAAAAGAGGCTTGCGCCAAAATGGCAGTAACAATGTTACCATATTAAAGGCTTCTTGTCAATTATCATAGCAGTTTTCCTCTTAGAATTTTAAGAATCTTTGGCATAATTTTCGATGAAAACGTTTAGTGTTCGTTCATGCACAAACAAACCCTATTTCCTTCATGGCTATTGAAAGATAATACTTCAAAGCATCTACCAACACCAACAAGGCAAAGGCCAAGCGTTGTCTCGCCTACATATTGCAGTCATTATGAAGAGACTGCATGTCAAGTCTGAAGGGTGACATTTAAGAAACTTTGACAGCTTTTCTATTGTACCATTGGCACATTTGTGTGATTATATATGGTGCCAAGAACTATGGCTCATCAAATAAATAACAACAACAACAATAGTTTTTAAAGAATAAACAAGCAAAATACAAAATCTGGTTCAGGTATAATAAGTATAACATTATAAAGTTCATGTCATTAGAGGAACAAAGTAGTGGGAAAGTTCATTGACCTTTGATCTTAATCAAATTCAACTCACATTCGAACCTGACCTGCACCCTCAAGAGATGGACCTCTGTTAAAAGTTTGGCGATCCCACCTCGAAGCTATAGAAAAATATTGTGTGTAAAATACAGCACAGTGCCAGTCATGGAAAGTTCATTGACCTTTGACCTTATTCAAATTCGGCCCACAATTGAACTTGACCTGCACCTTCAAGAGTTGGACTTCTGTTATGAATTTGGCAATCCTACCTCGAAGATATAAAAAGTTACTGTGTGTACAGCACAGCACAGTGCCAGTCATGGAAAGTTCATTGACCTTTGACCTTATTCAAATTCGACTCATATTCGAACGTGACCTGTGCCTTCAGGAGATGGACCTCTGGTATAAATTTGTGATCCCACCTTGAAGATATAGCAATTTGTTATGTATACAACATAGCACATTGCAAGTCATGGAAAGTTCATTGACCTTTGACCGTATTCAAATACGAATCATATTCGAACTTGACCTGTGTCTTCAGATGAACCGCTGGTATGAATTTGGTGATCCCACCTCGAAGCTATAGAAAGTAAATGTACAACACAATTTTTGACAACGACGGTGGAAATAGTGATACCTATGTCTCGCTCCGCCGCGCAAGCGAGACAAAAATGAGATATCATAATTTGAAACAAAGTTTTGATATTCTTCTCAAAGCTGTTCCGTTTTTACACGCACTGTTCTATTGCTAGTTTGATAACAGTAAAGTGTCGTTCTGTTTCGCACCCCCTCCAAAAAATAAGAAATAAATAATACGTTGGATATTAGGGGTGTTACATCTGGACACTAAATTCAGGCTAGGTCGACGTTATTTATCTCCTTAAACCATTTTATCAACCATTCCATTCTTGAGAGGAAGAATTTGAAAAGTGGTAATACGAGAACACCTCGCCATAACCTTATCAAATCGAACTACGCTGGCTACAATTTTCAGGTATGGCAGACCCCTTGCTTCAACTCACATTGCAGGCGTGCCCTCTCAGATCGAAGGCAATTGTAATGGGTAGGTCCAAACCGGTCTCCTTCTGTTTGTAAGAAACCGCCGACTCGAAGAGATGCGATGTCATCGACGGGCTGTTTGATGTCTTTGGTCTCAATGAAAACGTCACAAAGTACGGCACGGCATCGGAGCAACATCGAACAATATTCCGCATTGGAATCGCCTGGTTTAAATATATATATATACAAAAATAACAGGTGGGTATGTTTCCATGTAATAATGGTTTAGAGGGAAAGATAAAACATGAATACAATATGGAATTATGCAAGTGACGATGCCTGAATCATTATAAAGCAGCCTACTGGGACTCGTGGCCTGATTTCGTCATTGGAAACTCTTTAAACTACCACTAATACATAATCATCATCTATTCAACATCATGGATTCTAAGGGCGCTACTCCTAAAGATAATGTTAATACTTGATATCCGAATGTTTTCAAGAGGTTAATTATTCCGAAAGGCCATTAATAGGACAATGAACTATTTTTTCAGACGGTTCGTTAGGCCGCCAGTGAATAAAGGATTCGGTCAGAGAAGGCCCGAGAATATAATTAAGAAACCATTGGAAACTTTCTTCGTGTTTGAATTCAAAGAGTAACGTAACGTATTTTTGACAATCGGATTAACGAATAATCTTCAAAATCAGAACTTGCAGTAGTTGAACCTTGTGACTAATCAGTTTTCGGAATGCGAGCTGTAACAATGTAGAGCTTTTAGAAAAATTGCTTACCACTGTTGTTGGCCTATGTCCCCCCAGAGTCCATGGTACCCATTCACCACCTTCTCGTTCAGACTCGCTTTCCGGCAAGAGAGAAACTACAAGTGGCTCTTTGCTCTTTAAATGAATAGGATGCCTCTCCGAGCGAGGGCGCTGTCCTTCGTTTTCATTGACGCGATGCCAGTAGTCTTTGATAGTATCCGCAATGTAGCAGTTCAAATCAACCTGTTGGCGGTTAGGTAGATTCAAATATTTTGCGGAGACCAGCGCCTCTAGATTGAGGTGCCGTTTCTTCCCGCAACCGGAGCAGGCGTATTTCGAGAAGTGCGTGGTTTCTATGACAAAGTGAGTTTCGTTCGTCCGAAAAGTAACATCTGAGTGGAAAGGCTTTAAGGAAAAACTGCGACGGTTCTCAACACCTTCGTCGATTGTTTTCCAAGGTTCTTCTATCTTTCCGTGAGAACGGGTATAGTGAACCTTAAAATTCCAATCAGGGTCCATGCGCGCTCGATGCGGTATGTGGATGACTACCCTGCTCTCGAAAGAAGCAAGTCCAGGCGAAAGGAGTTCAACTACTGGAGACAGGGACACCTCATCCTTCTTAAGCTTGAAGTCGAATCTGGATGTGACCAAAGCCACTTTTGCTACTATCTCTTGTCGCTTTATATCTTGCGGTATGGCCCCGGGTGGAATTTCTAAGAAGACATCCGATTCGTTGCATCGGAGCACGCCACCTTGGGGAGTGAACCAGCCACGCATCACTAACCAGTAAGGGTCCTCTCCATCTGTATTTACATTAATATCTTCAGCCAAAGGAAGATCTAAGGGCTTCATCAGTTCTTCATCTGCCATGAATGAATCCCAATGTCGAATACTAGTAACCGTCATCTGCAAATTCATGTTATCCGTAGGAGTTGTTTCCCAGTCAGTGCTCATTCTATCCATGAAATTTCCGCACCCGTTCGGAACCAAAGCCGGGGGAGTAAGTGTATATTTATAAACCTTCCTTTGGTTTATTGTACTAGGTTGAGGTGGAGATGTCCGTGTACAGCAAAGCTTGTTTGGGGAAGCATTGAGATAACCTCTAACAGAGAAGATTCATAGGGAAAGAGACAAGAGTAAATATAAAAAACATAAGCAACCATGTTATAAGAAAAATCAACACTACCGATATGTATATACAGTTTATGTTTATGTAAATGTATATATATATATATATATATATATAATATATAATATAAAGAGAGAGAGCATGAAAAGGGATTAAGTCGATTTGTTACATTTGGCATTTTTGGACATGTTTGAATAGATATTAATCATAATAATAATATATATAGCGCTAAATGCATCAGAACGACGTCTCTAATAAAGCTTACCCACGTGCATCCAACTGATACATGTATATTTGGACTTTAAAATATTATGTTAAAATAATATATTTATGTACATGTATATATCACTAATTTTTTCTAAAGAGTAGATAGCTCTGGGGAACCTTGATTTAAGCTACGCCTACCATTGTTTTCTTCATCCGTTTCTTGACAATATTCAAATAAAAGAGTTGCCAAAGCTGCTGTACATGTATAACGTCACACATTTGTATATTTTCTCCCATACGTGTACTGTATCAAAGCAATACCTTTGATCCAGCTGAGGCATGGCGGCTTGTCATTTTTCAAAACCCACTTTCACCCGACAAAGTAAATTATAATTGGTAAAGTGTCAAAAATCTGTTTATCTGACGGTCAATCGGGTCGGGGTCGCCCGAGCCACTAATCCGTATATGTGGTCTAGTGGTTAAGGCATTGGCGTTCAAAGCTGGAAGCTCGGGTTCGTTTCCCGGCAGATACATGTGTTTTTTGCATCACCAATTTTTCCAAAGGGTAGATACCTCTGGGGAACCTTGATTTAAGCTACGCCCACCTGTTCTCTTCATCCATTTCTTAACAATATTAAAAAACAAAAGAGTTGTCAAAGGTGTTGCACATGTATAACTTCACACACACACACACACTTATAAACCCCTCAAAAAAAGTTTGGAAATCTGTTTTTGACCATCAATTTCTCCCAACTCCTAATTTTACACAATGCATATTTTACATCATTCAAAAGATCATTCAATTCTATTTAAAATGATACCATTCCTGTTATGATCATGTCATCATGAAAAGAGCAGGATTCAAAAGTGCTGGATCAGGTCTGAACTGAAAAGCGGCAAAACGAGCAGAAATGGTCATGAAGGGCCTATACCAATGATACAGAACATGATTCTTTTGTCTGTGTCAATAGAGATGAAAATCTATTCAAATCAAGCTCCTGCTTCTGTAGTGATGGTTCTGTGAGATAACATGGTTTGAGTTGTGATTTGAAATACCCATGCATGTGTGTTTGTTTGTTATGTTTTTGCTTGGCCATAGGTGTGTTTAATTCCAAGTTAATGTTGAATTTAAGGTGCATGAAAATAATTAAACGAAACCGCTGAGAAACTCACTCATCACCACGGAAAAAGAACAGTGACTGTCAATATTGTGTCATTTTGCAACTTTTAAATTTTGACCTTGCACCACATTTCAAGGCACTGCACCTCCATGCGAACCATAATCATATCATGTAGGGTATCATTTTAAAGAAAATTAAATGCCTTATTCATTATTAGTAATTATTCCATTGATATTGAATAAAATCGATGAGGGATCATCGATAAAAGTCAGATTTCCCAAAGAAATTGAGGAGTTTATATATGTAAGATATAACTGTTGGCAAGTATACGGTTTACGGAAAAGGTTGAAACAGAGATAGACAACTGAGAAAAAGAAAGAAACGCAGGTATAATACATGAATTGACGAATGAGTAGTTTAATATAAATAAACAATTGGTAAAAATGTAATATTGTAAATGAGTTCTATTCGATTACCTTCTACGGGCAATCAAAATGATCGCCGCTGAACCGAGGGCGATAAATGTGACGACTCCCGAAGAGATGCCGAATGCACGAATGGGTGATATATTTCCTTTTGATCTTGCAGTGACGTTCTCCAAAGTAAAGGTTGATACTGTCATTGTTGTCGGGTAATCTGCAGATATTTGAATAAAAATAGGAAATTGGAGTAGATGAGTGACGGACAATTGTATATTAAATCGGTAATGTAATCAAATCATCATTTTTATAATGACCAATTACATATTTTTTCCAATTACACACTGAAAACTTATTCACACAGTCATGACAGTTAAACACGACTCCAACTTGCTGTATTCTTGGCAGAGTATTATGAACATTTCCACAAATGCCAAAAAAAAAATTGAATGACAGACATTTGCATGTAAATATTTGTTTGCAAATTTCCTATTTTATTTGACAATTTCTAACTATACACAACAAAAAAAGTAAGTCCCCCCTAAATCAAATTGATGTAACTTTTGAACCGAATTATTTTGAGATATGATATTTCATGGGTGGTTTTCTACACTCATTGAGCAACTCGTGGGGAAAAATGAGATTGATTGGCTGAGTCATGCATGAGTAATTAAAGATTGAATTAAAAATGACCATTTTTGAAAGTCACAAGAGTCGTTTTTCAGATTGTGCAAATACAAAGTTGGGCAAAAATATTTTTTAGGTGAATTTTATGGTGTTTATGCTGTTTTACTATCCATCATTTAACCACTTCAGACCAAATTTTGATATCGTATGTTCATGGTTGAGTGAGCACGATGTATTGCAGGGGCCGCGGAAGCGGAGGGGGGGGGGGGCTGGTGGCCCCCCAGTTTTTTCCATAAGCAAGTACAAAAATGTAATACGATTGTGATTTTGGGCATGGCCAGCCCCCCCCCCCCCACTTTGAAAACTGCTCTGCGGCCCCTGTATTGTGACATATCATCATAGGGGTTTATTGGTAGTATCTTCTACAACCTGTTAGACCATGTTAAAATTTGAAAAAAGTTGATGGCTCCCCCGATTATAGGCCCCTCCCCCATTTAAAATTCTTGATCCACCACTGATCTGTCCATACATTCAACTGATCCTGAGAAATTGTTAGGAAAAGAATACATTTATGCAGTATAAAGAGTATTCATTCCTAAGTTTTCGAATGTGCTCGCTCAACCATGAAAATGGTTAAAGTTCGGAAAGTGTTTGGTGATAGAAATGATGGATGATAAAACAACAGCAATTAAAGACACATTTTAAACAAAATTTGCCCCCAATATTCACTTTATTACCCTTTAAAATGAGTCTGTGTCATTGAAAATACCAATTTTCCCACTTTGATGCGTGCTCACTCATCCATAAATTTAACAAATCGATTTCATTTTTGCACAGAATTATGCCCATAGGTTGATAAACATTACTGCCAAACGACATTGCTAAAGACAGCCTTGAAAAAAAGTTTCACTACATTGAATAAGGCATTACGTATGCTTAAACATATGCACCCATAATGTACACAAGTCTATGAGAGAGGAAGTCAAAAATTTTAACAAATATGAAATGAGGGTTTCTTTCATGGAGGGTTTTTGTTACTTCTGCCAACAGTTATTTCATGAAACTTCGCACATGGCTTCAGAGTCACACTATCCAAAAGGTGCGCACACCAAAATGACCATTCGATACGGTACAGAGTGGGGCCAAGGCCTTAAACTTTCTTCTCATTTGCATAATTTTCGAATACTGTGTGCTCACTGATGCATTAAACATCGGGATTTTCATGAAAATGAAATCAAATGAACTGTGCAAGGAGTTTTGTGACAGATATCCATAGTTACAAATTGCATTTTTTCCAATAACGTAAAAAAGAGCTAATCACATTCCACATGTTCATTCAAGCGTAAAAGTTTAATTTGACACCTTTGAATCATTGAAGCATGTTAATTGGTCATGATCATAACGAAAAAGTTGAGAAAGATCATTTTCAGTGACCAAAATGAAGAAATACTTGCCTACGATATTTGAAAATCGCATTTTTTGTTTCCAATAAATGTTCATTGAACCGTGAAACGATGAATATTGTTGAATATAGTCTTCCCAAAAATAACTGTCATCTTATTCTAGCATTTTTATTGATAGAAATGTGTAAAAATCCATTTATAGCAAATTTGGACTTGAGTTTATTCAACCGTGAAATTTAGCTAAAAAAGTTGTACCGTCTTTTAGAAAGTACATTTTACAAGCCTTCTGACTATTTTTCATGATGAGAATGTGGAATTAGTTCCAATAAAATGGAATCAAAGTCATGATATTTTGCTTGTGACTTTTGAAAAGTGACATTTTTGCCTTCTGACGGTGCTCACTGAAGCATGACGTAAGATACGTCCACAAAATTTACTCAGAGGGTAGCTTATAAAATTACCTACACGTTCATGTAAAAATATATCAAAAACTCGCATTGGTTCGGAAATTATTGATGTTTGTTTAGGGGGGGACTTACTTTTTTTGTTGTGTATATATTATGTAATGTATGATTGTACTATGCCTCTATGTGGTGTTACCGCAGTTTTAACGATTTATTGAAAATGTGTGTGTGGGGGGGGGACTTACCACTTTAGGTGCCAAACAAAGGTGTCCTAACTTCAAATGGAAAACATGGACCCTAATGACGTATTCAACATAATGCAACATTAATGAAAAATCCCATAAAGGCCAATGAATCCCTCATAATGTCAATATAATATACAAAATATCATAACGTTGGGATTGGATTAAGTTTAATTCATTTGTTTACATTGGTGACTGTATCGACTTGAATATTCTAATATCGACGCCTCTTTAGTGTTGAAAAAGAACCCTTTTTACTTTCAGTTATATGATTTAATATTAAGAGTACACTCACCCTCACCCCCCCCCCCCCCCCCCCCCCCCGCTTGAAGCAGACCAGGCAAAACTGAAACAAAAATAGAATAGTACAAATGAAGAGAGAGTCAGTTTGATAAAATAAGGATGGTTGGCACGTCCGGTTGATGTGTAAGTAAAAGCCTAATTTTGCTAGCTTCTAATGGCATAATCATAACAATAATGACAAAAAAAAAATAATAGTACTATTACTAATAATTATAGTAGTAGTAATAATCATAATCATACTATGTAATAATAATAAGCAATGGACTACTATCGCATTCTTATCAGAAGTCGCAAAGTACTCTACGATTGGCGCAGCCGAATTACCCTGGCTTATGAAACGCAGCTACTGTGTTAAAAAGCGTATGGCGTGCCAGGAAATAATTACCTGCCAGGTGCTCATTTACATGCATCTCTCCTGGGTTGAGTGGAGTACAATTTTCGCCAAAAACTTCTTTTTTTCGTTTTTTAGGGAATTGTAATTGGTTTCAAAATAATTTGATCTTCGCCAAAGGTGTAGGTTATAGCCATATCAATGAATATAGTACGCAGAAAAACCGTGGTGTTACCCGATGTACATGGAGGACCACACCAGCTATTTTACACCGGTGCTTAAATTGGTGGTGTTAGTTTTACACCTATAGGTGTTATCACAGCACCTATGGTTGTTACATTTACACTCTATGGTGTTATGTTTAATGTCTAGGGTGGTATTTTAACACCGCAGGGTGTGGTCCTGTATTAACACCAATTAGTGTCAGTTTTAACACCACAGTTTTTACAGTGTACTATTTGATTGATGTAATGATAATTACCATTGCTCTGGTTGACACTTTGTTTGCTATGGGAGCACTTTTCAACTTCTCCAAGCAATGAGACACATGCCCACAGAGTTCGGTTGATGACAGCACTTGGATCTTCACACTGTTGAGCGCATACAGTATCCATCGTAGAGTTACACTCTCGCATTGTTCTAACACCACATGGGCAGTTTGAACACGGCATACACTCGTGACTACACAAAGATAAGATAAATGCAATGAGTCTATGGGCCTTTTCACACGTGAATCTTGAATCATCATCGTAATGAGATTGCTATTGTAATCGTGAATGTGATTAGCGTTCATGCTCTAAGCATTAGTGTGGTTTCACACGTGCTAATTATTTGCCATAGGCCCTTTTCACTGGAATCATTCAAATTATGATTTTTTTTCTACCGTGTGAAAGGTCGGTTAGATAATGCAAACAAAACAAATAATAATTTCAAACAACAATAATAAATAATTTCGTATTATTTTTGGCAAACAGTAACAGCTCGATGCATAACAAGTTTGAGAGATGAAAGGGCTTTACAATAGGTATTTCATTTATTAGCAGATTTGGCAGAAAGGGAACTATTCATTGAAGCACAATATGGCATGAAGGGCAAATCCACATGTTCAAGGCAAGAATCAAATCTAGTTTCACATCATTATGAGAAAAACCAAATGTTTCCCAGTGAAATGCAAAACATAGTGGGCGGGGTGACGTCATCGACACCGTCATTTATTTATCAACCAATATTTGCTTATTACTATTTTTTGTTAAGATTGTGCAAAACGTAGAAAAAAATTCTTTCATCAATATTGATGATACAAAAATTCTTGTTTATTAAGGCTCTGGTGCACCGCCCCCAGGAGAGAAGGAAAGAGAAAGAATTATGTTTATTCAATGAAAAAAGGACATCAACATAACATCCGAACTGGAATCAGACAAAAGGGGGTATGGCAGGCCCCCAATTTTGTTTGATTCTGGTTCGTATTGGTCTGCCATTTCGGATGACGAGACTTGAATTCAGACTTTGGACTTTGCGCACAAAGACGTCACACTTATATAGGCAAGGCGGGGGAATCCCCTTCAAACATTATCGCGCGGCCTGCCCATTCGTTTCGTTTCTCATGTTGTAAACACGTATTTTTTTTGTTAATGAACATCGATTTATTATATCGTATTGTTCCTATGATAATCGCAGTGATGACAGAGGAGGCACAAGGGGGGGGGGCATTGGCGGTCACCACTTTGACTGACATTAACAGTATTGAAAAGCGATAGCACATATAAGAGAGAGAAAAGGAAAGAACGGATAAAGAACAGTATAATAACTCAGATCTAACATCCCCGGAAAAAGAAAAAAAAAGAAAAGTCACATTCTGGTCATCTTGCAGCTAAAATTTCCGCTAGAGGTTTTTAATTTCCTTTTTTTATTTCTCATCCATCGCATGAAATCTTTTGATTTATGGAAATCTGCCTAACTGCGCATTAAAGGGGGGGGGGTGACGCAGCGTCGAAACAGAAGAATCCCCGTCAGTGGCTGTCGCAAAAAAATAAATCTCCCTGATAATTAAAACGAGAACTTACCTCTCTCGTCCCGATGCCAGGTACGTGATTTTTCTGTAGAAACCTTTGCCACATTCTAACGAAGTTCCATTTTCTCCGAGCGGGATCACCCCCGCTGTAGCCGGGTACATCTGTCTTGAGAATCCGAAAAGAACGATTATGAGAAGCGAGAAGCGGCTCAGCAATTGCACCATTTTCAGGACTTGCGTGGACTATTATAGAATGAGAATGGGTGAAATAAAATGGAACGTTTTTAGTCTTACAGTTGGTGCTCTAATGAATAGCAAGTACAGCTCGTTAGACCCTTCATATTTGAAATTTCCTCCTCATGCCCGGTGGTGTCGAAATATTTTTGTGCCCTGTATGGGGAGGGTGGGTGGGTCCGAGGGGTTGGCCAAGATGACCCTTTCTCGTAGGGCTTGCTCAAAATTGATGTTGAAGGGAGGGATGGGGCGATTTGTATACAATTCTATTTGCCCCCCCCCCCCCCACAACAAAAAATCAGTCACTTGGGGTAGGCTAGCAGTTAGTCTCATCAATGACTTTTATGGCTGCATCTGTTTTCATTTTATTCGTTATACGTGGAATATATTACCCTTTCGCCACTTATTATTATTTCCGACTTATCCATATTTGTTTTCGTTTCCTCTCCATACCATTGGGACCCGTTGTAAATAGCAATTAAAGTAACAGCTTAAAGCTTCTGATATCGTTAATTTTGATTGGTTAATAGAGGAATCTTGCATTTCTTATATCAAAATTAATTTAAGAAACATGGCCTTGTTGATGAATGTCAATTTCGTAACATTTTCATTTTTTTTTTAATTCATATGAACTTATGTATACTCGGATAAAAAGACATAATGCAATTAAAAACATACCTATTGAACTGGGGACGTTTCATTAAAGGACTTGTCAAACATTTTATCCGACAAGTACTTCTTTATCCAACAGTTACCATAGGAAATGTACCTCTCAGCCAATCAAAATCAAAGAAATCTGTCAGATCTGACAACTTTTGAGATGAAAATATTGATGAAAAGCTTCCTTCATTTCAAACTAATATCAAAACACCATAATGAAAATAGTAATAATAATAATAGGCATTTATATAACGCCTCACCTGGGTTGAGTGCGCAGCACAGTGTGGATAAATTTCTTGCTGAAGGAAATTACGCCATGGCTAGCATTCGAACACAAGACCCTCTGTTTCAAAGTCGGAAGACTAATCCACTGGTCCACAACGCTCCACATTGTGCATAAAATCTTTTCAATGTTACTGTCATGTGTAAATTCATTTGGTAAAAATTACAGAAAGTTGGTTTACCTTATAAAACCTTACAAATTCCTATAATTTCTTTTCTTATTTTTTCTCTTTGGTATAAAGACCTGTTTAATTAAATGACGACAAATATATGTTGGAAACATTCCTAGAAATTCTTATTTTTTCTGTAAAGTCTTTTAGTGTATATCATTTCTGTAAAATTATATTTTTTTTATCTCATGTGACTAATCACCTTCTTGGTAACAAGAACAGAACACTCTCTTCGCTGTGGCCAAATGCTGATAAAATCGAAGTCAGAGATCATGCGCCGCATTCGACGTTCTGGTGTCCGTAATGTATAACCAAAGTTTGTTGTATGTTACTTTTGATGTAGACAGTCCTTTAAAAAGGTTTGCTATAATCATGCTAGAGGATACGGTGAACGAGGATCAATTATTTTCCGCAGTACGTGATTGGGTGGAGTCAGCATAATATATACTCATCCACTGAAGCGCATTTTATCCCAAGCTTCCGTTTGAAAACGAAAGCTACTGGTATTGTTAATGCTCTATTTCTCCGCCCAGTGTGCGCACAAACTGGACATACCGGGGAGATTGGCATCCTAAAATAGATCTGGGGGATTTCTGAGGTGATTTCGAAAGACCAGGGTGAAATAGGTCGTCCCGTTGACGTGATAAAGTTATTGTTATTCCAATAACAAAAAAGGAAAATAATTAATAACATGGAATCACCTGACTTTCAATAATTCCCACATTCGCTGAAATTTTGTTGACCGAGCTAGCGGGTTGGTTAAAATTTGAAACTCACATCTGTTGGTCAAGGAAATTCTGCATTCATTTGCATGCACTAAGTTTCTTGTCACCAATATTTTAACTAGCCACATATATTATTGTCTTGAGAGTAAATTAACTCACTTGTGATCAAAGATTAAACTTCAAAGCACTATGAACAAGAATTAGCAAGAGAAATATAACATCTTATTCCAAACAAATAAATCCCTCACACCTTCCCTAAAAATTCTATTGATTTGATTTTAGTTAATGTAATTGATTTGGACGTTGAAAAATGGATATGAAAATACAATTAACAAAAAAAAGAAATAAACTCAATTCGAACAGCCTCTCCTGTGCAACCGGGGGTATATCTTATTAATTTATTTTTTTTATCTTAGATAATTAATTACATATCTCAAATGGTAGACATATCCTATAACATTTATTACGGGAGCAACAGATGGATATGAGAAACCTGAAATCGAAAATTCTCTGGCTGCAGGAAGCAATATTACACTGCAAAAATTCCGGTGTTGATTTACCACCAGCCCGAAATCTATATAAATTCACACCAGAGAAGTATGAAAACAACACCAGTTTAGAATCAAATCGATACTGTTTTAATACTAACTGGTGTTGTATAAACACCTATATGATGTTAGACCAAAACCAAACTGGTGTTTGGTTTAACACTTTTCTGGTGTGGACATAATAGATTTCGAGCTAGTATCAATTCAACACCAGCGTGTTTTGCAGTGCACACAGCGTAATTTATATAAGGTGCACAAACACAGAAGAAATCAATGGTACATGTATGCCATTTGTAAATGTGTTATATTTACTCAGTCTGGGTTACTAGGTTCACCAGTGTGACTGTGACACAAAAGCTATAAGGTCAGATAGTTGACAATAGTTAGATAATGATACATTTTATTTGGATTTGGGTCTGTACATCGCTATTGAAAATCGATTGAAAGGGACATGATGATAAAGCATAAAGATAACACTAACAAAAGCAATACGAATAGCAGAAGCAGTTATAGCAGTATCACTAGTAGCATACTTGGTGGTGGTGTTAGTTGTAGAAGCAGCAGCAGTAGTACTAGTAGCAGCTGGAGTAATACTCACCCTACGCACCCTCCCCCCATACACACACACCCACTCGTGTGCGCGCACACGTGCGCGCTCCTCAAACATACACACAAAAACGAATAAAATAACGATACACTTTTGCAAGATCGCAACAATCTAACATGAAAAAACAACATGAACTGAAACGATTCCTTGAGAAAATTTCATCATAGCAAAAGGTTACACCCAAAGTGTATAAGGTCATTCCCCCCCAAAAAAAAAAATACAGGCAAAAAAAAAAGAGGATAGCCAATTCTTAAACTGAACAAAATTATTTCACCACATATTGCAATATACTACCGTTCACCGAATTGAACTTTTACTTCTTTATCTATTCTTCATCTTTCAGGCAAGTTGGGGATTCCCCTCTGCTGGTAAAGGAGTAATTGTGTGTAGAAACCAAATATGCTCACTGCCCGAAATCGGGCAGATTATTTTGGAACTTTCTAGGCTATCCTTCTTTCGCTTTATCAACGGCGTTATATTAACATATATATTTGTCCTAGCTCTACAACAGTTAATGATTATGGAACATTGTGAATAATTGAGTATTAGCAATATTTTCTTCTTTATTATATAACGGGAACATCAGAGCTTTGTAAAGCTCTGGACATGCTGGATATGGAATGCTCATAGCTATTCCTCCACCATTCCTTCTACAAAGAAAGAAAGAAAGAAAGAAAAAAAGAACAAAGAAAAGGAAAAGAAAAGGAGACATAATATATGTTTTTAAGAGAGGATAGCCAACAGTCACTAGCGTACCTATGGGGAGGGGTCAGGGGGCAGACCCTACCCCCCCCCCCCCCCGACGAGAAGTTGAAGACCTTCTTTTTTTGCGCTTGTCAATTTATTTCCTGCTGCAAAATGACCTTTGTATCCCGTCGAGGACCTTTTTTTTTGTCAATTTTAAATATTTACTTGTGGTTGAATACCTTTTTGGGGGTCATTTTTTGGCGGGCGATTCCCCCCCCCCCCTGTGGTAAATCCTAAGTACGCTACTGCCAACAGTGGTAAATAACCGAGCAAATTATGTCACCGCATATTTGTCTAGCGTTGTGTGACGTCATCTTCCAGGCAAGTTGGGGATTTCCCTCTCATGGTAAATGATGAATGACGCATTGTATGTAGAAACCGAATATGCTCCACTGCCAGAAAGCGGGCAGATTATTTTGGAATTTTCTAGGCTATTCTTCTTTCCCTTTATCAGCAAGCCTTTAAGAGATATATTTGCACAAGCTCTACAAATATCTAACAATTATGTATAATTGTGAATGATTGTAAGATCTTTTTTATAACGGGAATGTTAGAGCTATTTATAGCATTGGTTATGAAATGTTCATCGCAATATACCATTTTAATCCTACAAACCAGTCTCTAACAATTACATCACTTTTCCCTCATCAAGATCTAAACCAATTTTCTTTTTAGTAAAGTATTTTAGAATAATTGCGAAAAAAGAACCGTTTTGGGGGAGGGGGTTAATAGCCCCATTTCGTAATACTATCGATTTTCCGTGGCCAAGTGGTCTAAGGCGAGCGCTTATAGATAAAAAGTCTGTGATTCGATCCCCGTCCGCGACAACTATGCCTGTGAGCAATGCATTTAATATGCAATGCTCTTTTATCCTGCTTTCAAATAGATAGAAATGCTATAGGCATTATTGGTAACTTGGCGTGCAAAAAAGGATCCTTTGAATATTTGTTTTTAACACTCTAAATGAAACGAAAATTGGCTTGTGATCACTACTAAGAACGCCATGATTGAACTTTAAGCCCAAATTAAATGTATGAAAAAACGTTTTGTAGTTTGTTATTTCATAATTTTTTTTCATTTTGATATTTATTTCAGTTTAGTTTTATAGCTACCCGATTCCCTTATTGACACTTTGCTATTGGGTATTGATAGATGCCTTGATGTATCGTGTCTCCTACGTGGGTTTTATGACGATCTTTCATGATGCATATTAATGTACTAATCAAATCTAAATTTGAATATGAGGTTTGTACTGGACAGGTTTCTACGGTATCTCTCTCTCTCTTTCAACCCCCTCCTCACGCCTTCTTCCCCTCGCTATCTCACTCTACACACATCTATCGGTTTCTCTCCCTCTACCCGACTCTCTCGGTCTCTTCCTCTTTCCCGTTCTCTCTCTCTCTCCTATCTTTCCTTTTCCCCAACTTGTTTTCTCTTTGCCCCCCCCCCCCCCCCTTAATCACTTCATTAAATAGCCGCTCTTAAAACCTTGACATCAAATAAGCAATATGCGGCCATCTGGCTAGTTAAAATTTAATTTGAATTTATAGCTAAAGAACAAAGATTGATCAAATGCATTCCAAGACTGATTTTCATTCCAATATTTCTATAACTCGAATGTCCCCGTTTTAACACTTCTACAAACTTCCATTTGCTACCGTGGCTTTAAAGTGATTGGTTAACATTGGTTTGACTTTTAAAAAATCTGAGCTAGAAAGTCACACTTGTCTCCTGTGTCTGTGATGTGTTCCAAAAATGAAGCCCAGAAAAAATTGCGTTCAAAAATGATCATTTAGTGCTTCAAAAATTGAAATATAAAGTGACCGGAAACACCATCTTCATTTCATCCCATAAACTTATGTGTACTATTTAGGTGTCTATAAGACGCCTATTTACAAAATCGGGGTTTGCCTTGTAGTTTTAGCTTTTCATTCTCAATAATGGTTGTTTTCAGGGTTTATTAGTTCTAATACATGCAATTGTACACATGTTTCATCTTGGTTTGAGAATTTTTTAAATCGGCTGCTCACAAAGTTAAACAATACCTTTAAAACCTGTTATAAGCTTTGATAAAGATCAGTAATGCTAATGAGAATCAAGTACCATCTAGCATTACAATATTACAAGACGAAGGTAAATTAGACAATATGGACATTAGACCTACAGTAATGCCAGTTAGACCAAATGAGCATTAGACAATTAATAAATGGATAAACTGCTAGAGAAAGAGAGTTTAGCCATAATGGCTCTACCCCCTTTACATGCTTTAGAAAGCCGTCTAACTGCAGACCATGTAGATGTATATTATCTTTAACATACTGCACTCATTTGAAAAGAAATTAAACAAAAAGTCACGATGGAGAGAAAAAAATATCTTTATTTAGAACGTAATATTACAAAAGAGAACAATAGTTGCATAGCACATAAAGAAAACACAAATATATCAGTTCTAGAATAAATAAATAAGTTTTAACATTTGATACGTAAACCGCTTCGGTTCATTATCTGACATTACCGGCTGAGTCTAAATAAGCCTTACCTAAGTTTAAAACGATGTAGATTGAATGTAAAGTAATTCTAAGGATGTCGTAAAACGATTCCACATTTTCATTAAAACTAGAGCAGTTCACGAATATGAATCATTATACAAAAATCAATACTGTAGTAATTTTTTATTGAACCAAAATTATTGTCAATAACATGCATCAAATACATGTTTTTTATCATTAAAGCAGCAATTGCCCTATTCGGAACATGAGCTTTTTGTCAAGAAAATAACACACAGTCATTTCATAGATTGCGATAATAAACAAACAAAAGAAAACTACAAATTTTAAAATCATAAATTCATGATCATATATTTTTTTTTCTGAATAACCGTAATGCCCGAAACTTGAATACAATTAAGATAGAAATAACACGTAAAATTATATTTTGTAATCCTCAGGCGATATAACTTTAAAAAATATATGAACTCATGTTTTTTTCTGGAAGTCCTTTACATGAATTTAAGGTCACTCAAAGACACAGAAAATAACTTCAGTGTGTGGAAGACTTTACATTTAATATGGAGTAGCTTTTTGATCACCGATAATTAAGTATACTATTTAACGATTCGTTTTTCTGTTTCTAAATGTGTACACATATTTACTACCAGGTTTGCATAGACATATACTTATTTATTATCAGAAGACTATTACATTCCATTCATTTTCATGGTTTCATGGGAAAGAAAATCAACTTACAAAATATTATTAGAGGAGTGTTGTATATATTACCCTTATTAGATAAAGAATACAAAATATTATTCAATAAACTTTCAGTCTCTATTGACATATATTTCATCACTTCATATAGCGCATCATTGGTCTAATATTTATCGCATTATGTACAGTATCAATAAATAATTACACATCCCTCTCGATGTATGGTAGGAATAAAAATCGCATTTTGGCACTGCGTATTCCAATTACCACATGTGTGAGGCAGGTAGTGGGTTCCTTTCAATGGCTTCCTGTAAAGAAGAGGGTTTTAAAATGCAAAGGTCGTTAAAATAATTTTGTTGAATATGAAGACTTAACAAGTGGAATGCCTCTGGCCGTCTCACCTGCATCACGCGGTTCAATATAGCAGCAGTGCTGACTTTGAATACTACTCTAACTCGCACAAGATGTTCAGCGATACATGGTTACTCTTATGTCCACTTTTTATGAACTAGACCAATAAACTTACAGAGATATGATGGTTATTCAACAAAAAACCCCAACATGGCCAAAGTTCATTGACCTTACATGACCTGTGACCTTGATCATGTGACCTGAAACTCGCACAGGATGTTCAGTGATACTTGATTACTCTTATGTACAAGTTTCATGAATCAGATCCATAAACTTTCAAAGTTATGATGGTAATTCAACAGATACACCCAGTTCGGCCAAAGTTCATTGACCTTTGACCTTGGTCATGTGACCTGAAACGCGCACAGGATGTTCAGAGATACTTGATTACTATAATGTCCAAGTTTAATGAACTAGACCAATAAACTTTCAAAGTTATGATGGTAATTCAACAGATACCCCAATTCGGCCAAAGTTCATTGACCCTAAATGACCTTTGACCTTAATCATGAGACCTGAAACTTGCACAAATGTTCAGTGATGCTTGATTACTATTATGTCCAAGTTTCATGAATCAGATCCATAAACTTTCAAAGTTATGATGGGAATCCAACAGATATCTGCAATTCGGCCAAAGTTCATTGACCCTAAATGACCTTCGACCTTGGTCATGTGACGTGAAACTCGTGCAGGATGTTCAGCGATACTTGATTAACCTTATGTCCAAGTTTCATGAACTAGGTCCATATATTTTCTAAGTTATGATGACATTTCAAAAACTTAACCTCAGGTTAAGATTTCGATGTTGATCCCTCCAACATGGTCTAAGTTCATTGACCCTAAATGACCTTTGACCTTGGTCATGTGACATGAAACTCTAATAGGATGTTCAGTAATACTTGATTTACCTTATGGCCAAGTTTTATTAACTAGGTCCATATACTTTCTAAGTTATGACGTCATTTCAAAAACTTAACCTCAGGTTAAGATTTGATGTTGACGCCGCCGCCGCCGCCGCCGCCGCCGTCGGAAAAGCGGCGCCTATAGTCTCACTCTGCTTCGCAGGTGAGACAAAAATGAAATGAGAAATTATTCTAGTCCCGGTGTTTGGATTCACCATGACCATGATGACGATCCACTCCCTCCCTTCTCCACCCTCTCTCCCTCTATCGCTTTCCATCTATCTGTATAACTATTTCAACAGCACTTTGAATATTCAACACTCACTCTAAAAAATGGAATGTTAAATCAACATTTTGAAAGGTTGGAGGAGTGACAACATTTTCTAAATGTTGCATTTACAACTTTAAATGGTTCTACCCAACACTTAAAATGTTGGATTTAGCTTTATACAAAGTTGGATGTAACATTTGGAAAAGGTTGTCACTCCTCCAACCTTTTAAATGTTGATTTAACATTCCATTTTTTAGAGTGAACTAAATTTGAAGACAAAGGATTGATATTTCTTACTCCGCTATAAGTCATCCTTATCATTGATTTAACCTCATTCCTAAACAGGGATTTGGATTAAACACCTTAAACAAACACGATGGCAAGGTATTCCAGTAAACATGAAAACTGATGGCATGATGATTATTTGCTTTATAATATTATTCTAATATCTCTAATTATTTACAAAGTTACTATGGAAGCACTCACCCCATCCATGCCGTCCGTGACATAAGGTCTTATGTAATTCTGAGCTCCAAATCCTTCCGATGTATCCTGCAAAAAAGCATAATAGTTTTTAAAAAAATATTACTGATAAATTAAGAAAATAGGTGTCAGAAAGCACATTTTTTACTTATCAACTATGCAAATAGTACGTGTTTGAAGTGTGTCTGTGGAAATGATTTTAGATTTTTGTTTACAGTGTGAAGACATTGTAGAACGCAGCGTGTCATGATATATTATTCTAAGCAGGAATTCTCAGCACACCACAACCGGGCGCTGTGGCGTGCGCCTGTAATCCGAGCTGTGGGGAAGTTACAAATTGATGCAGAGGTTCGAGCCCTGATCACGTCTATCGGATGGTGACGTTAAAGGTCTGTCCCAGACGTAAGTAATCATACCTGATTGATACACGTCTGACAAAACTTTAATACACACATACACAGGGATACAGATAAGTCCTACAGGGGGCTAAAACGCATGGTGTTCTACTATGTATTCAAACTGTGGAACAGAATATGAAATCGCGTTCACATAGTTAAATTTGAACCTTACGACAGTGTGAATCGCATATTTACTTAGTCGACCATGTGAGCACGCTGTGAACAGTCCCACTGTTTACGTGCTCAGAGCATGGGCGGAAATCCAAGAGAGGGGGGGGGGGGCGTCCTTCCACCATAATTGTAGGGGGGAACAAATATCAAATGTCTTCCACTTTTTTAGGATGGAAAGAAATACATCATTAAAAATGGAAAATGAAACATATATTTTGAACGAGATTACTTTCTTTTTTGGGTGATAACCTTTTTATCTATTTTTTTTTTTTTTGGGGGGGGGTGTTACACCCACAAATGTAATAATCGCCCACAAATGTAATAACGCCCACAAATGTAATAACACTTTACCCACAAATGTAATAACGCCCACAAATGTAATAACACTTTACCCACAAATGTAATAATTTCACCCACAAATGTAATAATGCACTTTACCCACAAATGTAATAATTTTTGATCGCCCACAAATGTAATGACTTTACCACAAATGTAATAAATTTGAAGGGATTTTTGGCAAATCCGTTCTAAGCTAAAATCGTATAGTAATGCGTTCATTTAGCACAAACGTGCAAAGTCTCATTTCCCGACCCGGTTAATTAACAAATTATAATAAAAATCCAAAGTCTTTATTCCAGACCCGGTTGTTTCAAAAATAATAATATGAGCCCAAAGTCTTTATTCCAGACCCGGTTGTTTCAAAAATTATAATATAAATCCAAAGTCTTTATTCCAGACCCGGTTGTTTCGAAAATAATAAAATGAGCCCAAAGTCTTTATTCCAGACCCGGTTATTTCAAAAATAATAATATGAGCCAAAAGTCTTTATTCCAGACCCGGTTGTTTCAAAAATTATAATATAAATCCAAAGTCTTTTTCCAGACCCTGTTGTTTCGAAAATAATAATATGAGCCCAAAGTCTTTATTCCAGACCCGGTTGTTTCAAAAATAATAATATGAGCCCAAAGTCTTTATTCCAGACCCGGTTGTTTCAAAAATTATAATATAAATCCAAAGTCTTTTTCAGACCCTGTTGTTTCAAAAATTATAATATAAATCCAAAGTCTTTATTCCAGACCCGGTTGCTTAGAAAATAATAATATAAGTCCAAAGTCTTTATTCCAGACCCGGTTGTTTAGAAAATAATAATATAAGTCCAAAGTCTTTATTCCAGACCCGGTTGTTTAAAAAATAATAATATAAGTCCAAAGTCTTTATTCCAGACCCGGTTGTTAAAAAAATAATCATATGAGCCAAAAGTCTTTATTCCAGACCCGATTGTTTCAAAAATGATTATATAAGTCCAAAGTCTTTATTCCAGACCCGGTTGTTTAAAAAATAATAATGCAAGTCCAAAGTCCTTTTCCAGACCCTGTTGTTTCAAAAATCATGATATGAATCCACAATCTTTTTTCCAGACCCGGGTGTTTAAAAAAATCATGATATAAATCCAAAGTCTTTTTTCCAGACCCGGTTATTTCAAAAATTATAATTTTAGTCCCAAATGAGATACATTAATGATATTCCAGTGGAATAAAAATGCTAATGGTAAATTGAAAATCAAGCATAGTCTTTGCTCCAGACCGGTAACTAAAAGCTGAAACTTTATAGTAATGTGTTTATATGGCACATAAATGCGAAATATTTTTTCCTGACCCGGTTAATTAAAAAATTATAATATAAGTCCAAAGTCTTTTTTCTAGACCCATTTATTTCAAAAATTATAATAATTATAAAAAAAACAAAGACCCACGATCCTATTTATGTTGAATAACATGGAAATGTAGCTTAGTCTTTCTGTCAGACCCAGTTATAAAAGTCATTAGAAAACACAACAACAACAACAAAACAAAGACCCTGCAACCATTAAAGGTCAAGTCCACCTCAGAAAAAATGTTGATTTGAATCAATAGAGGAAAATCAGACAAGCACAATGCTGAAAATTTCATCAAAATCGGATGTAAAATAAGAAAGTTATGACATTTCAAAGTTTTGTTTATTTTTAACAAAATAGTTATATGAACGAGCCAGCTACATCCAAATGAAAGAGTCGATGATGTCACTCACTCTTTCTTTTGGTTTTCATTGTTTGAATTATACATTATTTCAATTTTTACGAATTTGACGATTAGGACCACCTTGCCTAAAGCACAAAATGTTAAAATAATAAATTTCCACGTGTTGCAGGGAGGAATGAAACTTCATTTCACATGACAATGACGAGAAAATAAAAATATTTCATATTTCATTTAAGAAAATACAAAAGAAATAGTGAGTGAGTGATGTCATCAGTTCCTCATTTGCATACCGACCGAGATGTGCATATAACTGTTTTGCGAAATGAAGCGAAACATTAAAATGCCATAACTTTCTTATTTTACATCCGATTTTTGATGAAATTTTCAGTGTTATGCTTGTTGATTTTTTTTCTTTTTATTCATATCAAGTTTTTGTTGGGGTGGACTTGTCCTTAAAAAATAATTTCTTGTATATTCCTTCCTTTTTTCTTTGAAAAAACCTAAATAACAAAACATTAAAAACATATATGAAAAAAAATAGGAAATAAGATATCAGTAAAGAATAGGGGATTACTTCCCGAAAACGATAAAGTTGTTGATTGACGATCTATGATATATTATATAAAAGAAAAACATTCTAACAAGAGGGGATAACCATTGCATTCCATGTTTTTATTTGGCAATAAGTCATGATTGACTATTTTTGCCACCCACTGTATGAGAAGTAGGGTAACAATTTTATTTAGTATTATTTGTATTACTTCTTTTTGTCTCACCTGCATAGCAGAGTGAGACTATAGGCGCTGCTTTTCCGACGGCGACGGCGGCGGCGGCGTCAACATCAAATCTTAACCTAAGGTTAAGTTTTTGAAATGACATCATAACTTAGAAAGTATATAGACCTAGTTCATGAAACTTGACCATAAGGTTAATCAAGTATTACTTAACATCCTATTAGAGTTTCACGTCACATGACTAAGGTCAAAGGTCATTTAGGGTCAATGAACTTAGACCATGTTGGGGAATCAACATCAAAATCTTAACCTGAGGTTAAGATTTTGAAATATCATCATAACTTAAGAAATATATAGACCTAGTTCATTAAACTTGGACATAAGGTTAATCATGTATTACCAAACATCCTGCATAAGTTTTACGTGACATGACCAAGGTCAAAGGTCATTTAGAGTCAATGAACTTTGGCCGATTTGGGGGTATCTGATGAATTACAATCAAAACTTAAAAAGGTTTTGGATCTGATTCATGAAACTTGGACATAATAGTAATCAAGTATCACTTAACATCCTGGGCAAGTTTCAGGTCACATGGTCAAGGTCAAAGGTCATTTAGGGTCAATGAACTTTGGCCGAATTGTTTTTTTTTTGTTGAATTACCATCATAACTTTGAAAGTATGTTGGTCTAGTTCATAAAACTTGGACATAAGAGTAATCAAGTATCACTGAACATCCTGTGTGCATTTCAGGTCACATGACCAAGGTCAAAGGTCAATGAACTTTGGCCATAATGGGGGTATCTGTTGAATTACCATCATAACTTTGCAAGTTTATTGATCTGACTTTTGAAACTTGGACATAAGAGTAATCAAGTATCACTGAATATCCTGTGCAAGTTTCAGGTCACATGATCAAGGTCAAAGGTCATGTGAGGTCAATGAATTTTGGCCACATTGGGGGTATTTGTTGAATTACCGTCCTATCTCTGTAAGTGTATTGGTCTAGTTCATAAAACGTGGAAATAAGAGTAACCAAGTATCACTTAACATCTTGTGCGAGTTATAGTAGTTTTCAAAGTCAGCACTGCTGCTATGTTGAATCGCGTGATGCAGGTGAGACGGTCAGAGGCATTCCACTTGTTTATTGTTATTATTTCTTGTATATTCATTCCTTTTATTATGAAAAAAACACACAAAACCTTTAAATACATATAAAACAAAAAACTGAGGAATAAGATATCTGCACACAATATGGGGATTACTTCCCGTAAACGATAAGGTTGTTGATCGACGATCTATGAGATATTATATAAAAGAAAATCATTCTAGCAAGAGGGGATAAAGTTTTAACAAGTTCTTCGGTACTTTAAATTTTCAGTGTACCAAGCACCATTTGTAATATATTCAGCATTTTTTTTTATTAGTTACAATTCCAATAATCTCAGTGGCCTAATATATATTTTCTGTGGTTATATTGACCCGTTAAGTAAAGAGAGAGAGAGAGAGAGGATTTATGTGATCAAGAAGTGATAAGATAGGAAAACAAGTGGAATGCCTCTGGCCGTCTCACCTGCATCACGCGGTTCAATATAGCAGCAGTGCTGACTTTGAATACTACTCTAACTCGCACAAGATGTTCAGTGATACATGGTTACTCTTATGTCCACTTTTTATGAAGTAGACCAATAAACTTACAGAGATATGATGGTTATTCAACAAAAAAAACCCAACATGGCCAAAGTTCATTGACCTTACATGACCTTTGACCTTGATCATGTGACCTGAAACTCGAACAGGATGTTCAGTGATATCTGATTACTCTTATGTACAAGTTTCATGAATCAGATCCATAAACTTTTAAAGTTATGATGGTAATTCAACAGATACACCCAATTCTGCCAAAGTTCATTGACCCTAAATGACCTTTGACCTTAATCATGAGACCTGAAACTTGCACAAAATTTTCAGTGATGCTTGATTACTATTATGTCCAAGTTTCATGAATCAGATCCATAAACTTTCAAAGTTAAGATGGGAATTCAACAGATATCCCCAATTCGGCCAAAGTTCATTGACCCTAAATGACCTTTGACCTTGGTCATGTGACGTGAAACTCATGCAGGATGTTTAATGATACTTGATTTACCTCATGTCCAAGTTTCATGAACTAGGTTCATATATTTTCTAAGTTATGACATTTCAAAAACTTAACCTCAGGTTAAGATTTCGATGTTGAATCCTCCAACATGGTCTAAGTTCATTGACCCTAAATGAACTTTGACCTTAGTCATGTGACATGAAACTCTAATAGGATGTTCAGTAATACTTGATTAACCTTATGGTCAAGTTTTATTAACTAGGTCCATATACTTTCTAAGTTATGACATCATTTCAAAAACTTAACCTCAGGTTAAGATTTGATGTTGACGCCGCCGCCGCCGCCGTCGCCGTCGGAAAAGCGGCGCCTATAGTCTCACTTTGCTTCGCAGGTGAGACAAAAACTGATTTGAAATGACTGAAAGAGAGACAGGCAAAGAAAGAAGAGCCCCCTCCCACACCCGTACCAGAGTTACGGAGTTAGGCTGTCCCCTCGGTGGATTCAGGTCCATCAACATCTTGAGGTTTAATCTTTCCAGGGGGCAAACGTGTGTGGGTGTGTGTGTGTGTTTGAGTTTTGTCAGACGTGTCTCAATCAGATATGATTATTTACGTCTGGGACCGACCTTTAACGTCACCATCCGAAAGACGTGACAAGGGCTCGAACCTCTGCATCAATTTGTAACTTCCCCACATAGCTTTGATTACAGGCGCACGCCACAACGCCCAGTCTTTAAATATGGTGTAGTCTTTGCTCTAGACCCATGCAGTTATTTCAAAATAGGAAATTATTAGAAACGATAAAAACAGACAAACAATATTAACAAAGACGCCACAATATCATTGATGTAGAATAACGTTTTTGTTGTTGTTATTTTGGGTTTTTAAGGCGCGTACCATTCAGATCTGAATATTTACACCTTTTATTAATTTGACGTTTTCGTGGTATTCAATTCAATTCAATTTTATTCATTTCACTTCCATCAAACAAAAACAAGTTGTATACCAACTTACGGTATGCCTTATCAAAGGGCTTTATAGTTTGAGAGATGCTGGTGTCTAAGTTTTTAGATTAATCTTTTGCTTAATTTGTATTTTAAGAGAACTGGATGTGGGGTAAAGACAACTCTCTAAACCCAAGCATTTTAACTGGGTTTAATTTTAAAGATTGGTCTTAGCTTTGATTTTTTCAATATTTGTTTATCTTATAAATAGCTGGGTCTAGACGAAGGTCTAAGCATAATAATAATGATATTCAACAGGAATAAGAATATGACAAAGTCTTATGTTTTTAAGATTGTTTGAATTAATTTGTAAATGACTGGGTCTGGAATAGAGACAACGCTCTAAACATGTGCTTTTGTACTTGGTCTTAATTTGGAGGATTGTTGGTTCTTAGATTCGTTGTTGGGGGTTGGGTTTTATTGTTTTTTATTCTTGAAATAATTGTGTCTGGAGGAAAGTCTACAATCGACCTCCATGTTATTCCACAGTAGTTAGATTATTGGGTATTTGTTTTAGACAATTTTATTTTTAAATAATAACCAAGTCTGGAAAATGGACGTTTTCTTTGCAAATGCATAACTACAATGTTTTGTAGGGGTCTTAGTATTATTATACAAAAGAATCTGGGTGTGGGGTACAGACATATTTTTTACTGGGTATAAATTTTAAAAATTGGTTTTAGATTTGATTTTGTTTTTTAATTAATTTCTTAGATAACCTGGTCTGGAGGAAAGAGTACGTTTTACAACTCATGTTATTCCAAGAGAATATGATAGGGTCTTATGTAAGAAGATTTTTTTTCGTAATTTTTGTAATGATTAGGTCTGGAATAAAGACAACATTCTAAACCTCTTTTTAAGAACATGTTCTTAGGTTCAAGGATTGCTTGGTATTAGATTTGGAGTTATTTATATTTTTACTCTTAGCCTTATTTTGAAAAACAAATGACTGGGTCTGGCTGAAAGACTACGCTATATATCCATGTTATCCAGCATTAATAAGATTATGGGGTCTTTATACGGTTTTTGTTGTTGTTGTATTGTTATTTACAATTTTTGAATAACAAGGTTTGGAGAAAAGCTAAGCTCGATTTTCCTTTTTTCCACTGGAATATCATTATGGTATCTTAGTTTGGACTTATATTATAATTTTTGAAATAACTGGGTCTGGAAAAAAGACTTTGGACTTACATTATAATTTTTGAAACTACTGCGTCTGGAAAAAGACTGGACTTTTGTGCTATATGAAGGCATTACTATATAGGGTTTTAGTTTTTAGTTTTAAATAACCGGGTCTGGAGAAAAGACTATGCTTGATTCTCAATTTACTCATAGCGCGTATATTCAAAATACGTTCAGTATAATTTAAAACAACAACAAAGACTTTGATTCCACCAGTTTTAATTAACTGGGTCTGGAGAGAAGACTAGGCTCGATTCTCATGTTTATTCCACCGGAACATCATTATCGTATCTTAGTTTGGACTTATATCATAATATATGAAACAATCGGGTCTGGAATAAAGACTTTGGACTTATATCATTATTTTTTAAACAACCAGGTCTGGAATAAAGACTTTGGATTTATATTATAATTTTTGAAACAACAGGGTCTGGAAAAAGACTTTGGATTTATATTATAATTTTTGAAACAACCGGGTCTGGTGAAAAGACTTTGGACTTGTAATATCATTTTTGAAACAATCTGGTCTGGAATAAAGACTTTAGGCTCATATGATTATTTTTTAAACAACCGGGTCTGGAATAAAGACTTTGTACTTATATTATAATTTTTTAAACAACCGGGTCTGGAATAAAGACTTTGGACTTATATTAATATTTTTTAAACATCCGGGTCTGGAGAAAAGACTTTGGACTTATATTATCATTTTTGAAACAATCGGGTCTGGAATAAAGACTTTGGATTTATGTTATAATTTTTGAAACAACAGGGTCTGGAAAAAGACTTTGGATTTATATTATAATTTTTGAAACAACCGGGTCTGGTGAAAAGACTTTGGGCTCATATTATTATTTTTGAAACAACCGGGTCTGGAAAAAGACTTTGGATTTATATTATAATTTTTGAAACAACCGGGTCTGGTGAAAAGACTTTGTACTTATATTATCATTTTTTAAACAATCGGGTCTGGAATAAAGACTTTAGGCTTATATGATTATATTTTAAATAACCGGGTCTGGAATAAAGACTTTGTACTTATATTATAATATTTGAAACAACCGGGTCTGGAATAAAGACTTTGGGCTCATATTATTTTTTTTTAAACAACCGGGTCTGGAATAAAGACTTTGGATTTATATTATAATTTTTTAAACAACCGGGTCTGGAGAAAAGACTTTGGACTTATATTATCATTTTTGAAACAATCGGGTCTGGAATAAAGACTTTGGACTTATATTATTATTTTTTTAAACAACCGGGTCTGGAATAAAGACTTTGGATATATATTATAATTTTTGAAACAACAGGGTCTGGAAAAAGACTTTGGATTTATATTATAATTTTTTAAACAACCGGGTCTGGAGAAAAGACTTTGGACTTATATTATCTTTTTGTAAACAATCGGGTCTGGAATAAAGACTTTAGATTTATATTATAATTTTTGAAACAACCGGGTCTGGAATAAAGACTTTGGATTTATATTATAATTTGTTAATTAACCGGGTCAGGAAAAGAGACTTTGCACTTTAGTGCTATATGAACGCATTACTATACGATTTTAGTTCAGAACGGATTTGCCAAAAATCCCTTCAAATTTATTACATTTGTGGGTAAAGTCATTATTACATTTGTGGGCGATCAAAATTATTACATTTGTGGGTAAAGTGCATTATTACATTTGTGGGGTGAAATTATTACATTTGTGGGTAAAGTGTTATTACATTTGTGGGCGTTATTACATTTGTGGGTAAAGTGTTATTACATTTGTGGGCGTTATTACATTTGTGGGCGTTATTACATTTGTGGGTGCAACGGGGGGTCTGGTCAAGTTTTCCAGCCCCTGGTTCCCCTTCCTTTTGGGAGATATTTCCGCCTATGGTCGAGAATATGAAACTATCTTTAAACTGTGGAATTTAATCGTTTCAAAAGAGTGAATATTTTCGCCTTATCCACTCTGTGCTCACATTGTATTCTTTTCAGGAAGGATAGAGATTGGAGTATCGATCGGCCCACTTGTTATAAAAATAAACACAATAATTGCACTCATGTATGTGCACGATATCGAATACCCAACTCTATACCTTTAATTACCAACGATTGAAATATTTACTTCAATTTATATCTAAAAAGGGCTTGCCAATGCAAGTTCTTCTCTTTAATAAGTCAATCTTGTTTACTTTCTCTTTTGTTTTGTTAATTCTAATCTTCATTCGTCCTATTTATCCAAATGCAGAATGCAAACAGAAAACTGTAATATTTTTTAATTTTTCTACGGTACCATTTACAATTTAGACACTAATATGTCTATATTCGTTTGTGCATTCATATAATTTATCTTTGTCAGGATTGTGGTCGTGGCCGGCCCAAATGAAGGGTCGGAAATCTCTCCCAAAAAGTAGGGGTACAAGGGGCTGGAAAATTTGACAAGCAAAAAAAAAAGGTTATCACCGACAATTTTTGGTCATTTCTTCGACGAAAATGATTTGACGGGCAAAAAAAAACGGTTATCATCCCCAAAATACGGTAATATCTCGTCGTAAAATACACGTTTTACATCGATTTTGAATGATGTATTCCTTACCATCATGAAGGACCACAAATAGTAGGGGGACACTGTATATTGTGTCCCCCCCCCCCCTATTTTGAGTAGGGGGACCTGGGATTTCCGCCCATGCCCAAATGCCAAAATCTGCCAGTCATGGACTTGGCCTCGGGCCGACTCATGACTATGGGAGAGGATTTTATCTAGCTTCAGCGTGACTAGGTAATCAGGTAATCCGTGACTAGGCAATTATTTACCACGGGGGAAACTCTCTACAAAGCACCGTTTCCTTGGAAGATGCAATTAAAATCACAACGGAGAGCTGACAGGCTTGTCTAAAGTTGGTGGACGGGGGAAGCAGATTATCCGAAGATATGCACCGGACGAACAGTTGCAAACATGTTATACTGAGTCAATCCCAGTCCACCAACTTTCGACAAAAGCCTCTCAGCTATCCGTTGTGATTTGACTTGTATCCCGTTTAGATCTACCACCAAATACGCTACAGTGCAGGTCGCCCTTGTCCACTTTAGATCTTAACGGTTTCGGCAAAAATCACAGAGCACGAATCTCAGGTAAACGCAAGGTAAATATTACCCTAGACAGTCTATCACAATCGCGAGGTCACACGGCGTGATCCTCTTTTGGTCTGTAGATCTAAACGGTCTCGGAGTAAACTCAGCGGAGAAAGCGAAAGTGCTTTATCAAAGAGAGCTTGTGCAGCTCGCGCTTTTCCTCTTGGTTGACAAAGGCTATTCGCGAGTCCAAATGGAGACGATGCACATCGCGATCACCGCAGATGATCTAACCGGCCCCAGTGTGCGCCTCGTGCGTTGATAAGGTATTTCATGTCGTGTTCGCTCCAGACCATTGTCTAGTGTGACACCAGAGAGATATATAGATCCAAACGGGGTATTGTATTTTCAAAGGAATTGGCGCGTTGTAAAGAGTTTCCCCGTAGTAAATGCGAAAAGCCTGGAATACCAGTCACGACTAATTCCTAGTCTGTTGCGCCAGCCTTTCGCTCGACTTAAGGCCCTGGTCTGAAGATGCAGGCACATGCGGCGGAGCAGAGGATTATCTTTTGTGTTTGGGGGGGGGGGGGGCGCAACAATAGCCTCCCCCCCCCCCCAAACGCAAAAGTTAATCCTCTGCTCCGCCGCCAATGGATGCAGGCTATAAGGCATTGCGCATAGAACGCCCCAAACGCAGCAATTCTTATGTGGTCTAATAACTGCGTGGAGGTCCATTTGTTGGTCAAAGTTTTATTCACTGTCTCTACCGGCAGACTAACTAATAATCCCTCAGGCTTGTTGTCATGTTGATTAATTAATTGAAAATGAAAAAAAAAATCTGAAACTGAACTATTTACCTGTGAGTATTCCGACATCGGGTAACTCGTTTCACCCATCCTGCGCAGGGCCTGGCCTACCACGAACCTTCTATCGTCCAAGGAAGAGCCGCCGGAAAGGTCTTCAGAGTAGAACGTCTCATCTTCGAGGAAGCTCAGATTATCATCGTAGAATGCCCGATTGGGTTCACGACGTCCACTGGTGGTGGCATGCAACGATTATAATAATAAAAATGATGATGACAATGATTAAATACTAATGATAGTAATAGAAATATTAATAATGATAAAAATAATAACATAAATAATAATAACAAATGATAATAATAATAATAATGATGATGATGATGATAATAAGCATTTATATAGTGCCATCTATCTAAAATAATCTATTTCGAGGCGCGTTGTTTATCATCATTATCACTACCCCGGCTTTAGTTCGAGTTGCCTCGAGCAGATAATTATAATAATAATAATAACAATAATGAACAGTTCTTGTATAGCGCATATCAGAATTATGAATAATGTCTCTATGCGCTTCCAAAGGACTTGGATATTATTACCCCAGCTGTAGCTTGGCTGCCGTAATAACTAAGATTAGAGCGCACACGCATTTCAAGGAATAAATTCCTGCCAGGCAACCATTCACCTCACCTGGGTTGAGTGCAGCACAATGTGGATAAATTTCTTGCTGAAGGAAATTACGCCATGGCTAGGATTCGAACCTACGACCCTCTGTTTCAAAGTCCGGAGACTAATCCACTGGGCCACAACGCTCCACAATTATGGCAATTGTCGTGTTAATAGTGTCGCATACGCGTCATCACAGAGGGTAATTCTTTTTTTATGGGGGGGGGGACATCTACTATTTCGCCCCACCCCGCTGATGTAGCCCACGGGTAGTGATAATAAATTATTCATTTCTATCATCAGGATTCATAATTCTTGTCATTATCGTTATCATTATCAATATCTCAATAACATTTTACCTTAACTTAGCTTTCGACTGTATTGTCTATGCAATCATCCTCAAAACCAGTTAATTAGGTCCTTAACTAGTTGTATGCCACTTTCAATAATTGATTAAGTGTAATATACGCCCATTATTTGTATCTTTGTTATCATTATTATTAACAGTATTGTCCTTTGTATCATAATTTATGTTACTACTCTTGTTATGAACATTATTAATATTATATTAATACTGCTATTATTATCATTGTTATCATCTTAACCTTGCTAAACACATGCAGGGAAACGAACGTATAATTCAAGAAACCTAATGATTTATTTTCTGCCCTTAAAAATATCCTGAATCTTGAGATTAAATTCCAAATTGATTAATCCACGACCGAAAAATAGCAACCACAATGACAACAACAATAAGAATAACAATGAGAAAAAAACATAATAAAATAAATAGATGCATATAGGTGGAAATAAAGCAAAAAATAAATAGATGCATAAAGGTGGAATTAAAACAAAATAAGGACATTTAATTAAAAAGACCAAGAAAGGGAAAAAAACTGCTTACGCAATAAGAATCTTTTCCTGTTGAATTCTCCTTATGCTTGCGATGAAACAGGTACAGAAGAAGATAACGACGATCATGACAAATGCCAGGACGCCAAGCACAATACCCACAATGGCTCCAACCGAGATAGTAGATGAGTCGACAGAGGGCGCTGTACCCACCGTAGTTGTTGGAGCTTGCGTTGTTGGAGCTTGCGTCGTTGTAGGTATTGTAACGGTTACTGCAAGAGAGAGAGAAAGAGAGAGAAGGAGAGAGAGGGACAGAGGGAGGGAGGGAGGAGAGAGGGGCACAGTGCAGGATGATAAACATTAGAAAAGAAATACATTTATCATAGTATAAGATCATTAACATATTTCAACATATTCAAATCTGCGTTAAAATATGCATTTAAGAAGCAAATGGCCTTACACAAATATTGTTTTTTCACACGCATAGAGACTATCAAAATGATAATACCCGAAAATAATTGTTAATACAAATAAATACTTTTATAACAAAAATGATACCTCAAAAAAGCCCAATTTAAAAAAAGCAAATACGTATCATGGACACAAAATTGTCATATATGACTAGAAAGAGAAATCTTCAACTATTAAATATTTGATACCTATTGCTATGTGTTAATGCTTTGGTAATTTCGATTGGCGCCGAATTCATGTATCGCGTGATTATGATAAAGAATCCAGATCTCAGCCATGTTATAATCATGCCACAATATACAAAGGTTGCATTAAAACTCATCGCATAAAAAAGATTTGCAATCATTAACATTTAGATTGTTAAATGCACGTTTTAGTATTAATTCTCAGGCAAATTTTATTTAAAATTGATTTGCAAAATAAATATTTTTACTAACTCATGCAGGATTATGGCATCACTGACACCTGAATTCATTTATTGAGCCATGCTTTACTTTGGAGCTTATCTATTAATCTTTATATCACAATGAAAAACCCCTCTAGATTGTCCAAGCGTTAGCACATACTGCATAAGTATGGTACCAAATTATTTAGGGGAAGATACTCTTGAAGACGATTATTATGAGTTCAGTATTTCTTCTGATATTGAGGAATTGAGAGGTGTCGAGTTCTTTTTTGACTACCACGGAATATACAAATCACACTTTGCAATCGGGTCCAATATTGCGATTCCTGGTGATCAAATGATTTTAAGAGTATATCCAACCGATAGTACATTTAAATCATGTTCAAATAATGTTCATGCATGCTGGACATTATATATCAATATTTATTGTATATTTGTTTTTAGTTTTAGTTTTATGTAATCAGGGTGGCCTCATCAGTTAACAAACTGCTGTCCTTGAGGGCCCTGAGAAAGAAAGGATAATTAACTACAGTTGAACTTAGACTGTAAGTCCAACCCAGGGGAAAGGGAAACACATTGCCACTTAAGACAGGTAAACTGGCTCTTATAAACAGGTACCAATTGGGAGTGAGTTTTTGTGGCGTATCATATGCGCATCAATAAAAAAGTAAAGAGGCTTACTTGTGTAAGAGGACCCAACTCCAAAGATGGTTCCATTCACTTCTATTGATGTCGGGAATGCTATGTTCTCTAAGGTCGCTATATTTTGCAATTGTGCATCAGTAACTGTTCCCCGTATGGCCGTCAACTCCGCCAGAATAGTCCCGATGACACTACCCGGCTCGAAGCTAATGGCAGTACAATCGAAGGTAATGATCGGGTCGAGTTCCGTCGATAATTGAGATCTAGAGACGTTTTCAACCTGCATTTGATGCGAAAAGATAATAATGCAAGAGGTTTACATGACGGACCAATCTGAAGTTATAATCGAACTTATGTATTGACGTGATCGGGCCGCCATCTCGGAAGCTGAACCTTCGCCTTGCGTTGATGATCTGAAGCTGGTGCATCTTTGGCAACGCCATATACGCTTTCCCCTATATCCTCTGAGTGAGGGCACTATATAATTATGCATAATGCTAATAAATGCAAAATTATAGATTCTTTCGGATAACCTCCATCCCCTGTTCATGACACTTTTCTTTCTTTATTACTTTGACAATTACTGGAATGGCAGGTGTCACATGGAACTAGTCAGGGGTTGGTGTCCTTTTTTTTCTTACAGTTTTCTGACAATTGAAGAAAGGGGTGAACAAGTGAACTAATCATTATTTTGAGAAGAAGGCATGATATCGCAACTGTATGATGTCCTTTATTTTTTTATATATTGAAGCGGAGAAGTACCCATTGAGATGACCCATCTCTCTCGATTAAACCATCAGGAGGCCCGCTACAACGCGCTTTAGAAAGATTTGGGCTTACAAGCCAAAACGATAAAATAAGTAAAGAATAAAATAAAATCCTAACTGTGCGAATTTAGTTGTTTTATAAACTTGATTTTTTTTTAAAGGGGAAGTTCACCCTGAAGAAAACTTTTTTGTAAAAATAGCAGAAAAAATAGTAAAAAATATTGGTGAAGGTTTGAGGAAAATCCGTTAAAGAGTAAGAAAGTTATTAGAGTTCAAAGTTTTGAATTTGTGACGTCATAAACGAGCAGCTGTCCCATGTGTTATGTAATATAAAATGCATGAATTTCAAATTTTGTATGGTTGCTGGTGACTTAATTTTGTTTTCTATTCATGATCGGGTGTGAAATGATTTGTCTATTGATATACAAAAGTTACAGTGAAAACCTTTTTCAATTTTCTGAGAAAATGACATTTCATTGATTTTTTACCATTCGCTATGTAGGAATGCTGCTCGCATATGACGTCACAAATCAAATAATTGAAATTCTAATAACTTTTTAATTATTTGATGAATTTTTCTCAAACCTTCGGCAATATTTTTCATAATTTTTTCTGCTATTTTTACAATAAAATTTTTGTCAGGGTGAACTTCCCCTTTTAATCGATTTCATGTATTTATGCAAGTAGACAAAGGATACACCGACCTGCCTAGGGGACAGTGAATAGAAAATGTTATAAAACATGAGAATAAATGGAAGCGATTACATGGCTTATGCCAGTGGGGTAGATGAATATCTAAAGCCACAGAAACACGGCAGCATCTCAAGACTAACACTATACCGACATCTGGTTTCCTATTCAGGATGAAAACAATCGGATCATGTAGTCTTCAAGATTGTACATACTTGAATTGTGAGTCAAATTCTGTCAAAAGTCTACGATCATTTTTTTTTTCTTTCAATTCAGTTTCAGTTGAAAAGTCATAATTTATTATATAAAACTTTTTAGATTCAATGAGTTTAATGCCAACTCGCCTACCATCAGTTCGTCCACTTTCCATTTTGTCTAATTGCAAATTCGTCCACTTACAACCTTGTCTAATAACCAACTGGTTAAAAGCCATTTAGTCTATATGCCGTTTGGTCTAATCGGACCATGTGTTAATTAGGTGAAATGATTGAAAAAGGGGGTATTAAATCAAATGGTTGTGAAACAAAATAGTCATAGACTAAATAAAGGTAGACCATGTGATGAGTGGATGAGTTGGTAATAAACGAATCGACAATCCCCCCCCCCAAAAAAAAAAAAAAAAAACAATAACAACAAAAAAAAAATCATTATGAAGTCAGCGTAACAGGACTGAATAAAAATAATAGCATACGGGCTGTAATATGAGTTTCCCCTGTAACCAATCGCCTACTGGAACCAGGTGATCAATGTATAAAACTTATGGGAATAAAGTAATTTCGGTAATCTATGAGGAAGAATCTTTAGGTAGACTTACGGCTCGGCAGAAATAATCTTGAAGTTCAAAAAAGCGAGTTGAGGTTCTGTTGTAGAGGTCGTCGGTGAAGTTGAGTGGTTGTCCGTCCTGGGTTTCATATGCCAAAACGAAGGTAACAGAAGCAACCACCTCTACCACAACTGTTGCACGAGGAAATTGAGAGGAAAGGGGAGTTAATATATACTATCTAAAAGTATATTTGATATAACGTTATGACAAAGCATGGTGGATCAGCGGTAGAGCACCCGCCTCATGAACGGAAGGTCATGGGTTCAATCCCCGGCAGAGTCATGCCGAAGACTTAAAAAGCAAAACCCTTTCACATTCTTTGTTATTTAAAGTGGAAAGGGTGAACGAAGCAGATACATGTACTGTTAACGGGGCCTGCTATCAAAGCAATTATTACATGATATAACTATTACGTATATGTAAATATATACAGTATATTATATATTCATATTCTAGAATGATGTGAGAAGTCACCCTCCATCTCATAGACATTACAAAATTACTTTTCTTACTAACACAAAATAAAGTGATAATAATAATGAATATCTTGAACCACCATCATGTCGAATTGATACAAAGATATTCACACAAAACAATGAGGATATACAATGCTTAGAATAATAGACGCGGATAAATTAATGATAGCTTAGGCATGTTAGGGTATATTATCATTCTTTTCGATCATCAATGAAAGGGTGACGATGTCATCAGTGTGATAATTATTTTAACACGGGAAACCTCAACAGTGTGACTGTTTACAGTGTGTTCACACGGTTGACTCTTTTTGTTTGTTTCTTTTATTTATTTATTACTACATAAAAAAGAATAACATATATACATGATCAAATTTAACAAATTGTCAACAAAATTGGAATTGCCCATTTCAGCCATATTAACAAAATATCATTGTTCTTACTTACGTGATTCACACTGTTGAAATACTCAAATTCAACTTTGTTAAGTTGATTTTATTTCATATTTTACATTGTGAAGGCGTTGTGGCAAACCAAGTGCGACAGTGAGTTCGTCCAGAGGTTTTTTTTTTTTCAAATTACGTATTATCAAAAGAAATATGATTATTTACCAGGCGTCGCTGGAGTTGTAGATGGAGCGGGCGTCGTTGTCGGTATCGTAACATTTGCTGTTAAGAGAGACGAAATGAAGAGGGAGAGGGGGAGAGAAAAGAAGAACAAGAGAGGATGAAAAATGGAATACAATAGAGAGGATGAGAAAAGAAGGAGAAGAAGAAGAAGACAAACAAGGAGAAGCAGAGAATGAAGAATGGAGAAGAAAATGAGAAAAAAGAAGCAAAAGGAACAGAAGAAGATGGAGAAGGAAGAGAATAAACAAAAGATCGAGAATAAGCAGGAAAAAAGGAAGAAGAAAGACAAAAAAGGAAAGAAGACGGTCGATTTGAGGGTAAAGGAGAGGGAGAAATGAATTTGATGTGTTACTATTTGTTATAGCATTTGTTGTAAGCATGCAGGAGCATACCCACTTTATTCTATGATTCATCTTGATAATTACACCACGATCATGAAAACAACGAAATGGTGACAATATTCATATTTTTTGCTGATATAAGGTTTGATCAGAAGTAAAAACCAAAATTGATTTGAAAATCTTCCTCTTGCTTACGATTTCTCACTCGAAAAGTCTTAGAGAGATATTTCAAAATCAGGAAAATTTAAGATATTCATGATAGCTTCTGTGGTTATAAACGGCTGTGATTGTGTGTGTGATGGTGCATTTGGTGAGGTGTACATTTATGTCCAATTCAAGATTTTTTCCTAATTAATATTAATGATAATAAACAGTTATTGTGTAGCGCATAACACATTGAGTCATGTCATTATATATATATATATATAATAACATAATTATAACGATATTGTTCTCATAAATGTCCAATTTCAAATCACAATTACTGCTGAAGGAAACTAAAAAAAAAATTAACATAATGTGTACTTTCACGATGAGGGCCCGTAAAGTATCCCGTAAAGGCTTAAGCTCAATTCAAAAATGTGTTAGTGGTTAATTATTATGTTCGTTTGAAGTTTCCGTCATTCAGGGCGGAAATTTATTTGGCAATTCATATCCTCAAATATCTGCCCTCTAAAATAGAGTAAAAAAAGAAATTGCCCAATATTGGGTAAAAAGGAATAAGTATGTTTAATGCGTGAATTTTTTTCACTTATACTGGGTAATATACAAGTTTGGTCGCGCATGGTATCAACTCGTCATGCTCGTCAATGTAAGTGGGTGTTTTCATTGGTTGAAATTCAAGTTGCGTTTGATTTTGAACTTGTCTGCTATACTTACTACTTAATGATCCTACGGTAAATGTGGTGCCATTGACCGAAATAGTATCAGGGGCTGTTGTGTTTTCCAATGCGGTAATATTTTCCACCTCTGCCTCGGTAATCGTTCCCGACAGCGCCGTCAGCTCGGCTGAGAGGTCCGCTATCACACTGCCTGGAGAGAAGCTGTTTGCCACACAGTTGAAGGTGAGGAGGGGATTCAAAGAGCTGGACAATCTCGATCGGTAGAGGGCTTCAACCTGCATTTGAGAAAAAAAGGAGTTACGAACAAAACAGAGCAGTGCAAGATAACACCAGCGCATTGTCAAATATGTTCTTGTATTTTCAAATCAGTGAGTGGGAAAGCTTTCAGCTTTTTCTCTGGGAGTTAACACGAAGTCAGGCATTATACAATCAGGTGTAGTGAACGCCAAGACGAGTCTTTAAACCTTGCAAAAACTTGCAAAAAAAATAAGCATGAGTTCAACACAAATTGAACAATTATTTCTTGGCATCACTTATTCGGGAAAAGAAATATGTTCAAATATGGAATGCAATCTGAATTTCGTATTCGAAAGAAAATTAAGAACTGAGCAAAATCGAGTGATCTTCTCTGAATATGCCGTCAAAATTTTAGCATTTCAGTGATATTTCTTATTACAACATATATATCCTACATACATTAAATCCTGTATGCTGATTGGTGTAAATAGCATCATGTGACAAAAATATTCTCACTATTTTGACATGATGTTAAAAATGAAACGGCTACTAATACGCGTTCTGCGCGCTGAGCGCGTGGCTTCAGGGAAAGTAGGACAATCAGTGCTGCGGGTTATCTATATTTAGTTCAGTTAAAAAAAGGATGAACTAATTGTTCAAGAACTAGATTATCACGATAGATTGCACTAGCCTATTAAATTAATATATGAAAATAAAATATAACAGGCCTTTATTTCGAAAGTGTAGAGGGTATTATTCATTCTCAGTTGGACTGGCAAAATCACTATTTGTCAGTCTATATAGAAATATAGAAATGCCAGTCCAACCTCGGAGGCATAATTACTCAAAGCCTGGTATATATATATATATATACTATATATATATATACTATATATAATGAAAGGGGCGTGGATATATATACCAATCGCTTTGATCATTGTTTATAATATATGTGTGAAGAGTAGAGTAGAGACAAGGATGAAGCAAAGTGTACACTATGTTGTAAAGCTTTCGGTCATGGCCTTTAAATATATATATATATATATATATATATACCACTACTTTCTTGTACTACAGTCACACCAGAAAGCATACCGATAAAAAATTACGTTATTGCAAATGTCATAATGATAGTGGATTTTGAGTTGTTTTATGAGGTATAAACATTTAAAAAAAGTGATTGGCTAACATTGATTTGACATTTTACAAATCTGAGCCAGAAGGTCACCCTTGCCACATGTGTCTGTGTCTGCTCAGATATAATCAGAAGTCACACGGGCAAAATCGGGCCGAGACTGATCAAAGTGACCCGACTTTTTAAATGGCACATCATTGTTCGATTTTGTTGTCACGTTTCTTTGTCTGACTGTGTCACATTTTAAAGTCTTACCCCTTCACAAAAGAATTTCTCGAGCTCCAAAAAGCGAGCCGAAGATGAATCATTGAGGTCGTCTGTATAGTTTAGTGGCTGGCCGTCTCGCGTTTCAAACGATACCACAAAGGTGACAGTAGCGACGATTTCGACAACCGCAGCTGCCAAAGTAAAACAAAGAAAAAAATACAAGAAAGGTGAATGTTACTTCTGTTACTAATGCCTGGCTAATGTTTGGTTGTGCCACGTTTGCTTTCTACCCCCGTGAGTTAAATAGGCGCCCGGTAGGATGTGCAAACCAAGGAGACTAGATCTGCGCCTGTGTATTGGAAAACATTGTTGTTTGACAAGATCGTGCAGATGCTCCTGGTTACGTGTGGAACAGCGGTTCATCCGATGACCGAATAATGATAATAATAAAAAAGATACCTGTAAAGCGCTAAAAAAATGCAAGCGTTAACTAAAGCGCTATCTACCACAAACCGTAAAGATGGAAACATGGATTATTTCTTTATTCCTACTCCCATGACTGTGGAGGGGTAATGATGTCCGGAATTTTTGTAGTGACTTATTTTCTTTTCTTTCAAATCAGTTCATGCCTAGAGAGCTACGACAAAGTTAAGTACAGACGGATAATTCCAAGCTTTAATAAGATGAGGTATTTAAAAATAAATATGTTTTTTTAAGCAATTAGCTGTCTTAGGCCGTTTGATTTGCGCATAAGTTGCGGGTAAATTTGTATGGGAAGGTAATGGGCCAAACTTAAACGACCGGGTTAGTGGAGCGTAAGCTACAGTCTAGGTACTGAATAGCTGGCCAAATTTGCCTGCAGTTAGAATACAGATCTCAGGATTTTCATGGCTTGATATATGGGTATCATGATGCCCACAAATATAAACTGGGAGCGTCCATAATCTTGATGACTTTTTCTGAACCTCATTAATTTTAAAAGACCACTAAACGTAAGAAAAAAGAAACAGATATCCTTACCAGAACTTGAGGTGGTCGATGTCATTGACGAAGTAGCGGATACTGTCGTTGCTGTTGCTGAAGAGCTAGGAGTCATTGTTGATGTAACACTCATCGTCACTGACGGTGTAGCAAATGTTGTAGTGCTCGATGCCATTAAGGAAGTTCCAGTTGTTGCTGTAGTGATCGAGGTCATTGGCGATGTAGCACTGGTTGCTGCAATACTAGGGGTTGTTGAGGAAGTTGCAGCTGTCGCTGTAGTGCTTTGTGTCATAGAAGAAGTGGGAAATGTTGTTGTAGTACTTGGATTCATTGATAGAGTCGCAGTTGTTGTTATAGTACTCTGTGTCATTGAAGATGTAGCAGTTGACATAGACGTTGAAGTCATTGATGATGTAGCAGTTGATGAAGTACTCATCATCATTGCGGACGTTGCAGTTGTAGCTGCAGTACTCGGGATTATTGAGGAAGTTGAAGTTGTAGTTGCAGTACTAGGAGCCATTGAAGAAATCACAGTTGTTGCTGTAGTACCTGCGGTCATTGCGGAAGTTGCTATTGTAGTTGTAGTACTAGAGGCTATTCCGGAAGTTACACTTGTAGTTGTAGTGCTAGGGGTCGTTGCGGAAAATGTACTTGTAGCTGTAGTACCAGGAGCCACTGAAGTAGCAACGGTTGATAGTGTAGATAGAGTGCCTGGCGTCATTGAGGATGTTTCAATTAATGCTGTACTTGTGGAAATTGCACTTAATGCTGTACTTGTAGGTACCATGGAAGACGTTGCCGTGGCTGTTTCCTGTACTGCTGTAAAAAGAGGAGAATTCAAAGATATGTATAAAAAGTAATAAAACAATATCGTACCACAAAAACAAGATAACTTTCAAAAGCTTATTTTGGGGTTGATATTCAATAAGCTTTGGGGTTTTATTGTTGGTGCCGTATTGCACGTGGTATTTGATATGTATTTTTTTCCCCATGAAAAAGATAAGTAGTTACGTAGTTAGTATCAAAATGATTATTCAGCATGGCAATTATCAGATCTGTTTTGGTTGTTGTTCGTCATTTCTGTTGTTGTCGCCATTATCAACATTACATCTAATACCATAGCATTGAGAAGCGGTAACCCATAATGCCCATTGCAGTGTGAAGGTGCTATGTAATATGACAATGTTAGTGATCGAAATATAAACATCCCTTTTCGTTGATATCAGCAAATGATATCATATCGCTATGAATAGGCCTATAATTATTATTGATATTGTTATTTCTTTAGAATTCAAGAACTCACGAGAACATCGGAAAAACTCTTACTTTTTAAGTTCTATGACTAATTTCAATAGCGGCATTAGCTTGCGTAAGCTGTCTATTAAATTTAAAGCTGTGTGGCATATTATATATAAAAAAAGGCAATGGGTTAGGACTATCTTGTATTGTATAAACCTAACATGTACGTATTACATTACCAATTTTTGCGACATAATGCTCAAGAACGAGTTCAATGCATGAAAACGTAATATTGTCAATTCAATTAATAATTTTTCGGTAACGGAGAAACATCAAATATATATTTCGAATATGCGTTTCATTGTTGTTCCTTTTGCTCAAATATGTGAAATAGTTTTGTAGAGCAACAGATCAAAACTGTTAAGTGATACAAAACTTTCAAAAGATATTTCACGCTTAAATTGGATTTCAGATAAAAAAAATAACATATTGATTCTTACTAGAACCTGTGGTGGTCGCTGTCAATGATGAGGTTGCGGACGCAGCCATTATGGTTGTTGTAGTAGAGCTAGAAAGAATCGAGGATGTGGCAGCTGTTGATGTTGTGCTCGGGGTTATTGAGGAAGTTACTGTTAAAGCTGCAGTACTAAGGGTCATTGAGGAAGTAGCGGTTGCTGTAGTACTACTTGTCACTGAGGAGATAGCAGCTGTAGCTAGAGTAGCAGGTGTCACTGTTGCTGTAGTACTCGGGGTCAATGCCAAAGTTGCAGTAGTTAAAGAAGTGCTCGGGTTCGTCGGGGAAGTTGCAGTTGCTGTACTTGTTGAAGGGTTCGGGGTCATTGAAGATGTACCAGTGGTTGTTGTAGTGCTAACTGCCATTGATGAAGATGCAATCGCTGATGCAGTACTCATTGTCATAGAGGAAGTTGCAGGTGAAGTTGTTGTACTAGGTAACATTAAAGTTGTGGATATTGTAGTACTAGTAGTCATTGAAGAAGCAACTGTTGTTGCTGTTGTGCTCGGGGTCATCGAAGAAGTAGCAGTTGTTCCGGTAGTACTAGAGGTCACTGAGGAGGTAGCCACTATTGATGTAGTACTAGGTGTCAATGTTGCAGTTGTTGCTGAGGTACTTGCGGTAATCAATGAACCAGCCATTGCTGCTGTACTAGGATTCACTGAGGAAGTAGCAATTATTGTAGTTGTTGTAGGGCTCGGAGTCAATGAAGATGAAGCAGTGGTTGCTGTAGTGCTAGCTGCCATCGATGAAGATGCAATTGTTGATGCCGTACTTGTAGGACTAGTAGTCATTGAAAAAGCAACTGTTCTTGCTGTTGTGCTCGGAGTCATTGAGGAAGTAACCGCTGCTACTGTCGAACTTTGGGTCATTGAAATTGTTGATAACGAAGTACTAGGAGTCATTGAAGAAGCAAATGTGGCTGCTGTTGTTGTCGGGATCATCGAAGAAATAGTAGTTGTTCCAGTAGTACTAGAGGTCACTGAGGAGGTAGCCACTGTTGATGTAGTACTAGGTGTCAATGTTGCAGTTGTTGCTGAGGTACTTGCGGTAATTAATGAACCAGTCATTGTTGCTGTACTAGGATTCAATGAGGAAGTAGCAATTATTGTAGTTGTTGTAGGGCTCGGAGTCAATGAAGATGAAGCAGTGGTTGCTGTAGTGCTAGCTGCCATCGATGAAGATGTAATCGTTGAAGCCGTACTTGTAGGACGACTAGTCATTGAAGAAGCAACTGTTGTTGCTGTTGTGCTCGGAGTCATTGAGGAAGTAACAGCTACTACTGTAGTACTTTGGGTCATTGAAATTGTTGACACCGAAGTACTAGGAGTCATTGAAGAAGCAACTGTTGTTGCTGTTGTGCTCGGAGTCATTGAGGAAGTAACAGTTGCTACTGTAGTACTTTGGGTCATTGAAATTGTTGATAACGAAGTACTAGGAGTCATTGAAGAAGCAAATGTGGCTGTTGTTGTTGTCGGGATCATCGAAGAAGTAGCAGTTGTTCCAGTAGTACTAGAGGTCACTGAGGAGGTAGCCACTATTGATGTAGTACTAGGTGTCAATGTTGCAGTTGTTGCTGAGGTACTTGCGGTAATTAATGAACCAGTCATTGCTGCTCTACTAGGATTCACTGAGGAAGTAGCAATTATTGTAGTTGTTGTAGGGCTCGGGGTCAATGAAGATGTAGCAGTGGTTGCTGTAGTGCTAGCTGCCATCGATGAAGATGCAATCGTTGATGCCGTACTTGTAGGACTTGTAGTCATTGAAAAAGCAACTGTTGTTGCTGTTGTGCTCGGAGTCATTGATGAAGTAACCGCTGCTACTGTCGAACTTTGGGTCATTGAAATTATTGATAACGAAGTACTAGGAGTCATTGAAGAAGCAAATGTGGCTGCTGTTGTTGTCGGGATCATCGAAGAAGTAGCAGTTGTTCCACTAGTACTAGAGGTCAGTGAGGAGGTAGCCACTATTGATGTAGTACTAGGTGTCAATGTTGCAGTTGTTGCTGAGGTACTTGCGGTAATTAATGAACCAGTCATTGCTGCTGTACTAGTTTTCACTGAGGAAGTAGCAATTACTGTAGTTGTTGTAGGGCTCAGAGTCAATGAAGATGTAGCAGTGGTTGCTGTAGTGGTAGCTGCCATCGATGAAGATGCAATCGCTGAGGCCGTACCTGTAGGTCTAGTAGTCATTGGAAAAGCAACTGTTGTTGCTGTTGTGCTCGGAGTCATTGAGGAAGTAATCGCTGCTACTGTCGAACTTTGGGTCATTGAAATTGTTGATAACGAAGTAATAGGAGTCATTGAAGAAGCAACTGCGGTAGCTGTTGTTGTCGGGGTCATCGAAGAAGTAGCAGTTCTTCCGGTAGTACTAGACGTCACCGAGGAGGTAACTGCTGTTAATGTAGTACTAGGTGTCACTGCTTTAGTTGTCGTTGAGGTAATGGCGGTAATTGATGAACCAGTCGTTGTTGTAGTACTAGGATTCACTGAGGAAGTAGCAATAATTGTACTTGTTGTAGGGTTTGGGGTTATTGAAGATGGTGCAGTGGTTGCTGTAGTGCTAGCTGCCATCGATGAAGATGTAATCGTTGATGCCGTACTTGTAGGACTACTAGTCATTGAAGAAGCAACTGTTGTTGTTACTGTCGTGCTCGGAGTCATTGAGGAAGTAATCGCTGCTACTGTAGTACTTTGGGTCATTGAAATTGTTGACACCGAAGTACTAGGAGTCATTGAAGAAGCAACTGTTGTTGCTGTTGTGCTCGGGGTCATCGAAGAAGTAGCAGTTGTTCCAGGAGTTCTAGATGTCACTGAGGAGGTAGCTGTTGTTAACGTAGTACTAGGTGTTATTGTTCCAGATGTTACGGAGGTACTGACGGTAATAGATGAACCAGTCATTGTTGTAGTACTAGGATTCAGTGAGGAAGTAGCAATTATTGTAGTTGTTGTAGGGCTCGGAGTCAATGAAGATGTAGCAGTGGTTGCTGTAGTGCTAGCTGCCATCGATGAAGATGCAATTGTTGATGCCGTACTTGTAGGACTAGTAGTCATTGAAGAAGCAACTGTTGTTGCTGTTGTGATTGGAGTCATTGAGGAAGTAACCGCTGCTACTGTCGTACTTTGGGTCATTGAAATTGTTGATATTGTAGTAATAGGAGTTATTGAAGAAGCAACTGCGGTTGCTGTTGTTGTCGGGGTCATCGAAGAAGTAGCAATTCTTCCGGTAGTACTAGACGTCACCGAGGAAGTAACCGCTCTTGATGTTGTACTAGGTGTCACTGCTGCAGTTGTCGTTGAGGTAATGGCGGTAATTGATGAACCAGTCATTGTTGCTGTACTAGGATTCAGTGAGGAAGTAGCAATTATTGTAGTTGTTGTAGTTACTGTAGTGCTTGGGGTCATTGAAAAAGTTGCAGGTGTAGCGGTAGCACTTGGAGTCATTGAAAATGTAGCAATGGTTGCTGTTATGCTATGGGTCACTAAGGACGTTGCAGTTGTTGCTACAATGCTCGAGGTCATTGAGGAAGTTGCAGTTGTAGCTGTAGTACTAGTAGGCATTCTTGTTATTGTAGTACTAGGAGTCATAGAAAAACTAATTGTGCTTGCTGTAGTGCTCGGGTTTATTGAGGCCGTTGCAGTTGTTGCTGAACTCGCTTGTGTCATGGATGATTTTGCAGTGGTTGATCCAAGTATTGCTGTAGAAAAAAATAGAATGAGAGGATATTAAAAATGAAAACAAAATAGATTACCAAAAAAAAACGTGTCACAAAATCAAATCCGTAATGCAGTGGATTCACAATACGGTGTGCCATCTATCGGGCGGAGGAAGAATTCCCCGATTTTTTTTTTTTATTTAGCACAGAATATGCGGCAAATTCCTCTCGCATCTCCTGGACCATGGAAAACCGCAATATGCAAGTCAGCCAAGGCACGTTGGCCAGAGAATCATTTACACCGTATGCACTACTACTAGGGCACGCAACAGATGCCGCCTTGTTCCTAAGAGGCATTGAAAATTTCGACCAGTCCATTGCACCCCCTAAGTGGCGCACAGTGTTGTGAATCTACCGAATTAAATTTGCAAACCTATTTTCTTATTTTGATGATTGAATAAGCGTTGGATTTTTGTTGTTAGTGCCCTCTTGCACGCGGCATTTGATATATATTTTTGAAGGGGAAAAATGCTGCATATTTGGTTAGTGTTATAATAATTATTCATCATGACAATTATCATATCTGTTTGGTTCTTGTTCACTGGCTTTTGCTTAATTGGGTTGTATGACTAATTTCCACAGCGGCATTTATGTGTCCATATTCAAAATTAAAATCGTTGAACATTTTATTTAAAAGAGGGGATGGAATGAGAGTCTGTTGACTTTTTAATACCTGACATGCATTTGAAAAATGTTGCGACAAGAAAAGTTAAATCATATGAAATATTGCACACACTCAATTTGACTAATACTTTTTTTAACATCAATGAAAAATTCCAAACATGAGTTTCATGGCGTTCCATCGTTCAAAAATGAGTAGAATATCGTTGTAGAAGAGCTCAAATTTGTTAAATGATATTAGAATTTTTAAATAGATGCTTCAAACTTATACTGGATAAATACTTAAGAACCACCTTCTTTTTATTCGGGGTTTGGGGGATAACTCAAAATGTATGAACAAAAACGTGATTCTTACGAGAACTTGTGGAGGTCGCTATCACTGACGACGTAGCGGATGCAGCCGTTGTTAGCGTTATTAAAGATGTAGCAGTTGCCGTAGCGCTCGGGACCAATGATGAAGTCGCTGTAGTGCTGGGCAACATGGAGATCGTTGCAGTTGTTGTTGCAGTACTAGGATTCATCGAGAAAGTTGTTCCTGAAGTACTAATTGCCATTGAAGATAAAGCAGTTGCTGTAGTACTAGCCGTCACTGAAGATGCAACAGTTATTGATGTAGTACGCGACGTCATTAAAGATGTAGCTGTTACTGTAGTGCTTGCGGTAATTGAAGAAGTTGCTGTTAATGATGTAGTAGAATGATTCATTGAAGATGTTGCCGCTGTTACTGTAGTACTCATAGTCATTGAAGATATAGCAGTTGCTGCAAAACTAGGAGTCAATGAAGATGTTGCGGTTACTGATATACTAGGGGTCATTGAAGATGCAGCACTTGCCGTAGTGCTCGGAGTCATTGAGAACATTACAGTTGTAGCTGTAGTGCTGGGAGTTAAAGTTGATGTTGTTGCTGAAGTACCCATTGTCATTAAAGGGGTAGCAGTTAATGTAATAGTAGGCGTCATTGAAGATGTAGCCGTTGCAGTAGTGCTCGGAGTCATTGAGGAAATTACAGTTGTAGCTGTAGTGCTGAGTGACATTGACGACATTGCAGTTGCTACTGAAGCACTAGGATTCATTGAAGAAGTAGCAGTTATTACAGAACTGTCCGAGTTCATTGGGGAAGCTGATGTTGTTGCTGTAGTAGGAGTCATTGAAGATGATGAAATTGTTGTTGTCGTTGTTGTAATACCCATTGTCGTTGAAGGTGTAACAGTTGCTGGAGTACTAGGATTCATTGAAGATGTAGCAGTTATTGCAGAAGTGCTTAGGGTCATGAAAGAAGTTGCTGTTGTTGCTGAAGTACCCATTGTCATTGAAGAGGTATCAGTTGATGTAGCACTTGGCGTCATTGAAGATGTAGAAGTTGCTGGAGTAGTGGGACTCACAGAGGAAATGGGAGTTGTAGCTGTAGTACTCGGAGTCATTGATGGAGTAGCAATTGTTGCTGTAGTGCTCGGGGTCATTGAGGAAATTACAGTTGTAGCTGCAGTGCTGGGTACCATTGACGAAGTTGCAGTTGTTGTAGTAGTACTAGGAATTACTGAGGAAGTAGCAGTTGTTGGAGAAGTGCTTAGGTTTATCGAAGAAGTTGCTGTTGTTGCTGAAGTATCCATTGCCATTGAAAAGGTAGCAGTTGATGCAATACCAGGCGTCATTGAAGATGTAACCGATGCAGTAGTACTAGGATTCATTGAAGATGCAGCAGTTGTTGACGTAGTGCTGGGCGCCAATGAAGACGTTGTTGTTGATGCTGCAGTAGAACTAGGATTCGATGAGGAAGTAGCAGTTGTTGCAGAAGTGCTTATAGTCATCACTAAAGTTGATGTTGTTGCTGAAGTACCCATTGTAATTGAAGAGGTAGCAGAAGATGTAGAACTAGGCGTCGATGAAGATGTAGCCGTTGCAGTAGTACTCGGGGTCATTGAGGAAATTACAGTTGAAACTGTAGTGCTGGGTGACATTGACGACATTGCAGTTTTTACTAAGGCACTAGGATTCATGGACGATGTAGCAGTTGTTACAGAACTGATCGGGGTTATTGGGGAAGTTGCTGTTGTTGCTGTAGTAGAAGGATTCATTGAAGATGACGGAGTTATTGTTGTAGTAATACCCATTATCATTAAAGATGTAGCAGTTGCTGTAGTACTAGGCGTCATTGAAGAAGTAGTAGTTGATGTAGTACTAGGCGTAATTAAAGATGTAGCCGTTGCAGTAGAACTCGGGTTCATTGAGGAAATTACAGTTGTAGCTGTAGTGCTGGGTGACATTGACGACATTTCAGTTGTTACTGAAGCACTAGGACTCGTTAGAGAAGTAGCAGTTGTTACAGAACTGGTCGGGTTCATTGAGGAATCTACTGTTGCTGTAGTAGAAGGATTCATTGAAGATGATTGAGTTGTTGTTGTTGTTGTTGTTGTACCCAATGTCGTTGAAGATGTAACAATTGTTACAGATGTGCCTAGGGTTATCGAAGAAGTTGGTGTTATTGCTGAAGTACCCATTGTGATGGAAGAGGTAGCAGTTGATGTAGCAATTGTCGTCATTGGAGATGTAGACGTTGCTGTAGCAGTTGGACTTATTGAGGAAATGTGAGTAGAAGCTGTAGTACTTGGAGTCATTGTTAAAGTAGGAGCTGTCGCTGTAGTAAAAGGATTTACTGAAGAAGTAGCGGTTAATGCAGAAGTGCTTAGGGTCATCGAAGAAGTTGTTGTTGCCGAAGTACCCATAGTCATTGAAGAGGTAGCGGTTGATGTAGTACTAGGATTCATTAAAGATGTACCCGTTGTTGTAATACCCATTGTCATTGAAGATGCAGCAATTACTGGAGTACTAGGTGTCATTGACGATGTAGCAATTGGTGTAGTACTAGGCGTCATTGAAGATGCAGCAGTTGTTGCAGAGGTGGTTAGGGTTATCGAAGAAATTGATGTTGTTGCTGAAGTTGATGTAAAAGTAGGTGTTATTGAAGATCTAGCCGTTGCAGTAGTGCTCTGGGTCACTGAGGAAATTACATTTGTAGCTGTAGTGCTGGGTGTAAATGACGGCATTGCAGTTGTTAGTGATGCACTAGGACTCGTTAGAGAAGTAGCAGTTGTTACAGAACTGCCCGTGTTCACTGAGGAAGCCGCTGTTGTTACTGTAGTAGAAGGATTCACTGAAGATGAAGTAATTGTTGTTGTACTGCCGATTGTCATTGAAGAAGTAGAAGTTGCTGCAGTACTAGGCTCCATTGAAGATGAAACAATTGATGTAGTACTCGGATCCGTTGAAGATGTAGCAGTTGTTGTAGAAGTGCTTAGGGTCACCGAGGACGTTGCTAATGTTGCTGAAGTATCCATTGTCATTGAAGACAGAACCGTTGTTGCTGTAGAGCTGGGAGCCATTGACGACGTTGCGGTTGTTAATGTGGTACTAGGAATTACTGAGGAAGTAGCAGTTGTTATCGAAGTGCTTAGGGTTATCGAAGAAGTTGCTGTTGTTGCTGAAGTACCCATTGTCATTGAAGAAGTAGCGGTTGATGTAGAACTAGGCGTCATTGAAGATGTAGAAGTTGCTGTAGTGCTCGGAGTCATTGAGGAAATTACAGTTGTAGCTGTAGTGCTGGGTAGCATTGACGACATTGTAGTTGTTACTGAAGCACTAGGATTTATTGAAGAAGTAGCAGTTGGTACAGAACTGCTCGGGTTCAATGAGGAAGATGCTGTGGTAGCTGTAGTAGAAGGATTCATTGAAGATGTAGCAGTTGCTGTAGTACTAGGCGTCATTGAAGATGTACCAATTGATGTAGTACTAGGATTCATTAAGGAAGTAGCAGTTGCAGAATTGCTTAGGGTCATCGGAGAGGTTGCTGTTGTTGCTGAAGTATCAATTGTCATTAGAGAGGTAGCAGTTGCGGTAGTACTAGGCGCCATTGAAGATGTAGAAGTTGCTGTAGAAGTGGGACTCATTGAGGAAATGTGAGTTGTAGCTGTAGTACTCGGAGTCATTGACGAAGTAGCAGTTGTCGCTGTAGTGCTTTGGGTCATTGAAGATGTAGCAGTGTTTGCTGAAATACTAGGGGTCATTAAGGACGTTGCAGTTGTTGTTATGATGTTTAAAGTGATTAAGGAAGTTGTAGTTGTAGCTGTAGTACTAATAGTCATTGCCGTTGTTGACATCGCAATACTAGGAGTCATGGAAGAAGTGACTGTGTTTGCTGTAGTGCTCGGGTTCATTGAGGCAGTTGCAGTTGTAGCCGTAAAAGCAGTAGTCATTGAGGAAGTTGCAGTTCCTGCTGCATCGGTCATTGTCATTGGAGGAGTTACAGTTAATGCTGTACTCGTGAGTTTCATGGCAGATGTTGCAGTGGTTGTTCCCAGAATTACTGTAAAAAGAGGAGAATGAGAGGATATACAAAAATAAAATAAAGAAAAAAATAACGTACCACAAAATTAAATCCGCAATTCAGTAGATTCACAATACGGTGAGCATTCTATCGGCTGCCTCGGACAGGTCAATTTCTAAATTTGGGGTCGACAGGCAGCGCATAGTGCCAGTGTACTATTGTGTGACAGTGATGCTTAAAAACTGTGAAGGCGAAAGCGGAGGAAAAAATCACTGAAATTTGTCTAAATTTAGCCAAGAAATATGTGGCAAATTCTCTCCATCCTAGACCCCCTGGTAAGCAGCATATGCAAGGCAGCGAAGCATATAAATTACATGCATGTACTAATAGTAGCACACGCAAGCGATGTTTACTTTTTCCTAAGAGGCATTGCAAATTTCGGCCTGTCCCCTGCAACTGATAAGTGGCGCATAGTATTTTGAATCTGCAGAATTAGATTGGTAAATCCATTTTCTTATTTTGATAATTGAATAAGCGTTGAGTTATTGGTTTTAGTACACTCTTGCACGCGGTATTTATAGATATTTTAATGGGGGGAAATCGTTATTATTTCTTTTATGTCACATATTTAGTAAGTATTGACATATTTATTCATCAAGTCAGTTATCATATTTTGGGGGTTGTTGGTCACTAACTCTAGCTTCATCTGGGTTGTATGACTAGTTTCCACAGCGCCATTTGCATGCACATGCTCTCTGTCAAATTGAAAGCGTTGAGAATTTTATTAAAAATGAGGGGATCAATTGGGAGTCTATTGTCCTTTTTTACATGTATTGCACTAAAAATTGTTGCGACAAGACCCAGCTCAATCCTTTCATAGCCGTTCACCTTGTTCAATTATGCACAATTCTTTGTGGAAGCAAAAACTCTAATTTTTTCATTGACTTTACAATTTCGTAGATGTTTTAAACTTACACTGGAAGGCTTTTGAGAGACCTCGAAAAGTAAGGGGGAATGCTTGTTCTTACCAGTATTTGTGGAGGTCGCTATCTCTGATGACGTAGCGGATACGGCCGTTGTACTTGGTGAAGTACTTGGCATCATTGAAGATGTAGCAGTTGCTGCAGTGCTCGGTGTCACTGAAGATGTTGCAGTTGTTGCCGTAGAACCCATCGTCATTGAAGATATAGCAGTTGCTGAAGTACCCATCGTCATTGAAGATGTAGCAGCTGCTGTAGTGCTCGGAACCACTGATGAAGTCGCCGTAGTACCTGCGGTGCTTGGCGCCATTGAGGACGTTGCAGTTGTTGCAGTAGTACTAGGATTTATTGTGTAAGTAGCAGTTGTTGCAGAGGTGCTTTGGGTCATCAAGGAAGTTGCTGTTGTTGCTGCAGTGCTTGGCGCCATTGACGACGTTACAGCTGCTGCTGTGGTACTAGGATTCATCGAGGAAGTAGCAGTTCCTGCAGAAGTGCTCGGGTCCATTAAAGATGTTGCAGTTGTTCCTGTAGTACCCATCGTCAATGAAGATGTCGCAGTTGCCATAGTGCTCGGGGCCACTGATGAAGTCGCCGTAGTACCTGCAGTGCTGGGCACCATCGAGGAAGTAGCAGTTCCTGCAGAAGTGCTGGGGTTCATTGAAGATGCCGCAGTTGTTACTGTAGTACCCATCGTCATTGAAGATGTAGCAGCGGCTGTAGTGCTCGGAACCACTGATGAAGTCGCCGTAGTACCTGCAGTGCTTGGCGCCATTGGCGACGTTGCAGCTGTTGCTGTAGTACTAGGATTTACTGAGGAAGTAGCACTTGTTAAGGAGGTGCTTTGGGTCATCAATGAGGTGACTGTTGTTGATGCAGTACTTGGCGCCATTGACGACGTTACAGCTGTTGCTGTAGTACTAGGATTCATCGAGGAAGTAGCAGTTCCTGCAGAAGTGCTCGGGTTCATTAAAGATGTTGCAGTTGTTCCTGTAGTACCCATCGTCAATGAAGATGTCGCAGTTGCCATAGTGCTCGGGGCCACTGATGAAGTCGCCGTAGTACCTGCAGTGCTGGGCACCATTGACGATGTTGCAGTTGATGCTGTAGTACTAGGATTCACTGTGGAAGAAGCAGTTCCTGCAGAAGTGCTCGGAATCATTGACGATGTAACAGCGGCTGTATTGCTCGGGGTCACTGATGAAGTAACGGTGGAACCTGCAGTGCTTGGTACCATTGAGGACGTTCCAGTTGTTGCAGTAGTACTAGGATTAAATGAGGAAGTGGCAGCTGTTGCAGAATTGCTCGGGGTCAGCAAAGAAATTGCTGTTGTAGCTGAAGTACCCATTGTCATTGAAGAGGTAGCAGTAGATGTAGTACTAGGCGTAATTGAAGATGTAGCTGTTGCAGTACTACTCGGAGTCATTGAGGAAATTAAAGTTGTGGCTGTAGTGCTGGGTGACATTGACGACACTGCAGTTGTTACTGAAGCACTAGGATTCATTGGAGAAGTATCAGTTGATACAGAACTGCTCGGGTTCACTGAGGAAGCTGCTGCTGTTGATGTAGTAGAAGGATTCATTGTAGATGATGGAGTTATTGTCGTTGTTATACTCATCGCCACTGAAGATGTAGCAGTTACTCTAGTACTAGGCGTCATTGAAGATGCACCAATCGGTGTAGTACCAGGATTTGTTGAGGAAGTAGCGGTTGCAGAAGTGCTTAGGGTCATCGGATAAGTTGCTGTTGTTTCTGAGGTACCCATTGTCATTAGAGAGGTAGCAGTCGCGATAGTACTAGTCGCCATTGAAGATGTAGAAATTGCTGTAGTAGTGGTAATCATTGAATAAATGGGAGTTGTTGCTGTAGTACTCGGAGTCATTGATGAAGTAGCAGTTGTTGCTGTAGTGCTTTGGGTTATTGAAGATGTAGCAGTGATTGCTGTAATACTAGGGGTCATTAAGGACGTTGCAGTTGTTATAATGTTCGAGGTGATTAAGGAAGTTGTAGTTGTAACTGTAGTACTAATAGTTATTGTCGTTGTTGATATTGCAGTACTAGGAGTAATGGAAGAAGTGACAGTATTTGTTGTACTGCTTGGGCTTATTGAGGATGTTGAAGTTTCTACTGCATTGGTCATTGTCATTGGAGAAGTTGCAGTTAACGCTGTACTCGTAAGTGTCATGGCAGATGTTGCAGTGGTTGTTCCCAGAATTACTGTAAAAATGGGAGAATGAGAGGATATACAAAAATAAAATAAAGAAAAAAAAACCTACCACAAAATTAAATCCGCAATTTAGTAGATTCACAATACGGTGCATATTTTATCGGCTGCGGTGGACAGGTCAAATTTTAAATTTCGGATTGACAGGCAGCGCATAGTGCCAGTGTACTGTAATGTGACAGTGATGCTTAAAAACTGGTAACTATAAGGCGAAAGCAGAGGAGGGAAATCACAAAAAAATGTCTTACTTTAGCCAAGAAATGTGCGGCAAATTCCTTTCCAATTCCCTGGACCCTGGTAAGCAGCATATGCAAGCCAGCGAAGCATACAAATTACATGCATGTACTAATTGTAGTACACGCAAGCGATGTTTACTTTTTCCTTTTAATAGAGGCATTGCAAATTTTGGCGTGTCCACTGCAACTGATAAGTGGTACACAGTATTTTGAATCTGCAGAATTAGACGAGCAAATCTTAATTCTTATTTTGATAATTGATAAGCGTTGGTTTGCAGGTGTTAGTACTCTCTTGCACGCGGTATTTGTAAATATATATTTCAATGGTATAAATCGGTGTTATTTATTTCATGTCACATATTTAGTAATTATTGAAATATTTATTTATTATGTCAATTATCATACTTGTTTGGTCATTAGTCACTGACTCTCGTTTCATTTGTGTTGTATGACTAGTTTTCACAGTGGCATTTGCGTGCTCATGCTCTCGGTCAAATTGAAAGCGTTAAGTATTTTATTCAAATTGAGGGGATCAATTGTGAGTCTATTATCCTTTTTACATGAATTGCACTAAAATTTGTTGCGACAAGAACTATCTAAATCCTATGGAATATTGCACATATTCAATGCATTTCATAGCCGTTCACAGTGTTCAATTATGCGTAATATCTTTGTGGAAGCAAAAGCTCACATTTGTTAATTGACATTACAATTTCATAGATGTTTTAATCTTATACTGGATAGCTTTTGATAGACCTCAAAAAGTAAGGGGGAAATACTCATTCTTACCAGTACTTGTGGATGTCGCTATCCCTGACGACGTACCAGATACGGCCATTGTACTTGGTTGAATACTTGGCATTATTGAAGAGGTAGCAGTTGCTGCAGTGTTCGGAATCATTGAGGAAATTACAGTTGTAGCTGTAGGAATAGGTGACATTGACGACATTGCAGTTATTGCTGAAGCACTAGGATTTATTGAGGAAGTAGCAGTTGCTCCAGAATTGCTTAGGGTCATCAAGGAAGTTGCTGCAGCTGTTGCTGTAGTACTAGGATTCATTGAGGAAGTAGCAATTCCTGCAGAAAAGCTTAGGGCCATTGACGAAGGTGCTGTTGTTGCGGTAGTACCCATCGTCATTGAAGATGTAGGAGCTACTGTAGTGCTCGGAACCACTGATGAAGTCTCCGTAGTACCTGCAGTGCTTGGCGCCATTGACGACGTTGCAGCTGTTGCTGCAATACTAGGATTAACTGAGGATGTAGCAATTGCTGCAGGGGTGCTTTGGGTCACCAAAGAAGTAGCAGTTGTTGCTGCAGTGCTTGGCGCAATTGACGATATTCCAGCAGTTGATGTAGTACTAGGATTCATCGAGGAAGTAGCAATTCCTGCAGAAGTGCTCGGGTTCATTGAAGATGCTGCAGTTGTTGCGGTAGTAACTACCGTCATTGAAGATGTAGCAGGTGCTGTAGTGCTCGGAACCACTGATGAAGTCGCCGTCGTACCGACTGTGCTGGGTGCCATTGAGGACGTTGCAGTTGTTGCAGTAGTACTAGGATTCATCGAGGAAGTAGAAATTCCTGCAGAAGTGCTCGGGTTCATTGAAGATGCTGCAGTTGTTGCGGTAGTAACTACCGTCATTGAAGATGTAGCAGGTGCTGTAGTGCTCGGAACCACTGATGAAGTCGCCGCCGTACCTACAGTGCTGGGTGCCATTGAGGACGTTGCAGTTGTTGCAGTAGTACTAGGATTCATCGAGGAAGTAGCAGTTCCTGCAGAAGTGCTCGGGTTCATTGAAGATGCTGCAGTTGTTGCAGTAGTAACTACCGTCATTGAAGATGTAGCAGGTGCTGTAGTGCTCTGAACCACTGATGAAGTCGCCGTCGTACCGACTGTGCTGGGTGCCATTGAGGACGTTGCAGTTGTTGCAGTAGTACTAGGATTTACTGAGGAAGTAGCAGTTGTTGCGGAGGTGCTTTGGGTCATAAGTGAAGATGCAGTTGTTGCTGCAGTGCTTGGTGCCATTGACGACGTTGCAGCTGTTGCAGTAGTACTAGGAATTACTGAGGAAGTAGCAGTTGTTGCAGGGGTGCTTTGGGTCATCAATGAAATTGCAGTTGTTGCTGCAGTGCTTGGGGCCATTGACGACGTTGCAGCTGTTATTGTAGTACTAGGAATAATCGAGGAAGTAGCAGTTCCTGCAGAAGTGCTCGGGTTCATTGAAGATGCTGCAGTTGTTGCGGTAGTACCCATTGTCATTGAAGATGTAGCAGCTGCTGTAGTGCTCGGAACCACTGATGAAGTCGCTGTAGTACTTGCAGTGCTAGGCGCCATTGACGACATTGCTGTAGTACTAGTATTCATCGAGGAAGTAGCAGTTCCTGCAGAAGTGCTCGGGTTCATTGAAGATGTTGCAGTTGTTGCGGTAGTACCCACCGTCATTGAAGATGTAGCAGCTGCTGTAGTGCTCGGAACCACTGATGAAGTCGCCGCCGTACCTACAGTGCTGGGTGCCATTGAGGACGTTGCAGTTGTTGCTGTAGTACTAGGATTCATCGAGGAAGTAGCAGTTCCGGCAGAAGTGCTCGGGTTCATTGAAGATGCTGCAGTTGTTGCGGTAGTACCCATCGCCATTGAAGATGTAGCAGCTACTGTAGTGCTCGGAACCACTGATGAAGTCGCCATAGTACTTCCAGTGCTTGGCGCCATTGACGACGTTGCAGCAGTTGCTGTAGTACTAGGATTCACCGAGGAAGTAGCAGTTCCGGCAGAAGTGCTCGGGTTCATTGAAGATGCTGCAATTGTTGCGGTAGTACCCATCGCCATTGAAGATGTAGCAGCTACTGTAGTGCTCGGAACCACTGATGAAGTCGCCATAGTACTTCCAGTGCTTGGCGCCATTGACGACGTTGCAGCAGTTGCTGTAGTACTAGGATTCATCGAGGAAGTAGCAGTTCCGGCAGAAGTGCTCGGGTTCATTGAAGATGCTGCAGTTGTTGCGGTAGTACCCATCGCCATTGAAGATGTAGCAGCTACTGTAGTGCTCGGAACCACTGATGAAGTCGCCATAGTACTTGCAGTGCTTGGCGCCATTGACGACGTTGCAGTTGTTGCAGTAGTACTAGGATTCATCGAGGAAGTAGCAGTTCCTGCAGAAGTGCTCGGGTTCATTGAAGATGCTGCAGTTGTTGCAGTAGTACCCACCGTCATTGAAGATGTAGCAGCTACTGTAGTGCTCGGAACCACTGATGAAGTTGCCGCCGTTCCTACAGTGCTGGGTGCAATTGAGGACGTTGCAGTTGTTGCAGTAGTACTAGGATTCGTCGAGGAAGTAGCAGTTCCTGCAGAAGTGCTCGGGTTCATTGAAGATGCTGCAGTTGTTGCGGTAGTACCCATTGTCATTGAAGATGTAGCAGCTGCTGTAGTGCTCGGAACCACTGATGAAGTCGCCGTAGTACTTGCAGTGCTAGGCGCCATTGACGACATTGCTGTAGTACTAGGATTCATCGAGGAAGTAGCAGTTCCTGCAGAAGTGCTCGGGTTCATTGAAGATGTTGCAGTTGTTGCGGTAGTACCCACCGTCATTGAAGATGTAGCAGCTGCTGTAGTGCTCGGAACCACTGATGAAGTCGCCGCCGTACCTACAGTGCTGGGTGCCATTGAGGACGTTGCAGTTGTTGCTGTAGTACTAGGATTCATCGAGGAAGTAGCAGTTCCTGCAGAAGTGCTCGGGTTCATTGAAGATGCTGCAGTTGTTGCGGTAGTACCCATCGCCATTGAAGATGTAGCAGCTACTGTAGTGCTCGGAACCACTGATGAAGTCGCCATAGTACTTCCAGTGCTTGGCGCCATTGACGACGTTGCAGCAGTTGCTGTAGTACTAGGATTCACCGAGGAAGTAGCAGTTCCGGCAGAAGTGCTCGGGTTCATTGAAGATGCTGCAGTTGTTGCGGTAGTACCCATCGCCATTGAAGATGTAGCAGCTACTGTAGTGCTCGGAACCACTGATGAAGTCGCCATAGTACTTGCAGTGCTTGGCGCCATTGACGACGTTGCAGCAGTTGCTGTAGTACTAGGATTCATCGAGGAAGTAGCAGTTCCGGCAGAAGTGCTCGGGTTCATTGAAGATGCTGCAGTTGTTGCGGTAGTACCCATCGCCATTGAAGATGTAGCAGCTACTGTAGTGCTCGGAACCACTGATGAAGTCGCCATAGTACTTGCAGTGCTTGGCGCCATTGACGACGTTGCAGTTGTTGCAGTAGTACTAGGATTCATCGAAGAAGTAGCAGTTCCTGCAGAAGTGCTCGGGTTCATTGAAGATGCTGCAGTTGTTGCAGTAGTACCCACCGTCATTGAAGATGTAGCAGCTACTGTAGTGCTCGGAACCACTGATGAAGTCGCCGTAGTACTTGCAGTGCTTGGCGCAATTGACGACGTTGCAGCAGTTGCTGTAGTACTAGGATTCATCGAGGAAGTAGCAGGTCCTGGAGAAGTGCTTGGGTTCATCGAAGATGCTGCAGTTGTACCCACCGTCATTGAGGATGTAGCAGCTACTGTAGTGCTCGGAACCACTGATGAAGTCGCCGCCGTACCTACAGTGCTGGGTGCCATTGAGGACGTTGCAGTTGTTGCAGTAGTACTAGGATTCATCGAGTTAGTAGCAGTTTCTGCAGAAGTGCTCGGGTTCATTGAAGATGCTGCAGTTGTTGCGGTAGTACCCACCATCATTGAAGATGTAGGAGCTACTGTAGTGCTCGGAACCACTGATGAAGTCACTGCCGTCCCTACAGTGCTGGGTGCCATTGACGAAGTTGCAGCAGTTGCTGTAGTACTAGGATTCATCGAGGAAGTAGCAGTTCCGGCAGAAGTGCTCGGGTTCATTGAAGATGTTGCAGTTGTTGCGGTAGTACCCACCGTCATTGAAGATGTAGCAGCTGCTGTAGTGCTCGGAACCACTGATGAAGTCGCCGCCGTACCTACAGTGCTGGGTGCCATTGAGGACGTTGCAGTTGTTGCTGTAGTACTAGGATTCATCGAGGAAGTAGCAGTTCCGGCAGAAGTGCTCGGGTTCATTGAAGATGCTGCAGTTGTTGCGGTAGTACCCATCGCCATTGAAGATGTAGCAGCTACTGTAGTGCTCGGAACCACTGATGAAGTCGCCATAGTACTTCCAGTGCTTGGCGCCATTGACGACGTTGCAGCAGTTGCTGTAGTACTAGGATTCATCGAGGAAGTAGCAGTTCCGGCAGAAGTGCTCGGGTTCATTGAAGATGCTGCAGTTGTTGCGGTTGTACCCACCGTCATTGAGGATGTAGCAGCTACTGTAGTGCTTGGAACCACTGATGAAGTCGCCGTAGTACTTGCAGTGCTTTGCGCCATTGACGACGTTGCAGCAGTTGCTGTAGTACTAGGATTCATCGAGGAAGTAGCAGTTCCTGCAGAAGTGCTCGGGTTCATTGAAGATGCTGCAGTTGTTGCGGTAGTACCCACCATCATTGAAGATGTAGGAGCTACTGTAGTGCTCGGAACCACTGATGAAGTCACTGCCGTCCCTACAGTGCTGGGTGCCATTGACGAAGTTGCAGCAGTTGCTGTAGTACTAGGATTCATCGAGGAAGTAGCAGTTCCGGCAGAAGTGCTCGGGTTCATTGAAGATGTTGCAGTTGTTGCGGTAGTACCCACCGTCATTGAAGATGTAGCAGCTGCTGTAGTGCTCGGAACCACTGATGAAGTCGCCGCCGTACCTACAGTGCTGGGTGCCATTGAGGACGTTGCAGTTGTTGCTGTAGTACTAGGATTCATCGAGGAAGTAGCAGTTCCGGCAGAAGTGCTCGGGTTCATTGAAGATGCTGCAGTTGTTGCGGTAGTACCCATCGCCATTGAAGATGTAGCAGCTACTGTAGTGCTCGGAACCACTGATGAAGTCGCCATAGTACTTCCAGTGCTTGGCGCCATTGACGACGTTGCAGCAGTTGCTGTAGTACTAGGATTCATCGAGGAAGTAGCAGTTCCGGCAGAAGTGCTCGGGTTCATTGAAGATGCTGCAGTTGTTGCGGTTGTACCCACCGTCATTGAGGATGTAGCAGCTATTGTAGTGCTTGGAACCACTGATGAAGTCGCCGTAGTACTTGCAGTGCTTTGCGCCATTGACGACGTTGCAGCAGTTGCTGTAGTACTAGGATTCATCGAGGAAGTAGCAGTTCCTGCAGAAATGCTCGGGTTCATTGAAGATGCTGCACTTGTTGCGGTAGTACCCGTTGTAATTGAAGATATAGAACCTACTGTAGTGCTCGGAACCACTGATGAAGACGCGGCCGTACCTACAGTGCTGGGTGCCATTGACGACGTTGCAGCAGTTCCTATAGTACTAGGATTCATCGAGGAAGTAGCAGGTCCTGGAGAAGTGCTTGGGTTCATCGAAGATGCTGCAGTTGTACCCACCGTCATTGAGGATGTAGCAGCTACTGTAGTGCTCGGAACCACTGATGAAGTCGCCGCCGTACCTACAGTGCTAGGTGCCATTGAGGACGTTGCAGTTGTTGCAGTAGTACTAGGATTCATCGAGTAAGTAGCAGTTTCTGCAGAAGTGCTCGGGTTCATTGAAGATGCTGCAGTTGTTGCGGTAGTACCCACCATCATTGAAGATGTAGGAGCTACTGTAGTGCTCGGAACCACTGATGAAGTCACTGCCGTCCCTACAGTGCTGGGTGCCATTGACGAAGTTGCAGCAGTTGCTGTAGTACTAGGATTCATCGAGGAAGTAGCAGTTCCTGCAGAAGTGCTCGGGTTCATTGAAGATGCTGCAGTTGTTGCGGTAGTACCCACCGTCATTGAAGATGTAGCAGCTGCTGTAGTGCTCGGAACCACTGATGAAGTCGCCGCCGTACCTACAGTGCTGGGTGCCATTGAGGACGTTGCAGTTGTTGCTGTAGTACTAGGATTCATCGAGGAAGTAGCAGTTCCGGCAGAAGTGCTCGGGTTCATTGAAGATGCTGCAGTTGTTGCGGTAGTACCCATCGCCATTGAAAATGTAGCAGCTACTGTAGTGCTCGGAACCACTGATGAAGTCGCCATAGTACTTCCAGTGCTTGGCGCCATTGACGACGTTGCAGCAGTTGCTGTAGTACTAGGATTCATCGAGGAAGTAGCAGTTCCGGCAGAAGTGCTCGGGTTCATTGAAGATGCTGCAGTTGTTGCGGTAGTACCCATCGCCATTGAAGATGTAGCAGCTACTGTAGTGCTCGGAACCACTGATGAAGACGCGGCCGTACCTACAGTGCTGGGCGCCATTGAGGACGTTGCAGTTGTTGCAGTAGTACTAGGATTCATCGAGTTAGTAGCAGTTTCTGCAGAAGTGCTCGGGTTCATTGAAGATGCTGCAGTTGTTGCGGTAGTACCCACCATCATTGAAGATGTAGGAGCTACTGTAGTGCTCGGAACCACTGATGAAGTCGCCGCCGTACCTACAGTGCTGGGTGCCATTGAGGACGTTGCAGTTGTTGCAGTAGTACTAGGATTCATCGAGGAAGTAGCAGTTCCGGCAGAAGTGCTCGGGTTCATTGAAGATGCTGCAGTTGTTGCGGTAGTACCCACCGTCATTGAAGATGTAGCAGCTGCTGTAGTGCTCGGAACCACTGATGAAGTCGCCGCCGTACCTACAGTGCTGGTGCCATTGAGGACGTTGCAGTTGTTGCTGTAGTACTAGGATTCATTGAGGAAGTAGCAGTTCCGGCAGAAGTGCTCGGGTTCATTGAAGATGCTGCAGTTGTTGCGGTAGTACCCATCGCCATTGAAAATGTAGCAGCTACTACTGTAGTGCTCGGAACCACTGATGAAGTCACCATAGCACTTCCAGTGCTTGGCGCCATTGACGACGTTCCAGCAGTTCCTATAGTACTAGGATTCATCGAGGAAGTAGCAGGTCCTGGAGAAGTGCTTGGGTTCATCGAAGGTGCTGCAGTTGTACCCACCGTCATTGAGGATGTAGCAGCTACTGTAGTGCTCGGAACCACTGATGAAGTCGGCGCCGTACCTACAGTGCTGGTGCCATTGAGGACGTTGCAGTTGTTGCAGTAGTACTAGGATTCATCGAGTTAGTAGCAGTTTCTGCAGAAGTGCTCGGGTTCATTGAAGATGCTGCAGTTGTTGCGGTAGTACCCACCATCATTGAAGATGTAGGAGCTACTGTAGTGCTCGGAACCACTGATGAAGTCGCCGCCGTACCTACAGTGCTGGGTGCCATTGAGGACGTTGCAGTTGTTGCAGTAGTACTAGGATTCATCGAGGAAGTAGCAGTTCCGGCAGAAGTGCTCGGGTTCATTGAAGATGCTGCAGTTGTTGCGGTAGTACCCATCGCCATTGAAGATATAGCAGCTACTGTAGTGCTCGGAACCACTGATGAAGTCGCCATAGTACTTCCAGTGCTTGGCGCCATTGACGACGTTGCAGCAGTTGCTGTAGTACTAGGATTCATCGAGGAAGTAGCAGTTCCGGCAGAAGTGCTCGGGTTCATTGAAGATGCTGCAGTTGTTGCGGTAGTACCCATCGCCATTGAAGATGTAGCAGCTACTGTAGTGCTCGGAACCACTGATGAAGTCGCCATAGTACTTCCAGTGCTTGGCGCCATTGACGACGTTGCAGCAGTTGCTGTAGTACTAGGATTCATCGAGGAAGTAGCAGTTCCGGCAGAAGTGCTCGGGTTCATTGAAGATGCTGCAGTTGTTGCGGTAGTACCCATCGCCATGGAAGATGTAGCAGCTACTGTAGTGCTCGGAACCACTGATGAAGTCGCCATAGTACTTCCAGTGCTTGGCGCCATTGACGACGTTGCAGCAGTTGCTGTAGTACTAGGATTCATCGAGGAAGTAGCAGTTCCTGCAGAAGTGCTCGGGTTCATTGAAGATGTTGCAGTTGTTGCGGTAGTACCCACCGTCATTGAAGATGTAGCAGCTGCTGTAGTGCTCGGAACCACTGATGAAGTCGCCGCCGTACCTACAGTGCTGGGTGCCATTGACGACGTTGCAGCAGTTGCTGTAGTACTAGGATTCATCGAGGAAGTAGCAGTTCCTGCAGAAGTGCTCGGGTTCATTGAAGATGCTGCAGTTGTTGCGGTAGTACCCATCGCCATTGAAGATATAGCAGCTACTGTAGTGCTCGGAACCACTGATGAAGTCGCCATAGTACTTCCAGCTTGCTTGGCCGATTGCGTTGCAGCAGTTGCTGTAGTACTAGGATTCATCGAGGAAGTAGCAGTTCCGGCAGAAGTGCTCGGGTTCATTGAAGATGCTGCAGTTGTTGCGGTAGTACCCATCGCCATTGAAGATGTAGCAGCTACTGTAGTGCTCGGAACCACTGATGAAGTCGCCATAGTACTTCCAGTGCTTGGCGCCATTGACGACGTTGCAGCAGTTGCTGTAGTACTAGGATTCATCGAGGAAGTAGCAGTTCCGGCAGAAGTGCTCGGGTTCATTGAAGATGCTGCAGTTGTTGCGGTAGTACCCATCGCCATGGAAGATGTAGCAGCTACTGTAGTGCTCGGAACCACTGATGAAGTCGCCATAGTACTTCCAGTGCTTGGCGCCATTGACGACGTTGCAGCAGTTGCTGTAGTACTAGGATTCATCGAGGAAGTAGCAGTTCCTGCAGAAGTGCTCGGGTTCATTGAAGATGCTGCAGTTGTTGCGCTAGTACCCACTGTCATAGAAGATGTAGCAGCTACTGTAGTGCTCGGCACCACTGATGAAGTCGCCGCCGTACCTACAGTGCTGGGTGCCATTGAGGACGTTGCAGTTGTTGCAGTAGTACTAGGATTCATCGAGGAAGTAGCAGTTCCTGCAGAAGTGCTCGGGTTCATTGAAGATCCTGCAGTTATTGTGGTTGTACCCATCGTCATTGAAGATGTAGAGCTACTGTAGTGCTCGGAACCACTGATGAAGTCGCCGTAGTACTTGCAGTGCTTGGCGCCATTGACGACGTTGCAGTTGTTGCAGTAGTACTAGGATTCATCGAAGAAGTAGCAGTTCCTGCAGAAGTGCTCGGGTTCATTGAAGATGCTGCAGTTGTTGCAGTAGTACCCACCGTCATTGAAGATGTAGCAGCTACTGTAGTGCTCGGAACCACTGATGAAGTTGCCGCCGTTCCTACAGTGCTGGGTGCCATTGAGGACGTTGCAGTTGTTGCAGTAGTACTAGGATTTGTCGAGGAAGTAGCAGTTCCTGCAGAAGTGCTCGGGTTCATTGAAGATGCTGCAGTTGTTGCGCTAGTACCCACTGTCATAGAAGATGTAGCAGCTACTGTAGTGCTCGGCACCACTGATGAAGTCGCCGCCGTACCTACAGTGCTGGGTGCCATTGAGGACGTTGCAGTTGTTGCAGTAGTACTAGGATTCATCGAGGAAGTAGCAGTTCCTGCAGAAGTGCTCGGGTTCATTGAAGATGCTGCAGTTGTTGCGGTAGTACCCATTGTCATTGAAGATGTAGCAGCTGCTGTAGTGCTCGGAACCACTGATGAAGTCGCCGTAGTACTTGCAGTGCTAGGCGCCATTGACGACATTGCAGTAGTACTAGGATTCATCGAAGAAGTAGCAGTCCCTGCAGAAGTGCTCGGGTTCATTGAAGATGCTGCAGTTGTTGCAGTAGTACCCACCGTCATTGAAGATGTAGCAGCTACTGTAGTGGTCGGAACCACTGATGAAGTTGCCGCCGTTCCTACAGTGCTGGGTGCCATTGAGGACGTTACAGCTGTTGCAGTAGTACTAGGATTTGTCGAGGAAGTAGCAGTTCCTGCAGAAGTGCTCGGGTTCATTGAAGATGCTGCAGTTGTTGCGGTTGTACCCACCGTCATTGAGGATGTAGCAGCTACTGTAGTGCTTGGAACCACTGATGAAGTCGCCGTAGTACTTGCAGTGCTTTGCGCCATTGACGACGTTGCAGCAGTTGCAGTAGTACTAGGATTTGTCGAGGAAGTAGCAGTTCCTGCAGAAATGCTCGGGTTCATTGAAGATGCTGCACTTGTTGCGGTAGTACCCGTCGTCATTGAAGATATAGAACCTACTGTAGTGCTCAGAACCACTGATGAAGACGCGGCCGTACCTACAGTGCTGGGTGCCATTGACGACGTTGCAGCAGTTCCTATAGTACTAGGATTCATCGAGGAAGTAGCAGTTCCTGGAGAAGTGCTTGGGTTCATCGAAGATGCTGCAGTTGTACCCACCGTCATTGAGGATGTAGCAGCTACTGTAGTGCTCGGAACCACTGATGAAGTCGCCGCCGTACCTACAGTGCTGGGTGCCATTGAGGACGTTGCAGTTGTTGCAGTAGTACTAGGATTCATTGAGTTAGTAGCAGTTTCTGCAGAAGTGCTCGGGTTCATTGAAGATGCTGCAGTTGTTGCGGTAGTACCCACCGTCATTGAAGATGTAGCAGCTATTGTAGTGCTTGGCACCACTGATGAAGTCGCCGCGTGTACCTACAGTGCTGGGTGCCGCCGTTGAGGACGTTACACAGTTCCTGCTAGTAGTACTAGGATTCATCGAGAAGTAGCAGTGAGCCGTTTCCTGCAGAAGTTGCTCGGGTCCATTGAAGATCCTGCAGTTATTGTGGTTGTACCATCGTCATTGAAGATGTAGCAGTCTATCGTGTCAGTGCTATGACGTAGAACCATACGCGTATTGCCTGTGAAGTGCTCGGAACCTGTAGTACTAGGTCATCGACGTGTTCTTGCAGTGCTTGTTCCATTGACACGTTGCAGCAGTTGCTGTGTAGTACTGAATTCATGGAAGAAGTAGCAGCACTCCTGAGAAGTGCTGGGGTTCATTGATGATGCTGCAGTTGTTGCGGTTGTACCCACAGTCATTGAAGAGGATGTAGCAGCTTCTGTAGTATGCTGGAAACCACTGATGAAGTCACTGCCCGTCTCCTACAGTGCTGGGTGCCATTGCAGACGAGTTTCGCAGTTGCTGTAGTACTAGTGATTTATCGAGGAAGTAGCAGTTCCTGCAGAAGTGCTGCGTGTTCTCATTGAAGATGCTGCAGTTGTTGCAGTGTTGTTGAGATTAGCCCCACAGTCATTGAAGATGTGTAGGAGTACTATTGTAGTGCTCGGTATTCAGCACCGCTGAGAAGTCACTGAAGCCTACCTACAGTGCTGGGTGCCATTGACGAAGTTGCAGTTGTTGCAGTAGCAGTAACTAGTACTATAGGATTCATTGAGGAAGTAGCAGTTCCTGCAGAAGTGCTTGGGTTCATGCATCAGTTGGATTGCAGTGTTGCAGTATGTAGTATTGATAGCAAGTACTGCATTCTACAGTGCTCGGATCTACACAGTGAGATGGCAGTCCGAGACCCGTACATTGAAGTGCTAGTGCTTACTGTAGTGCGACGTGCAGTGAGTCTGCCGTATACTGCGAGTTGGTTGCATTGACGAGTTGCAGGCATTGCTGAGGTACTAGGATTCACGAGGAAGTATCAGTTCTGCAGGGCTCTGGGTTCATTGAAGATGCTGCAGTTGTTGCGTTGTACCCACCGTCATTGAAGATGTAGTCATTGCTGTACTACCAGGCGTCATTGAAGATGTAGCGGCTGCTGTAGTACTAGAAATCATTGAAGATGTAGCAGCTATTGCTGTAGTATTAGGATTCATTGAGGATGTTAAAGTTATTGCTGTAGTGCTAGGAGTTATTGAGGTAGCAGTTGCTGCAGAAGTGCTTATGGTCATCGAAGAAGTTGCTGTTGTTGCTGAAGTACCCATCATCATTGAAGATGTAGCAGCTGCTATAGTGCTCGGGGCCACTGATGAAGTCGCTGCAGTACCTGCAGTGCTTTGGTTCATTGAAGATGTTGTGCAGTTGTTGCTGTAGTACCCATCGTCATTAAAGATGAAGCGGTTGCTACAGGACTCGCTGTCATTGAAGATGTAGCAGTTGAAATAGTACTAGGAGATATTGATGATGCAAAAAGTGTTGCGGTGGTACTGGGGTTGATAGAAGACGCAGCAGTCGTTTCTGTAGTACTTAGACTTACTGAAGTTGTTGCTGCATTACTCGCTGTCATTGACGAAGTTCCAGTTGTTGCTGTAGAAACTCGTGGTCATGTAGATGAAGTGGTTGTTACCACAGTATTTGTTGTTGTTGTTTGAGTTAACGTCTTTGACACTGTAATGATACGAAGAAGAAAGAAGTCTATATAAATATCATGTCTATTTTATTCTAAGTAATACAATTTTTGATTTCAAAAATGTTTTGATCCTATTTTACATTTCGTATGTAATTTTTTGGCCCAGAAACAAAAAAAATACACACACATAAAAATATATATATATAAATATATATATATATATTATATATATGTGAATGTAATAAATGAATATCTATGCACCTGAGCAAATTTTAGGAATAACTTATAGTAATTTTTTAGTAATATGTTGTTTATCATATTCTTAACGCTACAGCAAATCCTTACCAAGTGATCTTTAATTCTGAAATAATCCGTAAATTTTCAAGGAATATCATTCTGAAAATTAAGTTTTCAAATACACATGTAATTCATTCATGCCTCATACAACGTCTCTAATAATAATGTCCACTTGTTTTATGATTTGATTGTATTCTATGTAAAAAATAATAATAAAAAAAAATTCAAAGCGTATTTAAAAGGAAAAAAAACGTACAACTATACTAATTGTTTAAACATGCATCATTCGCTTACCCGTTCAGTAATAACAAGGATGATAAAAAAATAAAACGCCACCATCGAGGTTCGCCTTCCATCGAAGTTGGTTTTCTCAAAGCCATCCTATTTTATCTGTTGAATAAGCAAATAAAAGAAATTAATTAGTACATCAAGGAATGATGTGTGAGAGGGAAATGAACACAAAAAAATATATGACCATCGATATGAAAAAGATGGATAGAGCCAAAAGCGCCTTTTGTGGCCAGTACTTCAAAATGTCATCTCTCCTCTTTTCTCTCTATTACATGTCTATTTCTCACAAGTGCGTGCTACTTACTTGTTGGCTGTTGGCTTTGGCCCATCATCCTTACCTAAAAATGTGCCAGGAATACCTTACCGTAGCTTCAGCTTCATCGGTTTGTGCGGTATTTTACAACCAGCTCTATCCAGATATTTGATATCGATGGGTTATTATTTTGTGTGGTACACTCGCACAGCCTATATGGATTTCGAACCATCAATACTTATTGTCATTTTATATATTACTGTTATTCGAGTTTTTGTGACCATTAAAGGAGAAAAATACAATAATCAATACGAAAATACCCAGCCCCCCCCCCCCATTTAAAGAAGAAAGTCGATAAATTTTTCTGCAATTTAAAGTGATTGGTTAACATTGGTTCGACTTTAAAAAAATCTGAGCTAGAAGGTCACACTTGTCACCTGTGTATGTGATATGTTACAAAGTGAAGCCCAGAAAAAAATAAAAATTGCGTTCGAAAATAATTATTTAGTGCTTCAAAAATTGAAATACAAAGTGACCGGAAGCACCAACTTAATTTCATCCCTTGCAATTATGTGTAGTTATTTAGGCGTCTATAAGACGCCTATTTACAAAATCGGGGTTTGCCTTGCAGTTTTAGCTTTTCATTCTCAATAATGGTTGTTTTCAGGGTTTATTAGTTCTAATACATGCACTTGTACACATGTTTTCATCTTGGTTTGAGAATTTTTTAAATCGGCTGCTCTGAAAGTTAAACAATACCTTTAACAGGCCATGTCAATAAAAAGGAAAAAGTTTTATTATATAACATTTGTAAGGTTTAAAACACCAACATGCATCATTCTATAACTTTACGCAATTCATGTAAGATCTTCTTTATTTTTTTTCGAGAAATAAGGGTTGGAGGGATGATAGGTAAAGTTCTAGAACTACTTTTTTAAATTTCTCCTTCTTTCCCCTCAAATCTTGTTCTACTTGCTATTGTTCGTCTTTTACTTTCTTTGAATCATTTTCCTTCTATTCCTTTCCCATTTTCTTCCTGGTTCATTTTAACAGGACTCGGTGTTTCTTGTGCAAATGAATGAAAATGGCGTGGATATTGAACCAACTGGTTAGCCTATGAGACGAATTGGTCATAGACGAAATGGTAATTAGACGAACTGTTGGTGGACGGAATGGCATTAGACTAAATGAAAGCAGACCATGTGGTGAGCAGACGAATTGGCAATTTACCAAATAACGGATCATGACGTCGAAGTAAGATTTAAAATCAATGCCTTTAAATGCCTCTCGTTTGTTCTAACTCGTGCAACCACTTGGACACACCCAATAGGGAATTATGACCACAGGGCAAGTCAAGCGATGCGACGGTGCAAACGCAAAACTATGTCCGCTCAGCGTAGTTCAGTAGTAATCGGAGCAGTTGAAAGGCAATAGAAAGTTTTCGCAATTACTCCGTACCCCTCTCTCTGCAACGCACCATTTTTTTTTAATGCAAGTCAAATCAAACTATTACTAATGAAAATACTACCAACATGATTATATAGCGCATATCACTGTCAAATGGGTCCCTATGCGCTTTTTGAAGAAGACAAAGCAAAAGAAAATATAGAAATTTGCTGGCAATCGTGGCACTAACTTTTTTTTAATATGTATGATTTCCAGGTGGATTTAAACTTGAGAGTAGAAGAGTTCTTTACACATGAATGGGTGGAATTTTCAAAGTGAAGAGAAAGCATGCAGTGAGCAAAGGGTCGTCCTCCATAAAACTGGGTCTGAACACTAAATAAATTTAAAATATCGTTCTAAAATTTTGAGATGGTAGATGCATTACCATGGTGGTAAAAATAGAGGAGAGAGACAACTACTAGGACATTATTTAGAAACAAACCTGTCATATCCTTTGGCATAATATTATAATTTGGAACTCACTTAACAAGCTGTGAGAAATAAGCCTACAATTCATAGTTTAAAGAGATCAAGAAGAAATATAGAAAGTATACTGAACACATAATAGTTATACTGAACATATGGTTATTGATCAGCAGTTAAAATGGGACAAACATATTGAATACTTAACAGTAAAAACGAGCAAAGAAGTTTTTTCGGCCGCCTTCGACACAGTTTTTACAAGGCTTGATTCAAATTTATCTATACCAATTAACTATTCTTCCTATTTTGGACAATGCTGATGTAGTGTACGATTGTAACGAAGGATGTTTAACTAAATTGCACAAATTTGCAACACGGAGCTTGACGAATAATACTTTTGATAAGTCCATTTAAACCGATATCGAATTGTGATATTCACCAAATAGTAAACTGGGAATCCATGATATGTCGTTGACAAAAACATTTTAACTCCATGGTTTTGAAAATAATTCATGATATCAATGCCTCTTACTTAAAAGAATATTTTGATACTATTTATCACAACTATTCTTTACGCTCAACTGGAAACTGATCTTTACCTAATGACCTATGCATGTACTGAATCGTGTCGTCGAATGATACCGTGGGGCCTCGCAGTTCAATTATTTATCCCCTTTTATATATAAAAAAATCATCTTCTTATTATAATACATTTTTGAGGACACTTAATGATCAAATCCCAAAAACTATTTTCCTTTAAACCAAAGATGAAAAATATGATTTTGGGGTACTTTTGGGGTGGGGTTAGGTGCTAGGTTTCTACTGTAGGTCGGGGTGCACGGGTTTGCTGTTCTTTCTCCCTTTAACTGATGATGCTTTGTATTTGAAGAGCTCACTTGCAAAGGGGTTAGGTCAATTTTTCATTAAATTTGATTTTTATGTCTTAATGTATAGACTATTAATAGCTCTATAAGATGATACCAAAGAAAAGTTGAAATTTCTATTAAAAAGTGCACTAAAATGGCAAAGAAAAAACACTTTTTTTCTTCAAGAGGGTTTAGGTCCATTGCAGTTTAGTTGCAAAAGGAGATAGGTTCACATATATTTTTTTTTGGAAAAGAATATCTTAAAAAATATGAAGACAGGTGAATTTCTCCTATATCCAATATCCAATCATATGTTCTCATGGTAGGGTATCATGAAAATTCAGTTTCGCATAAGAATAATGCAATATGGGAGAATTAAAAAAAAATGGTTTTCTTGGAGTGAACCTAACCCCCTTTTGCAACTAAACTCTTTTGAAGAACTCATTTGTCAAAATTGGTTAGGTTCATTTTTTTTTAATAAATTTTATCGTTTTCTATCTCTAAACCTCGACATTTTTAATCACTCTGGTGTTACCAAAGAAAAATTGAAATTCAAATGAAAACGTGAATGAAAGTGGCAAAGAAAAATCAATTTTTTAATCAAAAGAGATTGGATTATTTTCAGTTTACTGAAATTATTGCAATAAGAGAGAATAAAAACATGGTTTTTCTCGGAATGGTCTAAAGTGGACCCAACCTCTTTTGCAACTAAACTCTTCATTTATACAAATTTGTTAATTAATTTTTTTTTGTAATATGAATTTCACCTTGTTTATTTAATATAGCTTGACCCCTCGGCAGAACAGTTGTGATGTAATAGCGCAGCTGATTAGGGTGATGCATTCAATGTTTATTTTCTCATGTGTTATGTTGCAGTTTTATATGCATTGTTATATTGGTAAATCAAATCAAAGCATTAAAGTAATTTCATTAATCGTGATAGAACTCCTATTATGCTTTATGTTTAGCATATTGTGAGGTTCTACTATTCTTCTATATTCTTATTCACCCCCCCACCTTATTCTGTATCTATCTCTTTTCATTCTATCTACCTGTGCAGTTTTGTGTTTTATTTGTTATTCTTTTGTTTATTTTTTTCCTTTCACTCGTTTGTTTGGTCCTTTGTTTTATTATTTGTGTTATAAATGTACTTTATCCCACGTTGTAGTTTTTTTGTTATGTCTTGTTCGTGTATAGTTTTTGTCATGCTTTGCTCTTGTACCGTTCTGTTATGTCCTGTTCTTGTAACGTTTTGTTTCTTGTGTCCGTCTCACATATTTGTCATACTTTGTAATATTGTTCAGCCTTGTTTATCTTTTACCCGGGAGAATAGGAAAATAGATTTATATTTTTCAATGATTTATGTTTAACTTCAACCATAAAGATATGATGTAGTTGTACAAATATTGTACATAATTGAAACTTCGTAACTTGTATTATGCCTAATGTATCTCAATTTGTTGAAGGAAACCTTAATCAAAGGTCAGGCCAACCTCAGAAAAATGATGATTTGAATCAATAGAGGAAAAATCAGACATGCACAATGCTGAAAATTTCATCAAAATCGGATGTAAAATAAGAAAGTTTTGACATTTCAAAGTTTCGCTTATTTTTTACAAAATAGTTATATGAACGAGCCAGTTACATCCAAATGAGAGAGTCAATGATGTCACTCACGCACTCACTATTTCTTTTGTTTTTTATTGTTTGAATTATACAATATTTCAATTTTTACGAATTTGATGATTAGGACCTCCTTGCCTGAAGCAAAAAATGTTAAGATAATGGAATTCCACAAGTGCAGAGAGGAATGAAACTTCATTTTACATGGCAAGACGAGAAAATCCAAATATTTCATATAAAAAAAATACAAAAGAATAGTGAGTGAGCGATGTCATCAGCTCCCTAATTTGCATTACCGACCGGGATGTGCATATGACTGTTTTGTGAAATGAAGCGAAACTTTAAAATGTCATAACTTTCTTATTTTACATCCGATTTTTATGAAACTTTCAGTGTTATGGTTGTTGAATTTTTCTCTTTTTATTAAAATCAAGTTTTTTGTTGGGGGTGGACTTGTCCTTTAACAAGCTTTGCTTTTCACTGTTCACTTTCCATTTCATTTTATTATGCTATTATAATTCGCTTTATATTGTAATTTTGTTTAAAGTTTTCGATTGAAATAAATTCGCTATCACTCGATATACGAATAGCTTCCAATTTCCAAACAGGTACAAAAAGAACACGCAAGTGCCCTGTAGCAAGGGGTGGCGACCTGCGATGCCGCTAATTTCTTGCGAAAACTGAAAAAACTGATTGTCTTGAAAATATATAGTTTGAATATTTCCATTTTTATTTGAGAACAAAACATACATTGAACACATGGCGAAATATACTTTAACAGCTTATTGTGTCCTTGAATTGGGCGAATTATTGAATGATAAAATGTAATTAAGCAAGTGATATGACATTTTTTTAAAATATTTTTGTAATCACACACACTTCATGTTTAGTTTCTAGGAATATATTAATAAATGATGCTATTTTTTAGAACTGCGGCCCAACGCGGCCAGTCGAGTAATTTCAAATCATATCAAAAATATATTAAAACATTTATTTTTTTTTGTATCCTATAAAAGTGAGCAATGTCTCTGCTCATGTTTGTCCAACCAGAGGTAGCGTAAAGTAATTATCATTGCAAAAGCATGTTTCATTTTGCAATTCGCTTGTAAGTCTGAAAGTAAGGCAGGATTTTCTGGTCTACAATCTGCAAAAATATGCAATTAAACACATGTGTAATAATACTTTATCATTGCGGCATCAAAGTGGATTTAAAGGGAAAGTGTTGGATTGTTCTCCATGTCCCAAAACTCAATGACTTAACTAAAAATTCAATAATATATTCAACAATATCAAATTTAAAAATTGAGCAATGGGTTGGCTCGAATGAATATCTGATATGCCTGTCAATTATAGTTAGGCCCGTGAAACCCAACGAAATGTTATTCCTCTAAATTATTCCGTTCAAAAGTTACAGCATTTTGATTCAGAGGGTACTTACTTTTGTGTGCGTATATTTTGTCCAGATCATTGAGATTTACCAAGTAGAGATAGAAAACGGAGATCTTGGGAAGTATTCGTCCTCAGGTAGTATGGCAAATTTACTGTGTTCCCAAAGGTTTCGTTATCATGGTTATAGTCGGAATAAAAACACAATTACCGGACCAACCGTGGGATATAATTTAGACACGGATGGAGAGTGTCGGACCTCGAAACGCTTGCAATCGTCCAGAAGGGTCAGCGGTAGAATTGGTGGACTCTTCCATTCATTTCAGCAAAAATATGATAAGCGAGAAAAACTATAAAAAAAAAGGAATCTCTGATATGGCAAGATGTGCAATAGACCAGTTTGAAGTTAAGGTGACTAGAATAGCACACCAAGGAACACTCTGAGAAGGTATTTGTTACATTTTTACTTTGGACGCATTACCATGATCTTGTCAGAACAATGTACTTGGCCAACTGTCGCGAGTGGACGCATTGTTATTTTTTTTATGTGGATCTGATGAAAAACACAATTCAAAAGAATAAATGAACAATCAAGACATTAAAGATGGTGCTTATCTCATCAAACCACCATGTCACTTCAGTACAAATGACCTTCTTCTGATGATGCTCAGAAAGGAACGCCGAATTGAGGCATTCCACATGCTACTGCGCCCATCATTCGTGACCCCGGGAAGCAGGGGTGACGGGGGCACTTAATCGCCCCCCAAGATTTTCGTGGGGTATGCGTGTATTATTCTTCATAGGCAGCACCCCCTGGAAATTGGTAGGTGGGGGGACAATGGAGAAAAATATACGAGCTGGCCTCCCTTTTGGAGTGGAGCTCTTCTTATTTTGTGCTTGTCAAATTTCTTGGGACCGAAATGGCCTTCATTTTTGTAGTGAGGGGGGGGGGAATTTACATCACCCCCCCCCCCCTCTTGAAAAAAATCCCAGGCCCCTGCCACCATTAATTTTTTTTCCGGAACCGTCGATACATCACCAGGTACGCGGTTCTGAAATAGCGGAACATTTTAGTTGCATGTCAGACCGAGATTGCTATTAAAAACCGTGGATTCGTGTATAAACTTAATGCAAATATCGTTCTGAGCCAACGTTCATAAATGTACTATTGTCACTACTTTCAAAGATTGAACTCAATTAATTTCATCTTGTTTATGGCCAAAATATAATTGCAGACGAATTTCACGAAGAGCAATAAAAAACCCACAGAAACATATAACAACTATAAAACAACTATAAAACAACTATATCCATTCAGTTTACCTTAAGACAAAATGAGATATCAAACTTGTCAAAAAGTAGGTCTAATTTTGACCAGAATCCTTAAAAAGGGTCTTTAAATAAAAAACAAAAATATCAGATTAGAGCAAATCAATTAATCAGAGCAAATTTTGAATTCTACGCCATGCCATGGGTAACGTGTGTGCCGAGTTTCATCGGGATGAACGGCCGAAAAGCACCCTAAACCCGTATTTTCCATATTCTGAAAATGCACCCCTTAACAAGTATTGTCATGTGAATCCTACCCTTAACAAGTATTGGAAACAAAACGATACTCTTGGCAAGTATTCCCTGAAATGAACTATTAAGCAAGTACAGCAATATTTTATTATTATATCACAGGTCCGTCGGTCGTCGGTTTTACCTTAAAACATAATTTTGTTAGGTACGGCCCCACCTTCCACATCAGTTTAATCTTGTTTAATCATCCCCGCAAATTTGACCCTAAGCACGTAACTTTCCTAGCGAAATAAATACCCTTTTTTTATTATTTTTGTGTTTTTGACACCCTTATCACGTTACGTACGTAACGTGCCCTATCTTGAAAAAGGCTTCCTTTTTACATTTTTTTTATGATCGCGCATGGTATCCACTCGTCAATGTAAGTGCCCCCCCCCCCCCCCGGCCACGCGGGCCTGGCGCTGGTAAAAGCAGCACCAAAACAGCACGCGCCAGTGTCTGAAAATTTTACGACTTGTCCGGATCAACGAGTTACCCCGGCAAGCTACTAATGGCGGTATAGCCCAGACTTAACGATTAACGGTATTGTGTCTTATTTTGGGGACACACCCAATACCCTTTCCAAATTCTTGTCTGAACCCAATCCACCCTCCCCCTTCATTTCTCCCCAAGGGTATCTTGCAGAGACCAGTGAAGCGGACACTCCATTCCCTGCTGCGAGCATTCTGCAAGCCGCTATGAGCATGGGGAGCCTAGATTGGGTGTTTTTTTACACATTGTTGGTATGTTTTGCATGACTAATAAATCAAAGGAATGAATAGCTGTATTTACGTACATAAACTTCCTCTTCTTTTTTTTTCGGGTGGGGGTGCCAGTGCTGTTCTTCCTCTTCTTTTTACTTTTGTTCATATATTTTTGTTCATTTTCTTCTTCTTCTTCTTCTACTACTACTACTACTACTACTTTTCTTCTTTTTTTTCTTCTCCTCCTCCTTATTCTTCTTCTTCTTCCCTTTTTTCATTCTTTCTTTATTTCCTTCTTCTTCTCTCTTTTTGTCTCCTTCTTTCTCCTGTGGCTCTTCTTGCCTAGCCCTGTTCTTATGATTACTTTATATGCAAACATGATTTATTAAAGGCATTTAGTGTAGCAATCTCTACTGTTTCAATTAAATTCGAATCTTTGAAAATGGTTCATTCCACAGCAGGCCATAGAGCAATGTGCACATGCGTTGCAATTGCACATTTATAACATTGAAACATTAAAACCTTAAAATCTGGGACATCATATTCACACTTAGAATAAAATACTTACTCATGGTAATTGTGTGATATCTAAGTTTAAAAGAGCGCAGAGATGACAGGAATTTGCATTTATTAAATTCTGGAACATTTAAATAAAAAGAAATAAAAATACCGAAAAGAAAATACGAAAACTATATACAAGATTTTTTTATTGCAAAAAAGGTTAGATCCACTTTTCACCATTTCCGAGAAAATCCTGTTTTTTTATTCTCCTCATATTGCAATATTTATTATGGACTGTTCAAAGTGATCTGCCTAAAAAACAGAGTTTCGAGATCTCTTGTTATCTTTACACTGTGTAACCTTACATGCGTATTTGTGTAAAACTACAGAAAATTGGTATTTGGCGTATGTAACCTAACAAATTTATTCCCCTCTTTTTAAACAGATCTGTTCGGTAAATTTGTAGGAAAAAATGAAAAGCAAAGTTCCTGTTATAACAATTCACAGAATAGTTTGGTTATTTCTTCTTGTGAAATCTGTTTTTAATTGTTCTTCTGTAGAATATTCTGTTATTTTAACAGTGTGCGAACTAAATTGTCATGATAAACTACCCTACCATGTTAACATGAAATTGGCTAAAACAGAAATCTACCAGTCTTCATATTCTTTAATTATTTTTTTTTAGTACCATTATGGATCTGCCCGCTTTTGTATACAAACTATATTGGATCCAACCGCTTTTGATAAAAAAGGGATTTTTCTTTGCCGTTTTCATCCAGGTCTTATTTGGAATTTCAACTTTCCTTTCCTGTCATTAAAGCGACTAAAGATCTAAACATTGAGAAAAAAATCAAATTCTCTGAAAAATTGATCTAAGCACAAATGAGCACTTCAGAAGAGTTAATTTTCAAAAGGGGTCAGATCCACTTTAGACCATTCCAAGAGAGAACGTTATATATATATATATTGTTCTCTTCATCCATTTCTTTACACAATATATATATATTCCTATATTACAATGTTCTTACGCGAAACCAAATTGTTATGATATCCTGCCATGTAAATATAATATTTGGTATGAAATAAATCTTCTTCCTACTTAAAAGAAATCCAAGAAATTACAATTGTGGATCTAGGCCGTTTTGCAAAAATTCGGTTCACTCTTTTAGGAGAATTTCAACTTTTTGGTATCATCTTATAAAGCTACTCAAAATATATTCATAAAAAATCAAATTTGATGAAAAATGGATCACACCCCTATATATATATATAATATCCTTGAATTTTTTTTTCAATTGTACGCTCCTTAGCAAATTTTTGGACTTACCTTTTCTTAATCATTGACAATATCGACCGGAGATATCTAAGCAATCACAAAACGTTACAGTTATTTTCCTTGGTTCATATTTAATCCATGATGTAAATGTATCCAATATTGAAAAGGTGTCTGAAAAAAATATATAAAATTATTTCCACCATTAATGGAAATCGTCAAATGTGAGTACGTTTCAGAATGGAATGGCCGTCTTTGCAAGTGCCTTTGTGATTTTAATGTCTGTATTCCACTGTCTGGTGGTATCATTCGATTTCTTTTTCTCGTTTCCTTATTAATAGTAACTAATCACATTATGCGGTGCACTTGATTCCATGAAGGCGTACATTTCAAACTCGCTTCATGGGTTGCCAACATACCGCACCACCTTCCTTTAGCGTAGATGCTCAACAAAAGTTAACTCACAGCGCGAATCTTAGAGTCCGGCTGCTCATCCAAAAAAAAAAAGAAAGAATCGTTCCCATTTCATACTGTCATGAAATAGCACAAATGAAATTCACGCCGGCAGCGATAATGGGCCATTTGTGGCTTTTCAACCGTGCAATCAAAGCATTCATGACCCCCGTTATATTTATTTTGCGTGGGTCACGCCCAATGGAAGTTTCTCTTATTGATGTTACAATAATAATGATGATTTCAAGGGTGAATATTTCAGGGTATATGCAGTGTGTCGTTACAGAAATGAAAACTTACCTGATTTCCAATTGCTTTCTTTTTTATACCTCAGTCACATTTCTCACGGGCGGCCGTACGTACGGCTAATCGAAAATGGCAATTTTATTTCATTTTTTGTATCAACTACACATAGGAGGTTTGAATGAAAATGAATAAAACTGCTGTTTTTTTAAAAGACGTAGGGCAGCCGTAGGGGAAATGTGACTGCAGTATTATTCCTTTAATACAGGTCAATTATATTTCCCTTTATCTCTTATAATGTGTATTTTTTTATTATTCATTTTCCAACACATGGGCTGGATAGCCCTCTTCAGCCTAACGGCTGTTCTTCTGAGGGGTCCAGATTTCCATAGTAATCACGAAGCAAACAATCCGTCATAAGTAAAATTTTATGAACACGCTATAGCAAACTAAATCTTTCATGTTCTCAAAATCTTAACTATTGTGTTGCCGTTTGGGGAACTTGCGATCGAACGAATCTAGACAAATTATTTAAATTTGAGAAAAACGCCCCTCGCAACTTGCATGGGATGCCTTTATCATACCTACTCTGCGCGCCCTACTGCTTAGAAAACTTAGGTCTCTTGCTATTTTTTATTTGTTCTATTTCTCTATTGCTCTACTCGGTTTTGTTTATTTTCAGAATAATTACCTCTTAATGTCCATGACATGTTTTCTCTCAATCATTATTTCTACCATCACGATCTCCCCTTTTAAAGATTTGTTTCACTTAAGGCCTGTTTTACTGATAACGTGATGAATTACACAATTTCCCTGTTTTTGGAACTCGACCCCTTAATATATGACTGATGTTAGTTGATTCCTTAAACAACAAAAATAGATATTGAAGCGGCTTCTTCATCTGAAGCATGCGTAATCATTTTTTTTTAATTGTCATTTCTTGTTCTTTTGTCTCGATTTACTTTGCTTATATTATGTATTTTGTCCTGTCATTCTTTACGTTGTATTTTACAAACTTTGAGAACTGCACATGTACAAGGCATTTCGGTTTTTATTAAGTTCCTCATTTTATTATATGCACTGAATAACACAGAACTGAACAAAACAAAACGATACAAATAAAGTCTTAATAAGTGCAAAGTAAATAAAGAGTAACGAAAAGGATAGAACAGAAGGGTAACAATAAAACAACGAACGGGCGGGATAATGAACTAAACGAGATACATGGGCCTGAAGAAGCCCCATGGACGAAAGGCAGCCAACGATTCAAAGCTACTTCTGGCGTCCATGCCTGAATGCTTTTACGTCTACATAGAACATGATGCGCTGCAACATACGTTGTGCGATGGGCCCTCTTTCTTCAACATTTGTAATAAAATGCTCATTGAACTAATGAACCATAAACTACAGACATTTGAAGTATGTCATTTGTGTCAGCTTTGAAAACCAGCCATGCACTGACTGATCCATTTCTTGCAATTTTTTTTTTACTGACATTGCTATTGTTTAAAGCTTTTAACCATCCATGCATGACTGTTCACATGAAAATGTCATGTCATACTGGAAGAGGAATATTGTCTGGTCGTGTTGACATACAATAATTTGACTTTAATCAAATATCTATATGCAATATTTTAACTTTTATAAGTGTCCAAGAACTTTCTTTTTGCTGAGTGTATATATATATATATATACACACACACACACATATATATATTTATAGATATATATAGTATATATAGAGTGGTTTGATTTAAATCTAAATTGAATAATAATGGAATGAGAGGGGTAGAGGGAGAAAACAAAAGATCGCGGTTTATGAAGTTCTGCTAGAATAACGATTCCCAATGACAACGTCTGGAAAAGTTATTACAAATAACAATACACCATTGTTCTAACATCCCAATGTTTCAAACGCCAAGGGAGCATTAAACCAATTTTCATCCATGCTTTTTTCCAAAAAAATCATTTTGAAATGTATGATTTAAATGTATATACTGCGCATAACATTTTCTGAGTAGGAAAAGTGGGCAAAGAGTATACCTATTCTCAAGAAGCCCACGCTTGGAAATTTAATAACAAGTGGAATGCCTCTGGCCGTCTCACCTGCATCACGCGGTTCAATATAGCAGCAATGCTGACTTTAAATACTACTCTAACTCGCACAAGATGTTCAGTGATACATGGTTACTCTTATGTCCACTTTTTTATGAACTAGACCAATAAACTTACAGAGATATTATGGTTATTCAACAAAAATCCCCAACATGGCCAAAGTTCATTGACCTTATATGACCTTTGACCTTGATCATGTGACCTAAAACAGGAACAGGATGTTCAGTGATACTTGATTACTCTTATGTGCAAGTTTCATGAATCAGATCCATAAACTTTCAAAGTTATGATGGTAATTCAACAGATACACCCAATACGGCCAAAGTTCATTGACCTTTGACCTTGGTCATGTGACCTGAAACGCGCACATGATGTTAGTGATACTTGATTACTCTAATGTCCAAGTTTAATGAACTAGACCAATAAACTTTTAAAGTTATGTTGGTAATTCAACAGATACCCCCGATTCGGCCAAAGTTCATTGACCCTAAATGACCTTTGACCTTAATCATGAGACCTGAAACTTGCACAAAATTTTTAGTGATGCTTGATTACTATTATGTCTAAGTTTCATGAATCAGATCCATTAAACTTTCAAAGTTATGATGGGAATTCAACAGATATCCCCAATTCGGCCAAAGTTCATTGACCCTAAATGACCTTTGACCTTGGTCATGTGACGTGAAACTCATGCAGGATGTTCAGTGATACTTGATTAACCTTATGTCCAAGTTTCATGAACTAGGTCTATATATTTTCTAAGTTATGATGACATTTCAAAAACTTAACCTCAGGTTAAGATTTCGATGTTGAATCCTCCAACATGGTCTAAGTTCATTGACCCTAAATGACCTTTGACTTTAGTCATGTGACATGAAACTCTAATAGGATGTTTAGTAATACTTGATTAACCTTATGGCCAAGTTTTATTAACTAGGTCTATATACTTTCTAAGTTATGACGTCATTTCAAAAACTTAACCTCAGGTTAAGATTTGATGTTGACGCCGCCGCCGCCGTCGTCGGAAAAGCGGCGCCTATAGTCTCACTTTGCTTCGCAGGTGAGACAAAAACCTTTGTCATAATATTAATTTCACATTATTATTGGTCATTTCATGCACTAAAACGTTAATTGGCAATTTTGAATAAATTACTCACCACATAATTCTCACGTTGCATGATGTGTCATAGAAAAGGAAATGTGCAAAACCGATCTGAATGGATTGAAATAAAAAAAGGAGCATAAAGAGATAAACACAACTTCATCCGAATGCAGATATATATTAAATGATTACATCGCGCGTTGCATGTTATTAACAATTTGAACATAGACAAAGAACAAAATAATATTTAATGAACATAACTAAAATTCCTCCCCTTAAAAAAAAAACCGTTGCGATTGCACTGCAAAAACGCCGTTGTTAATCTAACGCCAGCCTGGTATCTATATCGGCTTACACCAGACATGCCAGAGATTTAACAGCACGAATTTGGCATTTAATCAACACCAATTAGTGTTTAATATGGGTTTGAATCTTAACTGTTCTTGATTCAGCGCTTCTGTGATACTTGGCTGGTGTTAAGTTGACACGGGTGGATTTTTTTTGGTGTCGTGTGATGTCTAGCCTGTACTGTGCAGAGTCGTTAGGACTCAACAGAGAAGGATGTACCGCGGTAGTGATTCTTCGCGGTTCTTATTACGTACTCAAAGTGCAAAATCATATTCTGTTGTTACAATAATGTTATGATTAAAACAGGGATTGTTATTCTTCTCACACAATGATAAATGTAAATGGGTGTAACTTGGTCTTGCGAAAGGTGCATACGTCAAACGACATCGGTCTCCGACGGCATTGTAAAAAGGTGAAATTAGACCAATCCATTAGAAAAGACTCAGTCACCTACTATTGACCAACTACGCCCAATTGCTAGCGTCTTTGATTGAAAATTGCTATCATTGTTTGTCCCATGGTTTTTTGAAAGAAAAATATCAAGCTACTATACATTGATTATTGAAGACAAAAATAAAGAATAGAACATAACATTTTAATGAACGGAACATGTTTCGAGGTGTCGCACCTCATCCTCAGCCTGAAAATTATTAACAGAGTCATTGGTAATATACAGATGGGATGAAAATTAAAAAATTTAAGAATGTAGTTACACTGGATTACAAGGTATGAATTCAATTGTCAAATGGAATGAAGTAAAAAAAATTACAAAGTCTATGGATTTATCAGATAGGGGTGGGTTAAATTAAATGGATAACAATATTTGGTAATTGTACACCTGTTGGTTTAGTTGAGGTTTAGTTGAAATTCTGTTTGAGCAGTATCGAGAATTTTGAAACAGTGGGTACTGCATTCTAACAAGCGTTTGGTGACGATTGCAAGTGTCTCCAGCCATGGGAGTTTTTGTCCTTCCCCAGGTGCCTCTGTACTCGTGTCTTATAATGACGCTTGGTTTGACCAATATAGCGAGCTTTACATTAATTAGTAAAAATATGGTTATTTGACGAGGGTCTGTTTCACAAAGCTGTTCGTAATACTACGCGTGACTTTACCAGTGATTTGTGAATTTACCCCCTTATAATATTTTTTCAGTTAACTTATGCGTAAATTTATAAACAGCTTTTCATACATGTTAAAAAAGTACAATAATACATATATCTCAAAATGTATAATAATGCATAGATCTCAAAATAATGCATATATATTTTGAGATATATGTATTATTATACATTTTGAGATATATGTAGTATACAGCACACAATATGTCTACATACTTCCAAAAAAAGTTTGTATTAAAATTCTGCGTAAGCTTGATTGATTTTAATAGCTATTGGATAATCCTAATTAAACATTACCGATGTAAAACATTTTCTTTTAAGATATACCTATATAGTAAAATTAATCCAAATATATACATGGTACATGTAAAGCCATTATGTCTTTTACACCTTCCGATGCCTGAAGAAGGCCCAACTAAATGGCCGAAAGCTTGTACTAATAAAAGTTGAAGATATGCAGGCTACGTCTCTAGCTTCAATGCTTTTTGAGCTTCTTCGCCAATATATTACTCACTGAAGCACGAACGCAATGTTTAGATCCTTGCGTCCTTGCTCATCACAATTATATATATACATATACATGTATATTCATCATTTCCTGATGAAGCCCTATGGGCGAAAATTTGATCAACTTTCTATCTACGGTTGTTTTATTAACATTGAATTTTGCTTATTACTACCACAACCGACGCAGGACCTTCATTTTTATACATGTATATATATATATATATATATATATATGTATATGTATATGTAAATACACAAAAAACACCCACACGCACAAAAAAAAATGTCCCTCTGATATATCGGTGAATTTTTCCAAAATTGAATATTATTCTGAATTAAATGTGAGGAAATAGGGAACTCATTTCATGTTCTAACTTCTAAAAAAAAGAAGAACCCATTGGTCGAGCTTCAGCAGCTTTGAATACATGATCTATTATGTAATAGTGGTACTTTCAGCCCAACATGCTGCACTATGTAGCATATCAACCACCTTTGATCGTCTAAATATGACCAGGGAATTTCCTGATCTGACCCAAAACATGTCCATGATCCAGCAAGTCTCGTCAAATTGCATCCTAAAGCATGTTCAGAAAGGCAACAACAGTGCTTTACATTCCAATTCAAATCTAATAATAAGAAATGCACAATCGGGCGGACGCAACAGGTAATGACTCTTTCATACCAAATGTCAACAACTGTATTTCGTTTTACTGTTACTATTTTCTTATCAAGTTACTGGACTCAAGTTAATTCACTGTAAACGCACTTGTTTGAATATAAAAAGTAAATTCTACTGGCAATGTTTGCTATCTCAAAATGTGATACTTTTGTGGTTTGCCTTCATTGTACAGCCTTTAGTACTAATCCATTATTCAAAATTTCGTTCTGGTTTTTGCACTGATTATCAATTTATTAAATAATCTTTATTCTGGATGTTTCTTGCTCTTCAGAACATGCTCAACTTTTTGATTTGGTATGCCTGGATAGATCAGGGAGCTTTCCCTGCTCAGATACTGGATGCTAAAATGGGGTTAACATTTCAAGTATAATGCAGAAATACGTTAGTGTTGCAGCCTTGGAATGGACTAAAATGCACCGCTGTTATTTAACAGAGTGTAGATTCATAACTGCTAATGCGAGACCAATGGAATTTTGATACAATTTAGAACATGAAATGACATAGTCCTGTACATAATAGAGTGCTATCATGTTTTGGAATAAATTCAGCGCTATGTCAGAGGGGGATCTGGAACGCACTATATATATAAATATATATATATATATATATATATATATATATATATATATATATATTATATATATATATACGAAAAAATGACAAGACGATTGGCGTTGCTGATAATTATATACCACATATTATTCCAAGCTTTCGGATTCAAGCCTTCTTGAAGGGTTATATAAAGGCAAATTTAAACGAAATATATAAATAGTGCAAAGGGTACAACAGATAGGCCTACATGATTGCACAGATGTAATAATCATGATAATAGATATAATAACACTATCGTATAATATATATATATCAGTATAAAGTAATTTTTACCTGGGTTTTTCGGGCTGACGTGTGCAGGATGTCATGTGTTCGGGTTACCGGTGTGCTTATACTGTTAAGCATCATGGAGCGTGTCTTAAGTTTATTGAATCGGAAAAGTAGGATGATCGTGGTGGATTATAGGTTTAAACTACACATTCTTATCACGTTGTATATATCTCAAACCAGAATGCCCATGTCTATGAAATGTCGAAAGGTTAAATTATAAAGCAAATAATGTAATTTGTTTTTATATTAAAAAAACATTCGAACTTATAAATTCCATAGACGGGGACATTTTGTTATATAATACACATAATGACCTAATAATACCTCGATCGTCCCACTTTATCGGATTCAATAAACTCAGGTCACGCTCCATGACTCTTCGCCTACCGATCTACATATTTCTTCGTCTAACGTATTCGGTACGAGACATAGAGTCATGTTAAGTAGTAGATGCATGTTCATACACACAAGATTTGGGTCACATTATTCTATAGAATTAGAGTAAGACCATAGATAATCAACTTCTGTTATAATGCTCCTCACGGAATGCATAACATGTTTACACCTGGGTATTTAATGATATATCTCTAAAGCGCTGAGAAACACAATTCTGATGTATTTATGTATATATATATATATATATATATAATATATATATATATATATAATATTATATATATATATATATATATATATATACACATATATAAATGTAATTATTGTAATTAATAGCATTATTATTGATGTAAGATTTCTTTTAAAAAATCAGGTTGAATGCTAACATTATCATAGCAATTACAAATTGCAATTTGACTACCCGCCTTTCTATCAATTTTTGTTCATTTCTACACGACGGTACGGAATACAAAGACTTTTGCGAAGGACGCTTGTTCTTAAGATAATATTACGTCTTTCGGCTCTATTGTTGATATGTTTTGGTGTGGTCCGAAGGCCTACTTTTCTATTGTTGGAAGGAATTGAATAAAAACAATTGTATAAAGCCGTCGGAACAGGATTGTTTTATTGTGTGTATGTTTTTTTCCGATACGCCATCATAAAGATATTTTTATTTTTTTCACTACGCAGGTCCCACCCCCTTCTCCTCATACACATATTTTAGAAATACATTTTTTTTTAATTCTGTGAAAGGACCTTCATCAAATATGTTAAGGAAATATACATATCATCTCATGATGTATACACTATAAAAAACGATGAGCTACTTTAGCTCTTAAAGAGCGTGTATAGTGACTGCACTTTTATCGAGTATACCGTATGGGCACTAGTATTCAACCCGGCATAATTCAAAGAATTTGACATATTCCCGAAAATATTTAGAAATAGGGAATTTATCTTAATTTCATACCTTTGTTATTTCCAGGGTAATCTGTTGTCGGTATTTTCTTTATCAATCTGTCGACTGTATGCGCGGCAGATCGAATTATGTGGCGATCCCCTTTTGCACTGAATGGCACTAGTATTCAACTTAGTGAGGATAGATAGCAAATCTCAAAAGGGTTTAGATTGCTAAATTAGATCTAGATCTATTTAAGTCTCTGGCTTTGATTAATTCCCCACTTGGTCTCATCTCAAATGGTCTAGTCCATAGTCAGATGGGACAAGGGCAGATCGAGAGACAGGGCCATCTTAAATCACTAGGTTGAATACTACTGCCGACGGATTGAATACTAGTGCCAAAAACGATCGCCGTATAATTCGATCGCCCGCGCACACAGTCGACTGGTTGAAGAAAAAAAATATGGACAAAGAATAACTAGCATTTGCTCTTGGAAATAAGATGGGTCTGAAATTCAGGTAAATTCTGTATTTCTATATATTTGAGGAAACTCTTCAAACGGGTTGAATACTAGTGCCCTTACGGTACTGAATTGTCTAGTTCAAATTTAAGAGAGTAAAATCAGCACTCCGAAGTGCAGTCACTGTACACGCTCTTTAAGAGCTCAATTGACTACTCGTAGCTCTTCATTTTTAGAGTGTATTTTGTCACATCATGCGCACTGACGAATTGTGTGACTTTACCTTTCATTTTTGAGAGCTATTCTCCTTTTAAAATCTACGATTTTATTTCTACGGTATTTACTAAACTATTTGTGATTATTTTATTCCACATGCCGAAGCAGGCTTATTCTATTTTAATCAGTCAATTTCATTGCTAAACCTCGATTGTTGGCGGTGACACTCTTTTCAGATTTTCCTGTTTTGGAGCCGGAGATTCGCCATGGTTATCATTGTTATCCTGCAGTCATGGCAACGCCTCCTTACATGCGTCTTTGACAGTGCGCACCCTCCATCTTCAGCGCATAGATTTCTTTGAAAGGAATATTTCACATTCCGTATGCCCATGAACAGACGTGTTGTTTACGGCTGTTTCAAAAAACAGATTTTTAATTATCTTTTTTTTGTCACATCATGGGCACTGACGAAGATTGTGTCCTTACCTTTAATTTTGGAGAGCTATGCTCCTTTTTAAGATATGAGCTTTTATTTATACGGCAGTTACTAAACCATTTGTGATTATACACACACACACAAACACACATACGTATACATATATATATATATATATAATATATATATATATATATATATATATATATTTGCTTGTTTAAACCATCGCTGCGCCCCCAGCAAAATAAGCTTCCAGTGAATGGCATTATTTTGAAGAGTGCATAATTTTTATATTTTTCTGACAATATTCATATATAGCTCTTCTTCTGGTCTATCCATACTATAAAGAACACATTGAAAGTAATGCACAGTTTAATGCTTGCCCGTCATCATGGTCATGATCAGTGACGACATTGATGATGGAATAGTGGACGTCTATTCATTAACGCCAAGGAATAGCAGTTTTAGTGGGCGTTTTATTTCAATATCATCGCAAAAAACATAAGATTATGTTTGGTCATGTGATGTTATTTAAATCAATCAGCATTCATGTTTTAATCTATGTAGGATATAAACTTAAATATGCCTACACCCCGGGCCTATTCCTCTAGGAATCAGCTGGATCAATATTAATTTAGTTTTTCTAATGTTCAGCATGCTTTTGTGTTAAATTGAGGGAGTTGAAATTGTTCGAAATGTCAACATTAAAATTGAATATTTACTCACTTATTTTTCATGGATGCATTATGCAGTTGGTTTATACTTTCCACGTTGTCAGGATGTGGTTGAAGTCAGATACCGTTCAAAGCTTGCACCTTATTAATAATCGGCATTTATCATGTTTATCCTACCACAGCAATGGCAGTTGTAGACGGCATGTTTATGACAAATGGTCTATGATTAATTTGATCACTGATAGAATGGCTATTTTTAGCTGCTGTTCTGGTTTACATCGGTAAAATATGAAAATATATGATAGGAGCAGCCAACTATATTCCGTTGCACTGTATTGATTTTTTCTCAGTCCTTTGTCGCTAATAATATTCGTTTACAATGGCAACGCATTGATTTTATATAGTTATTTCCTTTGTTTTTCTAACACAGGCATCATTACGCAGTGTGTGAACATGGGTTAGTGTTACAACATGCATGACATGGGAGAGCGTTACAACAACATTCTGCTTTGTCTGTAAAGTTGTTAGCTCAGACACATTTCTTTGAACTTGATTGGCAGAGAAGCTTAGTTCATGAGGGGACTACGCGATAAAACATACATTGTCAGTCTTTTATGTTTCACTGCACAAAATATTGGGTAGAATTTCAACCAGCACGAGGGTAATTACGTGTCCAACATGTTTTGGGCAGTACTTTACCCAATGCGGGTAGCGTATTGACGAGTAAGGTTAAAAATAATTATAAGCAGCAATTACTGTAGAATGGGGTAATTTTCACCACACTGGATAAATAAAATTATCCCCCCCCATTAAAGCCCAATGTTGGTTAAACACAAAATTACCCTCATGGAGCATTTTCACCCAATATTTTTTAGAGTGTATGCACTTTCTCAGTCATGACAGCCATTCAGCCGCAAATTCCCTGGTCTTAAAACAAAGTGAAAAAAATTCACAGACTACTACATACAAGTAATTTACATTTCCGCATTCGATATTTATAAAAGAATTGGACATAATAACAAGGATTTCTTTTATCATGAGTATGATAGTAATAACCCCTGTCAGTACGGAGAAAATAATACATACCAACAGTCTTTGTAAGATTTACAAACCAATTTCAAGGGCGAAAACTACCGATACGGCATAAAATATAAGTAAATTAATCAAAAGAATGGATCGGGACAATAATGAGTTGTGTCATTGAGACGTAAAATATTAGTTGGACTTCCATGTGGCCTTGTCTTCCCTGACCATCGTGTGTGACTCAAGGATCGCCGAAGCTGATTTAAAGACAAGACAAAAATTTCAGATGAAGATAACGAAAGAGACAGAGAGGCTGCACTACCTATCATCAGCATGATGCAGCCTCCTGTTGGGTCCCACATGCTATAAATGGACCAATGCATGTTTTTACTCGCACCCCTGCATGCTCATTTTTATTGTAAATATGTGAGCCAACCCAAATCCTGCACCTTGTCACCTCCATTGGCACATGACATTATTGACATCCCAGTATAGCTTCCAAGGAGCTGCGTTTTGGGATTATTGCGACAAGTAACAAGTTATTATTTGTAAAATCACAAGCAATTCCCCCGGTACACTTCTAACCTGCACATTAACACATGATGGGTCCATAGTAAGTATAGTGTTGAGGGTGGGGTCGATGAATTTGTAATCTTTAGGTGATATATAATAAAAAAAATGGTCCCTTACTCATCTTCCTAACGGTAACTCCACATAAAAATAAAATAAGGAAAACCTGAGCCTAAGGTCGTCGACCCCCCCCCCCCATTATGTTAGTCGGAAAAATGTCACCGGTCCTGACTGCCTCACCCTTTTCTTACTCTCTTCCTCTTTTCTTTTTTTTTCTCCTTTTCTATACCCCCCCCCCCCATTGGGACCCTCTCTATATAATTTTCCATTATTCCATGGACCTTTTATGACTATGATTATTCCTTTTACCCTTTCAACTCCACCTTTTCCAACTGATCACCTTCACGGGATTATGTATCTCTCATTCTCTGCCCTCGTAAAGGTGGAGTGAACTGTGTGGTAGTCATTCACTGGCTGTGTGTTATGAATACATTGTCTTAGAATATACATTTTCATACATCTACTTATATTAGCATATAATTGTATTTTGAGAGAAACTAAAATGTTTTGAGAGGAAAAGTATTTTTTTTACTACTTGGTAGCATGGCTACTGCGGTATAAATGTATTGAGTAGTCAATTGACATGTAATAATTCAAATGGGTCTATATTTACTAGACTACACTAGCATTATGGGGAAGGTGTGTGTATTTGATTTTTGCCAGACGTGTATCAATCAGATATGATTATTCACGTCTGGGACCGACCTTTAACGTCACCATCCGAAAGACGTGACCAGGACTCGAACCTCTGCAATCAATTTGTAACTTCCCAACAGCTTGGATTACAGGCGCACGCAACAACGCCCAGTTATGGAAACTGACCAGGAATGAGGACTCGAGATGGCGCTATTGGTTTGTACCTGCTTTAAATTCCAACCAGTCCGCCCCGAGGCCTCCCCTTGCAATTTGAAAACAGTAACCTCTTTTCTCCTAAGAAAGTGACACTAAAATATACTCATACATACACAAGCAAGTAATATTTTTTGAAAGACTATTTATTAACATATATACAAGATCAATTAAATAACAATAAATTATACGCGTTAAATAAGCAGTAACAAAAGTACAAAGGAAAACAGCATTCAGTATAACGCCAAAGTCACACCAAGGGAAAGGAATCTTAACCGACAAATGGTATACCGATCAGTATAACGCAATGATTGTGATCGATCGAGAAACGACTTCGCCAATGTTACGGGTCGTGTGGTCCAGTGGTTAGAGCATTGGACTCATAATCGCAAGGTTGTGAGTTCGAATCCCAACTCTGCCATTGTCTCCACTTTGATGAAAAGGCCCGAGTGATATCTGTCGTCTATAACGTCAGCCACTATGACTGATTAACCTAGACGTAAAACGTTTCATAGGTAATTGGGAATATGCCAGCTTGGCGTTTACCAGCTAAAAATGCTATCCTGCCGAGTTCCCACGGAGTTACCACAAACAGAAACTGCAGCCAAAAAAAGGGCGCCTCACAATCGCGGTAATAAGCATCTACCTCATTCACATGTCTCCTATGGAGAGTCGAAAACAACTGTTGTGTTCATTTTTATTCAAACCACCAATACGTAGCTATTACAAAAAAATGTTAAAATGGCTGTTTTCGACACTTTTACGGCCGCCGTAGAGCAAATGTGACTAGGGTTTAAGTTACAACATCAACCTCTTGTTTCGTTTTGTTTTGTTTTCTGTGTACAATCACAATAACTATACTCTCCATTTCATAACCAGATGACAGAATTAGAAGCTTAATTTACCGGATTTTTTTAGGAAACAGAAGAAAGGAAACTATTCGGATTCTTTTGCTGAAAAAATAATGTAGATATAAATGATCAGGCATATGCATTTAATTTTGCCCACACAAATAGCCTGTAATCGCCATGCTGTCATGATTGTTGGTGAAACAACTTGCAAACGCTCATTAATTAGAATCTTTACGGGTTTTTTTTCTTCCGTGGAGCGTGGTGGCCCAGTGGATTAGCCTCCGGTTGAATCCCAGCCATGGCGTAATTTCCTTTAGCAAGAAACCGATCCACAATGTGCTGCACTCAACCCAGGTGAGGTAATGGGTACCGGTAGGACGTAATCCCTCAAGAAGTTGTATGCACTGTGAACGCCTAGCTTAGCCGGGTAATATAGGAGCGCTTTGAGCACCTTACAAGGTGGAAATGTGCGCAATATAAATACCGTATGTTATTTAACAAAAAATATCAAGCTATTTCAAATGCTTTGTATGTATACTAACATCTTCACCAAATAAAATTTCTTTTAAACGTCGCCCTGATAGCAAAAACATTAATTCTATACCCAAATGTGGTTAATAAAGGGTTAACGATACACGAGTTAATTTTGTTCCGATAAACATTTCCCACGTTTGCCTTTTTCACTTTAAAAAAACATCCTTCCATGTGTTTGCTATTTAAAAACATAAATACATAATTTAGTACGCAACAAGCATACTGTTCATTTTTTCTCAACACAGGTTAACATTTTAAAGTCTTTTTTCTGATCGCGCAGATAAGCACAGATTGCATGTTTCATGGGGGGAAACATATTTCGTTTTGAGAAAATGGAAATCAATAAAGAACATGTTTAACAGATACTTCCTTCTTTTCCTTGAGTGCTTCGGCAGTTAATGAACGGACAAAAATAAAAATAAAATAGGGACTAGGGAAGGACGAGCCAAATAATAAATCAATAAAATGTGGACGATTTTTATAATTTGTTGTTCCTTTCCATGTACCAAATCAAATTCAATGTAAAATCTGCTTAGCAATAGATATTGCTCCTGATCATCTTTAGTGCTGAAACACAAACACAAAAGCGCCCTCTTTATTTAATGCATTTGGCCTTTCATACCAAAAGATGCAGAAATGATGAGAGAAACCTTCCATGACATTTGCCCCGGCGACAATTTCTCCGCTCTAAATTGCACGCACTAATCGAATTCAACATTGAGTGTAACACTACACCTTACCCAAAACCTAAGCCTAAACCCGCATACATTCGTAATTCCGAAGCTTCGTTATTCCGAAGGTTCGTTATTCCGAAGGTTCGTATTTCCAAAGGTTCGCAATTCCGAAGGTTTGTTAATCCGAAAAAGAAATGAGGTTCCTAATTTCGATGGCTCGTTAGTCCGAAAACTAAATGATTAACTAACCTTATTTCGTTTTCGGATTATCGAATCTTCGGAATAACGAACCTTATTTCGTTTTCGGATTATCGAATCTTCGGAATAACGAACCTTCGGAATAACGCTACAGATGTTCGGATTAACGAACATCGAGGTATAGGCAATTTACGAGTTTCGGAATTACGAACCTTCGGGATTACGAAGTGTAACCCCCTAAACCTAACATACAATCCTATTGTAACCCTAAAGCTATATCTTAGACGAATTAAGCCCGGAACAATTGTCGCAGGAATAAATGTCTTGTCACCGAGAGGGTCAAGTAAAATGCTTGTATTACGACTTACATGTACATTGTCCAGATTTGGATTAGTTGACAATAACTTTGTTTCAACTCAATCTATAACCCCCTACCCCTCGAAGTAGAAAATAAGTGTATCCATTTATTACGCCATTTTCCTGTATCGTGTGAACATCATCTTCTCTTAAACATGTTGAAAGTAAAAAAAAGTAGTTGCAGCAGACAACTATTTCATTACAAAGTTTTTTTTAAATCAAGGTTAATGATATTAATACAACAGTAATGGTCTTTATTAAGCATCAACACATCCTTGGCAGCCAATGACTGAATTATAAATGTTTGTACACGGTAAATACAAATGTTTTTTTACACGGTAAAAATTACCGCCTTATTATCCTAGATCTGTACAACTCATCTTTGTGAAATCATAAAAACTTAGCTGAAAACCGATGGTTCTAATAATGACTAACACGAAAAGGCATAGGTGGGACAGCGTATCAATATCGCTGGTAAAAATACCCGACATTTTGTTTAAGACTTCTGTTCTTATTTTGCTCATTTCTCAGCAATTACACATTTTCCCTACAGCCAATTGCCACATTATTATTATTTTTATCATCTTATTTGGCATTTAAAAAACAAAGAATACAAACAGATCAGAGACAAGATCAATCAAACTTGTACATAATAGAGAAAATAAGACCTGGATGAGAGTTGGAGAGGCTGCCTGGGTATGGAAAAGACTAACTTAACAGCCATAACCCACAGGTTTTCCTCCCCAAACCTCCCAACCCCATCAGGCAGGTAAGACATAATTATTTATACATACAAACACCTGGGTAGTCATTTTCACTGGATTCTGTTTGAACTCATTTTAAGATCATTATGAGAAATGGTGTTCATCTTTAATAGAGGTCCAACCCCGAAAAAAAAGAAAAAACTACGATAAGTACATGATAGAATCTTAACGAGAAATAATCTAAGAGGACTATAATACTGCAATACAAACTGAAATCTTGATAGGAATATTTTTTTCACTATGAGACTGATTTCTATTGTCATGATTGTTCTCATCTAATACGGTCTGCCCCCCCCCCCAAAAAAAAAGAAAGAAAGAGAATTAAAAACATAGAAAATAAAATCAAGAGCCCCACGCAATGAATAATTATATCGCCACGTTCACCGCTAGAGTTTCCGAAAACGTGACAAAAAATCTCTTTCCGAGTGAATGATTCTTTCAATTAGCCCAATTTACCAACAATGGAACAAAATAGCGATATGCATGGACGGTCATTGTATTGAGAACGACAAAGCCTCGATAAGGGCGATTCATCTAAATTCGTCCGTGCTTACTGTATGAAGCGTAAACGCATTGTCCATTAAAGTGCTATTTTTATTTAAGTTGATATCCTAATAAATAGGAAGCCGTGATGTAAGAATTCTTTAACGCCCGAAGTGGTGTATACCTCGGTCACATTTACTCTACGGCGGCCGTACGGCGAGTCGAAAACAGTCGTTTTAACATTTTTGTACCAGCTAAATATAGGTGGTTTGAATTAAAATGAATAAAAGTAATAAAGAAGCTGTTTTTGACTCGCCGTACGGCCGCCTTAGAGCAAATGTGACCGAGGTATTACTATGAACTAGGCCAAAGTACCCCCCCCCCTACCTCAAGTGATGTTCGTGCACGCTCCACCCCACTTCATACCGCTACACTTCGTTACACCTACAACCCCCATCACACTTATTCCGAATCAAGCAGAATTGGCCGGAATGAAAGGACTATTGTTCGACCATCTGTTGGTCATTTAAATCTACTTCGAACACCGTTCGAAAATATACCCCTCGAATTCTTTGAACATGACCAAAACCTTCCAAAAGAAATGACAAAAATATTTCGAATGCACTCAGAATGCAGTCAGGATATGTAAAATGCGCCTAGAATGTCCAAGAATGTCATGAATGGAGCATGAAATCATTAATCTGACTCCATTGCGGTTCATTTTGACTAGTGTATGATGATTCACCTGGTCAATTTACTGAATTTCAACTCCAGTTTGGTGACTTCATAAGTTCCTCTAAAAGAATCTAGATTTTTTTTTTTTTCCGTTCTTGCTTCTGTTTGATTCCTGCTGATTCCGAATAAGTGTGATGGGGGCTTACCCGAACATCAAGGTCCAAAACTAGCTCTGACACTCCGAATGGCAAAGGTTGGACAAGATACATATTTGTTGTAAACATCCTACACCGAAACTAATGTGCGATGTTTTAAAACCGTCAGCGAATTATTTATACGTGTGAGGAACTCGGTGTTGGCTTAAATCACCAATTTTGAGGCTAACTGGATGATGGATATGGAGTAAAATTAGGATGAAGAGTAAAAAAATAAGCTTCGAATACTTGTTAAAACTAGATTTGGTGTATGATTTTTACAAGAAATATTTTTTTTCCACCTTTGCCGCTTGGAGTATCAGAACGAGTTTTGGACCGTGATGTTCGGGTAGGTATAGCGGTAGTAAAGTGGAGCCTGCAGAAACGAAAAAAAGAAGCTGAATGATCGAAACGACTACCCATGTAAGAGGATATATATAGTGCACACGGTAAAAACACAGTATAATTTTTGTTATAGATGCTTGTTTTAGTAACAGATTTAATTTTCAATGCATCAATGAATTGATTATTTAAATTGCTAAACAACTACTGTAATTTTCATTTAGTAAACAACGCTGTGTAAGAGATCAAACAGCGTGTTCATTGTCACTGGGACCAACAGCCGACTCCATACCGATCACGCGATTTCGAATAGTATACGATCGGTCGGTTTGGATGCGTTGATGAGCCTGGGAAGTAGATTGGCATTCACGATGTATGCATTTTATAAAGATGGCATACGTCCTTCGCGTTCCATAGTTGAGATTGACTGGAACAATCGGAGCTAGCTGTGAGACGGGGCCCTCGTTTCATTGACTTGGTAGTTCTATATAATCTAGATTGTCCGATCATGCTAAGCATTGTAAGGTTTCTCGTCGTCTTCATCCAACTCTCGTCTTATTCTCCTGCATAGAAATACCGTTAAGATCATCGCAAGTACCTGGAGAGGAGCCCGGGAGAGGAGGAAGTATATAGTTTCGTCACGTAAGATTTATTATTTATTTTATTTGCAAGCTGCTTGATAAATCACCACATTAACAATACAGCGTTTGTTTAGATTACATATACATGTTTGACTAAAGTATGATACTAAAACGAATTGAAAATCACAACCCATTCAATAATTAGGAGATGAAAATAAATTTGTTGTAATGAAAATGTAAAAAACAATAATGAGCATTCCAGAAACTTATTTTTTTTCCAATCCATAAAAACAACAGTCATGTGTTTATCCAATAGTGATATATTTCAAATGCAGGGAATTCAGACAGCATGGTATATATCCATACATGAAAGAGCACATGATCACACAATGTGTACACAGTGTGGGCTGTTGGAGGGTGAAATTCACATTTTGTTATACTGCTGGAGTAGATAATACTCTGTGGACACATCCGCACTGTGGGTGTTGAGAGTGTGTCAAGAGTGAACTAAAGATGTAATTCACTCTCTTAAAGGACAAGTCCACCCCAACAAAAACTTGATTTGAATAAAAAGAAAAAAATTACAAGCATAACACTGAAAATTTCATCAAAATCGGATGTAAAATAAGAAAGTTATGACATTTTAAAGTTTCGCTTCATTTCACAAAAAAGTTATATGCACACATCTCGGTCGCTATGCAAATGAGGGAACTGATGATATCTCTCACTCACTATTTATTTTGTATTTCATTATATGAAATATAAAAATATTTTGATTTTCTCGTCAGTCAAGAGAAATGAATTTTCATTCCTCCCTGAACATGTGGAATTCCATTATTTTAACATTTTGTGCTTCATGCAAGGAGGTCCTCATCATCAAATTCGTAAAAATTGAAAAAAAAATTAATTAAAACAATAAAAAACAAAAGAAATAGTGAGTGACATCATCGACTCTCTCATTTGGATGTAACTGACTCGTTCATATAACTATTTTATTAAAAATAAGCAAAACTTTGAAATGTCATATCTTTCTTATTTTACATCCGATTTTTTTCTGTTGATTCAAATTAACATTTTTCTGAGGTGGACTTGACCTTTAAAATACACAAATTTAGCTATATGAAGATGAATAATACGCACACCTCATCTGTGTCGACAAAGTGCACCATGTGAATTTACAATGCACACTCTTGCAATTTAAAAGTGTGAAGAGTAAAGACACACTGTGTATATCTTCACAGTGTGGGATATCACAGTGTGACCACATATGAGGGTGTGTGTATATGAATATCTAATAAATACTGTTAACCTGATAGAATATAATGTCACACTATTGAAACTTCTACACAGTGGGAATTAATTGTGTTCACATATATGTGTGTGAGAAGATGTCTTTTATACCCTTAAAATGCTAAGCTGTAACAATATAGAGATCCCGCCACACTTTCATGACTTTGGGCACATGTACAGTGTTAGTGTAAAATGAGTTCCCCATTGTAGAAAAACTGTGCATACACTGTGAAAACGACGTAGGACACACTTCAGATAAGCTGTGGATACATCGTTGGGCACACAGTGAACATACTGTACACACACCGATAACACCACTGTGAACACAGTAGCTTATAGTGTAAAGAACAGTGTTCTCCTGTGTGTTCACAGTGTCGAATGCATTGTGGAATCGTCTTCGCTCTGTTAAATATGAGCATTTTAACAGTCTGAATCCCATAATCACATGGTCTTCTATGCCAACAAAATGTGAACATCCACACCATACATGCCATAGAGGAAGCCACGGTGTGAAATTCTTTTTCGTACTTCTAAATTTGATTTATTGAATAGTGTGAATAAGATGATCGCACTGTAACCATGGTAACTGGCGAAAGTCTTTCCCGAAAGGTAGGGGGGGGGGCAAGGGGCAGAAAAATAATATGACAAGCAAAAAAAAGGAAGGTTATCACGCCAAATATGAGGTCATTACGGCCAAAATAAATTTGACGAGCAAAAAAAAAAAGAAAAAAGGGGGTATCACCCAAAAGGTAAGGTAATGTCGTCAAAAAAATTAAAAATAATGTTTAATTTCGATTTTTTTTTCGTCATAGAAGACCGTAGGGGACATTTGACATCGTGCCCCGGCTCCCCCCCCCCCACTATTTTGGGTAGGAGGGACGCGTCTCCCTGGGATTTTCATCCATGGCTGTGACAGTGTTTCTCCTTCGTTAGCTACTCACCTCAACCAACGCAACAGTTGCACAAGCTACGCCTACTATGTACAAGTTCTGTTTGAGTATGTCGACAATCTTTACTTTACAACCCTGAAAAGATATATTAAAAATGATACAGATGTTAGTATAAATCCATGAAAAAAAATCATTTGTTAGATTTTATGTTACGGCACTGGCGTATAAGTTTTAAGAAATAGGCATATTGAGGAAACTCTCTGCAAATAGCTAACAGCAAGCGAAGCAATCTAGAAACAAAGAAAATAATAAAAAAAATATATACATATATATTTTATTTAATCTCACACTGTCATAATCGGATTATTTTATCTTTTCCCTATCATTTCTGGGAGAGAAAAAGAAGTGAATAAAAGGAGGAGGGGAGGAGGGGAAGAAGAAAAAAGAGGAGGGGAAGAAGAAGAAAGAGAAGAAAAAGATGAAGAAGAAGAATGAGTAATCCTACCTCTTCATACAGACCCTCATTAACCGTGTCGTAACATCCTTCGGTACAATTCCTCCCGCAAGAATCTGGAATAGGTTGGTTTGATAACGTCCAGTCATCAGGACCACTGGCTCCACAGCAACGAAACTACATTTTGAGAGAAAGCAGGGGACATGGGGTGGGGTACATCAATTGATCTTGAGATTAACCCTATCTAGGCCGGGGTATTTTGGGAGTTCATATGGCCGGGGGGGGGGCCTCCCAGGCCCCCCCTTAAGATCTCGGCCGTCGACCGCGCGATCACGCCGAAAATCGGCACGCGGGTTGCCTGGGACATAATCTACAAGATTGTACAGTAAGATTTTTCATGCGAATTGCTATTAAGTAATTATGCTAATTTATGCGTAATTAGTATGCGAAATCATTCTTTTTCCTCTAACTCCCTAAATAAAGCTCCAAATGTACTAATTTTCGGTATAGAAACTCTTTGTGGTGTTCTTAGCAAGTGTACATGAAAAAAATTGCGATATCAAATCATTTTCTTATGTATTATATTGTTTTTTGCAATTTCTTATGTATTTCTTTGTTTTTTGACCTTTCGTTTTTCATTGTTTTTTCAATGAAATTTGTTGGGGACTCTTCTGTGATCATAAAAAGCATAAAATAAATACATTTAGACCAGCAAAACTAAAAATAATCATGCATTTATGAATTTTGGTTGAAAACACAATTTGCATTGACTTCGTACACGAAATCACGTTTTTGAGCAATTTTTGGTCTGACATGCACTTACATAATGTTGCGTAATTTCGGAACCACGTACCCGGGTGACGCAAAATTGGTCTCAAAAGTTGCGCAAGACTTTAGAGTAAAAAGTCAGCGAGCGGCGCGGTCAAAAAATTTTGCGCGGTGAAAATATCGCGCGATTCTTTGAGGGGGGGCCTCCGAGGCCCCCCCCCCGGCCTAGATAGGGTTAAATATTACCTACTGTTATGTGTAATACACCACTATTCATGCACATCGTACTTATACATCTAATAATATTTATTCAAACAAGGATATTTTCCCTTTTTTATAATTCATATTTTTTGTATTTCTCTTAGTGGGGGGATGCAAATTGCAAATTCCCAACGAAATTTCATACGTTTAGAAACAACATTTCAATTTGCATTTTTTTAACATTTCCTACGAGAGGGAAAACAGGTATATTTTGCCCTCTTGAATATAAAAAATGTTGTCCTTGAAATTGGTGTGAAAAGCTTTGCATTTGTTCAGTTATTATGTTTCCGCCAATATGATTTCTTTTTCTCTTTTTTTCCTGTAATACATGCATGTACGCATATAGTAAGTCGACTATAATTTCTTCTTTTCCAAGGGGGATCCACAATTTTACAAGCTTTGCTTTTTAGTGGATCCCCCTCATTTCCATATCCATTTATGCTCTATATTTATACTGTTTTTTTTTACGAAGTAAGAATGCCCTTCTGTAAAATTGTATTTGATTTGTATTGTTTTTATATTACTTTGTATTATTTTTGAATGGAAATGAAAAATAAAAGAATTGAATTGAAAAAGAATTGAATCGAAATTGAATTGAATTGGGCATAATCAACTGTATATAAAATACAATCATTTATTTACTGGGGCATGTGTTATTCGCATAAGCTGACCAGCACCAAATGCTGGAGGGTTTCCACTCATCTTCGATTCGTGAAAATATTTGCCCAAATATTTCTAGTATTTCATTCTGAGCCATCCTTTATAAATGGTATAATATCATATTGGCTACACCCGTTCAGTAAAATACACATTTGGTGTAACTTTACTCTTTGTCTGCACTGCACTTGGTTAAATACAAAGTAAGCGTAATATTAATTTAGCCTTATATCCCAAAATGGACTATTCCTCACAATAATGATACTACTACTACTACTACTTTAATACTTTAACGATAACATTCTGGAGCGAAGACTAGACACAGAACTCTATATCTGTACCAAAACATAGAGCCAGCCACAGTACATAGTGAGTCCAGTTTCGCAAATTCAGACTCTTTAGGCCTAATATGCACTATGAGAATTACTTAAACCTGGGGTCTGCGTATGCAGACTAATTTACTGATGCGTGGTTTGTGCATATCAGGGGGGGGGGGGCTTACCCTCTTTTGCGTGTAGTCTACCAGTATTTGCACGGAAACATCCCCGCTGTATTTCTCTTGTACTAGTTTGTCGAAGTACTCCCCGGCCGAATCCCCTATCTTATCCTTCTCTATATACATCCAAACCCCAGCTGCTATTTCCGCGCAAAATATGATGAACACGATGACGAAATACTGCAAAGAGAAAATGCAGAAATACACACATATTTTACAATTATATAAAAACATGTCATTGAGTGCATTTGTCAGAAAGTTGAGGGCGTTTGGAAAGGTAATTAAGACAGTTATTAATCAATTTATTAATGTATTCATTTATTTATTCTTTTGATAATTTACTCTCCCACAGTACAGTACATTCAATTTAAAGCTGCTTTACAAGAAAGCTCTTTCAAAGGTTACGAGGGCATGTAATGTGAAATTTAAAAATGTAATTTATTGAAAAGTATGATGTTCATAAATACCACCAAATTATCCCCCCCCCCCCCCCCATAAAAAACCCCAGAATATTAACACATCTGGTTGAAATGCGGGAAGCAGCAGTGTCCCTACCCCGTCCCTCCCCAAAATAGGGGGGGGGGGGGCTTGTCTAACGTCAAACTAGAGACCCCATTAGTATCCTTACCGTAGATAGCTGACATACACTCTCTCTGATAGCACCACAGCAGCCGAAAAATCCAACAACCATTATAGCTCCCCCAGCGGCCATGACTATATAGGTTCCATCGTAAACTCCAATGCCAGCATCCTCTGGTATTTGCTTGAAGAAGTCTTCATTAAATCGAATCCATATTGCGAAGCCTAGAATTGTTCCTCCTGCGCACTGAAATAAAGTATAAAATTATGAATCATGTTAAGAGGTATTGAACTACGTAATGACACCACAGCTGTAGCCACAAAATAATCAATATTACGAGTCTAGTGTTCTTCCTGCAGCATTAAAAATGAAGGAATATTAGGAATGTTGTACCGGTAACTCATTGGAATAATGTTAAACTTTTTTTTCAAATTATGTAATCACTCCTGTACCCTGAAAAAAATGTTAACATTAGACAATAGGAATAACACATACTGACAACAGATTTTTATTGATCTGTAACGATATGAATGATAAGGTCATTTCCATAGCTTTAAAAACAAATATTATTGACCATCTTTGTGCTTAAAGGGGAAGTTCACCCTGAAGAAAACTTTGTTGTAAAAATAGCAGAAAAAATAGTAAAAAATATTGGTGAAGGTTTGAGGAAAATCCGTTAAAAAGTAAGAAAGTTATTAGAGTTCAAAGTTTTGGAATTGTGACGTCATAAACGAGCAGCTGCCCCATGTGTTATGTAATATAAAATGCATGAATTTCAAATTTTGTATGGTTCCTGATGACTTAATTTTGTTTTCTTTTCATGATCGGGTGTGAAATGATTTGTCTATTGATATACAAAAGGTACAGTGAAAACCATTTTCAATTTTCTGAGAAAATTAAATTTTATATTTTATAGATTTTTTTACCATTCGCTACGTAGGAAAGCTGCTCGCATATGACGTCACAAATCAAATAATTAAAATTGGAATGACTTTAATTATTTGATGAATTTTTCTCAAACCTTCGGCAATATTTTTTATTATTTTTTCTGCTATTTTTACAATCAACTTGTTGTCAGGGTGAACTTCCCCTTTAATGAATTAGCAATGTACCCCCTTGTATTTTCCGATCATGGGTTTATCTCAGTATGCTTCTATTAAAGGGGAAGTTCACCCTGAAGAAAGTTTTATCGTACAAAATAGCAAAAAAGTAATGAAAAATATTGATAAAGGTTTGAGGATAATCCGTCAAAGATTAGGAAAGTTATTAGAATTCAAAGTTTTGGATTTGTGACGTCATATGCGAGCAGCATTCCTACATAGCGAATGGTCAAAATTCAATGAAATGTCACTTTCTCAGAAAATTGAAAATGGTTTTTACTGTGCCTTTTGTATATCAATGGACAAACCATTTCACACCCGATCATAAATAGAAAACAAATTAAATTCATCGGGAACCATACAAAATTTGAAGTTCATTAATTTTTTCACAATTCGCTATGTAGGAATGCTGATCGCATATGACGTCACAAATCCAAAACTTTAAAATTCTAATAACTTTCTTGATCTTTAATGGATTTTCCTCGAACCGTCACCAATATTTTATGTATTATTTGTCTGCTATTTTTACAACAAACTTTTCTTCAGGGTGAACTTTTAGGAAAAACAAATATGCCTTGCAAAAAGATTTAAAACATTTTAGGAGATGTGAAAACAAGGAAATGGGAAAAAATAAATGCAGAATACTCCTAATTTGGAGAAACGTTTAAGAATTTCGGAGCGTTGTGACCCAGTGGAGCAGTTTCCGGACTTTAAAACAGAGGGCCATGGGTTCGAATCCTAGCAATAATATATCCATATTGTGTTGCACTCAGCCCAGGTGAGGTTAATGTGCAACCATTGTAGAAAAGTGCGCTCTAAAAGGATTGATGGGTTACAGTCATGGTATTATTTTTTTTAATCAATATCAATTGTTTCTTTTGGGAACCAGTATGTCTAGAAGCTATGCTTTTTAAATAGGGTTATCACATAATTCACTAATTTCATATGACTTAATATTTTTCTGGAATTCGAAACAATAAATAAAATGAAATCAAATGTTATCATTGTAACTATTGTTATATTCATCATCATCATCATAGTTACTAATAATTATCACTGTTATAATTATCTGTATTGTTGTCATATCATATTCTTCATCCTCATCGTCATCGTCATCATCTTTGTGCATGCAGAGCCATCTGAGGAGGTTACGGATCAGGGTCGCCCGAACCACTAACCCGTCTCTGTGGTTAAGGCACCGGCGTTCACAGCTGGGGGCCCGGGTTCGATTCCCGGCAGAGACATTTTTTTCGGCATCACCAATTTTTTTAAAAGGGTAGATAGCTCTGGGGAACCTTGATTTAAGCTACGCCTACCATAGTTATCTTCATCCATTTCTTTACACTATTTATATATATATATATATATATTATATATATATATATATATATATATATATATATATATATATATATACAGCTGGAGGGGTATGTTACAATCCAGGATGAAACATTTTTTGACGGGGGGGGGGGGCGTCATCTACACAAAGCTCAGCATTCACCGTAGAACCTTATTTAAAAACAATTGATTGCATTGACTGCATTGTACAAATAATCGTGAAAATCAAGCGTACGTTTGATTGCTAACATTTGTCTTATGAGACTCTGGTGTTGCTTTAGCACGAGACAGACACTCCATATGCTGATGCAATGTTTACTTCTATCAATCAATAAATCAATCTTGCTCTTGAACGTGCAAACAGGATAAGTCTTTATCATTCACTGCAATAGGGTATTCAATCCACTTAGCCTCACTTTTCAAGTGTGAAATACAACTGTAATGTATAAGTCTAGACCTGCTAATGATTTCACAATGTTCCTATTTTTAAGAACGTGAAATTATGATGTTGCAGCCTTTTCATCATGTTAAATGATATTATTAATGCCGGGGAGTTAAAGCAGCTTTGTTCCCCAAATTCAGTGTTTGTAATGTCATGAATTATTTTTTTAATAATATTGAATGGAACATGTTTATGAAAATGCTCCGAAAGACCTTTCCATTTTTATGAAAAACATCTTATCTGAAACAGGAGTGAATTATTAGTTAGACATCAGGTCCATCTCAGAAAAATCCCTAAAATGAATAAAATGCATATTTTATCTTAGAATGAAGAACTTGGAGAAGGGTGCTCTTAAGCAATATAAGTCAAACGTGGCGAAAGTCGATGCATTCCAGCGATGAAACATACAAGAATACTTGCTGAATGTTAAACTGCTTTTGCGTGTGACTCCCTTTCTTAAATCATGGATCAATACTTTCCAATTAGTACAATTAGATTAAATACGAGTGAAAATATCAGCTCTCCCGCACCGTTCGGCGTTAAAGGATACCATATAGGAAAACATTATGACCTCGTGCTGACTTTAGCCGCTGTCCATACGTGTTATCTTTATCGGACGGATAATTGAAAGTGAGCTAACGATTTGGCGCTTGCTTAAAGATAAGGTGGGCGTGTGTAAATGATGAGAAAAAGAAAAAAAAATCACTAACTTTTAGTTTCACTCCCCAAAAATAATAACAAATAAAATAAACAAATAAAAAAATCCACGACTAAGAAAAATAAGGAAATGAGAAAGGGTAGAATATGACATATTTTCAAATTTAGATATACGGTCAAAATTCATCACGAAATTAGGTTCTTGTACTAAACATGTCAACATTTTCGATTGCTCAGGACTTTTTTGTTGTTGAAATATTGCACCTCTCTTCATGTTTTCCCTATCAAAATCTTTGGCTCGATTATTAAACTTAACTAGGTGTATCATTAGAGTTCAGAATCGCTGAAATGATAAGATCAAAATAGCCTGTTGAATTTATAAACTGCGCGCTAGTGCTGCTGCTGCTACCACTACTTCTGCTACTATAACAATAATATTGATAATACCTGTAATAATGATAATGATAATTGTAATCATTAAAATAATTATATTACTACCATCATGACAAAAAAAATCCTCACTCACAAGGGAAAAAATGCTAACCACTAATACTACTACTTCAAATTCTGCTGCCTATATTTGCCTACTACATATAGGACTACTCTACTACTACTACTACTATACTACTACTACTACTACTACTACTACTACTACTACTACTACTACTAATACTCCTACTATACTACTACTACTATTAATCAACTAGCGCATGTAAAACGTGGTTATCGCAGCTTTTACTACGAGTAAAAACAACTTGGTCTCCTTCATTTTGTTAAACAGTCAAGTATCGATGGAAAAGAAAGCAAAATGCAAATTGGTCTTTAAGACTGTGGCTAACCTTACTGTCTTTGCTAGGATGAATCCAGGGGGCCGTTTCATAAAGCGTTCGTATTAAATTTAGGAGCGATTTTAAGAAAGACTGGTGGTCCTATCTGGTGGTAAATGATATGCACCATTAAATGTCCGTTGGTGATTAAAGCGCGTGAGAAAGGCTCACCATTCGTTCTTAAAGTCGCTCTTAACTTACGATCAGCTTTATGAAACACCCAACCGGCTTAGCATCCTGATCATAGTGATGATATCTCATGTCACGAGCTACCTAAGATTGACGTAATCAGAGGTCTGAGGGGTGCATAGATATATTGAATTGCAACTTGAAAGAGGTCACATGACTACCAACGAGAAATAGGCGAACATGTATCATCAGCGCAACGACATGGTATGGGTAGATGGGGGGGGTAGGGGGGGGGGGGGGGGGATGGGAATTATTATCATTTTATTTTGATGAAAGATAAAGCGGATCCAGGATATTCCAAAAGGGGGGACATTTTTCAGGGAGAAATTTGACAAACAAAAAAGGGGGTACCCAAAAATTTAAAATATTGCGTCCCGAAAAAATCAACAAGAAAAAGAAAAAAGAATCGCTCATAAGGGGGGGGGGGCACACTTTTGTCTTATCGGCATTTAACATGACAAATTTTAATATTGCTTCCCAAGAGGGATCCGTTCGGTCACGTGAAAAAAAAATCTTTAAAAATCGATATAGTTATACACGTTTGTTGTTTTGGGGTGTCTTACGGATTCGATTTTAGAAAAATCCCTCGGAGTGTGATGATTTGTAATGACATAGAAAATTGTTTGTGTGTGTCTACTCCTTATCACACAGCATTGGATTCTATCAAATATCCATTTGTCTACACACTTCCCTCTCACTACTTGTTTATACAGAGAATCAAAATATCAAGTTAATTAGAAAGTGTATGCAGCAAATAAATCTTATAAATTGACCGTCGTATGAGAAGCGAAAGTAGATAGGCCTATACAGAGAAGCCAGTGTATGTGGAAATACACAAATACTAATAATAATGTAGGATTTTTAGCGCTCGTATCCACCTTGTTAGGTGCTCAAAGCGCTCCAATATTACCCTGGCTAAGCTATATTCTACCGCCAGTTCCGGTGCTCACATCTTTTTGAGGAATTACCTCCTGTCGATACCCATTTACCTCACCGCTGGGAATCGAACCCATGTCCCTCAGCATGCTCAGATTGAAAGACGAGAATATTAACCACTAGACCCGGACCCCTTCCATGTCGTGTTTGTACCACAAATAAGACGCAAAATTGGAGATACCATTCGCATCCTCTCGACTTTGGGAATTATTTCTTTGTACAAACCACTTCCTTTTATGTCCGTGGTACAAACACAACGACCCTCCTTGAGAAGACAATAAGCATGCACTCAATCCAAAGTGAAACATCCCTTACACATTAACAGCCAATTCCCCGGGACTCCTTTGTTAAATGGTCCGCATAAGATGGCAATTGACTGGGGTAATATTATTGATTGTTAGTCTACGTCTAACTGGTGTAATTGTTATCAAGAGGGACGTACACCTTTTTAATCTCTTGGTCTTTATTGATTTATTTAAGTCTGAGTCTGGTCTAGCAAGCAAGCCAGGGTGTGTGTGTGTGTGTTTGAGTTTTGTCAGACGTGTATCAATCAGAAATGATTATGCATGAAAGGGCCTTTACAAGGATCGTCCAAAATTTGCGTGTCGTCGATTTATTACAACGCAACGTATACATGAGATGCCCCTCGACTGGTCATTTGCAAACATATTCCAGCTCGAGGTAACGAAAAATGTAGTGAAAAAAAATGTAAAACGTTGGTATCCAGTGTTGAGTGCGAATCATTCTCTCACTTTTGACATATGTAAACGGCTCGACAAGTTGTATATTTCAAATATTACTCATATATAATATTTGTTATTCATTTTCTAAGACCAAAATTAAAATTTTCAAATTTGTTTCAAGTCGTCAAAGTTGATAATCAAATAAACATAATTCACAAGGATAAAGATAATTATTCTTAACATGTCTATACATAGAGTATCTACCTTTTGTGTTTTGCTGTACTACGCAGAAGCGGCCAATGTAGGTTGGATACGCAATTACCTTCATGGAACACTTTTACCCAATATCTTTTTTACAGTGTGTAATTCATATAAGCCCGCAATATCTGACGTGTTAATTCATTAAGTAAAGATATACATGTATGTGTAAAAATAATGTTCACTATATATATTCATCTAATGCCAAAGCATATCTATAGATTAATTGACAAAGTACAGTTTAGCCAATAATCCTTTGGCGTGACCAAATGAGATATGATGGGTACGTTTCATCAAATAAATTGTAATTTATTCATTGCAACCATGACAGTTGGATTAGTGACAATTCAAAGAAGTACAATTAAATACACAATTACATATGAAATAAATATTTAAAAACCAGTGACAGTTTTGTAACAATATACACTGTACATTAATACCAAAAACAAACAGGAAATAATCAGTATAAGAAGGAAAACGGAATATAAAGAATAAGCAGGAAATGAAAACAAGAATATCTATTCAAAGTTGACAAAATACTCACATGAAAGAGGGAGGGGGGCAAACAACCTGAACTGCAATGGTCAATAAATGGTCAAACCAGATCATTCAGAATAAATTAGGATAGTTAAAGAAGGAAAGGTTATTTCAGGAACCACACTTTATCCGAAACGGACTTGAAAGGAATCCTCTAAGATCGAAATAAATGCCGAATTCAGACTTCAGCCAATTAATAAATACATAATGGATGAAAATATAAGGACATTTAAACATTAAACAGAAGGAAAAAGGAAGAAAGTCCGTGTTGTCGCTATTTTCAATTGGAAACAGAAATTATGTAAGTGATGATTATCTTTTGTAAAAGGAGGTCATCGCATTACCTGCATCAAAATACAGGCATATTAACATATTTATTCTCACAAATGTTATGCATGGAGAACATCTTTAAATACTCCTTATGCCGTTCGTTTCACACTTAAACAATAATTAGGCTATATCTATACGTTTAACCCGACAAGGGACTTACGTTACACCATGGATCCTTCTAGTAGGGTCTGTGGTTGCACAAGCCTGCGTGGCTTCTTATTATTATTTATTTATTTATTTATTAAACAATATTTCAATAGGGTGCCCTTTCAGCAAAAGCTGGTATCAAAAGGGGCACTAAAAGCATAAAAACAGAAAAAAATGTAAAACAAGGTAAAAAATATAAATCATACATATCAGAAGACAGAAAGGCATAAAAAAATAATCATTAAAGTATTTGTGGTACAAGAATCGTTGACATTTTAACATTTGCTGGACATTATATATGATTTCAGTTCTTTTTTAAAACTAGAGTGTATAGGGTTTTTAAATGAAGGGGCAAGGAATTGAACATTATCTTTTCTCTTTTCTTGTGTTCTTCTTAAGCCGGGCAGTGGGCAGGGGTGACACGAGATTCAGAATTGAAGGCTCGTTTGCCAATTTAGAGTCTTTGAAAAAAGGCCACCTAAGAATAGCAGTGAAAGCTGACGTTGTGATGTATGACGTAACAATGGACTTATAATCTTACTCCCTTCTTCACCATGATCCCTTATGCAATCGCGTATTACAAAGCAAGCAGACTATGAACAATAAACCTTCGACGGCTTCGGAGGAGAATGACGTCTTCCGCATCGGTGCTAAGACAGATCGTACTAACCGACTCACACAGTGTATACCAATAACAACATATACGTTTTACCACGGTAGGTCCATGGTTCTACCTCTCGAAATAGTCGACCGCGAACCGAAGAAATGGACGGGTAAAACTCACGGTAACTTATCGTATCATTATGCCTTGCAGTGATTTGTGTTTGTGTTTGCTGGACATGCTGGAAGTACATTGGGAGATGGTTATGGAAGATTCCCTGCAAACTGCTATCAAAGATTAAGGTAAGGATAACATGACGCCACGTACATGCAGTGATATATATATAGAAGGACATTAATCTTATGCTACTCTCTCACGAATAAAACCGACGCCAAAACCACACAATCGATGGTATGGCATTGGAAATGACGTTAAAACAAATTGGCTAGGGTCCTGTGACACAAGGCAGCGATTAATCGTACGCGTGATTCTTATGATTGATTGTATATTGTATTCAATGCAATCAATCGCAGAAAAAAGCTTTGTGATACGATACTTCGTGTCGGTTTCAGCATTGAGACATGTGCCATGGTTATGATGGACTACAGCTTCTCATTGAACATAAGTACCTAGTTTGAGAAACGACCTTTGTGCTAGCTTTCATTCGCTTTAAACATTTCGACCTTTGAGTGTATAAGTAGGCATATATCATCTGTGTAGCTGCTTCTGATTCTTTTTCAAAACCTTAATTAGTTATGATTATTATATGGGAATATCATCTTCTTATTAACAATGAAAAAAAGTAAAAGGCAATAGTATTAGTAGTAGTAGTAGTACTAGTAGTAGTAATAGTAGTATTTGTTGTAGTAGTAGCATTAGTAACAATGGTAATGATAATAATTATGAAAAAAAATACTCACAGTAATACTGGTAATAATATTGATTATATTAATAATCCTTCTAATAAATATGGAATAATGGTAACAATAACAATACAATGATAATATTAATAGTATTTATAATCAAAATGACACTATCATGGAAAATGATTTACCAGTGCATAATTCGCATCAGATGTCATACATAAAACAGATGAGGCATCTTAGCCATGCGATCTGAGGAAACCCGGGGGAAATTGAATCATACTTTACTACAAATTGTGATATCCGTTTTGATAAAAAGGCTCATCGAAAATTGACACTAATTCCAAGACATAAATTTATATAGCCATAATGGCCAAATGATATCAAATTATTATGCGTTTGCATTTGACAGTTTATTTTTCGATAAAATACACATTTTCATATTTTTTTACAATTATCACGTTAGTTTTCAATGCCTAATTTTGCTTAGCTTTAAATGCTTATCACTATCTCAGTGAGGTTGAACTATAGCACCTGCGCATTGTTTGCATAATTAATCGTCAAACACAAAACAAGTTTTACCACGCATTGGCCTTCGAACATCAAATGAACCAATGGTGGATGAAAATAGATCACGATGAAATTACGGCTCCTCTGCCATGTCTGCTAAATAACGGCATATGCCACACATTACTGATGATTTTCATCGTCTTCTGGTTGGAAATTGCGTAACTACTCAATTAGATCGAAAAGAAGGCAAGTAATCCCAATCGTAGAAATTGCAAAAAGAAAAGTGATATATGTTAGGAATTTACCTATTACCGGTGTGAGTGTGTTTGTCAATTAAATTAAGTTTCATCTTTGTGTTCATTAAAAAAAAAATCCTCATTGGGCAGAGTTTTGTTATATACATGTATTTCAGAAACGCTATCGCTACTCAGTTACATGCTATTCATTGTACCCACTTTAGTATGTTATTTCATTTTATCTGTATGCTATATTTTCTGATAAAATTCGATCAATTTAGTTTCACGGATGACATGTGTAGGTTTTCGCAAAGCATGATGAAACATTTCCTTATTTACTATTTTTGTTTTCGCAATTTCATTATTCCTTTCTGTATTTTTTTAAATTATTATCCAGGACTCCCGAGCAGCGTTCCATACATCATTTCTATGGAGGTGGGAGAATAAAAGTGACCGAAGATATGAGGGTTCTTTTGCATTGTAGACGTGTATTTCTGTCAAAGTGGAGTACCGCCGTTGCATTATCCATCGCATTTATTTCTATCTCCCTGATGACAATGACCTATGGCAAGTTTACTCTTTACAGCAATGGCAAGGACGGTCAGAGGAGGGCGTCACACGGCACCGAGGTAAACTCTCGGCAAATTTCCCAGGTAATTTTTCAACATTTTCACAGCACAAAACCAAACAGTACGCCAAACAATAATGCCCGGAATTTGTCTGAGGAAGATAACTCAAATCTGCCAGAGGGAAAATCCGGAAATATTTTCAACGAAAATTTTCGAAATATATCGAGAAATACTTTGAAAGAACGTGAATCAGTGGAAAATATCACAAGTCGGAAATCTGGACTTCCAGGAGTCTCAGACGAGGGCAAAATTAGAGTCCGCACTGAAGATCAGGGAGTGGTCGACTTCCGATCGACAACATCCATATCCTCATCGTTGAGGGTGTCATCGACGTTTGTTGTCATCCTGGCGCAGTGGCGTTTTGGCTCTTCAATCATCGGAGAGCTTTTCAATCAAAATCCAAATATCTTTTTCCTCTTTGAGCCGTTATGGTTGCTTGATAAAATTAGAAATGAAAGACGGCTTCCATTTTCACCGTTTCCGCGGGAACTTTATGAATACTCGACGAAAACTCTAAGAGATATTGCGGCGTGCAATGTGACAGAGGAGTTTGTCCGTTTAACCAATCCTTGGGGCGGTCTTATCAACAACCGTGCGATATGCCAGGCAACAGGAGAAATAACTCAATGTAAATTTCGAAGTTCTGACATGGTAAATAATCTTTGTACTTCATACAATGGGATCATGGCTACGAAGATCATCCGGGCTGATCTCGGGAATATAAAACCCTTGGTAGACGAGGACAAGGTCAATGTCAAGGTCATTCACTTAGTGCGTGATCCAAGAGGGTCAGCTGCTTCGCGTATCCACTATTACTTTGAGGAGTGGAGCGACCTGGTGCGAGCGCATGAGGCGGAGTTCCAGACGAAAGGCCGGCTTGCACCCCTCGGGCTTACAAACTCTACCGAACGTATCAAAGACGGCATTCCTAACATGTGCAAATGGATGCGGGAGACTCTCGAAGAAGCAAAAACCATGCCAGACTGGCTCCGGGGCAGGTACCACCTTCTCAGGTATGAAGACTTCGCGGCAGCGCCTCTCAACACAACGGAGGACCTCTACCGATTTGTAGGGTTACCCTTGCCACAGAGCGTCAGGGAATGGGTCCGCAATAATTCACAGGCAAAAGACAGCGATCCTGGAACGTTTTCAGTGCATAAGAATTCGCGTAAGACCGCTCAGAAATGGATGAAGGATCTCAGAGAGCTTGAGATTGAACAGGTTGAACATGACTGCGGAGATGTCATGAAGGATCTTGGATACCAGAGATTCGCAACGCTCAAATTGGCACAACCATAGGACCGGATCTTAGGCCTACATAATCTATCCTTGCAACAACAAAAAAAATCCGAAAGACGGAGATAGTATCTACAGCTCATAATTTGAACTCAATTTTTGCGTGGATTATGTGTATTACGTTTTGACAATGAGCTATTAAAGGTCAGCCATACGTAGTCGTAAATATTTAGTGATGTATTAAAGTCTTGTATGTTACACTATTGTTTATATTGTATGTTTGGTAAATTGGCGACCGCAACACTCCTTTTGGTCTAAGTCAAGCTATAATATAAGCCTTCTCATTCGACACAACTTAATTTTATTTAACTTGAAGAACTTTTTTTAACACAATGTTCACTTGAAAAAGTAAAAGAAAAATTATGCGAAGTGGGACCAAGATCAACTGGACATAATGTTGATTGAGAGTTAGACCAGAGTCTTGTCTCACGGAGAGCGGGATGATCCGATTAACCTCAACTAAGGAAAGCCAGTAACGCCAATATCTGAAATGCACATTGGACTGCGGGTGTGTGTGTGTGTGTATATATATATATGCATATATAAACTCCTCAAAAAAGTTTGGAAATCTGAGTTTGGCTATTGATTTCTCCCAACTCCCAATTACATACAATGCATGTTTGACATCATTCAAAAGTAGATAATTTAATTCTCTCTAAAATGATATCATGCTGGTTATGATCATGCCATCACGAAAGAGCAGGATTCAAAAGTGTTGGATGAGGTCTAAATTGAAAAGCTGCAGAACGAGCAGAAAAAAATGTTTGGAAATCTGAGTTTGGCCATTAATTTCTTTCAACTCCCAATTACGCACAATGCATATTTGATATAATTCAAAAGATCATTTAATTATCTTTAAAATGATACCCTGCTTGTTATGATCATGCCATCACTAAAAGAGCAGGATTCAAAATTTGGATGAGGTCTGAATGGGAAAGCTGCAAAACGAACAGAAATAGTCATGAAGGGTCAATACAGGACATGATTTTCTTGTCTTTGCCAATATGGATGAATATCCATTCAAATCAAGCCCTGCTTCTTCATTTTCGATGTTTTGTTGTGGTTTATGTAGTGATGGTTCTGTGAGATAACATGGATGAGTCGTGGTATGAAATACCCATGCATGTTTGTTTGTTTGTTATGTGTTTGCTTGTGCAGAGCAGAGGTGTGTTTGACTCGATGTTAATGCTGATGTTAAGGTGCTTGGAAACGATTAAAAGAAACCGCTGAGAAACTCACTCATCACCACGGGAAAAAAACTGTGACTTCCAATATTGTGTCATGTTGCAACTTTTGAATTTTGACCTTGCCCCACATTTCAAGGCACTGCACCTCAATGTGAACGATCATCATATCATGTAGGGTATCATTGTAAAGAGAATTAACTATTCTATTCATTGATATTAATAAGACATTAATATTTACTAAAACCGAGGAGGGATTATCGATCAAAGTCAGATTTCCAAACTTTTTTTGAGGAGTATATATATATTTATATTCATATATCGACAATTAAGTGTGCCTTTTTTCTTCTTTTTTGACAAAGGACGTGGTGCAAATTTCCTGCATGGAATATCACGACAAGTATGGATTTCCACATTGTTGAGGTTTATCACATCATATCACTACTCTTTGTAAGAGGGGGCCCAAGATATACTCTAGATTTTGTCCAATCAGTATTAGTCTAAGAAGTAGACCAGGTGGAAATAACCCCTATGTTTTAATGAATTCGAGGCAAGTCGAATTCTTTGACATGGTAATGTGTAATAATTACTGCTGATCTAATCAAACCTCGCAACTGTAATACATCTGGCTCTTTATACGTCGTCGTCCAGTGGTGATGACGTTTTATTGTTCTTACTTTATGTTCTACAATACAAAAAAAATCTTGCTCATACATGTGTAATTGACGACTCTTTTGACTCACTCGGGTGGCGATTTTTGTAGTATAATTTGCCATCTAAATGAATGAGATAAGAGAAAGAGAGAGTGGGAGAAGAAAGTGATAAGGGAGGGCTTGGTCATTATGGAGGGAGATATAGGGAAAGAGAGAGGAGAAGAGGGCTAGAAGGAGAGTGAGAGAGGGGGGGGGGGGGGGAGAGGGGGGGGGGGGGGGGGGAGGGGGGGGGGGGGGGGGGGAGAAAGGGAGACAGGGGAAATGACAATGCATTATATACATGTATCAATTCGTTACATCATAACTCTAAAAAATGTTTACACAATATTGGGTTAATTGAGAACATGCATGTTGTTGGGTAAAATTTTACGCAATGTTGCGTTGAAATAGCCATATATGGGGTAAAAAAAAATACCCAGCAAACATGCATGTTCCCTTTTTACTCAATATTGAGTAAAACTTTACTCAGTGTTTTTAGAGTGTACTTTGTTGCGTCTCCTAACAGAGGCCTCCAAGTTTTTTATCTCACCCCCCCCCCCTATGTCCGATCCGCGCATACCGCCATCACAACTCTCGTATTTTGGTCTTCGTAAATTTCGATCAATCAATATAATTTCATGGTCATCAAGCGTGGTGTATATCCCATGAGAAATAACAGATCCGCAAACTATAATTTCTGTACAACATGGTTTATTTGCCTACGAAATGTCATATGTAGCTACCACTTGAAAATAAGGCGACACTCCGGCATTATTTGAGCTTATAATCCTGTTCATCGTGCTTGATTAATCATATATATAGCACTCATGGTACACATTTCCATTTTCAAAGGAGTTCAATTTGATAATTTATGTATATTTTTTGTTTGGGCTTTAATAAATGGAGAAAATTTAACTTTTGCGATTTTATATCCCCTTATATATTTACATTTATATATATTTAAAGTTATATTTATTCATAACGGTACACGTACATCAGCCAAAGGCTGTTCTTCAAATCATCCATGTACAGTGCGTCCCCCCAAAAATATACACTTTTGAAATGGCTGCCAAAAAAAATAATGTAGCACTTTGGGGAAAAGACTTAAAGATATGGAAAGCCAATGAAGTCAACTTTCAAATGACACCCAAAATTTTTGATGCTTGAGCGACGGAATGCAAATTAGGGTGGGCTGGAAATAGCCGTCCAATTTCTTTCGGGTTTTTTTTTGTTTGGTACTTGCAAAGTTGAAGGTTATTTGGTAAAAAAAGGATCAGATGTGATCAGGTTGTTGTTTGTCAAAATTTCATTCGTTATTAAATTGATATTTAATGCATGAATGATCATGAATTTCAATTTTTAGTGCAGCTTCATCATGTGGATCTAAACAATGTGTTCATGACAGTCAGGAGAAGAGGGGGTAATATGACTTAGTTAGGTGAAGTAAGTTGATGGGATAAAGGTCAACAGAACATTTAGCAACCCCTTCCTCCATCTCTACCCCCTCCCCCACTTCTCTCCTCCTGAGAGACTAAGCTTGGCTAGGCTGGGCAGGAATTAGCCTTACAGTTTTTTGAGAGGTTAGTCCTTTGTACAAAGCTAAGGGTGTTATGCTATTCATAAGTTAAATAAATTTTGGTTTTAATAGGCAAATTTCATGAATTACTAAATTGAAATGTAATGCATGAGTGAACAGGAAATGTAATTTTAGTGTAGCATATTCATCTTGTTGACCTCAGAAGTGTGTTCGTGGGAGTCAGAGTAATGTGATGGTACCTGTTACAAGCAAGAGGGCGAGATATGCTAAGACTTGGTTAAAAGGGTATTCCTATTCTTTTTGTCCTTTTACAAATTAAAAGTCATATGTACCCTCCCCTCTCCACCTCCATTTCCCAGACCCCCCCCCCCACCTCCCTCTCTCTGTCTCACTTCCTGGATTGTAGCCTATTCAAAACTTAACTGCCAAGTGACCGGTGGCTGAAGGTCAATTTGAATGATTACCAAGAAATTTGATGATTATGATGATTAATGAAATAATTTATTGGGAAAAAAATGAATGTTTGATTGATCAAATTACACACTGGGTTGATTTACTGATCAATTGTTGATTAAATGATTGATAAGAAAAATCATTTGATGCCCAAATTCAGAATTTATCATTAAATCAACATTCTGCTCTGGACTTCACGCGTACATGACAATAGCCATCAGTCTCTCAACAGGAGGGGAGGGCAGGAAAGAGGGAAGGGGCGGGGACTGAATGTTCTGTTGACCCTTATTCCATCAACCTATACTTCTCCCACTTAGGCCCCATCTCACCCCCTATTCTCCCGACTGGCCGGCTCCCATGAACACATTGCTGAGACCCCCATTATAAAGTTGAAATGTTGCCCAAAAACTGTAATTTGTGTTCACTCTTGCATTAAAGTTCAATTTGATAACTTATAAAATTTGCTTAAGCTATCAAAACTGATCACGGTTGATCATTAATGTATCACAACGCCCTTAACTTTGCAAGTTCGAAAGGATTTGCCTATCAAAACATCGATATTACACAAAAGAGAAAGTATTAAAAAAAAACAATTATATATATATAAAAAATTGCTAGTGATGAGTATATTCATGATTAGACTCATGATGCTAGTCAGTTTGCATGGTTATAGTATATATTACATAATATATCTTTGCCTTTGTGCTCTCCGGAGCGAAACAAAATAAAAAGCAAAACAAAACTGTTACCTTGTTCACTTTGTTGAATTGAATCACACAATTTCGTTAAAGCTTTTTTAACTTGTCAAATAGGCCAATTGTTTTTCTTTTCTGAAAGTAAGGAAGTGATTTATAAATCCGTAAAACTGGGGCAACATGTGCAAATGGCCGTTCATCATATAATATCGTTTGTCCAAGATTGGACGAACAATACAGCAAAATATGTATTTCGTCATTGGATAACATCTATAGTGTGAATGGCATTTCACAAATGGGGGGGGGGGGGAAGGGGGGGAGTAACAGTTCTAAAGCCAGTGCAGACAATAAGAAGATCATCAATCATTTCTGTCTAATCTACTGTGCAAGTTAAATATCAACACGAATGACACGACAAGATGTGGAAACCGTTTGGTGGTGAAATAAATAAACAATAGTGACATGGCTAATTAAAGCTATGTGTCATCAACGTTTGGCGAATGTTTTCACTGTTTATCTCGAAATACCCTGCATGCTCGTGTCTTTTCGTATTGATACTTTAAAGCGCCATCTCCTTTGACGGGGTGGCAAGATGTTATATCTTGCCATTAAATAGGAAGTTCACCCTGACAAAACGTTTATTATAACAGCAGCATAACAGCAAAATAAAAAAAAAATGGAAAAATTGATGAGAAAATTCATCAGAAAATAATAAAATTATCAGAATTTTGATCATGTCATTTGTGACGTCATGTAATCGTTTTATACAAGGTTACTTTTCGAAATTGTGAGATAGATTTATGTTACCTTGCCAAGCTGAGTTATAAAATAAAGGAATGCCAACGTGACGTATCAAACACTGTTCTAATACTGTACCCCCCCCCCCCGCCCCTACCGTCCTTCTCTTTCTCTCTCTCTTTCTTCTTCTTCTTTTTTCTTTTCTCTCTCCCTCAACTTTGCCCGTTGGCTGCACTTTCATATCACGTGGAAGACATGCCACATACATCAAATACATCAAGCTATCATCAGCTTATCATAGTCAATTCACCGACCCCTGACAGATTAGCTCGTCCAATCGCTTAAATATACCTAGGGAAATAGTCCCTTCTGGTATTGTGACGTCACAGTGACTCTGTGCGATAGCACTTGCTATCTGCTGTAGGGAAAATACATGCGCAAAGGAAGATAACATTTGCAGCAATTTGATGCTATTTGCACGCATGCACTTTTTGTGTCTGAACTTATGTAAAGTATTACACACATTTCTGCTTAGATACCTTGTCCATACCATGAATAACATTTAAAATAATAGAGGGAATAATATACACTTTTCATAATTGTTCTATAATTATAACGGATGTTATATTCTCTTTTCTAATGTTATGAATCTTTAGGCTATTCTTTCCACAGATCCAAGCCATGTATTATTTTTTAATATAAATCATATTACATCCCACGTTGATAATATGATTTTAAGTAGATGTTTAGTTTTGAATAAATGTTCTTATTCTTCGTCTATTTTACGAGAAAATATCATGACGACTTATTACGCTCCGTGACGAAATGGCATAAAAATCGAAATAAAACTGACCAGATTATGTCTATGGTTATTAATATCTTAAAAGCAGTCATATAAGCACTCAGCATGTCAGACAAGTCATCATATTAAAAGTCAAAACCACAAAAATACAAAGATATTCGTAAAACCTTGTACAACTGATATATATTGCTATAATTTGCAATTATCATGATAAGTGTTCCATGATCGCAACGCAATATGTAATATATTTGTTTGAATCGTTCTTGGGGCGTAAAATGTACCAATTGGGGGCGTAGTGTTGGTTGGAAATAATGTTAAGCTAATAAGGGACCCTTAGCTACAAGTGCATGCATACAACGGCAATGGGCCATCTTGTGCGTCGCGTGAACATGAAGTAAACATACGACATGTACGAAGAGAACATACATCTAAATGTCACCTCATTCAATAAACTAGACACTGGACTTGTGTGTTAACCTGGTAATGAAAGGATGGGGGTCGATCAGGAGATTATGTGTTGCATTTCAGGAGGTATCGGCGCTCGTGAGCTGCCTCAAATCATCACTGCTTTAACCCCACACAAATGGGTATTACGTTGACCTTAAATGTACGTATATTAATTCATCCTAGAATTCGTTGAAATCTAATAAGTTGTGTATTACACTATAAAAAGGGATTAGCCAAAGTTCGTTGGTGAATCAAACCTCTCTCTTACAAAATAATGATAAAAACTAGCACAGCATGTCATTATATCCACGGCCATAATTCATTTTATTTTTACCATCGTCTGGTATAGGAGATGGACATGCATGTACCTAACAACCAACATGTTCGCATGTTAACCTATCATTTTTTTTTGTTTATATACCTGACACATTACACAGGCAATGGTACCCACTTTCATCTTCTGAGTTGCGAGGGTAACTGTACTTTGGTGTCCACACACGATCACGACTGAGCAGAATCAATCCCTAAGGGGGTTTATATAATATACTATTCGACCTTTCCCGCAAAATACCTTCTCACTCGAGGAAAATTCCTTCCGACGTAGAGTTTCATATAAAAAAAAGCTTTCGAGTTATTTTCAGAGCTTGGAAACTTATTGCTCCAGGTGTATTTCTAAGCCAATCTTAGAATGCGTATTTGGCATGCTTGTCTCCATGCAGCAGCTTTTCGTTGAAGAGAGCTTGCAGCCCAAGGAGTGTAAACATTCAGGTTACCTCCTAATATCTAATTATTAGAATTCCAGGAATCGCATACTATCATCATGGTATAAAGAATGCAGTGTGCCAACGTGTATGATATTGGGCTACTTTCGGGGGCACTTCGAGGACGCTTTCTGGAACGTTGAGAGCCTATGGAAAATGCCCGTCAACCCACAATAGAGAGATTGTCGGCAGTTGATTGACCGGAACAGCACAAAGGTTTTAAAATTCGGAAAGGACGAAACAAATACAAACATGTTGTTTTTCCAGAGATAAATACGGCACTGTTGCTTTGATTCACCTACTTCCGACAAAGATTGTTGTGAAGGGATTTCGACATCTGATGCGTTATAGACAGCGTCTTCGTAGTAATTGCGAAAATTCCCTAATCGCATTCTCAATGATACGTCAAAAGTAAGACATCAAATCGCCACTGTATCGTATATCAAAGTCCACTTTAATGAATACCGTATTAAGTGCATTTGAAGTATTGCATTTATCTTGTACAAACAGAATGTAAAGCTACGGAAAGGGGCGCTATTCAATTTTTTTATAAAGAACCAACATAAAAAAAATCGGCAATACACTGTTGATTTGAACATTACATGATACTCGAATGTAATTCGTACCACTGGCGGATCCTGGGGGGGGGGGTTCAATGCCCCCTCCCCTTTGAAGTTAAGACCTACTTTTCTTGTCAATTTTTTCCTCGGGGAAAAATGTGCCCCCCCCCTTTGGAAAATCCTAAATCCGCCCCTGATTCGTATTATTGACCATGTACTATACAGCTTTGGGCGGGAGCACTCACATCCCAAAAACGGACCCAGACCGACAGCTGGTATGCCATTCAAATTTATGATTGGTCTAGAGTTTTTGTGACTGTAACCAAAGCCCTGGGAATGATTATTTGTTGGTTTGGACAATAATGAATATTGACAAAATATCAAAAAGCTCCAAAATGGAGGTAATTTGCTTTACAAAAATCTGGATCCCAGATAAAGGGATTTCGGTCAAATTTCTACTTTTTAGCATTACTACGAAATAACCAGGGGTGCGGCCGATGGTGTATAACATGCGTATGTGTTGTTTTAGCATCCCATTCGCTCCCTATTCTCAGGGCCATGATTGTAACCATAGACCGAGGTGCCGTTGTCCTCACATACCCTTATTTTCATTTTCGCCCTACGAGTGTCAAAATTGGGAGAAATATGTCGCCTAAACGGTGCGGTGGCATTTTGTGATTAATTATGATCAAGACTAGCTGAGTTCTTCTCCGTGATCCCCGGGATTGTTTATCAGTAAGATGTCAATCAGTGCTGGGCTCATCATCGAGCTAATCATCGTCGCAATCATCCTCCCTCGCTGGGAGTATAATGACACATTCACGGTGCATCAATCCAAGAGAATAACTTGGTGGATGACTAAAGGGGGTCTCCAAGCGTGACAATCAATTAAAAACAAATGACTCGGACGAATGCATTATTTCTTCGTTTGTCCTTTATAATTATCACATATTATAGCACTATTTATCTTTTAGTCATTCATTTATTATAATTCATTTTTTTTAATTTATTAATTGATTTTTTTTCATATTCATTTATTTAATTATTTATTCATTACAGTTTTATTTATGCAGGGTAAAATATATTTATTAATCCATTTCTTCTATATAAATGTGTTTATTAATGTGTCTATACATTCAATCTTTAAATTATTGATTTGTTTTCCCATTTATCTTTGAATTCTTTCAATCGGTATATCATTTCTTCATTTACCCAGTATTAACTTATCCATCCATTCATGTAATATCCATTGATCCACTTATTTCATTTATCTTGATGTATTTACTCATTCCTTTATCCATTAATTGATTTATTCATTCATATATTTATCCAATCGTTCCTTTATACCTCACGCCAGTCAGTCATCAGAATTAGTAGGATTGTGCTTTGTATAATTATGGTTGGTAAATGAGTGGTTTCAACTCTAATTTTCTGCATAATACATGTAATAAGAACACTTTAAATGTAGAACTAAAAACCTGCATTCGTATCAGATATTTAGGGGGATAATCAATAATCATTCTAACATGGTAGTGTATCGTTACTACAACTTCCAACTCAGTCGTTTATTGAAAACGGAATGAAATATACCAAACCAAAACAATAAATCCAGTGAAATTAATTGCCGGAATAAAATTAATATGATCATCCTTCTTCTTGCTATCAATCATAGACATTGAAATCGGGTTATCTCATAAACATGTCTGCATTAAAGTAGTCCGAAATTGAATTAAACTGTAAATTGAAGAACCGCCTACGTTATCTGCCAGCCTCATTTGAATTTGGAATTCAAGGCTTCAGTGTTATTAGAGGGTGAAGAGATATTAGATCTTTTTCATGTTCTGCCCTTCTACATCGCTATCTTTACCATGTTTATGACTCTCCGGCGTGTTTTGGTTAAATACTATGGCCCGAATTCACAAAGGTGATTTTGAAAACCACGGTTGAGTCCATGGTTTTTGCAGATTTCCTGTATAAATTACGCTTAATTTAGCGCGTATCGGGCGCGTGTATAAAACATGTCCAATGCTGATGCGCGCTTTTGTCACAGTGCGCCAAATTGACGCCTGGACGCTATTTTATTCATGAGTCCACTGTTTGAAGAGTGGACTCATGAATAAAATAGCGTTGATAACCACGGCAACTGGCTTCACGTTCGTCATAGCACAAGATAAATTATGCTTTTATCCTCGAAACGAATAAATAAGCACCAAATGGATGAATCATGCAGTTTCGTCATTTTTATTGTAATATCCTTTGCATGTATTTTTAGCATTAATGATGTTTGTTGTGCATTTTATGTCTATTTTTCATTGAGAATGTGGACATAAATTCAATAAAAAATTGGTAACAGTGTCGTCGTCTTTCTAATGACGCTGGTGTTCGGTTGACTTACCAAGAAGTTGTCTTTTCATGAAGACTACGTTCTACCGGTAGACCCACTTTTTTTAATTTGGGCATTCACCAAAGGGTCCTGATGAACTGTTTGCCCCTTTAACTTGACGTAGCTACTAAAAGACATAAATGAGTATAAACACTGGCGGATCCAGGGGGTGGGGGAAAAGCCGGGCCGCCTGCCCCCCCCCCCCCTCCACTCGTTGAGAGGCACAATTAAAATTTGTATTGTAAAAATTACATTAAGTCATACGTGTTTTTTTTAAGTGAAAACCCTTTTTTCATGTTTTAAAAACTTTTTTCCTTGTCAATTTTTTCGTGAACGAAAGGTCATTATTTTGGTTGAAAACCTTTTTTTCCGTGAAAGAAATTGTTTGAAAGCCTCCTTTTTTTGCTTGTCATTTTTTTCATCGGTAAAATGTGCCCCCCCCCCCCGGCCTCCGTGGAAATCCTGGATCCACCCCTGAGTACAAATCAGTACTTGTATTGGTTCGGCACATAAAATACAATGCAATGTAAATATCCTAATTCATTCAGTTAGGTGGTCAATGGTATATTCTTAGATTGAATTTGATAATTTGAAAATACAATGCATAATCTCCGGATTCATACCTGAACTTACCACAGACCATGCATTCTACATCAGGGCTGAATATCATTACTGCTTTCAATAAATTGTACAAATAATTATAAAATAAAATTTTGTGGAAAATTTTGCAATATTTTTGCTAGTCGATAACCCGGTCTGTACTGCTTTCCAGATATGGTCGCTTTGCATTTGTAAAAACACAATTCGGTGTTGTCAGAGCAGTGCAAAAAAGTAGGTGCTAAAACTCATACACCAAATAGTGTTAACAAAACACTATGCAGGTGCTATTGCATTGATCATAGGTAATTAACCCGGAGGCCCCTTACATTGACGAGTGGATACCATGCGCGACCAAAAAAACACGTAAAAAGGATGTCTTTTTCACGATAGGGCGATAAGGGTGCCAAAAACACAAAAATGATGAAAAAAGGGTATCTATTTCGCTAGGAAAATTACGTGTTTAGGGTCTAATTCGCGGGGATGATAAAACAAAATTAAAATGTTTTATAAAGGATGTCATTTTTGCCCCAACACTTCGTGTTTAGAGTCCGATTTGCGCGAGGTGTAGAAGTGGGGTCGTACTAAACCAAATAAGGTAAAGCCGAAGACCGAAGGAACCGTAACAATAAAACATTCCTGTACTTGTTTAGGGGTCCATTTTCAGGGAGTATTTGCCAAGAGTATCGTTTTTTATTCCAATACTTGTTAAGGGTAGGGTTTCACACGCCAATACTTGTTAAGGGGTTCATTTTCAGAATATGGAAATTACGTGTTTAGGGTGCTTTTTCGAGACCCCTTGGTCGCGCATGGTATCCACTCGTGAATGGAAGTGCCCCCCCCCCCCGGGGTAATTAACTAACACCACTGAAATTCAGCACTGGTGTAAAATCTTTGGTGCTGCCATTTCATTACACCATTTGGTGTGTAACACCAATGGTGAGGCAGTGTTCCGGAGAACCAGACATCTCATCAATCTAAATTCTATTAAATCCGATATGAGCCATCATTAAACATTCTATGTTCTGCTCATGAAAACATTATTTTGTTTTCTAGACATCCCCCACTGTTCCGTAAATTGGCAATGCCATTTTGCCTTGTCAATCACGAGGACACCCGGCGAGAGGACGCACGACATTTTAAATTGTTTTTGGTGCCCCGTTTCGGGATGACGTCATAATAACATTTGTCTTTCAAAGAAGGATGTTTATATAGATGTGGCGTAAGGTGTGGTCTAATGCACAATGGAACTTGTGTTTTTATTCTTTACTTCGTAGACAAGACAAGACAATGTTTGCATTTTTTTACAGTATAGCATTTATTAACATGTTATGCTAACCTTGTTTAAAAATCTAGCATGCTACATTGGCACATCGTGGACTAACAATACTCATCAGTTTATACAGCTTTTTACGCCATGATGGCTATAATCCCCCCCCCTCTCTCTCTCTCTGTCTCTCTCTCTCATTCTCCTTCTATTCCTCGTCTGTTTCGATTTCTTGTTCTCTATTATCATGCTTATGCGGCCCCCCCCTCTCTCTCCCTCTTCCCATTTCTTGCTCACACACCCCCCCCACGTCTTCGTTTCGTCCAACATCAATAAGATGTCCATTATCCTCTTCTGTGATATCAACATTGGTTCCAAGAAGCTGGTCCTTGTTGGCATCTTCCATCTCTTCTATACACCCCCCCCCCCTTCCATGTCATTTCACATATGACACATCCACATAAATTAACACACCAAATAGCGATTTCGGTGAAAATGCACAATAAATTGATATCATGTACTCTTAGATTGTTATATAGTTAATACAACTTTTCATTTATTTTTTTGAAGGGGACAACATATTTTAATGCCTAAAAAGTCCGTATTTAGAAGTGAACTGGGCACTATGTTTCAATAAAGTGGGAACAAATAAGACCAAGTTGCGAGACAACCTCTTTACCCCTACTCTCCAATGATTAAATTATAGGCTATAATTGTAATCTCCCATTATCCTGATTAGGTTCTGTCATCGACTCCATGGTCCGCTTCTATTCAAATTGACCTAATTATTCGGAATCTTTATTCATAGAAATGACAGAAATGGTTTAAACCCACTCCAAAGTTGGTTAAACTATGAAACAAAAAAATGTTTATATTAATATCATTTTACATTCAATTATGATTTAGCCAGACGTTGGTAGGTTCACATGTAAACAAACGTGCATGGTTAAACATTTATTTTTTAAGTTTAGGCTATGATAAATTCATCAGGACCCCTTGTATAAGAGTTACCAGTACTTTGCCATGGAATGGTAATGTAACACTCTTAATATTAGTAGCGTGGTAAATATCTGGATGAGTGTTAGCTAGTAGAACAAATGATGAAGCACAGTCATAATAGTTAATATTCTGGAACATTTATTATAACGAAGTCATGAAAGTGGATGGACCCAATATTTACCTCTTACCACATGAGTTTTAGAGACAGGTCTACACCTAATGAAGGTGGGAAGTAAGATTGATCTATCCTTGCTTTCCCTGTATGATTATTATATATAAGTCTCTGTTTATCCAGTTACTATATCTACAGACATGCTAATTAGCCAGCTGTACCAGTATATGTTAAGTGTGAATAATAGATCTTTTATATAAAAGAACAGCTTTACATTATGAGTTGAGCTAAAGCTTTGTAGGCTGTGCACACAAAGTATTGTGTTTTAAATCCTAGTATTATAACTTTTATCCTTTGAGTATTCATTATGGTGTTACTCATTAGTAGTTCATTGTTATACCACTGAACTCTTAACAGTATAGTTCAGTGGTTTATACTGTACACAACCTTTACAGGTTTTACTCTTACAGTAACTTAAATGAAATCCTTGATTCTGATTGGCTGTTGATCAGCGTTACCATGGTAACTACCAATGGAAGGCAAAATTACCATAATGGTAACTTTTATGCAACCGGGCCCCAAAAATAACGTCTTATACTTAAGACCTGCATTCATATACGATAAAATTTGGTAATAATTTATTCATTTTAGTTATTTGTATTTTTTTTAATTAATTTATGTTTTGGGGCGGGGTTATTTTCATTCTGTATAAATAACGTTTGAAAACTTGATCACTCCTATGAGAATAGCATACCACCGCCATTGACAAAATTATTTGGAGTCCTACCGCGGGTATAGACGACATCATAATTCAGTAACTGAAGAAAATACATTGTATCGTGAAGACTTAATACCCTTCAATTATTGGCGTACAGAATGGGGAACCAAGAGAACACCTCCCACAAAAATATAAATACTACTACTACTTCTTCTTCTACTACTACTACTACTAATGATAATAATAATGATAATAACAATGATAATGATTTTAATAATAATAATAACAATAATAAAAACAATAATGGTAGTAATAATAACAATAGAAATGATAATAATAACAATAATTACAATGATAGCAATCAATAAATTAATTTAAAAAAAAATAAAAAATGAATTGAATAAGTAAATAATGAATGAAAAATGAATGGAAAATACAAACAAAACTAACAAATAGTAATAATAGCAAAATGATCATTATAACAATGACAATAAAAAAATAGATAAAGAGGACGGGTAAAATGAACATGAAAGAAAATATATTTATATAATTATCATATCATTTTCTCAATTTATGTCAACAATTGTTACAAAATTGCATCAAACAAATTTATTTTTATGCTCGTTCACTTCACTCCCTTGCAGCATTTGTTTTAAAAAAATTGACCCCATGCAACATGTTTGCCCCCTTGAAATTCCCAGCTCATTACGACACTGCCTTCATTTAATGTAACCTTTAAACAAATGAAAAAGAGTAATGTAGGCCTTCCATCGCTGCTTGCACCAGCCTTTCAATGACGTCACATTAGCTTGATAACAACTGACATCGCTTATCCCTTCGTCATCACGTGATTAACCATGCATGGGACTATGGCTAATCGTTTTGAAATTAATACTTCATCATTATGTAGCAAGCGAAGCGTGTCTCGGTGAATGCATTCGTGCAAGATACCAAACTCTATTATTATATATATTTCAAATGTTAAATTGTGTAGGCCTGCATTTCAGAAAAACACAATGAGGTCGGTCAGTATAGGAACATTCCAACTTTTGATTAGAAGAAAATAATCATAATTATTATTATATAATATTATCATTAATATTATCATTATTATTGTCATCATTAATATCAAGTCCTGTTGATACAGAGTAGCCCCATCGATGACACACACTGTTCTCTCAAAGGGCCTTTTACATGTAAACACATACAAATAAAAAAAAATATCAAAGGATAAAAGAAGAAACAAACAATAGAAGAAAAAAAATGTGTATTAAATCTTGGGCTTAGGTCTGAGGGTAATCCAATATATTACAATTAAGGATTATATTAAACTTTAAAGTTGCTGCATTTCTTATTGCAGTTGGAATATTATTCCAGAAAATTGACCGTGTACGGATATCTTTTTCTTGGATATTATTTTTTTTAATTGCGTGTAAAAATAATGGCTTTTTTTAAACCAACAGTAGGGAGGCTCATATGTAACCGATCTGGTAGGTTGGTTGAGACGTTTCTGAGAGGGTGCATGACCTAGGCGCCCGTTGTACACAGGGATGCAATCAATCACAGTTCTAAATGTCATACACAACACGGTATGCAACCAGTCGAAAGTGCACGTTCAAAACTTGTGCTTGAGCCCCCCCCCCCCCCCTCCCACACACACTTTCTGTATTTCTTTATTTTCTTTAGAAGAGACTATTCCGGCAACGGTCCGTAATTAAGGCATGAAAAACGAAAACATATTTATTTTAATTTATTTAATACTGTGGGATAGGTCTGTTCAATTTAGAATAACTGCTCTACAAAGGCGCCTGCAATTAAACATTTAACATGAAAATATCCCTCATACAACATTATAAACTGTAAACAAATACATCATAATAAACATCATAGCTTCATCCAAAAAATGAAAACTAAGCAATAAGAATAAATAAATGAGAAATAAAACTGTTTCCGTTTCAAGTTTTCCTGAACTCTTACATATAAGTAAATTTACTGGTAATTAATTACTTACAATTTAAACATGGTGCGAAATGTGCAACTTGAAATGCATTATCTCTATATTTAACTGCATAAAACCTGAAGACAGTTTTCTTATTCCATGGAAATGGATTTAAAATGTGAAATCACATTGACTGCGTTTTGGGCAGACGATATTGCCATGAGTCTGACTTGAATGTTGAAGAATCACATAAAATTCTGAAAATTTCAAGAGAGAAGTAGAAATCTCCCTTATTTCGCCAAAAACTGAAACGGCGTTTTCCAAGGTTAAAGCCGTGACAATAAAAAACAGTTATAGGTGTTAATTTTTTGTCCGGAAAAAAACTAGTAGGTCCATGGTTACACTAAGGCCCGTATTCTGAAGTCAGGTTTAACTTAGACCATGGTCTAACTCTGTGTTAAAATTATGGGAAGTCAAAAGTGTCAAAATTTTTATTCAGTGTATTATTCTTATGTTTACTGTGCTCTTTCCTGATACATCTATGATGGAGACAATCATCATTTTATATATACTTACTTACATATTATGAATGATTTGAGAGCCAAATGAGCTGAAATATGACATATCTAATGTTAATGATTTATGTAACAATTGGCTATCCATACTTAAACCACAACTTTAAACCTGTTAAGTTAAACCTGACTTCAGAATACGGGCCTAAGAAAACAAATTTCGAAGGGAACGATAACATGCCATTGGAAAAAATGTTGATATCGCTCTTTTTTGGGGGGGGTTCGGTCTAGAGTCAGCTTCGTGGGGTGGCTTTAGTATTTCTGCCGTCTTGATACAATGTCCTCGCTTCATTGGTCGACTAATGGTGGTCAATTTCAAAGCTCATTTATAATTTACCCCAAATAGGTCATGTGGATGAGGACGAGTAATTTGGAAATTTGCAGGCAGACAACCTTTCACACTAAACAGTGAATCAATCCCAGGTGGGTGTTTCATAAAGCTGTTCGTAAGTTAAGAGGAACATTAAGAACGACTGGTGAACCTTTCTTGTTGTAAATGGTATATTTATTGGCGATAGTTATGCGCGTAAGAAAGGTTCACCAGTCGTTCTTAAAGTCGCTCTTCACTTACGAACAGCTTCATGAAACGGTCCCCCTGTCTAATATTATTTCGCAATTAAATTGCGTCAGTGTTTTCAGCGGACTATAATGAGCCAAGTGTTATATCAATTACATCGCTCTAAAATCCCACGTAAATCCCTGTATTCGAGTAAGTTTTCTATCGTGTAAAAAGCATGCCAGAATTACAAAAATAAGAAGGCTTTTTTTAACGAAAATTATCTAAATAGTCCCCACCCCGTTATCAGGGGCGGCGTCGGGATATTTTGATAGACAGCAGGTGCAAGACTATTTTAATAAACATGCCTTATTGTCTTCTTAAATGAATTATTATTACTCTTCCTGCTCTCTGTCATATATGCTTTTATGCCAGTCTATATTTTCTATTCGGTATTTGTCACCCAGTACACAAGTATTTTCGGGTCTTTGATGTATTATTAATAATACATGTACACATATTATCACTGTTTTTTTCTGTAACTAGTGTATTTGAAATAAGTTATTTTAAGCATTTTCTGTAGTTTGATATACATGTATTTGTTTTATGTTATCAGGACCATGTTGAAAATCACGTATAATCTGAACATGTCATTTTGTGTAAAGATGTTGTGATAAATGAATAAATAAACTATTACTATTATCATCGTTAGTAGTAGTAGTAGCACATGCACCTGGACTTGCATGTCAATACATAAAATAAATCTAGCCCACTAGAATGCAATGGGCAGAAATGGTTTACTTAATAAAAGTGACATTAAGTCTTTTGCAGGAGTAGCCTGCCATAATAGCCAATACCTTTCCTTTCCATGCTAGTTTTTCTGTTATGTCCTCCCCTCGCCTCTCACTGCTTAAAAATCACAGGGGGGCAGTTGCCCCTGTCCCCAGTATTACCGTCCTTGCCCCGTAACTATACGAGCACGCTTTGGTTTTGAACGAACCGTTACGTCGCCAATACTTCTTCTCGTTTACATCTTACCTTCACGGGATAGACTGATTGATGACTATCCTCGGTGGTTTTCGCAAACGATAAATCATCGTTCTAATTGATAAACACAAGACAATCAAGACGCGAATTGCATGAATAGGATGGTTCAACGAGGAGAGTTAGTGTGTACCGAAGATTGCTATAAGCTATTTCCCGGTGATCATGGTTATCGGGTATTGTCTGTCGGTAGGTTTATGTAGTTCATCTCCGCACCAATGTTTTTTGTTGCTGCTGCTTTTTTTAATGAAGAGGCAGATAAATGGGGAGAAAGGGCAGAAGGCAAAGATAAATTGGAGAGGGTGAAGAAGGAAAGGAGATGAGAGGGGCAAGGGTTTTGGTATTTGATTTTTGTTTTACCTTTATTTTTTCCCGTTTTTACTTGATTAATTTTTGCTTCAAAATCTATAATTCGAAAAAAATATGCAGGAAGACCAAGTGAACATGAGAAAGAACTAGAGATATTGGTGTGGAGGGGTGGGACATAGACATGACCAATGGGGAAGGAATGGAGATAAGACGGAGAGAGGGGGAAGGGTGGGGGAAGCTCTACAAGCGGAGGAGAATCCTATCTCTTTGTTTACCGAAGTTGTTTGAAAGAGGATGTCCATGTTCCCAGTGTCGTCAGCACACATTAGAAAGCGGGAGACTATTGACTTTCAGGTATCCCGAGCTGTTGAAAGGTGATCTCAGTTTCTTGGCAAGTTCCCAATCTTAAAGGCACCCTACTCGCCGGGCTATTATCGTGAGGGAGAGTTTCATCAACACTTGTTGGCTGACAAATTGTCAGATATTATATTTCTTTGGTTTTGATTTGCTGAGAATAGTTTTGCTATATGGTAGCCCGCGGATAAAACGTCAGACAATTGATTGCATGAAACGCTCCCGGCTAAATTAAGATTCGCGGGTAGCAATCTCTCTTAAGACCACAGGAAAAGCATGTAACAATGACTCAAGAATCCCGACATCCCTCGCACAAATTCATTTGCCTGCTTTGGGCCTTGCCGGGGAAAAATAACATAATAGTAATAATGATATAGGGTATTTATATTGCGCACATATCCACCTTGTTAGGTGCTCAAGGCGTTCCTATATTAGCCGGATAAGCTAGGCGTTCATAGCGCACACAGCTTTTTAAGGAATTACTTCCTACCGCTACCCATTTACCTCACCTGGGTTGAGTGCAGCACATTGTGGATCAGTTTCTTAGTAAAGCAAATTACGCCATGGCTGGGATTCGAACCCACGACCCTCTGTTTTAAAGTCCAGAGACAAATCCACTGGGCCACAACGCTCCACATAAATGAAATTCACATGATTGAAAGACAGCATTACACCCTCTACATTTTACTACATCACAGGATTAACCAAAGATAAGTATGAAAGTACATAATTAAAATACATATACAAATATATATACAAAAAAATAAGAAAAAAGAATAATGTAATTAGTAATCGGAAAATAGGCTTTTCAGGAGTTTCTTATTTAGAGTTTAATGATTCAATGAAGAAGAGAATGTTGATCTATTCTTCAGATGCAGTTGTAATGCGATGTGACATCACCATATTTGTACGAGTCTTTGGAATGGCAAGCAGAAATGAGCCTTCGTTTGCCAAAGGAAATCATTGAGGGAAAAAATGAAGGAAGAAGAGGAAGGGGACGAAACAGGAAAGCTTGATTGGAAATATTGAGAAGATGACAGCAGAAAGCTGTGAGATACCTAGCACTGGACAGAGAAAGATGGAAAACCGTGACGCCCAGCATCTTTGTTAAAGAGAAGGAACGGCGGTAAATTAAGGTAGTAAAAAAACAGGATTGCCAGTGCTATCAGGCCAATAATAGGTTATCACAACTTGTTTTCACCGCAGCAATGTGGCCAACAGTGACGATGGATCGGGATTTGCGATCAGTCACCACTTCGATTAGGGATCACTCTGTATAAGCCATCACCAATGGTGGTTGCATAATATCGCTATCCATGGAGATTGGCGATCTTTTCTGAGAGTTGGGCAATAGACACCAAAAGGCTAGAAACACGATCACTCTCTAAGTTAGATGTGAACTTGTGAACTTACTCTTCACTGTAAGTATAATAAGCTACCGAGATTGCCTTTAATTCCAGCTAGCTATAGTTAACATGACCAGTGCTACTATGTCATCATTTAGGACTTATTGTTCTTCGCTGTACCGATGTGACCCGAGTGATAATATATTATATGTTTAATTTTTGTGTATTCATATACCTTTTATGTAAAACATCCCTGCCGGAAAGAACACAGTGTCCCACAGTGTAAAACACAGTGTGAAATCATCTTCACACTGTTAAATTGGAGCGTTTTAACATTGTGAATCACATCTTCACATTGTGAACGAGTAAATTCGCACTGTGAAATCAAACATCACTATGTGAACACTCTGTGGTAAACCACACTGTGGAGGTGTCCACAGTGTGAAATCATCTTCACACTGTTAAATTGGAGCGTTTTAACATTGTGAATCACATCTTCACATTGTGAACGAGTAAATTCGCACTGTGAAATCAAACATCACTAAGTGAACACTCTGTGGTAAACCACACTGTGGAGGTGTCCACAATGTGAAATCATCTTCACACTGTTAAATTGGAGCGTTTTAACATTGTGAATCACATCTTCACAGAGTCGACTATGTGAACACACTGTGAACACACTGTGGGACACTGTGTTCTTTCCAGCAGGGATCGTTGTTGTCTCCGTTAGATATGAAGCTATTCCTAGTATGAAAGTAGATGATTTAATCTCCATATTTCAATTCAGATTTCCCAGAGTTGAATGGAAGAATGTCCCTAATAAATTGCTTGCGCAATGAGGGAACTGAATTGAATTGGGCTTGGGTTCTCTTGCAATGTAAGACAATGAACAATCCATGAGAGAGCAAAACGACAGAGCAAGAATATTGTTTTGTTCACGCATCATTCCGAAATGGATGTCGCTTGTGGGACGTCAAAAAAAATAATGCAAAAATATTCATACGTATTTTTAAAGATACTTCAGGGGGTTTAAAACAAATTAATCTAGCGAATTGTTCTTCTTGTTGATAAAAAATGATCTGAATATCATTACTCATAATTAATATATTTTCATGGCATGTTAAAAGGATGAATCTTTGCTATTATTAGCCACGTAACCCACACGATAATTAAACGTCATAAGAATCGCACACAATTGTGACCTTCTGTTTATGTAACCTAGATAACCATTATCAGGTCAACCTTGTAGGTAGCAAGATGTTAACTGACCGCAATTAAGAAGCATTCTGTGACATCGGTGAAAGATAGTCTGGACATCTGGACATGGTCAGAAAGAAAAGGGCGCCGCGATCTTCGCAGCAAGGCCTAGCTTTATAAATTAATAACACAACTGATAATCGCTCGAAAAAGGCTTATACTGGATAATCTTACGTCAGCATTGATGGGCCTTCTTCAACCCTCTCGGAGAATGCTCAAGGACTTTGGTTAAAGTGTAGAGCATACACTGTAAAAACTGTGGTGTTAAAACTGACACCAATTGGTGTTAATAGAGGACCACACCCTGAGGTGTTAAAATTACACCCTAAAGATTGAACAAAATACCAAAGAGTGTAAATGTAACAACCAAAGGTGTTGTAATAACACCTATAGGTGTAAAACTAACACCACCAATTTAACACAGGTGTAAAATGAGTGGTGTGGTCCTATATGTACACCGATTATCACCACAATTTTTGCTGTGTACAGGTTACCATTACAGTAACATTGCCATCCGATATTGGCGGTCAGCAGCGAATCGAAGTCAATGAAAGTTACCACGCGGTGGCATCGTTACCATAATTATGGGATATAATGGTAAGTCAATCATAAAGTTATCAATATCATTAGTTACTTTATGCAAAGGGTAAACAATTCCTTAACACAATCATCGACACAGAACAGCAAGAACAACAATCAAACAGTCGTGGCCATCATGGTGATGCTGATGTCATTGTTATAGCAATATAATATCTTCAAGGAAAGTTTGTGTGTCCTTAAGGTTCAGGGGAACAATTTTCATCAAAATTGGTTGACTAACAGTAATGTCAGCTCTGTCATCTTTCCACGATTTCAATTGTATGACAAGTAATGTTACCTTGGTGGTAACTGTCGGATAAAACAGACCGTGTCGGATTAAAGAACCGACAAGCCCTTGAAACGTTCCCATTGTGTCATGCATGCCGCAGTCTAATGGACGAAACCGACTCCATGGGCCCGTTTCATCAGTTCATAGAGAGTTATAACTGTTGCATAACCTTGCCATCGTGACAGCTACCTTGGTAAACTTGATTTTAATTGGCTGCTGAGCCCTGCTGCCTTGGTAGTTACCATAATGGTAAAGTTACAATAGTTGCAACTTTTTTGTGGAAAGGGCCCAAGACCAAGTAAAATTATATTACCTTAATATGGTAATATAAATTTTATCGGTCGGTTTTTAGTAGGTTTCGTTGGTGTTACTTTAGCATAAGAGACTTGGACCCGTTGCAGAAAGAGTTGCAATCAAACGCAACTTGATTTTCAACCAATCAAAAGCGCGCATTTAGGACTTGGGATATATGTTTTACTTGCGTTTAAACGCGACTCTTTCTGCAACGGACCCTTGGCGGCGCACCATGCTCCAAAGGAATTGAGCCAGCAAATGTGAAATATAATACGGGATATCATCACATCACCTATTGCTATTCCCCTAGGCTAGAGAGATGAAAACACATTTTCCCAGCATGAACATATAATTATGCACGAGTAAGTTATAGGTATCCGCGTTTGGACATATCGTCTTATTGGTACATTATGGCAAACGTCCATCCTCCATTGAAACCTTTTACACTTCTTCACCTTATGTCTTACAAAGCAAGTATGTGTGCATGACAATGATATAACGATAATTAATAAGTGTATGTATTTCTTAAAAGACAGGGAAATTCTTACTTCAAACCCTACCCCCAAAACAACGATAATATTAATTATGAGAGTGAAAATAGATAAACAAAATTAATAAATAGATAACACACATATATTATATTGGATGATTACAATGGAGTATTCCAAGAGTTATGACAAATATTGCACGAATCGTATGTTGAGTGAAAATTTGATCATAGCAATTGTAATATTTCTGGTATTTTATGGAATCAAGCCATTCAAGAATATTATTATTGTTATCATTTATCCCCCCTAAAAAAACTAAATCAATCAATTAATCAATTAATTAATTAATAAATGAACAAAAAATCGACTTAACATGTATTTCATTATGACGTCATGACGTATCAATGAGCTACATCTCAATATATTTTTTTAAATGTTAAGATGTAAATATAAAAAAGTGTAATAGAATGAAAATCAGTAGAGGGAAAAATACCCCCACCCCCCTCTTAAAATTGCCTTGCCCATATAGCTTGTATATCGTAATTACACACGACTACGGATACGTCTCATATAGTAGTTATAAAGACCCCCCCCCCCTTCCCTCGTCCAACCCTGGCAACGACAAAACACAACACATTGGTTACAATGCCTGATGCCGAAGTTACATCAACGAAAGAAACTCAAGACCGATCACAGCTTTCACGTTATATCGTATGGCGTACAATCGGTCGATTTGAAATAGGTTTCATCGGTGTGACCGTACACATCACCTAAGACCAATGCCTTTCATCGAGGGTTCGCAGCCGACTAATAATAGGCCAGTGTATCTTTTCCCTCCTGCACGGTGCCTCGTTACCATATAATCCAGTTATGTGAATTATTTTAAGTGAAGGTCTAATCAAGATGTTCATCTCTGCTGAGTAGCTTGGTGTAATATTATCTTAATACGATGAACCTCGCGGGGCTTATTTAAAGGGAAAGGGTTCCTCTGTCAAGAAATTGTAGTCATACATATCAAACCGCCCTTTTGTCGTCCTGGCTGGTAACTCTTTGAAGAAGCATCATTTCAAAATTTTGAAAGGAAAATGAAAAATGAAAATGTCCCATGATTGTACGTTGAAATTGATATATTGAAACTGAAAAGTGGAAATATATTTTATGTTTTCATTCGTTTTTGTATTTTCCTTTTTTGGTACAATATTCTCTTTCAAACATTTTAAATTCCATTTTGACTTGGGTTTTTTTCCAACAAAAAAGGGGAAGTCACACAATAGAAATCTATTTATGTATATATGTAGGCCTATATTCAGATTTTTTCACCACGAGTAAGCAGACTTTTATGTTACAGGTCTACCCCGACAAGTTTTTTTCTTTCAGGGAACTACACCTTTTTTTCTGTTGAGAACAAAGTATAAGGCCTGTATATTCATATTCTAATGTCAATTATTTTTTAACTTCATGATTTCATATTGAAAATGATATTTGTGAAGAAGAAATAGAAGAAATGTTTATTTGATTTGAATTGAATAACCAAATATTCAAACAGTAACAGGGAGGCATGATGGAAGTCACTGTATTGAATCTAAATTTAATGTAACCGTAGACATGCTTTAGTTATTGTATGTTGCGACGCGCTAATCTAGAAAAGGCGTTGCTCTCGAGGATACAAATGATCATAATTTGAAAACTAAACCTGAAAATAGCAAAGCAATTTCACGATTGTTATCCATTAAACAAAAGGGATGCATTATCTACGTATAATATTTCGTAGAAAAATATATTAAATATATGAAAAATTACCCCCCAAAATCGTAAAATCTACAAAGTATTAAGCGATATTTGGCCAGAAAATATCTATTTGTTCCTCTTTAATTATATAGTAATTGATTCATATTTAGTATGACGCTCCAAAATACTAACAGGATGAGTGGTGAAATAAGAATTTAATATTGGTGTAAAACACTTCGTATGATCCTTCGTAAACACTTGTGTACATTAATACAACTCTCGTTGGTATTATACCCCATACAATAGTTTGAATATTACCTTTATTTTTTTTAATTAGCGGGCATCAGTTATGCCGCATGCCTCAAGGTACCATTACACGAGAGGTCATGTGCAATTTACCTGATACGGCCATGCAGTCTACCGTAAAATGGCGGCGGTGTGGTATTCAGGAACAAGGACGGATTCAGGATTTAATCTGGGACACATGCAGGGAAATGATTACCGACCGCCACTTCTCGAAGACATTCATTCAAAGCAATATATATAAACTCAGTTGGAAGAAGTACATTGCATTACCACTTTGCCTCATTAATAATTATATGGCTGAAAAATCGTAACCTTTAATTATTATTAAGTTTTATTCATGTTACACAATTATTGTTTTCTTTTGTTCTCTTTTCCCGTTGCAAGCTTATTTAGATTGTGTTTCTGTTGCATGACATCCTTATATTCGTTTGTATTCTTTTGTGTCCCTCAAAGCCCAGAGGAAGACCGGGTACACGGTCGAACGCTTGGCCTAATATAGGAGATGGACAATGTTGCTACGTCTTGCAGCCTCTCCCTTTTTTCAAAGTCACACTTATATTCTTAAAAAAATCATCATCATTTTTGATATATTAATTTCCTTGTAGTTTTTCTATTTTTTGTGTAATTATTATTTATTTCCAATGATTAATTGGTTCATGAATTTATGTATAATGTTTATGTGTTGTTGTTTTTTTACTTGTTAGACATTTCTTTATTCATTTATTCATTCGGGGCTGGAGTGCAGATAAACATAAGGGACGTATATCATCCCACATGTTGCCCTGATACTAGCCGCCGTGGCAAGATGATTGTCAGTGACACACGGTGGGTAGATATACAATGACTATGACCCCAAGATTTATAACCCATAAACATTTCAATTCCTTTCCACCGCCGCAGTAACGGGTAACATCAACCGTGTAATAGTAATAAATATATACTGATATAACCCGGTGACAAGTTTATGTCTTTACAACGTTACCAATGCAAAAGCAATACATAGCAACTAATAGTTTCTTTAAAGAGCGCATTTGGTGAAGCATTTACATTTCCTTTCTTTACAACCCGGTATCTATATCGGAACCTTCCAACCCCCCCCCCCCAAAAAAAAAAAGGGGGGTTGGAATATTAAATGTCAATTCCACCTCAGAAAAATGTTGATTTGAATCAATAGAGAAAAATCGGACAAACGCAATGCTGAAAATTTCATCAAAATCGGGTGTAAAATAAGAAAGTTATGACATTTCAAAGATTCGCTTATTTTTCACAAAATAGTTATATGAACGAGCCAGTTACATCCAAATGAGAGAGTTGATGATGTCACTCACTCACTATTTCTTTTGTTTTTTATTGTTTGAATTATACAATATTTCAATTTTTACGAATTTGACGATTAAGACCTCCTTGCCTGAAGCACAAAATGTTAAAATAATGGAATTCCACATGTTCAGGGAGGATTGAAACTTCATTTCACATGACAATGAAGAGAAAATAAAAATATTTCATATTTCATATAATGAAATACAAAAGAAATAGTGAGTGAGCGATGTCATCAACTCTCTCATTCGGATGTAACTGGCTCGTTCATATAACTATTTTGTTGAAAATAAGCGAAACTTTAAAATGCCATAACTTTCTTATTTTACATCCGATTTTGATGAAATTTTCAGTGTTATGCTTGTTGAACTTTTCTCTTTTTATTCAAATAAAGTTTTTGTTGGGGTGGACTTGTCTTTTAAAGTCGAACAGCACTTAATCTAGAATCAAACCGACACTGTTGAACACTTACTGGTTCATTTCGTAAAATGTATACTTTGAATATTTTCATCTTTATCAATATCAAGTAGCAATATTAGGGTTTTTCTACTTCACAAAAAAATTGCCAAACAAGATTAGTAAAATGTTTTGTATATATAATACTGCACACTATCACAACACACGTATGAGTAGTTTTTTTTTTCATTTATGGAAAGTAGGAAAAACCTTTGTTCAAAAAGCTATACGTTTTAATTTCCCCGTAATCTGGAATTCTGTACCTAATTTTGTTCGGTCATGCAAATCTCTCTCCCTCTTTAAAAGAAGATTAAAACAATACTTTACTTCAAAATTTAGCAGCTTTGTTACAATTTTATATCCACAATATGGATTTTCTCAAAAATGTGTTACATATCATATTTTTGTATATACATGTATCCTTCACCCCTATGTCACCTATGTTTTATATAATTATATATATTTGTTTTTATTATAATATGCAAAGTAGCCTCCACATAAGCATTTGATAGTTAAGGAGACTTTATCTCATAGGGGCCAATACTGGCTTTATCCTAAGTCTTCCTATTTCATTTCTTCTATGACCATACAGGCCAAATTGTATCATTGTATCTATCTTTTAGTTATTTTTGTATGATTTATTCGCTTTAATATTAATATGTATACTTGATGTGTATATTATTTTGATGCAATTATGTACTCATTGTTTTTTTAGATTTGAAATAAATACGAACTGAACAAACTGAATAGACAACTGTGTCAGTTCTGGTGTCTGAGAGAGAGAGAGAGAGAGAAATCGACATGAGGACATGTCGTGTACCCCAATTATTGAATAAAAAAATGACGTCATACATTCGAGTAATTAAAGGCTTTTTGCCCCTTCTAACAAAATGCCATAGCAACACCCATGAATATTTCCAAAAACAGAATTTATGGAAGACCATAATCATATCATCCTCGGTTCTTTAAATGTCGATTCCTTGAAATATCAGCCATGTAGAAATAATCAATATCCTGCCATAAAACATAATGACCCGAAGCAAAATTAGACATCAAAAGGTTAAGGAATATTTTCCGAATCGATCATGTTGTCCTATTAAAAGATAAGCACAGTTAATGTACATACATATGATAAGAATCCTATTCATTTTTGTTTTGAAGATAACAAGTTAACCCGCTTCCGTCCTCCTCTACCCTTGTCTCATCTCTCTACCACCCCCCCCCCCCTCCCTTTCTGTATTGTTCTTCAGGTTATCCAACGTGTAAAAACGAGAGGGCCATTCCCTGAGCTGTTCATATCACACCGTTCAAATCAAACGATTAATAAATTTCTTTCATTCTCATACACAATACAAAGTAATATAAATCAGATTTTTGAGAAAATAAGAAAAGGCCCAATATTATGGAAACGACGGGGTCTGCGACTAGAAGCAATGCGTGTAAGGCGGAAATCCCCTTGACAAAATAAAATTGGGTACTTAATATGATATACACGCATAAGGAAAAAGAATAACGAAATTACAAAGGTAGATATCAGACTCAAGTTTAGTAACACGAGGAGTTCTCCGCCTATATAGTCCGCAGGCATGTAAAGTGGAACCCCCGGAGGAAAAGAAAATGCATTGTTTTCAATTTTTTTTTGTCAAAATGAAATGAATCTGCCTTTTTCCAAGGGGCCAAACTATTTCTAGAGGGGACAGAAAACATAACCATGACAACGGATACGTCATTTTTTTTTCTTATTTTTACAAGTATTTTTTTCTTAATTAAATGATAGGTGCTTCTGATATCATCACGTAGCGCACACATTTCTTATCTTTGTAAACTTCTTCCTTCTCTTTTCCATTTCCCCAAAGGTATCTTAACTAACTTGAACCAATGGCCACGGAAGCGGGGTGGGGGCGGATCATCAGCCCCCAATTCTTTTCCAAAACCGCTTTCAAAACCGCAAAATTGACCATAATATTATTTTTTGCATGGCCAGCGCCCCCCCCCCCACTTTGAAAGCCGTTCCGCGACCTCTGTGTGGTAGGCCTATTTTTGCCCCCCCCCCCTTGTCCCACAATGCCTACCCTGTGGCACTGCCGCGCCTTTCTTTCTCTAATAACAATTTATTTTTTTACTCAAACACGTCCAAAAAGAATGTCTGCTCATGACGAATATTTACGTAATACAATACAAGCGAAAAAAAAATTGGGTGGGGCTCATAACAATACAGTTTATATTGACCCTTATGGGTTACGTTTTCTTGACTTTTTGTGGGGGGGGGGGGGCTTTGGGGGGCCCCGAGCCCCCGTGTAATATTTAATAATTCGTTTACGGAACTAATTTTAAGGAGCCAACGTCGACACCACTCTGTGTCATACAGTAAGTGGGATGTAATTACAATTATGATCAAGAGTCTGACGTGAAAATATGTAAAAGATAAAAAAAAAGACTTACCCAAAGGACAAAATTGAAGAAGAAAAGTAGACATTTTACAACAAGCATGCAGCCTCCTCTAACCGCCATCTTTCGCTTCTTTTTCTTCCGACCGTCGCTTCCTGGGAAATGGTGACGCCGGCCGATGCCCGAGGCTTTGGAACGACGACCCCGCTCTTTGTCTTTCGAGTCCCGCGAGCGCGAGTTAGAAAGTGATCCCAAAATGAAGTATTCCAGGGTGGCTGAGTGGGAGTCAGTCACCGAACGAGTGACTTTCAGCAGTCAAAGACTTAATCTCGCCCAGGCTTTGCATTCCTCTTCATCTACGTAAGCCCTGCCGCAATCCTGTCGTCTACTACCAGAGCCCTCACTCTTTCCAAACCCCACGAAAAGTTTCCCGCGAAAAATCGTAGGCGGATCAACTCACATTGCGGGAGCTCTGCTTAGTTAAAAGAAAATTATGCCCGAAAGATTTGGTATAATCTAAACAAAATGAAAACTCAAAGTACTTGTTTTAGAGGCATATAAATGTGATGAAAGGGGTATGAAGATCCCCTTAAAGCTTTTGCTTAAACGATAATGCGAGCCGAGAGATTAGCCATGGTTGTTTACCCAGCGCTATCTTATACGGTGACTGGATAAAGAGATACCGGGAAGGAGCCCCGCGTGTAAACAAAATGATAACGGATGAACGAAATGCTCGGGCACGAGGCTGCGTGAGTTGCTCCGGTGTCCGATGGAGAGCTATTGATATCTTCCGTAGATATTAAAATACACCAACTAGTCTCATTGAACAGACTGGTTGTGGCTTTAAGCCATTTGTTGCTGAAATCGCTTTGACAAAACGACACAGGAGATATGATTGCTTCGTTCACAATTTATTTCTCTTTTTTACTAAATCAACAAACTAAAAATGAAAGAAATGAGAAAGATTATTTTAAGAAAATCCAAGAGAGAAAATGTGAACGAACTTATAAGAACGATTATTTATTAATTAGCCACGATTTTCAATGCTTGAGAAAGCTGGCAGTTTAACCCTAAAAAGACACGGGGCTGATTGAGCTCCCCATCCCCACCCTCGACATTTTTCGCGATAAATCTGTAACGCGAAAGCTGGCGCCGCGTTGTTCCATGATTTTTTCTTTTCAAGTCTTTCAAGTCTTGAGACGAAATTTGCGAATGCATGTAGACCCGAAATTGCTTAAAAACGTGAATTTGTGTACAAATCCAATGCAAATTGTGTTTTTAGCCAAAATTCATAAATTTTACTAATCAAACTCAATTAATTTCATCTTGTTCATGGTCAGAATAAAGTAGCGGACGATTTCCATTGAAAAAACAATAAAAAACAAAAAGTCGAAAACAAGGAAATACATAAGAAATTTTAAAAACAATAAAATACATGAGAAAAGAATTCCAATATTGAATTTTTTAAAAATACATTTGACCAAAATCCTACAAAGAGTCTGTGAATAAAAAAATAGCAGTTTAGAGGCCTTATTTAGTTAATTAGAGCAAATCTTTGATTATACGTATGAATTAGCATAATTAATGAATTATGAGATTTTTCGGAAAATTTGATCCTACAGTCTTGGAGATTATGCCATGGATAATGCACATGCCAATTTTCGTCGCGATCGCGCTGTCGACGGCCGAGATCATAGAGGGGAGGGGGGGGTCTGAATCAGCCCCCCCCCCCCCCGTAGGCATCAAAATAGCCCAGTCTATTTAGGGTTAATACTGTAATAATTATGGTTGTAGATTTACATACGTTCAGCGTTGTTATTAAAAACATATTTCAATTTTTATATTCATTGAAATTGATATAAAAAATATTTGCTCGTTTTTATCCAGTTTCGAAATATTTTCCATAAAAAATATGGTGTCTCGAAACTATGAACGAAGCATGTTTTATGAAAGGAGGAACAAGAGGTGTTTACTATAGGTACACCGTTGGATAACACAAAATATTATAGAATAATAACATTGGATGACAAGCTAACACCTGAATTTAACTACGTTGTGAAAGTCGGTACGCTTAGAGTAATGACCGATTCAATTTTGACACAATTGTTCATTTAGTTTAACAGCAGACTTTTTTCATCAGTTTTCGGTAACACATAATAACACACATTCATTTCTTAATAATCTTCGAAAACCATGGCTACACTCATTTTTCTACCCCCCCCCCCCCTCCCCTGTAAAAAAAGAGCGAAGATGCGTATACGTTTTTGCCTAGGCTATTTTTTAAATTTGAAAATAAAGATTCTGGTGTATTCTAATTCCGTGAATTCTTAGAAAAATAATGAAACGATATTAAACTTCAGAACGCTACAGCGCCCCCCCCCCACCAAAAATAATCACCATCATCGTATAAGTAAATGATTTTGAAATGTTCACACATACGGCAACATCCCTTTAAGTCGAACAATGTGCCCCACCATCTCAAGTGTCTTCTTCCTTAACATCTTTTAAGTGACATGAATCTGGTTTAGTATCATGATCAGTGGCGCATTGCAGAAAGAATTGCAATCAATCGCAACTCTAACAATGATGCGCACTTTGATTTTCAACAGCACGCATTTGGGACTTGCGATTGATTTTTTGAATTGCGTTAAAACGAAATTCTTTAAGCAACGGACCCCAGGGGGTCGTCTTACAAAGAGTTACGATTGATCCAATCAATCGTAACTCTATGGAAATCTATTAGTGTCATAATTTTATTCCAGGAAATTTGCAAATTGTCCTTTGTAAATGAAGGAGAACACAACAAATTGTCAAGAAATCAATGAATTCAATGATAAACATTCATATTTAGAAAAAAAAATTGAGTAAACATGCATTTTATATGTTGACTTTGCTGACTTTCCATAATTGCGATTGATCGGATCAATCGCAAGTCTTTGCAAGACGGGCCCCAGATGGTACATTGTGAGAACTGGCTGGATCCAGTATAGGGGGAGGGGGGGGGGGGTGTTCGGGCGCATCTCGTAAATATATTGAGGGAAAAATGGCGCATCCTGCATGTAAAATGCGTTATAGGGCTGGTGATTTTAGGTGTGCGCATAGGCGGAAATCCCATGGTGGACAGGGGGAACGTGTCCCCCTACTTAAAAAAGTAGGGGGGATACAATATTAAATGTCCCCCTACCATTTTGGGTCGTTTATGATGGTAAGAAATACATCACTCAAAATCGAAATAAAACATGTATTTTCGGTTGATAACCTTTTTATTTTCTTCGAAATGACATTAATTTTGGGGTGATAACTTCTTTTTTTTTTGCTTGTTAAATTTTCCAGCCCCTCGTCCCCCTACCTTTTGGGAGAGATTTCCGCCCCTGGGTATGCGAGAAGAGATGGGTGGGTACGTGTGTGGTGTTTTTCTCATTTTTTTAGGGGAGGCAAACAGATTTTTAACTGATGAACTTGTTTTTGCTCGATTTTTTTTCCTTCAAGACGAAGCGACTGGTAACCTATTTCCCCCCCCCCCTTGTGTCTGACAAAACGACCTTCATTTTGGACTGACGAGCTATAGTTTGTTTTTGTTTTTATTCTGCAGACGAAATTCTGTTTTATTAATTGTGCCCTGTCTTACAAAGAGTTGCGATTGATCCAATCACTCACAACTATGGAAAGTCAGCGAAGTAAATATTTAAAATGCTTTGTTTGTTTAAAAGAAATTATAGATATGAATGTACATCTATGAATTATTTGATTTCTTGACAATCTGGTGTGTTCTCCTTTGTTTACAAAGAACATTTTGCAAATTTCTTGTAAAAAAAAAATACGACACTAATGGACATCCATAGAGTTACGATTGATTGGATCAATCGTAACTCTATGTAAAACGGGCTTAGATCTGACAACTTGTCGGACAAAGATATTAATGGAACACTCCCCAAATCGCCCTGTTCTAGTTCTTTGGAACTGCCAGAAAACCATCTTCAGTAACCGAGTAAACCCTGTCTCCCTCTTGGCCCTGGCTCCTCCTTGACGAATGACTATTTGGCGTCGTGCTATTCTTCCTTCCAGAGTTGGACGCCTGTTCATCGTAAATGACGCTGTTTAAACGTGAGATGCTTGACCGTTGAGTGGAGGAAGCCCTTGAAAGCCTGGATTGTACTTCAGCTTTAAAGACCCTTTGAATTAAATGAAAAAAAAATAGTGTAGACTTAGTCTACAGTTGTCATGCTTATGAACTTTGAATAATTTGATTCAACAATTTGTTTTAGTTTTATTTCCGCAAAAATATATATGTGTAGGTCTACAAACGAAATCATTAACATTACAATAATATTTACGTGTCAAAAGAAGCAGAATGACTAGATAAAGAAGAATAACAACCGTAACATAAAATACGAGGAAGATTTATTTTTCTCACCTCCGTCTAAAACAGCAAGCGGCTATAACACCTAACGACACTGCAATGGCAAGAAGAACGTAAAGCACTATGAGTGCTATTATACCAGGACGACCAAGGTCATGAGAACTTGCGTCTAAAGAGAGAGAGAGAAAAAAAAATATGTATATACATAGGCAGAGCGGTGGTGATGTAAACATACATTGAAGAATATGATGATAAGGAGGATGTTGGCGATGATAATGGTGGTGGTGATGATGATGATTATAATGAAAATGATGATGATAATGATGGTGACGATGAATATGATGGTAATGATGATGATAATGATATTGGTGTTGATGATAACGATGATAATGATGATGATGGTGACGATGAATATGATGGCAATGATGATGATGATGATAATGATAATGGTATGGAGTTCAGGAAATTAGTGATATGGTGTTATTGATGGTAACGATGATAATGATGATAATTATAATGGTATGGAGTTCAGGAAATTAGTAGGTGATGATACAGCTAGTGGTAAGGAAATTGATGATAATGATGGTTTACATAATTCCTGACCGACTGATTGGTTAATTATTGATTGACGGATTAGTTGATTGATTTATTGATTGGTTGATTGATTGATTGACGGATTGAACAATTGGTAGATTGATTCATCATTATGTTATTGTTGATTATTGATTGAAATGGAAGATTTATCGAAACGATTGGCTGATTGAATAATTGATTAATTTATTTGTTATCTATTTATGTATGTATCTATGTATTATACATTTATTCATTTATTGACTGACAGAGAAATTTATCAGTTGAGTGATACATTCAATGAATCAAGAAATTATTTAGATATAATCTGATGTTTATATCTACGCATGCGCCAAATGATTGATAAAGGAGTGAATGAATATGGCCCATGGCTGAACAAGTGAATGATTTTAAAAGGGGATCAGTAGATAAATCAAACGGTAAAGTTATTTTACATGTTTTAAGCAACCAATTATTCAATGAATGCGAAAATATTGCCCTCCCCAAACACAATAATACAAAATAAAGACCTTCGGCACCTACCTGATGTTATAATCGCCGTAGTCGAAAATTCAGTATGCTTTTCCGCAAGACTACCGCTGAAAGTTGTCGAAGACGACGACGATAACCAAGGTGATGGCGATGACGATTTTGATGGTGACAATGATGTTGATGATGGAGTTGACAAAAACAGAGTACTTGAAGTGTCAAACTCTATTGAAAGATGAAAAAAATTGTCCTGCCCGATTAAATGTCATATCGTGATCCAATTTAATGACAAATCACAACTAGGCCTATACATGTATAGCAGCCTTTCGTCTGAGCAAGGGTAACTGTGGTTCTTTATTATAGACAGCCTGGGATTCTTCACGTATCGTCAGTATAACCATTATGCATAATATTACACAGTAAAAATGTTGTTTATAACTTAATACAAGTTATTTACTACATGAATCCTACAGGCAGAGGTCGTTTAACAGTTTAAACAACAAATTTATTGAGAATTAAATATTGAAATGAAAAAACTCTGTTGCTCAAGATTTTAAATCCTCGTACACCTACTGTATTGTTTAGATAGTAGACACCGTTTTGTAAAAACATGAAAAAGAATGAATGAATAAATAACCAGCCTTTTTACTGTGTAGTTTCAAAAAGAATACCTACGTCTATAAATATGCTAATTACCAATATGCCCGAGCTTTCTTTCTCCTTTATTAAGAAAATAGCATCAAACATACAATTCAAAATAGATTCCGTTGTTGGTTGTACGCCCGCCTATGATAAGCTTTGGTTAATGGTTAAGAGAGTATACTCGAGTAACATTTAAATACCTGTGACAGTTGAACAAAATCAATCTTTTTCACGTTATTTAGTTTTATAATTCATAAATCGTTAGATATCTAGCGCCATCTTTCAGTAGTGATTTTCTTTTGTTTATTTAAATGCAATCTCCATTAAGGGTCCGCGGAACAGGGCGAGAAGCTGCAGGCTTTCAACAGCACGCCCCCCCCCCCCCCCGACACACTTTTATCTCAAAACTGTGTATAAACGTAAAACTTGATCTTTGAAGGTTCCCATGGAAGAGAATAATGGAGGTTGTTACGGTAAACACCACGTATGTAGTCCTAAAAGGATTGTTTGTTATTCTTTTTCGATTGTATGTTAGCTCTGAAAAGAATTATTTAACAGTTCTTTTGAGAGCTAATATACAATCAAGAAAGAAATGTAGTCCTTTTCAGGACTACATACTTGGTGTTTACCGTAAAAACCTCCATTAACGTAAAACGTATCATCTGGTTGTGATTTTGCGGGGTCAATCGCTTTCGAATCACCACTGGGGGCCCGGCGCCACTAGCGTACCTAAGTGGGGGGGGGGGGCTTGACGAGTAACAACTCGTGCAGGGGACGTATCCCCCCCCCCTGACGAGTCACAACTCATTTGTAATGTAAAAATGCAGTGAAAACAGAGGTGTGCACCCTCTTTTGAACCTGATGACCCTTTTTGTGCTTTTCATTTTTTTTTGGGGGGGGGTTTAGAAATATCGTCCAAGAAACTTGCACCCCCTTTGGAAAATCCTAGGTACGCCGCTGCATGCCCGGGCCCTTCTTTCAAAACCGTTCCACCCCTGTACTCATAGTTCAAATGGTTGCTGCTCTGCTCTGTACCTCCCTTGCTATTTGTTGTTATTTTCCCCTTTTCCCTTAACTACTAATCCCCCTTTCTTATCCCTCGGTGACACTGACCAACTTTCCGCCCTTTCACAGTGTGAACACGGCACCAAAATCGTAATTTTGATGGTGATTCCAGTGAAAACGAATCCTAATGACGAAAACCAAACTTAGAATCACGAACGCTAATCACAATCACGAATCCACATATATACTACTCCGGAGAAGAATTCCAGTTAAGTTTCACTCGAATCACGGTAAGAATTTTACGTCTGAAAGGGTTGACCTCCAAAACATAGAGGGGCGGAGCGTATACGTACGTGACCTTTTATGCTTCACTTCCGGTTATAATACAATTGTCTGCACTCATCGTAGTTTCTTTTTTTAGATGCAGTGCTATGATTGGGTTTGATTGACAAGTCACAAGGGACACAATACGGCCTTCGCTCATGAATTCGGCGAATTCAAATCACAGTTTTCGAGTGAACGTGTGAACGGTGCAATGATTCTAAAGACAAATTGCAATTATCACTACAATGATGATTCAAGATTGACGTGTGAAAAGGCCTTTAAATTTGTCAGTGACTTACCTTTCATATCTAAAGGCCTTCCATTATTCCACATGCGCATGTTAAATGGCAGCGCATCGATAGAAAAGATGTAATCAAACAGACATACAATAAATAAATAATCCAGTCTGAATTCCATTTCACATTCCCATGCATCCAAAGATTACGGTCAAATCAAATTAGATGTTGTGAACACATTTTAAGTTTGCTGCATGACAGAAAACCGTTATGTTCGTGAAAAATAAAAAAAATGTAAGGAAGAAATTATAAGCTCAAATGGTTTGTAGATTTGTAGTTGCCTTTGCCCCCGTATCTGCTGCTTGTTCCATGTTATCCATAATCAATTATCCCTTCTCACGTTGCGTACATACTGAGTTGATGAATTATTTCAGTATTTTACATAGAGGAGTCATTTCGAACACGTCAGCAAGTTGACAACCATATTCTTGCCAAAATTCATCAGTTAATTTCCAATATGTCTTGACAATATGCTTTATTTTCTGATGACGTCTATTGTTGTTTTTTCTCCTTTCTTTTTTTCTTGCTGCTTGTGTTCCTTGTATTGGTTTAGGATCCATTATTGTGTGATAACTGTCACGTTTATTGTGGGGTGTTATTATAGCACGGGTGGCGTTCGAGGGGCGGGGGTGCATGTATTTAAGTGTCCTTCGTGGAGAGAGAGAGAGAGTGGGAATGGAAACACGAAGAAAGACGAGTTTAAAGAGAGACTATGTCGTTTAACAAAAATGGAAAAGGTGGTTATATCCCCTTTTAATGATTTACCTTCACTTGGTCTGACATTATAATATATGCGTCAGTATAGGCCTAGTAGTTAATTTTCAAGGATCAAGTTGCGCAAAAAGCATCACATGACTTGTGTATTGTGTAACTATGTAAATAAGGCAGTAGTTTGCACCTTTTGTAATTATTATACGATTTGATTTTGTTGAATTATTATTTTTACTTTCGCTACTGAATAAGTTAGCTGGGTGTTATATCTTTAGTACAACCAAAAACATTATGAAAGAGGTCTAATAAATAACTCCATAATATAATGTGAGAGGCATTTGATTTGTGACGGAGAACGTGAAATGACCCAACACCCCGCCCCTAAAAAAGGCTAACATTAGGGCTTATACTATATTATCTGGGCGTTGTGGCGTGCGCCTGTAATCCAAGCTGTGGGGAAGTTAGAAATTGATGCAGAGGGTCGAGGCTCGAGCCCTGGTCACGTCTTTCGGATGGTGACGTTAAAGGTCGGTCCCAGACGTAAATAAATATCTGATTGATACACGTCTGACAAAACTCAAATACACACACACACACCGTCTGATTGTGCCCTTTTGCACGGTCACCCCCACCCCCATGGCGGGGGTGGGGGGGAGGGGGGCAGCTCACCATGGACTGCTATACCCACCCGTGTCCGACAACCTCAGAAATGCACCCTAAACGGCGTAATGACATTATGTAAATTTGCAACCCTAAACGGTGTAACCCGTGAGAAAAGCCACCCTCAGTGGCGTGAACAGGGAAATCCCCTAATTTGATCCCTAAGTGGCGTAAACATAAAAATCGATTAAGGTGATACCTGTGGACCGTGTGGGTAACGCATGCTGCCTATATAGGTGTACGACACTAGCACTAAGCTAGAGACGAGAACTGTACAGGGGTAAACTCCCCTCGAGTGCTACGCTGGCCGCGCCGGCGTGTGGGAGGATTGTTTTGTAAATCGCCTTTCATGGTCTTAATAGCTTAGGTCTGCTCCCGGGTCTCTTCAAATTTGCCAAAATTTGCACCCCCAAATGGCGTAATTTTCATAACCAAATTAGCAACTCTAAACGGCGTGAAGAGTGAAAGAAAAGGCTACCCTTATCGGCGATTTACGAGCGAATGGTGCTGAAATGCAACCCTTTTTGCCAAAGACGTCGACGCCGGCCGCCCGAGTGCCTGAAATGGGACCCTTTTCGACGCTTTTTCTGGACGCGGGTGCGTAGCAGGCCGTGTGGAGAGTGACCCCCCCCCCTCCTCCTTCCGACTTTTAATCAAAACCGTTCAGTGGTCCCTTTCAAGCAAAATGTTTGCGTAATTCGTTCATTAAACCATTTTCATCAAAATTTGCAAATTGAAATTAAATTGGAAAAAAATCATATTGAGACATGTCATTTTAAAAGAAATGCTAATGAATTAGGAAGTGCTAAGCTCAATAAAGTAAGCTCTTTGACTTGAAAATAATGTTATCTTATTTTATGCAATATATATTTTTCATTCAATAGCTATATGTGTTAATATGGACCCGGTGGGAACACTCAGTTCGATAAAGCAACAAATTATCCGTAACAATATTATCAACAAAAAAGTATAGGTCCACTTCTAGGTATGACACATAAAACCAAAAAAGAGAAAAAGGCATTCATTCTCACAGTGCTTCTTTTTTCTTAATGGTGTTGGACATTGTTGTTATATCGCCGCCTAAGTTTTTGCGACACCGAACAATAAGTTTTGAAAGATATAGATCAACGTTCAATTTCATGACGTTAGGGGCGTTATTCCTGACGTGAAGCCCGATTCCAAGAAAAATAATAAATCAGAAATGAAAGAGACATAGTTTCATGCATGAGGGCAGCGGCGGATCCAAGATTTCACAAGGGGGGGGGGGGCATTTTTCCCGAGGAATTTGACAAGCAAAAAAGAAGTATTTAAATATAGCAAAAAAATATTTTGTCCACGAAAAAAAATTACAAATTTAAATAATAGCGCAAAATACATAAGTTGCATGTCTCTAAGCGCTTTTTACAACAGGAGTGGAGATGGAAGGGCTCGCACCGGGTTCTTATATTAATTGTTTACAAAATGGTGAATAAATGTGTTTTCAAGCAAGTTCTAAACTTAAATTGTTCCTCTGGCGAGTCCAGGGGGAGGCACAGCCGGCCCGTGCCCCCCCCCCCCTAGACCCGCCAGTGCATGAGGTTGTCGATCCGGGGGGGGGGGCGGGGCGATGATGGGAGGATATACCCCAAATATTACGAATGGGGGATGCCCTGCAATATCATCACCTATGTAATTTAAAGTTGAACACTAAAATATTCCAATATGACGAATCATGTGACACGTTATACTAATTATTATCATTATCATTATAGTATCATTATCATTATTGTTATAATGTCATCATCATTATTCTAACTACTACTATTGTTATCGTTAACATTGTCGTTATCATTATTATCAATATTGACATTAGGATTATTGGAGCTACCATCATTTTTATCATCATGATTGCTATTATTATTGTTGTTGTTATTACTATCATTGCAATTATTGCTATTTTAATTATAATCAATTATCATTATTATTATTATCATCATTATTTATATTATTATTATTATTATAGTATATAGTATTATAGTATATAGTAGTAGCAGCAGCAGCAGCAGCAGTAGTAGTAGTAGTAGTAGTAGTAGTAGTAGTAGTAGTAGTAGTAGTAGTAGTAGTAGTAGTAGTAGCAGTAAAGTAGTATTAGTAGTAGAAGTGTAGTAGTAGCAGTAGTACAGTGCGTCCCAGAAAAAAACGAAACCGAGATTTAGCGATGATTTATCATAACTTAATCATAAATACAAGAGACAAATGACCTACCAGTGTAAAGCTGAGAATCTCCTCTTTCGTCTGATATTACTTAGATTATTTCTCATTCACGCATGAGTGAGCAATGAAGAAAGGATGCAAAAAACTCATTTGGCGGGGGTATCTGAATTTAAAAAAAAAAATCACAGACTAAAAAGTTCTATATCTGCTCTTTTGTTTGATACCTTAATCACAGAAAATTGCAAGAAGTATAAAAAGTTATGATCCTTCGAAACAATGTTTATATTTCCATAATTTCATCAAATAAACGTGTTTTCACACCGTTTCCCACAGAAGCTATCGCACGGTAACAAAAGACTTGATGGCTGATAGTCAACAAAAACGGAGTCAAATGGGTTTGAACGCTAATCTGTAAAACCTCTTCATTTTATGAAATTATTGAATTTCAAGCCTTGATTCAAATAACCAGAACTTTTTCATTTCTTGACCAATTTCTGTAATCAAGGTATCAAATTAAAGAGCAGTTTTTAGAAATGTGTTTTTTTTTTAATACCCAGATACGGCCCGCCAAGTGACCTTTTGGTATCCCCTTTTCAAATTGTTTTTGCTCACTCATGCGTGCATGAGAAATAATCTTAGTTATTTCAGATGAAAGAAGAGATTCTAAGCTTTAAAATGGTAGGTCATTTGTCTATTGTTTTCGTGATTAAGTTATAATAAATCATCGATAAATCTCAGTTTCGTTTTTTGTGGGACGCACTTTATAGTAGTAGTAGTAGTAGTAGTAGTAGTAGTATAGTAATCATGATGAAGTTAGGCAACTTATTTACGCGCATCTGTTCTGCATAATAAGCACTGAAATTGTTTTTACTCGTGATTTTCACTTATGTTTGTAGTTATTGAATATAAACCCTTCTTTTCGAAAACTGTTTCAAACAGATGAATGGAAAATAAATATAAAAAATCCATGGGTGAAATAGAATAGAATAACATATTCACATTAATGTTTTTATATATAACATTATTAAATCTACACCTCTCCACTAACGAAGCATTTAAGGTTTTCCTCATGTATTTTGCCATGTGCATCCTTTGTAACATCACTTCTTTGCGTTAGCTTTTTTGTATTCACGTTCATGATATAAATTAAGTATACAATAAAGGGTCGTGTGTTTCGAATCCCAACCATGGCGTAATTTCCTTCAGCAAGAAATTGATCCACAATGTGCTGCACTCAACCCAGGTGAGGTAAATGGGTACCTGGCAGGAATTTATTCCTTGAAACGCAGCGTGCGTAACAGCTGCACTGCTAATAAAGCCAGTGTAATTATGCTGCATATATATACATAGAGCACTTAGAGACTTTTGACAAAGTAAGTAGTAAGCGCTATATAAGAAAGTATAAGTATTACTATTAGTATAATAAGTGAGAAATAAAATTTGAAAGAGTGTATGAGAGTCCGCAAGAATGATCCATTATGGGTCAATTTTCAAATAATCCAGGACAAAGCTAGCATGATACTTCAAAGTATGGTCTCAAAGACTAGTCCCCGCCCCACTGGCATACAGTAGTGGGGTTTCGGGCTATATTGACCCCCCCCCCATAAAGAAAGAAATGAGAAATTTTTTTAATATCATGTCAAAATGTATCACAAAATTTGTTTTAATGAAAAAAATGAAAATCCATAATTTATTGTTCGAAATAGACATGAAATGAATTACTCCAAATTTGCTTTGCCCAATTGATCGTGGGCCAGGCAGCCGCTGTGCAGCGCTAGATCGACTCTATCCCTTTAATCGTTGATCGCCAACAGGATAGCAGCAACTCCCATCTTTTAATTTCTTTTGGTCTGACGCGGCCGGGGTTTGAACCCCCGACCTCCCGGTTGTGAGACGGCGGACGCTCTACCAAATGAGTCAAACATACCGGTTTTAGTAAGATGGTCAAACTTTTTACTTCAGTGCTCGCAGCTTTTTTATAACTAAATTTGGCTCTTTACGCCATATCTCGCTCCTTAATTGTGTAGGCTTTGTAATGCCAATGATCCCGCCCCTAAAACTAAATAATGAAAAAAAAATCCTCACAGAGAATTATTCTTCGGTCAGCCCCCCCCCCACAACGAACACTGGTCGACACCCATGGTCTGATGAAAATTTACCAAAAGAACACATTTTACCATGATTGTATAACTTTCGGTTTTTTCTCCAGTTTTCCCCCTGTTGCCCCTTTTCTTCATATGCGATTTTTACGATAGCATAAAGGTTGCATGAATCTATTTACATCAAGGAGGTAAAAAATACTAAGTCAGCTAAGTTCCCCAAAATTCTAGATTTGATATAGCTGATTCACCAAAGTGTATAAAAATATTTGGTCATTCTTACATAGGGCAAGTACATGCTTAATTTGTCCCCCCCCAAAAAAAAAAATGGGAGGAAATATAACTTAAGACTTTGGAACTGATGGCAGTCCAGTCCACGTTCGTTCCTTTCATTTAATTCATTTCCTTTTTTTATATTTTTTTTTAAACAAGTGCACACCTAGTTACCAATGATGCATATATCATTTCCATTTATTTGAAAGCAGGATAAAAGAGCATTGTAGATTAAATGCCTTGCTCACGGGCATATAGGTACCGTGACCGGTGATCGAACTCCGGACTTTCCATGTTATTAAGTCCGGAGTTCGATCACTCGGCCACGGCAAGGCCCTATATAAACAAGGTTGCGACACCGGAAGTTGCCGTCATTTGCTCATGGAGCTTTTCAATAGTTCCAAACTCACCGAAGTTTGTGTACAAAGTCTATGAGGGAGATTTTTCGACAGCAAATTTCAGGTAATTACAATTGTTATTAAGAAAAACAAAATGATAGTTTTTAACGAGAATTTTATTTGCTTCATTTTGATATGATTGGTTTGCAATAATTTTGAATTTTAACATGCTTTTTTACTAATTTTTAATAGTTCCAAGGCGTAAACATGACAGTAGAGATACGGTATGGGACTGGCAACCGTAGCCGGCAGTGCGGGTGGCTCAGTAGCCCGATATACGCTGTGTTTGTGTTTCCTGACGGGCCCGGGTTGGGTGTCCGGACTCCTGACATCTTTCAATTTTGAAAAGTTGACAAGCAATGTCTTTGATTTTTTTAGCACAGAATGTAAGAAAATATTATAAAGAACAAATAATGATGATGATAAGCATTATTCAATCTATATTTTTTGCTTATTTTCCTGAGAAGTGAGATAAAATAAAAAAAAACAAGTGAGATAAACAACAAGTTACAGCAACAAATACAAGGCTTCATTTTTCAGTGCCCGGACACCAAACCCCTCATAGATGTTCCACAGATCTATAACAAATTTTCCTGAAAATGAATCCCAAATTTTTGGAAATTCATAGACAATTCCTGGAATTTTCCATTTTGATTTTTAATGAAAATCTGGCAATAATAATACAGTGAGCCTAAATTTGGTCCAAGAAATGAAACATTTTTTGTTCATCATGTCCTCTTGAAAAATAGGAAAAAGATTACGAAATGACGAGCGCAGAAAATTTTGAGCTTCGACAACGGAGCCTGTGTCTGGATCCGGAGGAAGATCTAATGTTAGATCTAAATCTTTGTAACTAATCTTTGTAAAATATTACATGAATATTAAGTCGCTACTGTAAATTGTCATTTAATTGTAATCATGGGCGGATCCAGGATTTTCCAAAAGGGTAGGCACATTTTCGTGAGGAAAAAATTGACATGTATACAAGACTTCACTTTCAAAGGGGGGGGGGTAGGGGCACACTTCTGCATTTCTACATTACAATTTTTAATTTTGCTTCTCAAGGGGCCCCCTTGTAATTTTTGGATTTTCCTGAATTTCCTGGAATTTTTTTTATTCTGGAACCTTTCCTGGAAAAAGTAAAAATTTCTTGAATTTCAGGAAGAGTGGAAGCAACCCATCCACTCTTTCTGTCTTGAGTCTATGCAACAATCATGTACAATGCACTCAAAAATTGAGATCCATTCAGTTATTTGTTTTCATTCTAGACTTAGAAATCTTTTTTGTATTCACAAGAGTGCTCAAAAAACTTTTAATTTTGAGCATATTTTTGTGAGGCCCTCTGTGACTGATGCAGATCTTCATCTCCACACACTCTCTTTTTAATCTGTTTTTAATTAGAAAAAAAATATAAATTTCAAGAATTCAATTTAGTTTTGTGCCAAGGCATTTTTTTATGATGATGAATTCACTGTATAGTCAAAATTGACTGTTCCAAAATATCAAGTATTCATCCAGTCTAGATCAAGAGAAAATTGACACAGGTTACTAACTGCAGACAAGGTTATCACAACCTTGTGATAAAAGTGGTGTTAGCTTAGCACTGCATTTTTTAAAAGTGGTGTTAAACCACATGAATGTTTTTATATCACAACCTTGTAGTATTAGACAAGTGCCCCCATCATACCACTAGTTGCATGTCCGGACAGGTTGGGTATCTAGACCAAAAATTTCTTCGACTAGGCCAAGTAATTTGAAATGGTTTGGAATTAAAATCAATTCTTTGTAGTTTTTCAAAGAAACTTTAAAGGCCTGATTTAGCATACATGTACATGTAGACCTCTACTCTGTTGATATGTATGGTGTGATAAGTAATTACAAAAGCCAATGATAATACATGCTTAGTTGATGCACCAAACTTATCTAAGTTAGATCTAAATGTAGATTTTTAATAGGCCCTAATTGCTGCTGATTGATCTGTTTTGGATGAGAGGAACTAGTGGATAAGCCTGTAAGCTGTGTAAGTATGATTGTTTGATTTCCATCATGATAGTAATAAGATGTGATTATATTACATACATGTAGGGCTACATTGTGCAATCAGTCTTTCTTGTTTCCTTGAAATCTTCTCCTTTAAATCTTGCATCATGTATCATTCCGCCTGTCTTCTGACCGCATTTTGTGCAATGTTGGATGAGTTCGACTCTCATGAAGTTCCAAATTTAAATTCAGAACTTTCATTGGTGGCAACAGCATAAAATGAGGGTCAATCTCTCACTCTCTACCTCTTGTTTCTTTTATTTCATATTTAGTGTACATGTAACGATAATATAGTTGGATCATGCGTTAATTTAGATAGTTGTAAAGAGGTTGTTTTATTAAGCAAATACATTTTAATGCCAATATGGCTTGGATGGGTGAGGAAGTGTCATGGCCGCATTAGTCTGCAGGCACAGACCGAATGAAACTTGTTCTAAGTGTGGCTCCACGTAAAGACTACCACATACAAAACTTGCTGTCTGAGCGAGGGCTTTCAGTACACAAGGCATGAGTAGAACGACAAGAACACACTTGTCGAAACATCAAGATTGGGTGGTCCTTTTCAGGACCAACATTAGCCCAAGAAAGATATACGATGACCGTGAAACCTACTACACTATCTCAGATGTTTTTTGCTACACTATTCTTTTTCGCCATGGAAACTTCCAGAAGTTACAACATCTGAGATGGTGAAGAGATTGAAGATTTTTCGTCTAGAAGATGTGCAAAGTATTGGCAGTGCAGAAATGAAATATTAAAAAAAAGGAAGCTACATGCAAACCAACTGGATTACTAAACTCATTTGTCCATGTACTGACACCATGAAAGCATTTAGGGTTATCACTGGTCAGTGATGTTCGAATATGCCTCGTGAGAATTGAACTCACCCAGTACACAACAAAGAGTTTATAGCCAAATTGGTACTAGGCTAGACAGGAATAACCATTTCTGGGGAATTATTTAACAATTTCTGACACTTTACTAAGTGAGAGAAGCCAACGCAGTTCAGCAAAACAACCAAATACAGATACTAATGCTTTTGGTCTAGTAATGTACTAGGCCTACTTGGGTATTTCACTTTCCTTTGGAATAGTTTTACATCACGGTGGCAACTATAAGGATAACCCTGGCCTGTATCATATATGAAAATAAAATAAAGCATGTTGATCTCGAGAGCAGCGAGGTACATGTAAGGCATTGAAGTGGTATAAAATCCAAAGAACACCATGGTATGTTTTTACAGGGCATAAATGAAAGGGTAGAAATATTAAGAACGCTATGAAAAATTCTGTAGCAATAAGAATATAAGGGGAAACTAGCACTAGCCTTATTCTGGTGACAACTGACAAGACCACTTATCCAATGTAAAATTTTATGATATAAGTAACCTAACGTTATCATCATTTAGTAAACCTTGTAAGTTGTGCTGTGTGGTGATTGAAATGAATAAGTATTTATTTACTTTCTTTTTTATGTTCTTCATTATTTGGTACAGTCCTGGTTGCAAATTCATTTTATGCATTGGCCCCAAAATAAATTGAATTCTTGAAATTAATTTGTTCTTATTGAAAATAAGGTTAGTGGAATTGAATATCTGCATTCTGCACAGCACTTATCTCACTTTCCATCAATTAATAGGCAATATATACGTTTCATCTTCAAAATCTTCAAAATTCACAAGTTTGATTTAAATTGTCAAAGTTGATTTTAATATTAAATGAACATAATTCCCAATTAAGGATACCGATGATCTTTCTCATAACATGTTTGCATACATTTTTTGCCTGTACATTTTGTCATGTTTATTTTAACTCACTGCATACCAAATAGATCTGTTACAAAAAGACTGTTAGATCTATTTGGTATTATTAATAGATCTAGTAACATTTTTTGCTGTTTTTTTTGTTAATAGGACCACATGGAAAACCAACAAGTTGATGATATGTGCCGCCCTGTGGCCTATTTAAATATCAGAAATAAAAAATAAATAATTAAGGACCCACTCAGTAAAACTCAAACTAAAGTCAAGCACAAAGATATCCTCAAATCATTCATGTTTTTGAGTGCTCTGGTAAAAAAAATACAAATTCAGCTAAATTTACAACGGCACAAAATCTACAATAAGAATTTAGGATATAAAACTAGTAGAAATAACACCACATGACATACCGGTACATCTCACCTGTCGCTCTCCAAACGACCCGTGGCCGTGGGGGACCAGCAGAAGCTTTCATCCAGCCCGACAGTTCCGGGGAAAATTAGTGCAGCGTCCCGCTCGCTACAGCAGCAGTGAGCATTTACGGCGTGCGACGACCTCGGTTGCCATTTTTCAAATCAACGATATTTCACGTATTTTGTTATAAGATCGTACAAATTTGATAAATTTAGGTGGTCGCTAATATACTAATATGAATGTGCAGCGTTAAAATAAATTTCTAACGTCAATTTCCGATATAATTATAAAAAATGATTCAAAATTTTGCACGCATTTCCAATGGTAGCAGTCGACAAAAAGGCCCTGTTGGAACTATTCGAGATCCTTCAAATTTGACCTTTGACCCCTGTTGTCGCAACCTTGTTTATATAGGGCCTTGGGCCACGGCACCTACCTTTCTCTAATTTTATTACCGTACAAGCGCCATCTGCGTTTGTAACTAAAGTTGCGTGCAGATTTATTGGATCAGACGACAGTCGCTGAGAAATTTGTCAAAATTATAAACATTTTGTGAATGAAAGACTCAGTTCTTCAGTCAATAATGAGCAGCCAGCAGAGCATGTTGGAGAGATTCTCAATCTCACCAGAAGATTATCTGGGTAATGTGTGCATATGGTTTGCTTTTTAGTTCATAAAACTAAGTTAAGCCTCTAAGGTTCGTTGGCTTCGCCGCGTGTGGTATCGCAAACCTACAAAACAGCCCGCCGACTGCGCTGGCGCGCTAGGCATGTGGCCTCGGCATGGCACGGCCACAGTACCGGGCCGTGCAAGCTCGTGCAGGCAGCACTGCAGGTAACCCAGGGAACTCCCGCCCGCTATGCGGGCGGGAGCCCAGGGGCCTGTTGCATGACGAGATGAGCGATACGTAGGAACGTCCTAGGACCATTCTTCCGAGATAGGAAGATTGGCGACAAATCAGCGCTTTCCGTTTCACGACGGCAATTTTGTCTTCCAAGTCCGTGACATCTTTTGATATCGATAGTATCGGAAAAATATTTAGTCTCCATCGTCAACTGAACCTTTTATTTCGGAATGACGACTTCATAAAATCATTTATTTCAATAAAAGGTGATCAAATGATGTTTTATTTATTACTAATTGTAGAATTGATGTATGGAGCTTACTTTATGAGGTAAAAAGAGAAGAAACTTTAAAGATTCACAAACATAAATGAATGAAATTGAAATTTTCATTGTTTACCATACTTAGAATACGGTGTCCTTTTAGAGACACCTTTCATTGATATTTCAACGAAAGAGACCCTTGTCCGATATAAAAATTGATTTAACTAAGTAATTTCGGCATTTTGTTAGTTCTATATTCTGTATTTTTATAGTATGCTTATATATAATGATAATTTTATAAATTATGCGTTAATATGTTATTTGTTGAGGTAAAAATATGGTTTGAAAGGGTAAACAAAATCAACAGTGTCTGATTGTATGAGACTAAAAAGGAAAATATGAGAGGCTGCGTGTGAAACTTCTAATTATTTATTTTATTTGCCAGATATAACGCAAGAAATACTAATTTGAGTGTTTAGAGTATAAACATACCCCAGTTGCATGATGAGTAAACGATGACAAGAAAAATATGAACATTGCTGCAAACATGGCCAAGTGAATAAAGTAGTGCTTTGCAATAATAATTAAAACACAGAAAAAGTTGTGCAATCCGCAATGGAAAAATACTATCAGAAATCATGCTAAAAATTACACGTTGGTCATATTTAAAGTTGATCTCTTAATTTATGGAAATTTATATAAGAATATAAGGTTTAAGAATATAGAAAATATATATGTTCAACATTTCAACGGTAAGGAGTAGAGACTACCGTGATTTCTTTAACATGATAGGAGCCGAAAGGGGCCTACCCTACCATTTAAAATGCGCCTCTTCGTACTTTCCATAATCTTTTCTTTGATGAACTTATCTTCATTTGTAATGATTGTGATGGATTCGTATATAAGCTAGGCCTAGTCTGTATCTTAAATTCAATTAGCTATTTTGTTACTGCAGGAGTTTGTTTTATTTCACTGCTTCACATCTCAAGTTATCCCAAATCCAAGAATTGGTTTTCATTGATTAAAATTAATCTAAGAAAAAAAATAATGAAAATGAAATAAAAATATAAAATGATTTAGCATGTTTAGCCTCTTAGTTTTGTATCGAGTGTTTTTTTGCTGAGCGTTATATAAACACGTTTTTTCCTTACATAATTTCTTTTAAAGAAATTCGTTTTCATGTTGTTTAATTATCTATAATGAGAAAGCATGATGGGTCAGAGAGATAGTGCCGCCCATTTCGATAAATCAAGTTTATTTTGTTTTAAATAGAAAAGTGGTGGGGATAGGGCGGAGGGAGAATAAAAGAAAACATATTTTTAAAAATATTTGGGCCTTCATCAACCCCGGAAAAGTTAAAATGACATCCGTTTTTGGTCGTCTTGTCGACCTGAAATTGATGACAACTAGCCTCCATATAAAAAAATAACTTGGCGCCATCCTAGATAAAATGCATCATCAACCCCCTAAAAAATATGTTTAAATGTGATATGTCAGTGTGGCTTGCCGTAAACGCATTTTCTCTCAATGCCGACGGTGGCGGGCGGTGTGCAAAGAAGATCATGCCTACGTAGGACATGTCTGGAGGTGTCTTTCCAAGGACCATTCTTCGTATCGCCCAAATCGGCTTTGTGAAACAGTTGAGCGATATCTCGTTCTTACGTAGAATGGTTCTACGAAAGACCATTTCATGCAACAGGCCCCTGGACCTTACGTGTAATTTGGCATACTCACCTGACAAGCGTGAAGTATGGTCTCCGAATAAATAGTTGAAACAGAAATCAAGCACTTAGCCTACCAAGATTATGGATGAAGGTCTGACTCTGAACGAGTGGCAGTTTCTTGACCATGTTCATGATGTTGACATCTGGGCACCAACTGGAACCTCAAAAAAACGAGAAGTTCTCTCTCCTACCCCTGTCTCGATCGGCCATTTTTGTTATGAATCGTAAGAATTAAGATGGCCGATCGAGACTGGGGTAGAAGGAGAGAACTTTTCGTTTTTTTGAGGTTCCAGTTTGTGCCCAGATGTCAGGAAACTGCCACTCGTTAGACCTTCATCCATATAATCGTGGTAAGTGCTTGATTTCTGTTTTAAGTTATTTATTCGGAGAATTATTTTGACCATATTTCACGCTAGTCAGGTGAGTATGGTCAATTACATGTAAGGTCCTGGGCCCTTGTTTTCTATTGTTCTTCACCCACGTTACGCGACGCAAGCGTCCGTATCGTGGGTAGATTTAGAGAGAAAGTAGAAATCTCGGGGGCGAAAGTTTCAGGTTTTTTGGTGGTAGGCCTACACGCACATGTATAGAAGCCCTAGCTTCGTATGAGAGTAAGTTACGTTATATTAAATGATTTTTACTCTCTAGAAGCCTCCTGGCTACTACCAGGCTAGGCTAGTGAAAATAGTAAACGTTAATAACGCTCCATATCCATCCTCTGCCTGGTACTGGTAGTGGTAAGCCTCAAAACAGGTGATTTAACGTTAGGGTCTAGAGCTAACATCATGGAGTTCCTCACGTATTAATAATTCGCTGCCGATTTCAAAACATCGCATGCACATGTGTGAGGGTCTGAGCTCATGGCATGCGCATAATATATTTTGAAATCGGCAGCGAGTTATTATACGTGTGAATTAGGCCTACCCAATTTTTAGGCTAACCGGAGGATGGATATGGAGTGAAATTAGGGTATAAAGTACATGGTAAGAAATGAAGCTTTTATTCTTTTTTGATGGTTTTTCTTAGTATAATTTTTACAATAAATATGCATTTTTTTTAGACAGCTGGCAGCTGTCTTTTTTTTTGAGAAGTTTTTTAACAATAAATTTTTTTTTTATTTCTCCTCATACACAGATAGCTCGCTATCGTGCAGCCACCATTAGGGGGTTGAGAGTGCAAAATCCCCCTGATGGGCTCATCGATTTTTGTCTTTCATAAAAATATATTAAAAGAACTTTACCAACATAAAGATTGTTATTCCGTTTTGGCCTGAAATGCACCAAAACAGGGAAAAATAAACTTAAACGGGGAAAACAATGATTTACACACCATGTAGGCTGTTGCGCAACTTCACTTTCCTGTTTTATCCAAACTTTAATACATAAACATGGCCATTGAGTCCCTGTACAGATTTAGCTAGAACTTTGGTCTCTGTATTTGGTGAGTGGAGCCAACAGAGTTCAGCGGAACAGCCAACATGACAGAGACCAAAGCTTTTTGTTTACATGTTACTGTGACTTTCTGTTTTTTAATTTTTAGCCAGGAGGCTCCTACCTCAAGTGGTGTTCGTGCTAGCCTAGAGGACTCTGTGATCATATTTTTTTACGTTTTGATATTGTCATTTGATCCAGGAGCCTAGACAAGGCAGCCTATGGGACTTAAAAAAAACGGAGCTCTGGCTCACGAAGCAGGCCGGAGCCCAGGACTCGTTCGTGTAATACTGTGCAGACATATGCTCTCCAAAATGGGGTAGAATGGGGTCGCAATGGCACTCAAATAAAAGGGGGAAAGATGAATTATGCACTTAGTCTACCTCGATTATATGAATAAAGGTATATCGGGACACAGAATCCTGACATGGAGGCACAAACTGGACTCTCAAAAAAGCGCAAGTTAGACCTCTGCCGCATTCGTTCTCTGTACCCACTAGGGTAGATTGTGGTCACAATAACTTGGAAAGAAAATTGTGAAAACAGAAATTATGCACTTTCCACGATTATATGGTTAATATATGGTCTTTCGTGTGGCAGTATCCTGACAGTATCTTTCAAAATTCATAACAAAATGGCAGATCGAGACTGGGGTAGAAGGAGAGAACTTTTTGTTCCCTGGGTTAGTATCCATATTGTATACACTGCAATACAATCGGCTTGACCCTTGAACCCGCTTTGACATGACGTACACGTACGTAGCTTCGATGAGTTGTACAACGAAGTGCCGTTTTGTAAGAAGAATTCATAGATTAAAAATGTTTTTGTATTAAATAATGAAATTTAAAGATTGATTGTAAATAATAATTTTGTTAATTTGTTGATCTGTAGAGCGCCATCATGTGTTGACGTACTTAGAAGATGCAGTGACCCAGCTGCTAGAGTTCAAAGATGATCAACCTAAAGCAGATCCAGCCATCTTCCTTCAAGAATAGTAAGATCACATTTTTTAAATAAACTTTTGAAATTTTTGAAATAAACTTTTGGATAGCATCTATAAAACATGAGACCCTTCACTTTTCACTGAAGGGTAGTAATTAGATGGAGAAAAATTAGAAAGAGAAAAATTTGCTGGAAATAATACTACCATACTCAATGCAGAATGTCATCCCCGTCTTGTGCAATTTTTGCATATACGTTACTGTGTTTTCTTCAGTCGAACCTACATGTATACCATTTACTGATGTTCAAGATCTGAAGGAAGTTTATAAAAAAAAAAATTTTCATTGAATTTGTAAAGGATTTTGTTATTTATGAACATCCATGACGTAGGTAATATTCAAATGTCAATGGATTTAACAGGCTGGGATTTATTTTTTCTGTAATGAAGGGATATTTTAGCTTGTAAATACCTGTCTGGACAGTTTATGAAACATCCCCCCCCCCCTTGTTTATTTTTCTAAAATACCGGGTTACTAAAATATTGATTCACCCTACAGTTTCACCAGTATCTTGAAAGGTACCAATGTGTTGTATAGGGAGTATGACTATGTTCGCTCCACGCCCCACAACCGATCTGCCTTCGTCAAGCTATTTTGGAGATGCTTCAAGTACATCGGCAAGCAAGGAGGTGAGATGTAGATTTGAATATGAATGTCCCTTTTAAAGGAAAATGAAACTTTTGGAACAAGATAGCTTGTCGAATTGCCAGTGGGAAGATCTCCATAGCATTAGTGATTGCAATTTTGAAATGCTCATAATTTTCTCATTATTTGTCTGATTTCTCTCAAAATTTCTTTATTCTTATTCTCTGATGTTTTTGTTTCTACACAAGCCTTCTTATTCCAAAGGTTTCATTCTGTTTTAATGAGGAATCCTTGTATTGGATGGGAAATATGTTGGAGTTGCCATTTACATGGTGGCCTGTACTAGTTAAAAATGTCAATGTTTCAGATCACAGAGAGCACCAACTCCAAAGTTGCAGTTTGTGCTCCTTAGCATTTTGACACCTTTTTTTCAGAAAAATCGGTCAAACATGAGGGGGTGCAGCCTTAAAAAACGATTTGGGGCAAAAAGGGCATTGACCCCACCCATTTTTGTCAAAATTGTATATCTGGGCTTAGCATCAATTTCTTTTCTATTTTGGACAAGGAATCCATTCTTAACAAAAAAATATATAAATGATGTCTTTGTACTTAAAACTTTATAGTCCTTATTTTGGGAGGGTGTCAATTTCAGCCCCCCTTGACGAATTTAGTCACTACACGACCGCTCTATTACGTTCAAGCCTTGAATATCTTCTGGGACCAAATTTGTGATGCCTGGGCATTACACGGTTGCAAAATTACGCAACACTTTGTAAAGTGCATGTCAGGCCCAAAATTGCTCAAAAATGTGATTCCGTGTACAGAGTCAATGCAAGAAGTGTTATTAACCCAAATTCAGGGGAAATATTCATCTCCTTTCGTACATTTGTTCTCCCATACATGTGAAGATCTACTAACAGTCAGTGAATACCACTCCCTGCTTAGTCTACTCTGCCCAGACTTTCCTGTTGACCCAGTCCATCGTACAGCAAGGATAATCTTCCTCGAAGATGCGATGGACTCACTGACATCGTTTGCTGATTTCCTCTTTGCATTCCAAGTCCAGTTCTACTATGATGGTGAGAATCCTTCTGCAAGTGATTCAATGATAGATTAATAAATTTTACATAATTTTATTTATTTATTAGTGAAGGTATCCTATCCATTATTTTTTTTAATCACTGAATGGTTTATAGCAAAAATTTACAATCATTTTTGGTTACTAAGGTTGAATTTTTTAATTGTTGTCTGGATATCTATGAATGCCAGATCTCTGCAGCTCACAGACCTGCCAACCAGTACGTTTTAGGCATATTTAGTAAGTTTGCAACCAAAATATGGCAATATGTTTTGTCTTTAAGAAAAAGGTTTTTTTTTTTATACAAAATCGTAATTTATTGAGAAAAATCGTATCTATATGTCTCTATTTCATAAAACATACACAAATATGGTTATTAGATCACTGTAATTTCAGGTAACTTGTTTTTTTTCAATCATTTTGTTAAAACCAGGGTGAGATAATACACATGTTTCAATTTTTTTCTTCTGCATGAGCAGTGCGCATTTTAGCTTGCATGCAGGTTGAGCACTGGGATGAGCGAGTGCGCCAAGCATTTTATTATAAAGTACATTTTTTGGGGGAAAAATACATTTTTTTTTAATCACAGAATACAGTTTTTCATTCTGAGAGGTTGTCAGGTCTGCGCTCATAGCCCAAGATTGATGGCCCTTTCTTGAGTATTGTAATATTCATGTATGTATAAGACACTAATCTTTTCAGAGAGGCCATTGTACATGTATGCTCATGAAATGTTTGATGACTTTTGATTGTAGAATTTCTTCAGCGTTGTCTGGATATCTATGAACGTCAGATCTCTGCTGCCCAGAGCCCACGAGAGACTGTCTACATTCCCAGCGAGGCATCTCCACGGCAACAGAAGAAGCCATCGCAGTCCTCTGCAGATCACCCTCTTCCTGAAGGGGTCGACACCCGATATTTCCTGGATGCGATCTCTAAGGAAAGCCAGAGGGCTAAGTACAGGTGTGCTCCTTTAACCCTTTTGATAGACTGGGCTATTTTGAAGCCTAACAAGACGGGGCCGTCGATTGTGCGATTGCGATGAAAATTGACACGTGGGTAACCAGTTTTGAATTGCTCTGATTATCTAAATAATGCCCCAAAACATGCGTATTTTTGGTCCACAGACTCTATAGGAATCTGATCAAATGAGTTCCCCCCCCCAAAAAAAATCAACATCTCATTTATTTTCTTTGGTGTTTTATTGTACTAAATTTCTTATGTATTTCTTTGCTTTTTCGCTTTCAATATTTTTGCTCCTCTTTCATAGGTTAATGCAGAGAAAAGCTCAATTTTGTATAGTTTTTGCTAAATTCAGAGGCGTTGTACAACACAAATAGTGATTATTCTTATTTGTGCAATGGTGTAACATTTTTACAATTAGTGAGAGAAACAGACTCTCTATTCATCTTTCTTTCACCTCATGCGATATCTCACACCATCGCACTCATGCCTTTTAGCTATTTGTATACTGGCAGCTCGCCAACATTGACAGCATCTTTCATGTATCATGCACACCGTTGCCCACAATGCGCACCCTGGATGTTTCATGAAGCTGTTTGTAAAGTTCCGCACAACTTAACGCACAACTGGGACCTGTTCTTAATAATAATAATAGGCATTTATATAGTGCCATCTATCTAGAAATATTCTATTCCGAGGTGCGTTATTATTTGCAGAGATGCCAACCCTCCCGATTTCATCGGGAGGCTCCCGAAATTCATCCCAACTCCCGCCCTTACGATTACCATCCTTATCCTCCCGAAATTACGATTTTTTTTAATTGATCAAATTGGATTGGAAGGACATACATCGTCTGCCAACTTTAGTATGTAGTAACTCCATTACGTTCGCTGCTACTAAATTCTGTGTGTTAAAGGTAGACAAATAAGGAGCAGCGAAAAGCTGGTGCATGTGATATGCCCAACGGGAATCCACTGTGCACCAGGCCGGTAGGCCCGGCTAGCTTCGCGAGGCGTGTGCGCTCGCGGCCACTGGATTTGTCGAGTTGTGCGGTGGAATATCGGTGTGTGATTTTGGCGTATTGATGGGTTGATATTGACGCGAAGTGGCGGAAAATCAACAAAAGAAGACCAAGAAATGGTCTCAGAAGTATAAGACTGAATACAGTCTCCAGTACCTGTGTATTCGGAAGTCGGAAAGAGGAATTTACCTTGCATTTTGCTCAACTTGCAGCGTGGACATTTCAGTTGAGTACGGAGGTCGTGATGATATTCGGAAGCACCGTTCGGGAGCCGGAGCAAATGGCATAGGCCTACGGACATTACGAAGACAAAATCTTCGAGCTCCACTAGTACCCTGTTGACTTTATTTCACCAAGCAAGGGACCAGCGCTGAGCTTTTCTTTACTGGATTTATAGTGGAACATAACCTGCCTAGAGCCGATAGTGATAATTTCTCCTTATCATGCTTATTAATTATTATTGTTGAACAGGTACTTCTTTTGTCCCCTCATTTTTTTTACATGTAAGACTGTATATTTGATATTTTTTATGTTAAAAAAGTGGGAACAATGTTTATTTGAAAACATGTGAAATGCACCCAAAATAAGGGTCAGATTGCACCAGAGAGCATCTAGAAACCCAGAGCTTCCAGGGCCCTAAAACGGGCCCTGGACCCCGGCCGCAAGGGTCGAGCGCTCCGCGCTCGAGATGTGCGCTACGTGCACATAATTTAGTGGCAGTTGCAAATCCTCCCTAATTCTGATTTCCAAAAGTTGGCATCTCTGTATTATTATTACCCCGGCTTTAGCTCGAGCTGCCTTTCAGCGCTCATGCATTCAAGGAATTCATCCTGCCGGGTACCCATTCACCTCACCTGGGTCGAGTGCAGCACGATGTGGATAAATTTCTTGCTGAAGGAAATTACGCCATGGCTGGGATTCGAAGCCACGACCCTCTGTTTCAAAGTCAGAAGACTTATCCACTGGGCCACAACGCTCCACAACTTTCATGTATCATGCACACCGTTGCCCACAATGCGCACCCTGGATGTTGTTGCATGAAGCTGTTTGTAAAGTTCCGCACAACTGGGTCCTGTTCTTAGGCACTAATCAGTTACATAGGGATAGCACGAAAAATGGTCACCAGTCATGCGTAAAGTCAATTGTAACTTGCGAACAGCTTGTATGAAATTGGCCTCCGGGGCTGCTTTGCCTCCAGAGAAGTTTTGAACACGCTCGAATCTTGTTGCTTTGGGTGAGTTGCATGTGATTGCCCACAACTCGACTGCAAGGCTTGCATGGAACAATGTAAGGGCCTTTGTGAGGCTTATTTATTGAAAATGCTTTTTTCTTCTCCCTAGTAAGCCTACCCCGTCAGTTCGGTGGATTCACAATTTAGTAAGCCATCTATTGGTTGCAGCAGACAAGCTGAAATTTGCAATGCCTCATGGGAAGGAATCGACATCTGTTGCACGCGCTATTACTGCAGTACATGCATGCATGTGATTATTTTATTGAGCTGGCCGACGCGGCTCGACCAGATATGCTGTTTACTAGGGTCCGGGAGATGAAGGAAAATTTTCCTGCATATTTCTGGGCGAAATTTTTGTGAATTCCTGCCATATGGTTTTCATTTTTGTCTCACCTGCGAAGCAAAGTGAGACTATAGGCGCCGCTTTTCCGACGGCGACGGCGGCGGCGTCAACATCAAATCTTAACCTGAGGTTAAGTTTTTGAAATGACGTCATAACTTAGAAAGTATATGGACCTAGTTAATAAAACTTGGCCATAAGGTTAATCAAGTATTACTGAACATCCTATTAGTGTTTCATGTCACATGACCAAGGTCAAAGGTCATTTAGGGTCAATGAACTTAGACCATGTTGGAGGATTCAACATCGAAATCTTAACCTGAGGTTAAGTTTTTGAAATGTCATCATAACTTAAAAAATATATGGACCTAGTTCATGAAACTTGGACACAAGGTTAATCAAGTATCACTGAACATCCTGCATGAGTTTCATGTCACATGACCAAGGTCAAAGGTCATTTAGGGTCAATGAACTTTGGCCGAATTGGGGATATCTGTTGAATTCCCATCATAACTTTGAAAGTTTATGGGTCTAGTTCGTTAAACTTGGACATTAGAGTAATCAAGTATCACTGAACATCCTGTGCGCGTTTCAGGTCACATGATCAAGGTCAAAGGTCATTTAGGGTCAATGAACTTTGGCCGAATCGGGGGTATCTGTTGAATTACCATCATAACTTTAAAAGTTTATTGGTCTAGTTCGTTAAACTTGGACATTAGAGTAATCAAGTATCACTGAACATCCTGTGTGCATTTCAGGTCACATGACCAAGGTCAAAGGTCAATGAACTTTGGCCGAATTGGGTGTATCTGTTGAATTACCATCATAACTTTGAAAGTTTATGGATCTGATTCATGAAACTTGTACATAAGAGTAATCAAGTATCACTGAACATCTTGTTCGAGTTTCAGGTCACATGATCAAGGTCAAAGGTCATTTAGGGTCAATGAACTTTGGCCGAATCGGGGAAATCTGTTGAATTACCATCATAACTTTGAAAGTTTATTGGTCTAGTTCGTTAAACTTGGACATTAGAGTAATCAAGTATCACTGAACATCCTGTGCGCATTTCAGGTCACATGACCAAGGTCAAAGGTCAATGAACTTTGGCCATATTGGGTGTATCTGTTGAATAACCATCATATCTCTGTAAGTTTATTGGTCTAGTTCATAAAAAGTGGACATAAGAGTAACCATGTATCACTGAACATCTTGTGCGAGTTAGAGTAGTTTTCAAAGTCAGCACTGCTGCTATATTGAACCGCGTGATGCAGGTGAGACGGCCAGAGACATTCCACTTGTTGATGCATCAGAGTCACATTACAATTAGCACTAAGCTGCCTGCGCATGAGCGCGGTGTCGACCGCAAAGTTAGACAATTTGCCTGTTCACTGCAAGCAATAGATGGCGCACCATATTGTGAATCCACAGAATTATTAGCTGTTAAAGCTACAATTATCTTAAAGGGGAAGTTAACCCTGACAAAAAATTTATTGTAAAAATAGCAGAAAAAATAATAAAAAATATTGCCGAAGGTTTGAGAAAAATTCATCAAATAATTAAAAAGTTATTAGAATTTCAATTATTTGATTTGTGACGTCATATGCGAGCAGCATTCCTACATAGCGAATGGTAAAAAATCAATGAAATGTCATTTTCTCAGAAAATTGAAAATGGTTTTCACTGGAACTTTTGTATATCAATAGACAAATCATTTCACACCCGATTATGAAAAGAAAACAAAATTAAGTCATCAGGAACCATACAAAATTTGAAATTCATACATTTTATATTACATAACACATGGGGCAGCTGCTCGTTTATGACGTCACAAATCAAAAATTTTGAACTCTAATAACTTTCTTACTCTTTAACGGATTTTCCTCAAACTTTCACCAATATTTTTGACTATTTTTTCTGCTATTTTTACAACAAAGTTTTCTTCAGGGTGAACTTCCCCTTTAATAACCCTAATAAGACAGGAAGGTGGGAGGTGATCTCCCCCTTGACATTTTTCTTGTTTAATCTGCCACGCACAATTTTTTGACCGAGCCGCTTGCTGACTTTTTACTTTCAAACCTTGCTCAACTTTTGAGAGCAAACTTGCGACCACTGAGTATGAGGTTCTGAAATTATGCAACATTTTTCAAATCCAAAGCTAATAGTTTTTTTAGCCAGAATTCATAAATCTACAGTTATCTTAATAACCCTAATAAGACAGGAAGGTGATCCAGCCCCCCTTGACATTTTTCTTGTTTAATCTGCCACGCACAATTTTTTGACCGAGCCGCTTGCTGACTTTTTACTTTTTCTAACCATGCTCAACTTTTGAGAGCAAACTTGCGACCACTGAGTATGAGGTTCTGAAATTATGCAACATTTTTCAAATCCAAAGCTAATAGTTTTTTGGCCAGAATTCATAAATGTGCCATTATCTCTCCGTTTGCTGATTAAAAGCCATAAACTTCATCTTGTTCACGGTCAGAATGAAGTCCCCAACTATTCCTAATAAATATAAAAAAGAGAACAACAAAGAAATACATAAGAAATTAAGAAATAAATGAAATACATTAACTAATTATTGTGATATTGAAGTTTTGTAAGTACATTTGGTCAGAATCCTATAAAGCGTCTGTGAATAACAAAATTGCATTTCAGCATAATTAACAAAAAGAATTTAGGAAGACTTTGATTATAGGCCTACAGTTTTCTAGATCGTGCCATGGCTTAAGCGTTGCAATCGTGCATTCGACAGCCGAGATCATAACACCCCCCATCATCTAAGGCATCAAGATAACCGAGTCTTTTCAGATATTGTCTGAATTCATCTATAAAAATTCAACAAGACCTTACCCCTCTTTACTGAAACCATATTTGACAATTTTTCGAAATTGATACGAGTCAATTTGTGGGTGAAAAATGATCGAGGCAACCTTGTCAGTGTGTTGAGAACTAAAACAGAATTTATTAACCTTTGATTGCAGCTACCCAGAGATGTCCGACCTGCGAGGTGTTCTCCTCCAGCAGCAGAACATCTTTCTATGGCTTCCTGGTAGCGCTGTCCAAAGACGATGCAATCAATGCGGGAATTGGTGTGCTGCCTTCTAGGTCAGCTCTGTATGATGATCTATCTGGTACTCCGCCTGCTTCTCTTGAAAGGTAAATTGAGCTTTCAGTCTACATGGGTACCGTCAGGAAATAATTCCTTAAAAACGCTATGAGCAGGAAGTAATTCTTCAAGTTAGATTGCCAGTTCGTCCGCTGCCAACTCGTGCACTCACCACAGGGTCTACCTTCATTTTAGTCTAATGTTATACCATTCATCAATGTTTTGTCTAACAACCATTTGGTCCAATGATCATTTTGTCTTATAACCAGTTGGTCTATGACGATTTCATCTCGCAACCAGTTGGTCTCATTCGCATTTTATTTCCGTTCATTTTGCCCAATTAACACTTGGTCTCAATAGACCAAATGGTATATGGACTAAATGGCTTTGGACCAACTGGTTATTAGACGAAAAGAGGCATGGACGAAACGGCAATTAGACCATTTGGATATTGGACGAACTGGTGGTAGACCAAATACATACCTGCCAACTACTACGAATTTGGCGTAATTATTACAATTTTTTTTTTTTAGATTATACTTTACGATTTTATGTCACAAAATTAAGATTTTCTGATATTCTAACTGTTAATAAAATGTCTACGATGACTGGACTTTAAGTCTAACAGCGCAGCCGAATCGTAATTCCAACGTCACATTCTGACGTGTAACTGAGTAGATTTTTAAGAATGACGGGCACACGCTTTGGAAAATGTGTATCGAGTTTGAAACTCTCGATATCCCTAGTATTATTTTTCAAAAAGCTGCGCAGCACAGGTCACGCTGTAACTTTCATGGCAAAAAATTTCCTTTTCTATTGGATTAATTTTGTAAGATACCATCCTAAATTTGCGAGAAAATAAGATCGTGAGCTCTGAAGAAAATCACAGATTTTTCATTTTAGAGTAGTTTTCGGAGACTCCACTTCTCAAATTTGAACTAAGCCACTTGGTGCTCTGGAAATTTGGCACAGATACCGCAATTTTCAGACCGAAAGAAGGATTTTCTGTGGGGATTTTTGGTGAGTAACGGTCAGTGCCCGGGTGTATACGTGTAATGGTGCTAGTGCAGTTTCATACCCGCACGTGTTGCGGTGATGACTGACTGTGAGCCGTGCTATGTTCAGTTGCTGGCGTAGCCGAGCTTGATAAATGGTCGACATGGTGACGTTAGCTGTCAGGCTGTGATGCTTTCAATATTGACAAGCTCCAAACTGGGAGGTCACTATGCATTTTTCAAATGATAATAATAGGCATTTATATGGCGCCATCTATCTAGAAATATTATATGCCGAGGCGCGTTGTTATTATTATTACCCCGGCTTTAGCTCGAGCTGCCTCTCAAAATGCTGTTCCAGCGATTTCTTCATCAGTCACGGTGCACTCCATGACATTGAGAAACATATCAAGACAAAAAAGTATCAAGCCACTAGTGATCGAGGCAACCAGTGGAAGGTCATTAAACAGTTAGGATGGGGGTCGGGTGTGCGGACACTTTATATTTTTGAAGCCTTCTTTTTTTGTCTCTGGATTACACTAAAACTATGAATCATCTTCTATTTTGTTCTCTACAATATTTCTTAACAATTTGTAATAAAAATTGATGAAACGTCGCTTGTAAATATTTCCAAATGACTTTCTAAAATTGACCGTCCGGACACACAACTGGGTATACTTGACGGTAGATTCGGACATGAGTGTAATTAATGCAGTGGTTTTGATGACCGAATTCATTGTTGAACATATTTGGCCACTCAGTGTTTCTGACCACTGTACATACCACAGTGAACAATTGTGTACAACAGATAGCGGAGTGTGAGCACTAGCGGTCGTGTACATTTTTGCTTATTACATGACGTCATCCAGCCACTGCTGAGAGCCAATTTATGAATGAAAATATAGTAAGCATGCGCAGTGCAAGCCTTTATTTGCAATTCTCTATCACCTCGTACCAAAATGGACCTAGAATTTGACTTTCCTAGAATTATGAAAGGTATTCTCGGAGGATGTATTTTCTCACCGATTCTGCACATCTTACAAATTAGCGTCTATAGGTCATCGTGTTCGATTGAATTTGTAGAGTCTATCGCACCGTGCACAAAGTCAATTGGTTTCCAGGTTTCGGAGTGTCGCTTGAATATGCATGAAATTGCAGAGTTTCGATAATTTTTGATCGATACTGGAGCGATCCGATCACGAACCAAGACCATTTCCCGCGAACACATCGTGACCGGATATCGTTATCGCTATCGATACTTCTGCACGCAGTCCGAAGGAATTATTTTTGGGACCACGTGGTCATGACGTGATCTGAGCGATTGACCAATCAGCGGTCTCCGAATCGCTGTGGGGAGACGATCTATCCGTTGTACACAGTGTATGGACAATTGTTCATTGTGCATACTAAACAAGCCATGCCATTCCACTGTGCACTCCAAGGAGCTACTCAAAAAAGCAAAACAGGCAAAATCCTCATGCCTTAGGGCTTGAAGCCTGATGGGTAGACTTTGTGCGATCGGTAAAGGTGAGATGGCAAATCTGAGAGCGTTAAGTGTAATTATGTATGAATTCATTTTTCTCCTCAAGGGTCTATTTCATCAGAGGAAATTTTAGCTCTTTGTTTAGGTTTGTTTTTTGTGGGGGAGGGGTTGCATAAGTGTTGAAAAATGAGTTTAAAGTGAAGGAAAAGGGTATTCCTCCATGTTGAACGTACCAAGAGCTCCCTACTGTGGGAGGGTACCCCCTCCCACACCCAGCCCCGCTCGGTCGCTACGCTCCCTCATAGTGAACGTAAAAATAAATTACTGTTTTAGTCTTCAAAGGTTTGCAGGTATGCAAATAATGCAAATTTTGGGGCTATTTTGAATTAGCTGGAAAAATATTGATTAACAATGCAGGTGCCCGAAGTCATGTACAATACTTTTTGTTACTTTCAGGAAAAGCAAACGGAATACAGCAACTCGACTTGGAGGGATGTCATTGAGGCAAGATGAGAAATGAGATTGGGAGGCTGGATGAGAGGCTCAACCAATCCTTCCAGGCTTCCTGTTGATGATTCCGATGTAACCCAGAAGAACTTTTGTCCTGGTCACGGGATGTCTCTGGACAATTTTATTGTTCCTGATCTCCTCGGCGTACTCGTGCCTGATATACTTGCAGCCCTGTCTCAAGAATTAAAATGTTTTTGTTAAAGCTTTGCTGTTTAGTATGGTAAGATGTAGAGGCCAAATGATTTTTGCGGATTGTTTTACCCTCTGATATGAACAACATATGCAATCAAAGGAGGACGTCAAGATGCGACTCTCATTAAAAAAAAAAACTGTCACCCAGGGATGCAGAATTTGTCAACATTTTTGTAGTCTAAATTGTGACAAGCAAAGAAGTATTCAACTCTCAAAACAATGAATGTGATTTGTTAACATTAGAAAAAGCACATTGTAAATGTTATTACTAGTACCGTTTCCTCTAAATTGTCCTTACTAAACAAGAAAGTATAGAAACAGATGACAGTTACCTATTCAGGAATAAAAACTTTTCCAATGGGGTGTGTCATGTGAGTCCCCTGTTTGCATAGCGTGAGCTTTACATTGTGCGATAACCAGACGATTTTCTGTTTCTGAACCCATAGTAAAAGAGCTCTACAAAAGTTTGTTTACTGGTGAATTTATTTTTGTTAATGCCGTGTCATGCTAGTACTGAGCATTCACTTTCAGGAGCACATGGAGCTGTGATTTGAAACATTGATGTTTTTACCCCCTGGTATAGCCCATCACTAAATGTCATAACTTTCCTATTGCACATCTATCTTGATGGTATGCAAGAATTGCATAGGAGTTTATTTCATTTTTCTTGATTTATTTTCAAATTGGCTAATAGAAGCGATAGATTTGGTATTCATTTTTCTGCTGGTTATACAGCACTTTGCCATTGACCGCGCCCTTCTGTCTTTATTGACATCTCCCTAGCCATAGTGAGGCCCCACGCCTTCCGAGCTTCCCGCCGCGTCGCCTTATGCAGTGTCAATCGTATGATGATGCGGCAGATTTGTAGCTAGCTCAAGATTTATGTAGCTAGCCTTAGATTACAAGTTTTGGGAAATTTTCACCATTTTTACTTATCTTACTTTTAAAGTATTTGTCTCCATTCTCTGGTAATTCTTTGACAATTTTGCTGCGATCCACACTCCTGAATTAGGATCTACCGCAAGCATTTTGATCATCATTTTGGTAGAATGATAAGGCTAAAATTCAATAACAGTATGTGGTTACAGTACTACAAGAGATTAGATCTAAGAGACAAATACTCTTGATAGACTTCAGTAGTATTGTTAACATGTGCATATTGCTCTAGTGTTTCGGTATTGCAGAGAAGTAGTAAAAGTTTGCAAGAAGTCACAATCACATGTATACAAATCAAGAAATCCAGTGTCACACTGACATATAGAAACTAATCAGTCAATCAATCCATCCGCACATATACACTGAAATTCACATCAAAGATCTCACTTCAGAGGCCATCTTCATTTATATTCAATTGTTTAATCTATAAGTTGCAATGTTTGAAAAAAAATGCAAATGAGTTGCACAGCATACTCATATACATATACTTGTATATATAAAGCACTATTACATTGCCACTTGGACGGAATATGTATCACAAGCAATATTGTTGCTGTTTTGCTGCTTTACTATCATTTTTCTCTGTCAAGACCAATCCCCTCCTCATACATAAAATTGAGAACAAGGAACTACATAGAAAGCTATTTGGCAACAAGTTCCCATTTGTCAACTTTTTTTTAAACGGAAAGCATAGTAGAACTTACAAATGAAATGTCTGTCCACATCCTCTATAGTACCAATTAGAGCAGTTGAATGCCGCGCATGTAGGCATGATTTTATTAATCTTTGAAGCCCCTCTCATGAATCTCTATTTTCTTCTGATGTCATCAGCTGAAATTCGTTGAAAGGTACCGCTTATTTTCGGAATATTCTTTGTTGATGAGGAACCCTACTGGGTTCCTCGTCTATTTCACATTCGGCAATAATAGTGAATAGTTCCAGCAGGAAACGTTCCGAATGGCTTTATTTGGTCTTCCCATCCACTTTCCTTTCATTATCCTACTCTTCTATGACCGCTGTTGTAACACATGTACATTGGCTATTAGTAGTGAATCTACACGTACCTACACGTACCTACACGTACCGTCTCCTATGATCTTGTGGTCCTTTCATTCTCTTTCCATTCATTGTCCCATTCCAACTTGTATATTCTTTCCTGACTGAAGTTGCTTCTACCAAGGAGATATCTCCTTGCTTCTAGCTAGTATATTTGGTAATGATTATGATCTTGGACAGGTCTACTCTAAACCCAAATGATGTGATCTTGAGTGAGTTAGATCTAAGGTTTTCAAAATTTTTTTACTCACTCCGTGACTTGTCCCCTCAAAAACTTCATCCACACGGTGGATGCACTTATCCTTTTCATGCCTTGAGTGGTGGCAGTGGAGTCAAGCATAATTCTCAAGATATCCATGGAGTATGACGCAGCAATATAGTTCAACCTTGTAATTAGATACTACTTCATTACATCAGCTATTAGCTCCAATACAAATGTATGGTGATCAGTGAAAACAATTCTATGGATTAGGTGTTAAGGTTTAACCACTTTTGTTAGGTGATTAGGTTTAACTACTATTGCACTTATTCTTCCTCTGATTTTTCTCCTGTGGAAGGTTTACGTCCTTTCTTATTCATCATCTCTGCTACCAGTGTAATGACCAACACTACCTGTCCTCATAGTACTTCATTACATCAGCTTTAGGCTCCAATCCAAGAATGTGGTGATCAGGGAAAACATTCTGTGATTCAGGTGATCAACTAATGTCACTTATTCTTCCTCTGATTTTTTTTCCTCCTGTGGAAGGTTTACTTCCTTTTCTTAATCATCATCTCTGCTACCATTGTTACGGCCAACACTACCTGTCCTCCTTTCCGACCTTAATTTTGAGCTAAAATAAGCTTGCTCTCAAAAGTCACAGACTGGGATGAATGATTGTGATCTTGCAGTGGTTTACTCTTGACCCAAACAATGTGATCTCAGGTTTTCCAAAGTATTTCACACACTCCGTGACTCGTCCCCTCGAAAATTTCAGCCACATGCTGGATGCACCTTCATGCACTTAGATGTATCCTTTCCATGCAGTGAGTGGTGGTTGTGGAGTCAAGCATAATTCTCAAGATATCCATGGAGTATGACGCAGCAATATAGTTCAAAGTTGTTATTAGATAGTACTTCTTTTTAAAATTATCTCATTATGAGTTCACTTGTTGTAGCACGATGTACACATATACACTGCATGTTCGCTACAGGTAGGTTCCCCACACAGTTTGCACTGGCTCCTGATCTTTGGGATCACTTTCTTCATCATTTTGTGTCCCTCCCCGTGCCTTTCTTCAAGACACATCCTGCATCTGCGGCGTGTTTCAACGATGGACTCCATCAGATCTGGCTGTGGTGGTTGCTGCTCTGGCATTCCCAGCATTCTGTGGATTTTTTGCGTGACAGAGGTAGGCAGTCCATTCAGTGATTGCTGCTGGATGAATGGCCTCGTCAGCTCTTCGGCCAGCGTAAAACCAAAGTCAAACGAGTCCACCTTTCTTGGGTCATTTCCTTGGTTGAGGGCTAGGATTGTTGACGCGTTTACCCTGCAGGTGTCGAGTAGGAAGGAAAGGGCAACAATGGTCCAGTGGTTCATCTTCGGCTTGCAGGTATAACTCATGGCACGCTGATCGACAATATCAGTTCCACCTTTAGTGTAGTCGTACAGCTTCAACGCTGCCGGCTTCTGCCGAGAAGCACAGTTTCCATCGTCTTTTGTCACCCCCAGGATTGGCTTTATTATTGTGACGAGGAGGACGTTCTTTGTGCCAGAGGATTTAGTGTTCACAACATAGGAGTGAAGAGTTATGTTCTTGTTTTCTTTCTGCCAGGCAACTTTGTATGAGTGCTCATCCCGCCCTTGAGTGCTTTTCATCTCCGCTGGGATGCCTTTCCTGTTGTTCTGAATGGTGCCCGTCACAGTGATACCCCTGTCAAAAAACCACTGAGTGAGGGGAAGCGACGTGTACAATCAATCGTCAGATTGCGACCTCGTAGCTGCCCATGCTGTTCCATTTCGGTCACCAAGTACTTTACAACTTCCTCTGGTCCAGTGATGTAGTGTCGTGTGGGTTCTCCCGTTGGTTTTCCAGAGTACACTGAAGTGCAAAATGTGTATGAGTACCTTACATCATTCAGGGATCGAAAAACCATGCCATACTTGGCAGGCTTGCTTCGATTGTACTGGCGAAAACCAATTCCGGTGCGCATGGGATAGAGGGTCTCATCCAAGGTGATGAAGTCATTAGGGGTGACTGCCTGGGCACAGTTCTTGTTATCATGTCGTGTAGCTCCGGAAGGCTGCAAACCAATCATTTTGCCACCTTGCTGGTCTCGTGTCTTCATCGTCAAACAAAAGTTTAGTCATCAGAAACTTGAAACGGTTTTAGCTCATTGTTGCTCCAAATATGGGATGACCCACACGCTCACCAAAGAGCCAGTTTACATGCAGAAGATTCTGGCCAAGCATTCCCCGGGCGTACAGCATTCCCATGATAGCACGTATTTCACATGCTGTAGTCTCATGGAGGTAAGTTATCTTGTCTGAATCGAGGATGTTAGGCGAGAGAGTTGCGCGAAACTTATTGATTTTCTTGTTGGTGTTGGTGATGACCAACTGGAGCATTTCGTCGGTAAAAAGGCATTCCCAAGCCTTTACGGGAGTGTCGGCATTCCTCGGAGGGCCATTCACACCAGGAACTCCTGCCAGGACATTTGCAATATTTTGGCGCCCTCACTGCTGTGGCGGTGCTGTTATCCACTGCACAGTTTTCTCTGGAGTGTTGCGTTTTGGCTTCTCTACCACAACTGTGTACTCTTCTGTTTGGTTGGGGAGATTCCAGGGGTCGTAATTGTCAGGGTCCAATGACGTATCAATACTCCTGACTGCTCTGTGGGCTCGTTTCTGACGTACAGGAGGCAAATCTTCCGGGTCTTGTTCAGGGGGTTCCAAAGGTTCAGAATGATCATCATCGGACTCAGACTCTGGGTCAATCATGCCCATTAGTTCATGCAAATCATCCCCTTCATCGCTCTCCGTCTCGAAATGCTGCAGCAGCTGCATTTCAAAGTCAAGTTGAGGCTGGGGGTCAGGCTCGGGCTCGAGCTCGGACTCAGGCTCGGGCTCAGGCTGAGGTTCCACATGCTTCCTCTGTGATGAAAATGGAAAAAAAAAAATGTTTATTCATTCAAAATTTACCTCCAAAATGCAAACAAATATTAGCAATGGGGAAAAATATATTATAATGGTGTCAAAATAGGAATATAACTTTGTTTCAGTATGTTATAAAATAACTGCACAATTACCATATTCACACATGTATATACTTGCATGTAAGTCAGAGTTTTATACGCTTCATGCATGATAAAAAAGTCAGTATAATAAAAAATCAGGCAAAATCAAAGTCATAAAAAGGGTGAAAGAAGAAAGAAAGAAATAAAGACACTCACCTTTGAAGTTCTCTTCCCTGAAACACCAGTAGATGTTGAAGCCGTGATTCGAAATACAATTATCAATCAACAATATTAAGATTTCTAAATGCTCCTGATATAAAGAAAAAGATGACTGTTGTCTATCAGCACTAACTGTATAATGAAGCAACACTAACTTTTGTTTCAGTGCACTGTCATAGGGAAGAGACAATGCAAGTTCACCTCCTGCACACAGCAATAAATTAGTAGAGGATGAGGGGATCCAACAAAGACTTGTAATCTAGGGTACAAATAAACACCACTAAACCAAAACTGTTTTCTCCTTACTGGAAAACTTTAGGACATTAGATATTGCATATTGCAAATTCTTTAGTATTCTAGATATATTTTGGGTTTGTGTAATATATAACTTATTCAATATCAATTATAGCATAATCAACTAAAGTGTGACATTACTTGTCTATTCAGTGTTTCCTGCACCCAAGAATATAGTTGTGCAAGCGATTCTGGTATTTTGCACTACTCTTTTTTTTTCTTTGATTTTAATTTCTTATGTATTTCTTTATTTTGCATTTCTTATGTATTTCTTTATTTTTTATGCAATGTTTTTCATTATTTTCATATCCTAGAACTGCTACTTGAATTCACAAGTGACATAATATAGAAAGAAACAAATAAAAATGTAGTTAGAAAACAATGTGTATAACATTCATTCAAATACCATACACTTTACACACAAACGAATACAAATTTCAATTTTTTACGTGACATGTGATACAAAAATGTTACGTAACTCTGCAACCGCGGCATGGGGGTATACAAATTTGGTATCAAAAGTTGCGCAAAACTCAAAGAGAAAAAAGTCATGAAATGGCTGCGCGAACGCTTCATGCGCAAAAAAGTTATCGCGATTTATGTACAGGGGTGGGGGAGCCTAAAAGGCTCCCCAGTCTTTTTAGGGTTAAGGGTTTCTCCTCTGCCCCCCATGACATCATGTTATGCATATTCAATACTAACGTTGCGACGTCACGAGATGCATATTCATTGTTGACTTGCAGGTGCGGTCCTTATGAGGCTACCTATTACTATTGATTTTTAAAAGTAGCCATTCTTGACAGGTGATTTCTGATTTTCTGTCCATGGATATTCATGAGATTAGGAAGCAACGGCATAGTTCAACCTTCCTTTATTACATCAGCTATTAGCTCCATACAGCTGCCATATTCTCTGCAATGTTGTCCTTGACATTGACCTATCGCCTATGTACAGTGGCAATCACTTCATCATCTGCTTTCCTTCTAGGTCCTCAAACATACCATTCTTTCCTATCTCAAGACCAGCCACCATCCATCGTCGTAGAGCTGCTTCATTCTCAGCAGCTTCCATGACCCTGATATTAGATTTCAGTGCTTCATTCTGCTGCTAGTAAATTTGGTCGTGGGAGAAGAACCAGTATTAAGACTTCTAATAATAATCTTTTTTTTTTCCTTTTAATTAACATCAGAAATAAATATCCTCAAAAAGAAATTTGCTCAGTTGATGATGAGCACGGCAACCACTGAGCTGTGCCAAATTGATGTTGCTCTACCCCTATAGGGGAAGTTCACCCTTGGGATAATGGTCTTAAAATTCCAGAATAAAATAATAAGTCATAGTTGTGAAGGTTTAAAAAAATCCATCAAAGATGAAAGTTGTTGGAATTTTAAGCTTTTGATTGAGATGTCATATAGTGTAAAAGCTGCTGCCACATAATTATGTTATGTAATATAAAATACTTAATTTCAATGTTAAAGGTTCAGTCACCAATGGCAACAGTCCTCTAAAACCAGTGACCAAAACCTGCCTGTATGCCTAAAATGCAGTGCCTAAACTTATTCAAAATTATTTTGCAATCAGTACTTTGTAGGTATGTTACAAAAAAAAAATAAAATTTACAATTGAAGATATTGGTTTATTTTATCATTTGAAGGTCAGCAAGACCTTTCATTTGTTTCCTCATTTGACCCAATAGCCTCAGTAATAAAAACGTTATGCCAATTTAAAGCTCACGAACGTCATCAATATAATTCTTATGTATTCCTTTGTTTTTAAAACAAAAGCTGTGATCAGAACTGTGACCAAATTGTGACCAAATTACCCTTTTGAGAAGAAAATTTAACATTTCTTTAGAATGAAGATTTTTGCATGAAATTTTCAGCAATGATAGATAAGTTTATGCTGAAACAGAAAAAATATATTTTAGCAAGGATAATGACATAGTTAATTAATCAATTAATTAACAAATTAATTAATATAAACATGATATCACTCATTAAATCTGTATAACTCTTAATTGCAACAAAGATCTCTGAGAAAGTTTACAGAAACATAATTATAATTTTTCTACAATTACACTGGATTGGAACTAAATTTCTACAATTAATTAATTAATTAGCCATCTGATTAATCAATCAATTAATTATGTCAAAATTTACAAATGTCTAAGCACTAATCGTATGCAATTTTTTTTTTTAGATTAGATATTAAAGAGTTTTTTAGGGGTTGATTAATTGATTAAATTAATGATAATTTACATAATAAAATCACATTTATTATGTAAAGTTCTGTCAAATGATTAGAATTGTGTTAGATCAACTACAGTATTTGGTCTTTTCCATGGTACGGTAATACAAAATGCTTTTTATATAATCAATTGTGAATTAACTTTTTTTCATTTCATGATATTTTCAAGTCATTGCATTTACTTTTAGGAAATGTAATAGCAAATACATGTACATGAATAACAAATAAATCAACAACCTGATTATTATATTAACCTGTCTGTTTATCATATTCTTATACCTTTCATGCAAAAATAAGGTCGCCATGAAGCAAGTCAGCAGCCAGCTGGAACATGGGGATGTCATAATCCTCGGCATCATCATCATAACTCTCAGCTTCTCCCCAATAGGCAACTGTGTGCACTTTATTGTTTTTTAGTTTTTCAATTTTTGCATTGTACACTTTCAACTCATGGTTTTCATACCAAGCATGGCAGGCTTTCTTCCCAACCACCTTTCCACCAATAATGTCTTGTAGGTCATCCACTTTGGAATAATCCAAGTTTGGATACTCTGTGCGGATACTGTCAAGATCAGTTTCTTTAAGTTTCCTTTCCAGCTTTTTCCTTTGTGTTCTGTACATTCAGCTTATCCTTCTCTCTTTTCATGATCGTTGACCTCAATTCTTTCTGTTCTTTCTTTCTTTTGTTACGGTGCGTTCTTCCCAACTTCACTGCTTTTCGCAGAATTTCTTCCCTCCTCTCTACCTGAAGCTCATCTAGATACTCAACTGTCCTGTTTTTGCAGGCACGCATGCGACAAGAAAGGAAACACACGGTGGCATTTGGGGACCTTTGCTTTGCAGAACTAAACATTCCCATGATTTCCTCTGCATCCATATTGTGGAGTCTCGCTGACGCAGCCTCCTCCTACAACTTGTCAGTGATGTCAAGTTCAAAATACTTGCTGTATTGTCGTTCCAGCACCCCGATGACAGCACTGATGCAACTTGACATCATTACTTTAAACTGGGATCTTCTGGAACCTCCTTCAATTTTGAAAAGGTTGAATCAGACTTTCCAACTTCAGCTCCAAAGAAGTCTGTGGTTGCTGTAAGGAGGTGCTCTGGATGTTGCCCAGCTTCCTTCAATGCTGCTACTACTTCATGCACGATGTTGATGGCCTCAATGTGGTTGACCTGATGATCACTATCTGTGTAGAAGTTAGTCTTTCAAGGACCTAATACTTGGAGTTCTACTTTAGCAGTCGCCGTCTTAAAGTCATGCAAAACTGCACTCCTTAAACCGCCACTGGATGTGCCACTACTGAGTAACTCTACGAAGTCATCATAGAATTCAATAAGTTTTCCACTGATATGGAACAGGATGTGGAGCCTGTTACCACGGTAACGTGGCAAAACACCCCGTGGGATTCCTTTGCTGTCCAGGAAGGAAACAACCCCTCGTGGATCTCCTTTTCCACATTTATATCTCATTTTGTTCATCTGAACTACAATGTTGCCAGCAACACAATCCTTGCCATACACCCATCCCCTGGATTCCTCACGTTGCTTTAAGGCAGACCGAACTGCTGTGGCAATGGTGTCAAGGGGGTGGAGATGGCAGTTAAGTTCTGGAAGTGTTTTCCCCCATTCACTGTTAACCTGGCGTATTGCTGCATGATTTGAAGCACATCTGTCTGTCAATGTGTTTGGTATATTTGCTACCATTGTATCCTTTGCTTCATTCAAATTTACATCATTGTTAAAATAGCAGTATGTGTCTGCCAAGTTGTCAACTGTGCTGCAGATGTGTGTAGCGTAGTCTTCTGCTGTTCCCCCAGCCAATACATCTACAGCGGCAGCGAGGCATTTATCTTTACTCGTGAAATGGATTCTATTAATATGAGTTTCCTCCTGAGTTGTTGCATCAAACCCCATGGTTAGGTTATTAGTATCCATGATCATCTCTGCCGTTTGGAGTTCAGCGATTGCCCCCAATTCTCTTGCCATCAGTTCTACAGTGTAACATTGAGGAACACTCTCCAGGTCCAGACCATTCCTTTTATGAAATTTCTCCAAAAGAATAGGAATGTTGGCCGTCGGCGTCTTATTCACAATACAGTCAAACACCTTCATCCGAGTATTTCCCGAGTAAGTTTTCTTGTCAAATTTAGCACTTATACTAGACTGTTCAGCTGCCTCTATATTTTCTTTCAAAACTAAATTTTGAGTTTCAAGATCTTTCACTTCATCTTGGCATCTTGCTAAAGAACTAACAACACTCTGATGCTTAAGAACACAAACATAGTTTTTTTTTCTTTTGTTTGCCTTCAGAAGTTCTCTGTGTGCTTTCTTGAGTTTATTTAACTTCATTCTGGTGGCCTCAAGTTCCATTGCCACAGCATTGTCATTCAGTTGATTTTGCAGCTCCTTGATCTTCTTATCCTTAAGGAGTATTTGTTTCTGTTTCCTTTTCAAGGACTGGTTGATCACACGTTTGGGTGTTTTCAATTTTGCTTTGAGAGCAGTGTGGTTAGCCAGAAGCTCTGCCCTTGATGATGACATGAAGAGCAATCTTTTTTAAGGTTCTGTTTTCTAGATGTTAATACCTTTGAGCTGCTTCTTGTTGATATTGATGATTTATTTGATGATACAGATGCTGATGGAGTTGAACTTGTTGAAGGTGGATTGTCCATAATTTCTGTTTCTGTTGATGTTGAAAGAGCACTGTCTTTCATGTCGGTTGATGTTGAAGGAGAGTTGTGGTCTTGTGGAACTTGAGCAGCAGGTGATGGAGTGTGTTTGTTGCTTGTGTTCTTCTGTGGTAGGATGAACGATTCGTTACATATTGCTGAAAAGACTTGAAATTCCTTGGGATTGGTAAGTTTTTTGTATTTCTCAAGAGTTCTGTTGCAAAGACCCTGCACCCTTGAAATGGAAATATCACTGGAATATCCATCCACATCAGACAGCAGATATTGTGCTGACAAACGTCTCTCAGTTTCTGAGCGATTTTTGCATGACAGAATGTACAAATTAAGGACATGTCCATTACGCAAGTCTTCCTTTGAAGGTGGCAAAGTGGAGAATTCAGCTTCCAGGTGAGCCCTCGCTATTCCTTGCTTGGTATTTATACTCAGCTGACGTTTCTTCTTCGGAGGCATCTTCATAAATTAATGATTTTTTTTAGCTCTTTTGAACTCTCAATTTTAAACTCTGATTGAGAGAAAAAATCATTTACACTGCACTATTGTATTTCTTGTTTGTTTGTTTGTTTGGGGAAGGGATGTAGATCAACAAATATTTTGATCCCTGCTTTCAGTAGGCTAAGGTTTATCAGATACAACAGACATCCACTACCCCCCCCCTCCAAAAAAAAAGATTGTTTTCTCTTTTTTTTTGTTTTGTTGAATGATACAATATTTTTTTTGTAAATGTTTTGATCGATTGTAATTATTTGATTTGTTAATCAAAACATATTTAAAAAAGAAGAAAAGAATAAAATATTTCGTAAATGCTTTGATTGATTGTAATTGTGTGATTTGTTTTGATTTGTTCAATAAAAACATATAAAAAAGAAGAAAAATATATATTGAGTTTCTGCATTTTTATTAATCTTTATTTAACTGGTGTTTGTATGTGTGTGTGTGTTTTTTAATGGGGGTGGGATAAAAAAAAAACCCAAAAAATGACAACCCCCCCAAACAAAAGGTAATCACTATCAAATCGTTCTCATTTGTTGAAAAAAAAATGACAATTAAGCAAAAGAAAAAAGTGTTCACTATTTATCGATTATGTCATTATGTTCAAGGGAAATTTTGAAAAAAAAAATTAGGCTGGGCCCCTCATTAAACTTGGGGAAGGGGGAGGCACGGGCTGGATGCCCCCCCCCCCCCCTGAATCTGCCCCTGAACTCCGAAAGTAAAAAATATAATCAGATCTGAAAAAAAAAATAGATTCAATCACGGCACGTTCATTCTAAAATCATTGCAACACACTAGTCTAATACATGTATATTACAGCATGTAATTCAGATTCATATGCCACAGACCATCACAACATTCAATCAAAATCCACCTTCATCTTTTCTATTTCAATTCATATCAATTCGGTAAGTGAAATTTATTTCAGAATACTAATTATAAAATTAATATTTTCCACTTTTGTTTCGGGAGAACAAATATTTTTATGAAAATATTTACTTTGAAATCGGGTATAACTATCATTTTCAGTCAGTCACAACACAATACACTACAGTGCCATAAGGCAAGGAAGATGGCCAGTTGCAGCGGCAGATTCGGACCAACATCTCACTTTTCGCAACCAAAAAAATACATTTTGCATCAATAGATTTAGCTAAAATGTCACACAACACAAGAAAAGATGTTTAAAAAAAATCATATTACATACCTTTTTTGTTCCTCCCTATATGGTATCCAGTGGTAAAATTACTTCAAATCCGACTTCTCTGTAAAGTTTGCAATAAAATCTGGCTCTCCAATGCAAAGCTTAGCATGTTGCATATGAAACCAAAGATCGTTACTTCATCTCCCCTCTCAAAAAACGAAGAAAAGTTGATCAGCCAATCAGAAGCCCACATTTTCTGGGGATTCCTCATATACAGCCTTACAATCCCTGCACAGTGGTGCGGCAGGATTAGCTGCAGCGCGAGCGCACGTATTGCAACATACCTATACTTTGTGTTCTTGCAATGCACTTCCTATGTCCATTTGAAATTGCTAAACCAATAAAGGTTGGTTGACAATGGTTTTGATTGTAAATTGTTCACTGTCTGACTTTGTTTATCATTTGTACAGTGTTTTAATAAATAAAATAAAAAGATCACAAATCCTTTTGTATACGTTTATATTATAATGTGCAGTGTGTGTAAAGGACTTGAATGGCAGATATCTTGCAGAGGGATGTGTTTATAAGTTTAACCCTAAAATAGACTGGGATATTTCGACGCCTAAGAAGACGGGTGGGGGGGGGGCTGATTCAGCCACCCCCCTTATTATCTCGGCCGTCGATCGCGCGATCGCGACGAAAAATTGGCACACGCGTTACCCATGGCATTATCTACAAAACTATAACATCAAATTCTGCAAAAAATCTCATGTCTCATTAATTATGCTAATTTTATGCGTAAATTCATAAGTTTGCTCTAATTAATAAAATAATGCCCCTGAAATGCTAATTTTTGTTTCACATAGGCCTACTCTAGATAGGCATTTGATCAAATTGATTTAAAAAAAAATCAAAATCATATTTATTTTCTTATGTATTCTATTGTTTTCTATTAAAATTTCTTTATTTTTTGACTTTTTGTTTTTATTGTTTTTTCAATTGAAATTGTCGGGGACTTTATTTTGACCATAAACAAAATAAAATTAATTGATTTTTAGCAGTAAAAGGAAAAATAATGATACATTTATGAATTTTGGCCAAGAACACTATTTGCATTGGATTTGTACACAAATTCACGTTTTTGAGTAATTTTGGGTCTGCATGCACTTACGATATGTTGCGTAATTTTGGAACCGCATACCCGGGGGTCACAATTGTCTCAATAGTTGCGCGAGACTTGAAAGTAAAAAGTCAGCGAGCGACGCGGTCAAAAAAGTTTTGCGCGGCAGATTTATCGCGAAAAATGTCGAGGGGGGGGGGGGGCGGGCTGAATCAGCCCCCAGTCTTTTTAGGGTTAATCATTTTCATTTACAAATTCGGGGTGTTGTACATAGTAAAGTGGCAAATACAACTTGTTGTACATCATTTGCAACTATTGATTTGTATTGGATATGCTGTAACCTCTACACCTCTGCACCCTTGCAACCTCCCTCGAAGGCACCCCTTCTGCTTTCAGATGCAGATTTTTTTTATACTTTTTGTACAAAGTCTATGGGAGATGAAATTCACAAAAGGGTATTTCTTCGTTCTATAACTGGGCTGCTTAATTAATTCAAGGTTTAATTTAGTTGTTAAATGGTCTGTATAGTAATTTCCATTGAAAAAAATGAGAAGAAAAGAAAACAAAACAAAGAAATACATAAGAAAAATGGCTCTCACAATTTTTCTTTGTAAAAAACCTAAATTACAAAGATGAGATCTGCAAAAAAAGAAAAGTTGAAGTGAAATCGAGTGTTAAATGTGCAAATAATGTTTTCATGAACACATTTGCATATTTGTTTCATTATAGTAAATACAAAATAATTACGAATATTCTTAAACATTCAATTTCCTTTTTAATCTAAATTGTTGGCCGAAGATCTAAAAAGGAAACGAACAAGAGTAAATGTTAGACGTGATTGTGCTGCGTATACTTAATTGAACGCGATAACGAAACTTGGATAGGAAGCTTTTCTGAGTTCTGAAAGAAGGCTCATAACTCAGTGTTTAATAGAAAATATTGCATGAAATTCAGGCCAGTTGTATGGAAAAAGAATCCGAATTAAAAAAATATATATAATAGGATTTAGCAATTTTCACGTCATACTCAATGAAACTGCATTTACCTTTTTTTCACGGACACGCTATAGCGTACAATGCTTGGTGTGGTTGTCCTCTCTAAACACCGGCGGTGTAGTTTGAACATTACTGTTTTTGAAATGAGCACACAAACAAATAATTCTTGTTGTGGCCATATGCTCATTATTGACAACACTTCAAATCTGAAGAACAGAAATCGGATGTAAACAATTTCCTAGATCATTGTGAAAACCAATTCAGTTAAGGCTATTAACAGTGCAGTGCACCCGACGTTCAAAAGTTCATAGCGAAATGATATACTAGTACTACCAGTGGTGTTTAAAACCAAAGCAAAGAGTCGTTGTAATTATTCAGTTTTCCCTATACTAAGAATTGCGATTAAGTAATTGCAGTAGATACAGTAGAGCGATGCATAGATGATATTCCAACAAGTAAAGTCCAAGAGCAATCGATATACACTGCATTTCAAAACAAGTTACACTTTGAAAAAGCTCTGGGAATTAAAGATTATACAACATATGGGTAAACTTTTCACATATAATCTAGGGTTTGGGTCTCATCTATCCAATGAAAGTAAAAGTTTCGACAGAATGTTACACTTGAGTAAGAACTGTTCATTTTTGTAAAGCAAGCATAATTCTGTTTGCGCAGAAATGCTCGTTCACGCTGTGTCAAGGGGAATGGGCCAAAACAAACTTACCCTGCGATACATTTTTCCTACATTTCCCTTGCACTTTTAGGCAATTAAGATAAAACAGATACATTCAAGCATTCTGTAACAATTTTGCCACCCAATTTGAAATTTCAACACTTAGTAAGCACAACTTTTACCCTTTTGTGCCAGCAGGATCTGAGGACATGACTGACTCTGAACAAAAGTTTCCATCAGACATGTCCAGCATTTTTTTCACTAAGTTTTTATCATGTCAAGTGGGTTTACGTTTCATTTTTTAATTTGGTGCTTGTTTCTCCATACTTTTCTCAAGCTTGACAATGATAAACAAAATGAAAATCAAGCTTAAGCCATTTCATATAAATCACAGCTCAGTGTAAAGCAAATATCGTCTTGATGGCCTCTGCGTGTGGGGGAGTGGGGTGGGGGCAATGCACTCTTCGAAGTGTTTTGGGCAAGGAAACAAGTTATAACGGTAAAGATATCTTCAAATCAATTTTACAAGCTAAATTCCACGTGTTCTTCATGTTTAAATGACAAGTCCAACCCAACATAAACTTGATTTGAATAAAAAGAGAAAAATTCAACAGGCATAACACTGAAAATTTCATCAAAATCGGATGTAAAATAAGAAAGTTATGACATTTCAAAGTTTCGCTTCATTTCACAAAAACAGTTATATGAACAAGCCAGCTACATCCAAATGAGAGAGTCGATGATGTCATTAATCACTGTTTCTTTTGTTTTTTATTGTTTGAAATATGAAATATTTTGATTTTCTCGTCATTGTCATGTGAAATGAAGTTTCATTCCTCCCTGAACACGTGGAATTCCATTATTTTAACATTTTGTGCTTCTGGCAAGATGGTCCTACTCGTCAAATTCGTAATGATTTAAATATTGTATAATTCAAACAATAAAAGCAAAAGAAATACTGAGTGAGTGACATCATCGACTCTCTCATTTGGATGTAGTGATACGCACCGTATATTATGACGGCTATTAAACGGATAATCATAAAGAAACCTTGCGGGTAAAAGGGGTGGAGGTGAACGACAGCTCCTATAAAGAAGATTTTGAACATTTTTTCACGAGATGCACACCCTTACATCCCTTCTATTTCTCAGCTGTTAGCGATGTATATAGCTTTTCCCCGCACCTTATATTTCCTACCTCTTTTCGCTGTTCAGCTTTGGTGGATCTGTGTTGCGAGGATATCCAAGCACAAGATGCGGATAGGATATAGCGGACGTTTAACGCCCGTGGGGTGGGGGGAGTCAAATAACAGGTCTATCACAGTTGTATGAAAAAAAGAAGCATAATTCCGATTATCAAAAATGTACACAAATGGATTTAGTAATTTTCACATGATACTCAATTAAAGTGCCATTAATTTTTTACGCACACGCTGTAGTGTACAATGATAGGTGTCTTTGCCATCTTTAAACACCGGCGGTGTAGTTTTAACGTTACTGCGTTTTAAAGAGCACACAAACAATTCTTGGTACGGCCATATGCTCATTATTGAAAACACTTCAAATCTGAAGAACGGAAATCGGATGTAAACAATTTCCTAGATTATTGTGAAAACCAATTCAGTTAAAGCCATTTATATTAACAGCACAATGCACCCGGAATTCAAAGGTTATGGTCTTACACCTTCTTCGAGATTATCTGATGAAATTTGAAGTGACTTTCGCAGACATGGTGGAACACACATTATGATTCACTATCGCAGTCATGCCAAAATAGATCACGGACATTTTTAAACTTTTATCTAATTATGCCGCTTTCAAAGTATAAACTTCTTTGCCTAGCTACAACAGCCCAAAACACATTTCCTCCAATCACGTTTATAAGGCGGCATATTTTATCTACTGTCATTCTTATAGTTTTATCCTTTGTTATCGCTCACTTTGTAAATATTTTATTTTGTCAATTCTATGTCGATTCTTCAGCAATTACTTATCTACATGTATATATATATATACAAGTATACATATATATATTGCAATTTGTTATACAGTTAGAGTAATAGTTTGGTGTATTGTAATATCCTATCATTAATTTCCAATTTTTACATAAATTGCAATATTTTTTCTTGGAGTAGGCATACACATGATACTAGGACATAAGCGATTATAACACAAACTTTGAAATCATGCATGCGATATTATTATTATACTATACAGCACATAATAAATTCAAGTTTTAAAAATGTACTGAGTGCGCAAAGTTGATACAACAACTGTAAAAATATAGATCGACTCTTTTGGGGGCTTGACAAAGAATTTTTTGCCCCCCCCCCCTATTTTGGCTTCCGCCGCCAATGAACCCACTGGTTGTTTATTACACTCTTTGCGCACACACAAAATGTAACATACGGCCTCTCCGCAACGCTGAGTTAATTTCTGAATAGCCAATCAGCGTGCGACCGCCCATACAGATAAGTGTTTGCGGACCCGACCTCTATTTCTTATAAATACCATGTAAAGTTTTGTGTCACCTAACTTCGAAGCTGCGAGTTGAGGACCAATCGAGGTTACCGTTCACATTTCTTCGCAGACAGTTGACTCTACATTCTAGTTTGCAACTATTTTGGGTAAGTATTTATTCTTCCTTCAGGCTTGCACTGCTTCCTTTATTCCTGAAGAGCATTGCAGTATTGTAGACAAGCTGGTGCAATACACCAGAAGCGGCCGCACAGAAACAACGTTAGCGCTAACAGAGCGTTAACAGTTACGATGATACTAACTTTGCCGCAAAGAAACATATTTGCGACTTTTCTCAAACCTCAGGGACGAGACATCAGGGTTCCGTAACACAAAATTCAACGATCAAGCGTTCACTCGATTTTTGCGATTAATTGTACAATATATCCAATGCAATCAATTGTAAAAAAAACTGTTCTACAATCATTGCTAAGGTTTGTGTTACGGGCTGCATTTCGTGTGCAAAATTCTTTCATGCGACACCATCTCATTTGCCCATTGCGAGAGCTTTCACGTACGTGCGACTCCTCATCGAGTAAGCCAAAGACTCCAGCCGTGCCGCTGGGCTGGAGATTCCATTAGAAACCATAGGCGTACATGGTTTCTTATAACATGGATAATTTTTTTTTTCTTACAGATCGAGTCATTTGAAGTGAGGAAAAACTTACTGAATTAAGGCTTAGTAATATATCGTTACAGTCCATCGAATCGATATTGAATCTAACGTGGAGTATTGGTGGATCGCTGGCAATTACATCCGTTGGTCACACTCACCTCTCAAGCTTAACTATTCCACATGTAAAGGACATTTGTCCGTATGCATGTTGGGCATTATGTTTGATTTTCCGTCCAAAATGGGGGATTGGATTTCAAATTCCCGGCGGATTGCCTTGCCTTAGGAGGAACCAAACGCTAGCAGGGCGGGGCGCCTTTTGAATTGATTTTTTTATTGTAGAGAGCTGTAAAGGGGGGTCATCAAAGCGGCACGTCCACGTGCCACCAATTATACATGTGAGTGTCCCCCCCCTGCGCGCTGGTATGCACTCGTCAATTGAAATGGCACCCACCCCGGTGGCTTCTCGGGGAGGAACCACATGTGGCTCTGGAACTCTTCCTAAATCAGATATGTTAACATAGTATTTTGCACACGAACCGCATATTGAATGTTTCCGTTGCGGATGCAAAAGGTAAATGAATTCTCATTTTACACAGTTCGCATTGCGGGACACTCTTTTACGACGGGCCTAAAAATCTCTGCCAAAATCAAGTACCGTCGTAAAACTAGGTTCACTTTGTCCAGCGAAAATTCGCTAGTTTTAGCCGAAATCGCTAACATTGCAAAGGCGTACAGAAGTACATGTATAAGTGCCGCAAATGATTCGACTACTCCCTAACAGTGTTAAGGGCATTGATAGCGTACATGTTAGTGATTTTATTTTCTTGCCGGGTCTATATCGAGTAGTCAACTAGGGCCCCGAAACCTCTTCTTTGGCTAATCCGGCGCCATTTGGATCAAATAGGGGTATTCATATCTACCGAAGATGGTTCGTCTGTGTTGGCTCCCAATATGGACAAGGGCGTAACAGGTGGCGGTGGAAGGGGGGGGGGGGGGGTTAAAGCCAAAAATTTCCGGGTCTTGTCATGGTATGAACAGGATGTTTTTATGATTGTTACCCGAGCATTAAGGCGAAGCTCAATGCGTGATAAGTACAAAGAGGTGGGGGGGGGGGGGGCGGCGTGCAGCATGGCGCGCGGAGCAAAAAAACAAAACAAAACACACTTTTCATGAGAACTTTGAGATCTATTTTGACATGGTATTCAGGAAAAAATGTCTTTATCTTCATTACCTTTTCTTTCATCTTTTCCTTTTTGATTTCGGTTGTATAACTTTTGGGGACCAGTGCTATGAGGATCGGGTTCGGCGCAATAGGCGCCAGGATTTTTAAGCTATAGGGAGGTAAAACAGTATGGGGGGGCAACACACACAGTTTGAATTTTTCTCTAAATCGAGCGAGAAGCCGCGCGAGTTAATCTTTTAATGTACACCCCACTAACTTGAAAAGAGACATGTAATGAAAAGTTAAAATCTTATGAATTGAAATAGTATTATAGTACTTGCTTGTTCCTACATTTTATACCGTTGTGTTAATGTTTTTGTTCTTTTAATAAGCTTAACTTGTATCTCTTCAGCAGTTGGTAGTTTGTGATTCCTACCTCCTACATTTATGCTATATCAAGAATTCGATAAGTAAAATTATATAATTTAATAGTTGTTATTTTCTGCTGTCTCTTCTAATCAAACATCGATATCCTTCCATTGTAAGTGGTTAAGAATCGGGGAATCTAATAAATTGCTACAATTAAGCTCTGTACCGCAGATGGAGTACACTGAAATTCTCTTAACTTATTATCCAATGTGCAGAATATTGCACGTCAAAACACCTTTTCAATTTATTCCCAAACATGTCATATAATGATTGCTACTCTAACTCTCCTTTCTCCCACCATAAGGCATATCTTAACAAGTATAACTGTTACAATGATTCCTACAACCTGCTAAGTCTACACATATTTTCTCGCGGGCCCGTCGTGGTCTAGTGGTTGTGACTCTCGTCTTTAATCCAGAGTGCTCGAATCCTAACCATGGTCTGTCCTTCAGTAAGAAGTGCCACAGTGCTGCACTCGACCAACTTGAAGTGAATGTGTACTGTACCCGCCAAGATTATCTCCTTAAGTGCACTGCGCGTCGGTATGGTAGCTCGAGCTACAGCTGGGGTAGTTATAGCCAGGGATTTGTACATGCAGGCCTATCCTCGGGCAAAAAGCGCTATATAAATCCATTTATTGTTGTTGTTATTATCACTATTATTGTTATAATTATTTGTATTTACTACGGAATGGGAACATACTTTTTTATTTGTACTCTTTGGAATCTGAAGGCCGAATGAAAGTGTAAGCTGGGCATCAACCGGAGGGGGGGGGGATATCGAATGCTGATTTGCCAGCGACACATCACCGTATTCCACGCTACTTTCAATTTTTGCCTAACCCTAATCAGATGTTTACTTACCCACTTTGTAACAATTAATATGAAAATAACTTTCCTTTGTTTTTACAGATATCATTCCATCGTCGTTTGACCTTAGTAATTAATCATGACTTCCAAGATGCTGCTGCTAATCTTTACTGTTGTCCTGGTAACTGCCATCGCAACTGCAGAAAATCTCAAAGAAGATGACATTAATGAGAATGTTTATGTGGATCTCGGTGAGTAATTGTGTACATGATAGTCTGATGTGAAATAGAACCATGAAATAGGCATATTATGATTAGATATTGTTAATGTTTACAAAGCCCTTTTTATATCTTGATCAAGTGGATTACCGGGGATAACGGCCTGGAGTGGATTTCTTTTCGTGTATAAAAGGTGACCAATTTAACATTCTTAGGAAAAGAAAAAAAATACGAATATACTACCTTTTTTTAATAAGTGTCCAGTCAATGAATTTATACGTCTTCATTGCAGACAACCATTCAACATTTGCAATTTATTTTGACGACCATCTTCAACTTTTTATGGATTTTTTTAACCAAGATACCATGGATATTGTCTGTATACATTACTCGATATCGCTCTAATTTTTATGAGACCAGTGTGCCTGTGACAAGAGATTAGCTAATCTCTTCTCACAGGCACACTACCAAAATTGCTTCTTGGACTTTACCTGTTGGAATATCATCTTTGCCTTCCTCTACCATGTCTACTGCAACTGCTTAATCGCAATTCCCAAGCTAGGGACAACTGAATATTTAAAACGACTCTTTGCTTTGATTGTAAAAACTCAGACACCAATAATAATACAATATTTCGCTATGAACTTTTGACTTGGGTGCATTGTTTTGTATTTATTAAAAACATGGATGTTTAACTGAATTGGTCTTTACAATAATATAGGACTTTGTTTACTACCAATTTCTGTTCTTCAGATTTGAAGTGTTGTCAAATAATGAGCATTCAGCCACAAAAGGAATTGCTTGTTTTTGTGCTCTTTAAAGAAACAGTAATGTTAGATATACACCGCCGGTGTTAAAAGAGGACGACCGCACGAAGTATTGTACACTACAGTGTGTCCGACAAACAATTTAATGGCACTTTACTTGAGTATAATGTGAACAACTACTAAATCCTATCGTACATGATTTTTTTATAATCGTAAATTGGCATTTTTTTCTCATAAAATTGGCTTGAATCTCATGCGATTTCGTGTTGAATGCTGATATTTTGCATTGATTGCTGATATTATTGACAAACAGAAAGATACCAATGATATCAGATGTTGGCATGATATCAGAGGTCAAGAAAATGTGTTGCTGCCGGGTCATATCCTGTACGGAAGGCCCAGAGGACCCCATTTTTGTCGGCCATCTTGAAATTTTCATGAAAATCAATTATTTTCATATGTTTGCACAAAAGATATTAAATAAATACGCCTTTCACATTGATTTAGACAGTAGAAATCGATTGCGAGTGTTTTCAGGACAGTCCTTTCAATATTTTTTGAAAAATATAAGAATTTATGCCAAAATTTTCATGTTTTAGGCAAAAATCTGGATGTGCATTGATATTTTTCTGTTTGCCAATAATATAAGCAATCAATGCAAAATATCAGCATTCAACACGAAAGATAATATATTTACGAGAACAGTGATATATTCTTCATGACAGTATTAATGTCTTAACTTGCTTAGATATAGGGAAAATACCTCCAAATGCATTCCCCGATATTGACATAAGATGGCACCAAAAGCAACCTCCGTCACTAGTCACACTAGTGATACCGAATTCAATACACTCGCTAGCTTGCCTTTCAAAAGAGTGGAATAGACCCAATCGGTCTCGCCTCGCCTTTGTTGGTGTGACTAGTACGCGTTAATGCATGTAATGAGTGTCGCGATAGAAAAGTGTATGTTACATATATGGCTATGAGTACAAAAGGCGTTTTTCTGTACATATTTAGGCAACTTTTATGTTAATGAAACCTCTTGGAAAAGTTAGGGAAGAATTGCTTTGCATGTCGCAAGTGTTAATCGTCAATCAATATCACAGTTGTGCTGCAGGCATTTTTAAGAAGCCAGCTTGTATGTGCTTCATTTCAATAAAATCTTGAAATTCAAATCGCAGAATATACCCCCTCTGTTATTTTGAGTATTTTGTTTATTTCCTCTTTTCACTGGGTCAGACGCATAAGAACAAACCAAAAAGTATTGGGTAATTGTGTGCTTCATTTCAATAAAATCTTCAAACTCAAATCGCAAAATGTACCCCCTCTGTTGTTTAGAATAATTTCCTCTATTCATTGGGTCAGATGTATAAAAAGTAGCAATTGATGGCAAGCGATTGCCTTAGGGACAAGCTATTGCTAGCCAACCAAAATATCATGTCTCAGCAATTGCTTTATTTCATCTGCACAGGGGCGGAAATGTTTCCCAAAAGGTAGGGGGGACAAGGGTCTGGAAAATCTCGTCCCAAAACGCACGTTTTATTCCCATTTTCAGTGATATATTTCTTAGCATCACCAAAGACCCAAAATAGTAGGGGGGACATTTGATATTGTGTCCCCCTACTATTTCGAGTAGGGGGGGGGGGCACGACCCCTGTCCCCCCTGGGATTTCCGCCCATGCATCTGCATAACCCTTGGCTCGTGCTTGAAACCCTTTTTTGCCTTCAGAATTAGTAGCGTTTTTAATAATAACGGCGTCACGCTGGTGCGAACACTACTCACAGAAAAGGCAGGACTCGACGGCAAAGGTGTGGCATTACAAGTTATCGTTTCTTTCATGAAACTTCTTTTCTTTAGATGTGGTGTGAAAATATCTTGTTTCTTTTTATTTATGTATTTGACATTCAGTTTGCAGATTCTAGAATGAAGAAAACATGTTCATGTAGACTGCACCATGGGGTTATCTCTCTGGTGTATAAAAAAATGCGAAAACCCCGATGAAGCAAATTCCCATTACTGTTGTTTTTAGAGATGCTCATAACTTTTTATTGGATAATCACACACCCAAAGGAATGCGTGTAAAATCAAGGAGCTAAGTAAAATTGTGCAGTGTAACGTCAGTTACCGTGCAAATGCCCCATATAGGTTTTAAATATAACAATAGAAAGTACTAAAATATTTTCAGGCAGGATATTTACTCTCTCATAGTAACAACATATTTGTTAGTCTATGTGCATACTTCTACTTATATCAATGTTGATTCTTAACTTTTTCAGGAGGAAGAGGGAGGACAGGGAAATCAGTTTCCGAACAAAGAAAGGATCAGCATGAAATTTCGGAAGATGGCGACGTACTCCAAAATGGAATTTCGGAAGATGGCGAGGCTCCGTTACTCATTGGTCAACATCCGGAGATCTCGGAAGATGGAAGTGAGCAAAACAATATCATGTCTCAGCAACCCGGGGGGGGGGGGGGACTTCCATTCACGAGTGGATACCATGCGCGACCATGGGGTCTCGAAAAGCACCCTAAACACGTAATTTCCATATTCTGAAAATGCACCACTTAACAAGTATTGGCGTGTGAACCTACCCTTAACAAGTATTGAAAAAAAACCGTTCTCTTGGCAAATATTCCCTGAAATGAACCCCTAAACAAGTACAGGAATGTTTTATTGTTACGGGTCCTTCGGCCGTCGGCTTTAACTTATTTGGTTTAGTACGACCCCACTTTCTACACCTCGCGCAAATCGGACTCTAAACACGAAGTGTTGGGGCAAAAAAGGATATCCTTTATAAAACATTTTAATTTTGTTTTATCACACCCGCAAATTCGACCCTAAACACGTAGTTTCCTAGCAAAATAGATACCTTTTTCTCATTATTTTTGTGTTTTTGGCACCCTTATCACGTTACGTACGTAACATGCCCTATCGTGAAAAAGACATCCTTTTTACGTGTTTTTTTTTGGTGTCGCGCATGGTATCCACTCGTCAATGTAAGTGCCCCCCCCCCGGGCTCGGCAATTGCTTTATTTTATATGCATTACCCTTGGCTCGTGCTTGAAACCCTTTTTCGCCTTCAGAATTAATAGCCTTTTTTTACACTAACGGCGTCACGCTGGTGCGAACACTACTCACAGAAAAGGCAGGACACGAAGGCAAAGGTGTGGCATTACAAGTTATCGTTTCTTTCATGAAACTTCTTTACTTTAGAATGGTGTGAACCTAACTTTTCTTTTTGTTAAGCATTTGACATTTGGTTTGCAGATTCTAGAATGAAAACATGTCGATGTAGACTACAGCATGGGGTTCTCTCTCTAGTGTATTAAAATAAAGGAAAGCACGAAACCCTGATCAAGCAAATTCCCATTAATTGTTGTTTTTAGAGATAATCATAACTTTTCATTTGATAATCACACATGCAAAGGAAGGCGTGTAAAATTGTACAGTGTAACGTCCGTTACCATGAAAATGCCCCATAGGTTTTAAATATAACAATATAAAGTACCAAAACATTCACATTTTCAGGCAGGATATTTACTTTCTCATAATAACATCATATTTGTTAGTCTATGTGCATACTTCTACTTATATCAATGTTGATTCTGAACTTTTTCAGGAGGAAGAACAAGAGAAGGGCAAACAATTGCCGCAAATAGGGACCAGCATGGAATTTTAGAAGATGGCGAAGTACTCCAAAATGGAATTTTGGAACAAGCCGAAGCTCCGTTATTCGTTGGACAACATGATGGGATTTCGGAAGATGGCGAGGCTCCGTTATTCATTGGTCAACATCGGGAGATCTCGGAAGATGGAGGTGAACAAAACAATATACGGATTATTAGGTTACACCAGCCCAGTTTGGATTCAGAAACAAATTCTCTACCGCTTTCGCAATAACCAAATTGATGGATATAGTTGTAAACTCACTTTCAAAAAAAATCACACCATAATTGCTTCATTTATGGACCTAAGTAAAGCTTTCGATACCATTGACCATGGTATTTTACTTCATAAGTTGTATAATTACGGGATAAGGGGCCTTGCTTGGTCATGGATTAAGAGTTATCTTTCCAATATTAAAGCAACAATCGTTTTTATCAATGATGTTAAATCTCCTGTATCGTTTATCGATTGCGGCGTCCCCAGGGTTCTATACTGGGACCTTTGTTATTTTTAGTATACATTAATGATCTAGTAAATTCATCTTCCATTCTTTCTTTCACCTTACTTGCCGATGATACTAATATTTTGTTATCTCACAAGAACTTACCAGAATTAAATAAAGTTTCATGATGGTTTAAATGTAATAAGTTATCTCTTAACATAAGTAAAACTAATATTATGCATTTTTCAATCATCTCACAGAAATGAAAATTTTACACAAGATATAAAAATTGATAATGTGCCGTTAGATAAAAAAAAAATACGTAAAATTCCTTGATATCACAAAAAACAAGCATTTATCATGGACTCACACATAAGCAACGTGTCTTCCTCTGTAGCTAAAGGAATTGGAATACTATGTAGACTAAAAAAATCTTACCAGAGAAATCTCTTGTTATGATATATAATACATTGATTTTACCATATATTCACTACTGTAACCTCATTTGGGGAAATAGTAGTCCACCTCCTGGACTGTTGTTAATTTTGTACGACACGACTACCAAACACCCAACACACTACAACCCCATTCGGGGAAAGTGAATCAGTGGGTAAGGTGAATCACTGGGGGTAAGTGAATCAGTGGAGGGCGTGGGCCCGGGCGTGTGTGTGTTGGTTATGGTTTGCCCAATCAGTAAAAATCGTCCAGGACGTGGACTAGGGAAATAGCTGCAAGACAAGGCTTAATCATGTACTTTTATTGCAAAAGATAGCGGTTAGAATTTGTTCGAAATCTGCATATCTTTCACATACAGACCCTTTTTTTCGTCTGAAAATATTTAAGATAAATGATATTAATACTTTACAAATAGCACTGTTTATGTATAGATATAATTACGACATGCTTCCACCAGTATTCACGGATTTATTTTCATATGATAACAATTTACACTCATATCCAACAAGAACATGCAATAATATTCACTTAAACAATCCCAGGACACTATTTGCACATAAAACACTAAGACATCATGGACCTGATATTTGTAATGCATTGCCAGATTCACTCAAGCTGACAAGATTCCTTTAAACGTACTATAAAAGAATTGCAATTAAACCAATACCTAACAAAAAAAAAAAGAAAATCAATACCATTGTTATCATTATAGACATTGACTTTTATCTAGAACATGTATAAATTAAAATCAAACAACAAAATGTGTTATTTTCTAAAATTCCATGCTAAGGACCAAGCATCTCCCTTGCCCCCCCCCCCTCCCAGTCCCTCATGCACCTGCACGTTTAATTACAGGAGACATTAATTATTTTGGCTATTTTCCAGGGCTGTTACGTTTTCAGCTTTGCTTTTGTGACGACCCTTGCAACCGTCCAATCTATTGTGTAACAGAAAATACCACTTAATGATTTTCATTTACGTAAGATATGTTTGAGGATTTATATACAAAACTATTGTTCATTATCTTGATGTAAAGTTTCAGATATGTATTTTCTTGTCCAGAATTTTGTTATGAAAAATGTTGTAAAAACCAATAAATGAAAATGAAATGAAAAGGAAAATTATATTACAGTATTTTGAAGCAATGATACTATAGGGCTATCGGCCTTAAAATGAAATCGATATTGGGTAATTCTACAGTGCGTATCAAAAAAAAGTTTACACTTAGAAAAAATCCTGTAAAATTATATATTTGTAATATCCTGACGATCTTTCCACATTTTAGCATTGGTACAGATCTATTTAAGCAAATTATGATATAACTGTCAAAAAATATTTCCGCTTGAGTGAGCACCACTTAATTTTGAAAAGTTGGTGAAAAATGATTTGCGCAGAACTTTGAAATAGTTATGCAAATAAAAGTAGACCTTAATCATGAAGAACACGTGGAAAGTAGCTAGTAAAATTGATTTGAAGATATCTTTTACCTTTTCTTACTTGTTTCCTTGCCCAAAACACTTCGAAGAGTGCATTGCACCCAACCCACTCCCCCACACACTGAGGCCATCGTGACGATATTTGATTTACACTGAGCTGTGATTTACATGAAATGGCTTAGGCTTGATTTTCATTTTGTTATTCATTGCCAAGCTTCGGAAAAGTGAGGAGAAACAAGTATTAAATGAAAAATGAAATGTTAACCAACTTTAAATGATAAAAACTTAGTGAAAAATGCTAGAGAAGTGTGATATAAACTTTTGTTCAGATTCAGTTAGGTCCTCAGATCAAGCCGGCACAAAAAGGCGAAAGGTTGTGCTTACTAAGTGTTGAAATTTCAAATTTTGGTAGCAAAATTGTTACAAAATGCTTGAATGTATCCGTTTCATTTCAATTGGCTAAAGGGTGCTAGGGAAATTTATGAGAAATACTTCGCAGGGTAAGTTTGATTTTGCCCTTTCCCCTTGACACAGCGTGAAAACAAGCATTTCTGCGAGCTTTATAAAAATGGAGAGTGCTCACTCAAGTGTAACATTCTGTCAAAACTTTTACTTTCATTGGATAGATGAGACCCAAACCCATAATTATATGTGAAAAAATTACCCACATGTTGTATATTTTTTAATTCCCAGGGCTTTTTCAAAGTGTAAACTTTTTTTTGATACGCACTGTATATAAGCCTTTTGAATCACTAATTTGTAAAAAGTACTTTCCATGGAAGCCACTTAAATTTCTAGAAATTAATTAGCTTAACATGCATTCGGATATTCAATATATATTCATATATGTTTTACAAGTTCACCGATCTATGATTATAAAATGTTAATTCATACCTCAGTATATGAATCAAGTTGTGTTAATAGCTTATAGTGTTTAATCGTCAATCAATAAATCACAGTTGTGTTTTAGGCATTCCTAAGAAGCCAACTTGTCGCTTCGTGAAACTTGTCAGCACTGAATAAAACTGTCAGTACGAATACTTTACTAGATTCCTTGGTTTTGATTGGCTAAGAACTACTGACATCTGACTTTTGCTATGGTAAATGTCGGAATAGACATCTTTGTCTGCTGACATCTTTTGTGAAACGGTCCCTAAACGGCAAAGCTGAAACGTTATTTGAAAATGACATAACATCAGTCAGCGTAAGGATACACATTTAGTGAGTTTCCTGAAGCACGTTTCTTTTAGATATTAAAAAAAGGACGTTCACAAACACGGGGGAAAGGTGAAATTTAAGAAATCGCGATTCAAACTTCGACGTATGAACGCCGCTTTATTACGGATATACATGTAGCTCAGTGGCGGATCCAGAGGGGGGCGCCCGGGCGCGCCCCCCCCCTATTTTCGCCGGATTTTTTTTTTTTTTTTTTGGATGGTTATATTTACTGGATTGGTACAATGTAGTCAATTTCAAGGGCTAGATCTAGTCAAAACTATATTTTAACTTACGCTCATGGCCTTTGTGTTCGCACAAATGCACCTCTGTCATACTGTATTGCAATACATGTATGTAAATTCCGGAATTCCAGGGCGCGCAAGTCGATTGGTTGGAAAGTTGCACCACTTGTAATCGGGAGTTGCAGTGCAGTGACCAGTGTGAAGATGTTGGATTGGATATCATTTTTTCCCGAAATTTTGTGTTTTTTGTAACATGCGTTTGTCCGTCTTTATGGCAAATACATGTAAATTGTAAGTAACAGATCGCGAGAGAAAGTGTCAACGATGGGAATGATAATGTCTATCCCGAGATTATTCTTCACTCAAAGATGAAGCCCTATATCGGGCGCCACGTGCGCAGCATTATCATTCTGCCTTGGTCATGTACGTTTTCACTGAAATGTATAGGTCAGACATATTTGTATTTAATGTAAACTAACTTTTACACTTTCTGGTAGATTCAGAGGCATATTATCCAGGGCGCCCCAACTAAGTTTCGCCGAAGCAATCATTCCAACTAATTATCAAGGAGCAAAATTGTATATTCTCAATCACCAGTCGACCCCACTCCGCGTTTGCTGTGTATAGGCAGCTATATGTCAGCGTAAATTGTGACATTAATCCCCCCCCTTACCCCATTTTTAATGTTTGATAATCTATAGGTTTGCTGATTACAATATATCTTTAAAAAAAAATTGCCAGCAAAATCGAAAACGTAAACAATAAAAATGATGAGAATCCCCTCAAGAAGCATTATATTACTTTGAGGTTGTGCAGAATGACTGGATTATTGAAGATGATTTGAAAATAATACGAGGGAAAAGGTTGATTACCAGAAGATGATGTCGTTTTTTTTCTGTAGTTTGTAACAATTTACTGTGCATTTTGGGGGAAAAAGAACCAAATTTTATGCATGTTGCCATACGACTAAACAATTCTCGTTTGAAACACACAATGTAAATACACAAATGACAATAAACAGAATGGATTATTCGGAACTTATCGATTACAAGTCTCAGTTTCGTATCATTTAAATTTGACGTTTCAATCACACGATGCAAGCAAGTGAAGAGCCTTTGCCAAATGTATGTTTGAATGACCGCTTGTACGGTGTGTGACTGGAAACCAGCTCCTAAATGAGTCAGTATGTGTCTTTTATTCATGAAGTTACAGTGATTTAAGTGTGCATTTTTCTTCTAAAGGTGCTCTCAAAATACGACTTTTGGACATGATTTTTTGAAAAAGTCCTTGCCGTCGGAGGGGGGGATCCCCCCTCCCACACCCTCCCCCCGCTCGGTCGCTTCGCTCCCTCGCCGCTGGCGCCCCCCCCCCTATTTCAAAATCCTGGATCCGCCCCTGTAGCTCTCATATGATTGTTAGGTATCCAAGAGATTATTCAATCTTTCCCGATTGGCTAATTGTGTGCTTCATTTCAATAAAATCTTGAAACTCAAATCGCAAAATATACCCCTCTTTTGTTTTGATTAATTTGTTTATTTCCTCTATTCATTGGGTCAGATGCATAAAAAGTAGCAATTACTTTAGGCGTAAGCATTTGCTAGCCAAGCAAAATATCATGTCTCAGCAATTGCTTTATTTCATATGCACAACCCTTGGCTCGTGTTTGAAACCTGGTTTTGCCTTCACAGAGCAATTACTAGCGTTTTTATCAATAACGGTGTCACGCTGGTGCGAACATTACTAAAAAAAATGCAGGATTCGAAGGCAAAAATGTGGCATTGCAAGTAACCGTTTCTATTGTGCCACTTCTTTTCTTTAGACATGGTGTAAAGCTATCTTGTTTCTTTTTTATTTATTTATTTGACATTTGGTTTGCAGATTCTAGAATAAAAGCATGTTCATGTAGGCTATGGCCATAGGGCTCTCTCTCTCTCGTGTATAGGTATCAAAACGGGCGAAAACCTGCTCTCATTCCATATTTGTGTTATCACTTCTCAACACAAACATTTCAGATAACATTTTTGGGGTAAAGTGGTGAAATACCATGGTAGAACACGTAATAATAAAGCATATATGTAGATTTGACATTTATTTATTTCAATGATACGATGTTTGAACAAATAACAAAACATAGAATTCATTTGACACGAATAGCACTTTTTTCTTCAAAGAAAATTCGAACTAAAAATACATTAATTCTAAGACCATCCCAATCATGTGAAAGAGCTTAATACGCTCTTTCATTTGATACCAATCTCGTCATGGTACGGTATTATCTATATTTTTGAAGATATAGTGAAGTTTACGATAATTGACAATTGAACAAATTTTACTAAATTGGGTGTATGTAAACTTTTGGCCTCAACTATACAAGCAAAATGTTATGCATAGGCCTACGCTCTTCACCCCCCACAGAAAACCGAACAAACTAAATAAACTTTACCAATCTAAGGGAGTTAAAAAAAACACTTTAAGGTCAAGTTCACCACAGAAAAAATGTTCATTAAAATTAATAGAGAAAAATCAAACAAGCACAATGCTGAAAATTTCATCGAAATTAGATGTAAAATAAGAAAGTTATGACATTTCAAATTTTCGCTTATTTTTCACGAAATAGTTATATGAACGAGCCAGTTACATCCAAATGAGAGAGTCGATGATGTCACTCACTATTTCTTTTGTTTTTTTATTGTTTGAATTATACAACATTTCAATTTTTACGAATTTGACAATTAGGACCTCCTTGCCCAAACCACAAAATGTTAAAATAATGGAATTCCACGTGTTAAGGGAGGAATGAAACTTCATTTCACATGAAAATGACGAGAAAATAAAAATATTTCATACTTCATGTAATAAAATACAAAAGAAATAGTAAGTGGGTGATGTCATCAGTCCCCTCATTTGCATATCGACCAGGATGTGCATATAACTGTTTAGTGAAATGAAGCGAAACTTAAAAATATCATAACTTTCTTATTTTACATCCAATTTTGATGAAATTTTCGGTGTTATGCTTGTTGGATTTCCTCTTCATATTCAAATCATTTTTGCCGGGGTGGACTTGTCCTTTAAGATAGTAAGTAGGTTAGATTTTAAAGGACGTACTAGGACACACACAATTGTGTGAACCGGTTAAATAAATTGCAAATTTTTGACCGTTGTAGCCCAGTGGATTAGTCTTCTGACTTTGAAACGGAGGGTCGTGTGTTCGAATCCCAACCATGGTGCAATTTCCTTCAGCAAGAAACCAATCCACATTGTGTTGCACTCAACCCAGGTGAGGTGAATGGGTACCTGGCAGGAATTTATTCCTTGCAATGCGTGTGCGCTGTAATCCTAGTAATCGAAGGCCTTGTCACACCACCCGAGCGTTTTTGAAGCGGTCGTGGATTGGAGAGAAAAATCTATTAGACAAATCTATTATGAAGTGAACTTTTCTGCGGTTGAGCAGCTTCAGTCCCATTCCAGCCTTTCTGTGTTGTTGAGCTTCATTGCTTGCAGTTCAAAGTCATTCATACCTTGAATACCTCTGGACATAGCTGAATACTGTTTGACTTCAACAGTCCATTGTGAGTAAAAGTTTTTGCACCTCTAGCCCATTGTGAGCTGGATTCCAATCTCTTGTTGAGGTGAGGGCCTATATAATCTATTTCTATTCAGCATTTAAATCTAGACTATTGAACTACAGACCTAAATCCATTCACCATGGAAGATAATACAATCATTACTAGAGCTGGGAAAGAAAAAAAAAGATTCAACACCCCCTCTGATCTCTGCTGTCAGAAAGGATATTCTAAATGACAAGCGATTCCTGGTCTTAGTTACAAACCATGTTGATACTCGACTCAGCAAATTTCAATCAGTGCTTGAAGAACAAGAGGCAAAGATATTGGAATATCAGGTCTAGTACCACTTTGTCAGGGTTTAGGGAATTATATAAAAGAGATGTTTTCAGAGACTTATCCAATTGTTGATGTATTGTTGCATTCTTTTGATCTCCTTATCCCCTCTCTATCTCTTTCTTTTCCTTTCCTCTTTCTATCTCTCTATTGTTCTCTATCTCACTTTCCCACTTTTTCACCTTTCTTTCTGCATGATCTGCTTTGAGATGATTGGGATGTGTGCTTGTATGGTGTGCTCGGTGTGTGTGTGTGTGTGTGTCGAATGATGGCCAGCTAATTTCTTTACCTTTTTTCCCCGGCCCTATTATGTGTATTATTATTTGAAATATGTTGTATATATGTTAGGCCCCAATTCACACGCATTGCTTCCTATAGGGGTCCAAACCTATAATTGCTTTACATTGTATCTTTTCTTTGTTTTTTATGATTAATTGAATAGAAAAACTGAAACTGATCCTCGAGGTAAATTTAAATAGAAGCTGTTGAACAATGTCCAATTTGCATAAATCATCTTCGAAGTATTAAACATTGATCCGACGGCAACTGCTTGCTTCAGTTTTCAGGCAATTAACCCCTATTGAAACAAGTATAGGTCTTCAGCATACAGAGCATTATAGGATACGCATTCTGACCACTTAACCTACTCTATTGAAGGATATGCACACGACAGCAGACTACCAGAATGCCAGTACAAATAAATATGCATAACTTAAAAAACGGTCAAGTCCACCTCAGAAAAATGTTGATTTGAATCAATAGAGAAAAATTAGACAAGCAGAACACTGAATATTTTAGCAAAATCGGACGTAAAATAAGAAAGTTATGGCATTTTAAAGTTTCGCTTATTTTCAACAAAATAGTTATATGAACGAGCCAGTTACATCCAAATATGAGAGTTGATGACATCAATCACTCACTATTTCTTTTGTATTTTATTATATGAAATAAGAAATATTTTGATTTTCTCGTCATTGTCACGTAAAATGAAGTTTCATTTCATGGACTTGACCTTTAAAAAAAACTGTCTCGCAGAGTCGACTTTGCAGAGCATCATTCTATGACAGCGCCCTCTTGCGTTACAATGTAAAAGGAAACCCCGAACTTGATTAAACATGGATTATTTGAAAGGGGATTTAGTTCTCAGTAAATACAAAACTGTGCAAGTTTGAAATGCAAGAAGGGAAACAAAAAGAAAAGAAAATGAAAAAAAAAAATGTTTGACCGTTTAAAACATGGGAAAACTAAGACGTGTGAATGTCAAGTTTGGCAACGTGGTGAACAGCAAGATATAAAGAGATAACTCTTTGTCTTGTACTTAGTTATCACAAATTAAAAGTATTATAAAACAGGCACTTATTTTTTTGATATTTTATCCATGGGTGAAAGGGGGGGGGGGCAAAACAAGTAATGACAGAAAATATTGTAATTTCTGCGTGGATGGGGCAATAGACTGGCAGTAAAAAAAAAACTGTTTTTTATGATATTTTATTGCCCAATTGACTCAAGACCTAAATGAAACATAGTTTAAATTAAGGATGATTTATTATGTATGTGAGAGAGAGAGAGAGAGTGTGTGTATGCGTGTGTGTGACTGTAAAAACGGTTGTAATCCAATTGTAGATCATTCAGAGCTAATTATTTAAGGAAACACATGAAGCAGACGCTATTATTTATTTCCACATTAGTTACTTTCCATTCCCCAGAAACAATAATAACGAAGTAAATTAAATAGAAAAATAAATAGATAAACAAATAATCAAAAATACAAATACAAGAATTATATTCTTGTTTATGGTTGAATTTAGTACAACATTCTGCATCATAGGATATTTGATTTTGTGTTTGATTTAGGTATCTCATCATCACGTTTCAGAGCCTCATTTCATGATAGCGCCGTCTTGTGTCGGAATGATGAAAACGGAGTAATAAGCGGTAAAGCCTCATTTAGCTTAATGTCAACGGGCTGAGAGCCACCGGGGAGGGGGTCAAATATATTGCTCTACACATGTTTGACCCCCCCCCACAAAAAAAAAACGCGTTTAAAAGGATGTTTTTTTATAGTTTTGGACGCGGTCCGAGCGTGCACTCGTCAAGGGTATCAAAAACACGGCGATTTTCAAGAAAAGGGGTTGTTTTGAAAGAATGGTCAATGGTCAATCGCGGGGTCAAACGTTTTTAGGGTATTTTTTCCAAAGTTTGTTTTAAAGACCAGCAACACGTGTTTAGGGTATATTTTATCCCAAACATTTTTCCCCCCGAGGTCATATTCTGGCGACAACCTGTTTAGGGGCAAAATTGTGTAAATAAAGCCCGCAAAAAATTGTTAAGGGGTTATTTTACACACAGAAAAAAAAATCGTTTAGGGGGTGTTTGGAAATAATTTGGCATGTGTACAACAATACAATCGACCCCACCCCCTCCCTGGAGAGGCAATTAATCAAATTTAAAGTTATGATCTGTATAGACAAACTGCACGAACAATTTTTGTCGTTTTCTTCTTCGTCTTCTTTTTCTTCTACTGCTTGTTTTCCTCTGCTCTTTTTTCTTCTTGTTTCTGTTCTTCTCTTTTTCTTGTTCTTCTCCTTCTTTCCTCCTCTTGCTCTTCTCCTTTGTCTTCATTTTTTCTTCTTCTTTTTAGGCATATTCTTCTTCTTTGTTTACTATTCTTTTGTATGTATATAGATAGTATAAAAAGGAAGATAAGACCTAGAAACATATTCTGCGAGGAAGAATAAAAACGTTAAATTCTATCGAGAAAAGAATGTTTTTTTAATAAATATATATAAGGTATGGGAATATGAGATCATTTTAAAAAAGGCTCTAGTATAATGGATCCCCTGGAAAATTCATTATCCTGCTATCGAATATCATCAACGAATTCAAAATAATCTTACTGCGAATAAAACAAAGGATTCTCAAGTGAAAGTTTGCTTGTAATTTATCAAACCCAAATCACATATGAAAAATTCTAATCTGTCTTCTTTCACGTTTGGAAACAAGCCGAATTCTATAACGTTTTGAAAGAAGAGCTTACAAAATTAAAACAATGCGGAGTTCCACAAGGATCAATCCTAGACCCCTTGCTTTTTTAATATATATCAATGATTTGACTTATGTAACACCTTTATCATCATATGTATTATTTGCAGATGACTCCAACATTTTTTGTTCACATAATAGCTTAGAAACTTTAGTAGATATAATCAACCGTGAATTACCAAAACTATCTTTGTGGTATAAGTGTAATAAGCTTTCACTCAATATAGATAAACCAAACTTTATATATTTCAAGCTTACACACTCACATGGTAACGAATTTCCTTACAATATAAACATAGACAATATTCCTCTCAAAAGAAAAAAAGAAAGCAAAGTTTTTGAGTGTCACAATAGATGAAAATTTAAATTGGAATGAACATGTACGTTGTATAACTACTAGTACGGTATACTTTACAAAATGAAAAACATAATTCCACATACAACTCTTGTCATACTATACAATGCATTAATATTGCCTTATATATCGTATTGCAACATAGTTTGGGCAACATGTGCAAAAACTAAAATTAATACAATATACTTATTACAGAAAAAAGCAATTCGAATCTGTACTGATTTCCAATATTTATCACACACAAATCCATTATTCCATAAACTAAATACTCTAACAGTATTTGACATAAATACTATTCAAAGTTTACTACTTATGTTTAAGTACGTAAATAACATGCTCACACCTTCATTCCACAATGTTTATACTCTGAACACATCTATTCATTCACACCCTACCTGTAACTGTTTAAATTTCCATTTAATCAACCCCAAATTGCTTATTGCGCAGAGATCCATAAGACACCATGGTCCAGATTTGTGGAACTCTCTACCAGAGCCTGTAAAACAATCTTCGTCTCTTCACTCATTTAAGGCAAACGTTAAATCTATGTTATTATCAAAATATATTTCAAGTAAATTTTTTTTGTATCGTGATATTATTTTTCCGTCGATTTAGTCATTACCAATATCTTCATCATGACCATCATCATCTCCATGGCCTTCATGATCATCATAATCATCATGATCAACATCATCATATCACCGTCACCCTTAGCTTTATCATCTTCATACTATAATACTCAATGAATGCATGTTTCGTATTTGAAATATATGCCCATTCTGCTTTATAAATGTATTGGTTAATTCAATTAGTACACTTTGGGACTGTCATTTTTTTTTTCAAGCAATCTGCTTATGATGACAATCCTCCTGCAAATTCTGAATACCATATAAATAATCACTTTAGTCTGGAATTATGTTTGTAGTACTCTTTATTTATGATTCATGCCAAAAATGCTAATATATTATGTTTATTATGTTATAAAAAAATATTATACGAATGTTATGGATGCAGAATAAAACAAATCAAATCAAAATCGAAAGTACGAAATTCCTGTAATTTTTTTAACGCGCTTTGCGCAAGTGATCCAAAGCGCTCATAAATTAAATTTACACCAAATTCAATTAGCAACAAAAAATGCACCAAAACAAGAACATGTATATCAAAATGAAAGCAGTTGCTAAAAAATGAACTTTTTGAACTACATGTATTCCATTGTTAGGGGTTGTCTAATTTATTTCAGATCTGCAGCGGGTACATTCATTTACTTCTTTTAAAACATACACCAATTCCTCTTCCATGGATCGAAAACACAAGGGAATCCTGAAAATCAATTTAATTATGATATGAGTTGCTCACTGGCTTGATCTATCTATTCTTTACACACGGCTTCATCATTCAATTGCCCGGCCGCGACGAGCCGTAACCACGGGGCGGGATCGGGGGAAGTGGCCGTGTGTAATCCGAGCTAAAAGCACTCTAAATTCTGTGCAAATAACATCATTGCAATCCCACTAAAAGCCCTCTATCCTACCATTAACATCCCATCTTTTCTTAGCGTAGTATTGGGTCAATACTTGAGGTTAACCAGTGGGCACGGTTTAAGCAATACAACAGGCAGAATGATATAAACTCATTTTTCATGGCTTCCATAATCGTGTCAGGTTCCAGCGTCATTATCATTATATTGGCTTATAATCATACCCCAATAATATATATCAATGAATAAACAATTTGAATAAATGAATACCTGAATAGATAGACACATAAAAAAGTATATAAATATTTGAATCAGTGATAAAAACAACTGATTTATTGATAAATGAATAAATATATATGCATAAATTATATAAATGCATGAATAGATATGATATTTCAACAAGTACACCAATCAATGTCTGCATAAACATTTGAATAAAAATGAATACATAGATTAGTAGATAATTAGGTTGAATTTTTAACAAATGAAGACGAAGAACAAAACAATAAAAAAAATATATCACATGTACTAATGCATATAACATCGTTTCAACCCATCTAACTTACCGTCAACGTCCTATTTTTGTTTTCTTAGCGTCGTTTTGGGTCAATACGTGATGTAAACCAGGAACAGTGTTTAGTCAATGCCAGAGAAAGGGTGATTGAAACACAGGTGCTGGCGTCTATGATAGGCGTCTTCACCACAGCAAAGGTACACTACAACGCAATCAGCGGCATTATTGTCTCGGCCCCAACTCTTAAACAACATGAAAGGGTGACTGTTTCCTGACAAGAAAAAAAAAATAAAATAAACGTATTTTCGCAGTCACTACCAAGACCCTTTCTACAACACCCCAATTCCTTTAAAAACACAAGTCAAATAAAAAATTACAAAGGACATCCTATGCATTTTTTTTCTTAAATAATTACAATATTATTGAAGAATAAAATAAGAAAAAAAAACTGTACTAAAAATAATATGCCTTAAGTTTGAACAGATTAAGAAAGATAGCCGACATGAGACAAAACAAAACAACTAAACATTTAGAAGAAGAAGTAGGACGTTACCATAGTTCTAATTAATAATCACAATTAAAATGAAAACTGAAGACAAAAAGAAGGCAAAAATTTATGGTGACAGTTGTTATACGCTCTTAAAACAAATCAGTCAAATTGACTTGACCAGTAGTCAGCTGGGAGCAACTGATATGGCAATCACTGATAGTCACATGTCTGACATATATTCTAGTCAGAAATAACTCTGTTCTAGTAAAATATGACTAGAACAAAGTAAAATATGACTAGAAAATAGTGAAATATGACTAGGAAATAGTCAACTATGACTAGAATAACAGTTGCACCCAGCCAACCCTGTTAACTAGTCATTTTTGACTGATTTGTTTTTCGAGTGTATGTCAAATATACATACCGCCCTTTCACATGGTAAAACGAATCGTGAATCGTGAATGATGAACAAGAAGGCTAAATGCAAATATTTAGCACGTGTGAAACCGAACGAGAACATGATGAGAGTCAAGAACGCTTAATCACAGTCACGATTACAGTAGCAATCATCATTACAATGAAGGTTCAAGTTTCATGTGTGAAAAGGCTCCGAGAAATGTATGTTTCCTATACTTGAGAGTCGAGGGAGATGCTCTCTGCTCTCTGCTGCTAGGTGGGGAAGTGGCTTTGAAGACAGAAGTTCAGAGCAGAGACATTCTTCTATAGTCAGTGGTATTTCAGTAGGGCATCCATCTATTGTTCTACTGTTATTGGATGGCATGTAAATCACTGAGAAGCATTTACATGCATTGGTATTGTACGTAACAGTTGGCATTTCTATTCATATGTTCTTCAATACATGTAGTACATAACAAAAGTGGCAGCTCTTTGATATTTGAGAAAAAAAGTAATAGCGATTACGTAAATGAATGTAATGGCGCCTGATCGCTTATTGGTTTCGATGCCGGGTGATTGGGGAATATACCCCCCCCCCCACAAAAAAAAATGAGATAGGGGTGGCCTCTTTTATCATCCGATCCCCTATAATTTACCGGAAGATATTAAATTTTTTACAATGGTCCTTCGGAGTAATTCGGAGTAAGTACAAGGATGATGATGGTAATTTTGATCATCGAATAATAAATATCAGTGGTTATAGAAAAGTGACTGAAAACGAATGATAATACTTGATGAATATGAAACGCATGTGAATCGCAAAGATTATGCAGGAAAGCCCAAGTCACAACGAATATGAAAATAGGACCATGGCTTTATGTTCTTCCCTATTTTTATCTTGAGCGAAAAAAATCACCCATTCAATACTGACATTTCTCTGAATTTAGATGCCTAGGGACGCAAATTCACATACCTAAGCTTAAATTCATTTTTACATTCAGATTCAAATTCGAATTCAGATATAAATCCAAATTCAAATTAACACAGCATTTTAATTCCGTGTCATCTTTTGTGAACGTACCGTAGGGGTAACATCTCTACCAAGTGTGACCGAGCCCACAGATTATAGTGTGACCAGGACCTAGCGAATCAGTTGGGGCAAGTTAATTGCTATTCAATCGGCATCACTAAAGAATGAGTAAATAAAGAAGGCCCGAAGCTTTTAATCTTCGACTATAATCCCAAATTGGTTTTTATTTCCCTGTGGAAATCAAGACAGGAATAATAACACTGCTTTGACGTTTTCATTTGTGTGTCAGAATTCCACTGACTATGTATGGGATGAAATGAGAGACAGAGAGAGAGAGAGAGGGGGGGGGAGTTCTAGTTAGCGCGGAAGCGGAAGAATTGGTCATCGCCAAAATCAAAAGATTGTTGCTATCGGGCAACGCCCCCCCCCCCCATCGAATTCGAACATATATCTTCGTACTTCCGAACGTTCGTTATTCCGAAGGTTCGTATTTCCGAAGGTTCGTTAGTCCGAAAACGAAATGAGGTTCTTAATTCGAAGGTTCGTTAGTCCGAAAACGAAATGAGGTTCTTAATTCGAAGGTTCGTTAGTCCGAAAACGAAATGATTAACGAACCTGATTTCGGTTTCGGACTAACGAACATTATTTCATTTTCGGATAAACGAACCTTCGAAACAACGAACTTTATTTCGTTTTCGGATTATCGAACCTTCGGAATAACGCCACATATGTTCGGATTGACGAACCCTTTTACGTTTTCGGATTAACGAACAGCGAGGTATAGGCAATTTACGTGTTTCGGAATTACGAAATGTAACCGAATACGAAAAATGTTGTCTGTAAATGTAAAAGACCTAAATCTGTTCCCTAATAACTCTCCCTCCGGAGTGAAACTCGAGAATAATCCCTTTGGAGTAAACTGCACATGGGCGTCGATTGGTGTTCACGGCCGGGGGATGGCTGACACAGGTAATGCGCCCTGTGTTTTTTTTCTCTTGGGTGGGGCAATAGCGTAATGGGTTTAAAATAATGTGCATGACGTGGTGTTAAGGGCGTTATAAGAAAAAGCTGTGAGCGAGCAAGCGGATCGGGCGATTTTGTTGTAAAGTTTTATTACAGAAATTTGTGATAAATTTTGAGATGGTATTTATATTTATATTTCACCCTTCCCTTTATCATTAGGTGTGAAAATTGTTTTGTTTTCTTTTGAAGGGTGGGGGGCTGGACCCATGGTAGAAAGCTTCAGTCTCTGGTCAATACAAAAAATATTCTAAGTTACTAAATGAAAATTGAATTGCAACTGTATGTAATTTTGGGAAAAAAGTGATGTTTTTAAAGTGTGTGCTCAATACAGCATTGGCATACATGTACCATAGTCCTATCTGTAGAGTCTTCACATGCAGGATGGTAGCAATGAACAAGTGGTAATAACATGAGTAAGAGAAATTTGGGATGTGACTTCATCAGCCCACCTAATAAGAAGTCATGACGATGTAATATCACTGTTTTCACAAAATATTGAAAAAAATAAAATTCAATAACTTCGTTTTTCGTTATCCAATTTTTATGAATTTTTCAACATTTTGCTTTGTGAATTTTACTTTAATTATTCAGATAAAAATATTTTTCGATCGATCCAGAATGTGTTTCACTTAATCGAAGTGAAGTGAAAAGTTACCGACAGGAGGTAATTCCTTAAAAAAAAGTTGTAAGTATTAGCCGTGGTAATATCGGAGCGCCTTAAGCACCTAATAAAATGGATATATACGCTATACGAATACCCTAATAGGGTGGTTTGTTGAAAAATATCCTATATTATTTTACATTATATTACATTTTTTTTAGATTCGAATCAGTGATAGGTCAATACGCCATCACCTGACCATGTACCTGTGAGTATAACATTTGTTGTATTTTAGGTTTTGACGCCATTTCAGTGAATATGACCGCGTTGTATTGTAAACTGCGGCGTTACTGCGCGGTAACAATTTACATCACAATTGCTTTAATAGCAATGATTACTTAGCCAAGTTCGTGAATAACCTGACATTAGAAGTAGTGGTAGGCAAAGAGGCATGTGAATTGTTCCAAAATATAGCTTGAATGACACATTATTCAGCTGTAGGTAGATGACTGGCTATTCTTTCGGGAAGGGCGGGAAAAATCAAATATTTTGCCCGCATAGAGGCTCGGGCCAATGTGCATGATATGATTCTGTTGCGGGCCAAATATTTGGTGTTCCCTCAAGGCCAGTCAAAGTCATATGATTAACGTAACTACGGGGGGGGGGGTCCTTAAAATATCCCTGTTTGGGGTCAATATATACAAAAATTCCAGCTCGCGTTTCGCGCTCGTATCATTTGGTTAGTGAAATACATGTACTTATGATCTTCGAGAATTCCTACAAACAGGCCTTAAAATGTCCTTCTTCCGGTCTGAATTTCGTAAAAATTTTCAGCTCGTGCTTCGCGCTCGCAATATTTGAATAGTGAGATGCATATTTCAATCATGATTACAATTACTACAAGTGCCTTATGTCTTTAGATGTATATAATTCTAACAAAATCAGCAAGCGCTTGGCACTCGCATTAGATGACTATGGTGAGATGAATTATGTATATTTTCCCAAAATATAGTCCTTAAAATGCCCTTGTTTGGGTCAATATACTTATTTATTTCTTAAAACATATTTATTCAGGATGACAAGATCAGTTAAAAGCTGTTTTACATCATGGTCCTGACATTAAAAACATAAATACATGCAAATCAATAATATATTATAGATGAGATGAAAATCAAGTAATATCTAACAAAATGTGTTTAAATTCATACAATGCAATACAAGAACATTTACAATACGTTATACAAAGAAATAAAGTGAATGTAATTAAATTCAAGTATTAAAACAACAAATAAAGTACACGATACAGGGACGAAATGTATGAATTAATGGTTACATCACTTTATAGAAATTGATAAAACTCAGGATAATAAAACATATTCTTAAGTTGAACACTGATATGAGATAGGAATCAAAAAGTGATATAATTTTCTTGAAAGTGGTATAGGTACTATAAAGATATATATACAAAAGTTTCAGCTCGCGCTTCGCGCTCGCAATGTCATTTTAGCGAGACATGTGCGTATCATGATTACGAAAATTTGCTTCTAATGTCCCTTTTTAGGTCTGAATATAAAAAAAAATTCAGCTCGCGCTTCGCGCTCGCATTGTGTGATCAGTGAGATACATATCCCTTTAAAATATCTACATCACTGACTCAAAATTTTTACTGGCGCCCCCCCCCCCCATGCAGTGACCCACGGTACGCCAATGTATGATTATATTATATCATAGTATCATTATTATCATCATCAATTATGATTATGATCATATTTTACTCTCTGTATCTTTATTATTGTGGATGATAATAACCCAGGCCAAGTATTGGGAGGAGGGATTTATCCTCAAGCCCCTGGAAATTTGCTCCCATGGAATTATACATCCATATCGTAATGATCATTGTATGTCCGTTTAAAGTGAACCGTGTATTCTTTATAGTCATTTGCTTTCGAAAAAAAGATCAAATCCACTCTAAAAATATTGAAATCGCACTCCGAAATGAGTGGGTCTTCTCTTGTCGAGAGGAGTTTTGCTTTGGCCCCTTTCACAATTGTTCTGCGACCACTTGCAACCTTTTGGTCGCACGGCACGGCCTTGTGTTCGTCGTGAGAGTCGGAAAGGTGCAAGAAGCAATGTGATCACTCGTACGATTGTCAAACAGTCGGCCTGGTCGTACTATTTGATGCCAGTGAATCGATGGAAGTATGGTTGTGTTTGGATTTTGAACATTTTAAAAGTTCAGATGCGACTAGTTACGACCATCCCGGGTTCGTGCGATCGTATACAACGACTATGAGCGCTCGCTATACACCAAGCGGTTGATCGAGCAACACCGGGAAAAATACTGTTGCAGACGGTCGCAAAGTTATCAAGAGTTATTTGCGAATGGGCTTTACAGCCCCTTTAACAATTGCATTACTTTTCTTCACATATATAGCCGGTGTGTTGGCTCAGTTGGTGGAGCGTCCGTCTCACAAAGACTTTAAAAGATGGGAGTTGCTGCTACCCTGTTTGGCGTTCAACGATTAAAGGGATAGAGCCTCGTCGATCTGGCGCTGCACAGTGGCTGCAGGGCCCACGATCAATTGGGCAAAGCAAATTTTCTGAGTATTTTATTTCATGTCTATTTCGAACAATAAATTATGGATTTTCATTTTTTTATATGAATATCAATTATAAATAAAAGAGCGCGAAAGGGTGGGGTTGGGAAGTTAGAAAGAGAGAGAGAGAGAGTGAGAGAAAGCGTTGGATGTTTGTGCATGAGAGCAGTCACGAAGAAATCTCTGGGAAGCCAGAGAAAACGAGATAAAGCTTTAGCATCGATCCGCAATGCCCATTTTACACTTTCATTCTCCCTCATATCGGCGTCGCAATGAGAAAGAAACACGCCATCAGCCAGTTCACGTCCGCTATCTTCTCTTTCTCAACCAACAGTCCGCGAGATACGAACACACGCTCACGCACATCCAAACGCACACACATTTTCGGGATCACTTCCCTAGCTTAATGGGCGATGTGAGCTCGAGCAAGCCCGCCTCCTCTGTCTCCGACTTCACTCTGCGTGAAAAGCCGGGAAGATATAGGTCGTTGAGCGCTAATTTCTAGTTTCGATATTTCACCAGTAGACGGAGAGAGTCACACTCGCTCTCGTCCTCTCTCGTGAAAAAAAGTTGCCGCCTATTACTTTTCACCTCGGAACATTTCATTGAGTTTTTCCTCTTTGTAAACGAAGTCAATACTGGTACCTATTTTTAAAGGAGGTTTAGCTTACTCGAAAAGATTGAGAAAATACGGAGAGAATCATTTGGATCACGATATACAAATCATCCTTTTCTCGAATTAAAAATTTTACTTCCCAAAGCAGATCATCATGATAAAGAAATGATGGACTGGTCAGGCATATTGTTGCGCCTTTGAGAGAACATCACTTATTTTCCTTCGGATGATATTGTTGATCATTATATGGACCTGAATGATTTTTTTTTTAAATGAATTTTATAGAAGTGTTATTCCGGTACCACGTTTCCCTCCTCTAGAATAAGAAATCTTGAGATAATCCCGCTTCAGATATATCCTTATATACTTCAATCGGTTTTGTGGAAAAGATTTCGAAATAGATAACACAGCGTATAGAAAAAGTCAAAGTCATTCTAAATATATATTCATCAGCTTCTTTTATCAATTTTCATCTTGACTTGTCTTCATCCGCGATTTCACCAGTTGCCAACGTATGATGATCATCTTCTCACAACCAACCTTTCTCGCAAGAATCCTGGTACAAAATAGATCCCTCTTTGGCCGAATTTTGATCCAAGTCTTTAGAAGGTACTACCATCTTCCCTCCATGTTCAGGTTCTTCGTCGAACGCGAGTTGTTATAACTGACAGGATCACCTTGCATTTTTTTGAGCCATCATCATCATCTCCCCTCCAGGTTCAAATTCTTCGTCGAACGCGATTTGTTACAATTGGCAAGATCCCCCAGCATTTGTTGAGCCATCATATTTCAAAGAAAAAAAATCTCATGCATTCTGTACATGATTTCTCTATTGATATACCAACCTAAGGAAAAAAAGTGACAAACCATTTTCCCCATTAATTAAATGTGTTAATGCTGGACACATTACCCATAAGAGCTTTACAGCGCAAGATAAGTACAATCTAGTCTGCCCCTGAATTTAGACGTGGACGCGAGGAAGGGCTCCCAACCCAATTTACTGTTTTTGAGAAAAGACTATTTAAAATTAGAGAAAAAGTCATCACTCTCTCAACAAAGCATTTGTTGCAAACTACTCTCAAGTTCTCGATATAGTTTAATCTCTTCACTAATCTAGAAAATAACTTTGCCGTCACAATTAAGCGCTTCACTTCCAAATCCACGCTCATTTGCACGAGGAGAGAGATAATATCGCAAAGCCCTAACTACCGACCGCATATTTGTATAATGTTCTCTAAAACTCGGTGAAAGTATCCATCTTTTCAGCTTGACTGCGTGGACCTCGAAGAGTACTTTTCGATCAGGGCTGAACAAATTTGCTACCACTCCTGAAGATAAATTCGAAGTCAGTATCATTGACTCCATCATTATCAACGGTGACTGTGAGAAGATAAAGAGCATTAACAACTTGGATTGGAAGGCCCCTTTTTATCACAAACCATTACACCGATTCGTGGCCTGTTGACAACCAACTGATTCGTAACAATATTGGAGTATTGGACTTCTGAGGTGTTATTTGCCGACCCAAAGATCTATTTCATCATCTTCCCGAGTAGTCCACGTTATTACCAAGATGGATGATTTCAGCAAGATGAAAGGGCTAGTTGCGAAAGGAGGCAAAGCGAAAGACTACGTTCAGTTCAATCTAAACAAGTAAGTTCAATAATACATCTATATATGTCATATTTAACCAATTGTATTCTTGATACATTATGTCGCAGAAATCCTGCACAACCGGCAGAGATGGATATATGGGTTTGTACATATTTCATCTTTGTTTCTTTACATGATATAGTACGTTCATCCTTCAAACTTGTAAGCATTCACGATTTCAAAAGCGTAAGAATAAACACATCATAACAACTAACATGCCTCTTTCAGAAGATAATTGTATGCGCTTTTTAATAGTGAAGCTAAGGAATGACTTTACAGCCTGCTTATTAGACGAACTTCTGTTGCTGATATCTGGAATGGTAAAAGGCAACGGTTCAGGATAAGTAGGGTAAGTTCGAGATTCGTTTGGTGATTCAAGCTAATTAAGAGTGTTTTTTTTATTTGGTTTGGATATGATAAAGTATGTAGGAAGGAGGCAATAAATAATTGGTTTTGGATAATAAGAATTATTTCAATATGAAAATAACATCATCGTTTTTAAATTCTGGAATGCAAATATAATGAAAATAACAAATTGACCATAATAAGGAATGCACTTCGATGGAATTACCATGGCGTAAATAAAACAATACATTTTGCTTTTTAAAAAGTATATACATGACCATGGGGGACGTGGTTCTCTCACCGAAACTCCACCGCTACAGTAGAGCTGGAGATTTCAAAATAGATGGGGAGCAATTATCGAAGAAAGAGGTGACGGGAAAACTAAGCTCAATACTCATTGTTCACGCTTTGTGCTTTCCAATGCCATCGTAAGACATTAACGGGATCCAATCCTACGGCTGGCTTGCTCTGAAATCGAATACAGGAAATTAAAATACGTATTTCTTTATCTATAATCGGGCCACCGATTTGTAAGATATCGATTTACAAATGGAATTGATTGATACAGATTCTTTCAAATTCTCCAGACGCGTTTTTTCAATTTTAGCCGTTTAATAAAAATTTTGTCAGATTTATTACATTTTAGACCTTCTCTAAAAAGCAGGAACACAATTCTAAAAGTGGTAAAGAACCAGATGGCACGATTCGAATTATATCGCGATACACCCATTGCAGGTTAAATAATGAACCGCAGAAGAAAGTCTCCCCGCTTGACTTTCGTCTGAAAAATTCGTTGTATTTAATTGAATACATGCATTTTCTAACCCATTCGAACGTCGTGGATGGCATGTTCGGTCACGTAGTCACGAGAATAAAATTACCGACAGGCAAAGGGTTAATCTGGTCATACGGAACGCCATTAAGAATCGATGGTTGATCATGCGTCAACTAGCAACAAGTTCAGAATATAAACCATATCAGAGAATACATGTTTGGCCTTCACGTATGTCACACATGGCTAAGCTAGTAGCCAACGTGAAACCGGTACAGGGTGCTCAAAAATATAAATCCCTGTATTAAATATATACTTTGCTATTTCAATTCAATAAGTAACAAGTATAACATTGCAGCCTATTTCGGCATTAAAGGCAAATGCTAACGTTGTAGATATGTAATTTAAAAAAAATAATTAGAGATGAAATATGTACATGAATGCCTTTCTGTCAACCTAAAAACTCTGAAACCAACCAAAAAATAGAAATGCTTTTGATACGTTATAATTGAAGATTTTGTGTAATCTCTATCGTGCCGATAATAATTACAACACAAAAGTGTATGGATGAAATTAAGATGGTATTTCCGGTCACTTTATATTTCACTTTCTTGAAGCACTAAATAATGATTTTCGGATTTATCTGGGCTTCATTTTGTAACATATCACAGGCGTAGGCGACAATTGGGACCTCGCAGCTCTGATTTTTTAAAGTCAAATCAATGTTAGCAAATGCCTTTAACAACATCTTTTTTTCTAATATAGAACGACTGGTACACAAACGTAACAAGAAATATGGCAGTTAAATGGGTAGACAAATGAACGATGGAAACAAAATATACGAAATAGAAAATAAACAAATAGAGTGAAGAATAAGAAATGCAAAACGAAGAAGGAAAGATAAACAACAAGAAAAGAAGACGTAGCAGCAGTAGTAGTGGTCGTCGAAGAAGTAAAGCTGTAGTCACTACTTCAGGAACAACAACTGCAGTAGTAGCAAGGTAGAAGGAGTAGTAGTAGTAGTGGTAGTAGTAGTAGTAGTAGATAGTAGTAGTAGCAATGGTGGTAATTATAGTACTATAAGAAGTAAAAGTAAAATTTGTAGTAGTAGCAGCAGCAGTAGTAGTAGTAGTAGTACACTCTAAAAAATGAAGTGCTAATTCAGCTCTTAAAGAGCGTGTATAGTGACTGCACTTCGGAGTGCTGATTTTTCTCGTTCAAATTAGAATTAGACAAATCAGTACTCCGAAGTGCAGTCACTATACACGCTCTTTAAGAGCTGAATTAGTACTTCATTTTTTAGATTGTAGTAGTAGTAGTAGTAATAAAAGTAGTAGTAGTAGTAATAGTAGTAGTAGAAGTAGAAGTAGTAGTAGTAGTAGTATTAGTAGTAGTAGTAGTAGTAGTAGTAGTAGTTATCGGAATAGCAATGGGTGTGGTAGTCGCAGTGACAGCTTCTTCAGATGCAGTTGTAGTGGCGGTGTATGCTGCAACAGTATTAGCGGCAGAAGCATGATTCTACTAATTGACCTTAGTAATCAAGAACCCCTAAAATCACTTTTAATGATTTTGTTTTGTAGAATGCAATTTGAGAGACATATTCTTGGTAGTTGACCTTCTAAACCCCTTGTGTTTGAATTTTAATTCAAGGTATTGTATATACCATAACAAAATATAATATGAATTATCACATTAAATATACAATGACACATATCTCATCTTTCTCACATTCTCATATTTCCCCGATAGCCAGCAGCAAAAGAAAAACTCGTAATTCATTACCCATATTTTTTTGGCAAGCGTTGTACAATTTGTAATTTTAGTAATTGTGTCAAATACTTGTCAAGCTAGAATTAATTCTTTAGCGTTATTGTGGACTGCTATCGCGCTAATGGATTACTAGAGGCATAGATGAACCTTCCTGATAAAGTGTACATTTTCATGCAAGCAAAACGTTGACTTATTAGGACGGAAACAATGTGAATGAATTTCAACTCTGGACAAATAACAGATCCATCTCAAAAGTCAAGTTCTTTCTTTTTTGGGTTTGTTAGATGAAGTACTGACAACACAAAATCCGAAAATTCTGAGATACTATTTCTAAAGTATTGGAACGAAATTGAAACGAAAAAGGATAGGTGGTATGCCATTGGTGATGCGTTAACGGGGTCCGTTGATATTGTGGGTGTGTTTCGGTTGAAAGGTTCAGTACATGAACTCTTAGTTTTAGGGTCGAAGGTTCGAATCCCACTCAGCTTTGATATCATTGGACAAGGTACGTTTCTACGTCAGTGCCCTAACGAAATCAGATAATTATTCAGATAGAAATAAAACAAAACCTGCCTATTTACCGAAGTAATGTTAAGGGGGCAATAATACCGTGTGATGCAGATTTTCTAGAATATGACGAGACAGAAAAGCGAGCGAATGATTTTTTTTTTTTTGGTTGAAATATTTGATTATTGTATTATTTGAAGAACCTGTTTCGCGATAGATTTTGACTGTAATATCAGTAAATAAAATGAAATTCCCTCGTTCCCTCTCCTTTTATTTATTTATTTATTTATTTTTTGTTGGGGGGGGTAAATGTATGACAGATTAGATGGTAAGAATACTGTAATGAATGGCAAAACCAAAAATAAAATGCAGACTTCTCAACTCGTTGGAATGCCTTTGCATGAACTGACGGAGCGCAACGGATTACCTCATGGAGCGAAAAACTCACCACACCGTCCAAATTTTGTTTCCAGAAAATTTCACATCTTTCTCCCTCCTTGCTGCCCTGCCTCACTCATCTTATACGGCCATTAATAATTGATCGCCTAATATGGTGCATTTGTGCCGATTCACTGCTGCTTATGTATGGAAACCCAATGAAGGCTTCGTTCTTATCTTGCGAGTTATGTCGATTTTCGGTCACGGGCGTCGGCATGGTGTTTGGAGAGAGAGAGAGGGGGGGGGGGCAGAAACAACACCCCCAAGGAAAAAAAAATATTTCTGTACCTGTTTACCAGGGGTTTGCTATAAACATACATACAAATAAAATGTTGGGCAACATGCTCACCTCAGTTTTGGGGTAATGTCTGTTGGTAGGAACCAGAAAAGGGAGTAAAACAGGATAGCATGTTAATGCTTATACATGCATGTACATATGTATATATAAACCAATAGTTGTGTGGACAGTATTTTGCCCAGCGATGGTTTAAAATTAGGGGGGGGGTTAAGTTGCCCAACATTTTTATCGTGCAGCTTCACAATTTACAATGATTTTTTTTGCGATTGCTTATGCTGGATATTCAATGCAATCAATCGTAGCCCCATGATCTATCACTACGTTAAGCATTCCGGGGTTTCAGCAAACTAGTTAGATATTAATTTTGATAAAGTAATACCCCCCCCCGACGTACCTAACACATGTAATAAGGAATAAATATAGTATGTAAGAATTGTAAGTATATCGAATGCGATTAAGGTGAGATGTCTGATCAAAATGGTATTTGTGTCCAGGCCGAGTGCTCTCATGCGCCTAAATCCGCACATGACAAGTCCGGGGTTCGATTCCCAGCACGGCACCTGCCTAAATACTACCATTGAAAATGGTATTTTACCACACATCAAATAACTGAGAAGGCTTCAGCCATTGCTCGCACCATATATAATACAAGAAAAATCACAACGTGTAATGTTTAATGAACATTTTGCAAGCTACATGTAAACTCGCCAAATTTATGCCACTAAAGTGTATGTTCATAATGTTTTTAATTCGCGAACTTTGTTAAAATGATTGGTTAACATTGGTTTGACTTCAAAAAAAAAAATCTGAGCTAGAAGGTCACACTTGCCACCTGTGTCTGTGATATGTTACAAAAATGAAGCCCCGAAAAAAATTGTGTTCGAGAATTGAAGTATAAAGTGACCGGAAACACCATCTTAATTTCATCCCATAATCTTATGTGTACCATTCAGGCGTCTATACGACACCTATTTACAAAGTTGGGGTGTGCCTTGTAGTTTTAGCTTTTCAATCTCAATAATGGTTGTTTTCAGGGTTTATTAGTTCTAACACATGCACCTGTACACATGTTTCATCTTGGTTTGAGATTTTTTTAAATCGGCTGCTCACAAAGTTCAACACTACCTTTAATATTGTATTCACAATTTTGAAGTATTCATATTCACCCTTGTGACAATGGTTTCACATTGTTCATACACTCTGTGAATACACTGTGATCCTCACAGTAGAGACTATTTATTCGCTAAATAGACCTATTGATTCACAAGTTTTATGAGATGAGTTTTTCCTCCATGTAAATCCCTGATTTTATAGAAGAAAGGAAGATTTTGCAGAAAGCACTTACAGAATCATTCTGTAAATTCACAAAACAGGAATTTTTCTGCAATTTAACATAACAGGTCTGTTTAAAAAAAAAGGAAAAAGGGTGTTTTATTTGAGAAAATTTGTATGGTTCAAGGCACCAAATGCCAATTTCCTGTAATGTAACCTGATATAATGTAAAATTACGCAATCTGTTAAGATTACAGGTGTTTTCAAGACTCTGCTGCACGAACTTCTTTTATTTTAAGGATACATTTTAGAATAGTGTATTCAAAATAAGAAATGAACTACACATCATATTTTCTCCTCTGAAAAGTCTGACGCAATTATCATTGGCTATTATTTATAATGTTGACATCTAGCATAATGAGCTATGGTTTGAGATTGCAACCTCTAATCATAGATATAACAATACCCGTGGCGAATTAATGAGAAATAAATATGAAATACAGGGCAGTGCCCCCCTTCCCTTGAAAACCGTCACCATGTTAACGTCAATAACATCCATTCACTAGCTTCGAATATATTTCGTCAGTCTAATTTTGTTGTTCCTACATATCGTCGGCAGTCACAAAGGCGAGGTAAATAATCACATGAAAACATGCCGACAAAGATGGGATTTGTAAAGTGGCTCTGAAAAAATGACATCATAATAAAAAACGGAAATGAATGTAATATCCATGCAATGTAATCCCGCTTCGTTTTGGATTCGGACTTACATATTTGATGAAATCCTACTCAAGATTATTTTTTATTATTGATAAGTTTCTTTTCTGTTATTATGACTGTTATTCTGTGTGTTCTGTACGATTATATTGTCTCAGCTTTTGTTAGGGCATCGTTTGTTATTCATTACCAGTGAAAGCCCTTTTTCATCTTTCAGATCAAACGGATTTTTTCATGAGATTGATAGGAGTACACAGATAAAGAGAGCGAGAGAGAGGGAGAGAGAGATGGAGAAGGGTTGTGTCGTCAGATCCCTTAGAATTTAAGAAAAGCACCAAAGCTTATAAAAGAGTTAAAACAGGTGACAATCCCTTTTTTGCCACAGGACATGACATTGAAAATCTAACCTTCATGCAAAATATGCCAATTTGTGCATTAAAGCATTATTTTAATGGGATAAAATTATAAACATGCGTACAAAATGGATGAAACCTCTTGCATATCTGTCGGATCAATGCCTTCGCATTTCTACACACAACATTCTATTGAAAACAACGTTTTCGTGCACAAACAAGAAAATTTAACAATTATGCTCAAAGTGATATTTCAGTGTGATAACAATACGAAAAAAAAACAGGAAAGGGACAAACTCGTTCGAAACATGTGTCTCACAACAATATCTTCAAATCAATTCACAAGAAATGATATTGAGAATCATATGAATGTTTATTCATGCAGAAGGAGCAGTAATTTATGCACTAAGGATTAAAATTCTTCTTCTCATCCTCCTCTTTCTTCTTCCTCTTAGTAGTGAAGTATTATTACTATTATTTATTATTATTATTAGTAGTAGTAGTAGTAGTAGTAGTAGTAGTAGTAGTAGTAGTAGAAGTAGTAGTAGTAATAGTGGTAAAAGAGGTAAATAGTTGCAGAATAAAAAGGAATATTAATATAATCAGGTTGTTTATCACCATTTTTTGTCATTATTATTACTATCATCAACGATATTATTAACATTGTTATATTATCGTCGTTACCATGGTTACTATAATTACTTCGTATTTCTATTATCATCATTACACTCTTAAAAAGGTGTACCTAAAGTTGGGTAGAATCGTGACATGCCTGTTGGTTGGATAAAATTTAAAGCAATGTGGCGTTTGAAATAGCCCAATATGGGACAACCGCCCCCCCCCCGCAAACATGTATGTTCCCTTTACACACTGCAAAAATTGCGGTGTTTATTTAACACCAGCCTGGAATCTACATGTCCACACCAGAGAAGTGTTAAACAATACCAGTTTTGTTTTGGTCTAACACCATATAGGCGTTTATACAACACCAATAAGTATTAAAGCAGCATCGACTTGACTCCAAACTAGTATTGTTTATCATGCAACTATTTACCTCTTCTACTCTTCTACGGGGTAGTCATTTGCCAGTTGATCTTTGCTAAGCCTTGGCATACTGATGTGTACAGCTGCAGTATGTGGGTTTTTAATTGAGCTCAAATATATATATTATGTATGTACTAGGGAAGCATACGTTTCTCGAATAGGTTAAATTCAATCCTTCGGATTTTACCTGGCTTTGCTGGGGATAATGGTTTCACTCATTTCACGGGGATGAACAGTACTATAAATAAACTCCTCTTGTATATTTTTACACAGTAAAAAGATAGCACGTTGTTTTAGCCTGTCACTTTAAAAACATGTTTATTTTTGGTAATTGTTCAAACTTTTGAAACAACTTGTTTAAAAAGTTTAAGCAGCTGTTAAAAAAGTTTAAAAACAGCTGTTTAAAAAGTTTAAACAGTAGTTGTTAGAGTGACAGGCTTAAACAACGTGCTTAACATTTTAAACAGTGTTTTTACAGTACATGTAAAATGTTGTACATGTTGCGTCCTACACTCTAACAAATGGGTAAAACGGCTTATGAGAGTAATAATATGCAACATTTATACAGCGCTTACAAATGTTTCTAAGCGCTGCATACTATCACCCCGACCTTAGCACGGCTACCCTGATCGCCGCGCGCATTGAGCATTCAAGGAATTCCTTCCTACCGGGTAGCTCTTCTTTGTTTTAAAAATTGTTAAGTTTTTACCATAACTGTTTACTCTGAAATTATACGTTAACATGTTAAAAAACTCTCTGCATACCGTATTATTAATATCTCCTTAAACAAGACAAGACAAATTAATATGGAGATAAATCGAATGATTTGAATAAATAAAATATAAAATACATAAACAGATAGAGAGATAAATATATCAATAAATGAATAAGCAAAAAAAGGGGGCCAGAGGTACTATACAGAAGTAAGGCAATTATCTTTTCTAACATGCTGTTTTACTCCTCCTCCTCCTCATACCTTCACTACTTCTCATCATTGTCTTCTTCGTCTCTTTGTATACTACTACGACGACGACTACTACTACTGCTGCTGCTACTACTACTACTACTACTACTACAACTTCTACTGTAAAAACTACTACTTCTACTAGTGCTGCTACTTCCACTACTACTGCTACTGCTGCTGTTGCTAATGATGCTAATTCAAACTTCCTACCACTGGGTAAAGTATTTTTTTGGCTCAATTTCCCTGATGCCGATATAATTTCTTAAATCTGCTCCTAAGGAATCTCTCCTTTATTTCTACAGGTATTCAGAAATAATCTGATTGCAGACCTTGTATGGGATTACACGATCTTATGTTTTCAGCGCTTGGAGAGATGTCACCAAGTTTCATTTTCAAGCCCTTTCGTATAACTTTGGTTCCCCAACAAATTATAAAAAATCAGCATGTTCTGCCCTTTCAAAATGGCACAATGGCGTCCTTATTTTAGTCGACCTAAGCAAATAACTGTTATTCTTAGAAATCAGGCACCTTCTTATTATGCATATTGCGTTCACGGATTATATTATTTGATATTATTCGAAATATCAATGGCATTGAACTCTCTTTCGATGTTTCTGGAATATCAAATTCATACCAGGTTTCACTGGATTTTCGTCTGTTTTGCAAGATGGTGATGATTACCGCTGACTTCAACCTTTCCCTTGTTTTTTTATTATCAATATAATATACACTTGGGAAACACAAATAGATTACAGGTATGTGTACTGTGGTTCAAGATTAGACTCCATGTATATTTAAAGGTCAAGTCCACCACAGAAAAAAACATGTTGATTTGTATAATAGAACAAAAATCAGACAAGCATAATGCTGAAAATTTCATCAAAATCGGATGTAAAATAAGAAAGTTATGACATTTTAAAGTTTCGCTTATATATAAAAAAAAAACAGTTAAATGCACAATTTCGTCACATGCAAATGAGAGAGTCGATGATGTCCCTCATCCACTATTTCTTTTGTTTTTTATTGTTTGAATTATACAATATTTCAATTTTTACAGATTTGACAATAGGACCAACTTGACTGAAACATAAAATGATAAGCAATGAAAATTCCACATGTTCAGGGTGAAATAAAATATTGTTTTCCAGGACAATAATGAGAAAATTAGAGTATTTCATGTTTCATTTATAAATGCAAAAGAAATAGAGAGTGTGTTATATCATCAGTTCCCTAATTTGCATACCGACCAGGATTTGAATATAACTATTTTGTGAAATTAAGCGAAACTTAACAAATGTCATAACTTTCTTATTTTCCATCCGATTTTGATGAAATTGCCAGTGTTGTGCTTGTTGGATCTTTCTTTTTTAATATGTAATATAATAAAGGTTATTTATATTGCGCACATATCCACCTTGTTAGGTGCTCAAGGCGCTCCTATACTACCCGGCTAAGCTAGGCATTCATAGCGCACACAGCTTTTTAAGGAATTACTTCCTACCGGTACCCATTTACCTCTCCTGGGTTGAGTGCAGCACATTGTGGATCAGTTTCTTGCTGAAGAAGATTACGCCATGGCTGGGATTCGAACCCACGACCTTCTGTTTCAAAGTCCGAAGACTAATCCACTGGGCCACAACGCTCCACATTTTTATTCAAATCCACTTTTTGTTGGGGTGGATTTGTCCTTTAATGTTTCATCCCAGGAATGTTTGGAAATTTAGTAACGCAGCTCCATATTTCTTTAATCTGTCTAAAAAGAGACTACGTTGTACTCCCGGAAATTTAGTTTACGTAATCCAACTTTCTTTGTCTTATTGGGTGGCGCAGGGTGAGAGGAGGGGGGGGGGGGGGCTGCCAAGAACAACATGGGTTAACATAAAAAAGTATACTATTTCAATAGGTTAATAATTACAGAGCAGTAGTTATGCAATTGGTAAATGAAATACATTCACAGACCTTTGCTGTAGTCATTTTACAAATAAAACTTAAAACCTTAAAAGGGACTCGAATGATTCTAACTATGCAGTCATGTTTTGAAAATAAGTCAGGTAACATTTTATTAGAAATAAAAACAAACACTTATTCAAAGTATATATATGGCCTACAAGAATAACCGAATATTCCTTGTAATTGTATATTTCGTGCGTATTGAGTTTGGATTGAATTTGAAAGCCCACATCGGTAATTCAGCAATACGTAGGAAAATGGGCACATGACACATTCGGGCTACTTTTACATTAAAACATTACAGTGTAACATTTCGCAATTGAATATTTTATAGAGCCTACTGGTGGATGATGCATTAGTACACATCAAGAACTTTTTGTTGCTGTTTCTGTTTGTCTTTAGTGTTCATGTAATGTAATGTATTGAATTCCGTGTTATCCAAGTAACATATCCGTTTGACTTCTTGCTTCATTTAAGCTGACATCTTATAGACCTTACCGTCCGAGAGAGCCCCTAATGGGCTCAGAAAAGCGTGACTTTGAATACAGCTACTCAAAACGGGTTAAACTCACTCCCATCCGATAGGTTAACACATGCTTTACAATATTTCTGATGCGAAGACGGCAGATTAAACCTATAATATGAAGTCGACACAAATAATCATTTAACGGTAAAATCTTTAAAAAATGAAGCCCAATTTTCACCATAACATTATTGATCTACATCACAATTGTAAACCATAACTCTGTGAAATCGTAAAAAAGTCTGCCTTACATGAATATCTTCTTATTTTTTTATTCTAAACAAATTTCTCATCAAATAGGTATTTTCTACCAGAATGGTTTGGTAAACATCCATTAGGTTATAAATATGATTTTTACTATTTATACATAAAAAACACAAGGGTGGTAATTTATTTTTTATTGATCACATCTGACATTCATTTTCAACATGTAGATGTAGGCCCTACAGCATATCAATGCAATCATAATGACAATAAAACAACAAAGTAATGTATGGTTGATACAATTTCCTGTACACTGGGTGCTTTCTGAAGAAAACAAAATCCAAGAAAACTATTACACACTCTGTATTGGCAGCACGATCCAAACAAAATCAACTTTCAAACATCAAATTATTAGCCATTATCAGACACATTGACCATTTAGTTCTTGGTAATAACATGAATCGTAAAACAGTTAATACTACAATACTTCCTTTCGAAGTTGAAAGGTAAAACAGTTAGCAAACTGAAGTGGGATTCGAAATGAAGAAATGAGAGGGCCACTACTCCACTTACACTTCCGATTTATCGTAACTTTATCAATCGTTTTAGAAGTCGTTGGCAACATAATCGGAACGTTTTATGAAACATCTCCTCGACCAGAGACATGCACACAAACCCTCGGTAAAATGATGAAGATAATTTGATACGAAAAATGAGTGCATTCAGATACGATTCTAGTTCACTTGCGCATGCATCAAGCCCCTTCCACATTTGACGTACGGCCGGTTTAGAGTTAAGACCGCCTGAAACAGTTTTTTCTTGTTGCACGATCGATCTCTTGGTGTCTTGCAAGCACTCGCAGTCGTTGTAGATGATCGTACGAACTCTAAATGGTCATGACTGGTCGCATCTGAACTTTGAACAAGTTCTTAATCCAAACGCGATCAAATGCGATCGATTCACTCGCATCAGATCGTAACGTCGGTCGGGCGATCATTGTGTAAGTGTTGTCAACGTTGTACGACTTCATGTGAAAGGTGGCACAACTTAGTAGTTGCATTTAGTCGATTGGAGGTCGCAAAACACTTGCATATGTGCTAGCAACCCATAGAGACCAGCGTTGCGACTGGATGTGATAATTTATAGGCCATGAGACTGTGGCAAGACCGATCGCAACAAGGCTTCCAGAATTGCACTACCGTTGCATTCGCATGTATGCGACCGTTCCTTGGTGCTACAAAATAGGAGTAAAGAATAAATAGAAGAGAGGGCAGAAAATATAAGAAAAAATGTAATATAAACTGCAAGAAATTAAAAGTGCAAAATAAGTTTATATTTTTGTATTTTAAAACACAAATCAATTTTTTTCCCGAAATAAAACCTCGAGAAAATAGGGTAAAGGGCACTCCTCCCTCAACAAAGAGGTCCAAATACTGAATTTGGGATTCAACCAAACTCTTAGGTTCTGGTTTTATTATTAATAGCTAATTGTTACATAAATCTGTAATGGTGCAGGTTTAATCTATTAGCTCAATCAAACAAACTAATATACATACGCGCACGTATCTCATCGCAGATTGGCTAACGGCCCATTGGAAGCCCCAAGCTATTGCTGCTATATTACATTGCTCCAAGTTCGAATTGGTCTATACCTCACATCAATCACACGAACGCTCGCACTGGTTTCATTAAAACGAACGAGCAATCGCATTGTCTCACTCTCACTACTTTGCAATCAGTCTTGCAACTAGTAAGACTGATATGAAGTCACTCGCAATCCCTCGTGCAACACTTGCGTGTGATCGCACGACCACTCGCATGAGCACCATTAATAGCATATGCGACTTACTCGTGCATGGGGTTTACTGGTTGCTTTTGTTGTACGACAGCTGTTGCATTTGTAAAAGCCTCTGTGCGATCTTATGAGATGAATATCAATTGATGCCTGTTGCAGCCTGTCGCGCGACCAAAAGGTCGCAAATGGCCGTATACGTCAATTGTGAAAGGGGCGTGACGTATTTCCGAAAAAGTTACAACTCGTTACCTTCGATTTTTTTTCAGAGGAAGTGTGTTTACCGCATTATCCCATATCGCTGCTATGCAAATGCATTTGTTCAATAAACTCCAATGTGACAATTCTAACATTTACGCTTCCTTAGACGTCATTCGTGGTTTCCGCTCTCCTCCCCCCAAATACGCCCCCATGAGTTTAAGTAGCTGTCAATCTTCCCGGGGGTCGTGACTTTCTCGAAGCGCCCGATTTCCTTTCCTTATATCCGCATTCGCATTGTTCGCTAATGACACGTGACAACATAATACTGGCGCCCCTCTTGTCAGAATGGTTACAGTGACTTGTAACCCTTTTTTGCACTTTAAGGCTTAGAATTACCTGGGTAACGGATAGCGGATAAACGGTTCAGTCACATCAGTAAAACCGACTTCACATCCGATCAATGATATCTCATTTGAATTAACGTGACAGATCTGATCGGAATGTGATCGGTTTTCTTGAAGTGTGATTGAGGCGTACGGATGAAGTGTTTGGGGATAAAGCGTGGATGGATTTCACATTCAATCAATGATTGAGGGGAATTAAGTGAAAGTTCGATGGTTTCAGTGAGACCGATTGAGACAGGGAGAGGGATTGAGAAAGATAGAGGGGCAGGGGGAGGAGGGTAGAGGGGGAAAGACCGAAGGGTGGGTCGGAAGGGGGAAAGAAAGTGGGGATACAGTACACACTAAGAAATAAAGGTTTAAAATTGAACCCCGAAAATTTTATGCGAAATCAGCACCATATGGGTTCAAAAATTGAACCCTGCGGTTGGGGTTCATTTTGGCACCCTGCGGGTTCAAAACTGCACCTCTAAATTTAAATTGAACCCCAAGGGGGGTGAAGTTTTGAACCCGCCGGGTGTAAAAATGAACCCCAACCGCAGGGTTCAATTTTTGAACCCATAGGGTGCTGATTTTGCATCAATCTTTCGGGGTTCAATTTTGAACCTTTATTTCTTAGTGTGTAGGAGAAAGATACACATAGAGATGGAGAGCGGGCAAATATAAAGGGAATGAGATTGTCGGGTGGGAAATAACGGAACGAAAGATAAAGGACTGATCGCGAAGAGATGGCAGTTTATTTATTTTTGCAATATTTATAGAAGTACGTTGCAAACAAGTGTATTTAAATCAAATAGAAGAGGGGGGAGACGAAAAACTAAATAGATGGACATTACAGACAAATGCGGTAGGATATTGGCATGATTTAAGTGGTAGAAAAATAAGAAGGAATGTATATACACTAAGAGAGAAAAAAGGTACTCATATAGACACAAATGGCACATAACTAAGTTTACATGTTTTACATGTACATGTAGCAATTACTACACCAATGAAAACAGAAATGAATATATACTAGAGAAAAAAAAGGTCGTTGATACCTAGATACATGACACAACGCATATTTTTCGCATGGCCGGAAAAGGGAGGGTGGAGTAATTTAAATTCCAAACGATTCCCCTAATTCCTCCAATACAGGCAGCTATAACCATTAAGTCGTGCAGTATAACCTTTACTCATCTAGTCTAATATGATAAAGCCAAGATCATTAATGCAGTCCTGTTATTATCGTTACGACATCACATAAAACAACAGATTACCATCTTTACATGTTGTACAGCTAGTTCGTCATCGAGATAACCTTGCAACGAGAGAGGAAGAGAAAGAGAGAGGAGAGATATAGTTATTTCCACAATATTTTTATTTTCCCTTTTTCAATCATTAATAAAAAAATCAACACAATGTTTATATCTCAATGAGTTATAGAATTAATTAATTTGGTTCTATGCTCTGTTATGTTAATCCCACGGTTTCACGATAATGAGGTGGATAATGATAGGATGGTGATGATGATGATGATGATGGTGATGATTAGGATTCAGTGAGTTCCAAGAAAAAATAAATTCATTACTCGCCTCACTAGCGTCTGCTGAGGGTTTCGATTGCAAATAACTCAAACAGTTTGTTATAGATGAGACAATGGCGTACAAATTGAGATGGGGTTGCTGGGAGCGCTTGCGTTCCTCCAAAATTTCCACGATCAAGCAAAATAAAAGGAAAAAGGAAAGAAAATGAGTAGGGGGGGGGGGGAGAAGTTTGGCATTATCTGTTTAATATTATATCAAATTCTATCTCTAAATTCAGTTTTTGTAATAAAACTGACCTCTATTTCTGCTCGTGATAAAAAATACGATTTGACCGATACGCCATATTTGCTCCCCTCTTTTTAAAATTATGTTTTACTTATTAAGTCATTGATATAAGACCAGATTAACCCTTTGCGCGCTGATGTTGTACATTTGTACAATTAGATTCAACATTTAATAATAGTTTTTCCCCTAATATACTATTAAGTAAGATAAGCAGGCATATTTCTTGGAAAACGTCTAAATGATTAATAATAATAATATATAGCACCATGATATAGGAATTGGATATGGTGAATTAAAGAGAAACTAACATGGAAATAATCGTAATTATCCGAAAACCAAAAAACAGCATGCAAGGAGTGAATCGAAACCAGTTGGGTTAGAATGTGTTCTATAAAAAGCAGGCCACCTGTTATAAAATCAGTTGGTATAAAGCCACGTTACTGTAAATGGAGGGCAGCAGAGATCTAACGATATTAACTCTTCCTGACTCCAGCTCGAGCGCATCGATTAAATTGGTAGTAAACTCCTATTTAGCTTCAATAAGATGAGCTATATATCTTGCGATGTAGCTTACAGTGTAGGATCACACTCTCTCGCAAGAAATATCCAATAGCGGTGACTTTCTGGCCTGTTTCTCCCCTTATAAGCCTTATTGCAATAATCATTGTGTAGATTAAGTGATGAATGCGTACAGACAAGCCTATTTAGGGAATAAGGGGCATCTCCCTCTGCCAGTCAGCGCCGAGCAAGGCTTTACCATGCGGCCGACCTCTGCGACGGGTTATTATGATTGGGGTTACACACAGCACATGGACCGGGTGATAGCTTGGAGAGATAAATGGAGGATAAATGAATTCAATTGAATGAACGCTGTATTGAAAGGGTACAGCATGGCACGGGAAAAGGGGTTAGATACCTCATTTGCAAGGATATGAATAACTGCTAGGAAGAACATAGTGTCAACAGTAGTGTTCAACAGTTGCTTCACAGTTTTCTTGACAGAATGAAGATTGTGATGTTTGCAATGTGTCATGAAGTATGTTCAAAGTGTTTACGGTTTGTAACAGTCCGTTCAAACTGTGGAAAAGTTTGTGCAAGTTTTCCTCACAGTGTGCATACAGTATGCAGAGGGAAATTGTGTATACAGTTTGTACACAGCTTGTTCACAGTTCGCAACAGTGTGTGCGCAAGGTATTAACAGTGTATTCAAAGCTTATACACAGTTAGTTAAACTTGTGTATAAAGTTTTTACTTTTGTTTTCAGTGTGTAGACAGTATGCAGACAACAGATGTGTATACAGTTTGTATACAGTGTGTTTGCAGTTTGCATCAATGTGTACATAAGGTATTGACAGTGTATTCAAAGTGTGTACAAATTTATGCAAATTTTTTTCACAGTGTGTAGACAGAATGTAGACAGACATCGTGTATACAGTTTGCACACAGTCTGTTCATAGTTCGCAATGGTGTCTACACAGCGTATAGACGGTGTGTTCAAAGTGTGTGTACAATGTGCGTACACAGTGAATTCACTGTGTGTTCACTTACTGAACCATGCAAAGATAGGATTTGAAAAACCTCACATTTTTTTAAATCGGCTGTAAACACAATCTCCTTTCAAAATTGCGGAATCTGTAAAGTGCTAGTAACGTAAACATGTAAGTAATTTTGTTTTCTTTCTTTTCTTCGTAACTGAAGAATGAGAATTTAACTTTGTTGAATTACTATTACCATATATTCATAACAACTTGAAATTTAACTGTTATATCTTGGCAGTCTATCACCTTTATATTCTTCTCTTTGTTCTCTCTTCCTTATCCTTGCATTTTTATTTTGTTTCTTTAATGCAAAACCAGTTTAAAGGTGTTTTAACCAATCAAGCTTTTAGATTATGTTGCAACACCTTTTCTGTTTATTATTTACTTATGTTTGTTTTATATTTATATATTATCTGTGTATTTGTTTACATTGTACATTGTGAACATGTATGAATAAATAAATAAGTAAATAAATAAATGTACACTGTTAAGATTCTCAATTTGAGCAGTATCAATACAACTTAACACCAATGTGATTGCTAACATTGTGCTTAAATGGTTGTTTATGTAAATTTGCGTTGCACAAACATAAAATATTTATGTTCAGTGCAAATATAATACCACACTGTGGATATCTCGACAGTATGAGTGACCACAATGTATTCTCATAGTTTATTGCGTATAAACATGATTCATATACAAAAACTCTTAAAAAGTAGGCGAAAATAAAAACGCTAACAGTTAATAAAAGAGTACATGTATGACAGTGAAAATGTGATTCGAAATGCATAAATGCTAAATGCTAAAAAAGAACAAGGTGCCTGTGATTTTAAATTGTAAGCTCAGGAATACTAACCCTCAATATTTCAAACGGCAGGTTCGCCCCTGGTTTTGGTTAAATAAATTGAATGAATCAGAAGGAAAAAACGGTCAGTGATTTCAATGCCAAACACTCTCTGCAACACAGAATGATAAAGCCGGGTACCTGGACTGCGAGGTTTTGGGTTGATTGTGTTATGGCTAAGTAACTACCCAAAACACTCCCCTGATAATGTCTCAAAGATTTCATTGATGCGCTATTTGGGCTACATACTATCATGGGTTTGCAAGATAAGCATGTATCCCAATACTTTGATGATGCAATTGGGTTTTTGATCCCAATTGATAATGATAATATGCATTTTGCTGATTGGGAAAAAAGAAGAATCATTGAAATGCTCAAGCAACGCTGATTAAGCGCTAGTTGAAGTGCAATTATTCGTATTTCCATTAATGTACGAAGCCTATACTTTTAAGAGATATGCATCATATATCCATTTCATGATGTACATGTATGTTGGCAGAATTGAAAAGCAGTATAAGGGTGTTTGTTTAAGCTGTAAACATCATGTGCGCTAAGATAAAACTTTCATAAGCTGTGAGCCTTGGTGGTGTAGACAGCCGTCTATACTGGTTAATATTGTATTATCGTTGCTTTCATTTATTCATGAGAGCTCGGCTGTTAAGAGCTTTAAAACCCAAATCCAGTGACAGAGATCATTAAAGTGAAACAGAAGAGAGAGAGAGAGAGAGAGGGGGGGGGGGGGCAAGTGGAGTACCTCAGCATAGACAGCGTTAGTTACATGACAGCATGAAACATATATTATGATATTCCAAAAAAAAATCGATTCATTTCGTTTTATTTATTGTTACCATAAAATAATAACTGTACTCTTGATAACTCTTGCTTTACACAAGAGATGGAATAAAGTGCTCTGAGATGCAGTTTCATGACTTCGGTGTCTTTTGCAGTGTTTAATGACATAGGGAAAGGTCATGAGTTATGTCATTCACCCGTGTTCTGAACTCCAAAAGCAGAGAGTAAAAATTACTCAATATTGGATAGAAAGGGAACTTGCATAATTGGATAACAACATTTTCCCTCAAAATTGGGTAAAATGGATGCTTGAAGGGTATATATGTATATATATATATATATATATATATATATATATATACACACATATATAATAATATATATATATATATATAATATATACACACACACACACATATATATATATATATATATATATATATATATATATAGTAAAGAAACATGCATGCTCCATTTTACCCAATATTGGTTAACTTTTTTAGAGTGCAAGTTTATATTTAACTCTGCACAGCCAGTTGTGAGACAAATTCTTAACAACATAGGTTAAAATCACCAGCTCACATAATGACACTTAAATCATTCACAATATCTTATAAATGATAACAGTTTTCTCTTCAATTAAAGCGTGTGGAAAGAGGGACGTATTACAGTAAACATAAAATGTAAACCAAAAATTACATTGTCTGCTAGATACATGAATACGTTGGTAGAAGAGAGGCCAATATTTACGGGAGAGGGGATAAAATATTGGGCATGTTTGTATCAAATGAATGCTCATATTTCGGTTCATGTGTAGTAATACAAAGTAGATAAAGACCAAGAGAGAGAAGAGAGAGAGAGCGAGGGAGAGAGATCTTAAAGCCTGAAATAGATTTAGAATAATTAAAGAGATCAAGGAAAAAAGGGAATTTACTTAAGATAGATGCTGACAAAACGTAGATCGAGAAAACTGAAGAGAGTAATACAGAGGTTGGAGAGTAAGCGACCGAAATATATAGAGACACGGAGAACATGAGGAAAAGAAAGAGGCAAAGAGAGTGAGCTATAAAGAGAGTAGGGGCGAAAGATAAATTGAGTTCAAGTACTTATTTTCATGCCCCTAATCATCAATAATGATAATCGTAAATTGGATTCGCTGGAAGGTAGATTGTCTGTTTTATAATATTTATAGCCTGTTATCCTCGGAGGATATTATATGATAGCGACCTTACTTTCTTCTCTTCTCGAATAAAACACCCATCAATGGAATGTCATAAGGCAATCTCAGTGGAAAACAAAGGCCATCGTCATTGTATCCATTTAGAATTAGAGCCCAACTGGTATTGACGAGTTTTCTATACACGAAAGGTTGCTACAAAAACAATAATAATCACGTTACAAGATAAAATTCAAAATGTATGTTCGTTAAAAGGAGAAGGTCATGATGATATAAAATATGTTTTCTAATCGTTGTTTACTGAAAAAACATTACGTTCATACGTTATATTTTGCGTTACCATGGTTACACACATTTTAAATATACAGTTAAAAAAAAACTCATATGGCGGATGATCAGACCAATTCAATACAAAAACAACAAGCGAAAATCAATTGATCAATAAATCATTAAACAAAAAAACTGAATAAACTGAATAATCATTAACGTTCATACTCTACATGTATATTTTGAATGGATATTTCTAGAACAAGCTATCAGTTGGGAACTTTTAAATTTTGCGTCACCATGATTTACCATGGTTACTCACATTTTAAATATAAGGTAAAAAAAAACTCAATAGCGGACGATCAGACAATTTCAATACAAAAACCAGCAAGCGAAAATCAATTGATCAAAAAATCCTTAAACCAAAAATCAGTTAATTAATTACTCAACCACCAATCAATCAATCAATCAATCATTCTACCAGCCTGCTATTAGCCAGTAAGTTAATAAATCAACCAAGCAAATATGTATTCCCTCAATCAATTTATCTATGATTCATACATGATACATGTATGTAAATTATATTGTAATACACTGTATACTGTAATCTGATATTGTGCACAACTACCGATATTAATTTTGATAAGTGTTGTGTTCTTTCTTTGTATGCTACCATTATGTCATAATAGTCATGTTTGGCTTTTTTCAGCGCACCTAATGAAGATTCATGACGATGTGCGTATAATTGTTTTTACAAAACATTCATACATTTTAAAGTTCAGTAACTTCGCTCTCTGTTATCCGAATTTGATGAAATGTTTAGCATTTTGCTTCGTGAATTTTACTTTATTTTTAAATATAAATATTTTCAACACGGACCATCCCTTTAAAGGGGAATACATTAACTGAACATCAGTAGAAATACCTTCAGCCCCCCCCCCTACACAATTTTTGTTTACGGTAGATGTGTACAAATACATGGGAATGACCACTAAGCTTTATTATATGCATATTCATCCCCCATCCTTTTCTACCTCATACACTGTCAAAATAGTTCCGTGGCTTTTGAATGCATCGTGTTTCTAGAGCATATATGGTCAGATATTGTTCAGATTTTCAATGATTTTCGAGAGATTTTTCAAGCCGGGCTAATGATGGTAGGAGTGCCCACTATGAGAACAGTTTTTGGAACTGCAGTGGCGAACATGGGTGAATAATACCGCTGATATTGTTATTGTGATTATTATTACCGTTGCTGTATTATTATCATTATTATTATAATTATTAGAAAGTAGTATTTGTATCACTTGAGAACTTCAGGCATGCCTACCCACTCCTTTCCCCTATATCGACACCCCGTCATTTACTCTACAACAAGGGGGTGGGGTGCTTATCTAAGTTAAAGATAAATTCCAGTTTTGGTAACGATCTCAAAATGACTTTTTACAGAATCTAATATAATGACCACCCAAGTGTCTGTTTGTATGAATAAAAAAATAAGTGCCAAAGGATTCTGAAAGAAATTGTGTAATTGCTGAGAAATTAGCAAAGTAAGGGCGGATTCAGTCACTTCCGTCGGGTCTTTATTCCAGCAATAATAATACACTGTCCCACGATTGCATATGTGTGTTGGTGATCTTCAGTGTAAACATTTTTCAGCGTAGATGTCAAGATTTCACAAAAACTGTACCAGATCTACATCCTCGATGATATACTGACAATTAAGCCTCGTTTTACAGACTTTCTCATGAAATCAGTGTTACTGCAACAACTGGCATTACTTTTTAATAAGAAAAGATACCCTGGTTGCTGTAGCATAAAGAATGCTATAGTTATTGGTGCCAACCAAGTGCAACTTTGAACAACATTACCGTCATTGACTCAAGTCATAGACATCATCAACAGATGACATGCATCACATTTGTCACGAGAGCAGACGATTCGAATACAATTTACACACTTTAATTAGATCATACAGAGTAATCTAATAAAAGACAATTAAGCCCGGATGAAAATAAGCTCGCTCGTAGATGGAGACTAACCCGAGGGACATTATTGCTCCTTATCCCATTCAATCAATCCGCAGCCCGGGTGACTTTACGGCTTTCAACGGCGTAACACCACCGTCGAAAGGAAATCAATTACCCCCGAGATTGCTAATAATTACATAATTCAATAAAGCCGCTTGGTTCGGTCGCATGCGAGCGTGAGCCTGACGCGAATTTCTTTTCAATTTTCCCATCAAGTGCGAATTTCAGCCGCCGATATGTGAACAATTTCCATCTTGATTTCCGCTTTGGGTAACCCTAAGAAGATGATCCCTTGTGTCTTGCGAGTGCGTGAATAATTGAACAAGATGGGGGAGTTTGGTTGCTCGTTTTAAGAAATAACACTATTTCCGGCAATAAAAGTATACAGTTTGTATGGTTGAGGTGAAATAATGAATCACCTTTTTGTAGAATATAGATTATGTTAACTGCATCATTATCCATGGGGTAATGTTCTTTTTGAAACCTGTCTGAGCTCACCCGTCATGCTTAGAGTGCACTAAGGATGAAATATAAAACATAGACATTAATCGAAAACTAAATTCACAACTTTAGAATGGAGGGGGGGGGGGGCGATGGACCACAAACCCAGAAATTGGACAGCACCTCTATTTGCTCACTCTAGAAGTAGCTGTCACATGTTATAGAGAGTGGATAGAATCTAACGATAAAAAGTACCCTGAAAATCCTTGAAAATGTGACTAGATAATATCTTCTCAAATATGATTTTGAAATGACCTTCCTTTTTTAATTTTATTTATCATGTAAAAACATAAAACACGTAAAATGCAAATGAATATTTAAGTTTAATGAAATTAAATTGACATTAGGGTATTAGGGATGGGGGGGGGGGCAGAGCATTCCCTGACATAATTTAGACCCTCTTTTTTATTTTGTTTGTTATGTCGGGAAATGCACTGCAAAAACTCCGGTCTCAATTAAACACTAATCCGGTATCCAAATATGTTCACACCAGTTTGGAATCAAACCAGTGTTGTTTAAACACTAACTGGTGTTGTAACCGGGAGGGGGGGGGGTAATTGTCCGGGGGTAATTGTCCTCGAGGATAACTGTCCTGGAACCTTTAAACACCTGTCTGGTGTGAGACCAAATTCAAATGGGTGTTGCTGAACACTTCTATTGTGTGGACATATATAGATTACAGGCTGGTGGTATATAACACCGGAGTTTTGGCAGTGTGACGGTGTTTTTGTTTAAACTTCCTTCCACCACTTTAGTTGCCAGAATTCATGCTACTCCTTCGTATGCACCTTAAAACATTGCGAATGATAATACATTCTTTGTTAATTGTTTCTGAAGTTCTTGAAGATAATATCGCAGCAGTGTGAATCAATCGACCTTCCATGTATGGCAAACTCTTCGCATTAATATGCTGCTACAGCAAGCTGCTCCCCTTTCCGATTCTATTCTAAATTATTCATGGTGCAACGTTATTAATATTACAAAAAAATATCCGAGGATCGGGGATTTAGCGGTAGGTACCTGGCACCCTCGAAATAACCCTCGTATCCCGGTGAATTTCAACAGACCTTTAAATAATATAAAGTCCGATAAGCTACCCTGCAATCAAATGACTCATTTGAAATTATGTCGTGTACGATATTTAGAAGCGTTACCTCCTTTTCTCCGAAGTTGAAATGAAATATTCTTTAGGTTTTGAATAAAACATCGTTTAGTAATCTTCGAATAACAGGGGATCTTTCTTAAAAGACATGACGAACATTTTGTCTGACAAAAGCCTCGTTTAGACGATGTGAGATTCTAGTCGGAGTTAAACTCTCCTATGCATGGATTGCCATTCCAAAGAGTTTTATCTCATCACAACCCATATTAGCCTGCTTTGGAACGGTCGGAGTAATCCCAGTCGGAGGACAGGTCGAAGTAGCGCCCGTCTGGACAGAGTCAATCCGACCAAGATACCATTTAGGCCTAGTGGATTAGTCTCCGGACTTTGAAACAAAGGGCCGTTGGTTCGAATCCCAGCCATGGCGTAATTTCCTTCGGCGAGAAATTTATCCATATTATGCTGCACTCAACCCAGGTGAGGTGAATTGGTACCTGGCAGGAATTTATTCCTTGAAATGCGCGTGCGCTGTAATCTTAGTAATTACTGCTGCCTAGCTACAGCTTGAGCAATCATATTCAAGTCCTTTGGAAGGGCATAGAGACATTATTCGTAATTGCGATATGCGATATACAATAACTGTATATTGTTATTACTATTATTTAGATACTCCTTGAAAGCAGTAGGAACATCTTGGTCGGTATATTGTCAATTCGTCCACTGTCAACTCGTCCACTCACCACATGGTCTACCTTCATTCATTATAATGCCATTCCGTCCACAACCATTTGGTCAAAATATCACTTCGTCTAATCAATAGTCTTCTATTACCATTTTATCTAATAACCAGTTGGTCTAATACCCATTTTCTTTTCAGTCATTTTGCACAATTAACAGTTTAGTTTGATTAGACCAAATGGTATATGGACTAAATGGCTGGATCTGGATCTGTACAGTGCAGGACCGGTTTGATATAGTGCACCGGATGAGAGAGAGGGCTTATGGGGAATAGCAGTACCGGAGAAGGTGGTCTTCAACAGCTGCCTTGAAGGTTCCGACTGTCTGGCTACTGGAACAACTTGTTATTAGACGGAATGGCTTTAGACTAAAAATAAAAAAGAAAACCACTTGGTGAGTGGACGAACTGATGGTAGACCAATTGATACTAGAGGAGTTGGCAATTGGACTAACTAGCATTTGACGAATTGGAAATAAACCTCTTGATCGGAGGTAGGTCCGAAATGTACTTCTGTCCAGACGGGCACTAGCCCGACCTTCCCTCCGATTGGGCTTCCCCCGACCAAAACACACTGTTACAATCTTACATTATATCATGCAAAATCACAGGATATTGGTATTTGGTGTATGGAACCTTTAATACAAATTTCCTTTGATTAAATACCCTTTTCCCCATTTTAAACAGACCTGTTCTGTTAAAATTGCTGAAAAATTCATGTTTTATGAATTTACAGAATGATTCTGTTTTTGCTTTTTGCAAATTCTTTTTTTTTGTAAAATCAGTTTTTTTAATAGTGCAGCATAATCTGGATTCGGGATCTTATCAAAATTTTTACTCCGAATAGGATTCCACGTCTGAAGGAGGTTTAAGTGTGTTTTCAAAAGACCCATTGAATGTTTGCATGATGGTTAAACAACCTGACAGAAGTCTCTGGTTCACCATGTGGTTACTACTGACAGGCCTGTTGGTTTGGAGCAGGGGCGGAAATCTCTCCCAAAAGGTAGGGGGGGGGGGGGGCAAGGGGCTGGAATTTTGACCCCCCCCCAAAAAAAAAGGTTATCACCGCAAATCTAAGGTCATTTCGACGAAAATAAATTGGGCAATCATAAAAGACCACAAATAGTAGGGGGACATTTGATATTGTGTCCCCCTACTATTTTGGTAAGGGGGGACACGTCCTTCTGCCCCCCGGGATTTCCGCCCATGGTTTGGAGTGATATAGATGGCAACGAGGACAAGAAAAAGAGAGCGAGATAGAGGGGTTGAGAAGTTGAGTATCTCTCGTGATATTAAGATGTAGTCATTACGAGGGATTGAATGTTTGTTTTAAACAACTTTGGCTGTAGTAACAGTGATTCCCATCCTATCCAAATCAATCCATAAAAAATTAAACGCTCCCAATGTTGAACTTGTCAACGATTTTTGTTGAAATGAATGATTGATTAAAAAGGTAACTTTTATTTATTTGTTTTATTACTGACATTATCTCTATTTGTTCATTCATTTGTTTGCTGTACTTTTTATCTGCTTATTTAGTAATTTTTGAAATTATTAATTTAGGGGGTATTTATTATCTAATATTCAATTACCCTAAGACAAATGAGGTTTCAAATGAACTTCATTCACATTTGCTCTAACAGTTCAACGCGGGTTCAACATTCTAAATATAATCAATACGCAAATAAGTAAGCCCTTTTCATAAAAAAAAAGGTTTAAGCTATTACATAGACATAAATTAATGTTTTTTTACTTTAATACATTGTGGCTTTTGTAGCCCGAGGAAATTGTGCTGGCATCGAAAATTCAAACTTGATACTTCCTAATGTACACATCCACAGAGCATCATGCTGTAAAAGCGGATTCGAAGTGTTAGGAAAGAGCGCATCAACAGACTAGTGACCGATGCCTTCTCAGGGGACGAGATAAAGGTGTGAGATGCCTCGCTCGTTCACGAAATACCACACCAGTCTCAAAAGTGCAAGCCATGTTCTTTTTTGCATGATTCCTTTAGTTACGGATGCAAGACCGTATCAATTTTCTAAAACCACATGGGACCGGATAAGAGAGGTATCGAAATGTCCACGCACGCAGGACTCTTCACGAAAAAAGGTCATTTTTACCGAATACAATCTAACAAAAAAAAAGCTTGGTTAGATTGAATTGATACGTTTCCAATTGAAAATAAAATATTGATTTTAAACATTTCAATCTCTAAGATAGGAGATTGTTTATAAATTTTGATAAAACTATTTAGAAAAAGGAAAATAATGAACATGTGCTTCAATTTAATGAAGAGGGAATAAGACTTTAATGGAAACATTTACGTTTTAATATCTCATATCTATTAAAGACTTCAAATTACAATGGCCTCATATTTAACGCGTACAATGACACAATTTATCGAATTTGTTTTAAATGGTTTTATTTTGTTTTTAAAAACGTGATATGCGTTCTTCCTTTTCTGACATGAATGAATTAGGCCCCTATACACAGGCTTAGCCTCACCGTACCTACCCAGCACCAACTTTATAGGCAATTTGTATTTTCATGGAATATACCCATGGTACTCATCTGTCATAAATATGATAATTTATCGGAAAGAAAAAAAATAAACCAAAAATGTACTCACACGGTGCACATTAGTACCATAGCTGATGAATTGGGTAATTTTAATGCTAGACATTTAAGTTAAAACAAGTTTCAATAATAATGAAAATAATGATTGAATGGTTTCAATTTTTCATTACAAAATAAAAACTAAAAATAACAATATGTTAATAATAAAAAAGCAATAAAAAATAAAATGATGCATTCAATCATAACGGCGCCCTATTTAATACACCTTGGTGGGGAGTGGTAAATGTAGATTAACGCCTTGCAAAAGGACGCGGGTGCTGTGGGCTTTTAAGATTACACGGTTAAGGTTATGTCGGGGTCAAACATTGCACCGATTGTTGGTAACCCCCCCCCCCCCTCTCTGTCTTTCGTTGCTAATATGTCTCCCTTCATTCCTTTTCCTTATCTTCATAACCTCTGCCTTTTTACCACAAAAATTAAAACAAAAATATAAGGTATTTTCCCTATAAAATCCTAACAGTTGAAAGTAGGACCCGATAGTCCTACGGAAAATATCCCACCATTTTTGATGCCATTACTCATAGGTCTATTAAAACCGTTTATTATGACCAAGTGTCCGCTCACTCTCTCGCACCCACCATCCCATTCCACCAAGTTCACGCTGTCTCTTCTCTCAAAACACACAACGCACTTGCACAAACACACACTCACTCACGCACACACCCTCTAACACAAAAGTATACGGACGTGCGTTCACGTCGCATACCTGCATTCTGCACATCTTTTAAGCTTGGCTCCTGAACATCTTAACATAATCTTTCAGACATTCACCGAATTCAATCACCTAACCCCTTCCCACCCCCACTGTCTCGTCCACGTTCACCCCCTTTTATCATGCCTGAAGGACTGTTTGAACTAGCCCCTCCCCCCTTAAACTGTAGCACCCCCTTCTTCCTACTCGCATCGTGGTATATAGCAAAAATCTTCTCATCTCTCAATTCTGCCAGTCTTCACATTGAAGTAGTTCAGTAAACACAGGTAAAGTGGAACGATCAACACTTGCAATTCGTAATAAGAGCATAAAGACATAACTCTCCGTTTTCCACACATTAATTGCCATTTCCTCAAGAGGACTTTGGTAAACTGGGAGATCGGAGATTTAACATGAAGAAAATGTCACTGTAAAGAATGTTACGGAATTAATTAGAAACAAGCCATAGATTAGTGGATGAAATACGTGATGAAAATGGGATTGCATTCAAGTGCTTAATGGTCTGCCGTGACCATTAGGGATTGGAAGTAACTGGGCTTTCGAAACTTCTTAGGCTTTGTATTGCAATTGTTGATTTCAAGTCCTGTTACGCTAATAGTTGGCAAGTTTAGCATGCTGGTATGCTTTTTGTCATCAATGTACCTATAGCTTGATGTCTTATCTTACTCCGTCCAATGCGTTCTAGATGAAAGAACAAATGTGTAAAGGGGGCTTGCTTTTACCCCACCTTCGCCTTAGGTCCCAAGATAATTCCAATGCTTACAGAACCATTGCTTAGACATGCTGCTTTCCACGCATTCAGAGTGTAGCTTTCGGGACAGAGCCGGGTACTTACTGTAAGGATTTCCGCTCTATCCATGGTTACTTCGGGTGAAGAGGAGGGGTAAACAGAACAGAAGTAGGGCGAGCTACATCGTACACAAGGTCACGAATGCGTGCTCAGAACGTGGAGGCAAAGAAAAAGAGTGTGCGTTGAATGTGTGCACCTTTACAGGCGCAGTGGAATATGCAAAGGTAGAAAAATGGGTTTACTTAAAAATCCTGTGCGCGTGCTTTTGTGTGTGCGTTTGCGTAGAGATCGAGGCTAGAAAACAGGTGTGTGGATGAATTTCGTATGTGTATAAAATGCTTACCAAAGTGTACTGTTATATGTGTGAGTGAAAGATAGAGAGGAAAGGGGAGGGGGTCAGGTCGAGGGGAAAGTATATAAGAAACGGAAGGGGGGGGGGGGGTAAATAGCAGATTAAGAGAAAAGAGGTAGGGGGAGAGGGTGATCGACACAGGAACCTAACGAGTCATTCGATGCTGTAATTGACATAGTAGTTTTAGTTGTCCGACTAAGAAGTTCATATCCTAAATAGTGGCAGAAAATATTTTTTTAATTAAACGCATTTAGAAGCTTCTTTAATATTTTCATTGCAAATATTGATACAGATATTGATAAAAGATGTCTGTGACTTTTGAGATGACACCATCAAATCTAATCCGGCAAATAACTCAGATTCATGCAAGTGAAATGCAAACAAATTGTGGAATTTACTATTTTCTTAAATGATATAAATGCCACTCATTTCTTTTCTTCTTCCATTTTGTTCCTTCCTTATTTTGAAATGTTTCAAAGCTCTCCCTGTTTAATATCAGCACACCTTTTATTTCACAGAGCGCGGTGTTGAAATTAACACGTTCGTAATTGAATGCGCACCATTGGAATCCGAGTCACACTTACTCTTATCTTAAGTATGCTAGGTTAATCAAAATTTTGATCCATGTATACGATGTGGTGACAACTTTCAAATAAACCCCAACCTGTCGGAGGCTCATTTCCTTTAAAATAAAAACATTTTTCGCGATTTTAGTTTGGATGAATGTTTCAAGCACTAGAGATTGAATTTGGGATTGGAGGATATCGGCTATTTTGGTGAATTAGCGGCCAAAACCCCACAAAAAGGGTCTTTCATTCCCCAAATCATGCAAAATTGCCATTGGGAGGGTGATATCAAAAGAGAAATAATGATGGGAGGAAGCAGGGGAAAGGGTCAAAGTAGGGCCGGATTAAGATTTTCGAAGAAAGGGGGCGGGGGCTTAATATGTCAGGAAGAACTTAACAAGCCGACCCCACCCTAAGTAATTAAATGAATAAATGAATGAATAAAATACAAAAATAAATAAATAAATAAAAGATAAATTAAATAGATCTTCACTTGCGTATGAACGACTTTTTTTTATATTGTTGTTGTTTTGGGGCTCTAAAGTGGAGGGGGGGGGGGTGGCACGGGCAAGATGTACAACTACCTGTATTCACCACTGGATAAGGGGTAATAAGATAAAACTAGTGTACCCACTATGACCCTTCCCAGGTCCCTGAATCCCAATGGCCAATTAGGCCTAAGTGTGATATCAAAATAACACAATCTAAGGTAGATGTGAACTTATTACTTACATGGAGGAGATTTAAAAACCCCACAAGAGGCGCAGTTGAAAATAAACGATTTTTTTTGGTATTAACAACCCCCTCCAACCCTCATCAATGCCTAAAGGCGACCGCACACCTTACGACTGGTCCGCGACCCGATTTTGGAACAAATCGCATTTTGCTCATTTTCTGAAGATTTGAATGGAACATATCATTTTATTTCAGGTTGAAATAGATTTAAATGATTTTATAACAATTTTGAAAGATTGCAAGCCCTTATTTTTTAGTACAGTACAAATTAGTTTCAAATCGTAGATAATCGTACGACTGATATGACGTCATTACGACTAGATATTAAATTCGCTTTTATTCTAAGAAGGATGATAGCATGGTCACAAATTTGATCGTAGGTATTCGTACGATAATTTAGAACATGACACAGTAAGATATTCCAAGTCTCAATATTAGCATCAAATTCTATTACATTTTATTCTGAAATCGGGTCGCAGCAGTACCAGTGTAAGGTGTGCGGTCGCCTTAACTCTTCCCAAAGAGGGGGGGGGGGGGGAGGCAGTGCATTATTTGACCATTCATTGCAAGCTTGATTCCGTTGGGGTTTCGGTTTGGGGGATATTTGTTTACTCGTAAAAATTAGGAAAGCACACAGTCAAATTGCTACTGATTAATAACCTCATTCTCACTATAAGATCTTTACCTCCCCCGCCACCGGTGCGTGTAAACTGTATAAACATATTCGAATATTGGTTAATAAGGAGGGGCGGGGGCATTAATCTGCATTTTGTTTCGATAGATAGGTTTAAGCATTATACCTACAAGGTCATGACCATTTTCATTATTCATTTCAAAATTTCCCATGATAAGGAAGGACAAAAGAAATACAATAAGACCGCTTCTCTTTTAGTGCTAAAGCAACTAGAGTCCCTAATGTCACTCTTTTTGGAGTGAAACCAGGGACCAATCCCTTTTGACTGAATTTTCAATCCGTATAACATGCATTAGAGTTCCGCCTGGTTTGAACTTGGCACCTTTAACCAGAAATCACTCAAAGCCGGTCAAATCCTCACCCGAAAGATGCAAGACTCACTTGAAAAAGGGTGAGATCATTCCACTCCGAGGTGAGTGTTTAAATGTACCAGCTGCGTTCTTTTGTATTGACAGGGTAAGACTATTATACCCAATTATTTCTCTAGTTTTCCTGCACCGCGTCTCTTTCCTCTTCAGAATTCTCATATTCTCCATCAGTGTGTGTTATTATAAGCCTTAATACCCTTGTCGAGAATGGCAGACTCAGTTCCATGTACAGAATGATGACATCATCATTATCATCAGATATATGCTTCATCCTGACTCCTGCACAAAGGTAGGGTGAAGATGTGTTTTGATGATTTGATGCGCGACATCTCCCCAACAATGAACTCGGAAATTGCTGTCAGAGATTGGTGTGAAAATTTCGTTTGTGTTTGCTCGGCAAAAGGTGGTATACGCCGCCGTTTCTGAAGTGGAGAATTTTTGCTGTGGTCACGTCTGCAAAACTGACTTCGGGCCTACCAACCTACTGTGCTCTTTCCCAGTGGCCATGGGGGGCGACGAGTAGGGGGGACGTGTCCCCCCTACTCAAAATAGTAGGGGGGACACAATATCAAATGTCCCCCTACTATTTTGGGTCTTTGGTGATGCTAAGAAATATATCACTCAAAACGTGTGTTTTCGGACGAGATGACCTTTTTTTTGCTTGTCAAATATATTTTCGTCGAAATTACCTTAAATTTTAGGTAATAGCCCTTTTTTTGTCAAATTTTCCAGACCCTTGTCCCCCCCCCCCTACCTTTTGGGAGAGATTTTCGCCCTTGCCAATGGTATATGATCGGTGGGAAATGAATACCCGGGGGGGGGGGGTATATTGTCCTATTCATGTTTGTCATCGCTTGTTACCAAACGAATTCAGTCAGGAAAAACATGATAAGTAAACGTGAATCAAGACAAATACCCTGAAAAGCTAAATAAATCGATCCGTATAACGTAATTTGTGTTGTTTATCTTCTGCATGCAGCTAAGTGGGAGGGGGGGGGGGGCAGGTGGTCGGTATCTAAATCGTTGTAGAAATTTCATGTTTCTCATCTACTTTATTCCAAAGAGGGCAAATGTTTATTCATGTAGTGATTCATTTTGTTTTGAACTATACTTGTCTCACAAACAAATGATAATATCAGTTTACAGATCGTCTTGAATCATGATCGGTTACCAAAATGGTAGCATGATAAGCAATGAGGCGAGCAAGAAACATGAAAAGAACGAAATACAAGGCATTCGCCATTAAACAATGATTTTTTTTTTCTAAAACATGTTTTCCTAGCTTGGGTCTTTTACAACTTTTTGCCACCGAATCCTGCGGTACACGTCGATAGTTTTGAGTAATCGGCAGCCCTTACCCGGTCAGGCGAGTAATTGTAGGAGGATATACACTTAGCTTCGATCGCAAATCGGTGATGTTAAAGGGTATAGGTGGGAATATACCCTTTAGCCTCAAAACAACATGATACTAGCTTTACTAATATAGGCACATGACAATTGATATTTGTGTATTTTGTTAACTAAATCCTTAAAGTTTATCGTGCTAACACAGTTTGCAAAGATTGCTATATTTTCCTTTTTGCATACATAGAGACTATCGTTCATGTGGACTAGTGTTCATGCGTGAAAAAAAAATTCGTAATATCATGAACTATGATCATACAATGTTAATCCATATCTGCCAAGCTTTAATCCACAACAGTATTATATATATTTCATGAACCCCATTTTGTGAGTAAACTTATACAACCCATGAATGCTAGAGTTAAGAGACCCTTTTTTCTTAGACAAAAAGGTTGATATCCGTTATAATATGGAACTTATTTAAAATAACATAATGATTGTGTAGTCCTCGTTTAATAGAATAGTTATTTCACCGGTCACCATGGTCGTAAATACTGTATAGATGCTTTTGTATTAACCCTAAGACATAAATAGATTGATAAACAGATACGTGCACCTTTAATTTGTGTAAAGTAGATTTCCGAGGTTTCGCCGTTTTACTTTACATCTTAGCAATCTCAAATCTCTCTCTGTTTCTCTCTCTCTTCCTTTCTGTATTACCGCATTCTTGCATTCTTTTATTCTGGTAATGGTTGCTAAAATTGTCACACACCTAATCGTACAAATGCTTTAAGGTTCACTTCCTCTGTGACTGTTCTTACTCCGTGACTGCGTCGCTCTTATCTTGCTTTACCGAGCCAGCCAGGGCTGCATGGATTGCTCTAAATACTATTCTTACACTGAGCTTTTAAACTTACATTCCTGGGACCCATTGCATGGAAGTCTTTATTATAGCAACTGTGTTCCATTCAATGGTCATTTCCCTGAAATACTTAATGTTCATTGGCTGGTGGGTTTTGTTACCGTTGTAGTTGACATTGGATGACATTTTTTTGCCATAGTATTATTTAATGAATGATACTATGAACGGTAACAGAGTAGCCACTTCAGTGCCGGAAACTGTTCTCCAAGCTGGTCCTGCTATCATTATTTCTAGACTAAGCTAGGATACCGACTCATGTGCGCACAGCTTTTGGGGGAAATATTTCCTGCCGGTACTCATTTACCTCACCTGGGTTGAGTGCAGCACAGTGTGGATAAAAATCTTGCTGAAGGAAAATACGCCAGGGCCTGAATTCGAACCCACCAACCACTGCTTAAAAGACCAGAGTCAGAACCACCAGACCACAACGCGCCCACTCTTTTTATGCAAAGAGCCCCTGGTTTCCGTATTTTAAACATCAGATTCCGTGTTCTATATACGACGGCATGTACAAAGCGTAATGCAATTAAATTGACAAAATCTTGGAAAAAAGTGCGTGTTTGTTAAATATACATCCTAAGGTAAATATATATAAAAAAGGGTAAATGAGTTGACACAAAGTACCATGATTATGTGTGATAAGCAGAATTTCATTCGGAAGAGGGAGGGGGGGGGGGCAGTGTTTATCTATCGTGATGTAACCTGATATCACCTCTTTGGTTTTTCTTTCCTGACATCCGTAAACAGAAATATTCACTTATATCTAGAGGAAACAGGTGATTGGATGGAAGAAAAAGTACGAGAGTCTTAGCTCGATATCGTTGATTGAGGATGACACGTGACCTTTGTGATTGATAGAAATATCCTCGTCCAGTGACATTCATCCATAAATTATCTGATAAATTGATATCAACAATGAATAATTTCCATTTGATCTTTATTACTAAATGTGGAGACATCATTGGTTTCATTAGACCTTATAATTGATAGCTGGTAAGAGTGCCCATAGCTGTTACAAAATTGCTCATCACTTAGTTTTTCTTGAATTCTAAGGTTAGGGTGAGGTTATTCTTAACGCATCTTGCGAGAATTCGGATTAGTTTTAAGGCAAAATTTGAAGCTTTGGTAAATGTTTGAAATAAAATGTTTTTTTTTTCTGAAAGAGCAGCTATCGCATGAGAAATAACGAAGAACCGAAATGTTTTCATAATGTTATTAAGAAACAACGCAGTTACATATATATATATATATTATCTCCAGCTCAGAATGCATAATATTACATGGATACGCTCCAATGCTACACATACAAGTATTTTTCATTGCCACAATTGTCTTGAGATCGAATTTCACAAGTCAAACCTGACAGGTGCCGGGGTGACAGCATCAATTAACAAATTACCGACTCTATACTCGATGATTGGATAAATTACATGGTAGAAGCGAGTAATTGACTTGAATCCAATCTGGAAAGGGCGTTGTACTTAACCTCTTAATGTAAACTACAGTATTGGGTACGAAAACTAAAACGGAGAAGCAATTCAACCTCTGAATGTAATTAGTCCTCTTTGTACCACCAGGCAAAAACGCTGTTTTTATGATCATCTTACAAAAGTTGTTCAACAGTTTAACCAACCATGTTTAATCTATTTAAAATCATGTAATAAATATTAAACATTTTTGTTTAAGATTTTAAACACTTGTTTAAAACGTTTTACAATAGGAGTCATAGTAGACAACGTTTTGTAAAGATAAAATAAGCAACATGTAATAATAGCTACATTTATATAGCACTTCATACTCTACACTTCTAAGCACTTTACAATATATTTTCATCACTGCTCCATAGTACAGGTGCGCCTGTTCCAAAAATATCTACATGCCCGAATATCTCTGTCGTAATTAATTATATTTACAATAGTGTAATCATCACGACCTTCTTCTTTTTTTTCTCCTTCTTCTATTGCTTCTTTTTTTTCTTCTTCTTCTTTTCCTCTTTCCCCTTCTCCTCCTCTTCTTCCTTCGATATATTACGAAATAAATCCTACTTACTTTTGAACAACGTATAAAACATTATGTTGAATATGCCTGAATTGAAATATGATATAGAAATGATAGTGAACTCGATATTTAGCTTCATTTATTATATATTATATATATATATATATATATATATATACATATAAATATAAATATATAATATAGAGAGAGAGAGAGAGAAAGAGAGCGGTAGTTTGGTTTGGTAGGTGCATTTTCCATAAAGAAAGTATCCAAAATATGAATTAGCATTATCTTTATTGCCCTAATCCAACTGGGAATGCATTAACATTTCCTATCTCTACAAGCATGTGGTATATTACGCGTGTAAATCATACATCGCTTTCTACATCGCAAAATAGCCCCAGAATACAGTCACTTGGGAATTTTGAATAATTAACGAGATAATAAATGGCAGATGATGCCACGTTTAAATCAAGTCACCGTGGGAGGAGTACGAACGATACGAGTTACTTTTATCTATTTGTGTACAAGCCAATTATTATGAATTGGGGCATAAGAGAATAGGGGAGGCCATTATCGAACGGATAAGATATATAGAGGGATGCGATGATGATTATACTCATTAACTGACAACCAACAAAATGCATATCACAGCATCATTCCTCTTTTTCTCCTTTCTGTTTAAAATGTCTAATTATGATTTCAGGATCACTGACATTTTCTTCATGGCCTAGCCCTCAATATATGTCGTGGTTCATGGTCTTCATATCAATTAGTAGTATCATCCATGATTTATTTTGATCTCTCCACTCGTTTCTTTCCTTCAAAATTTTAATGAAGCATGTCTTTATTATTCGAAAATATTATTTTGAATGGAAGAAATAGAAATATAATTATATCGATACAGTACAAACGGATAAGTAGATATACAGTGATTATCTTGCTTGCATTTTACGCTTGTTTTGTTAGGTTTTCAGTAATTAGTCCTTTGTCACATATGTTTGGTCATTTATACAAGCAGATAATTTGGAGGTCATTTGACTGGAGGCATATGAACTCATTTGAAATTGTCACCATTACTGGCATTTTCTTAATGCATATATATTTAATTTAGACGATAAAAATAAAACTTTAATGTCTTATATGTATTCAACCAAGAGGCACGACGTCACGATTATACATACAATTGCAATGCAACGTTTACCCAATGGACCAAAGTATAAATAATGATTAAAAAACAAGTATATTTTATTTATGGATATTGCCCCTTTATAGACTGGCATGGGAGTATTGAAAAGGACAGAGATAATATTGTATTCCTCCCTAAAGTAAAGGATGGGGGAAAGTTATCGAATAACAATCGACTGTGAGAAGTTAGCGAATTATTTATACGGCGTTCATGCATTAACGCCTTGACAGGATGACCTTCCTTCCTTAGAACGGGGTCCGGGCTGAAAAAAACTATGTCTAAATGAATGGAGTAAAATTTACTGAGCAAATTGCGGAAAATTCTATCAAAATCGGATAACAAATAACAAAGTTATTGAATAAAAACAGTTATATGCACATCGTCATGAATATTCATTAGGTGGACAAATGATGTCACATCCCCACTTTTATTGTTATGTTTATTGTCATGTTATGTTATTACATGAAATCATGAATGATTCATTTGTTCATACATGTATAAATAGTGTGTCTCTGATATGATGAAATAAGAAGCTGCAATATATAACTAACATGACTAATGCTCTTACACAATTGTCATTCCAATTATTTTAGATTTTTGGTAAATTTTTGAATTGACCTAATATCATATAATAAAATACAGAAAGAACAAGTAGGGATATTACATCATCAGCCCAACTAATGAATATAGGCATGTCTAGAACTAATTCAACGGAATAATGCAAATACTTAAAATTCAATATCTTTCTTATTTGTTATCAGATTTTGATCAAATTTTCAGCATTTTGCTTTGTGAATGTTACTCTGTTTATCATGTTTATTGAGATACAAATATTTCCAGCCTGGACCATCCCTTTAAATATATACGGCTATAATGCTGGTTCAACACACACAGTTGGCGTTTACTTCCACCCCTCCCACTTTCCTTCCCACGACTTTGACCAACAAGGGATTAATTCACAGGGAAAGTTCACCCTCATGGTAAGCTGGCTTATAAATAAAATCGCGAACATTTGAGAAGAACTTGTTGGTAGAGGTTCGATAGAAATCCGTCAAAGAAAAATGAACTGTTACTTGTCAATGTTTTTATGTTGTGACGTCACAGACCTAGCACCTCCTCCGCAAAGTTGACTGATGAAAAGTTAGCCCTCATTTGTCAAGTAATTGAAACAGATTGAAGGCATGTATTTGCGATGATCATCATTCCTTAGCCTTACTATGAGAAAATTAGTTGTATTCATCATGTCCTATTGAAATATACATGAACTCTATGGAATTCAAATGACATGATATATGGAGGAGCTGCTCACAAAGATAGAATAAATAAATATATATGTATATATACATAATATATATATATATATATATATATATATATATATATATATATATATATATATACATGTATATATATATTTACACACATTCCTGATTTTATTGAAACCGACTTTATATTCTGAGGGTAAATTTTAACTTTACTTGTAGAGATGCAGCAGAAACGCACATTTTATCCCGCTAGGTTCCACATCGCATCAATTTTATTTTCATTTATTCAATCATTTAATAATTAATCAATATATCAATATATTTATTTCTCTTTATTCTGTTTAATTCATTTTTAGCAATCCCACTGCGGCCTTCGTTTACTCATCCACTTTTCATTTACTTATTTTGAATGAATTATTTTATTTTCATTCACTCTTTCACCAATTAATTGATAAATATATCAATTGATACCAACTTTTTTTATATCTCTGTCATCATCTGTTCATTTCTCTTTTATCTATCCCACTTTCGTTTTCTTATTATCGAGTCAATTGATTATTTTCTCTTCTGTTTGCTTATTTCTCATCCCTCCGAATAAGTTTATTTTACGATAATTAATTAGACACAATCATAGCAAACAATGCCTGCCATAATAAACGACATTAACGAGATTCTAGTAATAACGAGACTTTGAAAAAAAAAGATGAGCAAAATCTTATCAGCATGTCTTAACATTCAATCCAATCCGACTTCTGAAGTTGTCATAAATTTTAAGATTTTTTTTCATATCTTCTCAAATATTTCGAATACGAAAGCCAATTAATTTCACGATAATGGAAAATCTACCGCAAACACGTCGGGTTGTCATGGAAATGCAGTATAATATGCCCGAAGAATATAATAACTCACATGTTTTCTGTATGATCTGGTTACATTGTATATAATAACGAAAGACAAAGTCCGAGAATGACAATGTTGACAATTGGATTCTCTAAAGGTTTTTTCTCTGCTAATTAATCCTCTATTTTTCTGCCAGTAAAATCGAACGACAAGCTGGGATGTATGCATGCCTGTGATAATTTATTATTGAAACCTTTTGGTGAACAAATTGAGTCTTTTTTATTCATGAAGGACGCAACCTTAATATTAATAGGTTATTTCAGATGAAGATTAAAAACGTGGAGAACGAGATCGCGGAGGAGTCATTAAAATCAGTCCATTGCAGGGGGGGGGGGGCAAATGATAAACCAGTCATTTTTTTACATTTCAACACAATAATATCAAGTATGCCAATTCAATTTCAGCTACAGTTTATTTCGATTATAATTTCATATACAACAATTTTACAACGGCTTACATGGGCATATCTTGTCATAGGATGAAATAAAAGTAGTTCCTCAGACAATTAAAAAAGAGTATATGATAAGATTTCCAACCGGTGAAGGATGGAGGGCCTTAAAGGTATTGTGAGCAGCTGATTTAAAAAATTCTCAAACCAAGATGAAACAGATGAAAACGTGTACAAGTGCATGTATTAGAACTAATAAACCCTGAAAACGACCATTATTGAGAATAAAAAACTAAAACTACAAGGCAAACCCGACTTTGTAAATAGGCGTCTTATAGACACCTATATAGTACACATAAGTGTATGGGATAAAATTAAGATGGTGTTTTCGGTCACTTTAAAATTCAATTTTTGAAGCACTAAATAATTATTTCGAACGCAATTTTATTCTGGGCTTCATTTTTGTAACATATCACAGACACAGGTGACAAGTGTGACCTCTAGCTCAGATTTTTTTAAAAGTCAAACCAATGTTAACCAATCACTTTAAGTTGAACACAAACCTTGCGATGTCAAATGCTCTTTATGGTAATGTAGGCTAACAGGAATATATTTGTCGAAAATTGGTGAATCAAAATAATTTCGTCTTTGACTTAAAAAACGACATATTCTAGATGTGTCTGTCGTCAGCTCCGAAACTTAGGACGAAATTGCTATTCTGGTTAACCAATTTTTGTCAAAGACCTTCCTGCTGTTCATTGTCATTTGATGTTGACGGGGATTCTCAATACATTCTAATACATGTTTATTAATCCGGAAAAAAAATCCGAACTTTGGGTCATGCAAGACCTTGGGTATTACTAAGACACTTCGATCTTGGGAATCTGCCAGTAACAAACTGCTTGACATAATTATAGCAAGCTGGCTCTGTTTCTGAATAAACACTAATTAACCCACTTTACGATGTCTGACGTGAATTGTATTAGACGCAAATAGGTCCTGGTGTAAGATAAAAGAAGCCGTGGTGCTTTGTAAGTTAACGAATTATTGATATTAAAATCCGTCTGCACCTATAATCATAACATATAAGTGAGGGTATGCTTTACAATACACGGACTTCGAAGCAACATAACACCTAGAACGAATCAAATTAATAAAACCTAAAGTAAATACATAATGAAAGATAAATGAACGAGGTTGAAGATTACTTTATGCGTCACATCATAATGGGTTTGATTTTTTTTTTTTTTTTTTAGATATGACATATCGAATGATTCTGATCTATTGTTTCTCAAGCCACTATTTGATATATAGCACAAGCTAAGGGACAGTTATTTGAAGAGATAGTATTCCTTAAAAGTCATAGGTCCGGGTGTTCAAGAAAACGTTTTCCCCGAGTTTGGTCGTCATTCCCCTTTTCTCAAGCGAAATTAATATATTTTTATTAATATTTTCTATGTTTTTCCATGAATTTTATTTATTCTTTTTTTAATTCTTTTTATTTATTTTTTTTTGTCATTTTTCATTTATTTATTTACTTTTTTGTGGGGGGGGGGCTAATTGTATATGTAGCTTTTCAAATGGATTCTGAATGTAATGAAAAAGGTGGTGATAAAAATTGGAGAATGATCTATCAGCAAGCACTATTTTTACTTCAGTGATTGAGTCATTGCTAATTTATTTGACGAAAAAGGATTTGCATTACCTTTTGTCGCGTTTGGTATTGAGCTCTATTTTTTATTCGCATGTATTTGTGTAATAGCTGCTGACTCTTAAACAAAAAAAAAACCAAAACAAAATACTAAATAGCTTTTAAAAATGTTTTATTTCAGACTTTCATTCGTTATGTGATCGAAAAAATTAAATACTTGTTGAAATAAATATCAACAAATATGTCTGGTTGCTGTATACCAATAAAATCAATGTGATTCAGTACATTATCTCCTTTCCCTGTTTGGGTATTCAGTCGAATGAACGGACAGGAGGGTGAGGGGTGGAGGAATGAGATATACATAAGATATAGCTCGAAAAGGGAGGGGAAGGGGGAGGATCGGGAATTTGTTAATGGGGGTAAGTACACGTTTTATATACAAATAAAGCATTTCGAAACCTTTTTTTAGATAAAAAAAAGAGCCATGTCATATACGATGTAGCCTTTTCAACCTCTTGTCAGCACAACATAAGAAACTGAATGACAAAACCTAATGGGAGCAAAAAAAAACGGTAAAAGGTTTACAATTTAAAAGAAGAAAAGAAATAATGATATATTGGACATCCGGGTCTTTTTTCACATTGAGTAATTAAGTTATTACGATGTGCCATAAAATGAACTTGCTTTGCTTGAACATTCATTCGAGGGTAATATATGATCCTTTTTTTACGATTATGGCCTACTCTATCCGGATACAGAGCATCTGGTCTATTGAGTTGTTAATGATTCAATAAATGTCACATATCAATAAACATTAACCTCGTAATAATGCGATAGATTGAAAAGCGATCTCACATGGCATACAATGGCGTTATCTTTATACGCATTGTCTTTAATATGATGGATGCCTTTGCCCTCTTCAATCGATACAAGCCTCCATTATCACGATCAACAAAAAATAAATCGTTTAAAATGAATGTTTCCTTTGCTGCACCGTTGCTACAGACGGTCGGAATTTAATGATTTGACAAGTCTATAATCGATTAATAATCAAAAGTCGCGATGCGAAAATCGATGGGGAAAATAACCGGTGCACCTGCCTGACCGGATATACCATTCACTTATTGTCAGATTGCAGGCCACGCTGTATTGAAATGTAAGGAGTTTGAAATTGTATGAATGAGCGGGGATGGTTTCTGAATATAAAGTAACAATGTGCTATATTGGTCAGAAGGTCATCGTTGGAGATTATAAATGACACTTTGTCATTCATTGTGAGGCCGTTTACCCATCCATATCAGCTATCGAAAAGTCAAAGGCCAATGTAAAAGTACATGATCTGTGCATTTCGTGCTGAGGTACTGTCAGGGACCAGAGGCCCGTTTTGATTTAGAAGGATAATGTAAATAAAGCACCACTTAAACAGAACAAGGTAAAAATGAAATTCAAAGAAATAAATAAATGAACAAAAATGAGTAAATAAACAAGTAAATAATGAAATAAATGAATAAAACTAGCAAATAAATATCAAATAAAATAAATAAATGAATGAATTGATGAAAAATCAAAGAAGTTATTTAATTAATTCATAAATAAAAAAGGTAAAAAAGTAAAGTAAATAAATAAATAAATAAAATCAAGCGAAATAATGAATGGTCGCTTTGGGTTCCTGATCACGCAAATCCCAAATACACTCTACCGATTGATGGAAAACTAACTTGTGTTTATGTACAAGTCGTTATAAAAAGAGTATAATTATCATAATCATATATATGATTTATATAGCGACTTTTCATTTTGATTAAATGCTCAAGGCACTTATAGGAGAAAGCAAAACATGAAAGTAAAGAGAACTGCAATGTAAGAGAAGTAAAGAAAAGGTAAATTACAAATGAGGAAAAATGTCTGTCCATAAATCTGCTGGTGAACAAATGCAATCTTAGGTTGCCCTTAAACATGTTAAAGGATGTAGCAGAGTTCGAGTACTTCAGCTCTTGTGGTAGTGAATTCCACAGGGCTGGTCCGGCATGAGCAAAGGCTCGATCGCCCAATGAATTTTTTAGATAGTGGAATATATAAGAGACTAGATTTGGATGATCGTGTAGGTTGATAGTGGTGTACTTGTTGTAATCGGGTGTGGATTCATTAATGATGATAAACCAAAAAGTAGAATTTTGAAAACTATGCGATTTGCTGTTGTTGCTGTTTTTTCTTCAAAAAATAAACCAACCAAAGGGAGATAATACCAAACTAAACTTTATCTCGTCAACCTATGCGCCCAGATACTATTGCACCTTCGTTTTGCAAATTCTATGAGATTGGCATGCTCTACAATATTTGTTAGATACGTTGTAGGAATTTCGTGCACTTAACATTACCCGTTGAAATTCAGTTAATTTCATTCGAAAGGAACTTTTCCATCTCACCTATGACATGTATCATAAGCGGCCGCATCACTCATACATCCGAGTCATATACACATCTCACTCAGCCGAAAAGTTATCATTATTTCAAAATGATGTGTATCTTCAATCGTAATGCTTTCAATATCCTTCTGTTCTGCCGGCACTATGTCGACCAACCGGCTTATATATCGTTAACCTAATATTCTATCTGAAGAGGCCGACCCTTTTTTGTTTATAGACACGTCGTGTTTCGTTTTCCACGCGGCACAAGACGGCTAAGGGAATATTATAAGGATCTTCCCCTTTTTAGCCTGGTGCCGCAAATTGGCAACTGGATATTGAGTTGCGTATTTGGAGAGGAAACTCGTGTATTCAGGGTCGCTGTAGCGTGTGCGTTGTCGCTTCCGATCTGGGCTGCGTCATCCTCGCCGCTCCATTGAGCACAAATCGGTTGCGATCACGATTGGAATTGAGAGTTAAAGGAGCGTGTTCCAACGACGTTCCTAGGATTAAAGAACATACACTACAGACAACACCGGTGTAGATTGAACACAAGCTCGGTATCTCTATCGGAAAACACTAGGAAAGTGTTGAAGTAACACCTATTAACAAATCAAACCGATATCGGTTTAACACTGATTAGTGTTGTTAAATTAACACCGATATTTTGCATTGTATATTTGTATTGTCAAATGCTCATCAAATGACAAAGAACAACTGATCGAACATTTATAAACCAGTGTGAATATTAGCAGCAGTATCGCCTAGTTTTAGACTTTATGAAAATGCTTAAATATATCGTTTTCCCAAAATCAAGGACTACAGTGCTCTTTTGATTAAAACAAAACCTAAATCCTAAAAGACCTTTAAGTTGTCCTCGTCATGGAGCCCACTTTAAAATAAGTAACTTTCTGTTTTTGAATATTCCATACGCAGCTCAGCAAAAATCCCTTATTTTACACGACTCGACCTCTGACAACACAACACAGTCGTATTTGTTGGCATTATCATTATCACCATTGTGTGTGTAGTTTTAAAAGAAAAATCGCAACGTGGCTTAATGTATGGTTTTTTTCCTATATTTCCTATCTATACTTGTGGTATAACTATATTCATGATAACTGTATCATCACTATATCCATTCATGCATTAAATGTAGTTCGTTTTTCCTTGAGATACAGAATGAGCTACTTTAGTCAATATATGAAATAAGATGAATTCAGATTTCCAAGCAGTGGCAAAGCTGGTCTCGGTCCAGTGCATGCATAATTGTGGTGATAGGGATAACTTGCACATAATAATAAAATATTTGCTACTGCGACAATTGGTCCGGGCTTAATTTCGTCTAAGATATGGAGAGGGTATTAAGGGTCGCAATAGGGATTTATGTTATGTGAAGGGTTAGGTTTAGGGAAGAGTAATAATAATACCAACATGCTTATATAGCGCATATCACTGCCAAATGCGTCCTTATGCGCTTAATTGGATATTATTACCCTGGCTTTAGCCCCGCAGCTTTTACAGCGCAATGGCATTTCAAGGAATAAATCCCTGCCAGGTACCCATTTACCTCACCTGGGTCGAGTGCAGCACAATGTGGATGATTTTTTTTGCTGAAGGATATTACGCCATGGCTGGGATTCGAACCCACGACCCTCTGTTTCAAAGTCCGAAGACTAATCCACTGGGCCACAACGCTCCACAAGTACAATTGTCGCCGGAGCAAATGTCATGGAACCCTCAGTGCAGCCTCAAAAATGCAGACTCACATCATCACTACAACTGCTATAATGAGATTGTAAAACACGATGAAATATGTTGATTTACCATTACTTTGCTAATTGTTGTATAAACGTGGAAATAAAGAACATGACGAGAAATTGATTTCAAAGAAAACAGAGAAAATTAATAATGAGGGAGATAGAGGGGGGGGGGGTGGATGGAACACGATTAAGGCAGAATAGGAATCCAGGAAATCTGGATTGGCAAGAATAGTGGGCATTAAAAGGGAGTACATATGGATCATTATGATACATACACTGAAAAAATATAAATAATTCAAAGTCTAAACGATAAAAACGCATTTAGTCCCGATGTTTCTAAGAAATGAAATTACATCCCTTTCCTACCCCGAACCACGCCAGCGTAGGTAGTATCATCGCCATCGTCCTCCCGAACCCTCAAAACTCTGTCATCATTTTTATCAAAACATTAGCATCGGGTGGTGCGAAATTAATATGCCGTGGAATAGATAGGCAAATAGCCGGGAGAGCGCAGCTGGTTCGTACTGCATGTCGTATTACCGATTAAAAAGGGTATTTTATAATCATTGCGCGGTGCACTTTGATACATTCGCCGTTGAACTTGATAATGTTGCGTTTTATGGAATCAGATTTGCGCGGCCACGTCGGGTGGTGGTAAAGATTATTGAACTAAGCGCTCAAATAAAACCACACCTGTTCTTGCGAGGCAACGTTTGACGTTTCCACAAAATGAATTTGTTTGATGAAATTGATTTATTGGACTTTAAGCAATAGCACATTCATTTACCTCAACAGAATGCAATTTGTTTCTTGTTCGTATCTGAAGCATGTTGTATCATTTTAAAAAACTCTCGTTCAATCTCACAGACTCTGAGGTAGTAGTGATAAAAGTAAGTTTAACTATCGATTTGATAGATTTTCGACCAATTAGGGTTCAATGAAGGATTTCTGAATGAGATTCCAATAGTGAAATCTTGTAAAAAAAAGATAATTCATTGACAGCTATTCACCGTATGCTATGATCCCCCCTCCCGTCATGTTCGACTTTGTTGACCAGTTTATTTGATTTTGTTTGAGTTACCGTCCAATGAATGTAAATTGGATGCTCGCTACCAATTAACAAGAATACAAATAGAAAGTCCACAAATAAAGCAATATTTCTGGTGACAATCAATACATGCACATCCCGACATATCAGCAAAATGTCATCGTAGCTATAGTTAACCATTAACAAAATTATCACTGAACGCTTTGTGGCATCTTATAAAGAGAAGTAAATACAAGAATTACACGGGAAGTACAATGAAAGAAGAATTTTTTTGAAATACAGAAAACTAGCATTATACCGTAAAATTAGATAATAAATACAAAGATCTTGTTTAGAAGGTTTGTGACTGTAACGATACTGCAACAAATACCAATAAAAATATAAATTTGATGTCCCTTGTTTTTATTACAGGAAATATATCGATCATACAGTAAACAAAAAAAACCAAACATCTTACTTCTCTTCTCATATAGTATATCCAAAAAAATATCCAAGTTGGTTGGCGAAGATTCCTTAAATTAAAGTTCACAATGAATGCGATGATGAAACAGATGTTGAAGCACGATGAATCACAGGAGTCACTGTAACAAGTTGAAATGTCTGTGAAGACGATGTTGATGATGATGATTAACAGTAAATTTCCGCAATCCATGGGTTGAAAAACGTTCATTAAAACAGGTTGTTGATCTCGATGAGAACTGAGAATTCCACTCTCAAAGTAACTACACACAGTTCATTGATGGTGTACAAATAATTCCACAGAAGATGAATGCTGTATTCCAAACGGAAATAAACTATGCTCTGACATAAAGTCTGGCGCGAAACTGTGAGCTCTGATATGATGTGACGATCTCCTTGAAGAAACTGCCAGCTTATATATACATGATATAAATCATTCACTATTGTGGAAGTTTCTAGTATTCACTATTCTGGAAGCTTCTAATATTGTCTACAAAAAGAACATTCTGCCATTTATTTTAAGCAGTCTAATTATAGAAGACTCTTGTATGACCTCAGTGAAAATAACAATGTCAACAACATAGCTAATCCTATTGTTCATTTCCACTACGTATTGTGTAGCAATCTCTATTCAGAAATAACTAAGAGTACTCTAAGATTACTCATGTCTATTAAACAAAGCTTTACTGAGACATTCTGGAATATTCTTAATCATTGTATGCTATGAATATCCTTAAAGAGGAAATAACTAAATAAACGAATTAAATTCCGCTTACACTTCTTCTCATATATAACAATGACGATGATAATCATAGTGACATTAACAACATAATCACAATGATATGTAAAACATATGCCATTACATGACAACAACAAAAATGTTATGTTAAGTAAAAGATGAAGAAAACAAAACGTGCATGCGCTATATACGCGATCCACTGTAACTCATACGGTATTCTAGCAGTCACACTGCTCCAGACCGACCAAAGCTATTACACTATTACGATTGGTATACCAACGGCTGATTTTGAGTTGTTGGGGGTGTTTTGCGTTCGTGTGGCTGTCGCATTGGACGTCCCCCCAGTTAATTGCATCTCCCCCTAGATCTGACGATTAGCACAGCCACAGGAGACGGGGGAGACACCGATCGCGATTCCCTCGGTGAGAGCTTAAGGAATGGGGTTAAGGTGTGTAATTTTGGATTGTCCGCAAAGTGATTCGTGTTAAGTTTTGATGACAGGTGAAGAGGTGAATGACATCGAAAAAAGGACATTCGTTTTAATAAAAACCCATTTATCATAATTCAGGGGCCGCGAAACGGTTTCAAAGTGGGGGGGGGGGCTGACCATGCAAAAATTGCGATCCTATGGTTAATAAACATTTTTCCTTCAAATTCATTACATTTTTCGTAAAATTAATTCATACAAAAACAATTTGTTTTGAAAGATAAAATAATTTTTGTTTTTTTAATAATCATTTTATGTTACTCTATAAAAAGCTCGTTGTTTGCATGATTTAATTTTTTCTCTTTATTGCAACTATTTTGCTTTTTTTTTATTACATTCCAAAAGTTGTTATTTTTTTTTCAAACAACTGTGGGAATACTGCGCGGCATACTGTGGGAGCGTGGCACCCTTGGACATTGTTTATTTATTTATCTATTTGAAATGACGCTATACCTACATGTATGTTGCTTGTTATCACCATCATCATCATCATTTGAAAACGCCGGCAATTAGAAATAAAACTCTTTATCTTTATTTTTTTATTTTTGTTTCTGATGATGCTTAAAAGCTTTGCAAGTCTTCCAGGCTTTAAACGTGCTCACGTCCATAAAGACTGCAGAAAGTCGCTAAAATTTTTTTTTTTCTCGAGGAAAGACAATTACAACGTTCGTGATGGGACAGCATTTAGAAGGATATAACCATTCACAGCTTGCACCCCATTTCTCTAATGATTCTGGGAATCGCGTTCCTTCGCCAAAAGCATTAACTAGTACAGATAGAGGTCATTACAAGGATTTCCCAGGGAAACATACTCAATAACTTCCACTCTTTCTTCGCCATTAAGCATGTTAAATATTTGAAAGTTTGTCGAAGGACGCTCACCGAGCATGCCGAGGGAAGCAGGGGTGATAGACGAGAAGGGCAAGAAGAAGAACCGACTAAAAAAAGAGTTGACAATAAGACTTTGTGGCAGGGGAAAGAGAGAAGTGATGAGTCCCAAACAGGGGTAATAAGTGCAATACACCATTACAAAATAGTTGATAACAATCAACTTGAGAAAGAGAACATGGAGAAGAGGGGAAAGAGTTGCAGAAAACGAACACAAATAAAAGACAAAGAATAGGAAGACGACCTAGAATAAGCAGACAGAGAAGAAGAAGCAGAAGAAGGAGAAGAAGAAAAAGAACAAAATGGAATAAGGAGAATAAGATTATGGCGAGGATGCTGGTGATGATATTATCTGATGACGAAAAATAATGAAATAAATAGTAAAAAAAAGGCTAAAGATATGCCAAAATTAAGAAAATAGTGTAGAGAAATCTAATAAATCATGTCTGAAAGAAAAAAAAGGGGGGTCAGGGAATGGGTAAGAAAGTGATCGTCATGATCGTAGTAAGATAATGTCTGTTCAAAATTCGATTAAAAATGTCACGTCCCATGGCTTATCACGCGGCAAAGATGACCGTGTTTTGATTAGGTGGAATCGCTGGAGGGGCGGGATATATCATAAATATGAGATTCTTCCAACACCGGGGCTTGCGAAGGAGGCAATAAGATGAGAGAATTATTGTCTTGTGAGGATGATTGTCTTGATCTTCATAATCATCGCGGAGGATCCTGTTGATGTTTCATTTAAAGAACGATCAGCAGAGGTTCAACTAACTCGGCGTCGTGGACATGATGGAAAAAGTGTGCGTGCGTGTGTGTTTGCTTGAGAAAGAGAGGGTGTGTGTGAGGATGTGTGTGGGTGGATGAACGCGCGCACACGCGTGTGTGTGCGTGTGTGTGTGTGATAGAATGTGAGAAAGAAACTGGAGAGAGAGGGGGTATGATTGGTGTACTCTTTAACAAAAACTTTACCCGCCATTTGGGATACCAGGGGCATCTGTTAAACGATCATTGGGTGTAGGATACATGTCGTTTAAGTTCTACACAAATTCACGCTGAATCATGCATTTTACTTTCATTTTTGACCAACGATGCTCGTAATGCCAATATCGAACATAATTGCTGTTATTTTTGCGAGTAGGCGTAATATAGAGAAGAAGAGGCGTTATGCTGTTTTGACTATTATCCTTTAATCTACATGGGATGAGGAATCGATTTCGGTACACATTATCCAATTATATAGCCAATTTATATCAAACGTATGCTACACAGCAGACTAAAGGCAAGATAGAGAGGTAGAGAGAAAAGGATAAAAGAGGGGGAGAGAGAACATAATCCCCAGAAGATGGTAAGTTTAATGAAGTTATATCTACAAATCTTTGAAATCGAAATGCACATAATCTCTGTCCTCGTTCAAATTTGTACAAATGAACCTTAAAAAGCCCCTTAATAACTTCATTATGCCGATGAAAGAATATTTCTAACCAATCCAAATCAGTCATGACAGTGAAATAAGTATGTTTTATTTTGTTTTAATGGACATGGTCATTTGCTCGCACAGTCCAGTCAAAATATGAAATTACACAAAGCAAATTGCTACAATGGAGTGATGTTTAAACGTTTATCTTGTATCTAAATAAAAAAAGAGTATTTATACATTAAATATTATGCTGAAAGACGATCATTTTGAAAATGCAAATAAAATATCATACCATAGCTTCGATTTTTCTACATTTTGGATATGTTATTATGGCCAATACAACATTGTATAGTAGTTCAATTGTGGAAAAAAAATGCGTATGCCGCAATTGATTTCGGGTGTGCTTATCATTTTCCCCCTATTTTGACTGGACAATTATTGTGATTATGAAGTTTAGGATGTGCCACGCTAATGCATATTTCTAGAGTGTGCCCAATAATGCTAGAAAAGTGTAGCTGTGATTGGTGTAAGAGTTTCGATCGTGCAACACCGTCGATCTATATCACTGGCGTTCATCATTCAATACAATTTCTAGGAGCTGTTTAGTACAAGTATACCGGGAGCTGTTTAGATAAACCCTAAATCAGTATGTTATTCCAAACATTCTGATGAGATTGTATTTGCTAATTTTTTAGTACAAGTACCGGAATCTGTTTAGATAAACGCTAAATCAGTATGTTATTTCAAACATTTTGATGAGATTGTATTTGCAAATTTCTTAGGCGAATCGAGAATTTACTCTTGATTTCGTTCCTTCGAGACGAGAGGTGCAAGGCCCACCCCGGTCTGAACTGTCTCCACGCGAATTCTCATTCCGCCGCCGTACGCGGGAAAGATCAATATTAGATCCGTACACAATGTGACAGCGAGAATACAATTTCCACATTATGTCGTGCAAGATGACGATAGGCATTCATTTGCCAATTTGGGGCGGAAAACAAAATGTGAATAAACAAATATTTCACGTGTTTCTTCGATGGATTTCCTATATCGGTATTTCCTTGACGGCAGGCGTGTTCCCACTTCCCCCAATTTACCGAATACGTATAAGAACTCGGTAGTGCATTTTTTTTGCTGGTAGACTCCAAGCTGATATTGAACCAATTACAATTGATATATTTTATGTTTAAGTAAATCAGGTTCAGTAGCTGACCTAATAGACAACAGATAGATGCATTATCCCCTGGTTCTTTTTTTAACATAGTGAAGGAAATGGCAGAGCGGGGATTCGAGCTCACAAACTTGCTAAACTAGTCCAATGATTTAACCACTAGACCTTGCGGACCCTTCGTTACAATCTAGCGGCATTTGCCAAATGAATTTGTACCGTGTAAGTAAAAAACAAAACGACACCTCCCAAATCCCCGATTTAAGGAAAAGGTATGTTATGAACGCAGAATCATTATATATGGCCTGAAAAAATATGTTCTCCCAAATAATCTGCTACCATATTTTATGTGGTATGTGTTGACGTTTTGAGGAGGTATTTATTTGCAGTGATGAAAATTTTGATTTGCACCAAAGGAAGACATGACTGCAATGAATGAATAAATCCAGGGGACTGCTGCTTAAAAACTTTTGCCATGAAAAACTCTGCCAATTTTTTTGCAAGAGTTATTTATTGTGTAATTTTCAGTGGCAAACCTTTCTTTGACAGATTTTTTTTATGGCAGAAGTTTTATGCAAAAACGGTTCCCAGATGCCAATGATGCCATAATCCCACAACAGTTGCATTAACATCCATTCCAAAAACTATTCAATAATTTACCTTACAATCGTATAATAAACACGTTTTAATATGATTTCTCAAGTTTACTTAATTGAAAAGGGATTTGTAAAAACATGTCAAAGTCAAAATTTACATCAATCTGACGATACCCCCTCATCATTCAAGCGTTAACGCATACCACAAAAACATGGTATCAACTCAATTGGGAGAAGACACCCTTTCCAGCCATCTATAATGATTATGCGCTCATGACATATTTTCCTTAAAATGGGGATTTGAGAGGTGTCAAGTTCGTTTTGACTCACACGGTAGTGTGAAAGTACTCCCTGTGCATGTTTGACGACAAGAGGGGAAACAATTTCTTATGAGTGAACAGCAAAAGTCAATAGGAATCAGCTGCCTGCGTCAATTTGACAGCTCCCTTGTACAACACCATGCAAGCGCAACTCGTATTTACCAAATGTGAGTCCTGGTCGAGAACCCATTTGCACTTGGGTGTTGTGTGTGCAAACATTTTACGGCGTGTGAATTGGCCCATATCGACAGGATTGAGTGATCTGTGTGTCCTCTTTCAATCAATGCCATGCCCTAGTCACACCAAAAACCAAACTGGAAACGGACCGAAATTATACCATCTGGAATAATGCAATAGGTTTGATTGAGCAGGAACGGGGCTCTCGGTGTGGCTGGGCGTAATTGCAGTCGGTCGAAATGAATCAACGTGGCTCGATACTCCATTAGAAAAACTGTTTTGTGGCTGTTTTCCCTTCTTTACAAAATGTGTCATCACGGGATTCGTTGGTATTTGTTTAAGAAAATGAAGTTCAAATCTTCAATAAGATTTGATAGGTAAGATTTTTTCTGGTATGAAATCGAAGCCACTTTAGGTACACACAAAATAAATCATCATAATCATATTAAGAGAAAGGCGGAATCGTTCGTAGAATGTAACATGGGTATGTCTAATATTGGAATTGTGAGTCAAGTTGTCAGTTTTGTAATAGGTCCAAAAATATTGCTGTCAACAAACTTTTAGTCATACAATAATTTTCTGTGAATAATAAAACACGTGAAGAAAACCATGATGTCATCTTTATTACTGTGTGATATCTGGCTATACAGTACAGAGTAGGTAAACGTAATACATCATAGCCCTTTTTCTAAAAAAAAAGTGTTTAAATCTGATGTACTCATTCAAAATCAAATCTTCTCAAAATCCTGGAAACCGCCATAACGGTTGATATACTTCTTAGGACCTGAATGTTACCATAAAAATAATTTAATTCAATTCATATCTCTTTACTAATAAAATGAATGCTTTGAAATTTAATTTATTTGACGGGGAAGTACGATCACTTCTCGTGCGTTTTGTGATATCCATGACTCAAAATCTAACCAAATTTCCTTCTTGGAAATACACTCCATAACGTTCGGAGACAAGGTCAAAGTGTAATTACTTTGAATTCCCAACTGACCGATATTAATTCGTTAGCGCGTACATATTACTTTAATTATCGGGTATTACAAAGGGTGGATTATCTCAATTGATGTACACCATTTGTTGACTTTGCATAATGGAGAAAAGCTCCGCATTGAATCTTCATTATATCACTCCTTTCATAGCCTATCTCACAATAGTGAGGAAACACTAAAGGCAAATTGGGGGGGGGGGGGGTATCAATTAATCTATCATCATGAGATGTGCCACCCTAACCGCGTTGAAGTTCGCCATTTCTATTTATTTTGCCTTCAAAGCCCACGAAATAAGCTTTAAAAGTGATAAATGTCACAATTGATCACCAGTATCGAATCCAAGTACTTGATTTAATGTATACGTATTCAGTGAGAGTTTCAATTACGAATAAATAAAACAAAAACAAATGAAGTTTGGAGTTCACTCAAGCACGAAGCCAGGTTAAAAAAATAATTGTCAAAGTTAACATTATTTTTAAGCATCATTTACTGTTGATGAGCTTCATTTACGTAACATTTCGACTTTAAAGGCCAACAATACCCGAAAAACAGTGCTCACCTCCCGCTAAAAGGATGGCGTAGTAGTTTACGTCAGATAGAAATGTCAACCGACACAATTACAGTTTTTACTACTTGCCAAAAGTAAAAGAACGAGACATGTGGGTGTATGACGCAAAACAAAGAATTTAGACTCCATCTAATTAAATGTGATAAATTGAGAAAAATAAGCAGGAAGGAGTGGAGAAAGAGAACTACAGATACAGACAGAGCGAGAAAGAGGAATATAACGAAAGAAAGAAAATGTAGGAAAAAGGCACTGGGAGAGAGGGGAGAGAGAGGGGGGGGAGGGGAGAGAGAGAGGGGGGAGAGAGGGGGGGGGGGGAGAAGAGAAGGAACACAATTGCATCTGTTTATAAATCGTACATTAAATGCCAATCCACGTCCCCTAGATTTTTAGTAGAATAAAAAGAGAATAATAAAAAAAAATCGTTTTAATAAAAAAATTACATATGAAATTAGAAACGTATGACATTTAACAACATTCAATTATAAAAGTTTGGTTTCTATTTATACAAAAGTTCATTCAAGGCTGTTCATGCATTGCAATGATATCCATCAAATGTGCTTAAGAAGTAGTAAAATCGTTATTTTGCGTTTTATGTTTTTTTTTCTTTCTTTAAAAACTTTATGTCACAACATACAAACTAAACAATGAGTGCATGACGTCACTGGTCCCCTCATTCGCATACCTCGCATATTATCTATTACTGATCACTGAATTATAAAATTAATAATAATTAAAAAATGAAATTACCAGTGTACGTCAATTATTCTCAATGTTTCTTTTGGTGTATCTATGGATTCAAATATTTTTGGGGGTAACTTTACCATTCAAATCTTCTCCGCACGTGTAAGCGCGTTTTCTTCTCAATGTATTAAATTATACTGATAACCTCCTTTTTCCGACAGCGAAAGAAGCGAAATGAATGATGGGAAATGACCTTAAAATCAAGAAGAATAGAGCAGGATATTGACAAGATATTGTGTCTCGTGAAACCTTGACCAATATATTATGAACGAAAAAGGATGATATGCATGTAGATTTATGGCATTGAATGAGAAGCATTGTCCCTTTTTAACGTCGTGTGCCAATTTATTGCTGTACATCGGGCAATTTTTCACATTCTGTTTTAAAAGTCGTCATAATAGCTTATTCTAAAGCTTTGTTTTTTAATGTCAAATTCAAATTGAAAGTGTCCATTTTCAATGAATCAAAACCAAAAAGATTATTTGGACCCTTGTTTGAATTTATTATTTTTTGTATCCGCGGCCCCTGCTCTATCAATGTATCTTATCTTACATTGAATGTGATTGAATGAAATATGCATTATCAATACCAACGTATGCAAATCTTGAGAGAGAGGAAAATATCATTCGAGTTCTCTCACACTGTATGCTGGTGAATAATACAGGCCCAACTAACTGAACTAACGGTAAATACTTCTACCAAGAAAATCGAAATACATGTATGAACTCATACGGCTCATATGAAAACAAGCAAACTCTCATCTTTTTTTTTTCAAATGCAAGTGAAGTACTAGTAGAATGAAATAAGTTTTGTCGAGGTCAAGATCGCAAAGTCCTAGAATGACCTTAAACTTGCATCATTGTTGCGTGCAGGCGGAAATACATGTATGGAATGCCATAATCATACAGCAAATGACATTTGAATTTTCAATGTACATGTATACCCCTTATTTCATCTTTATCAATGAACTTTTCTCTGTAATGAAATAAAATGTAAGTTCGATTCCCTATGCCTCTGTTAGACTTTTGGATACTTTTGTTCATTTTACACTTAATTCTCTCCTTGGCCATGATTTTTCACTCATTTCCCCATCATCAAGTCTGGTTGTTACTTATAGACAAGCTATTTTTTTTCTTTTTTGTGCATTATTTGATCCCCAAGGGAATTGTAATCTTCTTGAAAATGCCACCGGTAGTATTTCACGACAAGTGATTAAAGCGCAGAGGCCAAGGCTGTATAATGTGATTTTACTCGTTAGGCGCAATAAAAGCATACAAGGTTGACGAACTCGTTCTCCGTGTGTAAGCGCACGCCCGTACAACTCCCACTCTGACATCCACGCACGAACGCGCCATCTTTACGTTTACTCGCGCACCCACCCACACACTCCACGTCCCATATAGCCACACACAAACCCTCACACACAGACACAAGCACAAAAAAGCGCCACGCCCGCGTTCTAGATCAAGATCATCATTGAATGTTTTGCAATATACCATGATTTACCATTCATGGTAACGTAAATCACCAGCCAAGCAGCATAGGACGGTTTCCATTGTAGGTGTCAAATAGATGCTTCACTGTTTACGTTACCATGGTAACAGTGAATTAGAATCAGGTAATGTTATATAACATAATGAAGAGCTTAATTAAAAAGGGACAAAATCATTTTTTTTCACATGGGAAGATTTGTAAAAGTTGATTGCAGATTTGAGTTTTATTCCTAAAGGAGCTACATCCAAAGCATTCTTATTCCAAAAGGGGCCAAATCCCTACCTGGTAATTTAATTTTGATTACTTTGACTACTTCAAATAAAGTCCTGCATTCATATTTCAGGTACATCTTGTGGGTACAGGTTCACACATTCTGTGCATTTTTAATGAAAATAACATGGTTTTAATATTTGTATGAGTATCTTTTTTATTTAGCTCATTTGGAAAATAATGTACATAGAAAATTTACTGTCCTATTTTCAATGGATAAACATTAGATATGATGTAAATGTACTCTGCTAACAATACCTATGTGTTTCGTATACCATTTCCAACATCATAATAAATTTTTAAAGGGGCAAAAATTGACATTGACCTAAGGTCAACGAAAAATAACAGTGGAAAGGGAAGGCGTGAACTAAAAACCTTGATTACAGGAAAACACAAGAAGTGGAATTAGCTTCCTTTTGGAATAATGTCTTGTCTTCTTAAAAGTCATCGTAATCGTTGACCACTAATTCTACAGAACCTTAATTCACTAGGTTCAACAATGCAAATTTATAATAAAATATTAACATAGACCATGTCATGTATGAACAAGCATTGATATGTACCAATGTAAACGAGGACTCGTCGCGAGACTTGCAATTTCCCCTCGACACAATGCCATGACAGTTCCGTTGCAGCTAAAGAATAAGTCGGTTGATGTTGAGGATTTGAAAGAATGACTTCTCTGAGGTCATGCTATTTGTTTTTGGAAATCTAGTTTATGATTCTCTAATATACCTGTCAGACGAGATTGCATGCTGTTGTGATTATCCTCGTTCGTTTTTAGCCTGCGGAGGAATCACAATGGCACTGAGCGGTAGAAATGAAGTGAAAGAAAATAGGAAAAAATGGAGATGAAAGGCCTATGCTACCGTTGTAGACATGTAATACAAAAAAATATCAAAGGAGAGATGAATTATGTACATGAATGCCTTTCTGCAAATCTAAAAACTCTAAAACAACAAAAAAATCGAAAGAAATCCTTTTGATATACGTTATAATTGATGGTTTTGTGTAATTTCAATCGTGCCGATAATAATAGAACACATCAGAAGTGCATTGATGAAATTAAGATGGTATTTCCGGTCACTTTATATTTCACTTTTTTGAAGCACTTAATAATGATTTTCGGACGCAATTTTTTCTGGGCTTCCTTTTTGTAACCTATCACAGGTGGAAGTGACAAGTGGCACCTCGCAGCTAAGATTTTTTTAAAAGTCAAATCAAGGTTAGCAAATACCTTTAAGAAGAGAAAAAGAAATGAGATATGTAAATATAACATACAGTGCTTCCCAGAAAAAAAAACTGTAATGTAGTGAAAGTTTTTGCAGTCGTCTAATCATAAATTTGATGCATGCGATGTATGTAAATGGGAAGGTATGCTACTCTTCTTTCATTCAAAGCCCATTTCGTGGTTCATAATTCATGCATGACTGAGTTATGACAATGGAAAGGGATGCTCCCACATTTTAATTTGCAGGAGCAAATTACGAATTTGAGTGAGCTATCTGTCACATACTGCTACCTATCTGGAAAACATGTTTCAAAACTAGAATAACCAAAACTATGAATGACGTAAAATATGATTGACGCATGGTCGAAAAAAAGAGTTGTGTAAAAACACGCTTGATTTCTATTTATCAGATGTATCGTTCACATCAAGCAATGAAAAGAGAGTAAAGTAGATTATTAAGTAAGGGCCCCCGGGGGGCACTTCCATTGTCGAGTGGATACCATGCGCGACCATGGGGTCTCGAAAAGCACCCTTAACACGTAATTTCCATATTCTGAAAAAGCACCCTTTAACAAGTATTGGCGTGTGAAATCCTACCCTTAACAAGTATTGGAAACAAAACGATACTCCTGGCAAATGATCCCTGAAATGAATCCCTAAACAAGTACAGGAATGTTTCATTGTTATGTCACGAGTCCTTCGGTCGTCGGTTTTACCTTTATACACATCATTTGGTTTAGTACGACCCCGCCTTCTACACCTCGCGCATATCGGACTCTAAACACGTAGTGATGGGGCAAAAGGGACATCCTTTATCAAACATTTTAAAATTTGACCCTAAACACGTAACTTTCCTGGCTTAATAGATAACCCTTTTTTTCATTATTTTTTGTTTTTGTTTTTGACACCCTTATCACGTTACGTACGTAACGTGCCCTATCTTGAAAAAGACATCCTTTTTACGTGTTTTGGGGTCGCGCATGATATCCACTCGTCAATGTACATGTAAGTGCCCCCCCCCCCCGGGTAAGGGCGCTTCAGCATTTTGTTTTATTCGACGAAATCTGATAATACATATTTAATATGGATGAGAGAGAAAAAAATACCATACGTATTAATGGGCAAAATATCACTCTCCGCTTAATCTGTTTATGCCTTAGCTATTCGCAAGCAAATATTGTGAAATGATTTTCAAAATCAAGTAAGTGTAAGTTACATTTTACATGAACCTTTGCAATTTATTTTTTTTTAACTCGACCTTAATCGAATTTGATTTTTTTCATGAACGCAAACCTTTTGTAAATATATTGTGCTTTGCATGTCAAGTTTGATTGTTGCGCTTGTCGATATGTTAGTAGCGGTGCTTACAAGAATAGGAGAAAATATTCTTGTATATGCTTACGTTGCACAACTTGAAGTTAAAGTTTAGATTATGGTCGATTTAGGATAAGAAATGGGTGGAGGATATTGCCGCCGGGGTTTTTATTTAAGAAATGCGACGCAGAGAAGACGATACAGAGGGATTGACTATAGATATTCATCAATTTGTAGATTAAACCCGTCATGTCGTTTATTCGTTGCTTACAGCGAGCTGCGAGCAAGACTGTTTGATGTATAATGCATGGATGTAGGCGACAATCAGTTTACAATTAATCGCTAGCTATCGCAATGAGAAAACCCTCCTGCTCCAGTCACAACTGCGAATACAACACAGGCCGATTTACGCTATGACGTCATTTTTGAACGGCATATCATTGGACGGTTTGGAGTCGGTTGCGTTAGTGTGACCGTGGCGTAAGAAAGCAAGAACAGGGGAAGATAAAACGCCGTGTTGATTTCAGGGTTTAAAACCAAGCCAGAATGACTAGACATGTTGGTAAGTATGCGAAAGTAGCAGTTAAGGAAAAATATATATATCCATTCTCTGTACTTCCACCGATATTTGTATATTTATTCATTGTCTTTTTTTCAATATAATAGATACTAAGAAAATGAAATAAAATAACGTTATTTTCAACAAGAGAGAGAGAGAGGGGAGGTAGAGAGAGCGGGAGAGAAAGAGAGAGAGAAGATTGAGGAGTTTGGTAAGTTTCCAGTGTAAGATCAAGGGATAGCTTGATAGGAAAGAATCGGGAGGCAAACCATGGTAATGAAAAGGGATGAAAGGCCGCGTTAAATGGGGGGGGGGGGCAATAAAGAAAGCGAAGCGATATTGAAATCAGAACAGTTTCACCTTGAGCTGAAATATACCAATATCCTGTCCCAATTATTATTTTCCTCAAAAGTCAATATCAAGGTACCCCTTCTTTTCAACCGCGATCATGATGAATTTGTTATTGTTTAGGTGAACAATACTTATTACAGAGTGACAGACGGCAGACATATTTAAAATTGTGTTTTTCAATCTTATTGACAAGGATTGTATTCAACATAGACTGACTTACTATGAAAAACAAACATCTGAGAGAAGAAATAAGCACTCGACAAGGATAGGACTTTAATTATTATTACTTTTATTATTATTATTATTATTGTTGTTGTTATTATTATTATCATCATCAGTAGTAGTTGTAGTATTGTTACTGTTGTCATTGATATCATTGATTTCTTTAGCTAGGATTAAATGATAATAACAATGATAATATCACCAATAATAATGATAGTCGCACATATCATTCAAGAGACGCCGATGATATATTTGCCTTTTCAATTTGCGCATTATAATTATACAGCGACTACAGCTCCAGCTGCTTAAAGACGCTTCGTACGTTCAAAGTATCAATCCATCCATCTCACCTGGGTTGAGGGCAACATTAATGTGATGAACATCTTTCCAAATGATTATGGCACGGGCCCTAATGGCTAGGATTCTAACCAATTACACCCATTATTTCAAAGGGGAGCGTTTTAACCACCGTGACCATACAATACAAATGTGTGCTGCTCAAATGCTTTAAATCAAAGAGAACACACATTCATTTTTGTAAAGCAATGTTTTTTTTTCCTTTATACGTTATGATGGAAGTTTAAGCTGCCTTTTACAAGAAAAAAAGTCTTAATCTTGACGAAAGTGACACCACGTAATCTCTGAAATCTATCGCCAGAGCATTATGGTAGCTCAAATTTCCAGCGGAACGGTAGCATATCAGCGACCCAGATCTTCCGGCGGATCGCGTTCAACTCAATACCCTATACCATACATCAAAATCTTCGGGGGATTTGTTTAATGGTTCCCCCTGAAATATATTTTTAAAAAGGCATGAAGCATTTTGTTTTACATGTATGACAGAAGAGGGATTCTTTTCTTAGAATTTAAAGATAATAACACATGTCTACCATTTACTTAGTCAATACAGTCTTAAAAAAAGGAATGGAATGTATCCGTCGAGATAGACACACATGTACTAGAAACATCACCCATCTTTTTAATGAGATGACCGCCCTATAATTTGTGAAATATATCTTATTCCGATAAAAGCTTATTTCCAAAGGCATTCTATCTGAAAATGTGAACCTGTCTCGTTGGTGTTGCTTTACCTTCAAGCTCTAAATTATTGCAAGTGAAAACTTAGACAGATGAGAGAAGAAAAGGGAATGAAAGAGTTAAGATTTGGTTTTAAGCCCTGGCACCAATGGTAAAGTGAAACCGGGCTGGAAACCACAAATAAGACTTATGTCTTACGATCGAGTCAAAAAGAGTAGGGAAATCTAACCAAAAAAACAAATCCTCAAATATTAGGTTATCTAAAATGGAATCGAAGGAATTTTTCGGGGAAAAAATGGCATTCTAAATTGCAACTGTAGCCAATATCTAATCTTATTTTCTATGGAATGAAGATCACTTTAGCGCAATGGCTATCGAACGTTTGGAACACCAAAAAAATAATTCAAATATCCCTTTGAAATTACTTAATCTTAATCATGTAAATAAACGGATAATATGTCATGTGGGATGTAAATAAAATGAAATACCTTAAAATGCAGAGAAAGCTTTCATAAATTTGATAATTCAATCGGGTCTGTCATAGAACATCAGTTTTGTGCTGTCAATTGGTTGGTCTCTGGAAACACTTTTTTCTTTCTTTAGGTACCGGTGTAAATTTGAGGGAAAAAAATATATAAATAAAGTGTTCACTATTATTTGGAGGTCATGGGTTGCTACAAATTTGAAAAGAAAAAAAAAGAAGTTTCGCGACCAAATGAACCTCCTTTTGGTTACATTTTTATTTATTTTTTACAACCCCAAAATGGCATCTTCCAAAATACATGGGACTGGCGCCTATGAAGGATAATACACTGAACACCCGAAGATGCATTTTATTTTCGACTGTCTATCAAATGTTTGTTTTTGCTAAAAATTATTTTTATCCCTTCATTCATTATTTTAGGATTGGTGCCCAAACAACGTATGATTCAAAATCATTTTAGATCGAAGTTCAGATCGAAGGAAAACCCAAGAAGAGGATCTTATACCGGTGTAGATGCCCAAAATGGTCTGATTTATCTTGTAATTCCGATCCCCCTGAACACGACGAAACAAGGCTAGGAGCCGAGTTTGACAGGTCGCGCTCTTATCTCGAAATCATTGAATGGATAGGTCGCGATGCACGATAGCAATCGATAGCCTAAATGAATCGATCTCAGATTTCGGGTGAAGTGAAAGCTTTTAAGTTATTGTGTTAAGCTCTCCCTGAAGTGGTCGCCTCCTTCGACTCAAAGTGAAGAGGCCTTTTCTCGAAAAAGCTTAATCATATACCTTGACACTGGTGCTTCTGATCACTGTCAAAGGGCGGAATCCTGATTATCAGAGCCCTGGGAACGATTTTTTTTTTAACAGGGGTTGCTACAGAAAATTTGACATCCCCCCCCCTATAAAAAACAGGTTCATTACAAAATGAAGGTTATTTTCCGCCCGATGAATTTGACAAGCAACAAAAAATAACGAATAAAAAATGATTGTTATTTTTATCTAGAGAAATCTTCCCAAAAAATGGAGGACATCTTTTTTACATCTGTTTCTATGTGTCACACCGATCCCAATTCTAAGCATCAACCGCCCCCTCCCCTCCCCTCCACTCCCCGGAAAAACTACCTAACCCCCGCTTCCCAGGGCCCTACTGATAATTATAGTTCGCACTCTGTTATGCTAGGGTCTTTTGATACATTTTCCATATCCATGGGAAAGGTAATTTACACCGCAACACCTGAAAAATCACAAGGCACGTCACTCCGTTGTTTAATTTTTGGTGCTAGTTCAACGCCCTGGGTGTTAATGTAGCACATATTTGGTTGCAAAACCTTTACACTATTTGGTGTAATTTTAACAACGCAGGGTATGGTCAACTCTCATGTCTAAGGACAGCAACTGGTGTAAGTTGTTTAACACCCCAGTATTTTGACAGTGTAAATGTATACACCAACTCCGTCAAGTAGATAGGTATCATCGCCTTACATGTTATACGAGAGGCGGGATTTTTTCTTTGACATTCCTTATTTCTTTCTTTTCAAGCTCCAATATCTTACGCCTCCCTACTTGTTTTCCTGTTTCTTAATTTTAATTTCCTTTCTATACCATGCTACGGAATTCGGAGAAGATAATTTGTAAGCCCGTCCGATCAGTACATGTAGGTCATCCACCTTGAGATCGATATATCCGGGGTGTCACATGACACCGATAGCATTTCGGGCACACGCGCACCAATGCAGATTGGAACACCACGATCACGGATCGAACAGCAAATCGCGATTATTATGGTCTAGGGTTACTGGCGTGGACAATGGCTGGAAATGGGATAAAGGAGAAAGAGAAACAATAATTCATCTAAGACAGAACTATCCGCAAGATTGAAAGGAAATGTGAGATCATCCCTTCTCCCAAATGAAATATGCTGGCGTGTTTAGTTCCAAATTACAATCTGCAAACAAATCCCATGTAATGATGCGCATTCTCGAGAAAATGGTGAGCATGAAATGGTCGAACGGTGTGTGTGTGTGTGTGTGTGTCTGTGAACGTGTGTGGCTGCGTGTGTGTGAAAGAGGAGAGAGAGGGGGGGGGATACGGAACTTGATTTTAATCAAAATAAAGATTTTTTTTCTTTATCAAACCATATTAATTAAAAAAAATATTTTCGACCATTATAAAACGTAACATACCATACAATTATATAATTATATTCATAGCATAAATGATACACCAATTTATGATGTGAATATACAACATAATGAATATAATACATCTACAGCAATAAAAATATAATTAAAGAAAAAAATAATGATTTTTTTTAAAGTGTTAATGGGCGTTACTTAAATGTGGCAATGTTTAGTGTAAGGACGTGATCAATATGTAACAGTTGAAAGAGAAAGAGAGGGAGAGAGAGAGATAGACAGACACACAGGAAGGGAGGGGGGGGGGTCTAACTGTCATCATAGTGCATAATACTTCCTATTAAAACAGTAATGATGTCAACAATTTAATATTCTGATGCCACGTGTCTGTTTCTTGCCAGCCACAAAAAAAATATTTAATCAACCGAAGCGTATTTAATTTCCATTTCAGTTTCCCATAGCGAGTACAAGTAAAAATAAATTCAGTGGTATTTTCAATCAACTGTTAATATCTAGCATCTAATATTTACGCCTACAGGGTAAATCAATGTAACATGGTAGGTCTGATATTTTGGAAATAAGAAGATGAATATAAATGCTGAAAGCAGTTTATTGTAAAATAATCTGTTCGCTACCTTACAACGAGATGTGAATGTGCATTCTAGAATGTCTCTCATATTTTAGCTCGGACATTGTTTTATATGCCTAAAATGCCAAATACAAAACACATTAAAAGTAAAAATAAGACTACGAAATAAAAAGCCAAACAAAATAACGTCTTAAGGACAAATATGTTCGTGTTATAATGGTTATAGCTATTATGTATCAAACCGAGGATACTACATTCCGAAACTATATCACTTTTAAGCAATAATGCTATTTATCAAACAGTGGCATTAAGAATATGGTACATGTGTGAGCATGATTATCAGTGAATTTATTGACGTTTACAAACGCTTTGAAATTAATTCATGAAAGAAGCTATTCAATTCCTTTTAAAAGCAGTGTCATGACTGGTTGTCATCAAAAGCAAAGAGAAAAGAAGAAATGCTCGCTCACCAACGCCAGCACCCCCACCCACACACACACGCGCGTACGCATGCCCTCCTTCAAAGATAAAATAGTTATCTACCTTGTCTCATTGTCCCTAGTTAGATTGTTGATTAAGATTTCTTTATGAATCATATTTGTTTCTATGTTGCAGTAGTTTTGTTTAATTTATATTCAATACACACGGAAAAATGGAACAGCAATGACACGCATTTGGAGACGTTCAGCGTGCGCGCCGAGCTGGTGAGAAGAAAGGTGTAGGAGACAATTACATACCGACACCGGTTGTTTATCTGGGGCTCTAGATCCGTCTACTTTAGCTCAAATAAATTGTGTTTGATGTTGCCGTATCGCAGTGAGTCGTCCCATTAATCACCCAATGGCAATATTGGAATGCAGTTATTCAGACAGCACTTGGAATATATGTGTCTGTGAGTGTATGAGGCAACTTGAAGGACGGTGTATTCATTCGACCCACCCCTCCACCCCCACCCTCTCTCTCTCTCTTTCTCTCTCTCTTTCACTTCTCTCCCCAATCTTTCCCCTTCTCTCACCCTCGTTATATTCGGGTGTCTGCATTTGTGACAATCCCAATTATTTTTCGCAGTGGATTTTTCTCCCTTTAAAACCACAGCTAGTTCCCAATCAACTTGTTTACTCTTACGATCTCACAGTTATGCATGTTCGATTTTCTTTCTCTTTTTTTCTTTGTTTTTTTTCTTTCTTTCTGTATTTTTTGTTCATTTTATTTTATCAATTTCTCCCATTCAGTTGCAGTCCTACTACATGAAAGCGTAAAAAAACCCTTTCTAATTTCGTCTACCCGGCTCAATAACCAGCCCCATGCGCGCCCTTCTGTGTACCGGCGACCGCGAGGCAATACTCATTCGTCATTCCATCGCCGAATCAAGCAATAGTCCCACCGCTTCCATTTCGAGTTTTACATTCACCGCGTCCTGGGAATAGACAATGCATTATTGGGGTGACAGAAATTGTACGATCGAGGGACATGTATGCATAAGTATGTTTCAAGTTTCCTTCTCTTTATGATCGCCGCGGGGGGTCCTAATTACTTATTTTGATTGGTTGTGGGAAGCGAAATCTTGACGGATACAGAATTCGGCGAAACAAGATGTATGTTTATCATAGGGATGAGTTGTGAAGCAGAAATGAAGTATTCGAGAAAAAGTAAATGTCCATTGAATTACGCTCAGCCGTCGCAAAGAACTATGGTAGAGCCGCGATATATTTATACATGTAAGTTGGAATCCTGTTAAAAGTCAGGATTTTTTTATCAACAAACAAATGGGTGCAAATATATATTAGTAGCTGAATAAAAAAATGCAAAAACTATGCCGGTTGAAGGAAGAATGGCATTTCAGTGTCATAAATTTATGGTGGTGTTTTATGAGGTCAGCTAATCTTCTATTCTTCCATCAATTCGTCAAGTTGCTAAAGCGATGGGTTCATTTATTCATTTATTGGCAAACCTACATAGCCACGCTTGTCGCCTTTCACTGGAAGAAGACTTAAAATTCCCTAAGACTAATTTATACAATGGAATGAATTATCCAGGTGCAATCATCACCCATGTAGAGTTACGGTTGCACAAACATGCCATACTCCAAATTAGTCGGTTTCATGATATGAATATGTATCTCTCACTTTGGTTTGCTTCCCCTGCTTAAAAGAGTGTGAATGTATTTTCACACTGTGAACGCCTCGGCAGTATGATTGTTCACAGCGTATCGACTACGTGATTATGTGAATCACACTGTTGTAATGCTAAAATTTTGCAGTGTGAACACTCTAAAACAGATCGTAAAATTTTACCCAATGTTGGGTGGGAATGGAACATGCATATTTCCTGGGTACAATTTTACCCCGTATTGGGCTATTTCAACGCAACATTGCGTTAAATTTACAAAATACACTGTTATAAAAACGTCATTTTACAGAAAATAAACAGAAGATTATGCAGAAAGCAATAACAGAATCATTTTGTAAATTCATTAAACAGGAACTTTTCTGCAATTCAACAGAACAGGTCTGTTAAAAAAGGGGAAAAGGGTGTTTTATTCAAGGAAATATGTAAGTTTCCATACACCAAATACCAATTTCCTGTAAGATTACGCAATTCGCTAAGATTACAGGTGTTCTCGAGACTCTGCTGCAGGAACTTCTTTTATTCTAAGGATAAATTTTCTAACAGTGTAGTGGGTATCTTTTTATCCAACCAACATGCATGTTCCCATTTTTCCCCTTTATTGGGTAAATCTTTTTTTTTAGAGTGAAGGTTATTTCACACTGTGTTTCACACTGACACTGTAAACACCTTGGGGATACTGTATCATTTCGAGTAGTGAAGTTCTATTAGGTCGGATAATTATGATCTTGCCTGAAAATAATGACCAGTAGAAAATAATGATAGTGATAATTCTTGCTCTTGACTTTCTCCTTTAAATTCATATCTTGCATTCAAAAATAAAGATTATTATTATTTTTAAGTTCTATTGCAATTACAGAAGAACCGAAATAAGGCATGTCAGACAACGTCGTTTAATTGGCATTACAAAAAAAAGCAGAGCCGTGAAATAAAAGAAGTCACCGAAAATGAAATCATTTTAGTTGACTGAGCATGCTTTTCCGGTTTGTAAATGAGTTTAGTATATCAAATGGTTGTAAAAGAAAATATTCTTGAAAACGCCCATTATTGAAAAAGTGGTTCGGCGAGTAAATTACCGATTTTCCAATCTCCGCCCGCTAAATTATTCAGAAATAATTACTGGACGAGCCATTATATTCACATGGGGTCAATTTCTTCGCTTGCAAGCAGTGAAGTTTAACAGTTTGTCTGAAAATGTCTACTACCCCTAGCTGCAATAACTGTCGCAAACAAGGCCATGTTGCACATGTTACAACAATCAACTTTCTTGTGACAATTTCCAAATCCAAATCATCGTTCCTTGTGCTTTCTGCTGAAAAGATACAGTAGTAATAATTATACTTCCTTGTATAGCGCTTAATACTTACTTTGTCAGAAGTCTCAAAGCGCTCTACAGTATATGCAGCATAATTACCCTGGCTTTAGCAGTGCAGCTGTTACGCGCGCTGCGCTTCAAGGAATAAATTCCTGCCAGGTACCCATTTACCTCACCTGGGTTGAGTGCACCACATTGTGGATCAATATTCTTGCTGAAGGAAATTACGCCTTGGTTGGGATACATGGGATACAGTGTACATGGTCTGGGTCACTTACATTATAATTAAAGGAGAATGAAACCTTTGGACCAAGATAGGTTGTGTGAAAACAGAAAAAACATGTCTACAAAAGTTTGAGAAAAATCGGACAGTTAATGAGAAAGTTGAGAGCATTTGAATATTGCGATCACTAAGGCTATGGAGATCCTCACTTTGGCAATGCAACAAAGATGTGTGATGTCACTTGTGAGCAACTCTCCCATTACCTTAGTATATATTTCACTTAAACTGCCTTTTTTATCACATCTATCAGTAGATAATGGGTTATTTCTACAGGAGGGCATGTAACACAGATTTTTAAAGAATGCATCATTGATAAAGAGTTTGTATCACCATTTTTTTAAAAAGAAAAGAAATAAAGAGGCATTTTTTTTTGGGGGGGGGGATTTTATAGTACACCAAAGGGAAAGTTGTTCACATTTGACATCACACATCCTTGACGCATTGCCAAAGGGAGGATCTCCATAGCATTAGCAACTTTCTTTGTTCTTATTCTTTGATTTTTCTGTTTCGACACAAGGCTATTTGTTCGAAAGGTTTCATTCCCCTTTAATACCAAATCATTTTAACGAATGACCTACAAGCAATTTCCAGGTTTATTTGGGCGATGGTCCAGTCTCAATCTGAAATACCATTCTGCATGACTTGATGGTTAATTAAACCGAATCAAGGCTATCATTTTAAAAGTTTTTTCCATTGTATATCAACAAGACAATCATGAATATTAGTTCACTTGGTATTGTTTGATTGCATCCAGATAAATAACGGTTTCACAGTGGTTGAAGGTCAGTTAAAGGAGTTGTTGTTGATATAGCTGAAGATAGCACAACTCAACTCGGTGATTGATAATGTTGATATTAATAACAAAATACAAGACAAAGTCATTTATTTTGCACCAGTGGCGTAAAGAGCCAATGATTTGAAGGGGCAGACATAGGATATGTTTATGCTTTCGTTTCTAAAATGGTGCAAGGGAACGGGCGAGAGAGAAAGTATTTTCTTTTTTCTACACAAATCTAATCTTTTGATGTAGAATTTGAAATAATATGGCGATAATAACATCAGATTTTACCCCTTTCCTCTCTTCTTATTTCCCTTTCTCCTTGCTTTTCTTGGTCTTAAATATGTTTGGGATCCATGCCACCCAACCTATTTCCACGTTTGTTGGTGATGTCTACTAAAACTTACGTTGACGTTTAATATGTTTATTAACTTCTAATCTTCAGGTGTTAGAAATACATGTAACACTGGACGGTGTTGTACGAGGAACTGTCCAACCAGATGCTGAGATACATTTGAGATTTTACACACACACAACAAGACTTGTGTGTGGTAAAGTAAAACCAATCTGTGTTGACCTGACGCTTACCATAAAGCACAGGTGTGAGTTATCTATGTAATGTTTCACAGTACACACTGCAATCAAACTAAGATAATTGATGTTTCTGTAATTCAACCATTTAATAATTCATCAAAATATTAACTCCCACTTTTTCCCCTTTCTCTTTCTCTCTCCTCTTCCTCCTCATGCAATCTTGGAATGGCATCCTTCTAACAGGTAAGTTGTTCTTGAAATATCCATCACGTTTTCGTTTAAGTTGCTCGCCGAGCCTCCTCAGTGGTGTTTATCGTAAGTCGCCATAAAGTTGGCAGAGTTATTAAGCGAATCAAGGATATCTCTTGAATCGCATATTTGTGGTTAACGATCTTTATGTCCTGTTAACTTACTAATCAAAAACGAAGGACAAGAATTCCAAACAGTGCTCATCCACCGAGAGTACTTGCGATAAGCTTAACCTTCTACCTTGTCTGAATAGAAAGCCGCCCTACATAACCTCCCAATGATATGGATTCATCTCAACTGAGAGCGAAGGTGACTTAAATTGATGTAGAGAATCGAAAGAGAATGGGGTTAAATCCTCGCACTTTTGAGATAAAGGTAACAAATTTCACAATGCATTGGTACAATATAAAACCATTGGTGGTTGTATTGCACTTGACGTTATATCTTTCGTTCACATTGGGCAGGATCTTTGCTTAAAGGAACACAACTGTAACCTATGGAGGACACATGGTAAAAACTCAGCTTAAGAACGAAGTATGAGTTAAACCATATCACCCATCGTGGCTCTGAGGAAAAAAATGGAAAAAAATGGGTGGGAAGAAAAGATTAGCAGATAAAGGGAACTGTACATGTCTTTCAAAAATAAGGGGGAAAACATGATGCTAAAATGCAAGATATAATGGAAGGCGGCTATATCATGAGGGGAACATTAGGTTGTCCGTTGGAACAACAGAGATTGAAATAAGGATATAGCGAAGAAGAAAGAGAGAGTGGGAGAGAAGTATAACAAAACATAAAGAAAGCAAGAGAGTGTGTGTGTGCTGGGTGGGTGTTCGTGTGAAGGGCGTAACCCTATATAGAATACATGAACATTTTTGGTAAAAAGGTAAGCCTAACATCCATACAAATACCCTTTATTAGAAAGAAAGTAAATATAATCTCTTTGAAACATTAAACGTGTATACACACACACAATATGTTTATTTTTTGTTGATGCTGTTGTTTTTGGTCTAGCAATAAAAAAAGACATCTCGATGTAGACCTGGCGTATAGTCCGAGACAAAAACGAAAATGGTTGCACTTTAAGAGAAGTGTATGGAATGATTGAATGACAATGATCTATTCAAGTGCATATGCATCATGCCGCACAATAGTGTCTCGTTGCCGAGTCAAAACCACTTGATGTAATCCACCCTTGTAGCTAAATCTTAAAAGAGGTTTATAATCCAAAGGAATGTTATCTTTCCTCTGCGCACCCGCAAACACCAATCCCGATCCCCGATACGACATGATTGGTTGAGGAAGCGGGGAACGTGGATTTGATTGCGATAAAGGAAGTTTGAAATGAGGTAGGTGAGTGGATTGAATAAGGTTCTGTACCATAATGGTTGGCAAAGGTGCAAAAACTGATTATGACACTGAAGGATAAGAGGTGCATGTAGGTTTAAAAAGAGATACCGAACAAAAATATAGTCTGCAAGAACAGGCTCATATTTGACAATTTGACCAGTAACAGATCTAGAGTGAAGAATAGACTCTAAAGTCTCTCACTATTAGAGCCAACCTCAGTAATATAGTCTTACTACTTCAGACTCTGCATTATGTACTATGTGGAAACCACAAAATCACGAAATTGTGGAAACCAAGGGTTTGCGCCTTCAGACTAAAAAGTAAATATAAGCATTTCTGTCAGTGTTGTTTGCGAAAGAGAGCAGGGAAAGGGATGGGCGGGTGCGTCAAGAATAAAGGAGGAAATGAAGGGAGTCAGAGGAGGAGAATAAAAAAATAGTAAGATTGTTATATTTTAGATCAATATCATATGCCGTGGGGACGCCAGGCAGATTAAAAATAAAATTTAAATAAAAAAATAAGGTCTTCATTAAAAAAGTAATATTCCATGCTGCATTTTATAATCAATATCTAAATTTTCGTAAAAAGGAACTTTGAAAATAATATTTTGATTTTCTTTAATGAGTTGATATCTACTGTAGATCTTAAATAGGGAAAACCATATTCACCAAAGGTAAACGTAAAACGACGACAATGAGCTAGTTTGAAGTCCATATGTAGCGCGATGAGGCCAATCATTCCCCGTTTGTTTAAAATTTCCATACAACTGCAATAACAAGGAATTATATCCGAGTTCTGGGGGTTTCACAAAGATTTAAGCATGACTTACAGTCGCACTTAAATGCCTAGTTACCTGCGGTATAAAAGGCGTGTGATTTAATTTGTAAGTTAAACACAAGTTTCTTGCAAAGCCAAGTTAGTCATACTTATATCTGTGTGAAATACCACCTGGGCCCCGTCTGACAAGGAGTTGCGATTGTTTCGATCAATCACAACTATGAACAGCCAGCGACATCAGCATATAAGATAATAATAATAATAGCCAATTTTTATAAAGCGCTTTTCCCAGAGTGGCCCAAAGCGCGTTACAGCATATTATTACCCCCGGTCATTGGATTCATTTCAATCAAGCACGAAACGTGCACAATTTCCACTCCTGGGGAGCATTCCTTGCATTCTTCGCAGCCACATCATGCGCTGGCAAAATCAAACATACAATATCTTTCGCATCCTACCGGGTACCCATTTAGCACCTGGGTCGAGAGTTGCAAAGTGTGGATTAACGCCTTGCCAAAGGACGCTGGACCGCGGTGGGATTCGAACACACGACCCTCTGTTTACAAGGCGAGAGTCAGAACCAATACACCACGGCTCTTCCACAGATACTAGCTTGTTCAGAATATTGTCTAGATATGACGTATATTTATACATTTACCTTTCTCTTGAAGATTCAGTGTGATTCTATGTGTTGACAAAGGAAATTCAGCAAATTTCCTGTGGAAAAAAATAGATATACATGGCTTTTCATACAGTGGAGATGATCGGATCAATCGCAAATCTGTGTAAGGTGAGGCCAGTGTCTTACTGCTCGTCCGGTGATTTCATATCTACATGAGATAGTAGGCAGTAGTAGGTTTATCAATGTCAAGGAAGGGAATGAAGCAGATTTGATTGCAATAATATATCCACACGGTTATCAAGCCTATGGCTATCAAAAGGACCACTTTTTGTTGGTAAGCAGTTATGTATCAATTAAAACAGGGCTGAATGTAAAATATGCTTTTCGATGAGCAAGTGGTATCATGAACAAAAGAACCCGTTGGTGCAAGATTTGTCACATTAAAATGGCAATAACAATAAAATATCGAAAAATGAGAGAAATAGCATGAATTTTTGAATAAATGAATAGATGCATGAATCAAGAAAAGATAACCTGACAGAAAAAAATGTTAAATACTTTTTATAAAATGAAAAAAAAATAGTATTAAAAAATGATATCCTAAAACAAACAACAATAAGTGACTTAAATCAATTCAAATAATGGGTTTTACTCTTCGCTGAGGGACAGCAGCAAAAGAGGCAGCAGTTAACACACATATACCTTATGAGTTAGGCTTTTGTCAGGTATATCCAAGTCCCTCCGTACCAAAGAAATCGTTTGGTAGAGACCTGCGCCCACAATCCTCAGTTTCAAGAAGTAACGAGTGTCGCACCTTTTCCAAAATGGCCATTTCCTCTCAAATAACAGACATTAATGATACTAAGGTTGGCTGAACTGAAATTGAATTTACAAAGAAAATGAGGGCATGGATGAGTCTTGATTATAAGGTCATCATGTCATCAATGTTTGTGCAGTCAACCTTTACAGTAATGGATATCCCCCTATCAGTGGATATCACCTCACTAATGACCGCCATGACGTGGTTCTGCATGGGTTATTTCCGATCACCCGGTGGATATAAAAATTGGAGCATGCCTCCTTTTTCGTCAGGGCAAGAAAAGTACAATTTCGTCAAACTCGATATAAGTTTCGATTATTGAATAACTGCTTTCATTTTAAAAATCTATACTTCTAAAAGTCTTGCCTTTGATTTAGCCATCATTCCTATTTTTGGTGATTGAAATAACCGAAAATCAGAAAAAAATGAAAGTGTTAAAGGGGAAGTTCACCCTCAATAAAACTTTGTTTTAAAAATAACAGAAAAAATGGTAAAAAATATTGGTGAGGGTTTGAGGAAAATCCGTTATAGAGTAAGAAAGTTATTAGAGTTCAAAGTTTTGGATTTGTGACGTCATAAACGAGCAGCTGCCCCATTTGTTATGTAATATAAAATGCATGAATTTCAAATTTTGTATGGTTCCTGAAGACTTAATTTTGTTTTCTATTCATTATCGGGTGTGAAATGGTTTCTCTATTGATATATAAAAGATACAGAGAAACCATTTTCAATTTTCTTACAAAATGACATTTCATTCCTTTTTTACCATTCGCTATGTAGGAATGCTGCTCGCATATGACGTCACAAATCATATAATTGAAAATCTAATAACTCTTTAATTATTTGATGAATTTTTCTCAAACCTTCGGCAATATTTTTTATTACTTTTTCTGCTATTTTTACAATAAACTTTTTGTCAGGGTGAACTTCCCCTTTAATGCATTTGGAGTAATCCCTATATTCGCAAAAAAGATTGATAAGAACACAGTTTGAGTGCTAAATGCTAGATTCACGTACTAAATGGAAATGTCTTAAACTTTTTTTTTAATTAACATCTGTGATCAAGGTATTATAGATCCAGCATGCCAAAATCAAAACATAACATAAAAAGCTTGAGGAAGGGATTGAAAAGAATACATCAGAGAGACGGCAGGAGAATTGGAGCTAGAGTAACATACATGTACATAAAATAAGTATCAAATAACGCGTTTTATTGAATAATACTATAAACTACCTGTATGTCTTTTAAACATTCCATCCCCCATATCTCTCTCTTTGTCTGTCTTTCTCACTCTCTTTTCACCTTTTCTCTCACTCTTTTCACATTTTTTTCTCTATCTCTCTCTCTTTATCTCTATTGCTCTTTCATTCGACTTACTCGCCTCCTTGCATCGATGATTAGACCAAAGTCCTCATAAGCTTCCATGAAGCAATCAAAATGGATCACTTAGGGGTAACTTTGGAATGAGCAACGATCAGGTATTCACAAGATCAAAGCGGTATGCCCTTTCGAGTTTCATTAAAACAGGAGTAACAGTTGGAATCCATTACTTAAACCGTAGCAGAAGTGAAAACAAAGTGTATCAACTTCCCGACGAGGACCTAATGGCGTCAGAGCCTATGGGACGTTCTGTACGGTGTTCTGTTTTTTTTTTCTTCTGACATTGTCCTTTCGGAAATAATGTAAACATTTCTCTCCATTCAATTCAGCCCTGTCTAGAAAGGATAATAAGAAATTACATTTGAGAATTACATATTGACAATATTCCTTTGCTGTTAGATAAAGATTATCCCCCACGAAACAACACGAATATTAGATTTCTGTTGATTACAAAATGTAAAGTAGTAAAGTATGATGGTGTTCCCCAAGGATGTGCCCTACCCCCTTTCCAGAGAGTAGATATCCTATTACTAAATAACACAGGGCGTACACTAACTATGAATGACGAATTAAGTCACATACTGTACCTCTGGTTGAAGTAACATTGGTGAGCGGAAAGGATCAGGACACAAACATTTTGATACGCCACTGCCACACCGGCTTACCCGACTTGCGACCAAATTAATCACGTTACTTTCAATGATATACCTTTGGTCGGTTTAGAGTAGGTTTCGTATATAGATGTCGGTAGTAGCACATAGTTACAACTGTGCTGTGTTCAGGGCTTCGTCTTACAAAGAGTTACGATTGATCCGACCAGTCTCAAGTGTGTATGTAAATCAATCAATGTCAGAATGTTTTCTATGGGAACTTGCATAATCTCCTATATATTAATCGATCGCAACTCTTTGTAATATGGGGCCCAGGTGTACAGAATAGTTATATTGAACATTGGAACTGATAGGAATTTTAGGTTTAAAGTTGGTGGCCGCAATAAAATGCTGATCCCTGTTATTGAATCTTAACACATAGGGGAGGCCAAGAATATTTTGTAGCAAGAGGGAGGGTAAACGGGGGGGGGGGGGCATGACATACATGTGAGGCCCTCTTACGGTTTCTCGAATTTCAGGCTTAAATTTAAATATACGATACAGCTCTTTTCATTTAGCATATACTACTCGCTCCTCATCCATCCAAATTACCGCTCCATTTCTTCTTTATGTTCTACATAATTGTACATATATTTTCTTGTGCTTACTAAACGTAAAACTCGCAGAGGCACCTTTCTCATCATTCATCGGCACCCCTAAACAACGCAGTTAATATGATCAAATTAATTGCAAAGTCATCCCCTATACTTGACCTCGTAATTGTGACCCATTATAATAATTTTCCAGCCAATATGCGATTATTTTCGAAGTGGTAATACTTCGTATTTAAAGGCACAATTTCTACTTGGAGACATACCGTTCGTTCCAGCCGCCAGCCTCCCGATCCACAGCAATTGTCATTTTATTCGGAATTTATTCATGGTATCCTTGGTAATTGATTATGAGTAATATTCATGTATAGAATGCTTCCTCTATTGAAGTATACCTTTGGCCTTCACATCAATAAATCAATACGATTTTGCTAATAACATTTATCAAAATACATCGATAGGTGAAGATGATGGATAGACCTTTTATCTGGGAGATGGATCTAATTTTTTTCCTTGAAAAAATGACAACAGGCAGCAAATAGAATCATTCATTTACTTTGTCATTCTGACTATCTCGAACTGCATTCTGGTAAAAATGTCCAAAACGGGGTAACGTGGAATTTCCAGCAATAACGATTGCCCCTCCTTTGAATTCTTTGAATATGTAAGATGTTTTTGTTAGGGTTTGCGATAAGGTGTTTGGTTCGGAATCGTGCGATGAATGAGGTTGTGGTAGGGTGAAGCTTGAAATTACATTTGGCTTAATCGGTAAATTTAGTAAAAGCAAATCTTGTCGCGGGAACGGCTACACTTCGTAATTCCGAAACACGTAAATTGCCTATACCTTGATGTTCGATAATCCGAAAACGTAAAAGGGTTCTTAAATCCGAACATTTGGGGCTTTATTCCGAAGGTTCGATAATCCGAAAACGGAAAAGGGTTCGATGTTCCGAAGGTTCGTAAGCCCGAAAACGAAATAAGGTTCGTTGATCATTTTGTTTTCGGATTAAAGAACCTTCGGAATTACGAACCTCACTGCGTTTCCGGACTAACGAACCTTTGGAATTACGAACCTCATTTCCTTTTCGGACTAACGAACCTTCGGAATAAAGAAGCTTCGGAATTGCGAATGTATATTCGGCGGGAACAAATGTCATATAACGTCAAAGCGGGAGAGCCGCCATGTTTAAGTAAACTTGAATACATTTAAAAATTCCTGAAAACTGAAGAAGCAGATACGATTTGATAAAGCCAAAGACCTACCAAAATATGAAACGTGAGAAACGTTGGTAATACAGAAAAAAAAATCAGAGAGACGGCAAGCATGGTAAACAATAGGTAGGGCAACTAAGAGAAAAGGGGAGTTCTGGGAAAAGAGCAGGCGATTACGAAGCGGGGTAGTTCTTGGAAGGTGGGGGGGGGGGGGTGAGAGGTTACTAGACATGTGATGGAATTCGAAAGGTAAAAAAAAAGAAATATTAAAGTCAAAATTTGATATTTTGTTAAGGACTCAATCTCATTGGGGAAGCATCATAAATTTTTATTAAGAAAAAACGCAAACAAAAAAAGTAAGATAAATATTGGACATGATAATGGTTATGATTGCAGAGAATGAATGGGAAGGGGAATGGGTGTTTGCTATGTTTTGTGCAGCCCTACATAGAAATTGAGATACATGACACATCATCGCCAGTAAGGATTCAAGTAAATTGCGAGTGAAATGCCAAGGTCATATGTAACGTATAAATCATGCGATAAATGGGCTGATGGGGAATCTATCCTTAGCGATGGCGATAAAATTAGTGTCCAGTAAATTTGGCATCTTCTTATGAACCTTCTTTTTTTGTACCGAATTGGTAAATGACCTCCTCTCTCTCTCTCCATCTATCTCTCTTTCTATCTCTCTCTCCACACCCCCCCCCCTCATCTCCTCATTCCTCACTTTCTCTTCCTTTTTCTCTCTATCTATCAGATGTACATCGATAAATAGATTGAAAAAGACAAATTAAGTGTGTCTCTTTCAATTTATCTATCTCATTACATCACCTTTTTCTCTTCCTGTGCACCCGCAATCTCTTTCTTGATATCTACATCTGTCTAATTGTACCTCTTTCTTTTATTTATATCTACATTGATCTAGGCCTAAATGTTATATTTTCTCCTTTTTGTCCCCATCTCTCCCCCTCTGACTCAATTTCTTTATATATATATCTCCCATCTCCACTTTCTCTGTTTTTCTCTCGCTGTCTTTTCTCCCCTTCCTTATTTGTTATTATATATTTATCTTTCTATCTAACAGCCTTTACCCCCCTTTCTCTTACAGCCTTTATCCTCTTATTTCTCTCTATTTTTTCTGACTCTCGCAGTCTTCCTGTCTCTTCTTCCTGTCTCTTCTTCTCGCGAACCCTTTTTTAGCGAAGCTGACCGGATATTTCATTATCCGTTTCCTCTTTGCAAATGAGACGGGTAATGCTTGAGCGCCGCAGATGCCCCACTGACCACCGCTTAATCTCTAATGAATTGAATTCATTTGCATGCATTCCAATGCCACTAGTTGATCGCTGAGTTTGGACAATCTGTGAAGGTCCATTCTTCTCTTACATTAACCCCATCATGTACACTTACCTCTGTAGCAAGTGTTTAGGCACTTTGAAAAATCATTTCATGTTAAAACGTTATCTCTTTGACAGAGAGACACGGTTGTGGAATGGTCAACAAATATGTACATCATTTTTTTATAATATCATTCAATTACAGTTTGGGGATACGAACTTTAAGATAAATATACGATTTTGATAAGCAGTTTTTCCCAATCAATATTTATATTTTAGCCGTCACATTCAAAATGTGAATGGATCAATATCGCATTTGACACTTTTTTTTGAGGGTTGGCAGAGATTAATTGCAAATTCAAGTTTTATTACAAAAGGAGCTAGATCTAGTAAATGGGAATGTAAGATAAGTTAATGCCACCGCCTTGTTAAAAGTAATGCATCCTAACCTAATTGTACTATTTATATGACTATATTATGGTTCTAGCTTCTTTTGGAATAAAAAATCGAAAAATCACTGCTATTAGAATTTTTTTTGTTTGATTTGTTGGCCTGTTTTAATTCTCTATGGATAAATTATTAGAAAAGATGTAAAACGTGCTCTCCTAAGAGTAATTATGTGTTTTCTTAATGTGAATTGGCAAACATGGTATTTAGACAAAGGTTTTATTCCAAAGTGAGCTAAATTCATAAAATATCTTATTTTCAAAACGTTTATAAAAAGTGATATTAAATGCTGAATAAAAAAAATATATGTCAGGGCCAAAAAATGTCAAACTCTTAAGCAACCCTGTGCAACATATTGTCGACACAATTATTGGTTGAAAATCTGTCAAAAATGGGCAATACTAACTAATAATTTGGTAATGAATTCACTCAATTTGATATTTGCCCAGAATATATATATATATTTGTTTTACCAACGTACATTACCCAACACAGTTGACAGTAAGTTGCACAACATTTTAATAGTATGTATCAAAATTTAATAGCATTGTAAGGGAAGGTGTTGTATTAGAAATGAATGATACAGAAAAATACCAAATGTGCAGTTACCTCGTTTTGCAATAAAATTCGTAATATTTCTGTTGCTGTATGTAATATGGTGAAATCAATCATATTTCCGTTGACCTTTACCTCACCATTACTCAGAGTATGTATGTTGGTTTTGGAAAACAAAAATTATCCCTTTTTACAGATTGACCAAAAAACCGAGGACTTTGCCAGATCTTTTCCGAAAAAAAAGTTTTAAATCTTGAACTAAGATGATCGATAGCATAGCCTCTCAATGTCCCGAAACGAATTTCAATCGCAGCTTTCATCTTCCAAACAGGATCATGTTTCCAAATAGGAACATGTATCCTTTTCAACATTTGAAATAAATACTCGCGGCTTAAGGCTCTCTTGCATTGTCGGAACGTATTCGCTAAAAATGTACATCCTTATTACGGAGGCGGTGTCGTGTGCTATTCATTCATCTTGAACTGTGCATTAGGTCAACTTTCCTCCTACTGGTTAGTGGTGAATATACACTGCAAAAACACTGGTGTCGAGTTAACACCAGCCCGGAATCTTTACATGGCCACCCAGAGAAGTGTTAAACAACGTCACTTTGGTTTTGGTCTTACACCAGATAGGTGTTTATACACCACCAATTAGTATTGAAACAGCATCGGTTTGACTCCCAACTAGTGCTGTTTCAATACCTCTCTGGTGTGGACATATATAGATTCCGGGTTGGTGTTAAATCAACACCGGAGTTTTTGCAGCGCAGTGTTAGTTGCGACCATATAATCATCGATCTACTAGATCTGCTACATTTGCATAAACTGAACTTTGCATGTGTGTTTTCATGAGATCTAAGTAAAAAAAAAACACGATCACACAAGATCGCCGGCAAGACAAAATAGCGCGTGGGATACCCTACCACAAACGCATACTCCGACATTAATTATGACACCCTAAACCACTACCCAATATATTCATATGGAAGTAATTGTCATAGCAAGCAGCAAAACTTTTTTCATCTCAAACACGATATTTTCTCTATACAAATAGCTTTGTAGGCTAATTCGTTCTCTAGTATTTTGTGTAGTTTGAGACTACGTATATAACACAAGTTAAATCTAAATGAAGGTAGTTGCAGTAAAACACTGATTTTGTAAGAAAGTCTGTAAAACCACTGCTATATCATCGTGGATCTAGATCTGCTAGTTACATAAGCTGAACTTTGTGAAATCATAACATCTAAACTGAAAAAAAACGATCACACTGAAGATGGCCAACACAGATAGGCGCACGTGGGACAGCGTATATAATCACTGCTGGAATAAAGACAGGATGGAAGTGCCTGAATCTGCGCTTATTTCTCAGCAATTACACAATTTCCTCCCGAATCCTTCGGCACATATTTTTATTCATACAAACAGACGCTCGGGTGCTCATTATATTGGATTCTGTAAAAAGTCACTTGGGGTTCGTTACCACAACTAGCATTTATCTTTAAAGCGAACTCATACACACAAGAATGGAGATTAAGGAATGCAACCTTGGCCGAATAACTCGGTACAAGATATATCCGTTTTATTGACTATGGCTCTTCTGCCAGATGTCTTAAACTCGAACCATTTTAAAGGATTATCCGACTATTATTCATTTCAAGTAGGGGGGGGGGGGGCTTATTTTTGGTTTGATATATCTGTTACTTGTACTGCAGATATTAAATTCCGCGTTTTCTTTGAATAGAATTGTCACACTTAACAATCATTCCTTATTAAAAAGTTTCAACTATTGCGTTTTTGTATATAAAAAAAATCACTTATATAAGAATTTATAAGTATGGTATACATTTCATTAAATAATTATTGCTCGATTGAATTAATGCATGTCCGAAAACGAGTGAGTTAGAGAAATTGAGTCACTTCTAAAATTCAGATTTGAATTTACGATAGATTTTGATCTGATCATCCCGAAATAGTATCAATATTATTTAATTGTTTTCGTTTTCGTTTCTTTCTTTTTCCTGTTATTAATTTTTCTAATTGTTGTAGTTTCGGGGAAGGGCTCTGATGTCTGCACGTCCTCCATCTTTACACGAGTGCTTAAAAAACCTGCTAGAATCGCAAATTAATGGGTCTTACGAAGAAGGGTTTGTCTTTGATTCTCTGCAAAAGATCAGTGTTCAAGAGGCATGCAGTATCGCAGAAATTGATAACTCCAAAAAGTTAAACGATGCGAAAAAAAATTGAGCAAAAATTCTGGCAGAAAAACGCTTTCCGTAAAGTACGATTAAAAATGTAAGACTTTACTTTATTTGTGATATGTATGTAGACGTTTTCCCCTATTCCATTAAGGTCGTCCGTTAATTAATATTTTCTGCGGCGATGGCGGGGCGCGGCGAATTCCCCTGCGCGCTCGCTTCGATCACTCCTCAATCTGACTTGTAAATTTCCCTATCATGTGACTGATTCACGACTCATCCGGGATCTTTCTAAGTATCAGGTGACACCGGCGGGCAACGGGTCAAATGGGAAATAGGTGGCAGATTATTTCGCCCAACTTATCCATCTTATCCCGTAATTAATCCTCCTTTTTTCCCCTTTCAGCAGCAAAGACGTTCCAGACAATTTCTAAATCGATGGAATTCTGGCTTCGCATGCTAGAAGATAATGTAATTTCCCCATGGCAAAAGCTTTAATCCATGTTCAAACTCAGCCCTCTTTTTTGGAAACAGGTAGCAAACGGAAAGAGGCTGCCATACATACCTGTCAATGTGTCAAGTGGAAACAGCTTTAAAATATTGACTGAATGTAGGAATTAACCAATGCATACAGAAAAAGTCGTATACTCAGCTGCTTACTAGAAAGATATACGCAAAATCGTATTGATCATGACTTGTGGATGATTTACGGTGATTCAATCACGTTTACAACACGGCCCTGAACTATTTGCAAAACTATTAGAGCTATTGTTTAACCCCCCGAAAAATATATTTTTTTATCACAATGATGGCAGCTTGATTTTTGTTGAGATAGAATTTATTTATTTATTTTGTTTATTTATTTATTTTATACTGCATGGTAGGCCTGTTAAGTTCTTAAAACTGCTTTACAAAGGTGCCCTGCAGTTTAAAATACATGTCAAGATAACTATAAAAGATATCATCAAAAAGACAATCAAAGAAAAAATACAAAGTACAAACTATTTAACATCAGAAACAATTAACACCAACAAATATAGAGTGGGAAGTGACAATTTAAACATACAAGTACATAGCATTGTAAATCAATGGAATATTATTTCGCTCTTTATCAATTCGTATAAAAACTAACAAGGAGGTACAGGCTTGTACATTTTAAGAAAGTACATTAAATAATTTGGGTCCGAAATATGCGAAAATTTTTGTTTTATATTCAATTATAGCTTTGGGAAGCTGAAGGGGGCATCGCAAAGAAAACCATGTCCTGTATATAGATCGTCAGTGGTATTTCAAAATATCTCGTCGCGGAATCAAGGAAAGCTTCCCAAGTTTGATAAATCAATGTGACACTTGATACATATTGCAATGGAAGTCCAGATTACCAATGGCTACGACAAATATTTGACCGTTTTCACACTAGAAAGGAATAAAAACGGTGTTGGGGTGAGAGGGGGGGGGGGCGCCAATTTCAAAATGATAACAAAGAGAGGCTAAGGTTTGTGAAGTAACGATATTATCGGGTACATTTTAATCGGATCCATGCCCAAATGAAGTGAATTAGAAAAAAGTATAGTGTAATTTATGGCTCAAGTGGTGTGACGGAAAGGTAACATCATGCCCCAATGTAAGATCGCAGCAGTAAAGACAATATACGCAGGATCGAGTCTCATGTAGGAAGACTTTTCAAGATTATTTCTTTTTCATTCAATATTGAGGCGAGACTTTAAAAAAATAGTTGAAGGCTTGAAATCTGATTTAAAGCCTTTAGCACAAATTATTTTCATCAAAATGATTTTCAAATTGTACATTATGTTTTGAATTACTTTTTTTTTTTTTTTTTTTTTTTTTTTTGGGGGGGGGGTTGAACAGAATATTGGCAGATGCGAATGTGTCGATGAATTCAATTCAATTCAAATTTTTTGCCTCGCTAGGGCACGGAAAATGACGTGGGCAGAAAAAGGGGGGGGGGACTCTGAAAATTGGTAATCTCTGCACGTGTCTGTCGCAGACCCTGGAATGATAGTATGATAAATATTTGAGTAGACAAGACGCGACATCCAGTGAATGAGATTAATGCTACAGACTCGTAAAATCAGGATCATATTTGCTGATATTCGCCTGGGAAATTCAGATTCAATCATAGAATGTTTAAATATGGATTTTCCACTATTTCGCAGAGGATTTCATAAAGATTTGAACGTCTGCACAGACGTATATGAAATTGGTTATACATAATAGATGATGCCGGATTGTAAGTGGCACGTTCGTAAGCCAGGAGCAGACGGTATTGCCCTTATCGTCAACCGCTGCACTTTGAATTTATCGCTTTCAAACAGTGAACTTCATCGACGCTGTCTTATTGGTCAATTCTGTGGGCCACGTGATTCAATATTCTTGTTTGAGCAGGGCGATGATGCTTTCCAACAGAAAAATGATTTTCGCCAGCAATCATTGGGCATCAATGACTTATTCGGGAGGGAAAGGGAGGGGGCGACTTTAAGTTATCCGAGTCAGGGAACTTCAAAGACACTGTCTGATTGGTCAGTTATGTACATGTAGGTCACGTGATTCAATAGACCGTAAGGTTTCATAACCTTAATTTGAACGCTCTCATGCAGTAACCTTCATCGAGGCTGTCTAATTCGCCAGTCGTGTATGTTCAGCGACTCCAGCAATCTTTATGCAGAAAGGAATTATTTCTACTGAAAATAAATTGAACAATGATGTAAAGCGAATTAATACGTAACCTGTCTCCGAACATGGTTACATCTATAGTGGACTGTTGGTAATAATTGTTTGAAATAACTTCGTAGACTATTTCTGTAGAGCTTTCTTCTAAACGCATTTTTGTTTATTTTAATCCAGACGTGTACCATGTATAATACTGTAAATTTTGTGCGGCTGGACTGTTAGTAGAGGGGGGTGTCAATGAATTTGTTCCCAAAATTCACAAAAAAAGGGTAAAATGGTTACACCATTCTCCGTATTTTTATATCATCGCTGAGCCCTCTTTCACAATATATCTGTTGGTACGCCCTTCGAACTCCCTTTTTTATGTTATTCATTCAAATACATGTACACCCTTTATAATCTTTTACAATCTACTTGCAAGTCCAAAGAACTTTAGTGAATATCTTGAGGCGTCTCGGTGAAAGGGGGAAGGCGAGAGAATGCGTGACATGGCATATTGATTTCCAGACTATTCATGAATGCAATGACGGAGTCTTGAAGAGCCAAATATGGAGCAGAGGGGGTAAAGAGTGCCCCCATCATCCATTGTTAGCCTAACCTCCAGCAATGTTTAGAAAGCACCAATGAGACTGTTGACTCAATGCTTGACTTACCTTAATATAGTTGCAGATATGGGGCGTTTAATCACGACATAAGAACCAAACAAGATGTACACAACATTAGTTATTGTGTAATGCTGCTGCTGCTCCTGATGCTTCTGATAATGTCGCAAGGGCAGTGCATGTTTATTGGTGGTTGCGTCTACCTAATTCAGATTGTGTGTAGATTTCCCAATCTTGTTTGAATCTTCAACGTTGATGGTTTTTAAAACCTTATTTTACCAATTTAACTTTTACCTTTTTCCTCTACACAACGATGCACATATTTGTTTACTCATCCCTTTTTTTAATGGTGTACAAGGCACTCGTAGAATTCAAGCGGCGTTGTGGATTATGTTATATATTCCAGCAAGGCTACCTCCCGTGCAAATAATAAAAGCCGGGTTCATAACATTTGTAATTGGGGCATGGAGTGCCAGAAGTGGGGTGTATCGGGGGCTGTTATTTATTGATATTTCGGTACCGTGATCAAACTCAGAATTTTATCGCAATGAACGACAAAAATAAAGAAATGGAGAGGAGCTGGTCACAGAGGGTATATACTAAAGATGCCGTGTGACGTAGTTTGAGCTGGGCATGTTTAGAACGGAAAAACGCAGTGCAATCAGAAAATCCGACGTTTTACTAGTTTCTCAATAAAAGGAGTCATAGTTTGAGATTGTCATAATAAAAAAGAATAAGAGAAAACAGAAATACACTATAAATAGAACAAATCCTGCATTGCTGTTATTATCTATAAGAGGGGAGATAAGAAAATTCGACATTTTAAATACAGAAATACTCTTATTTTCATTTCAGCGGTTTAAGTGTAGTAGTAGAAGATCAACTTATTGGTGTTGGCTTCATGTGGGTTTTGATAGAGGTATACTAAGGAAGGGGTACGTTTAAAAGGCCAAGTGATTTGTTTTCATGGTTTATTAAGCCTATATTTTATCATAGAGCTATTCATAGAGCTATTACATCTCGTGTATAGGCCATACGCAACTGCATGTAAAAGGCGCAAATGGTTCAACGCATATACGGATTAAGAATGCAAAAGTCAAAGAGGATATGCTATAGAGAAAGGAGCAATGAATGAGTCTCTCTTTATTCACGAGGGTAGGCCTATAACCCCGACCGAGAGCTGTCCGACTTTCAACCCCACAGTCTCCCGACACTTCACTTAGAGAAAAATCGAAGATTCGGCGCGCGCTAATAGCGTGTTTACATCAGGTTTTACGCGGGAAATAATTCAGAATAGGCGGGAAAGAGTGAAGCGAGGGCATGTGTATTCATGGGATGGTAATAGAGACTAGTGTCCCGATATAGGTCGCCAATAGGAGGAGATGGGATTACTGCTGCATCGTGTGTGTGATTTCTCCCATATAGAGGAGGAATGAGTTTTATAATGCACCATCGCTACCCAAAAGGTCTACCACACTTAAAATGCCCAAACATGCTAAAGTTGATAACAGAATACAACGAAAATAGATTCCGATTTCGCAGCCAACACATAGCTGAAATCATTGCCTTTGCATTTATAGTAATAGAAAAGACTGGAATTACGAAATTAGCATTGTGGTACTCTGTTCGTAATTTGATAACTAATGCTCTAACATGTCTAAAGAAGCGTGGTTAATAAAAAGAAAGCGAGCCATTTCATTGTGATATTTAATATGGTTTACCATTAAATGACTAGTAAAAAAAACTTCCAACACTAGTATTGAATTGGAACATGAAAAATGTAATATACTAATAAGATAGTACAACGTTTTGATATTGTACACTCACATTTTAAGGTAATCGAGTTGTTTTATTGCCCAGGCTACATGTATAGCGCAACGGATTTGGCAATGTGATTAAAGCCCCTTTCACAATTGACGTACGAGCATTTGCGACCTTTTTGTCGCGCGACAGGCTGCAACAGGCATAAATCGCTATTCATATCTAATAAGATCGTACAAAGGCTTTCGCAGTTGCAACAGCCATGACAGCTGTCGTACAGCAAAAACAACCAGTAAACCCCGTTGCACGAGTAAGTCACATAATTATGCTCGTATTGTGCTCGTGCGGTCACATGCGAGTGTTGCACGACAGTTTGCGAGTGGTTAGATTTCTCAATAGTTGCACGACTAATTGCCTGGTCGTGAGAGTCGACGTGCGACAATGCGATTGCTCGTACGTTTGAATGGAACCAATGCAAGTGTTCGTGTGGTTGATGTGAGGTATAGACCAATTGGAACTTAGAGTAATGTAACAGCAGCCATTGCTTGGAGCTTCCAACATGTCCAATGGGGTATCAGCCAAACTGCAATGAGCTAGGTGCACTACGCGTATGTATATATCCTCTTGTTTGAAGGAAGTAATAAATTAAACCTGGAACATTACAGATTTATGTTACAATTAGCTGTCATTAATTAAACTACAAGCTTAGAAGAATCTAATTCAAAGCCGAATTCAGTATGTTTGCTTACTTGTTGAGGGAGGAATGGCCTTTCCCTATTTTCTCTAGGTTTTTTTTCGGAAAAGTTTGATTTTTATGATTTTGAAGACAAAAATATGAACTCATCTTGCCCTTTTGATTTCGTGCAGTTTATGTTACACTTTTTCTTATATTTTCTGTCATCTCTTTTATGCATTCTTAATTCCTATTTTGTAACACCGAGGAACGTTCGCATACATGCGAATGCAACAGTAGTGCAATGTTGTAAGCCGTGTTGCGGTCGCAAGACTGGTCTCTGTAGATCACTAGCACATGAACAAATGTTATACGACCTCAGTTGACTAAATGCGACTACTATATACCATGGTCACATTTGTTCTACGGCGGCCGTACGGCGAGTCAAAAACAACCGTTTTAACATTTTTGTGCCAGCTAAATATCTGAATATAGGTGGTTTGAATAAAAATGATTAAAACGGCTGTTTTCGACTCATCGTACGGCCACCGTAGAGCAAATGTGACCATGGTATTAAGCCCCTTTCGCAATTGACGAACTACCTGTTTACGACCGCCTGCAACAGTTTTTTCTTGTTGTTGCACGATCGATCCCTTGGTGTCTTGCGAGCACTCGCGGTCGTTGTAGACGATCGCACGAACTCGAAGTGGTCGGAGGTGGTCTTGACTGGTCGCATCTGAACTTTGAGCATGTTTCAAATCCAAACGCGTTCAAAATGATCTATTCACTCGCATCAGGTCGTGCGATCATCGTGTGAGTGTTGTTCAACGTTGTACGACTTGGTGCGAGAGGTGGCACAACTAAGTAGTCGCATTTACTCGACTGGAGGTCGTACAACACTTGCACATGTGCTAGCGACCTACATGTACAGAGACCTGTCTTGCGACTGGGTGCGATAAAATATGGGCCATACGACTGTTGCAAGACTGATTGCAACATTGCACTACCGTTTCATTCGCATTTATGCGACCGTTCCACTCGCAATCTCTCGTGCAGCACTCGCACGTGATAACACGAGCACAATAAGAGCATATGCGACCTACTCGTGCAACGGGGTTTACTGATTGTTTTGTTGTACGACAGCTGTTGCAACTGTGAAAGCCTCTGCGCGATCCTATGAGATGACTAGCGATTGATGCCTGTTGCAGCCTGTCGCACGAGCGAAAGGTCGCAAATGGTTGTACGTCAATTGTAAAAGGGGCTTTAGCTGCGCCACCTCTCGCATCAAGTCTTACAACGTTGAACAACACTCAAACGATGATCGCCCGACCGAAGACCTGATGCGAGTGAATCGATCGTATATCATCGCATTTGGATTTTGAATCTGTTCAAAGTTTAGATGCGACTTGTCACGACCACCTCGAGTTCGTGTGATCGTCTACAACGACAGCGAGTGCTCGCAAGACATGGCGAAATCGATCGTGCAACAACAAGAAAAAAACAAGTGGAATGCCTCTGGCCGTCTCACCTGCACCACGCGGTTCAATATAGCAGCAGTGCTGACTTTGAATACTACTCTAACTCGCACAAGATGTTCAGTGATACATGGTTACTCTTATGTCCACTTTTTATGAACTAGACCAATAAACTTACAGAGATATGATGGTTATTCAACAAAAAAACCCAACATGGCCAAAGTTCATTGACCTTACATGACCTGTGACCTTGATCATGTGACCTGAAACTCGCACAGGATGTTCAGTGATACTTGATTACTCTTATGTACAAGTTTCATGAATCAGATCCATAAACTTTCAAGTTATGATGGTAATTCAACAGATACACCCAGTTCGGCCAAAATTCATTGACCTTTGACCTGGTCATGTGACCTGAAATGCGCACAGGATGTTCGGAGATACTTGATTACTATAATATCCAAGTTTAATGAACTAGACCAATAAACTTTCAAAGTTATGATGGTAATTCAACAGATTTACCCCAATTCGGCCAAAGTTCATTGACCCTAAATGACCTTTGACCCTAATCATGAGACCTGAAACTTGCACAAAATGTTCAGTGATGCTTGATTACTATTATGTCCAAGTTTCATGAGTCAGATCCATAAACTTTCAAAGTTATGATGGGAATTCAACAGATATCCGCAATTCGACAAAGTTCATTGACCCTAAATGACCTTTGACCTTGGTCATGTGACGTGAAACTCATTCAGAATGTTCAGTGATACTTGATTAACCTTATGTCCAAGTTTCATGAACTAGGTCCATATATTTTCTAAGTTATGAGGACATTTCAAAAACTTAACCTCAGGTTAAGATTTCGATGTTGATCCCTCCAACATGGTCTAAGTTCATTGACCCTAAATGACCTTTGACCTTGGTCATGTGACATGAAACTCTAATAGGATGTTCAGTAATACTTGATTAACCTTATGGCCAAGTTTTATTAACTAGGTCCGTATACTTTCTAAGTTATGACGTCATTTCAAAAACTTAACCTCAGGTTAAGATTTGATGTTGACGCCGCCGCCGCCGCCGTCGGAAAGCGGCGCCTATAGTCTCACTCTGCTTCGCAGGTGAGAAAAAAACTGTTGCAGGCCGTCGTAAAATGGTCGTACGTCAATTGTGAAAGAGGTTTTAGGAACTCTGTTCTGCCAGTACCCATCTACATCACCTTGGTCGAATGCAGCACGATGTGGATTAATCTCCTACTGATTAAAATCAACACATTGGCAGGGGTAAGGTCATCAGAACCCACACCCTTTCCATGCAATGCCAAGCAACGTGACTTGACCAAGACGATTTCAAATATGAAAATATCCTTAAACTAACTCAATCTTTATAACTACGAATCGAAGTCCTTGGTCTCTGAGATTTCAACTTCAATATGACAATGTTGGATTGAAAGAAAACAGACTAATCAATTACGAAAGGAAATTGGAAATATACTTGATGAGAAATGGCGGAAATTGAATACACACGTTTGTTGTTATCTTTTCCAGTGATCATATTGTCTATATGGAACAAACCTTAACAAATTATTAGAATATTTGTATAAACATACATTTTATGTATATGTATATATATAAACTAATTTGTTGTTATTAATTTCACTGATGATGATGCTGGTGGACAATACACGTGATAATGATAAAGATAATACAAACTTATATGGATTTTTGTTATATTCGGAATAGAATTTATCGCATTTATTTTTGTGATGGTCACACTGTGTCATATGTGTCATGACATTAAGGAGGCCCTATTGTCTGCCAATAATCATTGTAAATTAAATTGAATTAAATGTAGGCATGACGAACAGTAATGATTTGTATTTAACACAAATCATTACTGGGCTTGATGCTTGCCTAATACATAGAGAAAAAGAATAACTAAATAGATGACTAATTTGTAATTTATCTTGCCATTCTTTTCACATATATAACAAATGAATGAATAATCTTATAAATGGCAGTGAAGATCAACATGCTCATGGTCTTGATAAAGACGTTCATCATGATGATGACTACTTTCATTGTCATCATCATCATCCCCACCACCACCATCATCATCACCATCACCATTACCACCACTATCATCACCATGCTGCTTTCGACAATATTGATGGCGAAGACGCTAAGATTTTTGACGATGATAAAAAACAGAAAGTAGAGTGTAAAGCAGTTTAAATGATCAATTGAGTAAAAGCACGATACAAAGAGTATAGCCGAACGGATTTGAGCACGGAATTGATATAGGCCGGAAGTCTCCACCGCAGGGGATTGTGGGAGTAATCACATTTAAATCAATCACTTTAAGTTGATGTCAGTCATTGTGGAGAATAAGGTTGAGACGACAATGGATTAATCGTCGAGAAAGTAGATTGCTTATACCACACGGACCCCGCTGATTACGCCCAACAGATTTTTTTATAGGGATCCTTATGTTATCGTATTTATGCCTTAATGTTTTTTTTTTCATTGTAGTTTAAATGAGTATTTGATCAGGAGGCTTGGTCGATGGTACCTCACAATCACATACATGAATTCAGCAGTCAGTTGTTCTATGCTTGTTTTATTAATAATTGACATCAAATGTGAAATATTTTATTTTTGTTATAAAGTTTCAATAAAGATGAGTCAAAAGAATTGCCACACCTAAAATAAGATATTCATTCATAATCAATTTTCGAAATGTATCTGTCCCTGTTTGCCTGGCTGAGGGGTACTTGAGGATGTTTAATTTTTTTTGTTCGGGGGGGCACATCAAATTTCCCATTACTATTTTAATTATCATACTCACTTCATACACCGCCAAACACAAACAATAATACTATTTGAATATTAAAAAAGTGAATGATTGATAAAATGAATGGATGAATTATATATTAATTTATTTAATAGATAAGGGGGATATTAATACTTGGATACGCACTAAGGCTTTGATCTGAAGAGAAAATAAACATGATAATCCCGAACAAATCGAAACAATATCTCATTTTCTTTTGTAGTGATGCATGACTTTTCCTTTTCTCTTTATTCACATATGGTGACTCATGTTTGAAACAACATTTTGGCATTATTTTGCTCGAGTTCCAATCACATTCTTTGCTTGGAATCCGCCTCCTTTTACCCTCATATACTTGCAATGAACATTGAAGCGATCGATCGCACAGTCAAGCCGTGGAATTACATGACGATTAAATCGATCGCTCCCTTGGGGGTCGAACATGTGTGTACACACATTAAAATTGGAATCGAAACCTTAAGGGATCGATAGTGAACCCTCGGGCGGGGAGCCCGCCCTAATGGAAAATCACGATCGGCTGATCACTTCCATCCCACTCGCCTACGGGGAGCGGCACGGGTGAGTCGAGCGCGAGATACACGTTCACTGCGAGTGGCATGCAGCAAAGAAGGCGAAAGCGAACAAAATTGCGAGATATAGCTCTTTTAGAAGACAAAAAAAGAGAGAAATATCTTAGTCGTAAATGGAGTAATGATTCAATTTCGGCATAATTCCAGACCACTTTGCAGACATATCTTGCCCTGGATACGAAGATAGGGTTTCATACCCCCAAACGCCCCCCCCCCCCCACCCTTCAAAAAGAAAAGGGTGTCTTTGTGAAGTGATTGCTTTGAAATCCACAATAATTTGACGCTGTATAGGGTAGGTTTTAATATACCGGGGCTTACCCAGGGTAACATCCCCACCCACACCCCCAAAAGAGTTAAAAATATGACACATTTGCCCCTCCCCCTCAAAAAAAGAAAGTCTTGCATTTCATTGAACGAGATCGATTTTGTAAATTGGGCCACAATATTTGATTATCCTCGATTTTTCTTTTTCTTTCTTACTTCCTGTGGTCGCTGGCACGATCGAAATTCGGGAGTCGTTTCAGGTAGTAGTCGCGTGAACAAGTACTACAATTTCAATGACTGTGTCCTTTATAGGGCCTGCTCTGACACGTTCAATGGTTTAATTTAGTATAGAAATAACGAAACATGTACATTACACTTTCATAATAAAAAATGATTCTGTTTACTTTTGCATCGTCACGAAATGTCCCCTCTTTTGTCAAATCATCACATACTACAGATCAATTTAAGAAATCTCTAAAGATCTTTCTTTTTTCTCAATAGTCATTTCCCTTTTTTCTCTTTCGTGCATGCATTTGTATTGAATTGAATTGAATTTATTGACAAACCTCATTCACAAGGCATGAATATTTTGTTTGAAAATATATACAATGGTAACAAAAAAAATCATCAATGTATGTAGTGTAAATCAGTATTACATCAATACATAGATTTCTAATTATTATAAAGATATACATCTATATACAAAGAGAAATGACAAATTGAAATTTAACATAAATAAGGTGTAGCATAATACAATATACAAGTTATCTAATTATCGAATACAAATCAGAGAGTAAATAAATGTATAACGTTAAAGATATATCTTTGGTAATGGTGGCTTTGGTGGATTTTAGATAGCTTGAATGGAATCACATACAGTTTACTGTGGAGTAGATTTACTACGTAGAGCGTAGTAAATGCTGAATGTTGTTGTTATTATTATTACTACTATTAGTAGTAGTGGTAGCAGCTACAGCAGCAGCAGCAGCAGCAGCAGTAGTAGTAGTAGTAGTAGTAGTAGTAGTAGTAGTAGTAGTAGTAGTAGTAGTAGAAGTAGTAGTCGTCGTCTATGAAAAATGAAGTGCTAATTTAGCACTTACAGTGCCTGTATAGTGACTGCAATACGAGGGATTTTTTAGTTTAAATTTGAACTAAAAAATCAGCACTTGCAGTGCAATCATTATACAAGCACTGTAAGTACGAAAGTAGCACTTCATTTTTATACAGTGCATCCGGTTGGTATTAATTCGTCTTTTCTTCTTTTGCTGATCGTGTACATTCTAACCTATTTAAACGAAACAAATTATCTCTTTACATTTCACAACTCCCAATAGAATTTCAAGTACCATGCTTGTTCATTGAGCAGTGGGTACTCAGAGAGAAATTAAAGATAAAGAAAACAAAAAATCGGAAAGAGAAGAAAACAAAGAAGAAAATTGTAGATAGCACGACTCGGAGGCTTCGTAAGTCTATAATATTTCCCACTCAACTGGGAGAAAATTGCATCTCTTAAGATTACCCCCTCCATGGCAAGTTTCCATTTAATGGCTTTCGCTATACACCATTTAAGCTTCTAATAATGATGCTTCTTTTGATTTTACTTGGCCGGTTTATCCATCTGAGAAAAGCAAGCATTGCTGGATACAAAATGATTACACCTTGAAAATCTAATTACATACTGATGGGAAAGCGTTTTAATGACTTCTTGGCCTTCTTTCGCTACAACTATTTGAATTTAAGGATACTTCATGGTGTATAATGATAGAGTAATCATCGTCATAATAATGAGGCGAAACGAATAAACATGTTTCGTACTAATTTGGTAAACTAGCCAAAGATGGCATATAACTCTCTCTGACGGTATTTCTACATATACTATATATTTCCACGTTTTAGACGTTTAATTGTTATGGAGATCGTGTAATACATGTAATGGTATTGTACATTCATATAATCCCGCCATCACTTTAAATGAGAAGTCCATCCCAACAAAAACTTATTGTTGATTAAACAAGGGACATTCCAACAAGCCTTACACTAAACGATATCTAAATCAGGTGTAAAATTAAAAAAGTAATATTTTAAATTCCCCTTAATTAACACAAAAGCAACTAGGCCTATATTCACACCCGGTTTGGTGATAGGTCCATGGGTAGGCAATAAAGGGGACTGTTGATATTAACCGCTCATTTTACTTTTGGTCATTATCATTTAAATAACCATGTACTTTTTGAATGTTTCTAATGGCACGAACCTAAAATCGAGGAAGATGCGAGGTTATAAATTAGGTATCAAGAAAAAAAGGACTCAAATGTTAGTGATATTATATTACAAGAAATCATTTAAGCCTTTTTTTTAATCATGAGGTTGTGACAGAAAATGGGTCAGTTTTCATTTGTGCGAGACAACGGGCTAAAATGCAAGTAAGAAATTGAAAGACAGGAAGTCCAAGAGTAGGCATGTTAGGCGGAGATGTTACACCTCGCCCCTCACGCATGTAAGACAATCCGCATTTAATAAAGCAAATCTGCCCGACCCCCTCGGTTTCTGTTCCTTTTCTTTCATTTTGCTTTGCTTAATTATTGTACAAGTCAAACTCGACTATACACGAAATTACTTAATCATATTAACAAAGTGCACTTTTCAACGCGTTCTAACCTCTCACAAAGGCCTTGCTCGGTTAAGATACCCATCTCCAAATATTGCTTGTTCTACGAACGCTCATTTGTGACAGCAGTGTGATTTACCAAACAATCGAGAGAACGTGATCGCAGGATAATGCCTCCTTTAGGATTGCAACGGAATATTCCGACAGATAAACATGACATATTTAACAAGGTGTAGACTCTAGCCAATGTTATGTTATTAAGTTACATGCAGTCAAGGTGTGCTAGTGTATTGCAACCCCTTGAGTAATGAACAGTTCCTTGGTTATGAAAACGAAAGGTAGATTGACATGAATTGAAGCACATGCATGCAAGTTGGTAGGCATACCTATTTGTTTACAGGGGCAACGGCGAAGAAGAGGGGATAATGATTTTGAAATTATTACTGCAATTTTGAGAATTGTTTAGATCACTTTTTTTAGGAGAGAGCCAGTGGCTAACACCAATCTGAAATAAGCAAAACCCGTCTAAAGATTTAGTAGGGTATATTTCTTGTTAATGTGGTGATACAGAAAATGGAGTGGAGGAATGGGGGTAGGAGGAAGAAAAGGGAAGAACGAAGTCGATCAGCATCAGATATCTTAATATTGTAACTCTATGATAAAGCATTTGCCCCCCCCCCCCCCCCCAGCCCCAACAATCAAAATACCCTGGCACCATGCACGCATTCCCTCACCTAAAGTATATTAAAATGTGAATAACAAATCAAAGAATATATTTGCAAATCAAAACGCTGTAAATATCGCTGTAACATTCATCTCCAAACGCACATACCTTGTTTAATGTTAACATCAGTCATTAGACATCCCACCTACATACATTCATGCAAACTATGATATTTCGCAACTCTTCCTCTTCTTTCTCTCCTCCGCTCCTTATTCCCATTATAAAACTCGTCTTTTTCGATAGATCGTCTAGCAATAGTCTTGACAAACCAGACAAAAAAATTGATATTAAAAGTAGTGTGTTCATATCTCATGTAGATTGGTTATTATGATTTGTATTTTCTTTATTATTAATATTATTATTATAAACTAATTTTATTGTTATTGTGATTATTATTTCTCTTAATATTAATGTTTTTATTATTGTTAATAATGATGATGATAATAATTACAATAAAAGTATTAATAGTAATAACAACAAATTTGGCCTACATTAGGTTAGGGCCGTCATTTAGAAGAAATTCCTTCTCTGTCTGCGAACATTAGCCAAATCAATCCTGATTGATAATACTTCATTGTAGTGTGTTCTTATATCACCTAGATCAGTAAATTTGATTAGGGTTGTCATGTGCACAAGATTTCGTCTCATTTTCAAGTGTACAGTACAGTCTACGACAGGTCTGCGGACATTAGTCTTTCCAAACGAAACCTGGGTGGTGTTTCATAAAGCTGTTCGTAAAGTTACGCACAACTTTACGCATGACTGAAACCTGTCCTTAGGTGCTAAATCAGTAACACTGGGATATATCATTTAGCACAAGAAAGTGTCAGCAGTCGTTCGTAAAGTCATTCGTAACTTACAAGCAGCTTTATGAAACGGGCCGCAGATCAATTATATGTAATATAAAGTGTCTCACTAAGATTAGGTTAGGGTTGTCATGTAAACAAGATTCCATCTCGGTCTTACGTCAACATTCAATGTACGACAGATATATGGATATTAGTCTTGCCAAACATGATATGGGGCCCGTTGCAGAAAGAGTTGCAATCAATCGCAACTCTAAAAATCATGCACAACTTGATTTTCAACCAATCAACGGCGCGCATTTGGGAGTTGCGATTGATTTTTTGACTTGCGTCTAAACGCAACTCTTTCTGCAACGGACCCCTGATCAATTAGAGTCAGTGGTAGCATGTTCATATCTCACATATATCAGGTTACGGTTGTCATGAAAAGATTCAATCACAATGTCAAGTCTACATTCAAGTTTACGACAGGTCTACGGAAATCAGTCTTACTAAATCATACCTGGTGGGTGTTTCAAAAAGCTGTTCGTATTTTAGGGGCGACTGTACAAAATAATTATTATGATTATTATTATTGTAGTAGTAGTAGTGGTAGAAGTAGAAGTAGAAGTAGTAGTAGTAGCAGTAGTAGTAGTAGTAGTAGTAGTAATGGAAGTAGTATCAGTAGAAGTAAAATAAAATGAAGAATACGGAGAAGAAGAAGACGAAGAATAAGAATAAAGTGGGAGAAAAGGAGGAGAAGAAGTACAGAAGAAGAAGACAAAGAAGAAGAAGAAGAAAGAGGAGGAGGAGAAGAAGTACTGCTACCAGCAGCAGTAGCAGTAGTGGTAGTTCTAATAAACCTGAACAATGAAATTCAATAAATCGAAGTGTGTTCCTAAAATTATCTCATTAAGATATGGTTTGCATTGTCATGTATTTATCATGATTCCATTTCTGACTTACGTCAGCATTCAAGTCTACGGCAGGTCTGTAGATATTATTCTTTCCAAATCAGGGGTCCGTTGCAGAAAGAGTTGCGTTTAAACGCAAGTCAAACAATCAATCGCAAGTCCCAACTGCGCGCTGTTGATTGGTTGAAAATCAAGTTTCGCATGAGTATTTAGAGTTGCAATTGATTGCAACTTTTTCTGCAACGGGCCGCAAATCTGATTAATAATGCTCAATTGAAGTATGTTCATATCTAACCTAGATGATACTATAATTCCAATGTAGATACGATTCCATATTAGTCTTATGTCTACAATCAATTGTGCGACATGTCTACGGACATTGTCTTGCCAAGCCGGACAAAAACTGATTATGTCATATTCATTATCATGGCACTCGCCTATGTATCAAATATCATTACCCAAATGTTTCGTCTCAGTCATTATCCAACCCTTTTAGACACCCTAGCTGGTATAATTCAAAGATTCGTTAAACATTATGCACTACGATGTCATTTATTTATTTTTATTTTTTAGGTTTTATCGAAGAGACAGTGAGTTTTTACTTATGCTACTCACTTCTTTAGATTATCATTATTGTGTACCATGAGTGGATGTGGGTTCATTATGTGTGCGTGCTTATTTGAATCATCAGAAAACCCTTCAGCCATTTGATATTTTCAAGGTTTTTTACATTCGAGTGGACTAAGTTAACAATTTTTGTAAACTTTTATTTAATATCCACTTTCACAAATACACCATTATATTTCGTTATGATTTATTTTCCTGCATACATATAACGATATTACATTCCAAGTGTTGGACACATATTAAATATGTGTATATACATACATCATACACACACACACACACACACTATATATATATATATATATATATTATATATATATATATATATATATATATATTATATATGTATATATATATGTGTGTGTGTGTGTGCGTGTGTGTGTATACATATATATGTATATGTGTGTGTGAGAAAGAGAGAGGATGTGTGTGTGTGTATGTATGTATGTAATTTTTTCATTGGCGAAATGACTAAACCGAGCTGAACTGATTAATCACGAATGATCTTAAAACTCAAGACATGAACTAACATCGCTCGAAGGCAATAACATTTCATTCAAATCCCTATTCTGAATAGAGAAACAACACGAAGGTGGACAGGATGAACAATGCACGTGTCAAAAATCAGGTCAGGATTTGATAAACCTCGGCGGCCAAAGAGCAATAGGCTTTTGCGGAGGTGCAATAGGCAAAGCCCCCTTCATTACACATCACTTGGTATTGAATTGATGAATGAATGGAGAGGTTACAAGGAGTGTCCAATTCTAAGGTCCCTGTCGCAGAGCCCTTTGATAACCGCACTGCGCTTTCATGAATGTGAAGAGAAAATAACAAAGAGATTCCATGCGATTCAATAGTACCCTCGGTTTTACATTTTACGAATTGCCGACCGTGATATTGGAGTAACGGTTCAAATTGAAGAAAATGCAACCCGCCCGCCAACGCATTACACGTGGTTGATGCGGCGGTCACACCAATGTCATCTACCCCAAACCGACCGATGGTATATTGTTGTATAATTTGTATCGGTCTGGAATCGGTATACGGGTGTGACTGAACTTAACAGACAAAAACACAGATGTAACAATCACATTTTTTACAACTTTGCCAAGGCGTAAATGTTAAAAATTAATTTGGTAGTAGGTTTTATTACCGGCCACAGCTAAAAATCTTTTTTAATCCTCAAACTCATATCCAATTCACATAACATTCTTCTTCCTCGCGATTACGTTTTAAGTTGATCTTAAATGGGTAACTTTCAAATGCATGTATTATTGAAAAACAGTCAATCTGAGATTGCTATGATCCTGTATGGAGATTTTTTTAATGAATGAATAATTAAATAATATATATATATATATGTAATACATATTGCTGCTTAGCATTATTTGACATCTACATGTAGTCTACGTGATCATCATAAGATAGTATCATGATTATCACGCACAATCTATGCATGTGTGAGAATAATCTAAATTCAAGGCAGTTGTTGCTTTGTGATTTGTAAAGAGGAAACTGAACGATTGTTGCATGGAAATGAAGAAAGACCGACTGATTGTTTGGGATATCCTTTTGCTTTTTTTGCTTCAAAGCTGTGCTATCTTTTAAGTCAATTTTTAACCAAGTTGGCAAGTCACTGACATGTGCACCTACTCACACGCACCCATGGACACATCATCCAGACAAACAAAAATGTACTTAATGCTTAAACGGGTCCATTAAATGACGTCATATTTCGTGCTACAAATCATAAAACCTGAAGTAACCTCGGAGTCTGATACTCAAGTGTCCTGATCTTTTGGACTACGGCACGACTGATACGTGTTACGCCCCTGGTTGTTTTTATATAAACAGCAATATTTTTGAAAGACGATTCGCTTTTATCCTGAGGGTTGAAAGAGGGCGGGCTAACACCAGACGAAGAATAAGTAATTTCCGCTTCTGCAAAAAAAAAACGTAATTAAATTTCCATGAATGATTTTATTTCATCGGAAATAATCGAGAATGGATGCATGTTTTTCCCCGGCCGGTGTCGTGATTGATTTATGGTGTCTGCAAGGTGAGAATTCCTTTATAAATCAAAACCCTCCAGGGAATAAAAATATGACGTCCTCTGTTGAGCTTTGATGAATAATAAACACAAATCGGGTATATCATAGTCTTCCAGACATGATGGAAACGCTACTTGAAAGATACCAGGTCACGTGACGTTAGAATGTGGAATATGCTACTGCAATCGCTTTTATCTTGTAACGTATCATGTTACTGTATGCAATATGGACACACAGTATTCAGGACTTAACTACTATTAGTTGATAAATTGAAAAATGTTGAAGAAAGAATTGAGAAAATTGGGAAAAGAGGTGGTACGAAATAGGGGTATGGAAGAAAACAAGATAGGGGAGGTAAAAAAAAACACTGCAGATTTAAAGGTGAAAAAGGGGAAATACAAGTAGTGATTCGATGGAAAGAAGGAGTAAAGAAGAGAAATTATATAAAGAGAGAATGAAAGAGGAAATGGGAATGAATTTAGAGAGAGGGGGAGAGAGACAGTAACATGATGAGCGTTTGTAAGGAGAGGGGGATGAGTGAGAGATAAAGAGGAAGAAAGAGAGTGTTCGAAAGGGTAAATTTGATACTGTTCTCATGATGACAATGGCAGAACACATATAAAAGAAAATAGCTATCTATATTAGAGATAGAGGAAATCATGAAAAGGGATAAAACATACCTATATAATCGTTTATTATAAATGGCTAACCTTTCGTCCAAAAGGTTAACTAACATACGACCAAAGGAATTCCCTTATGTAGAAGATTGATACTTTGCGAAGTCACTGGGGTGCTAAAATATGTATAGCCACGTCTCGCTATCTGAAGCCGAGGCGCACCACAGGGATGTATTCAGGAGTGTAGCAACGGGTATCGAAGAGGAGGGGAGAGGGGGGGGGGGGCTGCCACACCTGCAAATTGAGAACAAGTTCGTGGACAGGTTCCATGTCATTTGCTCCGGCGACAATTGATCCGATTGAAAGTCCGCACGTTTTGCCAAACATATAGTCCTATTTACAAAACTAAATACACTCTCATTCTTCTCTTTCAATCATTCTGAAGAACAAGTAGATTAAAAGACTAACCCTAAGGCTCGGAGATATTAAGACTGGAGAAAATGTTGAGTCACCAGTAAATCAAAGTACAACATAATTGTCAAGGCTATCAAGACATTTTTACTTTAGTACACTCTAAACAGGGTACCCATTGGTCAACACGACATAATACAGTTATGTGTAGTTGATTATTTGAAAATTGTTATTTACAATCTTCCAGAATTGCGATATATACAGTGACCATTTTTATCGATTGGAGACATATCCACTAAAGAGCGTGGTTACTTTGACTAAACTTCTTTTTTTAATAGGTAAGATATTGTGTTGTCTGGTGATATGAGTACGTTGGGCCAGTGGTACCTGCTGATACCTGCAGTTACGCGATTCAACTCGGTGCGTTAGTACGCGAGGGTGTGTGTGAGGGTGGTGGGGTGTGTTGGTGCGTGTGTTTTTGACACCACGCAAGTATATATTTTCGGCATTCCTTTTTATGATTTCACATTAATGCAGATTTAAACAAATGTTGTAATTATCTATATTGAATGATGTAGTTGATTAAGATGGAATCTTTTGAAATACAACTTTCTTTTCTTCTTTTTAGATGCAACGACTGAAAATCATGATATGACATATCTACGCAGTAAATGATCCATTAACATATAAAGTAAATGACGTTTTATATGTTATATGACTTATTATCATTGTGGTCAAGCAATTTTTTTACGATCGTGAAATTAAGAGAAGATTTAAACCAAAGGGGCATGCCTGGAATGGGGATACGAATTAGACGGGACGAGGAGGTTATCCCCTTTAATACCGGATACGCACTATGCCCGTCAATGAAATACAATCAAGAATACCCCGGCCGTCATTGATCATTTAATAGTATTACACTGACGATTAAAAATAAAAAAAAACGAAGACACAGCGGCTATTCATCTGCAATTACATGAAAAAAAATCCTCATGCAATTGTCTCTATCTTTTTTAATAATGATGTTTTTACATGGATGAAAAATTACTAATTAGTAAACTCTTACACTCTTAAAACAAATCAGTCAAATTGACTAGACCAGTAGTCAGCCGGGTGCAACTGATATGGCAATTACTGATGATCACATTTCTGACATATATCCTAGTCAGAAATGACTATGTTCTAGTAAAATATGACTAGAAAATAGTCAAATATGACTAGATTAACAGTTGCACCCAGCTGACCCTATTAACTAGTCATTCTTGACTGATGTGTTTTTAGAGTGTACTTTCAAAGCCATTTCAAGCGGGCGATGCATTTAGTTTTACCCTTTTCCTGTCTCAGAAGTCGGGTGGCCCTGAGAAAAAAGTCATAGACCTTTTTGAAGTATATACCTATGCCGAGGATCGAACTCATTACCTCCTGTTCATGGGGAATGCGCTCTGCCATTGGGCAATGAACGTTTTCGCTCTTAGTGATCTACACTTGCTTTGAAAATGTCATGCTCTGTGTTATAAAACTTTAGCTTTGATAACCTTGATATAGGCCTACACTGCAAAAACCCCGGTGTTGATTTAACACCAGCCCAGAATCTATATATATCCACACCAGATAAGTATTGAGACAACACCATTTTGGAATCAAACCGATTTGTGTTGTATAACCACCTACATGGTGTTAGACTAATACCCACACCGTTGTTGTTTAACAATTCTCTGGTGTGGACATGTATAGATTCCAGGCTGGTGTTAAATCATCACCGGAGTTTTTGCAGTGTACTCGTTTTACAATATTTGACTTTTGTTCATGGATGCATTAACAGATTATTTAATATTATATGTAATGCTATAGTGAATTTACTTTTATTTTTCCTTAATTCATTTGTCACCATAAGACTTGATTTGTATTATTTTTTTTAATTTGCGGGATGAATATTCTTATTGATCTCAAAGTGATATTTTCTGCAGATGTTTATTATAAACATTGTTTAGTGAACAACTTCTTTCACATTTGTTTTATTTTGCTCTCGCTTGCATTTTTCATCGGATGCCTCACATTTCAGGTGAGTAAACGTAAATGTTTTATAATATGAGTTATTACTGCACAACTTTGACTATTCTGCTTGCACGAGATATGTTTCAAGCTAATAGCAATAAAAATAGTATACATAAGCATGCATCACATTACATTACATTACTATTTTCACAATTATTGTTCCAATCTAAAACCATTCACTAATTTGTACTAATTGTATCATTCGTACTCATCTCTATCATAATTGTCATCATTGTCAATCCGGTCTTAAATACAGTTTCTATCATCGAACCGCCATAGTTGCCTCTGTCATAATCATCACCATCTTCACCATTAATGTCATCCCCATCTCCTCCATCAGCAGAAGTTTTATATAAAAACAAAACAATAAAAAGGGGGCGCGAGTGGGAGTGGGGTAATGACAAAAAGAAGACAGGTATAATAACAAATCGAGGAAGAAGACAAATTCAAGACGACGACGACCAGGAGAAGGAAGAAGAAGAAAAACAAAGGGGAAGAGAAGAAGATAAAACAAATGAAGAAAATGAAGGGGAGGAGGAAGAGAAGAAGAAGAAAAAAAAGAAACAGAAGAAGAAGAAAAGGGCGAGGAGGAGAACGAGAAGAAGAAGAAGAGGAGGAAGAAGAAAGTAAAAAAAAAGAAGAAGAGGAAGAAGCAGAAGAAGAAGGAGGAGGAGACAGAGAAGAAGAAGGTAGTAACAAGAAGATAAGGTTAAGTATAAGAAGAAGAAAAAAAGAGAAGAAGAAATTAAGGGGATAAGGAAAGAAGAAAATCGTTAAAGGAAGACGACGTCGAAGTAAACGAATGTTAGAAGAAGATTGACAAAACATGAATAAAACATAATGGGAGCTTTAGAGTGCCACGTGTAAGGTTACTATACACGATTTCTGTGATAAAAATAACGTTAAGCCAGCCAGTCATTATACCCATAATGAATTGACTCATCTCTTGTCTCTCAAATGATAATCGGTTTGTGTTGACGAGTTGAGATGAAAAAAAGCAATTAATAATCAATTAGGCGAAAGTCGTTGGGCCGCACCAAGTATTTCAATTTTATCTTACATCAGATGGACCGCTTTTATTCACCCCTTTCAGTATCTCTCTCTTTCACATACTACCCCTCTTACTCCGTCATTCTCTCTATTTGTCGTTCTCCGCCTCAACCTCCCTCCTCTTCTGTCTCTCTACTTCTTCACCTCTCACTCTCTCTCTCTGTCAAGCTTTCCCATCCCCATTTGTCTTTCTCTATCACGTGGTCTTTCTCTCCATTTCCATGTACATGCATTTTCTCTTTCTTATCTCTCTCTCTCTCTTTATCTATTCTCCCTCCCTTTATCATTCAACTCCACTCACTTTCTGCTCCTCATTATACCAAACTCACTCTCTGAATTTCAGAGGTGGTGTATGGATGTCTAGTATGACGTCACTCTCACGCAAGAACCCATGGGTAATTCATAAACTATCGCAGTGATGCACAACAACAAAAAAAGAACACACTCTGACCAATAAAAATACTAATTAATTACAGGAGATGGAAATTATGGACAATGCCTTTCATTTTATATCAGTATTGGAAATAATTTTGTTTATGTGTAATCCCCGATAATATAATCAAAGTATCCCTTAAAGCAGACTATAAACACGTCTTCTTTTCAATATTCCAATCAAACAATTCACCGAGTATCTGTTGGTAGGACTAATTGAACTACATGTATAAGATATTAAATCAATTTTGGAGTTGCTAATTCCATGTTCGTCGTTGCTTTTATATCATTGCATGCTGTAAAATATTAATGGCTGCATCGCTTTAGCTGCATTTTCCCCTTCTTTTGAATAAAAATACAGTCTTGCTTGCCTCAATATTTATATATATATTTTTATTCATATATCTTTATGCTATCATTTAATTTCTTCCTTTATTCATCTACCTTTTTATTTACCTGTTTTTATTTTGATTTTATTTCTCATTTATTTTATTTATTTCACTTGTAGTTTTTTTGTTTTGATGTTTGACTATTTGTATTTTTGTGTTTGTTCATTCATCTTATTTTTGGGTTGTCACACTTTCGTTATTTACAGAATTCTGGCATTTCTCTGGTTTAATTCAATTCTGTCCTACTTAGAAAGTATATTTCTTTTTCAGATTTTCTTTTAAAAAAAATAATTCGCCTTAGATGTGCCTATTTAAGATCAATGTTTAACCATTGCATGTCGAAATCTAATTGAAAAAACTTATTTATTAGAATAAACAGTGTCAGTGTTCATATCATTTTCATAGGCTCATGCGTGCGAATTTTCCTTGACTATATAATTGCATACTGATGTTCTCTTCCAGTCATGTCGTTTGCTCTATCAATCTGTAATTCGCTTACTTGTTTGCGTTTCTCAAGTGTTCGATTAATGCTGCCCGTTTTTCTCCGATTAATTTCACTTCCTTTATGAGAACTAGAAAATACATTTAGCTGATCCTCTTAACTCGCATTCGCCACGGACCCGTCCTTGTAGGGCATTGGCGTACCCTACACCGATCCATACACATGGGGATAGGCCACGTGAAATAGACCGTACTGTAATTACGGAGCAATCATTTATTCATAAGCCTCATGTGGTGTGAGTTTGCCCTATGTTATGGGGGTAAACTTACAAGTGACGCCTAGATAGCAGGGGACGGGTGGGCGACCCCAAGCTCGTTTTAAAGGGGGACTCTCCTCCAAGTTCAATTTCCACCAGCGGTCCTCTAATAGAACAGTGTGTCGTAGGCTAGTCTTGAATACTGTATAACTTGGTAATCAATATGGCAAAATTCAGAAGACTTATCCACTGTCCACAACGCTCCAGACGAAATGTTAGACGAAATGTTGATAGACGGAATGGCATTAGACTAAATAAACCATGTGGTCAGTGGACGAGTTGGCAGGATACCAATTGGCAATTTATGGAGCGTTGTGGTCCAGTGGATTAGTCTTAGTGGACTTTGAAACAGAGGGTCGTGGGTTCGAATCCCAGCCATGGCGTAATTTCCTTCAGCAAGAAATGTATCCACACTGTGCTGCACTATACCCAGGTGAGATGAATGGGTACCCGGTAGGAAGAAATTCCTTCGATGCTTTGAGCGCCTAGGCAGCCCAGCTAAAGCTTGGGTAATAATGATAGCAGGGCCGCTGGGAGAACAGTTTTCGGAACTGAAGCGGCTTCCCTAGGTAAATATATATATACATATTATTATTATTAGTAGTAGTAGTAGTAGTAGTAAGTGGGGTGGTTCTATAGCCTTATCATTAAATTCACTTATAGTCGTTTAAAATAGTCAGTATAGTATTGCAGTCCGACAACTATGAATCTATCAAAAAACAATCCATTAAATGTGGTACGTTGACAATCAGAATTGATGTAATATAATGTGGAAAATAAGTTATCATATCCCAGACACATACAAAACAGACTCACCCTCACTAACAAGCAGAATTGAGGGTAGGCCCCCATGCTCATGGAAAATTGCAAATGATAAACAAAGATGTGTTTATTAAAAAGTATTTCGTGTAAAAACTGCATACATACGTATATATTCACACACACAGCTTTGGCAACTTCTATTTAAATGTATTGTGAAAGAAATGAATGAAGAAAAACAATAATATATATATTATATGTACAGTATATATGACACTAAAGCCCCTTTAAACTTGCTGCGACATTGGTATTATTCGCTTATTTCAATAGTTTGGATATTGTATTCGTATATGTTTAATCAAATTTCAAGTAGAAACTCTCCATATTCCGATGTTTCACCGAAATCAATGCGCTATATCAAATAGCATAAAAGTGCGGTAGACGACCCTGAAAACCTGATTGATATCATAAGGAAATAGGATAGATTTTTCCTTTTCTTAGTAATTCATCCTGAGAGTAAAGAGTGGTCATTCATCATTGATAAAATTTGAGTCAGCACAAGAGGTCGTAATTTGATCAATGAGTTGCTAAAAAGACTAGTACTGAAAAGTGCGCGTTACATAAAATTCATCACGTACACTAAATACTGTAGATCGTATATTTCAAGTATATTCACGTTTGCTTTCACCGCGTACTTCAGAAAAAGAAAGAATTTTCACCTCGTAACAATTTAAAGCAAGCTACAAAATTGATTGAATAAAATCGTGTAATGTTATAAACATGTATCTAAAAGTGCACCAAAATGTTCGAGTAAATCTTCATTGTATGAGTCTTCATAGACCCAGACTGTCGTCGAATAACACGCATAATCAGCCCCACGCAGAAATAAAAGACGCATGTAATGATATCATCTTGAAGAAAAGTACAATTTGATAGAAAAATTAAATCAATAAGATTTATGAGATTTTAACGACGCCATGCGATAAAGAATAAACAAGGGAACACTGTGAGCAATAATAAAGTTTACGATATTGATCGAAGCAATCAGAATGAGGTGCCGTGGCCGAGTGGTCTAAGGCGCTTGGCTATACATAGAATGTCCGGGGTTCGATCCCCGGCCGCGGCACCTATGCTTGTGAGCAAAGCAAGTAATGTACAATGCTCTTTTATCCTGCTTTCAAATAACTGGAAACGCTATAAGCATTATTGGTAACTTGGTGCGAACTTAATCGTAAAAAAGAATGGCGATGATGATGGTGGTGGTGGTGATGATGATGATGTTGAATATGTTGATAGTGAAGATGAAGAAGATGGTGATATGGTGATGATGATGTTGAATATGTTGATAGTGATAATGATGAAGATGGTGGTGGTGATGTTGATGATGTTGGTGGTATTAGAGTGATGAGTATAATGAATGATTACGATGATGATGATGGTAATGGTGGTGGTTATGGTGATGGTGATTATGATTAGGATGGCGATGATAAGGAAGACGATGATAGTTTTTCTACACTAAGAATGGAAATAAATAGGAGACGGAGAAGAAGAACAGGAAAGAAGAAAAAGAAGAAGAAAGAGAAGAAGGACAAAAATAAGAGGGAGGCGAGATAATGATAAAACAACGGGAAGAAAAGAAATGATACGGAGAATAAAGGTCCAATACACGAACATATGCATTTTTTAAGACACGTAATTTTTTATGAAAAAAAATCAGAATAAAAAAATATTATTAAAACGCAAACTGTTAATAAAGAACTCCTCCGTCAGTTGAATGACTGAGGACAGTGTCTCTGAGATTTTCACCCTTCCTTGATATACCCCCATTTTACCTTGACACTATGCGTGTGTGTTTTTCGTAAGTGTATATTAGATATAATATTCGATAAACACGTGACATAAGGAAACGGGTATATTTACATAGTAATCTCCACACGTGAAGGCGCCAACCCTAGACTGGTATAACTCTTCTCTGTATTCGTATGCAACGTTGCTCACGGGCGACACACGGTGCTGGCTCCGCCAGGAGTTTGCGAGATATGATAACCTTCTTTGAGATCATCAAGCGCGGACAAATTAATGCTATTGTACACTGAAACTCATTACAATTTACTGGATGACCGGTTATGGAGCTTAATAAACGACAGGTCCTCAATTCGAGTTTAGTTTTCATTCGCTGTAACAGACAAATCGGCGAAGCTACATCTATTAGGAATAGGGTATTTTCATCGCGTTGAAGCTAAACCTGGAATAGGAAGAAAATTACATTGTTGGATCTGCAACTTTTTGGAAAGGGGATATGCAATTTTCGTGTGCCTGTAATCTTAGATCTTAGTCTTCTGAATTACACATTACCTGACTTCAAAAAGAGCAAAAACCGGTAGATAATTGATAAAGTGATTGATAGCACCTGAATGAATCTTTATATGCTGATCTGTGTGGATTATCCGAAGGAGTGATACAAATACGTCGCAGATATAAACCTTCTAGAATGTTGCCTTTAGAAAGGTAAGGCATTATGAATATTTTTTCTATTTAAAATCATTGTGGTGTCACGACAAATTGTACTCAGTTTCGAAATCATGATTAAAGTAAGCTATTGTTGGATTTCATACCATGCATCATTTTTATCATAAATTTCGTCTGTTGCAAATAATTTATATGCGCTTTCAAAGCAAAACATGTTATCTTGACATATACATTTTTTAATGAATGCAACTGTGTTAAATCAGTTAAGAGGGTCAATGTTATTTCATTTTCTTTTGATTTACTGACTTATTTTCGTCAACATCATGTAATGTTGCAGTCAAATCTCCCCTACGGCCGCCGTACAGCGAGTCGAAAATGTAAAACCTGTTTTTCTTTTCGAATGGCCCTAGGGCAAGAGTAAAAAAAATGTAACCGCGCCCTGAGATATACCTAAATACAACATAAAGAATGAAAGATAGAGGCGATAAGAGGAAAAATGCGCTTTGTAAAGAAACTGTCACCTGACTGCAGTGCAAGTGTCATGTATAAAACTATGTAATATTGAGAGAATACATATACACCTGGTGAGATTATTTCGATCTACTGAGATCTTGCATTCGTTTATTTATTATCTACATGTTGCGTATACATTGGGAGAATTTAAACGTCTTGATAGTGATTATGCTGCCACTTGTAATCAATGCAATGCCTGCTACGGTGTAACGCACGTTAAATCTTTCTTGCACAGTTTCAGAAGACAGTTTTCATGGTATTGGCACGAACGGCTAAAAGATGGATTTAAACGTTTTTCTTTCGTTTTTGTTCAATTTGAGAAGATTATGATGAAGGCAATAAAGGGGAATTTATTAACAGGCATGCTACAGGCGACGAAGAATAGCGGTGTAGGTTACCATGGAGATAATTTGATAGTATTATGTAAACATGATAGACGTATTATACATATATTTAAGAAGTGTGCGAATACAATACCATTTCAATCATGTAAGCAAAATTATATTAAAAAGCAATATACACGATACCAGAAAAAAACTATGAAAAATTCAAATAGATATGCAGATATTAACATATGATTAGAGAAATGTAATATTGTTATGATGATAAACAGGTAAAATGATCGTCAAGAGAGACATGTGGGTCATTATGATTAAAGGAATACCACTACTACTAATACTAATACTACTACTTCTACTTCTTTTACTTCTAACAGAAACAACTTAATAACAACAGTAATAGTAATGCATAGCGTTAATGATAGTCAGCAATCACTATTTAAACCGTACATTATTGTGACACACACACATTCATACATTCACCAATTAGAGATAGCAAATCACCAGTTAGTATTTGTGTCGCTGTATCAGACTTGAATGAACTGTAAAGGCTGCCCTAAAAAATGAGACAATCAGGGTGAGGGATTGATAAGGGTAAGAGAGAAAGACATGCGGCAGAGCAAGTTCAAAGATTTAGACGCATAAACCTATTTTTCATCTCAAATTTATTCGATTTACGAAACAAATTATATTGACCTTATCTGTTTGAAGCTTTGTTTTTATCTGTCCTTCCATGAGCGATTCGATATAAATCTTTATTACGCCTGGCCTGTAATTTACTTATGTTCATTGTAGCAATGTATATACACACACGCACACCCACACACACAAACGCACACCCTCACATTAGTCTGCAGGCACAGACCCTGATTGAAAGTTTGATCAACAAGTGTGTCTCCAAGCAAAGACTAGCACATACAAAACTTGCTGTTTCAGGGCCTTCAGTACACAAGGCATGGGTAGGCTGCAATTCAGACCCTTTACTCGAGCAAAGAGTTTGCCCAGCAGATAAATCACATACACGTATAGGTGGATCCAGGGGGCCGAGGGGGCGCCCTCTATTGACGGAGCAATACAAAAAGGGAAAGAAAGAAAAACAAAGGAAAGGAGAGGAGAAAAGGAAGAAGAAAAATAAGAGGTGGACGAGTAAATCGAATAACAGGAGGAGAATAAAGACTTGAAAAAAATCTCACTATAAAAATATTTCCCTCGCGCTTCGCTCTCGCATTGCCTGCAAATGTAAGGTAATTGACATACTCTTGCTCAATATGGAGCAGCTTAAAAAATCAAGTCGACGTACAAAAACATATTTCAGCTCGGAAATCGAATTTTCATTATTTTGTTTGTTTTAGGATTTTTCTTTTTTTTGGGGGGAATGTTATGGTCTAAATATAAACATTTTCAGCTCGCTCGCAAAATGTAATTTGTCAGGTACCTATTATTTCCGAATATATCATCTAATTCTCAAAATATCCATATTCAGGTCTGGTTGTCAAAACGTATCAGCTACCGTTGCACGCTCACATTTTTATTGGTGAGTGGTGTATATCTCATCATCGATTATTCTATAAAAAACTACTGAAAATCCCCATTCCATGACAGTTTATCAAGAAGTTTGCTAAATCTCTTTTAAAAAACCCTTACTGTAATAACTGGCTACCAAAAAGGAAAAATGTCTCAATCTTATTAAGGAGTGTTCCAAACTTTGCTCTGTTAAAATGCAAAACAGATCGCTTTAGAAAAAGTGCAATACCATACATCATTGATTTACTAAATTCTAAATATTTTTTTTCTTTTCATACCGTTGAAATCAACTCAAAGTTTTGCCATTGTTTTAGTCTCCATTTCAATCAAGTTGATATTTGATTTTTTAATTGCCTAATATTCATCACTTTATAATATTGTATTTCTTTTTTCGTTTTATTTTATTTTATTTAAGGAAGTTTTATGTACACTTGCTCTTTAAATTTCTTTATTATCTGTGTACATTGTAAAAATTGTATTTTTTTGCTTTTATCCATGACTTGTGAACTTTTTATTGTAAACAGCCTTCTGGCTTTGTAACATGTATTGTTTTCTACGAAATAAACCATGATTGAATTTAATTTAATTGAATATCGGCTCGCGATTTGCGCTCGCATTAATTTTTGAAAATATATTAACTCATGTATCCTACTCATACTACAAAAGTACTTGAAATGTCCGGTTTTAGGCTATACAGATTTCGCGCTCGCATTAGGCTTCATAGAGCAGTAAACCAATGAAATTTTGATTTTTAAAATGGAATTTTTAAGAATGGAATATTAACAAGTTTCATCTCGCGCTCAGGTAGAGATATTGGAAGAAAGTCACTTTGATGAATGTCCCGGTCCTATGTCCAAACCAACAATAATAATAACGAAAAATATCAGATATTTATTAAGTGCGATCTATGTCACCTCACAGCAATTATTTTCCTACGAAGTGCTTGAAATACAGACATTAAATTGACCGTTTCTCAAATTTGAGTCTATTTTAGGCTCACGCTAACCAGGCCCACGGTTACCCAGTAGGAAGAAATTCCTTGAATGGGGAGCGCCTGACAATGGTTGGCATGCTTAAGACGGGGTAAAGCATCCAGCGTTGAGCAACATCGCACTATTAAGCGCCATGATGTATGTTGTTATTAACATTATAAGAAGTAGTAGTAGTAGTAGTAGTAGTACTAGTAGTAGTATTAGTTGTATCATGTCATCATATTGTGAGTGTTCTTTTTATTACATGCATTTATATTGATATTATCAAAAGAAGTATTATTGTTGTTATTGTTTCATTATTATTACACTCACACATACACCCTCACACATATACACAATCATCATCAAAGTCTTCGTTCCCAAACATTATTTTTATGACTGTAACTCACTAGAAGCATTTAGACACATGTCGAACCGTACACCGCCCTTCTGTTTACATGCCAGACTGGTAATGGCTCAGAGGAAGGCTAAAATAAAAGCCTAAATTAATCTCAATCTCGCCCTGAAAGAGACAGTGAAATCCCGAGATATCAAAAAGGTGAAAGATGTAAACTGATAAATGATTGCACAAACTAACTTTTTCCACATGGCCTTGTAGCTAGAATAGATGGAAGATGCAACGTACTCTCATTTATGCCCCCTTTGAATATTGTTATTGCGTAGGCGTACTTTATTTATTGGACTGTTGGAGTGATAATATGGATAGTGTCAAAATAGTCTTTAATACGTGGATAGATTTACCCACATGGTGTTTGAATTACAATCAAAATGAGTTAAACACTTAAAATATAACTGCAACCACAGCTAATTTGAATAGCCATTCAAATTCCAATAAAAAGGACATTACCTTAGGAAAAAAAAGGTGCGAGGTGCCGTAGCCGGGCGGTCTAAGGGGACTGACTACACGTTTGAAAGTTCGGGGTTCGATGTTTGGCCAGGGCATTTACGCCGGTCAGCTAGGCATTTCATCGACAATGCCCTTTTTATCCCGTATTCAACTGAATGGAAATGTTGTATACATTCTTCTTAACGAGGTGTGCACCTTTTAAAGTGGTTTTTATGGGTTTACATAGAGGATCACGCTATTGGTAGTTACACATTCTTGCGTGTTTTGCAAAACATCTACACCTCAGGGTGAGATCTTCAAGGGACACCAACGGGTGTCAGTTTTAAAACACACATTTTCACAGCGCAGGTTCAAAATGTTCGTGTCTTTATATCACGAATCACCAACGTTGCAGACACTTTGCTTGAGTCAAACTGATAACTAACAGACAAACCCTCATCTCGAAAAAACATCAACAACACACTTTGACTCCAATTTCGAAATAGTTGGCTTTTGATATTACTGAATTGAATTTCAATTTATTTTCATTTCGACAATTCATATTTTGCATCGAGCGCCCTCTCTAGATGATAGTCCTGGTTTTTAGTTTTCTACGTGAAGGCATTTTTATAACACATATTTTTAACGGGTTCGAATGTGAGGGGGCCTGAGCCATAAGCGGAAAGATGATCATGCAAAATTCACAATCAGATGCTTATTGTTTACGTTTTTGTCCACAGTTTTGAAAAAATGGGGGCTGAAGCCCCCAAGCGCCCTCCTCTACAGGTCTACGACCGGTGCATCAGCCTATATCATTAAACTTATTTCATCGAAAAATGCATTTCAGTCAAATCCTAAGGAAGATTTGTTCTGATTCAGTAAAACATGGAAGTATTGATTTGGTTTAATCTTCTATCGTACGCAGTCAAGTAATCGGATGTATCCATGTTTAACTTTTTTTTCTAATTATGTCGGTCAACAGAGAAGGCGTGAATTCCGGTAATCTCGTCTTTTCATTTATAAATCAATTATCGCTATGTTGACACCAAGCCTGATAAATCATGTTTGTTCCATTAAATAGGCAAATATTCTCCGCTGCTTATTCCGTTATTGGCTGGGGTCTTCGAGTAGACGCGGCATTGTTACGTAATCATTTCCTCCGTGACGTCATATTCGCTCCCACATCGCTGTTGGCACTTCTCTGCTTACGCTGAAAGCCTTAATTATTGCATTATCCACTGTGACTTGGGAGCCACTTTTAATGATGACGGGATCGTTTTCTTTTAATCCCAGTAGGTCGATTGGCTATCAATTTCTATAAGCTATGAAATTGGAAAAAAAACTGGGTCTAATGAAAAAGGTGGTTTTTTAAGACCTGGGATGGCCTTACCAAACATTCGCGACAAACGTAAGAAATACAATTTCCAATGGTCAGTGTGATCAATACAACTGTGTGTGTATTCATATGCTCTGGCAGGTGGCGCCCGACTAACTTACTGGCCTTCGTACTCTTTACATTGGCATTTAAGTTTGGGAAAGCCCGGCGCATACTTGGCGATTCGTTGCGAACCGAATTTCAAAGAAACTTTACTAACATTTGATATGAACATTCCCACCCGCTAAATCTTAGCGATCAGAGTTTTGAATATCGGTACATTGTAGGACGAAAATCGAAATTCAGTCTGACTCGAGCCTCCCTGTATGAATAAAAGCAACTTCAAATAATTAGAATCGTAATGAGGTCAACTTCGGCCCGACTTGAACTTCACTCTGACGACAGGGCTTGCCGCAAATTAAAATTATGATTCTATTATTCATATCATTATGCCGAAATTAAAACCAAACAATCTTACTTCTTGGAACTTTCAAAAGTTAATGTTTAATACAAATCATCAAAGAAAATTCGCCTTGCATCGGATCACATACACTCTAAAAAATGAAGTGCTAATTTAGCTCTTAAAGAGCGTGCATAGTGAATGCACTTCGGAGTGCTGATTTGTCTAGTTCAAATTTGAACGAGAAAAATCAGCACTCCGAAGTGCAGTCACTATACACGCTCTTTAAGAGCTAAATTAGCACTTCATTTTTTAGAGTGTAGTGTGCGCTTTGGTTACAGGCCATTTCCGAACAATTACAATCGTGTTATAATATTCCTTCATTTTAATTATTTTTTTTCCATTTCACATTTTTATTCATTTTTAAAATATATTTTTTTACATTAAGCAACACGAAATAAGTAATATAAAATTAAAGGCATATGTGAGTAATAATTGGCATAATTATGTCATTGTTAGTAAGCAGGAATATGAATATATACAGTAAAGCATGTGTGCGCTGTTAAAAATTATACAGTTGTCCTTGACCTTGGCATGGTTGGGTCAGTTTGGGGAAATTCGTTGGCATCATGGCTCGCTCGTTGGTAGAGATAGGGAGATGCGCCCAGTGAAAATGATTGCGAGAGGTAAAATATTTGTACGACATGGCAGGAAGATAATAAGATCGGAGCCATTATAAAGCGAAAAAAAAATCAAGAGAAAAATGACGAAGCACGAGAACTAGGACAGATAAAGATATCGGATCAGTTTGACGCGATAAAAAAAATTGGAACACGAATCCATCGGATGACGACGGCGAACGCAAGACGTCGGGTGGGCGATGTTGGGTTTTAGCTTGGGACGATATCGTATTTCAGTGTCACGTGATTCCAATACAGATTTGTGATATTACTGTGTACTGTACAAACAGTGGCCGGCTTCCTCCCCGTCTTCCTTCAAAGCAAACCTACTATTTGCCCAACTCGGATCACAATTTAATTACAACTCAATTCCTCGTTCTGGCACTCAAGCACTTTGGATTCGAGTGCGTTAAGAGGGGACTGATCTGGGGTGTACAGTTAGAGGTTCAGGACTTGGGATTGGGCGGGGGGTGTGTCGGAGGGGGGGGGGGGGGGGTACGTAGCAAGAGAAACACTTATCCCCGATAAGTCGGTTGAATTTTAACTATTATGGCAAAAACACTATCCCTTAGAGTTTATATATATCAAGGAGTTCACCAGATGTCCCCAATCTTAACCTTTTTAGATAAAATCAACAAGTTTTTAAAAGACAAAATTTAGATACCCCTCTTCTAAGATATCCCCCCCCCACGACATGAAGTTTTATGTTCTCCCAAATACTAAAGTCTTGCTAGGCGGGAAGGCTTAGAGAAGCAGTAGTCATGGATCGCTCGCATTGGCGAATCAAGTGAAAACTTCTAAATAAGACCTTAAGACTGTACTGCGTTGCAACTGCGATCTACCTATTTGGAGGGGAAAATGCTATTTTGAACGAAAATAAGCTCCAAATGCCTATGCAGCATTCGAAATTATTTACAAATTTTATAAAGTTCTTGAAACCGACATATAGCTTCATAGTGACCTGGCGACTCCAAAGCATTCGCTACTCGGGGAAATATCCCTTCCAATGGCAATAATAGCCTGCACGGCTGAGCGTATATTCCTAACACTCGATCCAAGTATCTTGGCCAGGAGTGTAAAATATTAAAGTCATAGTATCGAAAACAACAACAACAACAGCAACAAAGCACTCTTATAACGATAGCTTGGTTGAGCTCCTCAATACCCAAGAGGGCGTACCAACACTGCGCTCACCATAGCAATGCATGAAGAGAAGCTTGTCCCCAACTCATTTCGTACGAAAGATGGCGTAAGTTACCTTTTTTTCTGGCAGGGTCAGAACAGACAAGTAAGAGGATATCATCAAATCACGGTGAGACCGCTGTTTTGTTTCCACTGCTAGGTAGCATACTACATTTTCCTTGGTCAAAAAAAAGGGGGGGGGGGGTCCAAAGCTGACTTTCTGGCCGTATATTATTGAAAACATATTATGAATACTTCTTCTTCGAATTTTTTATTATCTGAAGAGTTTTTCCGTTCTGAGTTGTTTTTTTTTTGGCGGGGGGATGATGTTGGTAGTAATATTGATTTTGCACGCATCAAAGTTACATTAATATGTTTTTTTTTTATAGTAGCATCAACACTCTCTGACATGTTCGGTTCACTTTCTCTGAAAGTCTGGAATATATTTGAAGTCCCAAGAGATGGTGGTTCGCCTTGGTTTCGAACCTGTGTCACCCTGGTATGGTGGTATCCATTACTTAGAACCAGCAGATCATGGAGAGGGGTGGTGCTGAGAAGACATATTTTTCATTTTAAACCCAATATTTTTCAGTTTGGATCCTCTTTGTTTTCCATCGCCACATAGTAATAGCCTCTAAAAAAAAAACCTTTCTGTGCCACATTGTTCTAAAAATGTTCGCGTGTTGGTATATTTTTGTTTACAATAATAGAACTATATTAGTATAATAGTAAGTCATAGAATCTACACTCTAAAAATGAAGTGCTAATTCAGCTCTTAAAGAGCGTGTATAGTGACTGCACTTCGGAGTGCTGATTTTCCTCGTTCAAATTTGAACTAGACAAAACAGCACTCCGAACTGCAGTCACTATACACGCTCTTTAAGAGCTGAATTAGCACTTCATTTTTTAGAGTGTAGAAAATACATTACAAAAACGTTCATCAAACGAAAGCATGGCACAAATGTTTGCATTTAACACATTATGCAACGAAGATGACAAAAACTTCAAAACTAATTAAAGAAAAAAAGATGAATAAACAGCGTTGAAAGGATGGATACCCCCTGCCCCCCCCCCCCTCCCTCAACGGTTAGCGATCAATTGTACAATTTATTTTTTTATTACGATTGATTGTTCATTGTCAGTGCAATCAATAGTTAAAAATTGTTCCACGATGAGTGACAAGCATTGTGTTCCAGGCAACTGGACTACTGTGTGAGCAGCACGGAGACCAAGTCTGCCGACCGAGAACGGCAGTACCCTGGGGCCCGTTGCAGAAAGAGTTGCGATCAAACGCAACTCAAACTATCTTGCGTAACTTGATTTTCAGCCAATGAAGCACCCTTATTTGGGACTTGCGCTTGCTATTTCCGTTTGCCTTTTAACGTAACTCTTTCTGCCACAGGCACCTGGTCAATTACTGGTCACTTTGTTTTATATATTACCATGATTATGGTTACTTTTGCGTGGCGTTAAAGGTTGCAATTATTGTTTAAAACAGCTAAATCAGTGTGTTTGGTATGAATCTTTGGCAATATAACGTTGCGCCATCACATCCCCATCCTTGTCAAAATTATGTACGCATGGTTAAGTGTTCATTCGTCAATGAGTGACCTTTTGAGAACAAACAGTCTGTTCTCCACCGCCATCCCCTTGTTCATGTTATTTCCCCTCAAATGTACAATTGCCATAGAACAATCTCACACCATAAAATGCTGGAGACCTTCGTTTTCGAGCATTTACCGCGTCATTTAGTAACAAAATAGGCACTATGAGTATGAACAATACCCTGAAATTATATTTACCCTTTCTGTCAACCCTCTTTACATTGGCTAGTTTGTACATATAGAATATAATGTACCAAACGAATAACGTAATTTACTCTCTCTAAAAAGTTTTTCTTTTCCAACCGTTCCCCACTCTGCTCATTAGTAGCGCCAAGATCACTCAATTTTGAGGGAATTTAAGAGTTACCTAATTTATTACGTTTCAAACGAATGCCACTGGTTAAGCATGTTAAAAGGAGGGAATTCACTCTCAACAAGTGGACCTTACTCTTGTTCATGAGGAGAGCATTCTCTGTCCGAAGAATGAATTACTCGCCCGAGTTTCTTTTTTTCTAACGCTTAAGGTAACCGTTATTATGTTGTAGTCGTCAATAATATCACAATCATCATTACAATTATTAGTCATCATTATGCCTATCATGGTATCCCAATGACTTGACTATCATTCAACCATTTGGAAGGGCATAACTAATGATCTTAATCCAATAACACTGTCTTCTGCTTATTTTCTGTTTAAGGCGCTACATTATAAAAGTAACGATCTTAAACCAATATTCAATTTAAACGAAACGTCTATTTTCTTTTGAAATAAGGCAAAAAATGATAATAGCATTCATTCAATGTACACTATATCGTAGATGTGCATTGCACACGGCTTTCACACTGTAGCTTCTAAAGGTTAGGTCCAGGATTTTCAAGAAATTCATCCTGATCCATTCACGTCACCCGGGGTGTGGATTAAATTATTGATGAAGGAAATTACGCCAGGGCTTAGATTCGAACCCACAACCCTCTGTTTAAAAGGTGAGATTCACAACCACCAGACCACAATGCTTGATGTCCCCTGTGCCGTGATCAGATGTTCCAAAGTAATAACCATATAGGAATAAATGATTCTTTACCCAAAATCATATATATATGTTTACATTGGTGTGTGTGTATATACATATATACGTGTACATATAGTGTAGACTTGAGTTACGTGTGTACTACGTGCATAAATATAACTATGTAATCTATCATGGCTCTTCGATGGCAAGATCAGTTCTGCAGAGTATCCGTAAGTGTGACCGTGCATGAATGATAGGTTATACCTTAGTGCAGAGGTCCCCATGGGATCTCGTAGGCTCGCATCTGACGTCACCAACTGCAGCCAGTAGTCTAAGTGACTTCATGCAACGGCTCCATGCAAGTGTGAAATAACGTATCCCAGTGGCTTACTCCCACTGGTATGCTTAAAACAAAAGAAAGGCAGCACTGGTAATAAAATGTGGTGTCTCAACAAAATTAATTTTTGAGCTCCTTATCTCTACTAGACTGTAAAAGATTTACGTCTCCAGGCATGTGGTACAGGAATCGAAAAGTAGGCCTACATCCGTAGGCTGAATGCTTAATAGTTCGTGCTTTTCTTGCATGTTTCCATGAATCGGTATTGAAATAGAAGGCGAAAAAAAGTTCGATGAGTTATACCTAGACATACCTCTCAATCGAGTTTTCATAATTTTTGTTTACGAAATCCGTAGAAATGTGGCCAAAAGCGTGGGCACAAACCTTACATGCATATGATGAAATGACCTTTCATCATTTTACAGACGGAACACTGGGACGAGGATCACTCCTTGCTTCACGTTTAAAGACCATTCCAAGGTCTACGTCCATCCCATTTTTTTAATCATCGTCATCATGATTATCAGCACCAGCAGCAGTCATTATCATGAATCCGTTTGAAAATTCGGGCCCAGTGACTAGATGGAAAAGTGCTGCTGAATAAAAAAACGTAACATTTAAAAAGGGGGCTGTCATTGAGGCCTCATTTGGAATGTATTTTGAGGTAGAGTTTAGGGTTTTCGTTCCTGTTCTAATTTCGCTTTCAATGGGCTTTCTTTATAGAAACTTTTCCTATTTAAACCCTTTTACCAAATAACCGTGGTAATCATCGATTGACACGAAAATAGAACAAAGGGATTAGTAGTCAACGATTGAACACTAACACGGAATAGATTGCCCTCTTGATATGAAGCATCATTATATTCCATAAAAAAAACATATGCATATTTGTCTCCTCAATCCAATATTTGAATCGCGTGAAAGGGGGATTCATTCATTGGACAAATATTCACTATCATTTTTGCAAAACATTGACTAATATCATTAGGGCAACCATACACATATTACGACGGATAATATGTTGACTTAAAGCAAATGGCACACCACGATCTCTGCAAGAAGTTGTATGTCCATAACTCATGTTCCCATTATTTCGAAATTAAATACGGGCGAGCGAGGGACAGTTCTTGATCGCGTTTTCTCATGCCGGCTAGACCAAAGCTTTTAACGGAATTAAATTGTAATTTTAGCACATGAACTTTCTCATCCCTTGAGAGGACACGAGACTCTATTACAAGAGGATGATTAATTCTATCCATCCATGATGATGCCTTCCTTTTGGTGGTTTTGTCTTCTTCATCACTTCCTTGCGATCTGGGAAGAAAACAATCGATATTAATCCAGTTTTGACTTTTTCTACGAGCGGTTTCTTCGGGTTTTGGCATGTTTGTCGGTAAACATACACCGAAGACAGTGTGTGGGACTATAGGGTTTGCGAATTTGCTTTCATCGTCATTACTTGTTGGCATGTTCCACATGCTATAATGTCAAATCTATAAGTTAGCTGAAATATTAGTAGGGATTTTAGTGGTCATCTTAGAAAGATATTACGGCAGACCACAACCATGCCTCTGATTTGCCATCATAACCTAATATTGTTTTTGTTATTTGTCCAACTTTATTCACACGATTTAAAAAAAAGGAAATTGATAACTGATTAGGAGTAGCTTAACAATGAAGAACTTGGTAATATTAACAAGAGCTTAGTTCTTTTTAACAACAAAAAGTGGTTGATGTGTCAAAAGTATAATCTTAACCTGGCAAAAGCGGCAAACCTTGTAAAATTTAAAATTCAGCATCATGTACACGATGGATTGCCATTAGAAAAAGTAACAGACAAATCATGCATGCCTACATTAATTTTATTTTATGAACGTAATTTCATTATTATAATCACAGTAAAAATAGAAGAAAGATCAATACAGAAAATTGAAATAGACACTACGAAAACGCGAAAATCTCTTCGAACTTTTATTTTTGTTTTTGCTTTTGTTTTGTTTCTTTATTTGCAACGCCATTCACGACACTGTTTACATATAATACTTATTGCGAATATGACTCCAAAATCGGTGAGAGTACACACTAATGGTATTTAGAAATAACTTTTTTGTTCAAAATTATGACTTTTCTATCGTTAAAAAGAATATCCTTTATGATCTCATCGCCATTCATGAGAGAGAGAGAGATGGTGGGTTATGTTTGTCGTTGCCCGTATTCAAACAACTTAACGAACGAGAAACGATAACGAGAGGCTCCACTAGACCAACATATCAAGACTTTCACTCTTCACGCTCAAGATACGACAACGAAAGGTAAAAGATGGGTGAAAGCGGTTAATGACTGAGAAGATGCAAGTATGACTGTGGGTAAGGCAATCAGGACAGAACAAGAAAGGGGAGGGGCTAATGAAAACAGAGTATGGATGAGTGTCACAAATAGTCAATACACTCGAGAGCTCGTTATATCAGAGCATGGTTGGTATACGTCTATATAGTTGCGGTGTGAACAAAACAAGTTCAGTTTGACTAACGCGAAAAAGTGATGATTTGCATGTTTCTTTTTATATTTATATCTTTTTTCATTGTTTCTTTTTTTGTAAAGCACACCTTAGTTATCATTGGCGCTTATCTAAGTGTTGTCAAGGGAATTATTAAAAGAGCTTGAAAACGGGTAATAATCACGCAAGCACTGCATGTTGGGGAACCAGTGAACATGTTCTAGTTCTTAATTTGCTTTCTTACTTGGAAAAAAAAGAAAGATGAAAACAAAGACATTGATTTTTTAAAAAGTTTGCCGTTCTCGAAAAAATGGGGATGTGCTTTTCGAAGAGTTTGATACGCCAATATCCAGACAATTGTGAAAATATATTGCATAGCTTTGGGAGTCCCAGGGGAAAATATCGGACCGGGAATCATTTAAAGTGAGGTGCCTGTGCATCCAGTTTTGGTGTGATGGGTGGGTGTGCGGAGTGCCTTGCGCGTATGAGCTTACATGTACATTTTATTCTTTCACAATTAAACATATATTTTTGATAACACGTGTCGCTTAGTGTAAAATATATCAGGCGCCCGTTTCATAAAGCTTTCCATAAGATACGAATGACTTTACGCATGACTAGTGACCCTTTCTTGTGCTATGTGATATATCCCTATGTAGCTGACTAATGGATAAGAACATGTTCCAGTCGTGCGTAAAGTCGTTCGTATTGGTTTGGTTTGGTTTTATTTACTGTATGAAAATCACAATAAAATACATTGCACAAGATATGATATTAAATATAAATATATAAACATGCACGTAAAAAATATACGGATGGATCACTCTATTCAGAGCCATTGATATAATGGCTCTGTTCTTCCTAGAGGTCCAGTCAACATGGTCAAGGTAACATGAGAAAAGATAATAGATTAATGATAACACGTATTTAAAATATTATTAATTAAAAACAAAAAATACAAAAAAGCGAGTGGTAAACAAAATAATAATTATTAGACACAATTCAAAAAAAAAAAATATATATATATATATCCTAACCCTTCCTAAACATGTACTTAAGGATACTTTAAACCTTAATTCCCCCCCCCCCCCTGTCAATCAAACGTTTACAGATCAAAGGTTTCTATCCATTTATCAAGGCCAGTTTTAAATAAAGTGAGTGTGTCGGGTCTGCGAAGATAAAGTGGGAGTTCATTATATATTTTCGATCCACGATAAGAAAATGTCCGCTTACAATAATTAGTCTTTGGTTTTGGCAATACAAGATTTCCAACATTTCTTAGAGAGTAAATACTTTCTTTGTGAACGAGATTACTTTGTAAATATTTCGGAGCTAAATCGCGAAAAATCTTATACAACATTATATACATGTGTTTTTAGGCCTAGTTTTCAGAGTTTCCCAATTTAAAAGTTCGTGAATTTGGAATATAGATTTGTGAGTGTAAGGACTTATTCCGAGAATTATGCGCCCAGCCCTATTTTGGAGTTTTTGAAGTTGGTCCAGAAAGATGTTTGGACATGATTGCCATATGGTATCAGCGTAATTAAAATGAGGGAGAATTATGGATTGATAAATTATATTAAGATAGGACTCGTTTAGTGAGTGCCTTAACCTGCCCAAAAAACTAACCATTTTCCCTATTTTCTTGATTGTTTCGTTTAGGTGGAGGTCCCAGTTTAATTTGGAGTCAACGATCATTCCTAAATACTTTGTATGATTTACCTGATTTATAACATGATACCCTATTTTCAAGTTCAAGTTACCTTGTTTATTAAGCATGGTTTTATTTCCAATCAACATAGATACAGTCTTGTCATAATTAATAAATAGCTTGTTTTCGGACATCCATTCTGAAAGAAAAAATAATTCTTGATTAATTACTGATTGAACTGTACTAGGATTTCTATGTGAATAATATATAACTGTATCATCAGCATAAAAATGCAGGTGACAGAATTGAAATACATCGCACAGATCGTTTATGTAGATTAGAAACAAAATGGGGCCCAAAATTGAGCCTTGTCGGACGCCGTGAGTTATTACAAACTCTTCGGAATAACAATTGTTTATAGATGTAAATATCTGGTGATTATGAAGATAATTGTAAAACCATTTGAGCATATGACCATTAACACCTATAGAAGACAATTTCTTTAATAGTATCCGATGATCAACTAAGTCGAATGCCTTACGGAGATCAACAAAGAGAGCTCCTGTATATAGTCCCTTGTCAGTTGAACGGAGCCATTCATCTGTTACTTTAGTAAGGGCTGTACATGTGGAGTGCATTGGGGTGTCTGGAAAACGAAGACCGAAGACCGAAGACCGGGGACACGTATCACACTCGTGTGAAAGCGTTTGTAGTTCACGCACGAAGTGTGTACAAAGCAGTGCAAAGTGTGTACAAAACACGTGCGCGGGTTAGAATGGACTTTGGACCTTGCCCCCTACACATGTTCTCCCATTGACATAACGCATGTCCCCAGTCTTCGATCTTCGTTTTCCAGACCTGTTGTTGGGTGTCTGGAAAACGAAGACAGAAGACGGGGCCATCGCATCCGTCTAGCAAAAATAAACATTATTATATTCAGATCAAATTCAGGAACATTCTGATATTGGATATGTAATGAATTATGATTGGTTAATGATTAATTGTATGGATATCGTAATGTGAATGATAATTGATTGAGCAATATATCGCGCTCAGCTCAGCTGGCATTAAAATTTTATACCATTGACATAACGCATGTCCCCGGTCTTCGATCTTCGTTTTCCAGACCTGTTGTTGGGTGTCTGGAAAACGAAGACAGAAGACCGGGGCCATCGCATCCGTCTAGCAAAAATAAACCATTATTATATTCAGATCAAATTCAGGAACATTCTGATATTGGATATGTAATGAATTATGATTGGTTAATGATTAATTGTATGGATATCGTAATGTGAATGATAATTGATTGAGCAATATATCGCGCTCAGCTCAGCTGGCATTAAAATTTTATACCATTGACATAACGCATGTCCCCGGTCTTCGATCTTCGTTTTCCAGACCTGTTGTTGGGTGTCTGGAAAACGAAGACAGAAGACCGGGGCCATCGCATCCGTCTAGCAAAAATAAACCATTATTATATTCAGATCAAATTCAGGAACATTCTGATATTGGATATGTAATGAATTATGATTGGTTAATGATTAATTGTATGGATATCGTAATGTGAATGATAATTGATTGAGCAATATATCGCGCTCAGCTCAGCTGGCATTAAAATTTTATACCATTGACATAACGCATGTCCCCGGTCTTCGATCTTCGTTTTCCAGACCTGTTGTTGGGTGTCTGGAAAACGAAGACAGAAGACGGGGGCCATCGCATCCGTCTAGCTAAAATAAACCATTATTATATTCAGATCAAATTCAGGAATATTCTGATATTGGATATGTAATGAATTATGATTGGTTAATGATTAATTGTATGGATATCGTAATGTGAATGATAATTGATTGAGCAATATATCGCGCTCAGCTCAGCTGGCATTAAATTTTATACCATTGACATAACGCATGTCCCCGGTCTTCGATCTTCGTTTTCCAGACCTGTTGTTGGGTGTCTGGAAAACGAAGACAGAAGACCGGGGCCATCGCATCCGTCTAGCTAAAATAAACCATTATTATATTCAGATCAAATTCAGGAATATTCTGATATTGGATATGTAATGAATTATGATTGGTTAATGATTAATTGTATGGATATCGTAATGTGAATGATAATTGATTGAGCAATATATCGCGCTCAGCTCAGCTGGCATTAAAATTTTATACCATTGACATAACGCATGTCCCGGTCTTCGATCTTCGTTTTCCAGACCTGTTGTTGGGTGTCTGGAAAACGAAGACAGAAGACCGGGGCCATCGCATCCGTCTAGCTAAAATAAACCATTATTATATTCAGATCAAATTCAGGAATATTCTGATATTGGATATGTAATGAATTATGATTGGTTAATGATTAATTGTATGGATATCGTAATGTGAATGATAATTGATTGAGCAATATATCGCGCTCAGCTCAGCTGGCATTAAAATTTTATACCATTGACATAACGCATGTCCCCGGTCTTCGATCTTCATTTTCCAGACCTGTTGTTGGGTGTCTGGAAAACGAAGACAGAAGACCGGGGCCATTTTCGCATCCGTCTAGCTAAAATAAACCATTAATATATTCAGATCAAATTCAGGAATATTCTGATATTGGATATGTAATGAATTATGATTGGTTAATGATTAATTGTATGGATATCGTAATGTGAATGATAATTGATTGAGCAATATATCGCGCTCAGCTCAGCTGGCCTTAAAATTTTATACCATTGACATAACGCATGTCCCCGGTCTTCGATCTTCGTTTTCCAGACCTGTTGTTGGGTGTCTGGAAAACGAAGACAGAAGACGGGGCCATCGCATCCGTCTAGCTAAAATAAACCATTAATATATTCAGATCAAATTCAGGAATATTCTGATATTGGATATGTAATGAATTATGATTGGTTAATGATTAATTGTATGGATATCGTAATGTGAATGATAATTGATTGAGCAATATATCGCGCTCAGCTCAGCTGGCATTAAAATTTTATACCATTGACATAACGCATGTCCCCGGTCTTCGATCTTCGTTTCCAGACCTGTTGTTGGGTGTCTGGAAAACGAAGACAGAAGACCGGGGCCATCGCATCCGTCTAGCTAAAATAAACCATTATTATATTCAGATCAAATTCAGGAATATTCTGATATTGGATATGTGATGAATTATGATTGGTTAATGATTAATTGTATGGATATCGTAATGTGAATGATAATTGATTGAGCAATATATCGCGCTCAGCTCAGCTGGCATTAAAATTTTATACCATTGACATAACGCATGTCCCCGGTCTTCGATCTTCGTTTTCCAGACCTGTTGTTGGGTGTCTGGAAAACGAAGACAGAAGACCGGGGCCATCGCATCCGTCTAGCTAAAATAAACCATTATTATATTCAGATCAAATTCAGGAATATTCTGATATTGGATATGTAATGAATTATGATTGGTTAATGATTAATTGTATGGATATCGTAATGTGAATGATAATTGATTGAGCAATATATCGCGCTCAGCTCAGCTGGCATTAAAATTTTATACCATTGACATAACGCATGTCCCGGTCTTCGATCTTCGTTTTCCAGACCTGTTGTTGGGTGTCTGGAAAACGAAGACAGAAGACCGGGCCATCGCATCCGTCTAGCAAAAATAAACCATTATTATATTCAGATCAAATTCAGGAACATTCTGATATTGGATATGTAATGAATTATGATTGGTTAATGATTAATTGTATGGATATCGTAATGTGAATGATAATTGATTGAGCAATATATCGCGCTCAGCTCAGCTGGCATTAAAATTTTATACCATTGACATAACGCATGTCCCCGGTCTTCGATCTTCGTTTTCCAGACCTGTTGTTGGGTGTCTGGAAAACGAAGACAGAAGACCGGGGCCATCGCATCCGTCTAGCAAAAATAAACCATTATTATATTCAGATCAAATTCAGGAACATTCTGATATTGGATATGTTATGATTGGTTAATGATTAATTGTATGGATATCGTAATGTGAATGATAATTGATTGAGCAATATATCGCGCTCAGCTCAGCTGGCATTTAAATTTTATACCATTGACATAACGCATGTCCCCGGTCTTCGATCTTCGTTTTCCAGACCTGTTGTTGGGTGTCTGGAAAACGAAGACAGAAGACCGGGGCCATCGCATCCGTCTAGCTAAAATAAACCATTATTATATTCAGATCAAATTCAGGAATATTCTGATATTGGATATGTAATGAATTATGATTGGTTAATGATTAATTGTATGGATATCGTAATGTGAATGATAATTGATTGAGCAATATATCGCGCTCAGCTCAGCTGGCATTAAAATTTTATACCATTGACATAACGCATGTCCCCGGTCTTCGATCTTCGTTTTCCAGACCTGTTGTTGGGTGTCTGGAAAACGAAGACAGAAGACCGGGGCCATTTTCGCATCCGTCTAGCTAAATAAAACCATTAATATATTCAGATCAAATTCAGGAATATTCTGATATTGGATATGTAATGAATTATGATTGGTTAATGATTAATTGTATGGATATCGTAATGTGAATGATAATTGATTGAGCAATATATCGCGCTCAGCTCAGCTGGCATTAAAATTTTATACCATTGACATAACGCATGTCCCCGGTCTTCGATCTTCGTTTTCCAGACCTGTTGTTGGGTGTCTGGAAAACGAAGACAGAAGACCGGGGCATCGCACCCGTCTAGCTAAAATAAACCATTAATATATTCAGATCAAATTCAGGAATATTCTGATATTGGATATGTAATGAATTATGATTGGTTAATGATTAATTGTATGGATATCGTAATGTGAATGATAATTGATTGAGCAATATATCGCGCTCAGCTCAGCTGGCATTAAAATTTTATACCATTGACATAACGCATGTCCCCGGTCTTCGATCTTCATTTTCCAGACCTGTTGTTGGGTGTCTGGAAAACGAAGACAGAAGACCGGGGCCATCGCATCCGTCTAGCTAAAATAAACCATTATTATATTCAGATCAAATTCAGGAATATTCTGATATTGGATATGTGATGAATTATGATTGGTTAATGATTAATTGTATGGATATCGTAATGTGAATGATAATTGATTGAGCAATATCGCGCTCAGCTCAGCTGGCATTAAAATTTTATACCATTGACATAACGCATGTCCCCGGTCTTCGATCTTCGTTTTCCAGACCTGTTGTTGGGTGTCTGGAAAACGAAGACAGAAGACCGGGGCCATCGCATCCGTCTAGCTAAAATAAACCATTATTATATTCAGATCAAATTCAGGAATATTCTGATATTGGATGTAATGAATTATGATTGGTTAATGATTAATTGTATGGATATCGTAATGTGAATGATAATTGATTGAGCAATATATCGCGCTCAGCTCAGCTGGCATTAAAATTTTATACCATTGACATAACGCATGTCCCGGTCTTCGATCTTCGTTTTCCAGACCTGTTGTTGGGTGTCTGGAAAACGAAGACAGAAGACCGGGGCCATTTTCGCATCCGTCTAGCTAAAATAAACCATTAATATATTCAGATCAAATTCAGGAATATTCTGATATTGGATATGTAATGAATTATGATTGGTTAATGATTAATTGTATGGATATCGTAATGTGAATGATAATTGATTGAGCAATATATCGCGCTCAGCTCAGCTGGCATTAAAATTTTATACCATTGACATAACGCATGTCCCCGGTCTTCGATCTTCGTTTTCCAGACCTGTTGTTGGGTGTCTGGAAAACGAAGACAGAAGACCGGGGCCATCGCATCCGTCTAGCTAAAATAAACCATTAATATATTCAGATCAAATTCAGGAATATTTCTGATATTGGATATGTAATGAATTATGATTGGTTAATGATTAATTGTATGGATATCGTAATGTGAATGATAATTGATTGAGCAATATATCGCGCTCAGCTCAGCTGGCATTAAAATTTTATACCATTGACATAACGCATGTCCCCGGTCTTCGATCTTCGTTTTCCAGACCTGTTGTTGGGTGTCTGGAAAACGAAGACAGAAGACCGGGGCCATCGCATCCGTCTAGCTAAAATAAACCATTATTATATTCAGATCAAATTCAGGAATATTCTGATATTGGATATGTAATCAGTTATGATTGGTTGATAAGTTAATGATTAATTGTATGGATGTCGTGATGTGAATGATAATTGATCGAACAAAATATTGCTAAATTTTAAAATTCAATAACTTTGTTATCCGATTTTGATGAAATTTTCGGTATTTTACTCAGTGAATTCTACTCTATTCATTAAGCTATACATACTTTCAGCCTGGACCATCCCATTAAAAACTCCGTATAAAATAAACCTAATTGTAATAGAAAGCAATGTCATCGACCTAAGACAGGTGGCAAGCGCGCCCTTGTGAATGTATTTTCCATACGGTCGGCGAACATGAAACAATAGTGCGTCGCTAGCTTACTACTTTGCGGTTAAACCGGCCGAGACGTTCCCACGCGTACATTTCGAGACAGCAACATTCAGTACGCGTTTGGAAGCCCTGTTTACACGTGCATCGGCTTTTGGCTCAGAACCATAAGCCGATGCAGAATTGGCTTTTATGGTCTATCTTGCACCGCAGAGTCGGCTAACCCTCTCTGCATGTGAATCGACGGGCGGACGACATTTATACCGTTTTCATACTGAAGGCGAAGTTGAGTTACTCCGGAATAACTCCGGATTGAGTTTATACGCTTGTACTGCGGACCGACTTTAAACCCCCTTTCATATTGGCAAACACCGCAGCGGTGTATCCGCAGTTGTTGCCATGGTTTCCAAGCGAGTTCGCGCCATACGTGTTGCGAGATCACAGCGATAAGTGCATACCGCATTTCCGGTGCGGAGTAACTCCGTTTGTAACCCTCTTCTCGAAGTGGGTTGAGTACACCGCTTTGAATCCGGATCAACTAATCTCAGAATTTTCATATTGCCCTCCAAAGTGGAGTAACTCCTCCTGGACTCCGGACTAACTCCACTTCGGCTCTCACTATGAAAGGGGTATTAGTCTCGCCTTCACCTCTTGTGGGCGAGACAAACAATGAGAGTGGGAAAGAGAATAAAGAAACAAGAGAAAGGAAAAGGACCAATAATTGGAGTGAACACATCTAATCATCCTGAAATAGGGCCTACTAATAAACAAGTGAGAAAGGGGTTAGAAATAAAGAGATGGCAAAGTGAAACAGAAATTTTAGTCGGGAAAGAAATGGATAAGAGCCAAAAATAAACGGGATGCGAAAATGCTAACATGAAATCTGAATAGAAAACAGAAAAAACAAGAAGGAAAAAAAATAAATTAAGAACGCAACAGCTAGTGGCTGTCTCAGGCCCCCCCCCCCTGAAAAAAATTGGCAGAGCAAAAAAAAGGGAGAAAGAAGAAAAGATAAAAGGAAAAGAAGAAGAAAAGATAAGTGGAAAAAAAGAGGAGGAAGACGAGTGAATGAAATAATGTGAGGGGAACACTTGCCAAAAAAAAAAATCTTTCATGTTACCATAAATAAATCTTTGCGCTTCGAGCCAGAATTGCCTGTTCGATGAGATTCATATCTTGCTCAATACATCTAGGCTGATATGGAGCAAGTTTTGAATTTATTATACAAAACATAATTAGCTCGGACATCGAACTTTCAATATTTTTTCATTCACAAATGTAAGTGCTCTGTAAAATGTCCGTTTTTGTCTCACCTGCGAAGCAAAGTGAGACTATAGGCGCCGCTTTTCCGACGGCGGCGGCGGCGTCAACATCAAATCTTAACCTGAGGTTAAGTTTTTGAAATGACGTCATAACTTAGAAAGTATATGGACCTAGTTAATAAAACTTGGCCATAAGGTTAATCAAGTATTACTGAACATCCTATTAGAGTTTCATGTCACATGACCAAGGTCAAAGGTCATTTAGGGTCAATGAACTTAGACCATGTTGGAGGAATCAACATCGAAATCTTAACCTGAGGTTAAGTTTTTGAAATGTCATAACTTAGAAAATATATGGACCTAGTTAATGAAACTTGGACATAAGGTTAATCAAGTATCACTGAACATCCTGCATGAGTTTCACGTCACATGACCAAGGTCAAAGGTCATTTAGGGTCAATGAACTTTGGCCGAATTGGGGATATCTGTTGAATTCCCATCATAACTTTGAGAGTTTATGGATCTGATTCATGAAACTTGGACATAATAGTAATCAAGCATCACTGAAAATTTTGTGCAAGTTTCAGGTCTCATGATTAAGGTCAAAGGTCATTTAGGGTCAATGAACTTTGGCCGAATTGGGTGTATCTGTTGAATTACCATCATAACTTTGAAAGTTTATGGATCTGATTCATGAAACTTGTACATAAGAGTAATCAAGTATCACTGAACATCCTGTTCGAGTTTCAGGTCACATGATCAAGGTCAAAGGTCTTGTAAGGTCAGTGAACTTTGGCCATGTTGGGGTTTTTTGTTGAATAACCATCATACCTCTGTAAGTTTATTGGTCTAGTTCATAAAAAGTGGACATAAGAGTAACCATGTATCACTGAACATCTTGTGCGAGTTAGAGTAGTATTCAAAGTCAGCACTGCTGCTATATTGAACCGCGCGATGCAGGTGAGACGGCCAGAGGCATTCCACTTGTATTGTCTACATATCAGCATTTTTTTTAAGCTCACGCTGCGTGGTCACATTGTTTGATTTGCCAAGTTCCTATTATCTATAATATTCTATTAAAGCTTGTGTATAGTTTTGGTAAATCCACCAAAATGCACCTATCACTATTCCAATTCATTGCTAGCTAATATGAATGGATATGCTCTCTAACAGTTATGATGTGGAGGATATGAAATGAAAATGTGTTTTACAGGATAACTTTTGCGATTTTACATGGAAATTTAACTTGATCGGGTCACCCGATCAAATTAAAATATCTGTGTGTTTTTGTCTTTCAATTAAATCCTATTCCAAATCATGGAATGGGCTGAAACTTTCAAGATATGTTCTTTGTAACTTTTGGATATCTAATCACTAAATTTATAAGATAAGTGCTTGAATGCCCATTTTTTAAATTTAAAACAAGCATCGCCGAGAGAGGACGCTATATATCCAAGATTTGAATATTTGAATTTTTCTCAGAGAACACGAGCTCTACGCTTCAGTAAGACTGTCATATTAGATGATATTCGATTGTAAATCACATTATTGACCCTTTACCAAAGCTATACCGAGGCTTTAAAGAATGTATTCAGAAAGCCCAGATTCTAGGTCCAAATCTAAAACATGCGCGATAGCCTGCATGTTCTTTTTTTAAAATCTACTTGAATTATCCAGTTTCACATCATAATATCAATAATTGTCTGCTCGCGCTTCACGATCGCATTAGTAATGATACCCAATTAACTATATCTTATTTTTATGATTACAAAATATGAATAGTGTCCCGCTTTTAGGTCTGAAATCTCTTTTTTTTCCTCTCGCGCTTCGCGCTCGCATCCATTGTTTCGTTACATACCTATCCCTTTTATTGATACAAAAAGTAATTACCATTCTTTTAGGTCGGAATGTTAAAAAATGCTTTATTGAAATATATATACCGTCTTCGTGGGTACCTATAAACAGTCCTTAACAGGTCCCTTTTCGATAATGCTATAGGACAGTTAATAACAATTTCTGCTCGCGCTTTGCGCTTGCAGTAATTATCTAGTTACATACGCATCTTGTTCAGGTTCACAAACATTGCCCAGAATAGTCAATTTTCAGGTTAAAATATATACATGCAATTCCAAAAATTTTCAGCTCGCGCTTCGCGCTCACATATATGGAGCTTAAAATATCAAGATTTGAAGTTAATATACAAAACATATTTTATCTCGGATATCGAGCTTTCATTATTTTTTCACTTTTACAAATTGATTTTTTCTTGAAAGTGCTCTGTAAATGTCTTTTTTAGGTCTAAATATTAACATTTTCAGCTCACGCTGCTCAGTCGCATTATTTGATTTGCATAGGTCTACTTCTTTATAAATTCTTACGTACCGTCCTTAAAATGCATCTTAAACGAATTGTTTACTATCATGATTGCCAATCTGTTTAGAAAAATCAGTTTTTGATTATGTCATATTCTTTACAATTGTTTACAATTTAGTAATTTTGGTACTTAATTTCCTTCTTTAATGTTGCTTTCACCCAAGAGTAAAACACAAAACACTTCTTGTAATTTTACCATTTAGGGCCTAAATGGTAAAATTACAAGGTGTTCTTGTTTGTATTATCTTTGCATAAAGTTTTTGAGCTTGCTGGAATGTGCACCAATCGTTTCATAATTTTTAGCTTCTTATTTGTTGAATTGTTTTAAAATAACAGGATTATAAGTCCTACTTGACAGTGTTAGTGTTGATAGATGCGTTATCGACTTTCAATATATTTTTACCTATAAAGGTGTCTTTTTACGTTTTATCTATTTGCCTGATTTCTTTCCTGAAATTGAACCCAAAATAAATATTCAAAAAATCAGATCAGTTGGAATCGGAGATATTCAGCATTTGTGATTATTATGACTAATCGTGTTCAATTGATCTATGAAAACTTAGTATGAGGGCCAGTTTACACATTTTCTGATGAATATATGCATAGCCAAACGGGAGATTTCGGGTGCAAGACCCCCCCCCCCTCCCTCCATTTTTCATGATGCAGAAGGCGCCGCTAAACAAAAAAAAAAACGGAGAAAAGAAGAAAGTGAGAGAATAGGAAAAAGAGCAATATCAAAGAGAAAGAAAAAATTATCAAGTAAGATAAAGTAGAAAATATTTCGAAAAACCTGTGCCACCGACCAAAACTTAAAAAGGGTCCCCTTCTAACATTGATGCTGGAGAGAAGGGATGATTTTATGGGGGTAATTGTCCTCAGGCATGGGAAATTGTCCGGGGATAATTGTCCTCGGGGGTTATTGTCCAGGGTAATTGTCCTCGGGCGGCTTATTGTCCGGGGGTAGTTGTTCGGGGGGTAGTTGTCCGGGGGGAATTGTCCGGGGGTGATTGTCCAGGGGGTAGTTGTCCGGGGGTAGTTGTCCGGGGGGTAATTGTCCTCGGGGGTAATTGTCCGGGGGTAGTTGTCGGGGGGTAATTGACGGGGGGTAATTGTCCTAGAACCATTCACACAAATAACCATAACTTATCCGCAGCCAATCATAGCAGATGACGTATCCAAGATCAAAATATTCTTGAACTGGTGCTGAATATTATAGGCCTATCTTAGCTAGACAAAATTATACGCGATCCCCGGTCTTCTGTCTTCGTTTTCCAGACACCCAACAACAGGTTTGGAAAACGAAGACCGGGGACATGTGTTATGTCAATGGTAGTAAAATTGCAAATGCAAGCTGAGCGCGATATATTGCTCAATCAATTATCATTCACATCACGATATCCATACAATTAATCATTAACTTATCAGCCAATTATAACTGATTACATATCCAATATCAGAATATTCCTGAATTTGATCTGAATATAATGATGGTTTATTTTAGCTAGACGGATCGATGCGATCCCCGGTCTACTGTCTTCGTTTTCCAGACACCCAACAACAGGTTTGGAAAACGAAGACCGGGGACCGGGACACGTAATGTCAATGGTAGTAAAATAGTTGCAAACGGCAGTTAAGTTGAGACTGCTTGTACGTAATTGTCCTCAGGCAGGGGTAATTGTCGGGGGATAATTGTCCTCGGGGGTTATTATCCAGGGTAATTGTCCAGGGGGTAATTGTCCTCGAGTATAATTGTCCGGAGGGTAAGTGTGTCCTCGGGGGTCTTATTGTCCGGGGGTAGTTGTTCGGGGGGTAGTTGTCCGGGGGGGAATTGTCCGGGGTGATTGTACGGGGGGTAATGTCGGGGGGTAATTGTCCTCGGGGTAGTTGTCCGGGGTAATTGACGGGGGGTAAAGGCCCTAGAACCATTCACACAAATAACCATAACTTATCCGCAGCCAATCATAGCAGATGACGTATCCAAGATCAAAATATTCTTGAACTGTTGCTGAATATTATAGGCCTATCTTAGCTAGACAAAATTATACGCGATCCCCGGTCTTCTGTCTTCGTTTTCCAGACACCCAACAACAGGATTGGAAAACGAAGATCGAAGACCGGGGACATGTGTTATGTCAATGATAGTAAAATTTTCATGCCAGCTGAGCTGAGCGCGATATATTACTCAATCAATTATCATGATTATCATTCACATCACGATATCCATACAATATCTTATCAACCAATCATAACTGATTACATATCCAATATCAGAATATTCCTGAATTTGATTTGAATATAATTTTAGCTAGACGGATGCGATCCCCGGTCTTCTGTCTTCGTTTTCCAGACACCCAACAACAGGTTTGGAAAACGAAGATCGAAGACCGGGGACATGTGTTATGTCAATGGCAGTAAAATTTTCATGCCAGCTGAGCTGAGCGCGATATATTGCTCAATCAAGTATCATGATTATCATTCACATCACGATATCCATACAATATCTTATCAACCAATCATAACTGATTACATATCCAATATCAGAATATTCCTGAATTTGATTTGAATATAATTTTAGCTAGACGGATGCGATCCCCGGTCTTCTGTCTTCGTTTTCCAGACACCCAACAACAGGTTTGGAAAACGAAGATCGAAGACCGGGGACATGTGTTATGTCAATGGTAGTAAAATTTTCATGACAGCTGAGCTGAGCGCGATATATTGCTCAATCAATTATCATAAATATATATAGTTGCAAACGGCAGTTAAGTTGAGACTGCTTGTACGTGATTGCGATATCCATACAATTGTTAATCATTTACTTATCAACCAATCATAACTGATTACATATCCAATATCAGAATATTCCTGAATTTGATCTGAATATAATAATGGTTTATTTTAGCTAGACGGATGCGATCCCCGGTCTTCTGTCTTCGTTTTCCAGACACCCAACAACAGGTTTGGAAAACGAAGATCGAAGACCGGGGACATGTGTTATGTCAATGGTAGTAAAATTTTAATGCCAGCTGAGCTGAGCGCGATATATTGCTCAATCAATTATCATTCACATTACGATATCCATACAATATTAATCATTAACCAATCATAACATATCCAATATCAGAATATTCCTGAATTTGATCTGAATATAATAATGGTTTATTTTAGCTAGACGGATGCGATGGCCCCGGTCTTCTGTCTTCGTTTTCCAGACACCCAACAACAGGTCTGGAAAACGAAGATCGAAGACCGGGACATGCGTTATGTCAATGGTAAAAATTTTAATGCCAGCTGAGCTGAGCGCGATATATTGCTCAATCAATTATCATTCACATTACGATATCCATACAATTAATCATTAACCAATCATAATTCATTACATATCCAATATCAGAATATTCCTGAATTTGATCTGAATATAATAATGGTTTATTTAGCTAGACGGATGCGATGGCCCGGTCTTCTGTCTTCGTTTTCCAGACACCCAACAACAGGTCTGGAAAACGAAGATCGAAGACCGGGGACATGCGTTATGTCAATGGTATAAAATTTTAATGCCAGCTGAGCTGAGCGCGATATATTGCTCAATTCAATTATCATTCACATTACGATATCCATACAATTAATCATTAACCAATATAATTCATTACATATCCAATATCAGAATATTCCTGAATTTGATTGAATATAATAATGGTTTATTTTAGCTAGACGGGGTGCGATGGCCCCGGGTTCTGTCTTCGTTTTCCAGACCCCAACAACAGGTCTGGAAAACGAAGATTGAAGACCGGGGACATGCGTTATGTCAATGGTATAAAAATTTTAATGCAACTGAGCTGAGCGCGATATATTGCTCAATCAATTATCATTCACATTACGATATCCAAACAATTAATCATTAACCAATCATAATTCATTACATATCCAATATCAGAATATTCCTGAATTTGATCTGAATATAATAATGGTTTATTTTAGCTAGACGGATGCGATGCCCCGGTCTTCTGTCTTCGTTTTCCAGACACCCAACAACAGGTCTGGAAAACGAAGATCGAAGACCGGGGACATGCGTTATGTCAATGGTATAAAATTTTAATGCCAGCTGAGCTGAGCGCGATATATTGCTCAATCAATTATCATTCACATTACGATATCCATACAATTAATCATTAACCAATCATAATTCATTACATATCCAATATCAGAATATTCCTGAATTTGATCTGAATATAATAATGGTTTATTTTAGCTAGACGGATGCGATGGCCCCGGTCTTCTGTCTTCGTTTTCCAGACACCCAACAACAGGTTGGGAAAACGAAGATCGAAGACGGGGACATGCGTTATGTCAATGGTATAAAATTTTAATGCCAGCTGAGCTGAGCGTGATATATTGCTCAATCAATTATCATTCACATTACGATATCCATACAATTAATCATTAACCAATCATAATTCATTACATATATCCAATATCAGAATATTCCTGAATTTGATCTGAATATAATAATGGTTTATTTTAGCTAGACGGATGCGATGGCCCCGGTCTTCTGTCTTCGTTTTCCAGACACCCAACAACAGGTCTGGAAAACGAAGATCGAAGACCGGGGACATGCGTTATGTCAATGGTATAAAATTTTAATGCCAGCTGAGCTGAGCGCGATATATTGCTCAATCAATTATCATTCACATTACGATATCCATACATTAATCATTAACCAATCATAACATATCCAATATCAGAATATTCCTGAATTTGATCTGAATATAATAATGGTTTATTTTAGCTAGACGGATGCGATGGCCCGGTCTTCTGTCTTCGTTTTTCCAGACACCCACAAGGTCTGGAAAACGAAGATCGAAGACGGGGACATGCGTTATGTCAATGGGAGAACATGTGTAGGGGGCAAGGTCCAAAGTCCATTCTAACCCGCGCACGTGTTTTGTACACACTTTGCACTGCTTTGTACACACTTCGTGCGTGACTACCAAACGCTTTCACACGAGTGTGATACGTGTCCCGGTCTTCGGTCTTCGGTCTTCGTTTCCAGACACCCGAGTGCATTGGACGAAAGCCGGATTGGTAATCCGTTAAAATTTTATTTTCCTGGAGAAATCGAATTAGACTCTTTTGAAAATTTTTTCAATAATTTTGGATATACAGGTCAGTAAAGAAATGGGTCTATAATTATTAGCCACAAGTCTATCTCCTTTCATATGCAGGGGAATACCTTTGCAATCTTCCATCTGGATGGGAATATCCCTTCATTAATCGATTTGTTAATTAAATATATAGGTGATAGGTTTAACAATTTCTAGTGCAAATGTTTTTATAGGAAAGAAAGAATCAATTACCGTCTCTCAATTGATTTCTTGTTCTTAAGACGATTGATTTCCTTTAAAACTTCTGATTCAGTGACAATGGGAACAATAAAATTATTGTTCGCTGTATATACAATTCTAATCTATTCAATTTCTCATAAGTCATACACTCATGATTTCAGAATATCACTGTTCAGTTGATTACCAATGTTTACAAAATGTACATTAAAATCATTAGCCAATTCTTGGCATTTATCTCACAAAATGGAAAATTAGTAACAGATTTAGAATTAGGTAGCATTGATTTCAGCACTTTCCAAGATTTCGTTTGCCCTTGCAGGAACTTAATTTATCAATATAATATTTCGTTTTTGCTCGTCTTATTTCATATGTCACTATATTTCTTAACTGTCTATACTTTTTCCCAAAAAAAGAGCACTTTGTCCCTTTTTAGGCTTTTACTTTCATTTTGTTACGTTCCTTCATGAGCTTGTAAATAGATTCATTCAACCAAGGCGAGTGCTTTTTGCGAACTCGTTTCATTTCGTCGCATGTATTTATTACCTATGTCCAGAAAAAGCCTTTCCCATTTATCAACGGCTTCGTCAAGGTCATTAACTCCTTCGATTTCAGCCCAATCTTGTTCTCGAAGTTCGGCTTTCATTTTGTCAAAATCTACTTGATGTGACTTTCTAAAGGTTACGTAGTTAATGAATGGATCATTATTGGTGTGAGCTTTCCAAATTAAGTAGCTCATTGAATGATCACTCAGTCCATTGTGGAGGACTCCGAATGAATTAACCTTTTCTGGACAAGTTGTCAACACATGATCGATCGAAGAAGAACATTCTTGGGTGACTGTAGTAAATTCCGTTCTATTAACTTGACACATTCCATATATATCATTAATATCAGAATATTTGCGAATATCTCCATTAGTTTGATGTTTCATGATATCATAATTTACATCACCCATTAAAATTATCGGAACGTTGAATCCCCCTAAATGGATCAATAAATATTCATAGGAAAGAAGTACATTTGTTTTATTTGGCGGTCTATACCAATTCATAAAGATAACAGGTTTGGAACATTTGATGCGAATAAGAATACAAATAATTTATATTTTTTAGCTGAACTAGGTATACTTAGCTTTTCAAATATAATATTTTCATGTACATAAATGCAAACCCCTCCTCCATTTCTGTTTCTATCCTTCCTAACAATATTGTAATTCGGTATGTATACTTCATTATCTTTAATGGAGTCATCAAGCCTGGTTTCATTTAGAGCCAGAATATCAATATCGTTCCTACATAATATATCACCAATTTCATCGAAGTTCTTTAATAAACTAACCACATTTAATTGGACAAATTTCAAATCCCTTCCATGTAATTCCCTGTAAGTATTACCAGAGTCACTATGTTTATTAGCACAAGAAATATTAATACTTTGTTCTTTACTTTTTTGCTCATTATTTGGGTTGACATGAGTCTTATCCAGCTGATGAAAATGCAAATGTTCAAATACACAACGTGGACAAATCCAGTCTATAAAGTGTTCAAATGGATCATTGTATGATTTCTGACACATGGGCACATACAATATGTATCCATTTACAACATTGTGTACATAGCAGACCTTTATGATTTACTTTCACGAATTTTTGACAAAGATGATCCCTTCCCATGAAAAAAAACAACAACAGATAATATCTTAAAAAAAATATCTTTAAAATGAGATGTGAAAAGTCAAGTTTGAAATATTAAAAGAGAGGTTGATCGCAGACCTCCCAGGGGAGATATTAGAAACATGTAACATGTCGTTCACTTCAGTTTTCGTGCTTCTTCAACAGTGCTGATAACTTTTCTGATGGATTTTCCGTTTGTTGCTGGTAGAGCTACAAGTATACGTCCATCTTGTGACCACGCTGCAGATACCTTTGACGACATTCGTGCTTCTTTCAATATCTCGCAGTTTGATGAAGTTAAGTCTTCCGCAATGGATATACCGGAGTTTTTCAGTCGGCGCCTCATTGCCATTATGGAACGTCTCGCTCGGTACGTCGCAAATTTCAGTTGTCTTGTGCTAGCATTTCTCGTCACTTTCTTTTCAGAGGTGCCTCTATCTTGCCTTCCATTCAGAAAGTTTGGCAGAGGGGTGCAGCAAACAATAGACAGGGGTACGGGCTTTTGTTCCAGTACACGAAGAGTTGACCAATCGATTGATCCGTCATGGGCTGAGAGGCACAGTGGTTAAAGATTTCGATGAACGGTTTGAGAGCAATATTCACCCCGTTACTGCCTGGTTGAGTGAAGGACATCACCGTGTATTGGTTTCAAGATTGTTGGTGTCGGATTGGTTCAGCTTTTCAATAAGTAAAGTCAGCAAAATTATATACGAGAAACTCACATTTCACTCCTGGGGGTCCACATTACGCAGCTGATCCGAAACTGTTCACATATTCACGATGATTTTGAGAATAACGTGAGAATAACGTGCAACAAGTTCAAAAAGTTCACAATTCCGATGAGGTTTATGCGATAAGTAGTAGCAACAATATGTATCTTTACGAACAGCTCTATGAAACACCCACCAGGTAGGTACATCATCTAGCTGCAGTAACTGCCGACGAAGATTGCGAACCAATGGTAACCTTTTTTTTTCTTGCGCTACATGATAGTCTCTTTGTAGTAACCAGGAACGTGTTCCAGTCGTGCGTAAATATGTAGTTTTGTATTTACTACGGGAAACTCTCTACAACGCATCGTTTCCCTTGATAATGAATGAAAATCACAATGGAAAGCTGGGAGGCTTTTGACGAAATCTGGTGGACTTGGACAGCTGATCATCCGAAGATGTGTACTGGACGAACAACTGCAAATATGTTGTTGTCCATAGTCAGGAGATTCCGATGCTGTCCCGGTCTCTCTTTCGACAAAAGCCTCTTCGCTCTCCATTGTGATTTAACATGCATTTTTAAAGGTATTGGTGCGTTTTTGTAAAGTTATTTCCTCGAAGTAAATGCAAAATGTCTGGATACGCAAGTTAAAGGTAACTTACGATGAGCTTTGCAAAGCATCCTCACGGACTTGTCTTTGATATGGCTGGCGGGGGGGGGGGGGTACCTTACCCCCTCATGTATACGCCTATAGGGGGATATATGGCAAAACCGAGAGAATTGGGAAGAAATGGAGCGCCAAAGAACAAGAGTAAAGTGCGGGGATATGTCGCATGCCTTCTGTCAATATTGAACTGTTGTACGGGATTCCGTGTGCATTTTGTTTGCTAAACGCCCATAGTGCATTTGCTTTTGAGGAATAGATCTGAGCGTGACTCTTTGACCGATCCCCGGCGGACTTGCCCGCTTTCTTTCTCGCTGGATTCTATTTCCTTTTTCATATGTTTGTCTGTACTTTTTGTACTACTAATACCCTTCAAAACCTGTTTTATCATCAGTATTTTGATCAGCATTGATTTTAAAGGATCATTTCATTTGTGTTAGGTCAAGTAATATGCCATGCTGTATGTTTAACTGTACTTCAGAATAAACGTATGGGCACTGCATTGTGCAAAGACGAGTGGCATGATATGGGACACTATGCTACCCGTAGTTTTAAAACGTGTATTCAAACATATAATTGGAATTTGTAAAAGCTGAATAGGCTAATGCTTTACAAGAGACATTTAAAAAATGCATTAAATCATAAAAACATAAAATCCAGAAATAAACAATGAATCGAGAACTTGCAAAATAGTTGAAATATACATTTCACATGGGCCTAATGAAAATGCATATCTGTTATCAAACGCAATGCACTTCATTTTAGTCAGGAAGCACTAATTGATAGTTTTTCTAAAAGATAGAATTAAAACCGATCAATTTAATGTTAAGAACGCTAATTGTGTTTTCTTATTGGTAGCCGATTATTGTTTACCATTTGAATAGCATTACACATAGTTTACTTGAACCGTTTTGATATCAGTTTTCAATGAATGAACAAGTTGTTTTACCTAAGTCTAATATTTTAGCTTTCACCGTTCACCTCCCCCCCCTTCCCCCCCCTCCCCTTCCCCGTCTCGTATTCACCTATTCTGTCTCAAGTTGTAAAGGTGGAATCATCACTTTTCCAAAGGAGATCCAAACACAATCTCCCCCCCCAAAAAAAAAAAAAAAAAACATCAAACGTCCGCCATTCGTGGAGAGAAGAGTTGAAAATGTCTGATGACTTTGACATTGTGTATGCCATATCCCTCACGTCCCTCGGTTCCAATTAGCAATGTTGGTCATTTCCCTGGTTCCGCTCAGTGCGTTAATGTATACAAAGAAGATGGTTCCATTGTTCCAGCTCATTACATCTAGTGATAACAGGCACCTCCCATATTTTCTCCATTATGGAGAAAAAATCAAACATAATCACGATCACAGATTCCCGTGACAGAGCACAGTGCATTACAATATACTGCAAGAGCTAAACAATCCGGATTTTAGTTTGTGATTTGTAAACAGAGTCATCTGAACAAACTATTTGAATATAGAAACATTGAACTAGCATTACACTGAAATTCATCGCATTTAGAAGGCAGATAATAATAATCCAAGTGATCTATAAAGATCCAATTCAATTCTTTATAGAGTGTTCAACGCGTAACTCTCCTTATCAACACTTTCAAAAATTAAATTAGATACAAAACTTTACTTTCAGAAGTTTGCCTGAAATTGTGCAGTTTGGAAATTCTATGCTTGAGCGAACCCGATTTTTGGAACCTTCTTTAGTCGTTAAAAAACTTCCATTGAATTTTACATGCAATCAAAAACTGGGTATTTTGTGGTCATTTTTTGTGCTAAATTATTTATGATTTCAAAGCTGATATGCCTTTTCAAACTCAATAAGAATCTGAAAAGTAACTTTGTGCGTCTTATTGCTTATTTGGGGGATTGCATGACAAATAAATCTGAAATCATTCAGTAATCATACACTAAATATTGTTGTGTTCTTTTGATAAGTATTGTACAACTCCAGTTCATGTTAAATGTAAATAAAACTTTACTAGTGAACCCTGAATCATGACAGCAATTTCTTTAAGAAAGGAAGTTTATCACTGCGCAACTGGCATACAGGTCTGGATGAAAGTTGCGTATATAAGTTTCGAACGCGTCAATCTGCGATAGTAAAACGTTTTTGCTCAGCGACGTACGGAGCATTCAAGAACAGAGTAAATGTATTGTCAAATGCCTGCCATGGTAAGAACAACAAAGAGGACCTTTTCAAAACACGGGTGAATCGACATAGAAGTTTGGTCATTGCGTCTTGACAAACGATACATTTGGATATGTCATCAGCTCTGAAAAATAAGATTAAACTTCTCTTTCGTTTCAACAACCTTTGACAAAGACTTAAATGCTGTCCTTTGTCATTTGACGGGTACATCAAATACTACAACTCTCTTTTTCAAACCTCCGTAGGTCGGTGAGCGAAAATTCCCTATAATCACGATAATGATGATGGTGGATGGAATGTATCCGTGATGAACCAGGAATGACCACATATTCTATTCTGTATGATATGTGTTGGTATACTACCGTTAAACAAGGACACCATCGATTAACATCAATTGGTATTTGAACAAGCTGATCGTCATTAAATGATATTACGATGAACGATATAATATTCAAATAAAGGTCATGTAGGCAAAACAAATCATTTCTTCAGTTTGTACAATCAGCAACTATGTTCATTTATGCAATGTCATAATCATATGATAATTTATCGGATACATAGTCTCATTTTGTTTATTCCGTACTTTCTTCCATCATTTCTTTGTTGCATTGCCACAAGTAAATATAAACAATGCAAATTTTCGTCTAATTAATTATTGTAATGATAAATCAAATCGAATCGAAAGAAAGAAAGAAAATAAATGCACTTGATGCAAACAACGATATCGGGAATTCATTAAAAATTGAGATGCAGTAGATTAGTTGCTTTGAATGTATTTCGCTTGAAACATCAAAAGCGGAGGTTCCTCCTTGTCACATGATGGTGAAACAGAAACTTTTGTATATATATATACTATTTGATAATAATAATAATAATAATAATCCACTTTTATATAGCGCTTAATCCGTCGGAACGACGTGTCTAAGCGCTTTACAGATATGTTATTACCCCGGTCGTCGGATTAAATCAGTCATTCCCGCACACAATGTGTGCACATCCTCCACTCCCTGGGGAGTATTCAGTCAGTCGCCTGTGAGGCGCACACAGTACTGGACAAGCTACAATGACTTTCACATCCTACCGGGTACCCATTTAGCACCTGGGTCGAGAGTGGCAAAGTGTGGATTAACGCCTTGCCAAAGGACACCAGACCGCGATGGGATTCGAACACACGACCCTCTGTTTACAAGGCGAGAGTCCACTACAACACGGCTCCTCCACATTTATATCCCATGAAAGTAAATTGACAGTCATCTTCGGTAGACTGTTAAAAATACCCTGATTTTACAGGGGGAAAAGAAGATTTCGCAAAAAGCACTAACCGAATCATTCTGTCAATTCATAAATAGAAGTTTTTCTGCAAGTTAACAGAACAGGTCTGTTTAAAAAGGGGAAATGGTGTTTTATTAAGGAAATTCGAAAGGTTCCATACACCAAATACCAATTCCCTGTAAGATTACGCAATCTGGTAAGATAACAGGAGTTCTCGAGACTCTGCTGCAGGAATTTATTTTGTTTTAAGGATACATTTTCTTGCACTGTAGAGGTGCAGGATAAGAAAATGATTATTGTGATTATACGTAAAACGAATAATGTTAATTACTGGTTGTATTGAAATCATTTACATGTATGTCCCTCAGTGAGTCTGCATTGTTGTAGGGAAAACGGCGAATATCTTTAGGATTCGAATGGATCATAAGGGGATAACCACAGATTGCCGACCGAGGTGCTTTTGCGAATTTAGTCGCGTGTTGACTATGAAATTCATGGTAACCTAGATAATACAGAAGTTTAAAGATCAAACAATCTTGAGACAATGAGACTCGCTGTTCGGGTGGTGGAATGTAGGTTGTTTAAATGCACAATTAACGTTTTTTTTTCTCTCATTTGACTAGCCAAACATTCATTCTTCAGTTCCTCAAAGAGAGACGGTAAACTTTCTAGACAATGTCGACGTTAAAATAAACTGTATTCTCTAAATAACACAACTTGCTGAGAACACACATAGCGTGAGTTCCAATATAAGCACACCAAAGAAAACAAGATCATGTCGCATGCTGTCCACGAGTCACAGTCAACCCAAATAAGCAAGGGATAATGATAGATAGGGTGGCCTCGAAAAACAAAGATATGAGCAATTGTGACTGTCTGATTGCTCCAGAACGAATCGTCCGCGAGAAATCGTCCTGACAAGTGATTTTTCTTTCTTTTCTATATCCCATAGAAGTATCGTAATACATTGAGGCTAACGTGAATGCGGTGAATATATTTTCTTATTTCAATGTAGCACACTAACCTTGACCTGAAATAAAATGAAGTAGACCAGAAAAGATGTGTAACGAAAACAAAAATAAACACATAAATTAATGGATAAATACTTAAATACTATATTTCCTAATTTTTTTTGTAAATTTGGATAAATAAATTATTACGCCCTTATAAATAATGATAAAAAATACGTTAAACAATGTACAGACTGACTATGGATCATATAATCTTCAAAATAATTTAGCAGAGTGTCTTACAAAATTTTTGAACCTATAAATGCCAACCATTCTGATGAAATGTTGAATAGAAAGTGTGTGTGTGTGTGAGTTTGTGGTTGGGTCTTTACAGAAGTGAATCCAATAGTTGCCATGTAGAATTTACTGTATTACTGTATAATAGCGTACCAAATCTCTCATTGATCCAAATTATCGGGGTTTTAATTTCTTTTAATAGTTTCATGAGAGAGTTTTTAAGTATGAGTGCAACTAACTTCCTTTAAAATAAACGAAGGAAACAAAATAGTTGGGGTATGGTGAGGGCGGGGTAAATGGCACGTAAGGACGTTTTAGAAAATAAAGTGTTTCAGACGGAAGCTTTTGCCTGTCGCAAACTACAATATAAGTCTGTTATTTCTCAAGAATTCAGTAATCTGATATTAACACCATTTTATAAACAAAGAACAACTATTTGTGAAGGTATGAAGTTATTTGGATCCGATTGGACTCAGCTCTTCTATCCATCGCCAACGACTTTGAAGATTATCTCTAAATTACTCTCACACGGGAATACAAAACACAATTTATTTTCCACCTGGAAATTTAATTGGGACAGACCCAAGTGCTGAACAATAACGTTTAGACGCGGATCTAGAACTATTTTCCCTTGAAAAAATAGTCATTATGATAATGGAAAACAAAAAAATATGGTTGCAGGAAATCATCTTTGTGGGGTGAGCGCTAACGTGTGGGTGTATGTTGTAATAAAAGGATACCTACCTGTTGAAGTGGGAAGTTATTTGGACCCGATTTGACTAATCAGCGTTTCCATCCACCGGCAACGACTATGAATATTATCTCTAAATTACTCTCGCACGGGGATACAACACATAATTTCTGATTTTTTTCACATGGAAAATCGAATTGGGACAAATACAATTACTGAACAAAAGCTTTTCTAAGCGGATCTAGAACCTATTATCCCTTGGCAAAAATTATTACAATCATAATGGAAAACGAGATATACAGCTGCAGGAAATCACCTTTGGATTGATAAGCCGCAAATGTGTGTGTGCGTGTTGGGGTGTGCGCTCAAGTGTGGGTGTGTTTTGAGAAACGGAGGGGAGGGTGAGCTGGTTATTACCGCCATTTGGGGGATAACACATTCATCAAAGTTGTATACATTGCATAGGAGATATGCCTTTTTAAGGGCATAAGAGCAATAGCAATCACTTGTGGCATAGATCAAGATCGATAAAGAAAGATATGGAAAGACGAGATGGCCGAACTATCAACTCGAACAGTGTCTATATATCTCGGGGTGCGCCAAAATCCTCACATGAGAGATAACGAAAGGTCGTATGCTCGATTCAACCAGTTCAGCAATTCACGCTCGTATTTTTTTTCTGTAAACCCTGCGCCCATATAATAGTAATAATGATAATAATAATAAAAATAACAATAATACTAATAGGCATTTATATATCACCATCTATCTAAAAAAACATTCTATTCGGATGCGCGTTGTTATTATTATCATTACTCCTGCTTTAGCTCGAGCTGTTTTTCTGCGCTCATGCATTCAATGAATAAATTCTGCCTGGTAGCCATTCACCTCACCTGTGTTGAGTGCAGCACAATGTGGATATATTTCTTGCTGAAGGAAATTAAAATTAGCTTAGTCGGTGAGGCGGGGGGTTTTGTATTCCGGGGACCCTGGTTCGCTTTCAAATGAGTGCACTGGTGCCCTTAGGTAAGGCATTCAAAAATAATCCTTACCAGGTCCCTCGGATTGGAGCTAAAGCCGTCAGTCCTTTGGCTCCTTGCTTTTTTATAAGCATGCATGCTTTCTTAGCAATCAGGGGCCGTTTCATTAAGCTATTCGTAAGTTTAGAGCGACTTTAAAACGACTGGTGGTCTTTTTTATGCGCTTAACCACCGCCAATGAATAAACACTTTTTACCACAAAAAAAAAATGTGTGTGTGTGTGTGTGTATTTCAACCATTCACTACAATATTCACTATCATTCACAACGTATTTATTGTGCATGTTACAGTTTCTTTGTAACAAACCGTCACTCCGGGGGAGCGTTTCATCAATATTTTCATCCGACAAGTTGTCAGATCTGACATCTTTCCGTGATTTTGATTGGCTGAGAGGCACTGTTCCTATGGTAACTGTCAGATAAAATGAACTTGTCGGATAAAATGTCTGACAAGTCCTTTGATGAAACGTCCCCCAGGTATTCGGTCAGTCTGCACTCGAGTCCGTTGGTGTGACTGTAACATTCAAATCAAAGAAAGGAGGAATCCTTGTGCTTCTGAGCCAATCAGAAGCAAGGATAGTTAGCCTGTCTGACAACGTGTCCTCGTGGTCTGAGAAATTTGCTGATTGGCTGACAAAGCAAACGTGTCGCACTGTGTTTACCACGGTATTTTTTCGGATAAATGATAACATTCTCATTATGAAAGGCCTACTCATATGTTTCTACAGATGCTAGAGGAGGCAGCCATTGGATATTGAAATAACGTCTAGACAACTAAATTGATGTTTGCATGATAAATTGAACTCGTGGCACTTCATTTCTCGTTATGCAGATTAACACAGAAGAAAGAGGACAAATCATCTCTCATCGCTGACGAGGCCAACGGTCCCTTCGAATTCACGTCAGACGGCAACGTCGTCAACGCCGGCGACAGCGGCGAAAATGGAACGTCGCGTCAATCATTCCAATTCCATCACAACACCTACGGGTACGGGTCCCGCCGACGCTGCCCCGGCAACTGTGACTGCTGTCCCACTTGCTGCACGTGGATACCGAAGCGTTATGTAGTGGCAATCATGAGCTGTATTGGCTTCCTCATATCGTTTGGAATCAGATGCAATCTGGGCGTGGCGATTGTCGATATGGTGAATAATGAGACGGTTCATTTCGGTGGAGTCGCACAGATACATGTAAGTAAAACTCTGTATGTGTGTGTGTGAGAGAGAGAGAGAATGTGTGATACATGTGGGTAAAACAGGGTGCGCGTATGTGGCAGGGGCCGCTGAACGGTTTTTAAAAGTTTGAGGGGGGGGCTGACCATGCAAAATATTATCATCAGATAGTAATTTTTTACGCTTTTGTACACGGTTTTGGCAAAAAAGGGTGGGGACGGCATGAAGCCATCGCACCCTCCCCCCCCCCCCCCCCCCGACACCGTTTCCGCGGCCTCTGTGTGTTGATAACTAAGTTGGTTCACTTATGATCGCACAAATACATACGAGTGAAGATGTGCGTGCCTCCTACTTACCCTTTCATCCTCTTGCTTCCATTTCTTTCTCCATCTCTTGCACAGGAGCCTGAATTCAGTTGGAGCGTCAAAACGATAGGTGCCATGCATGGTTCGTTTTTCTGGGGTTACATCATAACTCAGGTACCCGGTGGATTCCTCGCAGCGCGGTTTCCCGCAAACAGGTAAAGTAGGAATACATTATCCGCTTCAAACCGCAGACACACCGACGAATCCGAACCAAACGATAGTATGATACTGAAACCAACGTATTAGATGTTGGTCTCTCTTGGGTCAGGTTTGCCGGTGTACCTCGGCGTAAATGTGCCCGAGCAATATATTACAATTGGAATTTAAACGGCAATCTTACATTCATTACTAACTGACTCATATGAAAGGAATCAAATGAGAATAATTATTCAGTCATATGATATCAAGTTGCATTTTCTCATGAAGATACTCATTTAGGTATGGAAGAAATCTCATCATTTGCGACATTAACTGATGAACATTCCGACTCTTGATGCTTTGAACGCAAATCAGAGTCGGTCGCAAATTCCATATCACAAAAATGATAGAATTAGCATGTCTTCGCCAATCAGAGCAGCGATTTCTCAGCACTAATTTAGAAATGATTTTTGTGTGTGTGTTTTTGAAAAGATGGATAACGTTTACAATTTATTAAGATGAATTCCAGTTCAATATTGTCACAACCTTGAAATGGGTTCATACATAATTCAATAAATTGACCGCCAAAATATTTGTTCACATAACTTAAAAATAACTTTAAAAAATAAAAACGTCAGGTAGAAAGTATGTAATTGTTAAAAGATGATCAAAAACACATAAAAACTATTGCTTTCCACCGAGATTTGGGGTATTATATGTGATGAAAAACTCATCTACATGCTTCATTTACTGAGAATAAAACATGCAAATGAGGCTTTTTTTGTTTAATATTTTAACCGCAGCGTTGTATAAAAAACAAACTTTTTTACGGTGAAGTTTCATTACAGAAAGGTGCCTTATTGTAGAGTCCGTATCACAATTAGACACCTTTCTGTACTATAAAACAGTCTCATTTGCATGTTTAATTGGTATAAATGTTGTTATACTCTTGGTAAGTTATGCTCCTATGGGTGTTGAATTCACCTTGAAATCAATCTTTACCTCCTTTTAAAAGAAAAAAAAAATAATCCCGATATAATCAACGCATTCGATTTCGTTTTCATGCCTTTATTTTCAGAATATTTGCCACAGCTATCTGCATTTCGTCCATTTTAAATCTTTTCATTCCTCTGGCATGTCACGTGAGCCCTATGATGGTGATCGCAATCAGGATGCTGCAGGGTTTCGTTGAGGTACGTTTATAAAGGACCACGGTACAAACTAGTGTAGTAATATTGAACAGTTTCAAATAAGCGTTATTTTGATAGACCTGATATATTTGACGTCATGATCTCATAACGCCCTCCTTCAGAGGATATAGCTATACGTGTAAACAGAGTTGTTAGAGATCAGAGCCAATGATTTAACCTCTAAGATGGCTGCGCGATGACAAGGCCCAGTGATATTCGTTTCATATCATTCGAAGAAACGTACAAGCGCGTATAAGAGCTGCGGCACTGCTAACGCAAACTAATTATGCTGCATTATTTTGAAGTGTTTTTAGACTTCTAATAAAGTAAGAAGAAAGTGATATACAAGCGAATGTTAGAATTAATAATGTAATTATAGTGATTAAAGTACTTCCCCCCCCAAAAAAAAAGACGATGTGCTTCATTTTCAATATCCAGCTAACCATTTTCTTTAGATATTCAATTTCGGCAGACGTACAACTAATAAAATAACAGATAGCATTAATCGGCCTAAATAAAAGGACGCGTCGTAACGGTAGAAGCATGCTATTCACTATAATACTATATTGAAAAAAAATTACTTTTCTTATCCTTTAGCAAAAGGATAATCCAGTAAAAGCCACCTGTTTTTCCTATCAATAATTCGCTTCAGAAAAAAATTGTAACATTGTATTTATTCATACTCTATTTCCTTCATTTTTTCATAATTAATTTATATTCTTTTATGTAGATGAGGACTTTTATTACTTTTTTTATTTTTTTTATTCATTTTCAACACATGGGCTGGATAGCCCTCTTCAGCCTAGCGGCTGTTCTTCTGAGGGGTCCAGATATTAAAAACATACAAAGTAGATAGATTACAAATGGAGCTAAATCCACTTTTTAAGTTTTTCTGTTTATTCGTTTTTATTATTATTCACCAGTTTCCCTTATCCACTGCTGTTTTATTTTAATGAATGTCAAATTATCTCATATTAATTTAAATCATGTTTTTAAAAATCTAGGATTCAATATCATTTTTTCGAGTTTTAAAGAGCATTTAATACAGGGTTCTCCCCCTTTTTTTGTCATTGCGCAGGGAGTTGAATATCCAGCTTGCCACGGTATGTGGAGTAAATGGGCGCCCCCTCTAGAAAGGAGCAAACTCGCTACTATTGCCTTTTCAGGTAAGAATCAATGTCATTCAGTTCAGTGTCTTAATTTCCAAATCATTGAATGCATTTTAGGTCATCAAAAGTATAGATATACAGCAGATTTTAAAGGTATTCCATAATATTTTTACAAAATAATAAACGATATAAAGAAAACACCCATACATGTAACAAATGAAGGTAAATTGTCGAGACAAAAGGAGTATGAGTGTCTAAAATTTAGTGATGGGATTAGGAAGCAGAAGAACAAGAATAGCTAGAAGAAAAACAAAACGGAGAAGAACAAGGAGGAGGAGAATTAGGAGGATGAGAGAGAGGGAGCGAAAGAAGATTAATAAGAAGAAAGGCAGCAACAACATTGATAAAGTGGATAAAGATCAGTTAGGGGATAAAGAAATAAATGAAATGAGAGGTAATAGGATGAATTTTTGAAAAACAAAGGATAATCAAAACTAATAAAGAAGAAGTACATACTAAATGCTTAGGTTAGTAGAAGAAGGCGAATTAGAAGGAAATAAATGAGGGGAATACCCGGACGGAGAGGAGAAAAAGAAATAAGAAAAAGAATTTGTGACCCCTCCGTCCCCCCCCACAAAAAAATAATATGAAATTGTAAACAACAAGACGAAGAAATTATATTCTAAATAAGAAAGAAACTTAAATAATTTTCTCCGACTGCCATTTTAAAGGGGAAAAGAGGAATTAATACATTTGTAATCCATTTTCTTTTATTATTAAAAGGGTCGTATGCCGGAGCAGTGATAGGAATGCCTATTGCTGGTATCTTGACAGACTACGCAGGCTGGCCAGCCGTATTCTATGTATTCGGTGAGTGACGGTTTATCTAATGAACATACCGTGTGAGTTAAAAAATAAATGAAATTAAAAAATTACACCTCACAAATCCCCAATTCACGAAAAAAAACGTTATGAACGCATAGTTATTATTATAGTTCAAAAGAGTATCCTCTCCCTAATAATGTGATACCATATGAATGTTGGATGTATCAGCCTTGGATAATCAGCGGGTATTCTTTGCAGTTATGTATTTGATTCGCGCCAAAGTAATGCAGGATTGCGATGAATGAACCCCAGGTGCCATTGATGTCCAAATCCTACATTATTTATCCATTTTCAATGAAAATAACTTGAGAATTGATACTAAAAAGTGTTTATTAATCAATTATAAAGCAACTTACTGAAAAAGGTGTTTTGAAATGGATTTCAGTGCAACCCTAGTAGAATTATGACATCATTGACATCTGGATTTATTCATTGCAATCATGCCTGACTTGAACGCAAGTCAAAATTTGAATCACTTGAAAGAATATTTCATGATCATCAAAGGGATAACACATACCACATAAATATGGTATCAAATTATTTGGGAGAGGATACTCTTTCAGGCCATAAATGATCATCTGTTTAATACAGATTTTTCCCCCCTTAAAGGTCAAGTCCACCTCAGAAAAATGTTGATTTGAATAAATAGAGAAAAATCAAACTCGCATAATGCTGAAAATGTCATCGTAATCGCATGTAAAATAAGAAAGTTATGACATTTTAAAGTTTCGCTTAATTTTCACAAAACAGTGATATGCACATCTCAGTGAAATGCAAATGAGACAGTCGATGATGTCACTCACTTACTATTTCCTTTGTTTTCTATTGTTTGAAATATACAATATTTCATTTTTTACAGATTTGACAATAAGGACCAGCTCGACTGAACCATATAGTTTTAAAGATTTTAATTCCACATGTTCATGGAGGAATTAATCGTTGTTTCACTTGACAAAGGGAGAAAATTAGATTATTTCATATTTCATATAGGAAAGTACAAAAGAAATAGTGAGTGAATGACGTCATCATTTGCATACCGACAGGATGTACATATAACCCTTGTGAAATTGAGCGAAACTTAAAAATTTCATAAGTTTTTTTAATCTTACATCCGATTTTGATGAAATTTTCATTGTTCAGCTTGTTGGATTTTTCTCTTTTTATTCTTGGGATGGTCTTGTCCTTTAAATCGGAAATTTTTGAGGTGTCAATTTTTTTCACACGGTATTTTGAATGAAGCAAACATTGTTGCATGACATCAAGGAGCTTGCTCATTTACACAAATTTTCTCGAAGGGTTACGTTATAACGCGCTGCATCGCACTGTAACGCAGTCCTTCCAGAAAAAACCTACAAAATTTTAGGCTTCGTCGCTCTTACCAATCTCACTTTTATGACGCATTATTTTTAATGTTTACAGGGGCCATGGGAATCATTTGGTATGTATTTTTCATGTGGATAGTCCACGAAACACCGGCTAAACACCCAACCATTAGCAAAGAGGAGAGGAATTATATCGAAGAGAGCATCGGAGAGGGGCGGGGGCTAGTCGCTCAACGGATTACGGTAAGATGGAAGAAGGAGAGGTAGAGGAATTGGAAGAGAGAGAGAGCGGGGAGAGTTAGTCTGCTATGCAGACTCTGAATGGCTCGTGAGGTCGGTCCTGCTGGTTTGCGAATCAAACCAGCCTGAAAGGGCGAGCGAAGCGAGCTATTTCAGATCTGGAGCCTCAGTAGACCTAGTCTGCTATGCAGACTCCTTGGATCTGCTGTGGTACACACACTGCAGATGTGGGTCTACATTTGTAGACTAGGGGAGAGTGAACGAAAGGTAAAGATAGTGAATTTGTGTGTATGTGTGTGAGGGTGTGTGGGTATTGCGCGAGAGGGTTCCTGGGAAATTGAGAGAGGGGGAGAGAGGGTGTGTTTGATGGAGAAAGTGAAAGAGAATAAAAAAAAGAAAGGAGAATATACAGGGAGAAAGAGATCTAATGGCTCGTACGCAAATTAAAGATGGTACGCTAACGTGATTTTCTCTCATTTCAAGTGGGGGGGGGGGGGGTTCACCCTGACAAGAAGTTTATTGTAAAAAAGCAGAAATAATTGCCGAAAGTTTGATGAAAATCCATCAAAGAATAAACAAGATATGTGACGTCATATGCGAGGTTTCCTACACACAGAATGCTAACAAATTAATTGAAATGTTATTTTCTCAGAAAATGGAAAATGGTTTTTATTGTACCTTTAGTTCATCAATACACGAATAATTTTGTTCTCGCCCACACAAAAAAATGAAAAAGTACGTCATCAGGAACTATCAAAAATTAAATTTACGCATTTTGTCTTACAGAACATAATGGGCAGCTGCTCGTTAATGATGTCTTACATACAAAACATCAAATTATATCAATTTTTCTCACACTTTCTAAGTTTTTGAAAATTGTTCTGCTATTTCTACAGCAAACTTTTTTTGAGGGTGATCTTCCCCTTTAAGTTGTGTTTCAGTGGTGCTAGTAAACAAAAGGAGCTTGGTAAGAGCTTGTGATTTCGAAACGAAATATCAAAACCAAATACTTGAGTTAATCTGACGATGAATGTTTTAGCCGGTGCCACCTAAACCTTACTTTTTAGATAATTTTCGTCCAGTAACAATGTTGTGCCTGACTAAAAAAAAGGAAAAATTTTAATGAAGTTTGTATTGCTACATGGGGTAGTGTAAAGGAATTTTGGAATGAGGTCGTGCGTAAACTTGAAAGTGGATAATCATATTGCTTTAAAATTTAATGATTATTACAGAGTTGCCCTTTCTCAAATTTGCCTTTTCCTTCTTCAAATTTCAAACTAGGTGAGGAACGTTCCGTGGAAGAAATTCTTCACTTCAATGCCAGTATATGCCATCATCGTAGCTAACTTCTGTCGTAGTTGGACCTTTTATCTTCTGTTAACGAGCCAGCCTTCGTACTTCGAACAAGTTTTTGATTACGCAATATCTAAGGTAGCGTTAGGAATATTGGTACTAATGAAAAACACGTTTTTTTTTTTTTTTTAGTATTCCATGGGGAAATTTGCCAGGCCGTCACGTTGGTCTTTATGATCTAAAATAGATAAATCGTCTTTATTAATGTAAGGTGAACATATACGCAAATATAGTTACGGATTTCAGAAGTTGGAAATTTTTGTTAGGTTAGTTGCAACCATGAATATTCGGGAAAAAAGTTGATATCGTTTATTTGTACTTTCAATTAGGTATTGAGTTATTAGGTATACATGTATTAAATGCTGCTGGGAGCAAAATACTCTCAATTGTCAAAATAATGGATGTATCTACTCTTCATGCAATGTGGGGCACAGGCCTCGCAAAATCAAACGTATAACATTTATAATTATCTTGCTCTTTTCGCGCATTAGAAAAAGAAATCGTGTGTATAATTTACCGGGGTTTATTGTTAAAAATGGTCTTCGGTATTATCCCCCCCACCACTGATTTAGGTTGGATTCATCTCGGCCTTACCTCATCTCGTCATGGCGATCATTGTTCCCTTTGGTGGACAACTCGCTGATTTTCTTCGAAGAAGACAATATATGTCGACCACCATGGTTAGAAAAGTCTTTAATTGTGGAGGTATGGAATCTCAAATTTTATTTATTCCTCTACCCTAACAAACAAAATTGTTAGATTGCTTATCCATGCAATACCATGTTTATACCGGGTTGATAAAATGGATACTATATATCATACCATAATTTGCAGAGCAAAATCAAGCCCTGATGTGTATAAAATGAAAACTCAGGATACACATATATTAATTATTTATATGTGTGTGTTCTTTGAAAGACCAATACACTGCGCCCTGTAACTTACATTGATATTATTATTGTTATCATTATCGTTATTATATTTGCATATTTTATTGTACTGTTTTAGGACCAATATGCTAGTGTATTTATAGATTCATGTCGAAAATCAGAAGTACTTCAGTTAAATCAGCGGATAACGTGTCCCTTCCTTCTCTTTTACTATGTTTGTTTACGAGTCTACTTGTTTCATATGTTCATGCACATCTCTTGTCTAATGTTTATTTATGTAAATTGCCATACTCTATTCATTCAATATTGCCCTGTATCATGTTTGTTTAGAACAGGATACCTTGGTTTGTTGTTGTAACTGTTTCTCATTTTACCCAATAAAAGGTGATTTATTAATGAAAAGTGTTCATATAAAACATTCGATATTTCCAGGAAATTTTCGCTTAGTGGTCTCATCATACAGGCTTTTTTTTCATTTTCATTTTTTTTTTATTTTTCGTTCTCTTCCAGGTTTCGGTGGGGAGGCGATATTTTTGCTAGTGACTGCATATTCAAGAGGGCGTATGCTTGCAATTATATCACTCTGCTTAGCTGTAGGATCCAGTGGGTTTGCTATATCAGGTACGGTGTCCTTCTCTGGGTTACGTCATGCGATGCATGTCTTGAATTCTCATTACTACTGATTTTTATATTGTCATCAATACATAATGTCCATGATTGTTAATAATCAAATGAAGAAATAATAATACTGGTTTCCTCTATGTTGATTCAAGATAATAAAATTCATGATAAATCTTGATACCGGATGTTAACCATGTCAGGTCTAATGAATTGTTATCCTTTTGGACCCTGCATACCTAAATATGTTATTACTACCCCTCTCCAATCGGATAACCCGAGCGTATGTCAAAAAGGCAGGTCTTAAATTCTTGGTCTAGACCCGGCAGGAGATCGAACCCATGAAGTCCCGTTTGTGAGGTGGATACGTTACCACTTAGCCAGCATGGATGGTATCGATCTCACTGGTATTTTTGTATTATTATTATTTTTTTTTAGGTTTCAATGTTAATCATCTAGATATTGCTCCCCGATATGCTAGTATCTTAATGGGAATCTCAAACGCAGTAGGAACGCTATCAGGTATCATATGCCCTGAGGTTACGGGCACCCTCACCAAAAACCATGTAAGTATACAATTAAGTGTATTATTAGTTTTATTTATTTTTATTCATCAAATTGTATTTATTTCATAAGTAACCAAAAACCCAGAATCCAACAATAACGCGGCCCAAATAAACACTACTCTAAATTTTCACATTACAGAGAAAGAGAATTACTCTTTCAGATAAGATGCCGGTCTTAACTTTTCTTGAAGACCAAATTTTTTTTTTGGCTGTTTACAGAGAACCTTCCTCGACGACTTATTTTTGGTTTTCGGGTAGCTGTTCATATTGTTATCTTTCGATTATAAGAAAATATAGCATAACGTGACATGAAATATATATATAACACAGAACATATTTATTTGAAATTTAAGAATGTCAGACGAACAAATCAATATATTGTTAGATAGCAAGATTGTTTTTTCATCTGCTATCAAACGATTATCATTTATTGATTTTAACTCCAAATTAGTGTTAACGATGGCGATGAAAATTAAGCACAGATTTTCAAGCGTATAATGATAATCCCCCATCTCTATTCATTTGAAAATATATAACAAACGTAGTGTCACGCCCATACATGTATTTCTATAATATCTAAATAAAAAATAACCTATATTAACTTTATATTATGGAAATGGAATGTTCATCTGAACAATAACATTTGTAATGGAAGTTGATTACACAACCTCAAGAATGACATATGTTCAATCTATCTCCATATCAAATTTTATTTACTGGTAAAAACGGAAATGGTTACTGTAAGAGAGCCCATCTTCTATGTAATTCATTACCCGAAAGAATAGAGATCTTTACCATTATCCAAATTGGACAAACTCAAAAAGTCTTTCATTCTCTCTTGAATAACTCAAAAGGAATAAGCACTTGGTTCGTTTTTACATTCATTTCACGTCCGATCCGTGACGCTTCTTTAGCTCTTCTGAATTGTCTTTGTGAGTTGAAGTGAATAGGAACTGTATGATAAAATCGCCCTCCCCGCATTTAACCCCAATTACTCACCGCATATCGTAGCAGAATAATATGCTATTCCTGACGTGTTTCCATACGCTTCTCTCCATTATCAGAAGGATTGAATACTTCATGAGAGATTCCATTTATCTATTTATTTACTTACGCAGAAATTAATTTGCATACTGTAGATCATATACTTCGTTATTCAATGAAAAATGTTGACAAGGTTGGCACATCAAAGGCTCTTTCTCACACGCATTCAAATCGTCTGTATGGAAGCTTAAAAGTGCCATCCAGATGTTCATCTAATCTTCTCGCCATGTCTACATCTCTTAGGTTAGAGGGATAAGATGGCAAGATATCGTATCCAATATCTTGCTATCTTATCATTTCTACTAGAATATGTCGACATGACGAGATCCATAATCTTGCCATAATGATAATAATAATTGTGATAATTATCTTGTTGAGCGCACACACCGTCCAGAGACGCTCGTGGAGCTAGCCCAGCAAAACTTCCTTTGATATACAAACAACAACAAATATGAACAAGTAAAAAACAAGAGATCTAAACAAATACAACCGAGTACATAATAAAAAAAAACAGTTTTGTGTCTTCCACCGGAATTCCTAGCTAGGTCCTGATGGGGGCTAGTTCCCTCCTACCTGCTGCTCCGTTTTCCGACAATTTAAGGGGCTAGCCCGGTCAGCTCAGAACTCACAAGTCAGAGCTCTAGCATATTAGGGCGCCAGCCCCAATATGAAGCCAGTCAGACCCGTTAGTGATGACAAAGCACGATTTAGAGTGAACTTTACATGTATACCAACTGCTCATCTTTCTCACAGGATGTAGACACGACGAGATCCAAGATCTTGCAATCTGATCACCTTTCCCACAAGAGGGTCGGCATGACGAGATGCGAGATCTCGTTACCTTATCCTGTTCCCTAATAGATGTAGACATGATGAGATGATTATATGAACACATTTGCACTTCCATACGTCTGGGAGCTGCATTTGTTTTTAGCCAGCTTTGTAGGTCAGACTGTTGTACGCTTTGACCTAGGGGATTGCTCATATTACTACTGATAATATTAACAGTGCTATCATCACCACCATAATTGATCATCAAGATTTGTCACCGTTGTCGAAATGATTTCAATATCTGCTTCCTCACTAACTTGGTTACCGTTTCGGGGTCTCTCTCTCTTTTTTTAGACTGCAGACGAATGGGAGAAGGTCTATTTGGTAGCAGCAATCGTCCATTTTACAGGTGTTCTCTTCTACGGCATATTTGCTTCAGGAGAAAAACAGCCGTGGGCAGAACCTCCAAACCTCCCGATACAGGTACAATTGTCTGCCATAGCCAAATCTGCAAATACTTCTTTAATTTAAATCTCACTATCTTTCTCGAACCCCTCTCCCATAATTGAATTTATTAATCCCTCGGGCCCATATTCTGAAGTCAAGTTTAAATTAAACCCTGGTTTAAAGTTGTGGTTTAAGTATGGAGAGCCAAACGGAGCATAAATCCATTACAGTAAACATTCAGTTTATTAACTCATATGACACCCAAATTGTTCAGAATTGTCTAGGAATGATAACTGAAGTATTTTATTCATTATGAAAGCAAAATGAAACAAAATATTACACATAAAAAATGTGCAATATAAACTTAATTTTTTATTTCTTGGCTTCCCATAATTTTAGTACAGAGTTAGACCGTGGTCTAAGTTAAACCCGACTTCAGAATACGGGCCTATGTGTCTTCCCAACAACACCCCCACGCGACTATTAATTTGTCATTAACATTTTGCTGACACGGCATTTGTTCCCGGGACATTTGTTCCTGTCTTAATATTTCAGATGACATTGGGTTACAGTTAAGAATGCCATAGAGGTTCTGATTCAGAATAATGTTAACATCAGTATTAGAGTTTATTCCACTATGGAAGGGGGGTTTTATATTTGCCTTAACGAGCAGAATTTCCATCGAAGCAATTGTTACTAGAGCAAATGTCATAGACCCACAATTTACTCCCCCCCCCCCCAAAAAAAGGATAAATAAATAAAATCCTGTCGAACAGTGTAGGGATATCAATATGAATGTTTATTTGCAAGGAAAAAATAGATATATAATCAAGACCTATACGATTACGGTTTTATCTCTGTCATGACAAATACAACCACAGACTGAAGTTGAAAGACCATATGCACGATCTTAATTCCACGGGAGTGTGAATTTGAAGTTATTCTGAATGCGTTTTCGTTTTCCTCTTATCACTTTCTCCTCATAAACTTTTTCATTCTCAGGACGGTTTCGTAACCGACAATGGTGTCGGCGGACCCGGTTTGAAGAGTTATGGCGCCCTCACCGAATCCGGTCAGACGATGATGCCGACGAGTGTTACAAACGGCGGTTATGGGCTATCTAGTTCAGTCTACCCCACCACGAAAGAATCCTTCGTCCAACCGTTACCCTACCGCAGGAATAGCAGCAGTGAAGACAGCACGATAGATGGGGAGGAACGCGATTCATAGTACGCCCTCATTGATGGAATGTGTAGAATAGAATACTTACTTGCGCGTGTAGCTCTTGGGAATTTTCACCAAATCATGAATTTGCTGGTTCTATCTTATAAAGAGAATTATAAGAACCAATGCAAGATCCTTATTAATGGAAACCAATGGGTTTAGTTCAACCACAATGATATCGGGGAGGGGGGGGGGGGCTCAAAGACACTTTATTTTGTAAATCATTGACCTGTTTAAAAGCTCTTGGATGAAATGGGTCTCCTCCATGTGGCTATTCTAGTCCCCTACTTCTAGCCCTCAAGTTTTTATTCACTGTTTAGGCTAATCTGAAAAACAACCCAATATGATAATGACTTTAAAATGTTGCGTAAAGTTAACTTGATTTGTGTAAAAAAATATACAAACAAAGCATATTGAAAAAACTCTTTTCGGCTAAGCAGGTTACGATGAGCATTAATGTTTGTTAGAGGCCAGTAAGCAAGATGTCAGAGAGCCTCAAAGATTTGTGTAAATTGAATAGGTTTTAATTTCGTAGTCCGTCCAGGCTTTGAAGGTGTATTTTATTCAGGGACGGTGCCACGAGTTGGGGACTGGGGCGCCCGCGTCATATGATCTTTGGTTTAGTGAAGGCAAGAGAAAAGGATGGGAAAGGGGAGAACGGGGAACAAGATAAGTACGAAGACTTATTTATATATTCCGTGTAAACCATATAAACATAATTTGGAAAAATATGACTTCAAATTTAAATTGTTTTGCCCTTGTCCCCTGGTTGGGACGCTTCTTGTATTATTTAGTTCATCATCAAAAAATTCAATTCGAAAAAGAAACAAATATGAAAACACGTTAACTTTGTTTTGCCCTCACCCCCTATCAAACTTGCGCCGCCCCATCTTGTGACAGTTCACTATCATCATCGACTTTTTGTTTGACTAAGTAAACCTGTACATCAACAAGAACGTTCGTTTCCCTTATTTTCTGTGGTTCTTTGTTGACGTCGAGAAATAAAAAACAACATTTTTTATTAGTATTATTGAACTACCGTAGTCTTCATTAAACTGAGTTCTACGGCTTATGATATGTTCTCCCCGGAAGAAGGAAAAAAAGAAAATAAAAGAAACAAATTTAATAATCAACGAACAGGCGGATTCATTTCTTATTTTTATAGATTTTTTTTCGTGAAAAATTGTTTAGTGTACTTGCATGCTGTTTCCATGGAAACGACATTTTGTCAAGCTCATGCAACAAAAAGTGTAACGAGTAATAATGTACAGTTGAAACAGTAAGCAAATTAACAAACAATGTCTCGTCAGTGTTTTAGTTCCATGAGGCCATATTTTTTATGAAATAGATTTTATTTACCAATGCTTCAACGTACATCAAACTATAAAAATTGTTTTATCTGGCTCGAGATTATTATTCTGCAGTTTAATACACTGTTTGTATTTATAACGTTTGAGAAGCCTATATTACTGCAAAAGGAATGGGCACCCTTTATAACATAAAATTTTGTTTACGATGTTTTTTTTTTTTTGGGGGGGGGGTTCAAGCAAATATTTTTAAAAACTATGTTTAATTTTTTATACAACACTGTTTCATATATGGACCTTATATTGTGATTTAGACAGTTTAAGCAAGTGTTCTAAATCTTAAAGAACAGGCTTAATCTTTGTTTATTTTTTTCCTATAAACTAAGTACGGCACTAATCTGTTAAACGACTTTTGCCAGGTATACATCGTATAAACATTCTTTGAAATTTTTAGCAAGTGACGTTGTTTAAGCCCATCACTCTAACAACTATTGTTTAAAGTTTTTAAACAAGTTGTTGTTACAGAAACAAACAAAATTGTTGTTAGAGTGATAAAAGTAAGCAGCGTATTTGCAGTGTTGTAAACAGCGCTGTTTAAAAATTTAAACAACATTTTTTTACTGAGAAGCAAATGGAAGAAACCTGCAGGGAAAGGCGCTACTGTCACCTTGCATTAAGCATGTTAAGAGACAGACAATTATTGAACTTTTGGCTTTCCATATTCATGACAGATATGATTGATTGGAACATAGCTGGATTAATCATAACTATTTTTGTCGCGAATCTGATACATTCGGCCTTGTCAATGAGTTAATTCTTACGATATCTGTCCAAGCGCAGAGAAAAGTGACGTCGTTTTTATTGAATCGTATTGAGGTGTTTATATTGTCTATGTATAGAAATATATTTATTGAACTCGTGTGTGACTATATTTGTGAATGTAATCATATTTATGCTACCTATGTTATCCCATCTATATTACTATACAGCCTCTACTGGAGCTTCATATTATGAATATATTAAAAATAAGAAAAAATATTGAATATGAACTAATAGTGTCTATTTGGTGTTTGAAGACTTTTCGAATATCCTTTACTTGCTATCAGTTCGAAATGCATTTATGTTATTAACATATTTATATATATCAAAGTCGGCAGTGGATCCCTTTGAAAACCGTATCGGAGCAGCACTATCGTCTTTTGGCAAGGCGTTTATCTACATTTGCCACTCTCGACCCAGGTGTAGTAAATGGGTACCCGGTAGGAAGGAATTCCTTGAATGCTCGATGCGTCCGATCACGGTAGCAGTGCTACAACCGGGATTATAGAACGCAGCGCTTAGAAAAATTTGTATTACTCGCGATATAAATGTTGCATATTATTTCATTAAGAGATGGGAGATATGGGAGGAGAGAGATCGAGAGAGAAAGAGTAAAAAATGTATTTGTATAGACAAATAAAATGTTTTGAGAGGAAAATTAATTATTTTTTTTTGTAATCGGTAACATAATTATTGCGGTATATATGTAGAGTAGATGTTTAACATGTTATCATTTAAGTGGGTCTGATTACTATACTGAACTTGCATTATAGGTCAGGAAACGGACCAGGCATAAGTAGTTGAGGACTCGAGATGTCGCTATTGGTTCGTATCTGCTTTAAGGACGGGAAAAGAAGAAGGGTGCAAAGGGGTTAAATCGAGATTAGAAAAGGATGCAAACATGGGTACTGGACAGAGAGAAAAGGAGGAATAAATATATATCACGGCAATAAGGGGAGAAAGGGCTGTGAGTCAGAGAGAGAGGGGGGGGGGTGTTACAACCACAAATGTAATAATCGCCCACAAATGTAATAACACTTTACCCACAAATGTAATAATTTTTGATCGCCCACAAATGTAATAACACTTTACCCACAAATGTAATAACGCCCACAAATGTAATAACACTTTACCCACAAATGTAATAATGCACTTTACCAACAAATGTAATAATGACTTTACCCACAAATGTAATTAATTTGAAGTGATTTTTGGCGAATTCGTTCTAAATAAAGTTCAAAGTCTTTTTTCCAGACCCGGTTAATGAAATATAAGTCCAAAGTCTTTTTACCAGACCCGGTTGTTTCAAAATTATAATATACGTCCAAAATCTTTTTTTCCAGACCCGGTTAATTCAAAAATTATAATGCAAGTCCAAAGTCTTTTTTCAGACCCGGCCGTTTCAAAAGTTATAATATACGTCGGTGAGGGGTAAAGACAACACTCTAAGCCCAAGCATTTTAAGTGGGTTTAATTTTGAAGATTGGTCTCAGCTGTCATTTTTTTTCAATATTTCTTTATGTTTTAAATAACCGGGTCCAGACGAAAGACTGAGCATAATACTCGTGTTATTCCACAAGAATAAGAATATGAGTCTTTTGTTTTTAGGATTGTTTAAATCATTTTTAAATCACCGGGTCTGGAATAAAGACAACGCTCTAAACATGTGCTTTTCTACATGCATGGTCTTAATTTGGAGGATTGTTGGTTCTTAGATTCGTTGTTGGGGTTGAGTTTTATTGATTTTTTTATTCCTGAAATAATTGTGTCTGGAGGAAAGTCGATCTTCGACAATCGGTCTTCATGTTGTTCCACAGTAATTAGATTATTGGGTATTCGTTTTAGAATATTTGTAAAAACTATTTTATTTTTCAAATAGTAACCAAGTCTGGAGAAAGGATGTCTGCTTTACCCACGCGTTATTACAATGTTTTGTAGGGGTAGTAGTATTATTTTTAAAAAGACATATTTTTACTGGGTGAAACTTTGGAAATTTGGTCTTAGATTTGAAGTTTTTCAGTTACTTTTTTTAATAGCCGGGTCTGGAGGAAAGAGTACGTTTTAAAACTCGTGTTATTCCACGAGAATAAGAATATAAGGTATAAGGTATGTTAGAAGATTTTTTTTTCGTAACTGTTTTAGGTATGGAATAAAGACAACACTCTAAACCTCTTTTAAAACAGGTTCTTAGGTTGAAGGTTTGTTTGGTCTTAGACTTTGATTTTTTTAATTCTTACTATTAGGGTTTTTTTTTTTTTTTGAAGAAAAAAATGGTCGGGCTGAAAGACTACGCTATATCCAGCATTAATAAGATTATGGGGTCTTTATACTGTTTTTAAACTGTTATTCATAATGTTTAAATAACAGGTAACCGGGTCTGGAGAAAAGACTACGCTTGATTCTCAATTTACTCTTAGTGCACATATTCACAATATACACCGTATAAGTTGAAACAACAACAAAGACATTAATTCCACCAGTTTTAATTAACTGGGTCTGGAGAAAAGACTAAGCTCGATTCCCATTTTTTCCACAGGAATATCATTACCGTATCTTAGTTTGGACTTATATTATAAATTTTGAAATAACTGGGTCTGGAAAAAGACTTTGGACTTATTAAAATTCTTGAAACAACCGGGTCTGGAAAAAAGACTTTGGATTTATATTATAATTTTTGAAACAACCGGGTCTGGAAAAAAGACTTTGGACTTATATCACAATTTTTGAAACAACCGGGTCTGGAAAAAAAAGACTTTGGACTTTTATTATATTTTTTTAAACAACCGGGTCTGGAAAAAAGACTTTGGATTTGTACTTTGTTTTATTAACCCGGTCTGAAAAAAGACTGCACTTTTGTGCTATATAAACGCATTACTATATAGTCCAGTCATTTTAACTTTTCACTTGGAACAAATTGCAACAGAATTTATTCCAATGCAGAACATTTCTTTGATGTCCATAGAAGACCATACTAAAAGTCCCAGAAAATCCGAATAGGGGAAAGTGTTCTAATTTGCATAAACATAATGGTTAATTTTGGCCATATTCGCTCATTAAGTTTACGTAGCAGACGACGCTAGTGTATAGTATGTACTCAGACCCAATTACAAATCATATCAATTCCGGCCTCGATATACTATAAACATCGACTTCCTCAAACTATCGCTATATCATAAATATCAGTAAGCAAAAATCTATACTACAAGAACATTGTTACCATTAACATTAAATGCATAAATTCGATTCTGTTTGGACTCTATCAATTGTTTAACATGAAAGGGTCTAGGCACGGAAACTATCATATGCTAGTCACGTGACATTGTACACCAAAATAATGACATTTACTGCTTGCTTGTTCAAGAGAAAAATAAGATGTAGCTATTAGACCTGCCACATCCTATCATACTACTATTAAACTATATACCGAAGTCACACTTTTTTCCGTATTTTGCCAATTTATGGGAAAATCTGTCAATTTTGAGCCCCTGAAGAGGGAAGGGGTCGATGCGCCGTATTTTGCCAATTTATGGGGAAATCTGTCAATTTGGAGTCCCTGAAGATGGAAGGGTCGATGCGCTGATAAACTAAACCTACTCATCTTTAAGTTTCAAATAATAAAAGTGACCATATAGCAGAAATGCCTTTTGCCTGAATAGGGGGGGGTCAAACACTGCAATTTTGTTTTAAGAAAGAGGAAACATAAGCAAAAAAGGGTGGAGAGACTTCGGAACCTCTAAGGGGGTAGGCTTTTTGAGCCAACACTTCTTTATTGTAGTTGATAGAGGAAAATCGAAAAAAGAACATAATTTCTCACATTTTTCGAAAAATATGAATCGGGCAGTCCCGGAAGCGATTGCTATCGATTTATGATATCTTAATCATAGTGAATTGCGTATTCATTTCAAGATTTTTCCATTATCTGTACAAAAATATTAAGGATAAGGCATATCAATTAATTTTGGCAGCCATCTTGGATTTATGCAAATTAGATCCCTTTCCCCTATTCGGAAAGTTTGGGACTTTTAGTATGTTGTACTAGAGACCTCACAGAAATGCATTGTGATAGAAAAAATTCTGTTGCAATTTGTTCCAAGTTTGGTCAAAATTTGGGCTAAAATGACTGGGCTAATAGGATTTTAGTTTAGAACGGATTCGCCAAAAATCCCTTCAAATTTATTACATTTGTGGGTAAAGTCATTATTACATTTGTGGGCGATCAAAAAATATTACATTTGTGGGTAAAGTGTTATTACATTTGTGGGCGTTATTACATTTGTGGGTAAAGTGTTATTACATTTGTGGGTAAAGTGTTATTACATTTGTGGGCGTTATTACATTTGTGGGTGCAACAGGGGGCTGGTATAACGAGAGCGAAGCGAAATGGGAGGAGGGAAATAAGAAAGGGACTGTAATTAAGGGGACAAGAGAGTGGCAAAGAAAGCTAGGAAAGATGAAGGGCAGAATAAGGGAGAATAGAAGATAGAAAAATGAGTGTTGAAAGGAAGAGTCAATACAAAGAGTAACGTGGAGGGAATGAGACGAGAAGAATAGAGGATATCAGAGAAAAGTCCATAAAGAGAACAGATGGATTTGTTAAAAACAAAGTACATTAAACTTCGATGGGAATGACCTGTTTTGGTGCAATGATAAAGGAGTAGATCGCTTCGGTCTTTCGAACTAAGTCGCTTACCTTCTTCTCAACTTTCACCACTGGCTCGTTCGTCCATCCCATTCTCAAATGAACGATGATAAAAAATCATAATTTTGATAATGATAATAATAATAAAGTAGGGATACCTAATAGAAATTGAAGGGAAGGTAAATTAAAATATATTCATTTTCATATCACTTTGTGAAGATCAAATATTTAGAAGCCTACGATGATTTTTGTCTATGTTTCCTTGAAAGTGAAAACGGAGGCCTATTATTTAATTGCATTGTTTACATACGAAATAGGGTCAAACATATTTCCATCTACCTCCTTAAACTAGTTTAATGGAAAACAGTGAAGTGGAATATTTCAGATTTCATAAGATAAAATACAAAGAGAAATAGTGAGTGGGTGATATAATAGTCCCCTTATATGCATACTGAACGTGATGTGCATATTACTGTTTTGTGAAATTAAGCAAAACTTAAAAATGTCATAGCTTTCTTATTTCACATCAGATTTTGATGAAATTTTTAGTGTTATGCTTGTTGGATTTGTCAATTTTATTCAAATCATCTTTTTTGTGGGATGTACTTGTCCTTTAAAACACATGTCTGTTGAACTTCACTGTTTAACACTGGGTAAAGTAACTGGTGTAATTGATTATGTTCACTGGGAATGACCCCAAGACTTGATGCACATACTTGAAGAACTGAGCACAGTCGTCTTTGCAGAAAATCGATCCATTTTAGCTGTTGAAAGTAGAATATTGTGGTCCAAACTTGTCAAGCTATTCCTCCGAAGAAGTGTTGAATTCGTGTAATACCATTTATACAACAAACAAACAAAATAAAGACGCCATACTTCGATCCTCGTTTGCTCATTAATTCAAAGAAGTATATTTAATTGATTTGGAATAAAGACTGCCTCCTAATAAACCGCAAATGGCATATAAATATATACAGTAGCTAAACCACCTCTGACAAAAGCCAGCCTGTATAACAAATGCATGATAAACTAAATCCCGACACCTCTTTACTGTGATGTTTGTCAATCCATTTGAGTATATGAAAATATGAACGGCTGAAGCCCATTTAAATGTATTTGTTGCATGTAAACACTCGTTTCATTAGAAATTCTGTAAAACCAAGGTGAGTTGTCAGTATATCATGGTAGACCTAGATCTGGTACAGTTACTTTAAACTTTGTCAGATCATAAAACCTAATCTGGCAAGCAATCACACTGGATATCACTGACACACACAAGCACATGTGGGACAGTGCATGTTTTATATCAGTTGAAAAAAAGACTTCACATTTGGGCGAAATACCATGATAATGTTGCCGATTCCTCAGCAATTACGCAATTTCTTCCACAATTCTTTTCCACATACATGTATGTTTTATTATTTTTGTATTGATTTATTGTACATTTCGATACACTCGGGTGGTTATATATGTCGAATAATCAAATCGTTACCACGACGTACGTTTATATATAAAAACGGGTGAATGTTGCTCATACATGATCCCCTCTCATTTGAAATTTATGTACCCAAAATGAATGAAGAAAAATCTGACGATGATCCTTGAAGATTGGCTATACACAAAAATTACCCTGTTAATCTTGATTCACAAGAAACGAACCACCAGTGACTTTGGTGGTTACATTATTCAAAAACTCGTTTTCCAGTACCATGGTAATCCATTTAATATGTAGGTAGATATAACAATCGAATGGTCAATCAGTAATTAGCGAAAACATATAACAAAGTACAAATTGTTTATAACTGATAGATAACTAGTTCATAATACAATACATTTCCAGAGGCCCGTTGCAGAAAGAGTTGCAATCAATCGCAACTCTAAAAATCATGCGCAACTTGATTTTCAACCAATCAACAGCGCGCATTTTGGACTTGCGATTGATTTTTTGGCTCGCGTTTAAACGCAACTCTTTCTGCAACGGGCCCCAGAGCGTCTTTCTACACTAATTATGTAATTGGATACAATTTTCATGAAAAAGTACATTATTATTACTTGCGTACCGTGGTCGTGGGTTTATATATGTATGTGCATAAAACGAACATAGCATTCTTTTTTAATTTGGGGTCATGTGATTTTATTGTTTTAAATCTAATGACTTCAAATGAATATGCGTATTCATTAATGCGTAAGTATTATAGTGAGTTTCCCCTTACTCAAGTTGCGTCGGATAAAGAAAGTGCATGAAACTAAAATTATTGTTAATTTTGTACATACAAGTAATCGAATTGTAAAGAAAAACAAATAGAAAACTCTATTTTTAATGCGATTCATATTATCGAATAAAAAACGCGAAAAGATGACCAACCGAAGTAAACTTTACCCGCTAATCTGTAATACGGCAATTCTGATATACGCATCAATATACCTAAATATACCGTAACCAATGCACCGAACTACATGTGACCAAAAACCCACAGCTTTGAAGTCGAAAGTGAGTTGGAAGTGGAAAGGGCGAATGCAAAGAACAAAAGCACAAAAGATTCCTTGGCTGGAAAAGTTTGGCTTGAAACTAGACTACGTTCTTTCACATCAGGGATATGCACAATGCAACAAAAAAATACGCGATTATACGCCAAAAAAAGTTCCTAAAGTCCAGCGCACACTACACAATCCATTGCTACGCGATTTTTTCCAAATCCCATTTTTTATACTAGTATAAAAATCTCAACAAGTTAAACTATTTCATTCGGCGTAATGCTTTGATTACTCCTTGTATATCGAAATCCTACTTTGCTGCGAGCCTTGTGGTCGGGGTAAAGGACAAAATCGGTTTCAATTCGCGGTTGATGATGGCATCAATGCGACTATTCGGAACTTTGACTGTTAAGATCTTATAGGTTAGAATGTTCTTATCAAATTTTTATTACAATTGAATTGATAATGGATTTGCAATCGTAGTGTGCGCTGAGCTATCTACTCCCATTCCATTGGTTAAAAAGAAGAAGAAAGAAAAAAAATCCGTATGAGTGATCGATTCACGAGTTGCGTTTTATGGCAGCTCTTTGTCAACGGCTTCTATGTGTGTCTGCACTCCTAGAAATCCGCCAAGTCCTGGTGATGGTTAACTAGTGTAACGGTTAATCCATAAAAGTAGCCGCAGCCATAGCAACAGCCCTGGGGTTCTTGGCATCTGTACGATGATTACGGGGATACACAGGGGATGGGATCAGTGGAGAAAAGAGAAGTCATTATTAAATGACAGAACAACAATGCGTTATATGTCAAGTCCACTCTAACAAATTCTGGTAAATTAAATAGATAAATTTGAAATAAGTATAACGATGGATATCTCATCAGAATAGGAAGCATATACTCTAAAAATATTGGAAAAATGATCCAAGAGGGTAATCATGGTAACCATGTGTCCAACAAAAATTGGGCATTTTTATTTATCCAGTGTGATGAAACTTCTGCCCGTTCTAAAGTAATTGTTGTTTATTTTTTCACCTTAACTTAGCTTAACTTAATATACACAACCAAAAAATAATTCCCCCTTAAACAAACATCCATAATTTCCGAACCAATGCGAGTTCTTGGATATGTTTTTACATTAGCGTGTAGGCTTATTTTATAAGCTACCCTATGGGTAAATGTCATAGACGTATTTTATGTCATGCTTCAGTGAGCACCGCCAGAAGGCAAAATTGTCACTTTTCAAAAGTCACAAGCCAAATATCATGATTTTGATTCCACTTTATGTGAAAGATTTCCACATTCTCACCATGCAAAATAGTCAGAAGGCTTGCCAAAGGGTCTTTCTAAGAGACGATGCAAGGTCTTCGCTGAATTTCACGGTTGAATAAACACAATTTAAAGTTTTCTATAATTTGATTTTTACACATTTCTATCGATAAAAATGACCGAATGTGATGAAAATTATTTTTTATAAGTGTATCTTCAACAATATTCATCCGTTTCACGGATCAATGAACATTTAATGAACTTCAAAGCAAAAAATACGAATTTCAAGTATCATAAGCAAGTATTGTTTCATATTGGTAACTGAAATGATCTTTCCTCAACTTTATTGTTATGTTCATGATCAATTAACATGCTTCAATGATTCAAATGCGTATTATTAACTATTCACGCTTAAATGAACATGTGGAATGCGATTATCTCTTTATTACGTTGTTGGAATAAGTGCAATTGCTAACTATGGACATTTGTCACGAACCTCCTTGCATCGTTCATTTGATTTGATTTTCATGAAAATCACGACGTCTAAATTAAATGTTTCAGTGAGCACACAATATTCGAATATTATGCAAATGGGAAGAAAGTTTAAGGCCTTGGCCCCACTCTGTGCAATGTCGATTGATTTTTGTGGTGTGTGCGCCTTTTGGATAGTGTTAATCTAAAGCTATATGCGAAGTTTCCCCCCAAAAAATCAATGAAACAAACCCTCATTTCATTTTTGTTAAAATTGTGACATCCTCTCTCATATACATTGTGTACACTATGGGTGTATATGTTTAAGAATAAGTGACTCCTTATACCATGTAAACAACATGGTGGAACTTTTTTTCAAGGCTGTCTTTAGCGATCACATTTGGCAATTATGTTTATCAACCTATGGGTAGAGTTTTATGCATAAATGAAATGGATATGTGTATTCATGGATGAGTGAGCATGCATCGAAGTGAGAAAAGACGCATTTTTAATGTCACAGACTCATTTTGAGGGGGTAATTATTTGAATAGTGGGGGGGGGGGGCAATTTCGGATTAAAATCTGACTTAATTGCTCTTGTTTTTATCATCCATCAGTTTTATCACCACATGCTTTCCGATCTTTTTACATTTTCATGGTTGATCAAGCACATTCGAAAACTTGGGAATGAATACTCTTTATACTGCATAGCTGTATCATGTTCCTCACAATTTGCCAGGATCAGTTGAATTTATGGACAAATCAGTGGTGGATCCAGAAGTTTGAAATGGGGAGGGGGGGGCGAGTAATTGGGGAAGTCATCAGTATACGGGATACTGCCATAAACCCCCAGGATGATACGTCACAAAACATTGTGCTCACTCAACCATAAACATACGATATCCAAATTTTGTGTGAAGTAGCTAAGTAATGGATAGTAAAACAGCATTTACGCCATAAAATTCAACTAAAAAAACCTTTGCCCAACTTTGTATTTAAAAAATCTGAAAAACGACTCTTGTGACTTTCAAAAATGGTCATTTTTAATTCCATCTTTGATTACTCATGCATGATACAATCGATGAATCTCATTTTCCTCCAAGATTTGCTTAAAGAGGGTGGATAGTTTTGGTAAATTCCTCGAAATCGGCCTGTCACCATTCTAATTGATTTGTATGTTATATGAATGTGTATGCCCTAAAACAGACATGATGTAGATGATATGAAATGAAATGGTGTTTTTCATGATAAATTATGCTCTTTTATGTGTGAATTAAACTCTGTCGGGAAACCCGACTTTTAACGCAAAGATCATCGCTGCTGCCGTGCGTGCAGCGTGCGTACGTGTGCTACGCACTTATCTCTTCAGATGGTGCTACGGCCTACGCGAGAACGATAATGTAGTCCGCTACCGCAATTGAGTTACTCAGTAATTTACAAAGCTCGTTGATAAGATAATTTGATCAATTTTTCTTGCATCACACAGGCACGGCAGGCCAGACTTTAATTTAGATCTAAAAAGCCTCGATCGCATATCGATTTGTATACGTTACTCACATGCAAAACACGAACACCAGTCTGTTTTCCTATCTTCCTTGCAGCTTGCTCCCGATTGTCCCCATTTAAAAAAAAAAGAAGTGGAACCACGATGTGATACGCTGTTGCACATAAATATAAGCTCTCTGACTGCCAATATAACACGGGAACAACTTATAAAACTACATTCACAATGAATACAACTAGCACAGAATTGGAAGAAAAAAAATCTCTTCGGTTCTTCTCTGTTCTGACTTCCCGCGTGTTAGTCTCTGCTCATATGTTGTTTCAAGTCGATTGAAAAAAAAAAGTTTTATTCTGTGATTCTGATGAATCAAGAGAAAAAAGGGACATGAAACCAACAGAAAGAAACCCTTACAGAGGAATTTCCAAGATTATGCATCCTGTTTATGTTTTGGAAATGCACCGATTTGTCACTAAAATTATATATAAACCGTCTTTGGGTGACCAGTGTTTGAATTTATAGACTAGCTTCAGTATGCACGTTGGCTGGCCTGGAATTTCATTCACTTGTATGATACGTGTGTGTGTGAGAGAGACCGGGATGTGTGTTTTTGTGTTGAAGAATCACTGCAGGTTACGTAAGGAGGTTTGCCTGCACCATGCGCTTGCATGGACACCAGTAGAAAAAGGTCATGAACAGTACAGTCCACTGGTTTGTATGTGCAGGATATCCCTGGTACGTCGTGTATGTATAAAGTCCATGCATGCTCTTTTATCTCCTAGCTGCATGCCTAGAGATAATCGAGCTCTATGTCAGTTTCAAATTTTGGAAAACCGGCAATCCTATGGATATAGTAATAAGTTTGTAATAATTATTGGATAAAGTTATGTAAATATGACACTCAGTTTGAAAGTATATTTTCCATAATTGGATGTAGGCCATTTCACATGGTAAACCACTATATAGGCCTGCCAAAAAATGAAATGTGGGTCGGGTGTAACGTCGATATCGTCATACTTCTCTCCATATTTCAATTTTTCCCTTTCTCTTTATAACTGGCAATGGGGGGGGGGGGCACTGCATGACTCCATATTATGGATCATCGAATGTTACTGTTATGAATATCTGTCCCACTTCTCAGATCTCTATGCATATATTCAGTGATCGATGTGCACAGATTTTACCTTTTTATACTTTAGACTGAATAAATGATTTTTATAACGTGTTTTTTTTTATGTGGAAAAATATGGCAAACGGTCACTTGACTTGCTACTAACCGTCCTCTATCCACATGAAGAAGCATGGCGATCGATTGAACGAAGTCCATCGCAACAAAAAGTTTATTTGAATAACAAGAAAAATCCATGCAAGCACTCGGAACATTTCATCAAAACTTCGGATGAAATTGTTTTTATTATAATTTCACAGAACAGTAATTTATATGCACATCCTGGTCTGTATATGAATAATGACACGTGACGGCACACACTTCTTTTTGTATTCTAGTATATGAAATATGACTATCTAATTTCCTCCTCATTGAAAAGGTGACGAAAAGTGTTATTTGTTCCTGAATATATAACCGTTGTGGATTACATTTTGATGGTTGCAGTCAAGTTGGTTCTTATTTTCAAATCTCTAAGACAATAATTCAAACAATTTAATTTTATTCATTTTACATCCGGGTTTTGGTGAAATTTTCAAAATTATGCTTGCTAGATTTTTTTCTATTAATTGATTCAAATGAACACTTTCTGGGGTGGACGCGTGAAGAACCATGTGCGCGATGCAAATAATAGCAGGGACAATGATTTAATGATAAGCACTGATTTTCAACTCATAAGCACAAGAAGAAGAAACTGAGAACGAGAAGGAAAATGAAAGAGAGAAATTAGTAGATAAAGAAAGAAATTCTGAAGAAAAGGGAGGGGAGCTAAGATCGCGTCGTTGGGAATTTGTTCTGACAATGATGGCCTCAAAACTTATTGCAACTTTTCGTTTCTAACTTGACAACAAGTCATGCACATACAGGTACATCCCTCATTATTTCATAAACCTATCCTCCAATTAGCCGCCTAAGAGTAATACGGATAATTCAATAAAAATTGCGTTCATAAACTCCGAAAATAAGCCGCATTACTTTTATGAGCGCCCGTCCTGAAAAAGGCGGATAATCGCCATGACAACTGGACACGCCCCCTCCGATGCGGTTGTGTTGGAAAAGGGTGACCTTGTGACCGCACCATGGCAATTATCCGCATTATTTGGAAATGCGTTCATAAACTCAAAATCTTGTCCCGATGCTGCTATTATGCGGATAAAAGCAGCATCAGAGTAATGCGGATAACTCTTGTCCTCCTCCAATTTTACGACCAAATTATGCTGCTATTAGCCGCCTAATTCATTTTAATTGGGTTTATGAAAGGGGTATTAGATGGATAAATATCCGGATATTGTCAATCGGACCATGGAGGTAGTCTTTCTACCTCCACGATCGGACTGTATTTATGAGAGAAAAGCTATAAATGAATATGTTGCGTTATCGGCCAAAATTATTGCAACATAATTCATAGTGCATTGAAATAATCATGGACCTGGCCATGGGCGGATGATCTTTATTATTACTGGGGGTGATGTGACAATGCTCAATGTTCATTTTACCCGTTCCAATAAATAAACAAATCTTACTTGACATCTAACACGAAACGAGTGACCATTTCAAACTTTCTTCACAACGTAAAATTTTATAAGAACCTTTTTACTATAGTTGGCGAGCTTGCCTGACACATTCATTCCAATTTGATATTGACTGAACATTAGATAAACTATACCATGTATACTGATAAATCGTTCTTGTACCATGATAAGAAACAAAATTTTTTCATGCACCTATACCCTGGTCAAAATAATGGCAATGGTTACATGCTCAGTTTCAACTTTGCACCTTTCTAATGAGTATGAGCAGAAATACAATTTAGTAAAGAACAACATTTTCAAGAACATACCTTTTCACATTTTGTAAACGTCTTTATCGTAAATCGATTAGTTTTTCTTTTCCTGTGTTATATTTACATGAATATCTATGTAAGGGACCCCTCTGTAAAACAGCGTTGATATGTTATCAACGCTGAGTAGGGCAATCCCTCCGTCTTTTTAATGATCGTTTCTTTGTAACTGTATATTTTGTTGTAATTTTTAATTGACGGAAAATAAATACAATACAATACAATACAACATAGCTCCTTTGTAGAGGCATCTTTACAAATAATATATCGGATACAGACACGGTACCAGCCTCCGCTGATGGGGGGTGAGGAGGCGGATTTTGTTTCAGCCATATTTTCCCCGATCGGCAGCTCGAAGCTTGATTTGTGTACTATTTGAAGGGGCATAGTCCTAACAGTGCACCTCTGTACATTTATTCTTAAAAATCGGCATGAATATATGATAATCTCAAAAGCTTTATCTAAATAGTTCGACGAATCGAGCGCGAAGCGCCAGCTAATTTTGTTTTTCAAATTTTATTTGTTTTGTCCTAAAATTTGATCATTCTAGGCAATGTTTGTGGTCCTGAACAAATTGTGTATGCAACTAAATAATTACTGTGGAGAGTGAGTAGAAATTTGTAATATACGTTTTGATCTGATCGAAAAGGGACCTTGTCAAGGACTTCTTGCAGTTAGCAATGAATGCGTTTCAACAATCAAATAGCGCGAGCACAATTTTTTTTTTTACCTAAAGGAGGGAAATTCTAAGTTTTTTTGTAAACGTGAACAGGATAGGTATATCACTGAACAACGATACGAGAGCGAAGCGCGAGCGTAATAGGTAGGCGTATAGGTAGGCTTAGAAAATAATATAGGTATATAGGCCTACTTATAAACCAATCAAATTTTACACAGCGCGAGTAGAAGATACTAATATTCAGACCATAAAAGTGACATTTTTACAGAACACTTTCTAACTAGCTCATCAATGATGTGGAGCTCATCCGGCATCTCACAACACAATTTAACACAATTTTAATTTCAGCCCAGTTGACACTGTAGTGAATTAAAATTATTGGTGACATAAATTGAGGATATAGAATTGAAATTGATGAAGAAATGACATAGGAACATTTTTGTGATCTATGAATAAATTTCATATGAATTAAAAACCTTGGTGAACCTAATGTAGCTCTCAGATGGAACAAAAATAACCAAAATCAAACAAATAAGTAATTTCTGTGAGTTTTTAAAATATATGGATAAATAGCAGATTCAATGAGTTTCAAAATTCTATGTTTAAATTTTGTATCACCATCGCGATGCTATCATATAAAGCAAACAAAATTGAAATTGATCCACAAATGAAGAAGAAAAAGATTTTTGTGATTTCTGAAGAAATTTTGCATAAATTAAAAATAATAATTTTCCAGACGAAATTTCAAAATTTTGTGTACAAGTTTGGTGAACCTCATGCAGCTCTACCAGATAGAAGAAAAAAATCAAAATCTGTCAACAAATACGGAAGAAGAGGAATTTTAAGTTATTTATGAATACATTTCGCATAAATTAGCATAATGTTCTACTGAAAATTTTGAAAATTCTGTGTAGAAGTTTGGTGGACCTCATGAAGTTCTACCGAATGGAAGAAAAAATATCAAAATATGTCAACAAATAAAGAAAGAAGAGGCATTTTCTGTGATTTCTGAATAAATTTTGCATAAATTATAATAAATAATTTTCCAGACAAAATTTCAAAATTTTGTGTACAAGTTTGGTGAACCTCATGCAGCTCTTACTACCAGATGGAAGAAAAAAATCAAAATCTGTCAACAAATAAAGAAGAAGCATATTGATGTGAATTTTAAAAATATGCATAAATCAGCATATTTAACGAATTTCAAAATTCTGTGTAGAAGTTTTGAATGCCCCACCTAGTGCTATCATATAAAGCAAACTACTGAAATCGGACTTGAAATGGCGAAGAAGTATAGCATTTTGATATTGTGGACATACGGACGGACGCCACGCCGACGCGTAAGCTCATCTTGCCCTTCGGGCCGGATGAGCTATAAATCAATGTGCAACTTTTGAAATGAAAGTTCGATTACTGAGCTGAAGTATGTTCTGTATATTGACTTTAAAAATTTGATACTTCAAACTCCATATTGTGCATGATATGTAAATCACCTAGCAGGCTATGCGAGCACGAACAGTGAGCGAAGATTTTATAAAGTGACATGAACGATTTGTTTATTTTCCAAGTCATCCCCTCATTTTATTTTGTTCATTCGTCTTCCTCCTCTTTATTTCACTTATTTCTTTTCCCCCTTCTTTTCCGTTTTTGTTTCTTCCCCCTTTTTTCTTTTTGTTTTTGCTCTGCCAAAAAGGGGGACGGTCCCTCGGCCCCCTAGATCCGCCTATGTGGAAGTTTAAAGTTTAAATATTCTGTCATGAAGACAGGATCATTATGTATAGGCAAGGCTTACAAATCCACGGGGCGGGGGCGAAGCGGCCACTTAGCCCCCCCCCCCCCTCTTTTGGCGGCGAAAAGGGAAGCTAAAGAAAAAGAGGGAATGAAAAGATGAGTTAGGAAAGAAAATGATAAAAGAAGGAAGAAAGTATAATAAAACTTGGGAAGGGATAGATAATAAACAAAGAAATAGTTCATAATATAAACAAAAAATTTGCTCACGCTTCGCACTCACATTGACTTGAGTGACATAACAATCTGTTCAACATGTTCAAGAGGATATCAACTGCCCTAAAATATTCATTTTCAAGTCTAGTCAATAAGTACAAATTATTCTGCTCACGATTCGAATATTGTCTTTTTTTAGTTAGGAATACACATACTCTTCATGATTACAAGAAAGGTTCTAAATTCATATTACAAAAATATCAGCTCGAACTTTGCGTTCACAAATTGCGTTCAATATTGGCTTCACAATTTTCCTATAGTGCTTGAAGGTAGCTGAAGTAACATTTCTCTATCATTTTTCATAATACCATATTTATGAATTTCCATATACATCCCCAAAATTAAGATATACCCTAAAATTACACTATACTGTACAAAAAACACCGAGAACGAAACATGAATAACCCACTATACCATCGATTGATATCGATGACCTCTTCCCCCTTTGAAATAAATTGAGATCCATTTACGCGCATGCACACTCCCCTCTCCCCATTTCTCTCCAAAATAATACGAGTCTGGCTCCTTCACTATACCCTCCAGAAATTGCTCGGAGTTCGGGGAGGGGGGGGGTGGTGAGTGTCGATTCAGGGGATAGGGAATACATTAACTTCCCTTAATTCGACCGTCATAATTTTTTATGAATTATAATGACAAGTATGATCATGATAAGGAGGGAGTACATATTATTATTATGATCATGATTCTGGTACCATCGAAACTCGCGCTAGCATTGCTGATATAGTCCTTATAGCACTTGGTCTTGGTCTACCCCCATCATGGTGCATTTGACCCCCCTCCCCCATTGAAGAGAAAAGAATAGTAATAGAGAAGGGTGAAACATGACATGTTTATAAAGTATCACGTCAAAATATAACACAAAGTTACATTTATTTATTGAATTCAAAGGGTAAAAAAAGATTGCTTGCTCGTAGCTTTTCAATAGTAATAATTCTATCCTTTTGTGCAATCGTGCCCCCGTACAAATTTTAGACTGGTTATGGAACTGACCCCCCCCCAAAAAAAAAAGTAATCATAATTTATAGGCCTAAATGTAAACAAAAAAATATTAAATACTCCCATCAGGGAGTCAGGGACCAAACTTAATTGTGTCAGTTATCCAATCCCATGAAAACTGACACTGGACCCATACATACATGGCGGTGAAAGCGAAAATGGGGGGGGGGGGTATGCCCCCAAATTCTTTGGCTAGGATTTAGCATCGACTAGGATATAATGCTGGGGTGCAGGTACATCCGATACATCGCCGAAATTAAGCAATAACAAATTAGCAAGCTATTCCAGACTTCATGACACATACGTTATCAATTTTTTTCCTCCAGTCCTTTTTTTATGATCCTCGATCTTAATCCGGAGGTGTTTTTATGGGCCTAATTCCACTTCTCCTTATCCCTTCTCTTTATTTTAAATTCAGCTTCATCGTTATCACATAGGCCGATCCAGGGGGCGAAGCACCCTGGTCCCCAAATAGTGGCTGAGCAAAATATGACTATATAAGTTTTTTGCTCGCACTTGCATGTTTGATGTCGAGATACAAATCTTCCTCAATAGGCCGATATGGTATGCATATTTATATATATATATTTATATATATATATATATATATACTTTTCTTATTATGATTATGATGGTGATGCTGTTTTGTGCGCGATTACATGCACTACTACAATCATGAATGTTATAATTTCAGTTCTTGTCATTGTGAGCATTCTTGTATGGATCCCTAACTTGAGAAGACGTATGTTTCACGTCGAAATTTTGGACTACAAAATAAACTGTTGGAACTAAATATGCATTACCACTTTGCCTCATTAATATCATCTATGTCCAACACGCGGAACTTTATGTAACATCGTTATATATGCATACATATATATATATATATATACATATGATATACAAAACCTATTTCAGCTCGGACATCGATCGAGCTGTTGTTATTTTGTTTGATTTACATTTTTTTAATTGCAGCCGTAATCCGTTTTATGGTATCATTATCGATGCAGCTCATGTACGCTACGCGCTAGCTAGCATTATTTGTCAAGTACCCATTCTCTAATATAGTTCTCATATATTCCATAAATTCTCAAAATATTCCTATTCAGGTCTAATTGTCAAAACCTATCAGCTAGCGCCGAACGCTCGCATTTTGATTGGTGAGAAATTTAACTCTAAAACAAACTATTCAAAATCCCTTTTTATGACAATTCATCAAAATATTTGGTTCGTGAATTGTGCTTTCTATTCATTAATACACAAATGCTTAGAATATCCAGTTTTCCGAACTTGATATCAACAAATTTCTCGCTCTCACCGGCTTATGAGATAAGATAACAATTTCATAAATTTCTAACAATTATATTGTCCTTTTTTCAGAATGTCGACAAGTTTCATTTCGCGATTAGGGAGACTAATAGGAAGATATTTACCATTTTCATATGATGACAAAATGTCCTTAGAATATCAGCTCGCGCTTCGCGCTCGAATATCTTAAGTGCGATCTAACTCCAATTTACAATTGTCATTGTCAGTGTTTGAAACTAGTGCTTATATTGACGTTTTCATATCTAATATCAAAAATATTCTGCTCGCACTTCGCGCTCGCATTATAGATGTAGGAAGATACCTAATTATACCCATCTTCACGAATTACAAAATACGAATACTAGTCATGCTAGTATAGTGTCCCGTTTTGAGCTCTAAATCTCAATTTTTCCCATCGCGCTTAGCGCTCGTATTGTTTAGTTATATACCTATCCAGTTCAGGATTACAGAAAATGCATAGAATGCAAATTTTCTTGGTTTGAATGTCAAAAATGATCGGCTCGCACTTCGGCTCACATTACTCGATTGTTGAAAATAGGCCTACATGTATGTATCGTCATGTCTATACTGCAATCAGAACAGGTCCCCTTCTATCAGGCGAGCGCTTCAGATTCATGTTCGCAGTAGTTATTGGTTAGATATACCAATCTTGCTCAGGATATCAAAAACACTACTCAGAACTTTTTTTTTTTCAGGAAAAAAATATGACATTTCCAAAAAATTTAGCTGTCGATCGCTTTACGCTCGCACTATTGAATAGGGGATTATAGGATTAAACATTTATGTTGTATTATAAGAATAAAGCTGACTGTTACAGGGGCCACGGAATGGTTTTCAAAGGGGGATTACCACGCAAAAAATCGTAATCCTATGGTAATTTTTAATTTTTACGTTTTTGTACACGGTTTTGGAAAAAAATTGGGGGGGGGGGGATTCCCAAGCCCCCCCCCTCCCGCTTATAGCGATCGATCGGCGTGAAAAATATGGGTGAAAAATCCCCCCCCCCCAATATTGGCGAAAGCTGGATACGTCCCTGCTATCATATTAGCTCGTTCCATTCTAATTCCCTGTTTCCTTATTCCTCATTTCCTTCCCCTTCACGGGATAAATTCCCGTTCCATTTTCCAATCTCTTATATATATATGTTTTTTTTAATCCCCATCATTGATTAGTATTTCGAGATTTTTCTTTCTCACAGTAGCCTACATCTCTTCATTTTCCTCTTTCCTTCCCTGTCTTCCCACCTTCCTTCTCTCCATGTTCTTTCTTTTCCCTTTCTTGTCCATTTTCTTGTTTTCTTCTCTTCTTCCTTTTGTTTACCTCCCTTTTCTTTCTTTTCTCCCTTTTCCCCATTTCCCTTTCCCAATGCATGCGTTGAAATATGACGTGAAAAACATGAACACAATCATCGTACACCATTATGTCGTACACGCAAAAATGTGTATGTGAATGTTTTGCTCAGCGAACGTGGCCAATGTCGATCGCAGTGTAGTGTAGTGCATGGAGTAGATGTATCCCGTGGTTCAACCAATCTTGCATCTTATCGTACGAGAAAAATTGTAGCCAAAATTTTCACAGAAACATCTCCAATACGTTTTCATGAACATACGTTTACATGAACGTCAAAACAAACTTAGGTAACATGTGAACTACAGGTTGGACGGACAGCATAAGGGTAAGAAGGTCCACATATTTTTGTTTTATTCTCTATGCTAATCAATCTATTTACAATGTTTCCGTTGCCTGTACTGTGCTCCTCGCCGAACTCGCTGGGGGGAGAAACTCGACGGATGCCTTGCTATAAACAAAGATTGACGAGCGTATACACTGAATTAGCAGACTACGCTCGCAGGGATATTTTGGGTTGGTATAAGTGGAATGGCCAGCGATCGACGAAGAATCAGTCGTGGGCGGTAGTGGGCGCTATGTGAGTGCTCGTAAATTCAGCAAAATGCTGTTTAAATTCAGCGAGGAAAATGACTTCATTTCTCAGTGTTTATTTGAAATTTTAATATTTCCAAGAAGAAATTCTGTCAATTTCTTATTGAACTGTTATCAGCAATTGTTATTCAATGGAAAAGATCAATTCAAGCGGATTTTTTGTATCCTTTACCAACACTATCCACGAGCTTTAATTGATGTCGAAATCTACATAAGAAATTTCATAGTTTGAAATTATTTCGCTCAAAAGTTACAGCATTTTGATTCAGGGGGAACTTACTCCTTTGTTGTGTATATATACATTTTCCCATCTTATGAATCACACTCTTCAAGTTAACACTTCAAGTGTTCTTTAAAACCTCTGCACCTGCATTGCACCCACTTGATCAAAAACATATGAACTTTTTTTAAGAAACTGCTGTCATTGTCAAGCCTCATCGCTCAGCTCACGATGGCGGTCTTCCGCATTTCTTGAGATTATAATTTCGTGAATTGAGCGCAGGTCATGCGCAATTCGCGTTCGCCATTTTGGATTTGGCAGTGAATTTATACTCGTGGGGCACTGGGAACCTGACCAGCCTAAAATCACCGATTTTGAGACGTTTACAAGAAACGGTAAGGAGTGAGTTTGTGTCCTATAGTAAGTTTAGTTACTTTGGAGTACGCTTAATGTTTTTTTTACATGACGTGTTGCCTTTCTTACCAAAAAGTGACCCAGTTTGTCATTGGTTTTTGAAAACGAGTATTTGTCGCCTGAGGGTTCGGGTAGATGCAGCGGAGGTTAGCGGTAGTGAGGTGTAGTGCAACCTACACGAACCATCGCTTGAGGTATTACTGTAACCAGGAATAGTATGAAAAATCATAATTTGCCGCTGGCGGCCATTTTCAATGGCATTTATCAGGAGGTATTGGTCACATCAACCTAACAAATCGACTACAGAAATCAATTCCTTTACTTCAATTCAGTGGCGGATCGAGGGGGGGGGGGGAGGGGGGAACAGCCTGTCCGCCCACCCCCTTATAAGAATCTCAATTAAAATTGTTGATGTAAACATGCCGTTAAAATAGAAGTGTGCCCCCCCCCCTTTGAAAGTGTAGACCTTTTTTTTCTTTGCCATTTTTTCCTGGACGAAATAACCCCCCCCCCTCCCACAAAAAATATATATATTGTGCCCCCCCTTCTAAAAATCCTGGATCTACCCTGCTTGACCAGTACCCCAAAATTGAACAGGTTAGTTGCAGTACATCTTACCAACACACTCCCCAAATTTGCCGCAAGGGGCCATTGTGGATTTGTGGTCCTAAAGGTTAGTAAGTATGAATATTTTTTTTCTCTATTTCATCGTCTATCAGTTCTAATATCCAAGAACCCCAGGACGATAAAACCTACTTCTTGGCTGAAAAAAGGCAATAAAATAACTCTACTAACAATGGTTTAAAAGTATTATTATAGGAAAAACAAATTGCCTGCCTCCAAATACATATGAATAGACACCAAAACCAAAGAAAAAGACCAACAAATAAAGAAGTTGTGGCCAAAACTGTGATTTTGGCTGCCATTTTTTTTATTTTGGCCCGGCAAACTTTTTCTCGGACCAGAGACAAAAAAATATTGTCAATTCATATTGAGATACATTACAAGGAATAAAAAAAAATGTTCCCATATTGAGATTACAAAAAAGTATTTTGACACATGTATAGCCCACTCCTACTAAAAGAGTTTATTTGGGCGCATATTAAGTTGGACAGTCTAAATTCGTGACCCCTAAATGCTATCTGGGATTTAAGGATCAATTTTAGGGCAATCAAAGGGATGTAAAATTTCATTTTTTTGGCCCCTAAAACTCCTAAACCCACTTGTTCACCGCAAACATCCTGCCTGTAGGGAATCTACAGGTAGGACTATGGTATGACAATGTTGAACCGAGCACACACTTTAAAAAAATCATTAAAATATCACTTTTGTGACCGAAATTATTTATTTCCATGTAGTTGCAATGTATTTCTTATTAGTATCTTGGTAATATTTTTTGTACTCACCAGAGTGCTCAAAAACTTAAATTTTGGGCATATTTTTGTACGCCCTCTATTGGTGGAAAGTAATATGGCAAGACAATTTTAATTTTTTTATCTCTATTTTTAATAAGGAAAAAGATTATTTAAAGAATCAAATTCAAATAAGAGTCTAGTTGTATGAATAATAGGTGTAATGGAAACTGTCAGTGTAAAAAAATCAAGCATTTGCCCCAAAGAAAAAGAGAAAATAAGCCAAACACTGCCACCCTTATTTTGGCACACATGGAGATACAAGTGAGAACATATCATAAACTTGTTCATTGAATGAGTGCCTAAACCAATTTATTGAGCAGCTTTCTCCATCTAGGCCAATGACAAAAAAAATGTTTAAAAATGACCGATCGGCTTCTTAAAGCATGTGAGAATGAGGTTCATTGTGAAATCTGTTTACATTTTTTTCCTTACCTTGTTATACTCGAAATAATAAATAACAATAAAGTGAACGTGGCAGATTAAAACATACCTATACATTTAAATGTTGTAGTGCTCACCACCGTGTCCCCGCACTTTCCGATCACCTGCCGAAGCAGCTGATGATGACCTTCGGGAACAGTGCATGTCACCCGATGAGTGGTAACCGTGCTGAAGTCCTTGCTCGTAGTACGTGACCAATTGAAAGATGTTGTACTTGAAACTTTCAACCCAAGTGAGAACACTTCTTTAATCTCTAATCCGATTGATGCTTCAACTGTAGTTGATACACTCTTACCGTTGGTGACTGATTTGCCTAGAGTCATACCTGTCTGGACCTGATACGTGCATTGCATATCTCCCGCATTGTTGTTCTCACAGTCAAGATCTTGGAAGTAATCCTGAGGCGTACACGTTAGTGGGGCATTCGAGTACTCGCAATCACAGTTCAATGAAGAAATCACTCCACCCCACCAATTCAACAGATTATGAACGCCAGTAGTGAGTTTTAAACTTGCACCTTCATGATGAAGGTGCTCGAACACAAGCAACGTGCATCCAGGTCGTACGACGACTGCAGAAATTCTGTCATTCCAGGGAGGGTCAAGACTTGCAAACCCAGTGTTAACAAAATCCAGGCTTCCTCCTTTGCATGCCATATGAGGTGCACGGCTAGCATGGTCATATGCACGGGCACAGAAGAATTTTTTCCCGTATGTGATGGGGAGTTCTGTCGGTCTAGGACAACGACAGACGACGGAAGCGACAGAACATAGTACCATGAAGATTATACTCGCTTTAAAATCCATCATCCAATCTTTTGGAAGAACAAAGAATGAAAATAATTAAAAAATAAAGATGATGATGGTCTTGATGATGGCTATTTAAAACATATTCAATTCATTTGCATAAATAGAGGGCTCTAGAAATAAGCATTCAAAATATCAAAATTATCTTTTAATTTTGATATTTTGAATGTACATCATCCCTATTACTTAAGTCCAAAAAACAAGTCACCGGGAAACGACGGTTTAACGGTTGAGTTCTATCGCAAATTCTGGGGTAAAATTGGACAGCTTTTGGTAGATTATCCTAACTACAGTTTTCAACAAGGTAAACTTTCAAGTTCAGAAAGACAAGGTTTAATTACACTCATATCAAAGAAAGGTAAAGACAAAATTTTAATCGAAAATTACCGACCCTTCACTTATGTGAATGTTGATTTGAAAATTGGAAAATAAAGAAAGTTCTACCGGAGTTTATTCACCCTGATCAGGTGGCATTTATAAATGACAGATTAATTGGAGAAGCTGTCAGGACATTTAAAGACGCTCTTTTCTTTTCCGACTTTAAAAATATTCCCGGAATATTATTAAGTTTGGATTTCCAAAAGGCGTTCGATTCACTAGACCATTCTTTTTTTGTTGAACGTCCTCCGATCATTCAATTTTGGAAAAGGATTTTGTAATTTTATTAAAGTTTTATATACCAATTTAGAAAGCGCGGTAATGAATCGGGGTCTGTCATCGGGTTATTTTCCCGTTGAAAGGGGTGTTAGGCTGGGAGACCCATTGAGTCCTTATTTATTTGTTTTAGCTACAGAGACATTTGCTATAAATGTTCGTGAAAACAAGACAATACATGGTTTTAAAATATCTGACAATTTACAATTGAAATTGTCGATGTACGCGGACGAGATAACGGTTTTCCTTTCAGACAATATTTCATTTAGACATCTTTTGAATACACTCCAGAATTTCCGAAAGGAATCATTACTCTCTATCAATATTTTCAAATCAAAGGCAATGTGGATAGGAGCCTGTAAAGATAATCAACATTCAATAGAGAATATTCAGTTTGAGAAGTCTTTGGCAATTATCGGAGTAGACATAGCTTATTCACCCAATGTTTTTTTCTTACAATTGCAAAGAACACTTGATAAAATTAGAGTACAGTTGAATTTATGGAAAGCTCGTCATTTATCCTTAATAGGCAAAATACAAATTGTCAAAACCTTTGCCTTTTCGCAATTACTTTACCTTGCAAGTTTGTCAAAAATCCCAGATTATTATATAAAAGACGTTAATAAGTTAGTTTTGGGATTCATTTTGAACGGCCCTGACAGGATGAAAAGGGAGATACTTGTTTAAAGCACTATGAAGATGGGGGGGGGGGCTCAAAATGATATGCTTAAAATCTCTTTTACAAGTGCAAAAGTCAAGTGAATACAAAGAGCTTTTACATCCAATTCAAAGAGATGGAAGATTATTCTATTGACACTGCTTCAAAATGTAGGTGGTGACTTTATATTCCATTGTAATTATGATCTTGATATTTTAAACTTGACAATTTCTGAATGGTGTAAAGATGTCATGATTAGTTGGAGCACAGTATTTAAAAAAACATTAAAATATGTGACCAAATACTATGGAATAACGTATGTATATTACAAAATGGAAAATCTTTTTATAAGCCAGAGATAAAAAAAACAAACAATGGTTTTGTTAAGGTGTCACATATGTTGGATGAGTATGGCAGACCATTAAGATGGAAAGATGCCAAATATAAAGGCTTAACATTTGTTGAATACTTTCTGCTTCTCGACTGTTACAAGTTTATGCCATCAAAATGGAAATTTTCTATCTCAAAACTTTCATCCCATTGTCGAAAACATTTTATTGATTCCAACTTTAACTATTGATGGCATCACTACAGAAGTAACAGGTGTACCAAAGTATATTTTTTTACACATTTTTTATGAAGGAAAATAACCCATCAATTTCAAATATATTTACACGTTTAAAAGACACCTATGGGTTTCAACAAGAAGAAGTAAGAGAACTATTAAAACTACCTCTACGTACTACTATAGATACGAGACTTCGATTTTACAATTCAAGATTCTATGATTTGATTCCTACCATGGTTTGGTTATTCCGTATTAAAAAGGTAAGGGATACACTTTGTACATTTTGTAAAGTATCACCAGAAACTCTAGTGCATCTTTTGTTCATTCTTGCCATGTCGTTAACCAATTTTGGAATAATGTTGGCACACTTTTTGCCTCAATAGATCTTCCTGATTTCTTCTCAGAAAGTTAATTCTTTTTGGTATCTGTAAATCCCTAATTCCCAGAAATATATTTATATTGAACTTTTCTCCTGTCAGGTAAACAATATATTTTTAGATGTCGATGTGACGAAACAAAACCTACTCTCCCCCATTTTTGTAACTTTTATCATTTGAAACTGTTGAACATACCATAGCACAAAGGAAATGCATATTAAAAAAACATGATGGCAAGTGGGCTATCATTCTGAATACTTTAAAGAGGCGATAAAGCAGAAGGCTATTTTTGTTATGTTTATTTTTGTATAGGCCAAGTGCCTGATTTTGTGTTGTTTAAACAAACATATATGTTTTCTTATTTCATACTATTTTGTATGTTAGACATGTTATTTTATATGCCAACGTCATGTGAACTTTAATATGTGATCCATTATACCATGAATGTTTTGTTATGTATATTTTGATGAAAAGGATCAATAAAACATAAATTATATGTACAAAAAAATATCTTTTAGCAAGCAATGGGTTTTTAATACCCCAATTACATTAGTTCTTTCTGCGTGAAAAATAAATGAATAAACATTTTGCAATTGATTGATGTGGCAATTTGATTGCATGATCTCTGGACCCGAGGGGGGGGGTACTTGATCAAAAAAGTGGTCGGGGTGTGCCGCGAGCGACACATAAAACGGGGGCCTTGGAGCGGGCTTATTGTAAAAAAAGGAGGGTCCCCGGAACGGGCTTGGGAACTTCAAATGTTTGTGAAAACGGGTGTCCTTGGAACGGATCGCCAGCGTGGGATTGCGTATCCCGGTGGGGCCACTTACATTGACGAGTGGATACCATGCGCGACCACAAAAACACGTAAAAAGGATGTCTTTTTCAAGATAGGTCAGGTAACGTGGTAACGTGATAAGGTTGCCAAAAACACAAAAATAATGAAAGAGTATCTATTTCGCTAGGAAAGCTACGTGTTTAGTGTCAAATTTGCGGGGATGATAAAACAAAATTCAATGTTTTATAAAAGATGTCCTTCCCCCCCCCACATTACGTGTTTAGAGTCCGATTTGCGCGAGGTGGGGCCGTACTAAACCAAATGATGTGTAAAGATAAAACCGACGGACCCGTGACATAACAATAAAATATCGCTGTACTTGTTTAGGGGTTTAATTCAGGGAATGCTTGCCAAAGGTATCGTTTTGTTTCCATAGAGTACACACTAAGAAATAAAGGTTCAAAATTGAACCCCGAAAGGTTGATGCAAAATCAGCACCCTATGGGTTCAAAACTGCACCCTAGGGAATCAATTTAAAATGTAGGGGTGCAGTTTTTAACCCGCAGGGTGCAAATATAAACCCCAGCCGCAGGGTTCAATTTTTGAACCCCAAATCAGTGGTTCAAAATTTGAACCCATATGGTGATTTTGCATCAACCTTTCGGGATATAATTTTGAACCTTTATTTCTTAGTGTGTAGGGTTTCACACACCAAATCTTGTTAAGGGATGCATTTTCATAATACGGAAAATACGTGTTTATGGTGCTTTTCGAGACCCCATGGTCGCGCATGGTATCCACTCGTCAATGGAAGTGCCCCCCGCCCCCGGTTGCGTACATGATTGCAAACCTAGGGAACGGGACGCCGCGTGCGCTCGCGCAGAGGCAACGGTCGGACAGTGCTCTGCGGCCTCTTTACACCAAAATTGCCGCTCATTGTAGCAGATCAATGCTACTGGAACGGCTAAACGAAAAACATGCGAAGCTTTGCAGCGGATTTCTTTCTTCTTTTTTTCTCGATAAGAAAATGCTGTGCTTTGGAGCGGCTTTCTTAGTTTATTTTTCTCCATAAGACAAAATGCTATACCTTGGAACGGAAATTTGAGTGTAAAACTGGGCCCCCTCCGCGGCACATACCCACTATGCATACTGAGTGGGCCTCCCCCGGGTTCAAGAACGTGGACTTTGAACATTTATAAAGTCCACGTAGCAGGATCCGCTTCTGAACAGTACATTGTATTGACGAATTAAAAAAATATATATATATACTAACAGTTATAACGTCGAAGAATAGAAATGGCTTAACGGAAAGAAGGTAGCACCAGCTTCCAATCTTGACTGGGCTATTTCATATTTCAGACAAGTATATTAATTTGAACCCATTCCCCCCCCCCCCCCCCACCTCAAATTTCGCCCGCTAATCGAACGATCGCCGCGAAAATTTGCGCGCACGTAGGGCCGGATGTAAATTAAACGACTTTGAGGTAAATAGTATATATATATATATATATACATATATGTATATATATATGTATATATATATATATATATATATATATATATATATATATATATATATATATATATATATATATATTTATATATATATTATTATATATTATATATTATATATTATATATATAATTAATTAATTAATTAATTAACTATGCAAATAAGCGTATGAAATTTGCCCTAAATCTTGTTGTTTGTGTATGATTTGCCTTTAACTGATTTTATTTTATTTTATTGTTTACTTCTGCAATTACATCATTCGTATCTAATACATTTTCCATAACATAACAAACATAGTATATTAAGAACTTTTTTGGCATGAATCATAACTAAATGTAATAAAATTATCATTACAGACAAAACTGATGTCATACCAAATTAGTTAACATTTACAATTTGCAGGAGAAGGATTGTCATCATAAGCAGATTGCTTGAAAAAATGACAACTCAATTTATATAACTAGTAGAATGCTAATTTTTGGTTGGAGTATCCATTATCACATTTCTAACAAATATCTACAAAAAAATGGAAACACGTAATCGATTTATTATGTATTTTATTCGTTTTTTATTGTTATGTATGTCTTAATTTCTCAAGCCTTTGTTTTCATTGTTTTTTCAATGAATTTTGCGATCCTTCTGCGATCATGAATAAAATAAATCCATTTGAACGAACAAAAGTAAAAATAATCATACATCTATGATTTTTGGTTGAAAAACACAATTTGCGTTGACTTTGTCCACGGAATCACGTTTTGGAGCAATTTCGAGTCTGACATGCACTTGCAAAATGTTGAGTATATTGATATATGAATTGACCAAAGTTATATTGATATAATGGTTTTACTTTTTTTTTTTATTGTCAACAATTGTTCTACATGGGATCTCCAAGCCATATAAGAAAATAGCACGCATTTCCTTTTTGGGGATGTCGGGTCACATAATTTTTGTGTGAAAGTCGAATTAGCAGCAAGATAATGGACAACCTTTAATACAACAAAATGGCAATATACATGTATCTTATGTCGTCGTCGCGCAAAAAGGCTCTCAAATTTAGCAATGCAAGATAAAAGGGTTCCATGACATTTTCTCCGGCGACAATATTGCTCGAATTGAAAAACCGCACGTTAAGCCAAATACAAAACCTAAATTCCATAAGTAAATAAACCATAATCATTATACTGATATATTATTCTGAACAAAAAAACTATATTGCAATCCTAACTCTTACCCGATTCCCACTTAGATATTAACAAGGGAGCAAACGTTTCAGGAGCAATTGTCGTGTCACCGATAAGAGTTGTCCCCTTCTCGTTTAGTAAATTGTACTTAAAGGTCAAGTCCACCTCAGAAAAATGTTGATTCGAATCAATTAAGAAAAATCAGACAAGCAAAATACTGAAAATTTCTAAGAAAGTTATGACATTAAAATTTCGTTTATTCTTAACAAAATAGTTATATGAACGAGCCAGTTACATCCAAATGAGAGAGTCATTGATGTCACTCACTCACTATTTCTTTTTTTTTATTGTTTGAATTATACAATATTTCAGTTTTTACGAATTTAATGATTAGGACCTCCATGCCTGTAGCACAAAATGTTATAAAAATTGAATTTCACGTGTTCAGGAAAGAATGAGAAGACGAGAAAGACGAGAAAATTAAAATATTTCATATTCCATATACCAAAATACAAAAGAAATAGTGAATGAGTGATGTCATCAGTTCCCTCATTTGCATACCGACCGAAATGTGCATAAGACTGTTTTGTGAAATAAAGTGAAAATTTAAAATGTCATCACCTTCTAATTTTACATCCGATCTTGATGAAATTTTCAGTGTTATGCTTGTTGAATTTTTATCTTTTTATTGAACTAAAGTTTTTGTTGAGGTGGACTTGTCCTTTCAAGGTTTCCAGGAGTAATCACTTTTGTACTGAAAAAAAACTAAAAGATTATATACAAATTTTAAAAAGAAGGATAGAAAATAAATAAGAATAATAGGAAGAACAAAAAGAACATGAAGAGAAAGTAAAACTACACCCCTCCCAATGGAAAGACAAATGAAATCATTAATGGCATTAGCAAGTTGTTGTTGTTGTTGATGATGATGAGCAAGAAGGAGAGGTAGAAAAACAGACACCATAAAAAGACGTTTTGGGTAGCCCTATATCTTATCTATATATCGCTTTTTAAAATGAAAACTGATTGCGACCTATATTTAAAAAAATGGTGAGAAAAATACCACTTGTACCACACTTTGTCTGATCATTGTCTCGATGACAACTTTAATGGCCATTCATCTAATTTGGCTTGAATACACAACATTCGCATGGCTGAGCAGAGTGCACACATCCAAGTCCTCATGTCCGAAGATAAATATCAAATAAATTGAAAATTATCATGAACAAATTTATTGGGTAAATGTATTCCATGGGGGTAATTATTTGTCCAAACAAAATTGGGCATCCAGTGTGATGAAAATTTGGCCCATTCTAACGTGATTGGTGATTATTTATTTTAATACTTACTGGACAGTATGTTTTCCTCGTTGGGTAAAATACTGCCAAAAACCGGTTGGACACATTATTACCCTCGTGGTGGTAAATATTTTACCCAATTTTTTTACAGTGTATATAATAATATAGAGGTCATTTTGTCAGTAAATTCAATTTAAGAGCATGCACTATTTGATTATCTAATAACAATAATTATGAGTTATCTTACCCTTTCAAATCACAGTACAATGTGAGACTAGATGTATGCAGACTTTCAGGCTCCTATCAATCTCACTTCACTCTGTAGACAAGGTGCTGATCAGATAGTTTCTGGTTCAACCACATGCCTTCCAGGATCGACGACTCGTTTATTTATCAGCTGAAATAGGGGGTGTGAACAAACGAATCGTCCACGCCCTTAACAAGGGCATTTACCAAAACGAGTTCCAATTGGTTGTAAAATGACTGACTCTCGAGTTACTATGTTATTTAGAGGTGCGGTCTAAGGATACCCTGGATACAGGATAATTGTGACGAAATATGACTATTTGAAAAGAATCTCGAGTTGTGAGTCGAACTGTGATCTCGTGATATTAGGTTACTGATTCAAGTGTCCTTTTTTCTGCCAATCACATTTTTTTTCTTACTATAGGATAACTCTTCACGGTTGTCTTAATAACCCCACCCCCTCCCTTTTATTATTGAAACCAAGATTTTGTAACTCAGCATGATTCTATTTGATGTAATATCTGAAGAAAAAAATATCTCTTTAATTTCAATCCTTGGTAATATAGATGAGAATTAAGACCCCAAACAAGATAAGCCCTTTTTCATGTAGTAACTGTCAATCGGCATCATATTCTCAGTAGTTTGGTCAGAAATAGGGATTTCCAAGTACCATCATGATAAATTTTCAACCACTTTTTTTATTGCCTGAAGTGTCCATGCTGATGTTCCCTTTGCCAAATAGTGTCCCATGGGATTCAAAATTAGCAACTTGGGTGGCCATCTTGTATATTCTTTGAAAATCAGTTTACTTTCAAATTATTCCATTTATAGCTTTACTGATCATGCGTATTTTTTACCTATACCTGTGGCATGATATTTTTCCCGATACACTAAAGATTGCAAAAATAATTCCAATCTATGAAAAAGGTGACCCATGTCGTTCTTCCAACTACCAACCGATTTCATTGTAACCGAGTATCTCCCAGATTCTAGAAAAGGTATTTTCCAAGCCATTGTATTCTGTTTTGAACAACAGTATATTGATCACAAAGCATTATGGTTTCAGAGAGAATCATTCAACTGACTATGCAATCGTACAATCTTTCGATTAAATCACCGATTTTCTCTCTAAAAAAGAACAGCATTGTTGGAGTTTTTACATGTTTTATGGATTTATATAAATTATTCGATACAGCGGATCACCGTATGGAGTAAGCGGTGGTTTCTACTCGGTCCAAATATTACTTAAGGATTAGTTATTTAAGTTTCTTTGAAACATCCAATATTTGTACCGTGAAATTTGGATTACCATAATGATTTTTAGGTCCCTTGCTATTTTTGATATAATATATGAAAGATATTGTAGTGCATCTCGAGAATTAACATTTTATTTGCAGACAATACTAATGTATTCTGTTCATACAATTTTATTCAATTTATTTTCATTCTTCAAAATAATACAAATAAGTACAAGATAGATTGATTCAATTTAAATAATAGCATGAGCAAAATTCAATATGAAAAAAAATGAAATGCATATTTGAAAGTGATTTAAATATAAATTAACATACATGTCAAGTTTAAATCAATATAATCAATATCATTAAATTTGAATAAATAAATGCAATTATATATCATAAGAAGAATGGAGGCGTCTACTGAAAAGCAAAGCTTGTAGAATGTGGACCCCTCAAAAAATAGATACAAGGAATATAGAAACATTCGTAAAGTAATACATGAAGATAACGAAAAGGGCAAATAATAATAATAATAATACATAACACGAAACAACACAACACAGGAACATGAGGTGGACAATAGTACGATGACAACTGCCTAGAACAGTAGAATATAGAAAGAAAATAGAGATAGGGAGGGATGCAAAGCTAATTTGCTGCATATATATCTTATGTCTACACATATATACTCATACACACACACCCATACACACATATGAACATATACAAAGACCTAGATATACTTCTCACGACACTTAATTCAGAATTGAATAAATTATCAATGTGTTTCAAAGTTATTAAACTCTCCCTAAATATAAGCAATACAAATAACATGTACTATAAAAACATTCAAACCGCTACGCATACATGTTCATGTATGTTTATCACCGCTATCTACATAGATCACATACATATCAATAAAAATCAAGAAACCAAATTGTTGGTGTATGCATTGACTGAAATTTCAACTTGGAAAAGTCACATTCAGAATGCTTGCACGATTGCATCAAGAGGGATACAATTTTTATATTCATTTCATTTCATTTATTTTTTCCATTTCCAACAATCATTAACAATAGGTTTTGTTACATACATCTTGATATAATTATAATCAATAAAACAAAGAAGCTTATTAAGTATAATAATCAAGATAACAGGTCGGAAACGGAGGAAGCTGCTAAAAAGCGAAGCTTGTAGAATGCAGCCTCCTATAACATGTTTGTATGAACAATGTAAACAAAACACAAATACAATATGGTAGAAATTTGAACTTAAATCTATTAGAATGAATAGTTTAAAAGAAAAAAAAGAAAGAAATAGAAAATGAGAAAAAAAAGCAAGATCAATGGTCTCAAGATTCTTGACCCGATTATAGATTATAGAGTGTTGTGGCCAGGCGGATTAGTCTTCGGACTTTGAAACAGAGGGTCGAGGGTTCGAATCTCAGCCATGGCGTAATTTCCTTCAGCGACAAACTGATCCACAGTGTGCTGCACTCCACCCAGGTGAGGTAAATGGGTACCGGTAGGAAGAATTCTTTAAAAAGCTGTGTACCCTAAGAACGCCTGGCTTAGCCGCGTCACATAAGAGCACCTTGAGCACCTAACAAGGTGGGTATGTGCGCAATATAAATACCCTATATTACTATTATTATTATTAGATTAAAACATTATTCCTCCCAAACATCACCCGTTACGCCTCATATATTGTTTTTGTTTTATTCTACTTGTCTTACTGGAACTAAAATGGAGGTATACTAGTAGTAAGGTAAGAAAAGAAACGCGTTCCGTCTTCAAAAGAGAGCACTTCGCATCTGTACTCATTCATATGCACATACTGATCCAATATTTCACAACTTAAAAACGTTGGAAATCTAAGATATTAATATTTATCAAGCAACAATTTTAATGTATACTTTTTCAGCCAACACTATTCCGATTCCATTTCGCATTTTCTGTTTGTGCATACAACAAAGATATTCATACATATCTAACACGACATTCAACATATTTTTCCTGAGCTTATATGTTTATATTTTTGTACAACAATCTTTTCATAAAAGAAACGATATCTACGGTATCAATTTTCTTAATTTTCAAAAATGTGTTCTTAACGTTCGTCTCTTACAAACATTTCTTTAAGGTCAAGAACATCCCAGAAAAAAAAAACGATTAGACCAAGCATATCAAGCTGAAAATATGTCAAGAAGGATGAAAATTAGCGATTATTGTTTGTATTTCCGCCAACAACGGTGCGTGTACAGCGCATTTTTTTTTGAGGGAGGGGGGAGTCATTTCATGCAATGGCTCGGCTTTGTCAATTTGACCCCTACATTAATTAAACAAAACATTTAGTTTATTCAGTTTTCAAGAGACTTTTTTTTTCAATATTGTTCAAAATGCGTTGACAAAAGTAATGATGTCTACGATATCAATTTTCTTTTCTAAAATGTATTCTCAATGTTTCTCTCTTACAAACCATTTTTAGGTCAAGTACATCCCAGGAAAACAAATATTAAACAAATCTTTCAAGCATATCAAAGCTGAAAACTTGCCAAGAAGGATGAAAATTAGGGATTATTCTTTGCATTTCACAAACTTCCAAGCGTTGTAAAACACAAATAGCAAAACAAATAATAATTTCGTGCAATGACTCGTCTTTGGTTGATTTGATATTTTATCAATTTAAATAAAAAATTAATTTATTCAGTTTTTACAATATGTTTTTTAAATATTGTGCAAATTGCTTCAACACATAGAATTGATGTGTACGATATTAATTATCTCTTAAAACTGTATTCTCAACGTTTGTCTCTTATTAACATTTTTTGACAGTCATGTACACTGGCGGCGGAAGCCAAAAATTTTAGGAGGGGACAAGCAAACAAAATTTGACAACGGGAAAAAAAGTTCTCAGCCCCCCGAAAAATTAGGGTGGACGTAGGAAAATAAATTGACAAGCAAAAAAAAAAAAAAAAAAAAAAAAAAGGTCATCAACAACAGATTTAGGGGGGACCGTCCCCCCTCCTAAAATTTAGGGGGGGGGACACGTCCCCCCCGTCCCCCCCCCGCTTCCGCCGCCTATGGTCATGTACAGGTCAGAAAGAAAATGATTTAAACAAATCCTTCAAGCAAATCAAATGCCGAAAAAATATCAAAATAGTATGCAAAATAAGGAAATTAAAAGATGTTATAAAGTTGTGCCTATTTTTACAAGGGCAGCTTACTTCACTGAATGGGTGAATACCTTTGGTACTGTACTGCATTACGAACGACACTCAACTTCAAAATCAAAAAGTGAAAAAGCGGTAAAGTGGCTTGTAATAGAGGAATGTCACTTTGATTTGTGCTGGTAAAGTTTGCTATATCCGGTTCTTTAGAATGCCATTCAAACAGTTTTTCTTGTTAAGAACTTTTCAATTAACCTTTTTTCCGTTTGAATGACAATGTAAAGTTGATCACGTATTCTTTTATTAAATAAAGATTTTTCTTCATATAAATCACCTCTTTATTGATAAATCGTATAAATCCTATAACCAAGGTAATAAACATATAAGTCCAGGATTAGCATGAAGTTGTCAAAGGTTACACACAAGGCAATGGTTGTCGATATGGGTATATCCCCCCCCCCCCGATTTTCCTGCTTGGATGGTTGCCTGTGTTATTCCATCAATAACTTAAGAGCGAATATTATGATATTTAGGATGAATCATACCACAAGTATGATCATGTTGATAAGGAATATGATCATGAATTCACGATCATTGATTATCTGTTTGCACGATAGACATTCTTTCCTAAATATTCCTTGTCTCTATTGTTATTGAATGAAACGATTCGTTTTAGATTAGAACCAGGCGAATGGAGGGGGGGGGGGATCCACGAGGGAAAACAGCAGCATGACTCCTGCTTAGCATGATTATTATTTATTTTTTATGAAATCATCTTCATTAATTTTTCAAATTCACCCCGCACCGTAACCAAGCGCACGGGATGGGCCCAGTTTATATTCCCATTCTTTCAAAAGTCATCTCATTTTTAGTTTAATTCTCTATTTCCTAGTTTACACCAACCTGGTGGACTGTACTTTAACGGATGATGATGATGATAATAATAATAATAATAATAATAACGCAGTTCTTGTATAACACATATCACATTATGTCATAACTTCCCTATACGCTTCCAAAGGACTTGGATATTATTACCCTGGCTTTATGATGCAAAATACGTGGAGAGCATAAACGAAAAAAACAGGCAATTAGATATATTTGATATAAGCAAAATAAACCGTAAATGTATAGTGACAAAGGCCTTCAAAATTGCCCATTTTGCATAAGAAAAGAGTCAGCCCGAGCTTCGCGTTCAAATTCTCAAATTATTAATCTAGTGAGTACATGCAGTACGCACTACACGAACCAAAATAAAAAAGCAGCATAGGGTGAAAAGCCTATGATTTCCCCCTCCCCAACCGCTCCTGGCATTTGATTCGGACTTGGTACAAAATCCTATGATAATACTAAACGGGTTTTGATGAGGATAATTAAGTCAAAGGTAATTTAGGGGTCAAACTCAAAGGTCGAGTTTTGATCGATTGGCTCTCATTTCTTTAATTCCGCATCAACGATGTTCATACTGTTTTGGTACAGATGATCTTTGAGTAATACCACATGTGTGTCTATGAGGATGGTTGGGTCTAAGCTTTTGTTAAACTTGCTTTAAGGCCTGGTCACACCGCCCGAGCGTTGTTGGAGCGGTCGTGGAGCGGTAGGAAGAAAGGGTCGCTCACAAAATTGGGGAAAAAATCGAAAACAAAAATCGAAAAAAAAAATCGAAATCGAAAATGGTGAACGGTGGCGAGTTGTGATGATGTTTTTCTCTCCGCTCCACGACCGCTGCAACAACGCTCGGGCGGTGTGACCAGGCCTTCAAAACCTTTATTTCTCCAACAATTTTAATTGGATAAATGTACCTTGTATAATACCAATTGAAGATGATGGGGTCAAATGCCATCTAGGGGTACAAAGGCTTATATTATTGATCGCGAAATCAGGCAAGACTCCGCGAACATTGTTTTTTATTGTATTTACTCTGGCCAACACTGGTCAGTTTTGGAAGGAATTGCTACCATTTTGAATGCGTTTTACAAAAGGGTCGTCTTACAAAATGAAACGCATCGATTACAATGATAACATGGCCCTATACGAGACCGGGGTGTTGGGAGTGAAGCGTGTATTAGTCTCCATAGGCAGCACCCCCAAGTATTCTGTAAGATTTGAAAAAAAATATATTATAAAACCAAAATTATGCCTTCTATTTCAAATCTACTTCAGCACCCCCAGACAAAAATTCGTTCCAAGGTTCCTTAATGATTAATACGCAACGTAAGGCACACTGCAGAAGCTCTGGTGTTGATTTAACACCAGCCCGAAGTCTATACATGTCCACACGAGAGCATTGTTAAACAACACTAGTTTCTTTTGGTCTAACACCAGATAGGTGTTTATATAACACAATTACATTTAAAAGAGCAACAGTTTGATTCCAAACTGATGTTGTTTCAATACTTCTCTTGTGTGGACATATAGGCCCGAATTCCCAAAACCACTATTTCGGCACAATTGGTCAAAAATCATGTCTCCAGCGTTCTTGCTCATCTTTCGGAGAAACAAAGCTTTTTCTGAATGATTTTGTGTTTTAATGTGATGCCAAGGGATATGTAAACAAAAGTTAATTTAATTTCAAAGGCAAAATTTAAGCAATAAAGCGTTGGGGGAGGGTTGAATTTGGGCTACAGGCTAAAAAGTGCATGTCGCCAGTAATAATTTTTCATGTTTTTTCAACTTTATTTGAATATATAAGCACAGAGAAGAAACTTAATCACAGCTTTATAAAGGCAACTAAATGCCCCATGAAATATACCAAAATCTTTTGAATTAACCGTTGTTTTAAAAAAAATACACCGCTTGAAAATGTGTCTCCGGATCTAGTGAAACCTACGTTACCATTTTTATACCCCATATTCGGCTATGATATTTCAGTGAGAACTACACCACTACATTGTTTTTCTAACCACAAGGGGTATATATATATGTTTAGCAATGCTTTATCATTCAGATTCAAACGTAGTGCGACTTGTAACATGAAGAAGAGATATTAGAAAAAAGTAGTTTTAAGAGGTGTAACATACGTTACCATTTTTATAAATTGTATGAAGGTACAGAGCTCTGAATCATTGCTCATGAGTTGAGACTAAAGGAGTATAATCTCTCTTCCCATGGGGGTCTTAGGATTCATTATTATATTGCCAACTTAACAAATTTAATCAACAGATGTAACATACGTGATGTAACATACGTTACCACACAATCGGAAATATCTGTATTAATCATTAATTCAATAAAAATAAACATAGTTGAGGTATGCGCCGTCTGCGAGTGGTCATTATAAAGCTTAGCAACAGCTTCCCAGGAGTATCGACTGTACAAAATACAATTGAACCTGCAAACAAGACGGGTTGAAAATTTTGGGTGAGTATTTCAAGTTGAAAATATACATTGTTTTTGTTATATAATCATGTTTTTTATGTGATTGTTGTGGATTTATTTGGTATATAGCTCCCAATGTAAAACATAATCATTACGTTGATCTGCAGGTATATTATTTCCAAATAAATCACTCAATTATCAGGTAACGTAAGTTTCAAATTTTGGTAACGTAAGTTTCAAAATATAGCCACATTAAAAATAGATAAACCACAGAAAAATATGTCACTTTGAACCAATTTTATTGTTGCAGCTAAGATGTAGAAGAGTTTCTGTGTCAAACCATGTTAAATTGTGTTTTTTATTAATTGTTAGGGGGGTTCAGTGTAACGTAAATGAACATAACTGTCTGATCAATAATTTGATTTGTAAGTTTTGTTGTTGAACCTGGCTTAGATATTATCATACTTCGAGTATAAAGAAAAATGTAAATTATAAAAAGAAAAAATATTGAATAAGCGATAAATAAGATTATCAAGTTTTTCTTTAAACATTAATGGATCAGGCATCTGTAATGATGTGGTAACGTAAGTTTCATGCTTTGGTAACGTAAGTTTCAACAATCTTGTGTCATTTAAAAGTCTTTTTCAGAGATTATGCATGGATAAGAACAGATTTTATTGTTCTAGTATAATTATTAGTGGGCTTCTCTAGTGGAAGAGTTGTATTATTGATTGTTTGATTATTGAGAGTTGTCATTGATTTGTCTGTAATATCTATTATATTGAATATGTATTGTTACTTTGATTGTATTTTGAAAAAAAAATTGTTGAACGGAAATAAATCTAAATCTAAATCTAAATCTATTAAATGGTATATATCTCCTATGATCAAATACTAATTAGGGAATTCCTTACATGACCATTTGTAAACAAAAAATATCACTAGAATTAGTGTTGGGAATATCAATTGTTATCTCATAGTGAAGAAGAAACTATTTTGAATGAAGAAAATACAACAAATGGTATGAAATACACGTTTCAACGATTATCCTTGCTCATCATGGACCAAACTAATAAACTCATAAACCCTATAGTGACATAAGTTTCAGTAAGTGATACGGTTCATAAACCTAATTTTTTTTTTGCATTCTTTTAATTTTTATAGAGTTGCAATGGGTAGAAGCAGAGCTGAGATACAGGCCGCTTATAGGGCACGTAAGCGCCAACAGATTGTATTCTATACCAATCTGTCATTAATTTAACAAAGAAAGAAGCGAGTCAAGGAATTCACAAACGCAAGAGTAAAAAGGCTCAGGGAACGAGTTCACCGAATAGCTGGTGTTATAGATTCAATTGCATTAAGACTGAAGTTATCATTCCCTATCATTGTTATTAATACATTGTATAACTTGTAATGTAGCAATTAGATTTTCACTTAATTTATATTTATAACAAAGTCAAAACATTAATCCACGAGGCAAATTCATGTGGCATGATTAACAACTGATATTTTTTCTCTCATATTTTCCATCAATTTCGTAATATGGGTTAACTTAAAAAACATGTTTAAAATGTTTTAGGCCTGCTTGCATGTAAATTTATTTAATTCATTTTTTTTATTTATGCATGTAGATTTTGTGAAACTTAGAAATGTGATGTTATTTCTTAGGCTATTGACATCCAACTGAGGTGTTATTGATTAAAAAGTGACAAAATTTGTTTATTTACCTTTTCCTATAGTTCTTCTTCAGCAAGTTCATGATATATATTATATTGTGCATAGGGCGTTATTGTTCATGTTTGAGAGCACATATAACCGAGTATCTCATTTATTGCCATTTCTTGTTGTTCCATGCAAGGGTTTGGAATTTTTGACTTCTTTGTACAATATTGCAATCGCTGTTCTCTAGAGTGTTCCTGTATTAAGTTTATTGTTGTTTTATTCAATCGTTTAAACAGCCTATTAAAGCGACTGGTAATAATGGATTCAGAACATTAAAGATAACAATTTACAAGAGGATTGATAGTATACTTTCATGCTGATAAAATCAACGTGAAATCTACGTTACCAATTTCTCAATTGAAATCAAACGCAAAGCATGGCATACTTATCCCTTGAATAAAGAAATAGCATTTTCCCAACTCTCGTGATTTTATTGGCATAATGTATCATGATGTATAGTGCCTCAAATTGTCTTCTCACAGGTTATGGATTATTGTTCTTGTGTAAAGTATATACACTGACAAGTCAGAAAGTTTTACAGTTTTATAGATATTCGAAGAGTACAGTTTTATAGATATTCGAAGAGTAGCGTTTGATAATTTTTATCTCCAATTCATTGGAACATGGGGTGTTGTATACGTTCACTTACAATTTATGACAAATTAATGTTTGAATATAAACCAAAACAAAATCACATATAATAATATTACCCATGTAACTTACGTTACTTATAATATGTAACTTACGTTACATGGAAACCATTGAATATAATTCTAAGTACACAGTATCACTTGCGTCCTTGATGTTACTCAATAATTGTCTGGCACGTTGGTACTCCTAAATGATGAAAATAGTTTCTGTCGTAGATTCAGATGTCAAATAGAAAGAAAACTCATAAACCTGAAATTAAGTAGGTTTAACAAAATATGACACGCTTATGTTTCGTATCTCACGTAGGTCATTGGTCATGGTATAATCTGGCAGAAATTTTTACAAATATTACAGCCGATGGTTACTGCACTTTTGGTTTATTACGTTCTCAATTCTTGACTGTAGTGACCGATTTAAAAGCATTTGGGATTTAATGATAGTGGTAACGTATGTTACAGAGAGAAATTTACATCCCGTGAAAGAAATTATCCCACTATGATAACGAAGTAACATTATGTGCTCATATTTTTCAACTATGAACTTGAATATATGTCACTTTGAATGTTAATAAAATTAATCCAATTTCGTTCACTTTAATTTTTCATTTTTGTGATTCTCCAATTGTGCCGAAATAGTGGTTTTGGGCCACAAAGGTGGACTAAAGTTATACCGGGGTTAAATTTAGTCGGGGGTTAGCTAATACCGGGGTATAAAGTTAGTCCACCGCGCTATTCACAAACGGTGGACTTACTAATCCATGGACTAACTTTATACCCGGGTGCTAAAGTTAGTCCACGGCTGAGTTATACCCCGGGTATAACTTTAGTCCATGGATTAAATCATGAACTGAAGCTAGCATACTATTATAGCACTGCACTGAGCATGCTCAGTGTAATAAAGCAGTACTGAGCATGCTCAGAGCCGTATTTGAGAGTTTAGTCTGCTAGGGCCGTATGAAACGTCGCCATCACATGAATTAGGAGGCAGAACTCAACCCAAAAATCATGTATCAGCAGCATGCACTTGAATTTCTTAGCAATGCGGTGTTGAGAACGAACATTGTCATTACTTATTTGTTAATATTGGCCAACTTAGGTTCGGACTAGCGCTACCTGCGTGCGAGCTAGCTCGGCTGCGCCTGCAGCATCGTACCGTATCTCTATCGAGAAGTTCAAGCTCACCACAATGTATACGGTACACCGTATGGTAACGTGAACAAGTTATAACTTTTTTTAGACAGCTGCAGCAACCGGCTGTTTCGAGGGGGTTGTAAACATTTTTTTTCAATTTCTTATTTCTCAATTGGTGAGTGGAGGCAACGGAGTCCAGCGGAACAATCACAGAGACCAAAGTTGTTTTTAGTTTTGCCTTTTTGGTCTTATGTATGAAGTCCATATCGATCGGCATCGTAACACAGCAGTACGACGTGGATCTAGGCCTACCTAATCTATCTAATACTGTACTGCGTTTTTTTAGGCTTGAGGAAGTTAGATCTACGGAAGTTAAATCTAACGTTACACATCAATTAAATCTAAATGTTAGATTGAGTGCACATTATGATTTGTTTGAAATAAATCATAACCAATCTGATACTATTGTATAATCCTACCTACCTTATCGAAGTCCGGTGGAACTTTGCCCGGAGCTAGCTTTGATTGAAAATGGAAATATGGAATTGAATCTTTGTTTGGGTTTTGTCCCGGGTTAAGGTTGTGTACGTTAATTGGTACATGGTGGGGCCAGCGTCGCGTGGGGCCAAGCGACATGACCTTGATCTGATCCCGCGTCCACAAGCGTGCCCCTTTTCCTTTCCCTCAGAATTGACTTTCCCATTTGAAGTATTTTTTCAATTCATTTATTTATTCTTGTCTTTTTATATGTATCTCGATAAATGGATTTAAAAAAATAATTTTAAGCGAGCAATTTTTTTTAATTGACAATTAAATTAACAAATATCCAAGTTTTTGTTAGATTTTCACATGATATATATAAAAGAATAATTCTATTTCACCCTAATTTCTTTTATCTTTCTTTTCTTGGTCATGAATTTATTATTATTATTATTTTTTTTTTTTTTGGGGGGGGAAGAGCCCCAAGTCCCCCCCCCACTCTGTAAGTCAGTTCTACCAACATCTCTAAAAGGAGCTGAGAAACTCATTGGTAGCTCCTCCACACTCAGGTCACTCTTGCAATCGCATTATTCCCAACCTTTACCTATTCTCCAGTTTGTGCTTGCAGTATTTTTTTTGGGGGGGGGGGGTTAAGCTATTCACCATGCTTGCTTGCAGTATTTTTTTTTCTTTAAAAGAAACACAATTTCCTTATCAGAAAAATAAAGACTTATCAACCCTGGATAAGTGTAAAGGGTATTCCACCCAATCAATGATATATTTGAAATTGGGGAAATAACAGTGGTGTACGTATTAAGCCCAAAATATTGAGGGGGCTAAATATGGCATATCAGGTAAAATAAAATAAAAATTGCAAGGAAAAATATTCAAAATTTTAATTGCAAATATCCAATTTTGTGATAGATTTGACATAATATTCAAAAAATATGTTTTACCCTTCTTTCTTTTTTTTCTTGGTAATAAAGATTTTTTTTGGGGAGGGGCTTTTTTCCATGGTCAGTGGTCCCCCTCTATACTTTCAAACTGAAGGGACTAAATTTCCCTAAAAGAAAATAACTTTTAACAAAGATTTATGCTATAACACCACTGGCCATTCTCTCAGTGACACATGTAGCAACCTTTACTCCTTTCATTTCTCATTTGCTTCCATCACATGTACATTATTGTGCATCTTAACGTGCCAAATACTTTTCTCTCAAAAGTTTTACTATAAATAATTTTGCAGTATACCCTACAACAAGTTTCTTGAAGTATATCCTCCTGCACAAGCAAGCAATCACTTGACTTTCTTCATACACAACCTTAACCAACATACCATTACCACCGCCCCTGCCTTACACATAACATTAATCTCTCCTTTGCAGTCTTTCTTATATAAATTTATTTTTTGCTTCCTGCAAGAACGATGAACCATGCAGCATATGGACAGAATTGATAAAAGAATTTCATTTTTGTTTTCTCCTGACACAATTACTTGAAAACGATATCAAAATAAAAGGACAAGTCCACCCCCACAAAGTTGATTTGAATAAAAAGAGAAAAATCAAACAAGTGCAACACTGAAAATTTCATCAAAATCTGATGTAAAGATATTAAATTATGACATTTTTAAAGTTTCGCTTGACCACACATAACAGTTTGTATGTACATCCAGGTCGGTATGCAAACTATTTCTTTTTATTCTACTAGATGAAATATTCAAATTTCTCTTCATTGTCAAGTGAACCCAAGATTAGTCACTCCCTGAGCATGTGGAATTTGCATTATTTTAATAATATAATTTGGTTAAGTCAAGTTGGCCCTCAATGTCAAATCTGTAAAAAAATGAAATGTTGTACAATTCATACAACAAAAACAAAAGAAATAGTGAAGGACATCATTGACTGTCTCATTTGCATGCCACTGATCTCCACATATAACTGTGTTGTGAAAAATAACCCAAACTTATAAATGTCATAACGTTCCTATTTTACATCCATTTTTGATGAAATTTTCGGCATTATGCTAGGTTGATTTTTTTCTATTAATTCAAATCGAATTCTTTCTGGGGAGGACTTGACCTTTAAAATCAAAACTTATATGTACATGTGTAGTAGACAGAGCAGTTTATTTCGTACATTATTTTTTTTTAAGTAGAGTGAAATTCTGTACATGATACGAAGATTGAATAGACTGTTTACATTTTCTTAACAATGCATCAGAAACTCTGAATAAAAATAGATAAACAATGGATTAAAAAAAGTTTAGTCAAGATTTTAAACTCTACAGCTAAAGCATGAATATCACAGGTAATTAGGCAATTATATTTCTGAAAGAAATTAAAGGATGATTCTATCATAAAATAGTAATATCAAACAAATGATAATAGCTTGCAATGTATATATAGTGCTTACTACAGAAATGTATCTTAGTGCCTATGAAAATAGGTGGGGAAAAAAAGGATATTCAGCAAAAATGATATTATATAATTTAAATTTGATAAATTAGGAAGCTGCATATGCTTAGAAATATGACCATTTAATTAACAAAGAGGTTTTGATATTGAAATCATGAGGCTTCAAACATTGATTGTTGTTTAAAAAAAATGGTATAAAAATAGACTTGAATCATAAGAATGACCAAGACCATCTCATGCCAAACTTAGTTAAGCATGAGCAAAATGTTGCTTATACCTCTCACATCCCTGCTTATACATTAGCCCATCGTGTGTGTCATTTATTTCCTGGAATTCACATCCCAAACCTTTTGTCAAACAAGAAAAATGTTGTGAATTTGGGTTTTTAAAAGCAAGATGGTCATTTGATCACTAATGATAAATCGGAATGCATGAATACATCCTATCAACTAAGCTACCATTTTGTGATCACAAGTGTCCACTTTCATACACAGATAATCCAATGGAATGCTTAATACCCGAAGCACATGGTCCTTTTCTATTGACAACAGAATGCAGGCAGGAATTCATCAAAGAGAGGAGCAACGGATACCTGCAATAAGGATCAAAACAAAATGAATATTAAAAAATTTGCTCTTCGTTATTCTTTCTGGAAATATATCTTCATTGATCAAGCAATTAATACCCCCTTTACCTGAAGAGCAAAATGCATTTTTTTTTGTCGGGACATACTATTTTTAATTTCTCCTGCAATAGGAAAGTTAGCAGATTATCTATATATTGTTTTCTTCTGTGAAATATTTAAAATTGTCTTATTTCACATATAAAGAGTATAAAATTACAAGAAAATTTGACCAACAAGATTGAAATTTGATTAAATACAGTATGTAGTAGGGGCCAATATATGTTTTCTTCATTATCACATACATCTAGTAGGTGTTGAATACAGAGAATATCAAATTGAAAACTGAGTGTGTATACCAACCTATACATTTACAGAAGACCTGTTCTTCCTGCTAAGTACAGGGCTTGTTCCCCAACAGGACTCCTGATGTAGACATGGCCCCAATCGATAGCACCTACGACTCTTGGAAACCTGTAGCAATCATCAAATTGTCGCTGGGTGGTTTGAATTTCTCGTCATCGGACACTTCATTAACTGTTACTCCTTGCCATTGCCTCAGAAAAATCTTTGATGATTCTGCACACGGATGACTATGATATAGTTGCTTTGTCTGCTTGCATCTTCTAAAAGGTACCTTTAGTTAATGAATGATAAGTGATGTTGTGTAATTGCTTTATTGATATGAAAGCCAATTGATACTTTACCATTTACATTTGCAAACATTGTGCTTCTGTTATGAGCTGATGTTTATGATGCACTGGAACTGATTAAAGAGATTTTTCTTAGATTCACTAAAAAAATCTACTGCAATAACAATCCATGCAAAATGGAGAATATCTCTCTTAAGCTGGAATGACATACCAATATTTCTTTTTGGGTGATTATAAACCATCCTTCATGATAATTTCCCACTTGAATGACATATTTGTATTAAAAAATGTTGCTACATTGTAAAAAATGAGAGAAAAATAAAATCCCCACCCATTTGCAACCCAAAGGGTTACATGTTTCATTTCCACAAAAACCTTTCTCTGAAATACCCCTAACACTCCCCCTCCCCTGTACTCCTGACTGAAAGCAGAAACAAAAATCATACAATTTGGATGATGAATTATATTAGGTTTTGCATTAATTATTTCTGTAAACCATGTGCATGTTATCATTAATATGCAAGAAGTGGCCTGATGATGTCACATCCACACATTTTCCATACATGAATGTACAAGGGTTCCACGATATTTGCTCTGGCGACAATTACTTAATGGAAAATCTGCATGCTATGCAAAACATAAAACTTAATTTTCATGACTAGATACTTCCAACCATTGATCCTTACATTATTCTGAACTCGCAATAACTATCTTAAATATATAATCAGCAGTCAACCACATTTTTACATTCCTGGAGGAAAAAAATGAACGATTATAATTTCAAATCAGTAGAGAACAAGTGGGGATGTGAATATTGCATATTCATGAGGATACACAGAACTGTTTCCCCCAAGTAATGTAAAACTTTAAAATTGAATCAATTCATAATTCTCCATCCAATATTGATGGTTTTTGCGAGCCGAATTTTTCTTTATAAAAATCTCATTATTTTTGGCCTGGAGAATCGCTTTCATAGAACATAATTTGACCCCCCCATTACCTTCTGCTTTATAGTTCGCATATGCAAACTCACCAATGGCATAAAAACAAAGTCCTGTCAAAACATGTAACATGTCAGGCAATGTGTCGTTTCTCTCTGTTGGTAGCCCACTCTGAAAGGTTCATCCTTGTAGCATTCAAATGGATTCTTCCTGTCTCTTAATCCATGCTGTGGTCTTCCTATGTGTTGCAGAATCTGCATGGAAGTTGAAAGGTTGTGTTGAAGAGTCATCATGAATGGGCAATTTACTCTTTGAATTTCATTTAATTCGAAAGTGTTTAAAGTGAGGAACAGAATGTCAAAGATTATACAGAAATCCCTAAAAAAAGATAGGATAAAAATGTCTAATTGTCATGAGTAGCTTTTCTATTTACCTACATGTACTTGTAAATGTGAAGAAAGAAAACTGCCAATTGTTGCTGATCATCATCATTGATCAAACCATGCGCGTCTAAGAGATGCTGAATCACTTTCAATTGGCTTGAATAGTGAAGGCAAGGCACTAATTTTATGGAACATTGTTTACACAAAAAGAGGGTATTGCTTGCGAGTGACTTTCGAATAACATATTTTCATGAATCTTCATCAAAGTCTCATTAAACTTTTTTTTTCTACATCCACCCCCCCCCCCTGGCATTCATAAGACTGACTATGCTTTTTTCTCTCTTTTAAATAAATATTCAACAAAATGTCAGGATTAATTGGAGATCAACAAGCCTTTAAAAAAAAGCTAGTGACCAGTACACATATGCTTATAACATACAAGCAAGGTCCCCCCCCCCCCCCCCCCCCCCCCCTTTTTTGTCAATTACTATGACAAGAATGAAAAAGTAACATACATGATACATTAACAATTACAAGATGAATTCAAATCACAGAAATAACATTTAATGCAAAATGCCATTTTAATGATATCTAATTTTTTCAATATGAATTGATAAGACATACCTCTGTTGCAAGAAGGCACAGCAGTTCAAAAATGTGAGCCATGTTTGTCGTCTTGATTGATCACAATCTCACAATCTGCCGAGTATGGTCTGTTTCTGATATGGAAGAAAAAAAAAGAATGAAAAAATATTTATTCATCAATCATACTGCAATGTACTAGGCCCTATAATCCTATATCAAAGAAAAAAATAATAAGCAGGTACAATTGTAGAATGATAAAATCCGCTGTTTCAAAGGAGTCTTTCAACATTTTCTGATTTTTTTCTGAGAGGGGATGCTGCGGAGCCGCATGAAGTCTCAGGGGAGCATATCTCTGACAGAAATAAACCTATTTATCGGTCTACTACAAATGTTTAGAACTAAAGATCAAATGCACTTGTAGTTATGTGCGGTCTCGTGTGGATTTAACATTGGAAGGACACCTTGTGAAAAAACAATACTTGAAACAAAGAGAGTGGGGTAGAGAAAATAACCCCCAAAAGATAGAATTTTCAAAGTTAGACCTCAGTTAGAATTACTCAAATTATTCAATTAGGCCTAGGATTTCCATTATTTTTTGTTTTGACGACACCGTAAATCTAGAAGTGATCGCAAATGCGATGCCGAAGGTAAGTAAAACTTAGTTTTAGTAAAATCAAAGTCATATTAAAATTAAGTTCATATACAGCTGTTGGAGTAAACAGTGGTGAGTGGAACCCAATCTTTTTAAAACATTTTTTTCCAAAAATATTTAAATCAGGGCTTAGCCTTAGACTCGAGTTGACCCTTATTAATTTTTTTTTTACTCCAACGATGTTGTAGGACTAACTCTAACATGGCTACCAGGTAAGCCTGGCCATCTATCCAAGCCAAGGCAAAGCCAGCCCAGGTTAGAATGTCTAACGTACTTAGACTGGCTCTTGTATTTGTAACGTTAGAATTTTTTTATTTATTTTTATCGCTGCTCTCCTGGCTTGGTCTTGATTCACTTTTCAGACAAATTTCGATGCACAGTATTGTGTTGGCAGGGGTATCAACAACAAAAATTCCATGAAAATTACACAAAATCGAAAATCACTCAAAATCACTGCCTGGCATAACTAGTATCGGCCTTTCAATCACGCCTACCTCGCCTGTGAGTGTGACTGCTAATTGCGTCTCGCACTGCACTGCTCATCTGATAACCAAGAACGCACACAAAAATACATGGCTGGGACTGAGCAGCTTAGAGACGCGACGATAACAATGATTAAGATACCATTTCAAGTTTTCGAGTACACTTTTTGGAAAGTTAAAGCTATCAATGATAGTTACAGATGGAACTGAAGGCTCCGTCATGATTTAAGCTCCAATAAATTATGTAATTTACTTACAATCTCGGTCGAAGTCGTGAAATTTTAAGCTTTAGATAAGCCGATCACACCGAATCTCGTCTCCGTCCAAAAAACTTTTTTTTTGCAGCAAACTTTTCTGCAACCGCAATGCTGCTCTCTGATTGGTTAAAACCGTGGACTAACTTTAATCCACCGATTTAGTCCACCCCAAAGAGCTGACTAAATCGTGACGTCAAATGACGCGTTTTATACCCCGGTATAACTTTAGTCCACCTTTGTGAATCGCAAAAGTTAGTACCTAGGTACTAACTTTAGTCCATGGATTAAAATGACGTCAAATGACGCGTTTTATACCCCGGGTATAACTTTAGTCCACCTTTGTGAATTCGGGCCATTGAGGTTTCAGGAGGTTGTTAAATCAACATCGGAGTTTTGCAGTGCATTTTTTCGTTCTCTTTCTAAATAAGTTTGAGATCAATACTACTATTGTGTATATTATGCCTACACAACAAATTCTATTTTTTACACATACAATGTCAGCATTCCACAAATGCTTGCTAAGCTTATCAATAGAGAATGATCAACATGAATAAACATAACAAAAAAAACAGCAACAGCGGTTGTGATTATGGCCAATTGAACAACCTTTCTATTTTCTAGAATCTGTAGATATTTTTCTCGTGTAGGAGACCCTGTTATTCATGTTACTATGCTCTGTATATGGGGACCATGTGTAAAATGCCTTTTTTTGCAAAATGAAGAGCTTGATTCCAAAAGGAGCTAAATCCACTTTTGACCAAAATATATTTTTTGGTACAAATATTTGTATTTTAGACGTGGGAATCAAATGAAACATATCGCATTAGAAAAAAAATGGCAAGGTTGGTAAAATGGATTGCAAATTTGAGTTTTGGTCTAAAAAAAAGCTAAATCTAACAAAGTTTTGTTCCATAAGGAGCTGAATCAAGTATGCGGTTATTTTTCCTATTTTAAATAAAGTTATGCTTTCAATTCTGTAAGTACATGTTGTAGATACAAGTTCACATCAACAGTGCAATATTCTGCTGAAAATAACAGAATTTTACAATTTTCATGAATATTGTTTTTATTTAACTGGTTAAAATTACCATTACCAAAAGTAAATTTAGCTCCTATTGGAGCAGAGCTCTTCAAATGCAAAAAGAAATAATACGATCTAACACTGTTGTCTAAAAAAGGTCAATGCTGCCAAAACGGGAGGCCTGAGTGCATATGCGTTTGATGAGAAAAACAAAACCAAAATAAAAATAAAAATATATTTGTTTTAAGTAAGATAATCACTCGGATTATTAACGTGACCAAAGAAATCATTGACAATTATGTACAGTCCATGGTCATTTACATAAATGGGGGACCTGACAGACTGATACTCTAAATACACAATTAAAAGGAAAATCATATATTTCGAGTAAGCAAATCAACATTGCAAAGAAAGTTGATATAATTTCTGACATCAGCTTCCAGAAAATAATAATGATGATTCAATGATAATTATTACGATGATAAAAAAAATCATGACGATGATAGTAGTAATAGCAATACTACTTCTCCCACTACTTTTAATACTACTACTACTGCTGCTGCTGCTACTGCTACTACTTCTACCACTTCTACGACTTCTACTACTACTACTACTAATACTACTACTACTAATAATAATACTAATACTATGCTTATAACAACTGAAAATTCACCCAGTACAATGGTTAAGGCGCTATTCAAGAATTACGAAGGAAATTAAGAAGAATGGAAAAATGATTTTATGTGTTTTTAACATTATTTTTACCCTTTCTAGATAGAAATTATGATAATGGCCATCCTATATCAACCGATAGAATGACATTGAAACATATTTCATCTTCGTTTTAAGTTAAAGTTGAACGAATCGTATAATACTCAGTTCATTTCAGACATCTCATATTTAACAGTCTGTAAAGTCTAGGAAGGGCTCTATTCGTCAGTCACATATCAGTCATCTCGATGATGACTGACATGTATCATTACGTCATAAAAAGGTTACATATGCTTAAAACTTTTTGCTGGTAATGTGTGATGAAATCTGCTTAACATGTCATAAAAGTAAATAAGTGGTATCTAAAAAGACACTTTTGAATGTCATTTAAAAAAGAATAAGAGTCTTTTGCGGGCAATTATGAAGGATATTCATGACTGACAATATGGAGTGTGTCAAGTTTATAACTTTACTGGTTTCAGGATTTTAAAAGAATACAGTGGACAACACCAAAGTTATATATGTATGAGTATCCACTCACTTTCCCACGTTACTCTATCCGAATTTCTCTTTTCTATCGTTTTAGGTGTGACTTTTCAGCGAAAGTGCCCTAATTCAATATGTCGTATTAATTAATGATTCTTAAAAAAATAATATGAAAACAACAAAACTATAATAAGAACGGTACAGCGTGGTATAAAAGAGGAATATATATATATATATATATATATATATATATATATATATATATAAATGTGTAAAGTTATACATGTACAACAGCTTTTGGCAACTCTTTTTTATTTAAATATTGTAAGAAATGGATGAAGAGAACAATGGTACTAACCGTCTCTGTGGTCTAGTGGTTAAGGCACCGGCGTTCAAAGCTGGGGGCCCGGCTTCGATTCCCGGCAGAGACATTTTTTCGGCATTACCAATTTTTCCAAAGGGTAGATAGCTCTGGGGAACCTTGATTTTAGCTACGGCTACCATTATATATATATATATATATATATATATATATATATATATATATATATATATATATATATATATATATATATATATATATATATATATATATATATATATATATGTATGTATGTATGTATGTATGTATATATATGCATAGGCCGGCATATGAAGAGTTTTGTTCCAAAAGGAGCTAAATTCAATTTTTGTATTTTTTTCTGTAAATGAAGGTTTTTCAATTCATCACTTTCCCGTAGCCACTGCTGTTTTATTTTGATATATATGATATTAGTACTATCATATTTTATTAATCTAGCAAAAAATCTAACATTCATTATTGATTTTTAAATACTTTTTTTTATTTAAGTTTTCATGGATTTAGTTCGTTTTGTAACAAAAACTTAGTAAAAAGTCGTTTATTGCCAATTTGAATTGAGTTGAATTACCTACTTTTCTCCGAGCCATCGTGCTCAGCGGAACGCAGATTAGTGCCTGCGCCGACGCATCACTTGACTTGCCCGGGAGAGGGGGTGCGCCCGAGAGTTTAGCTAGATATCCAGTTTTTTAAAATAATGACGTCAGACCTCGATATATCCAAAAATATAGCGAGGTATGACGTCTCGCAACATCATAGTTGAAATATATTCGGTCACATGATGCAACTTGAACCAATCACTGTACAGGATTTACTATATGTAGGATATGATATACAATGTACTGTACATGCTGCACCGCATACACATGTATGATGTCCATGCATAGACCACCATGACAAGGTCTGTGAATAGTGTAATAGAAATGAGCTCTGAGGTTTATAATTAGATGCCTCAGAAATTAGAGATATGTTTTGTCTCAGAAATTGAAGACATCTTTGTCAAATGTGCAAATTCAGGTGCCGAAGAGAAGTAAATTAACAATGTATTATAGTCAACCCCACATTATGGCATTTACGTTGTAGCTATTTTGGGCCCCGTTGCATAAAATTTATCATTAAGGTAACTTTGCCATTAAATGGTAACTGCATGGAATCCTTGATTCTGATTGGCTGTTGATCAGCATTACCATGGTATTTACCTGACCTCATAAACATAGGGTTAGACACCACAACCAGGTGTTTAAAAAAAACTCCAAATGAAGTAGAACTGGCTAAAATTGTGATGTATGTATATGTTTATGTGCAATTTATGTTACATCAGGTTAGATCATGTACATCAGCTGACAAGCAGTCAAATTCACAATCTAATTCTAAACCTCAGAAGCTCATTTTTATGACAGTATATACTTTATATACAGGCCTTGTTATATGTCAAGGTAGTCAATGCATGGATATACACTGGCAGTGTATGCAGCGTCTCTGTATTATGTACAGTACATTGTACAGTATATCGCATTGCCCCTATAGATAAATGACATTTTCTATTATTTGATAAGATATATTTCACAAATATCCAAATATCCTAAGCCCCAATTTAGAGGAATAAAAGCAATATAGCTATATGAAGCTGCTTAATACTGTTCAACAAGTATCGTCTGATATCCAAGAACCAAAAGACGATGAAACCTACTGTGTTCCTGAAAAAAGGCTCTAAAAAATTGGTAAATTTAAGTAAAATCAACTTTTAACTCCACAAATATTGTTTTAAAAGTACTAACATTAAAAAAAAACAATAGCCTGCCCCGAAAAACATATGAATAGACACCAAAACCGGAGAAAATGACCACCAAATAAAGAAGTTGTGGCCAAAACTGTGATTTTGTGGATTTTTGCCCGGTACACTTTTTTCTCGGACCCGAGACAGAAAATATTATCATTTCATGTTGAGATAAGGTAAAAGGAATACAGAAAAACTGTTGCCACAGTAAAACCCCAAAATCACCCATTTATAGCCCACTCCTAGTATTATGTAAACTATGTGATCTTAGAAAAGAAAGACAGTGGTGAATGTAGTGGTAGGTTAGTGAAAAGCAAGAAGGACTCTAGACGAATGTCAATGGAAGTCATGTAGGTGTGTAAATAATTTTATAGAGAGAATGGAAATGAGAGGAGAGAAGAGGAGGGAAGACCAGAAGGAGAAGAGGAAGAAAAAAGAACAGATCACGTTCATCAGTCTTGACATGTACACATCATTTTCTACCACTTACTGGTAGCAGGTAAAATTAAGTGAGTTTTAAAAACACCAAAACATTCAGTATTTACAGAGTAAAATTATGTAATTTTACTGTGGAATTATTAACATGCAAAGTAACACATACTTAGATTGATTACTTGTTTTTAAAAGGATCAACAAGTATGGAAGAGAGCTGCATTGGAAACGTTTAGTTTAGCATTTGTATTGATGTTTCATTTGTGATCTTAACACGTTGTTACACTGCTGTCTGAGAGGTAAAAAAATTGTAAATTGTGGATGAGTACATTGCCCCTGCTAGCTATTTGCCGAACCCTTCCTTCATTATCGGGCGTAAAGAATAATCATATCAATGGGTTACAAAATTTCCAAACTTCTTTTGAATTTCGCTTCCTTAACCAATCAATACACACATTCTTGTGACGTATTTAAAACGAATAGGCAAACCTGCAATAGTGGGCCCTGATTTCTTCCAGCCTTAGGGCAAAGCGGTGTAGGCCGCCATCTATAAGCAATATTCCCTTTAAATGTTTAACAGCTAAATAGATTTTGGTAAAAAAATTGTCACCAAGTATTTAAGACCATACTACATGATTGTTAAAACAAAAGAGAGTATACGTGTCCATCAAACTATACAATTTTGTTTTGAAGTCCATGTATGAATGTCAGCGATTTTTGTATGAAATGAAAACCCATTATCCCATAAGTTTGGGATTGTCATTTTTTTTTCAAGCAATCTGCTTATGATGACAATCCTTCTCCTGCAAATTGTGAACATCATATAGTTAATCATTTTTGTCTGGAAATATCTTTTTAGTAATCTTTATTTACAATTTATGCCAAAAATGCTAACATATTATGTTTATTATGTTATGAAAAATGTATTATACAAATGTTATGGATGCAGAAGAAAACAATAAATCAAATCAAATCAAATTATGTGTTTCCATACCTACAGAAGAAAAACAAATACCTTGAAATTTAAAAGCATTATCTGTTTTTCTCGGTGGGGGAGGGGCAGCGTCATCTCTTATCAAATTCAATCAAACTGGCTCCGGAACTGGCTATAAATTAGACAGATAAGTTTTTAAAATGGGGAAAAACAAACTGATGATAACAAAATCCTAGTTTCCTTTGGAGTTAATGTATCTAAGCTCGGTTGGCACTAGCACGCATTGTGGTTCCCGCACAGTTTGCGCATGGGCACGCACTGAATACGGGCCAATGCACGAATTATGTGTGCGGGGCAGTGCGTGAAATGCGTGCCAAAATTTTCAACATGTTGAAAATTTGGGCACGCATTACAAATTCGTGAACTCTTTTTGAACTATGCACAACCTATGCACAACCTAGTCGCAACACTGCGTGGCATCGAAATGGAAATTTCGTGGCGCAAAAAATAGTAGGCACACCCCATGGGTAGTGGCACGCAGTTCACGACTGGGTCGCGCATATTTGCGCATTGGCTAAGCATACTTCACGCATAGTTCACGCATTATATCCGCAAAATTGTGAGTGCAGACCACAATCGTAGAGGATGTTGGAATTGTTAAATTTGCGCTGTCATAGAACAGGATGTCGAAAACATTTGCTGCAAGCACGTCGGGACAGTGCGTGAACACTGTGTGAACTATGCGCAAACAATGCGCAAACACGTCGTGAACGTGTCGGGACAATGCGTGAACTAATATAGCGAAGTTGTGCCATAAAGTGTCCCGCACTGGCACGCATCAATGCGGGGCAAGCGGGCACCACAATGCGTGCAAGTGTCAACCGGGCATTACATGGAACCAAGTTCTTTGTTCTTCACTTGTTCATTTAACCATGTTAAATATATGATTTTTCTTTAGAAAGAGACCAAATCGTACACTTCTTGACATGAAGATATTTTATAGATATAGCTTCATTGCCGATAGACTTTAAGATCAAAACAAAATTTCAGATTCTTAGGTTTCCAAACTGAAATAAAGGTATATAATTATGATGAAAGTCACCATACATCATCCATGGCTTCTTGATATTAAATCACTAAATACGTCTAGATTAGAATGACTTGTTGGACATGGAACAGACCACGTAGGTCAGGTCCATGTCGTAAGATACAATTTACTTGCCATTTTCCCCAATACAAAGAACACACAATCCTTTATGGTCCCTTATTCTAAATTATTGTATTTTTACATTGCCTTTTTGATTATTAAAGGAATTTATTTATTATGCTTTCGCTCTGATATTGTTAATCATAATGAAAATGGTAAAAATCGTCAATATAACTGTATTTTCTTGTTATGAAAAGATGATTATCTCTTTTTCAATATCAACACTATCCCTCAGTGTGTTAGTGAAAACAGATGATTTAAACGAACAAAAACAATCATAAAATCGTTCAGTGTTTTTTATATAAAGATGTTCCTCTGTAATTTAATAGAATATGTCCCAATATGACGTTGAATTCTTATTTAGTCAAATAACCAGACATATGGCAAGATTAATGATCACGTATTACAGTATGAAATGTTTTCAGGGCCTTAATAAGCGAATTGTTTACTACTAAATGAGATATTCATTAAGGATGAAATATAAAGTGCAGATTTGTCAATTAAACAAAGATAAGCAAAAAACATCCACTTACACAACACACATAGACACATTTGTAAAAATTAAAAAGGAAATAAAAGTTTTATTACAAGAAATCTGTAAGGATTGATACCCAATACAGTAATTCTCATTAATTTCAAACAATCTCAGTTTACAGGTGCCTTCGAGTAGATTCTGATTAAGTTTCTAATCATCTACATACATGATATTATACAGATATTGCCTACCTAGAGTTTGAATTTAACATGTCATTTCCCCGACGGAGTTATTTTTTTCCCAAGGGTTTATATTTGCCCGAAGCGCACAGTGCTGATGAAACTATTATCCCGATTGAAAAATATAGCTTCGGAAGGAAGTTGAAATGTTAATTATTAAAAAGATAGATAAGGCAATATTTGTTATATTATATAGTCCATGTACATTCGCCATCAAAGAATGCATTCATCACCTGGCTTTGTGAATAACCCGAAATTCTTGCTGCAGCAGTAATCCATCTACGTGTTAAAAAAAGTAAAATATAGCAAGCGCATTCTCCATGCAATCGACGCGTTAACACTAGCGCTAACCTCAAGTAAACGACATGATTACGCAACTCGTCAGCAGCAAGCGGTGTCGCCTTTCTGAAACTAACGCCGCAGTTTACAATACAATGCAGTTCTATTACTGAGGTGACATCAAAACCTAGAATATAACAAATGCGATCCTCGCAGCTATGGTCACGTGATGGCGTATTGACCAATAACTGATTCGAATCTACATAACCTATGTAATGATCCGATATCACGTATAAGTGTGGAAGTGTCCTGGTGGGTGTTTCATAAAGCCGTTCGTAAGTTGAGAGCGACTTTAAGAACGACTGGTGATCTTTTTTGTGGTAAATGGTATGTTCATTGGCGATGGTTTAGCGGGTAAGAAAGGTTCACCAGTCGTTCTTAAAGTCGCTTTTAACCTACGAATATCTTTATGAAACGGCTCCCTGGTGTATCAATACCTTAGATTAGTCATGTAAAAACTCATGATAATTGAACAAGCGACGTATACAAATTCATAAACTCAGAAAAAGAAACATTTCCCACCTTGCAAGGTTTACATATTCATTTGTAACATTTTTCATTTGATAAATCATGACTGGATTTACTTTTTTGGCCCATCCGACTACCATTTCGAGGAAAATATATCAATTTGACACGTGATGAAACTATGGTGGAGAGCTACTAAAAATGTTTGGAGTATTTTTCCCCTATTCATCCACCACCTGTGAACTCTACAATACGAGCTGTTAAGAGTAAAGATATATGTGAAATGGCAATACGAGCTTTTAAGATTGAAGAAAAGTTAGGATAAGGGTAAACTTCTGTTAAGTGCTGTATGGGTAAAAAAAACACAAGCAGATTTGAGTCAAGAAGTTTATGACACTTACAATTCAGAGTTTAGAAATATACAACAGGTCCTTAAAACAAGTGATACAAAATGTATAATTGCGACTGACATTTAAGGAATATTTGAAATTAACAATACGAGCTGTTAAGAATTAAGAAATGTGTAGAATTCACGTTAAGAGCTACGTTATAATGACTATTCTACAATATATCACTCAAGACAACCCATACGTAATACACGACACAGAATATATACACCAGCCCGGAAGATCCAGGTAAAATCAAATAACTACCACCATTTTATATTACTTCACTTATATATTTAGATGAATATGCAGTGGTGCTAACAAGTTAGTGAACCCCGCAAGAAAATGCACTCCTTCACGATCCATGTTAAAAGGAGACAACAATACTGCAATGTTCGGTGAACACAGAGAAATAAACTTTATTGAATTTAGTATTTCATCACCTGACATTACAGTTAAATATCTTTAACATGGCAGAAATTGCTAACATATAAATTTGTTTTATTTTCTTGTGGAGTTCATTAACCATTTAGCATGTTTTCCATCACTGTATATGGTACCAGTACATGACCGTTTGCTATATAACTGTACATACATGTATCTGTAATTCTATGTGGACCATTTATATGTTTTGATATGTTTATCCGTTATAGAGCCCACGAAGAAGGCCCAATCGTGCAAAATAAAGTAATTGAGCTAATAAGGCACATCCTTTTACTTTAAAATGATATAATCTTTCGAAGTGGCCAATAACCCTTACAAGAACTTGATTAGATAGAGAAGGGGAAAAAAGGGCATGAAGTTCTTGGTTCACTCACGCGTGAGATGTTCACGCTGTGTATTTTCTGTGAAACTTCAATAGTCTAGGCTAGAGGTGCCATGACCTTGTTTTTGATACATGCATGTTTCAGTCAGTTCCAACCCAGTAATTAAACATCAGAAAGATTCCGTTCGTGTAGATTTACACATTATCGGCAAATTTGCAAATACAGTATGACCACCAAACGATACAAATTACAATGGAAATCACAAACATAAGAATATGCAAACAAATTGACCATAAAATGCTTGTTATCATGATGCAGGATTAAAAGAAATTGTTTGAAAACAGGATTTTGTTCGAAATCTTTACTCCTTTTCTTCAAAATTTCCGCGAAAGACCCTTGTATACTTTATGTACAATGTTAATGGATGAAATAATTTTCACAAGAAAACGAAAATGCATGTAATTGTGATTTATGAATATAGTATTATCTAAAAACATGATTACTATCAAAATATAAAATTTCTTTATGACATGCATAAGATTAATGTTGTTTTTCGTTTATATTCAAAATGGCTGCCATAAGCGTGCAGAGATAGTATATACAATGAGAATGATTGTATATAATTGACTACATTTTCGAACCTGTCTTATGCTTAAAAACAAATAAAGTATAAAGTGGAATACATTACAACACATCAGATGTATCCAATGTAATATGAGAGATGTAAAAATATATGAAATTCACAAACCTAGTTACTTATTGTAAGTTCCATACGGAATGGGTAGCCGTGTATGAAACTTACACATTAAAAGTGCATGGAATTTACAATAATGTCTGATTCGAGTTAAGAGAAACATGACCTTGACTGCTCGATATTTTTTTTCTTTTTTTTTATTTGAGATCTATATCATATTTACATTAAGAGCTGATAAGGTGTGGAATTTACAATGGGGAGTTTACAAGAAAAAAATACTTAATTGAGAATGAAAGGTGTGGAATTCACTAACTAAAACATAAATGAATATTATAACAATAGCCATATACATGTAGTATAGCGATATACTAAACTTACAAATTGGGATATATCGTACACGGAATCTATAATAAGTATGATATTGTTTACATTTAAGGGATAGGTGGAATTTACAATGAAAGTCAGTATTAGTAAAGATATGTATGACATTTTCAATAAGAGCTCGTAAAAATCAATAGATATTTCAGATTTACATGAAAAGGTCTTGAGAACATTATATGGAATTTCAATCATAAGCAGATGTATGAAATGTAAAATGAGAGCTGTTAATAATATATGAAATTCACATGCCGAGTTACTTATTGTAAGTTTCATACTAGATATATATCAGATATAACATGGATTTTACGATAAGGGTTGTTGAGTGTTTTACAGGTATAATACATTTACATTAAGAGCTGTTAAGTTGTGCAATTTGCACTATTGAATTTACAGAAAGAGTAAAGAGATAAACGAAAGTCACTATAAGAGCTGTTAAGAGTAAAGAGGAGTGGAAGTTACAATACCAAAAAACCTAAAATATAAATGATATTTACATTTATAGCCATTTATAGTATCGCGATATAATAAACTTATAAAATAACATATATTGCAAATGGAATATACGGTAAGCATTATATGGACTATTTACAGATTAAGAACAGACTGAATTTACATTTATTTAGTTGTATGTTTCTTATTCTTATTATGCTCTTTTCCGATCTATCGATGGTAAAGATAATCACCTCTTTACACTTACTAGACAATTATGAATGATTTGAGAGCCAAAATGAGCTGAAATGTGATATCCATACCGTCAGTGATTTATGTAACAAATGGCTATCCATACTTAAACCACAACTTTAAACCTGAGTTTAAGTTAAACCCGATTTCAGAACACGGACCATTAAGAGTAAAGATGTGTATAACGTACTCAATAAGAGCTACTAAGACTCCTCAGATTTACATGAATAGGTCTTCAGACAACATTATGGAATGTCATGCAAGGTGATGCATGAAATGCACAATGAGAGCTGTTGAGAAATAAAAGAAACTCACATCGCTGGTTACTTCTTGATGGCTTTGGGATGGATAGTTACGTATATAATTTAAAATAGATGCTGTTAAGAATTCAGACGTTCATGAAATTTGACTTAGGGACAGTTTCGAGATAAGAAATACTAATGTGAAATTAACGATAAGGGGGTTTGAACAGTTAACGATAAAGTATATTTACATTACGAGCTGTAAAGGTTTGGCATTTCCTATGTGGAATTTACCAAAAAAAGTCTACTGTTTAAAAGTAAAAGGATATATGAAATTCACTATAAGAGCTGTTACAAGTAAGGAGTAAGTGAAATTTAGGAACTGAAATATAAAAGCACAACGATATCATAAATTTACAAATTAAGATATATTGTACATGGAATCTACAATATTCATGATATGGACTGCAGGCTTATACAGTTCAGGGATATATGGAATTTGCAATAAAAACGATTAAAAATAAATAAATGTATGCAATTTTCAATAAGAGCTATCGACATAATAGATATTTCATATTTCCATTAAAATTCCTGGCATTCTTATATCATGGAATATTCCAAAGTAAAGATATGACTTCTTTAAAATGTACATGAATTTTCACACTAAACTATGTCAAACAGATATATGATATATTAAAACACGACATTTTAAGACTTATTCAGCCATGGCGTAATTTCCTTCAGCAAGAAATTTATCCACATTGTGCTGCACTCGACCCAGGTGAGGTGAATGGGTACCCGGCAGGATTAATGCCTTGAATGCATTAGCGCTGAGAGGCAGCTCGAGCTAAAGCCGGGGTAATAATAACAATAACAACGCGCCTCGGAATAGAATATTTCTAGATAGATGGCGCTATATAAATGCCTATTATTATTATTATTATTATTCAGCAAAAGAAGTCAACTAAATAATTGACTTTTTAGATGAATGAAATGAATAAGAAATGTAAAATGAAAGACTACAAGCAAATCCAGTATGGCCGCCAAAATATGCCGCTAAAAAACATCACAAAAATGCAAATACAATAATTATAATATGCTTGTACTTTTGACGCACGAGTGAAGTGCTGTCTGAAGAAAAACTTGAACAAAATATGTACTTTCATAATTGGAATTGCCCCCAACTTTCCACCAATTGTCCCTTATACTCTAATATGTACAATATAACAACATAAATACGTATTAAGCAGAAATATGAATTAAGAGAAAAGATAATATATAAATTTACAATAAGACCTCCAAGAGTAGGGAATTAAGGTAATTTACAAATTACAGAATATATCATATTTCCAATAATACCCATTTAGAGCATAACGTTGTGATAAATGTACAGACTAAGATCCGTTATATATGAAATTTGCAATGAACATCTTAAGGTCTCTTTAGAATTAAGGAACAAATGGAATTTGCAATGAAAGACATTAGGAGTATGTGTCACGTTTTCAATAAGAGCTACTAAGAATTAAAAAAAATACATAAGATCTATACAGATTAAATTTCAGAAGGAAAAGATAATTGTAATATGCAATGAGAGCCGTTAAAAATATACATATATGAAATTCATACAATTTCTAAGAAGATATTCGACCACTTAAGATTCCCTTCTCATAGGCAGTGAATAAAATTCGCTGGATTAAGATTGACTTCCATTTGTTGCTGAATGAATTTTCACTCGAAGTGAAACATTCACTCTTAAATTGTGTTCATTCAAAATTCACTCCAACTTGAGTGGACGTTCGGTTTGATACTAATATGAGTAGAATGTGGGGAGTTAAGATATTTTCATTTTTTCGGAGAGAGAGCGAGTGAGTGGTGTATGGTATAAAATAATGTGCTACAAGAGAAAAAATCATTTTCTCTTTCTTCATGATTATTTTATCTCCTGATTATACGCCTGATATAATATAATTTTCCTCGACAGATAATAAAAAATGATTTAAACTGTGATAAAAAATATATAACATATGTTACCGATAGCTACGCCTACTGTTATTAGCGTGATTGTTGCCATTTGTGTTAACACAATTATAATCTTTTGAAAGATAAGCGTCCCTTCAAATTACAAAATATTGGCTTTAGTAATCACATCATATCACAACTTCTGTGAATGGTCTCTATGAGTTGAAACTAATGGGTGACATATCCCTTCAGAGAACCTCAGGATAGTTGACTCTAGACTCTCGATTCTCCGTGTGTTTCGTACAATGAGCATCCCATTCCAAAGATAACGGCTTAGGAGTCTTCAGGTAAATGGAGCAGTCGTTTTCTTCAAATGTGACTCAAGTTCTTGTACGCGCTGAGCAACGTTAGGTTTAGATGAAACGGCCACTACATGATATATAGGAATAAAATCTGAACATTAATTTCCGTGTCTCACTTTCTGACAGACTACATACAAATGGGGATGAGGATGCCCACATTTGCCAATCGAACAGTTTCCCTCATGATGCAAATTTTGACACCTGGTGTCATCCCAGAACATTAAGATATATCAAGAAATAAATTGTTTTATTTTATTTAAGGACACTTGGAATAGATTCTCGTTTTTACCTTCAAAAAGCTGTCATTCTTGTAATACCTTGTAATAGGTGATTCCCAGCCATGAACTGTACTGAATTCCATATATGAATTTGTCTGTACCAACTTGCAATGTTTTCATTGTATTTGCGTTGATTATCGTTATCGTACTGTCCGAAAATAATCTAGATTTACACGTTTATCTAAAACGGATAAAAAATGGTGAGGATATATCTAGCAGTACTTGCCTCCGTGAAGGATGGTGTCTGTTACATAGCTAAGACCGGCGCCATTCAGTGAATGATGAATTTCCCCTATCTGCTCACTCGGTCGGACTCTCCGTCTCCAATCGCTTAGCATGTCAACGAAGCCCGATCTTGAGACTGTCTTAGATAATGAATCTGGTTGATTAAGGTATTGCTCTACAGCTGAGTCTGAGAAACCAATATGACGGCCAAATGAATATGCATCCCTTGGTTCGACAATTACATCAGCCAGCATCTCGATGACATTGTCAGATAAAAAGCTCAATTGTCCTTCCCTGTATAAAGTAAATCCATAATGTTCACAAGTAACTATTAGATGAATAAAATATTCGACCGAGTCGTGAGCATTTCGGTCAGAATATCGTTTACTACTCACATTGTTTCGGAAAGAGGAATTAGATGTGCCGCTCTGTTTTCATACCCTCGGATGTTTCATCGTTTTGTCATGTATTTGATCGGGTACAGTTTTTTTGTGTGTGTTTTTTTTAACACAAGATACATGTTATACGAATGAGATTTTGACAAAAATGGTGCCAGCATCACTCTCTATGTTACCATTACTGTATTTTTCGCACAATTGCCAAAAGAGCTTACAACAATAAAACTATATTAAAATATGAAATCGCAGTCTTAAAAATAACCTAGGCATGATGTTAATTTTATTCTGAATCGGAATTACTATAAGGTTGAAAATGTATGCAGCTAGTTCTTATATCAAATAACTAATAATTTATAGACAGAAAACTTACGAATCCATATGGTTGGTAGTGAAATCAGGTTCATCTGAAAGAAAATTAGAGAATACTATCAAGATAGAATCGAGGTAAGATATTATCAAGATATATATTAATACATGAATAGTAGTTTTGTTGTATCATTATTTATATAACGTAGGGGTTGCATTTCTTATTCCATTTTCAGGAACTAGATAATTTTTAAGTTGGTAACGATGTATTGGGTCACCTTTACCCTACACTCCCTTAAGGATAGAACAGAGTGTCCCACACTTTGTTCCATAGTGTGTTTAAATTGTGAACCACAATGAGAAATGCCATTCACAGTATTAAATTTTGTGAAACACATATTTAAGTACTCGACGATGTGAACGTATTATGAATAGCCACTCTGTCGAGGTGTCCACAGTGTGAAAATATGTTCACACTGTTAAAGGTTAATAAATCAAAAGTGTGAATAACATTTTCATGTAGTGCACTATGTGAATACACTGTGACCACACTGTGTCACTGTGGTATTTCCCGCAGGGTTTCCTATTTACTGCATTTCATTGTTGAAAACTGTCATACCTTCTATTGCTATGTTGAACCGTCTTTCTAACAGAGACTCGTGTCTTTCATGTATTGCTATTCGAATATTCTTCTCTCCATTTTCTTCCGGGGAAAACTGAAGCTTAAATACCAGAGGCCTGGACTGATCTCCAGACAAAACACTCTTGATGGGCATCTTCATTGGAGAAAAAGCATACGAAACAAATATATCCCTTATTTTATGCTATATAATCTAAACAACATTTTTAATGATGAATTGCAATGGGGAATAAGTTAAAGTTACGGATCGAAAATTATCTCAACGACATGTAAATCTCATAAATTTCAAGTAGGAAAATGTAGGGGGTTGGTGGTTGGGAGAATGGATATAGAGTTGGAACGCATTTAACTTTGCATCGAATTATGGATGATGATAAATCTTACAACGCAAATAAATTATAATTAAACTTTCTTAGAAACCTTTTTAATGAATGGTTAGGGGAGGTTATACGTCAAGGTTACTAGCTTGTCTAGCGTGGCTCCTAGCTGGTCAGACTCTCCTTTGGGAATAACATCCCTAACATGCATCCGTATGAGCTGTGAGGGGGAAAACCCTGTTTCAGTCCCAAGAGCAAGAAGCTTTTTGGCCCTTAGCCATGCTATATTAATTAAATGGTTTGGGTTGACTGCCAGTTCCATCTATTTGCTATTGTCACATTACTTATTATGTTTATTGCGTGGGAGTCATAGGCAAATTGTTATCATTTTATGATTGCAACACCAGGCCCAAATAACAAGTTAAAAAAGGGTAGCACAGTGGACGATTCATAAATTGCTTTACAAAACCTTATAATTTACGAGAATCAATTCCATGATAAATGAAGGGCGTTACCATTCGTTTCTGATGCTTCTTCATTTCATGACATAAAATCTTAAGGTGCTTAGCTGTTGATCCTATAGAGAACTTGAATTCCTTCCCGACTTGAGAGTAAGGCACAGGTGATTCCACCTCCTTCCTGATTAGATACTGGAATATGTAAAATTTGATCGACAATAATTTCTTGACAAATATTGACAGAGAAGTGATAAAAATTGGTTAGCAGGTTAGTAAAAAGTTTTAGAGCATGGCATAGCGTGTTTTTGGTTTTTTTTTCATCTGAAAGATGATTGTTTTTATTTAAAGTAATTATTTTATTGTTAACGGCAAGTCTACGCAATGTGAAGTAAAGATCTACTTTAACAAGGCATTCAAAATGGAAAATAAAATTTAAGTATTAAAGAGTACTATTTCATACTCTTCATAAGTATCTTCATCTGTCACATTTCAACGTTTTTAGTACAAGAGGAGCAAAAATGTTTACGAATATCGGTAATATAAAGGTACATAGAAATATCACTTTTATGAACGATAATCCTGCATAGATTGAAGTATATTATACACCGGTATATTTTGGAAATAATGACAAGACTCGCGTTTCAAGATGTTGAGAAGAATTTCATGTATATAAATGTAATAATAATACCTGGACATATGTCATATATGGATGGATAATGTACACGCGTAGTTTTGGTTTCTCCAGTGGTAACTTCATAGTAGGTTGAAAGACCAGGCATGTCAATTGAAGATCTTGAAGACCCTTTGAGCACACAGCCAAAACTTCAATATGACGTGTACAAAACTCAATAGTAGATTTTGAAATTCGAAAATCGTCTCCAGTCAGAATTCTGCGACCGAATTTTTCTGAAGATTGGAAATGGAAGTGGTTTTGTTACTCTAGATTTTGTGTTTTTTTTTAAATGCGAGGTCTATCGCACATAATTGACACGAAGAAAAATATATTTACAATTCAGACACTTGTCTCGTCTCATTCGGCAGTTCAATATTTTATTCAACAATGCATACATTTAATCTATGGTAGGAAGTTACGTAAGTTATGTTTCTTTACCTGATGGGTCTATGGCCGCCAACTGGGTCACTCCGAATTTTTAACAGAGGATACATTCCAATTTCAAACTACAATAAAAGTGAATGAACTTTTTCATGAGTAAATTTATACCTGGTCCGGTCTTGGTGTACATTATAATGGTAGAATCGTCGTTGTTGAAACCCATACAGTGTGGTAGTACTACCGTTGCAGGCTTGACGAGTTCTTGTGTGAAAGAAGTCTCTATCACGGGAGTAACAAGAACTTCGTCGTCGCGTAGGGGAAGTCTTGGAGTATTGCGGATTGATACGCGAAGGGTGACAGTTGATCCCATTCCCTTGGGAATAGTTCCTTCAGGAATAGATACAGTAGGCCTAATTCCAAGTTTATCGAGGGTTAGCTTCCCTCCCCTACGATCAATAGTGCCGTGTGAGATGACAAACGGATAGGTTGACTGACATGCTAGGCCTACAGTGGGGGGGGGGGGTCCATAAAACCAAAACAAATTAAAACATGTTATTTTTTTAATATATCATCTATTCAAAATATTTAAAAAAAAAACGTTGGAGGGGATGTTTGAATAGCGAGGTTGTAAAACAACTACCTTTTGCTATGTCAGCGAGACAGAAGTGAAAAGCCTGAGCAATTGCCAGAAGCCTCTCCCTGGTTCCACCTTTGTTGGACCAATCCATCAGCATTTTTAGGGCAACATGAACAACCATATTTGACGTAAGGGTTGTAGATGTGTTAATGATTTCCATGACATTGGTAGGGTGTACATCCAAATGACGAACTAAGTCTAGTAGGTCGGCGTCAAATCGAATGAGTTGTGCTAATTCTTCATAGCCCTCTGCCAAGACAATTAAGTAAAAATACATGAGTTCATAGAGTTCATGATGTAATTAAATACCAAGAATGCGAATGAAAGTAAACAACACACGTTAACACATTTGATCTCGAACCCATATGTTTATTCTCTTGATATGAAATAATCTTGCCATTCGTAATTTAGCCATTTGGAATAATATTACAAGGGAATTAAAGCATTTCTGAAATTGAAAGTGTTTCTTTCATTCAGAGTTTGATGATTACAGAAACTTAGAAAGCGATTTCATACAACCTGTTTTGTCACCAGAGATGTTGTACTTCTTGAATAACTTGCTGAGTTCTTCTTCCTTGACTCCCTCTTGTAAGCCATTGTGCCACATTCGTACTATCTGCTGCGCTGTCTCACGTAGTAATGAAGGACTGTGCTGAGTGACGAAACCAACTATGCTGATGTCATCGATATGAAGTGCTTTTCCAAGTGAACGTGCTGTTTGTAAGGATTTGACATGACGAGCCACGCTACAAAGTTCTTCTGTGTTTGGTATTCCACCGTGTTGATCAAGATCCTCACGGATTTCCTCATGCTTACAAGAAGAACCACTTGGGTAATCTTTAAAATCAATTCGGTACTTATTTAGAACAGTATATATGCATAAAATTCATAATAAACAAAATGAATTATGCTTGGATCTGTAATACTTCGTTTCGAATTTTCTGCTTATTTTCCGATTGTATTTACTATTAGCTTCTTAACAACTCAAAACAAATTATTTTTTTACCATTGGTAGAATATAACCCTTTTCGAAACTCCAAACGCATTCAATACTCTTTCTCTCCGATTATATCCCATTAAGAATAGCTTAATAAACAAGATAGAGATTTATATATGTGTTTTAAACTCCGTTCTACAAAAAAGTTGAGGTGTATGAATACAATGAATACACAGTACCCAGTGCAAAATTATGTTTTCATGTATGCTGTGCAAAGCATTTTTTTCTCCTGGTAATGCAGGATTCCATAGTATAACGATGTTATATCCTTCTCCATCACTCTACCCTGTTGAATTGATACGAAATTGTGCATTATACAATGAACTTATAAAACTACTAGAAAACGAAAAAGATTTCAATATGGAAAAAATTACGAATTATATTATTCTCTTTCTTTTCTTTTTTGGTTATATTTTTAGATACATAATAACATCATATGGAGTTTATTGTATAATGTCGATAAATCCAAATTCCAAACACTTAAAAACATTCGCATCTGCTTACCCGCTCCTGAAAAGTCAATGATCTCCAACGTTTCCTGTTCGCTTTCGAGCTCAGTTTGCTTGGCTCTTTCCACAACAGCCTGTTTGGGAACTGCAGAAGTACCTTCTTCTTCTAAAAGAAAAACTGTTCGTAATATTTCAATATATTATTGAAAAAATGAAATAAGAGTACTCTTCAAGCACAAAGGAAGACATGTTACATTCTTAGAAACTCTTCCCTGGTGTCCTTTATCTACACGGACATTTTGTTAGAACGTAGCATACTGCACATTTTTTTTCTGCTTGCGCTGGCAGCCAATATTATCGACTTTAAATAACTGATATATTGTGCAAAGTTAGCCCTTTTTCACGAGAGAATATGAAATTTCAATCGAATCCACATGTTGTTCAAATTGCAATCCTTTTTTTCTGTTACTTAAATCCAACTCAACTCTAGTAAACACAAAGGACAAACTAAATAAAATGTTTGCAATTTTACAAATGTCTTTCTGTTGTTTCCCATACCTTCGATATTGTCAGCTTCCTTTGCTGATTGGACAGAGTCCAAAACCAGTTTCAAAGTCTCCACTGCCTTTTCTCCGGGCGGCTGTGATGATTTCCATGTAGAAAGCATCTGGATGTTGGTTTCCCTCCTGTTAGCATATGTCCGGTGTTTTATGTGTTCAAGTTCTATCTTTGTAAGACCAAGCTTTCCTCCAGTCTCGAAGTACTTCTCTGGTTTTATCTTTCGGGATATATCGAGAAGCACCTTGTCTGGAATTTCACTGTATAATTGTAAGAAGTTAACAAGATTTAAATTGAACTGTCAATTAATGATTTTAATGATGTAGTGAGTACGGTTTTCGATTATTGGCATGCGAGTTGGGTTGGTAAGAGGTAGTTTACTCGTCTTCTTTGAATCCGCAAATACGTGCATTCTTCGCACATTTTATTTTATGTTGGTGCAGAATAATAGCAACAAATAGGATAAGTTTACTTAAATAGAACCTATCTAATAATTTACAAACTGGAAAATCAATCGCTTACCTGGCAGAGGTTGATTCTAACGGTAACAGGTCTATATCGGACAGTGAGGAAAGAAAAGAGACAATAGGGTTCAGTTTCTACTAAATATTTGGTACTGGCAACCCCATCGAAGCAAGCCATCCACATGCGAATGTACTCCATGTGCACCATACTGAACGCTTAGGCAAACAAATTCATGCACACTGTCCACATTTGACACTGACATCCTCGTGGACATTCCTGAGCACACATACCAGCACACCTACACAAATTGCCAACACCCACACCATCATTCACCTCCCCCAAAACACAGACGATTGCAGGGTTTTAGTTTGATGTGAATATACTGGCAACCCCATCGAAGCAAGCCATTCTTATCCGTGCCCCATGTGCACCACACTGAACGGAGAGGCAAACAAATTCATGCACACTGTCCACACCCACACCCTCGTGCACATTCCCGAACACACCCACGCAAATTGTTTACATCCACACCATTATGCACCATCCCGAGAACAAAGACAAACACACTCACACAAACTGCCCACACCCACAACCTCGTGCACATTCCCAAACACACAGGCAAACACACCTACGTACATTGCATACATCACACAATCATGCACCAAAACACAGACAAGCACACTATAATACCACCATGCACATATTAAAGTGAACATATACACGCAAACTGCCCACACCAACCCATTCGTACCCAGTTCATTTCCAATCGGTCTAATGCCAATTCTCAAACTATTCAAATGGCCTACTTGTCTTTTCGTCTACTAAACCATTTCGTCTAAGTTGGTCCAATAGCCATTTAGTGCATAAACCATTCGGTGTTAATTAGGCGAAATGAATAAAAGGAAAATGGGTATTAAACCAACTGGTTATTAGACAAAATTGTCATAGACGAACTGGTGACTAGATGAGGTGATTATTGGACCAATGGAAGCTAGACAAAATTTTCATGGACGAATTGGCATCAGACGAAATAAAGGTAGAACATCTGATGAGCTGGCAATAGACGAATCGACAGATTACCCTCGTAACCATCTGAACACACGGGTAAACACACTAACGCAACTGCCCTCGCCCACCCGGGGGGGGGGGCACTTACATTGACGAGTGGATACCATGCACGACCAAAAAACACGTACAAAGGATGTCTTTTTCACGATAGGGCACGTTACGTACGTAACGTGATAAGGAAAAACACAAATATAATAAAAAAACGGTATCTTTTTCGCTAAGAAAATTACGTGTTTAGGGTCGAATTTGCGGGGATGATATAACAAAATGAAAATGTTTTATGCAGGATGTCCTTTTTGTCCCAACACTTCGTGTTTAGAGTCCGATTTGCGCGTGGTGTAAAAGCTGGGGTCGTACTAAACCAAATAAGGTAAAGCCGACGACCGAAGGACCCGTAACAATAAAACATTCCTGTACATGTTTAGGGGTTCATTTCAGGGAATGTTTGCCAAGAGTATTGTTTGGTTTCCAATACTTTTTAAGGGCAGGGTTTCACACGCCAATACTTATTAAGGGGTGCATTTTCAGAATAAGGAAATTACGTGTTTAGGGTGCTTTTCGAGACCCCATGGTCGCGCATGGTATCCACTCGTGAATGGAAGTGCCCCCCCCCCCCGGTCGCCCACACATTCGTCACTATCCCAAACGCACACAGACGTAAGCTTCCCACACCCACACACTCGTCACAATCCTGAAAAAAGAAGGGAAACACAATAACGTACATTTAGGTACACTCCCTTCACCACGTACGTCCTCGGGTGCTACACCGAACATGCAGGCTAACATTAACACACGCACACTTCCACACCCAAAGCCCCATGCACCACCCAGAGCAGACAGGCAAACACATCCATGCATTCCACACACATAATCATGCCCTATTCCTAACACGCACGTAAACACCCCCTCGCAAACTGCCGCACAACCACACCCTCACGCTCTGTCCCGAATACACATGAAAATACACACGCACAATGCCTAAATCCATACCCTAATTCACCGTCTTGTGACATGGCCTTTAATGCCCTATCACGTCGTTCCGTGCAAGCCTTAATTGCGGATGATTGCCCGGAATTCACCCTCAAAAATGTTTTTAGCATGTTAAAACATGTTCAAAACTATTTGTACCACACAAACCAGACGCGTGAACATCTGCGTGTGAGTTGCGTGCCCGGTACTGTCAACGCGGCCGATCTGCGGGTAGCGGAAATAGCTACCCGCAAGTCACACGCAAGGTTTGCACGGAACGATGTGACAGGGCGTGCATCCACACCGACACCCTCGTGCACCTCACTACACCTGCAAACACACAAAACAAAAGAACACGCTTTGCCGCACACTTCGAATATACACACTTTTCTGCACCACCCCGAACACACAGACCAAGAGAGTCACGCACGCACATCTACGCATACCCCACACGCACGCCCCTGCACCAGCACCACCCTCAACCACATAGGCCTATACCGAACCATATACTGACCAAAATGAAATGCACACACTGCCCAGACACCCTTGAATTCACACGTACATACAGACAATTATCAATACACATTTGCATTTCTGTTATCACTACCATACCTCCATTAGGGGCATCCAGTGTTTCCATGATTGTGATGAGTTCTTCCTTCGCTGCTTGACCAGAGGTTTGTTTCTGTCGCCACCTTGTAAGCATATCATAGGAGGCCTGCTGTCTGTCTCTGAATCTCTGGTATTCTATAGCATCCAGCTGTGTGATCGTGAAACCAAGAGCTACCCCTAAATCATAAAACTGATCCACTGTCATCTTTTCAGCAATGTTGCAGATATCAACCTCCTGGAAGTCACCTTTCGAAACTTCTTCAACCACCCTGAAAGAATGAGATTTAAATAGAAGTAATCAAAGTTAGACGATTGTTATCCGCTTACAAAGTCATATTAAAAATAGTCGACGGGAAAGGTATATCAAAATAAAAACGTGAGCAGAATACATTGGTAAAGATCAATATTATGGACAGTTACTGCCCCCTCAAAATAACCCCCCTCCCCCCTCCGTTGGTTCGTTACTAAAACCTTAAATCATGCATTTTCACATTTTCGTTAAAATGTAGTTTAACATAGTATTAAACTATCTTGTACCCCACCCCGTTTATTTAACTTTGTGCGTGTTGTGCATACTCGTATACGTTTATTGCAGGAACACTTAGCCGTTCACTATACCAGTTGTGGGGATACTTGTAAAAAGCCTTATAATGATATGATTTAGAAAGGAAGGGTCGAATCTAATAAACATGCATCTTACCGTCCAAAGGGAGTGGGTTCCAAAGTCCGCTCATCTGTCGATCGCAGAACAAAAACAAGAGCAAAAACAAAACACAGCTAACATCTCGTATCGACATCTTACGACTGCTGGCTAAAAGGAATTAGGCATTCGATTTTCGTGACTTTGAAAGTTATACACGACTATCCATGAAAAAACGCTTAAGAGCGGGGTACCAATTGCAGAAAGAGATATAATGGCAGCACATTATAGAGAATAAATTGCATATTAGAATTCGATTAGAATCTCAGTTTCTTAATTTGTGACGTCCTATGCGAGCATCTGTCCACTATTGTGATTTTAAGAGAGAGGCGATCAAATGTCATTATCTCAAAAAATTACAAATGGGTTTTCATTGTATCTTCAGCATAGCAATAAACAATTTATTGCACACTCACTCTTAAAAAAAAGTTTTTATCATCATGAACAATTAAAAAATGGAAGGCTCTAATATGACATTGGAAATCAAACTTCTTAATAACGTTCTTCACCTTTCATGGATTTTCGTCCAACTTTGCTCTTTTTTCTGTTATTTTTACAACAAACCCTTCGTCAGGGTGACCTTCTCCTTTGGTCATTGTTTTGCATGTCAGAAGTATATTTGCATTAAAAGTAGTCTGTTCGTACCCCCACTTTAAATCAAAACAACACTGTAATGACCATACATACCAGAGCATCTGATAACAAAGGTGAGTGATACTGAAACATCGACCCGTTTCCCAGACTGGGTAAGAAAGACTCTAACTCGAAGGTCCATGTCATCTTCATGCATTGGCACCGGGAGCACAATTAGGTGTTGCATTCTTCTTTGAACGTCTTTGAGAAGGAGAACCTGCCGTCCACAATGAAACAAAGGGTGAAAATGTATAAGTTTTAATTTTCAAGATGATAAAGACAAAGCGTTTCAATATAAACACAGGCTACTGTAAAACAAATACCTTCTCGTCCACAGCATCGAAATCGCGGTAGGATTTCACATTAACATCCCCTGCCTCGGAGGAAATACTGATGGGTATAGAGGGATGGGCCTGATGGTAGCACTGCTTCTTCTCCTCCTCTTGTATTTCCTGTTGAGTCAAAAACGAAATCGGATGTAAGAAATTAGATCTATTAGTTAAAAAAATACTGCATTGTAAATTTCACTAACACTCGAAAATGAGGGGAGTTATAGTTGTTCAAAATGTACATTTATTAAATTATAATATATTACTGAAAACTTAAAGAATATGACAACAATAAAAATTGAAAAAGTAACTTTCGTAGGGGGGAAATACTAGTAAGCACATAGATCGGATGATAGGTTTCATATAGAAAGACACAACTGTCTGTTAGCTTTTAAACCATGCTTAGTACTAAATTATCCGCCAATTCTAACATCGGCATATCAGGGTCCGCGGAGCGGGGGTGGGGAGGGGTTGTCGGGATTCAGCCCCTTCCGCACTTTTGTTATATTCTAAAACCGTGTACGAAAACGTAAAATGACAATATGATTGCAAATTTTGCATTGTCAGCCCCGCCGCCACTTTGAAAAAGGTCCCACGGCCCCAGCATATCCACTAACATCGTCGGACTTGGTATACCTACCACATCCATTTCGGGAATATCCTCATGAAGACGAAGGTGGACACCAATCTCTTGTCCTCTTTTTATTCCATCTGGAATATACGGTGTGCACATGAATCGGCGTTTAGTCACATGCTGCTCAAGGGGAATAAGAACCCACCACTCAGCACTGTGGTCAATATACAGCTCAAGGTGTCTCTTGTATACCTTGCAGTATGGTGGCTTGTCTGCTGGAGAGTCGGATGAACTGCTTCTTGAAGTTCGTGGCAGATCTAGGTTTGAGGTTGTAACAAATACATTTGCTCTTAACCTCTTTGGTAAAACTGAATGTCTTGTCCTAATACAGAAACAAAACAGTGTCCTTAGCAGCGCTCCTTCAAATAATTATATGAATTTAATAGATATAAAATTGTAATAAAAATAAAAACATGAACAGAATATAGTGATACATCATCAATTGATCCATCAGTCAAACTACCCAACTTATAACTTGGGTTAACATCAGGATTTTGTTTTTACAGGACAGTCGATTTCTTACCCCTTCTAATTAACTCAGCTTACGTGTAAGATGTAAGTAAAAGTAAACGCAAGTTTGTGATTATGAATAATCATCATTTTATGGATCCAAGTGATGTTCAGACATAAAACTCTACCCTCACTATAAACTTACCATTCACTGAATCCCATTCATATGACACAACATCTGGCTTTACTTCGGCTGGGTTGGCAACTAGCGTGGCGTGTGGTATCCTAATCTTAACGGGTTTGAGGAATGCCATGTTTGGAGGATCACATCTGATCCCGTAGCAGGCCACGGATTCATCATCTTGGATGTCTACGCTTGGATGGTCTCGAAGGAGGGTTAGTGTGATCTCTCGTGATTCTCCCTGAAGCAAAGCATTGGGTGGGATGAACATTGACAAGCCATGGTCCTCTTGCAATATATCCTGAGAGATATTTTCGTCGACTCTGACGCGACTTGCAGTAGATCCAGCTTGTTTTTCAGCTTTGTGTAATAACCATTTTGTAAGAAATATTTTTTAAAACACAAATCAAGATATATCCATTAAAACTCTAAATAACATTTACAGCCAAACTTACCACCCCTGAATAATCGGTGTTATAGACTCCTAATTGCTCTGAAACTTGATCAGAATGCTCAGTAGTGATCATATTATTTACTAACAAGCTATACTTACCTATACCATCTCATCAAATTGCTATTCGTTACCCTGACTCGAATAGCCACCGGTAAAAAAAACTCCCCGAAAGAGGCTAACTGCAATCAGGTTGCCTGGGAAACCCGTCACGGGACGAGACCCATAAAACCCCCTCGCCACATATAAGCCTCCTCTTTCGTTGCCAAGGAGGGGCGAGGTCTGCTGGGGAGGACGGGTGGGGAGCTATAGGTAAATATAGCTTGTTAGTAAATAATAGGCTCACTACTGAGCATTCGGATTTACTACACTGCGCTATACTTACCTATACCATCTCATCAAATTGCTAGAATAGCACGGAAAAACTGGAGGAGGGGTAGAAGCGAGACCCTTTCCAGACAAGTAGGCATAACAATGATAAAGAAACTGATTTACTATAAAATGGAGTTGTCTCCCAACTGGAGAAGCTACTCTTGGAATAAAGGGATAAGAATCATCAACCACGTTAATGAAATATACCAACTGGAAATAGCCTAGGAAAAAGTAGGACAAGACAAGAACCGCCAAGGCAAAACCTGTGTTTTGGCTATTACATCAAATAAGTAATAAGATACAAAGGTATTCAATAGGATGCCTGGAGAATCTCCTCCAAAGAGGTACCCTGAAAAGCGCCCAAGATGCTGCTATGCCCCGTGAATCGTGGGCTCTAAAGGATCCTGATAAAATGGCATTTTCTCCATCTGACCTGATCCCCTGCACTAACCTTCGAGAAATTGTAATTGGATTTACAGGGCTGTGAGGTTCTATTGAACTAAAGAACAGTTGGTGGGAAGTGCGAATGCACTTTAATCAATGTACCACTTTAAGGCACGTACGGGACAACATAACCTCTCTTCGGAAACTGACGAGAGACTGTAAAATCACATTGTTCACCCCAGGACTTGAACCTGGGACTCCAAGGATGCTAGTCAAGTGCGTTATCCATTCAGCCATGATATCCCCCTAATGGTTGGAAGAACAACATCACAGGATTTAGGTGTTTCTTTTTCTTATCTAGGAAATCAGGTCTAGGGATCAAGCGGACTCTGCCCTTCTCCCAACGAATATGACCCGGTCTCACCGTGGTGCATGAAGCAAACTACGTCTTAGACTTGAAGCTATAGTCAACAAGAAGGCTGTCTTAATGGAAAGATCAAGAAGGGAGCAATTATGTATGGGTTTAAAGGGGGATTTGGCTAGGGCACCGAAGGACTCTTGGCAGGTTCCAATTGGGGAAGAGTCTTCGGCTGGGAGGAATCTGTTAAGAAGAAGGATCTTGTTAGTCTGGTAAGGACAGCTGAATTGAGGTAGTTTCCCTATTATAGAATCCTGAATGAATGGCTGCTATGGCAGACCAGTAACCCCTTATAAAAGAGACTGATAAACCTTCGTCAAATAATAAATCTGCTATCTGACTTAAAGAGGCAGAAATTGGATCAATTTGTAAACTGCCACACCATCCGAAGTATCTCTGGAGTCTAGAATCATGAGTGTTCTAATTATGATGTATATTCATGCATTCATTGTTTTCTTAAAATTTCAGTGAGCTTCTCTTGTTTACACATGACATTCTGCAAATTTCCTGTAGAAAAAATTTTATGACACTGATGGATTTCAATATAGTTACGATTAATTGGACGATTGATTGGATCAATCGTAACTCTTTGTAAGACAGGGCCCTGGTTTGAGAACAAACCTGTCATATCATAAGATATAACCTTTCTGGTGGAATCCCCAACAAATCTAGAATTGTCTTTTCTATTCTTTTCAAATAGTTATTTTGGATGGAAACCTCTTTACACAGCACTTGCTCAACCCTTTTGATAGTTGTTGGATTGCTGCAAGGTCCATAGCGACTTTTTGATATCATACGAGGGCTTCATAATCAAACCAATGACATTTGCAGAGTAATGAATATCGTACAGATGATGTGGAGCGTTGTGGCCCTGTGGATTAGTCTTCCAACTTTGTAACAGAGGGTCGTGGGCTCATATCCCAGTCATGGCATAATTACCTTCAGCATTTTTTTTTTTTTAATCCACATTGCGCAGCACTCAATCCAAGAGAGATGAATGGGTACCTGGCAGGACTTTATTCCTCGAAAACCCAGGGTAATAATATCTAGGTCTTTGGACATAATGTGATATGTGCTAAACAAGAACTGATTTATTATCATTAAACAATTCCTAATGAAAGTTGCAGGCAAAATATATGAGATACCATATTGGCCTTCAATTTGATGTAGGAAAAAAACTGACCACCCCTTGTACACTTTCAGAACCAGTTAGTTGGATCAGTTGGTAGAAAGTACTTCTCACAAACAGGTGTGGGGGGGGGGGTATTTGCTACCACCATGTTCAGCGTTCAACATTTAAAGTATAGAGCCTCATCGGTCTGGAGCTGCACAGTGGCTGCCGGGCTCACAATAAATTGGGTAAAAAGAATTTTGGAATATTTCGAAACTCAGATTTCTATTACGAACAATAAAATATCTTAATCACAATCCCTGATTGAGAACTCTGGGATTGTATGGGAATCTTTATCATTGGAACACACAGTAGATTTATGTCATATTTCCAATGAGAAGCTGATATCATTGTGGCAAGTGTGGTAGAAACTGATGGACAATAGCAGCAATTCTTAAGGGTTCACCACCCTCAGGCCTTGGTTTGAGATCTCAAGACTGTCTGAGCATCCAAAGACCACTCCATAAACCACATCTACAAGTTACTTCTGTCATTGCTTTATAAGCCAAAAATAGTGTAGATATATACCTCAGATGCCACAAAATTATCAAGAACATTACTAGGTGTACATTCTATACAAGTGAACGCAACTTTGTAAGTAACCCAAGTTTGGCAAGTTTTACCATTATGCCTGTATGATTAGCCTGGTATGATTTTGACAACCTCATCCATCACCACTATTTCCTCCTTTCTATGTTCTTCTGATATGAAAAAGTTTTTTTTTTTTTTATAGCACATGAACACCTCAATATTTCATATTGCTGTGGACTTGGAACAGATTTCAAATAATGAAAGGCAAAAGCAAAGAAATAGTCTTCTCCCTACTGCTTGTGGGGAAGGGTTAGTGTTAGATTGTCATAAGTCCCGGTTATGAGTGGGGGCCCTGAATTTGGTGCATTGAAAGAACGCCTGGCGGCCCTGTCCCCCACCATGAGGATTCCTTGACCTTCCCAGCGGCCCCTTTCATTCCTGGCGTCGCTACCAGAGCGAGGGAAGAGGGGGATGACCCCTTATGTTCATTATAGGTCTAGGGTATGGAGCTAGAGCTAGCGTATGGAGGTCTCTGGTCTGGGCCTGGCCCTGGACTAGGGCCTGGCGGACTAGGTCTACTGAGGAGAGCTTATAAAATGTCTTGTCAGCTGTGGTGCTGGCTGAAAAAGGCTTGTCCAATACTTCTTGAAAGTGTCCATGAAACAAGTCCTTACTTTCGCAAGGAAGCTTATTGAGAATGAGAAGTCCAGCTCAGAAGCTGCCCCTTTGTCAATCATCTTGAGAGCATCTAGTCTTTAGCCCTCCTTGCCCTTGTGCATAGCAGTGTTGATTGCTGCTTGCTCATACTGGAGATCAGCGATTTTGTGACTCTAGCAATAAGTTCTTGTCATTGGTAGAGACTCAGTCCAAGCCGCTCAGCCTCACTACGAGCGGATATCAGATACCCCTAGTACATCGCGAAAACCATACCGCTCCGGGCGGCCACGTCCAGCGCTGCAACTGTAAGCTGATAGTCGGCTGAGTGGTAACCAGTGCCGCGGCGAGGGTTACGGCCCGATCTAGTCTTCCTGGCTCCCGCATCCCCGACACGGAAAGCAACGTCCGGGGACGAAGGGATGCACAAAATCCTCAAAGTCTTGAGCGGCAAACCGATAATAATTCGAGACTTCTTTACTGATGGGTATAAGCCGAGAGTGTTGCTTATCTGGGAGCAGACGTCCCGAAAGCAGGATCTATATACGGAGCGTCCATCTTGATCGCAGACGGACGAGTTCAGGCGGAAGATTGACTTCTCTCTCGCTCATTATATTCGCGTACGATACGCTACTGGTATACTTTGTTCGGCCCGAAGATGAGGGCAGTATTTAGAATGCATGTTCCCACTAGTCGGAGTATCGCGTTTGAGTAAGCCAGATCTCTCTCGTACCCCTAATGGTGAATCTCTTCGATCGAATCCCATTTGCTGGGCAGCTTCCAGGGAATGCAAGGAGCTCCTATAATAATTTGATGGGGGGAAATCGCCCCCAATCTCTTCTAATGAATTGGGTCGGTGGTAATCGAATTCCGAATCAGATTCTCCCACGATGGAAAACTCCTTTTATCTACGGCTAGTACGAGGCGAGTTATCATTAGCCCCAACTCCGCGATCTGTATGAGGCGATCTAGGCATCTCTCTACGTCTAGAGCATAGAATTATGGTCTAGAATGAATCGAGTTTTCATTAGCCCATTGTCTCGGGCGGCTCGGGGTCGGGATGGGTCGATTGCAGCACCCGATGGGGGAGGATCGCCTGCAAGGCTTCTAAGATCCAACTACTACAATTGTTAATAATTCCTCTTTATTATTATTATTATTTTAAACCGCATGTACGTAGAATAGACCTAAATTCCACAGCACTGTATTAACTCCTGCACCTGAATTCTACAAGTACGATGATACACCAACCTGGTGGACTGTACTATAGATAACGGATGATGACCCGTCTCGGCGGGGTCTGGCAATGAATGGACTGACCGGTCACAATTCCGGGCCAGTCGAAGCTTCTTATAAAATATAGGGGTTGTAGTAGGTCGTTAATTCGAGCCTGATTGTCATTAGAACACGAGTGGTCATCGCGAGGCTTCTTCTTGCCCGCCCTACTCTTTGATGAGGAGCTACCCCGATCGGAAGGAGTGTAAACAGCCTCTTCCGATTTATCCGTACCCTTGTCTACCTCCCGCCTAAGGGGCTGGGTGTCTGATTGTGTAGTGTCATTAGCCGGCGTTGTCTTGGCCGGGTTATAAGTGTTAAACTTATTATTCTTCGGCTTTAACTTGGCCGCCTTATCACCGTGCTGTTAATATTTCTCGGCTATGTCTTGACCGAGATAATGGCCCTCGGCTTTATCTTGACCGAGTTGATCTCCCCTTTTTATTGAGATCTTTTGGGTTGGGGGAGGCTTGGGAATTGATAATGTTTATTTCAGTTATTTCTTCAGACATCGTGATTCATAAAAAAAATTGCGCGGTGGCTAAACGTTTCGAGTGTACTCAACGACGTCGCGGTAACGAAAGAGGAGGCTTATATGTGGCGAGGGGGTTTTATGGGTCTCGTCCCGTGACGGGTTTCCCAGGCTACCTGATTGCAGTTAGCCTCTTTCGGGGAGTTTTTTTACCGGTGGCTATTCGAGTCAGGGTAACGAATAGCAATTTGATGAGATGGTATAGGTAAGTATAGCGCAGTGTAGTAAATATCATGATCGAAAAATTGAATGCTAATTCCGCTTAAAGCGGAGATTCATTATATATAAAACATATATATATATACATATATATATATATATATATATACATGTATATATATATATTTAATCAACAAACCCCGGTTATGATATTGATTACGACCTGAACAGTGTCGCGGACGTTTTCTATTGAAGAGAAGAATACAAAGGGAAGAAAAAATGTTAAACCATAAGAAATATCATAGTAAATTTTGCTAACCCGTTATTGTTTTAGGTACATCCAAAAATTGAAAGAAAATATCCGCACAGTTTTAGTACTCTATATAAAGAAAGATTTAGATTGAATTTCATTTACACAGTAGCATAACAAAATTGATAAAATTAAGTTTCAATATTATTCGATCAATCATTTGAAGAATCTGGAATATAACGTTCTGTGATGGTGTTTTTTCTGTCAGCGGCAGGAATATCTCGATTGTTAGCCGTCAAAATTCTAGTAACCGTAATACCTTAGGGCTAATCATGATTATGGTGATAATTGTGCCTTTTACCATATTTTTACTACAAACATTTTAATGGAATTAATGGTCGGTAATTTCATGTTATGTGTTTTACGATTTCATTGAAACATGTAAAACATATATGTACGAGACTTCTTACCTCGATAAAACTTTATGTCTTCAAGGGAATTTAATCTGAAAAAGGTGGAATAATTCCAATATCAATGACACAGTATTAATTATCATTCTAAATATCAGAAGTTTATCTTCCAACAAAGATAATTTATTTGTAAACTTATTCATAGTTTATTCATAAACTCACAAGAGTTAGATTTTTATTTAACTCTTAGCTCTTTGTGCGCATTGAGCACTCTACAGAAGGGGATTCAGCGCCTTATAAATCACATTATTATTATCATTATTATTATTATTATTGTTATTATTATTATTATCATAAACAATGCTGAGTGCCCAACGAACGTAGTAACCATATCGCCCTATTCGATAAGTGTACATAAATTTAAAAGACACTTCGTATAAGTGGGGTCCTACCACTTGACTTTATTTTGCTTCATCAAGTGGTTTAAAGCGCCTCGTTGCAGTGGCGTATGCCTGTTATCATAGGGTGAGGGGGCAGAGTCATTTTTTTCCCGGTAACTCCGTCTAGAGTTAGGGACAAAGCTAGGATTTCAGTTAAGGGCCGGTAATGAGCACCGGAAGCGCGCTCCCTTGAAGGAGGGGGGGGGGGGGGGGTGCAGGGAAGGGGTGTGTCCCCCGCGAGAAGCGTGGAAGCTCGATCCGACGTTGCTGTGAATCGTTCCTTGTCTGCTCCCGCTCATTTTAATATGACCTCTGCCTGTTTTAGGGGGGAGGGGTAGAGCCAAAGTATTTCCCGGTAAAAGTCCAGATGGATTTGTTTTACGGGGCGGTAGAGAGCACGCACAAGTGGCGAAACACCAAACACATAACGTGCTTAATACTGAGCGCGCGCGAGGTGCTCCCTATAGGGGTGGAATGCCGCGGAGGAGACCCCCAGTTTTACACTCAAATTTCTGTTCCAAGGCATAGCATCGGAAAAAAAAGAAGAAAGAAAGAAATTCGCTCCAAAGCTTCGCAATTTTTCGTTCCGCAGTTCCGGTCGCATTGACCTGCTACATTTGGGACCTTTCGCAATCCTCACCGACGCTAATATTGGGGTCCCCTAACACAAAGGTTAACGCTTAATCATACACTTGATTTTTAAGATTGATTGTACATTATAGTCAATATAATCAAACGTAGAAAACTGCTCTACAATCAATGCTAAGCTTTGTGTTACAGGGGGGTTACAGGCCCTACAGATCTGCCACAACTGGGCGTTGTGGCGTGCGCCTGTAATCGAAGCTGTGGGGAAGTTACAAATTGATGCAGAGGTTCGAGGTTCAAGCCCTGATCAAGTCTTTCGGATGGTGACGTTAAAGGTCGGTCCCAGACGTAAAAAATCATACCTGATTGATACACGTCTGTCAAAAACTCAAAACACACACACAAATACACGTGGGCAAAATCCTTTCCCGCGACACCCGCACCATACATACATGTATATTACGACTGATGGCTGGAGATATTCGAATGCAGGACCTAAAATAGATTATGACCTGGATAAGAAAGTGGTTTTTCAAACAAATCAAGTACATACTGAGTGAGGAAAAACTTACTGAATGAAGGCTTAAATATAGATCATTACAGTCCATCGAATCGATACTGCATTTAATGTGGATTATTGGTGGATCACTGGCAATTGATTTCATGGGTCAGATCAACCTCTCTAGCCGAAACCATTTCTGTACACAGCAAAATGCAATTCGTTTGAGCTGACGGGTTTCTTTTGTTCTATTGTTTACGCCTTCTACACAAACGATATGCCTCTAGCATACGATGTAATGGGCATTATGTTTTACTTTCCCAGAAATGGGGATTAGATTTAATTTCCGGGGGGACCACTTCCATTGATGAGTGGATACCAGGCGCGACCATGGTGTTTCGAAAAGCACCTAAACAATGGAAGTAAGTCTTTTCCAGATTATGAAAATGCATCTCGTAATAAGTATTTGGGTTGTGACACCTTACAAGTATTGGATATATATCCCCTTTTTCAGCATTTTAAACATCGTTTTGACACCCTTATAACGTTACATAGGCCTATACGTAACGTACTTGCCCACTCTGTCCCCTTTTACGCGTGGTCTCTCCTGGTATCCACTAATCAATTGAAGTGGGCCCCCTGGGCGGCCTCTCGAGCTCTAGGAGGAGTTAAATGTGGCTTTGGAAAGTCGTCCTCAGTCGGATATATTGCTGTTACCATAGTAGCAACAAGAATTTTGCACACGAAACGCATAGTGAATGTTTCCGTCGCAGATGCGAAACGACACAAAAAAAAATCTCATCTAGCATTGCAGGACAGAGTTTTACGACCATGATGACGGGCCCAAAAAGTCCCTTCCAAAATTAACTACCGTTGTAAATTAGCGTGCGCATACTCAAACGAAAGGTCGGGATTAAGCGGCCGCAGAGCGCTGTCCGACCCTCGCCTCTCCGCGAGCGCACCTGGCGGAGGCCGCGCTAGCTGCATCATGCCCGCATGCCCGTTCCATAGGGATGCATTTGCACGTACTCACACGCTGGCGATCCGTTCCAAGGACCCCCGTTTTCACAAACATTTAGTTCCGAAGCCCGTTCCGAGGACCCTCCTTTTTTAATGAGCCCGCTCCAAGGCCCCCGTTTAATGTCTCGCCCGCGGCACACCCCTACAACCTTTTTGGTCGAGTGTCCCCCCCCCCCGGGGCGTTCCCCCTCCCGCACAAAGCATGGAAGGTCCGAAGTTTTCTTCAAATTGTTCCTTGTCTGCTCCCGCCCCTCTTACATTTTATGCCTGTTATGGGGGGGCAAATAATCCCCGGTAACTAAATTTAGAATCAGTGGCGTTGCAACGATTTCATTTTAGGGGCGGTGGTGAGCACGCGAATCGTAAAAAAACACATACTGCGCACAGAAAACGGCTTGCAAAGGGGGGGGGGGGTGCAGGGAGGGGGTGTTTTCACTACTTTCAGTATGAACTTACGTTGTCTAATTTCATTGACACTACTTAATCATTAAAAATGATGGGGCTTACATGTATCAATAGATGAACAAAAGCAGTGCAAAGAACCCGCGTCGTTGTATTTGTTAGATATAAAGAAACGACCACTGAACGCGATTGTAAAGGGGTTTTTTGGGGGGGAAATTGGAATCTCATGGAGGTTCTTGATAGAGTGGGGGTCCTTCTTCTGGGAGGGGTACCCCTCGGTCAGTGGGAGTATAATGGTTTTTTGGTTGCATAGTCTTAGCACTGGAACATGAAGATTATCTGATATAGAGTAAGAGTGAAAACTCTTTTTAAAGCAATAAAACATGATAAACCTAATAATTGTTTCTATTGTCGTTATCATTCACCATTTTTTATCATCACGACTTGATATAAAATAAGTTGTCGAAAATATTTTTAATCTTTTATAGGAATTTTCAGGTCTGCGATTTTGTATATGAATTGTGTATAGAATAATTTAATGCATGTATGTACATAAGGTTTCACAAATAAGAATTTTAGTATGAAAAATTACCTTGACAATATCATCTGTCTGACCACTTCATCCTTGGCATAATGGATTGGGAGTTTACCTGACTTATCTTCCACATCTATCTTGGCTCCGTTGTCAAGGAGATAGAACACTAGGGCTTTCTCAGGAGCAAATTCTCCGCCGTAAAATTCATCAGAAATCTGAAACATACCAGAAATATGCCCCAAGCTCAAGCCACCAGACATAATATAAGCTTAAATAAGTAAACACACTAGAGTTCGTTTTAAAGAGTACTGAAACATTTTTTGAAAATATATTGTGTCATTTGAAATATTTTTCTTTCATTTTTTTTGTCGATATCTAATTCTTAATCGTTATTTTCGGGAGGGGTTAGTTGGGGTATCATACATAATTAAGAGATGAAGGGGGAAAAAACTCTTGCACCTTCCCAAAGAAAAATCAATCTATGAATAAGTATATAAAAATTACACTCACACACCCGCATAAACCAAGTTACGTGGCTTGGAAAGTTGAGATCAATTACAAGTTCTAGAAAGAATTATGGATACCCCGGGGGGATCCGTTCCTCAAAAAAGCGAAGGTTTATGATAGATAACGTTGATTATCGTATTAAATAATGAAACTGTATAGCTTGATCATCTTGTACATGGTTTTTTTTTTCGTACGCTGACAATGTTGAATGATACTCACCTTTCTTAGTGTGTCACTATATTGCACTTTTCTCTCCGTCCTGTCGCAAAGTTTGATTGCTTCATGAAGACACATCTGACCGTCTGCTGACTGGACATTGAGATCCGCTCCTCGATTGACTAGATACTCAACAACAAATGTATGGCCCTCTTGTATCGCATGATGAAAATAACTGTTGATGACCTGGGCAGAAATCGTATTCAAAATGTCTTCTTAACCGTATGGAATAATGAATAGAATATTCAATGATATTTCTTTTCTATTTGAAAATTCAAATCATTTAGGGCATGAAAACTCTACTATTCTATTATCATTATCTTGTGTTTCCTATTTTTTTGTCATCTGTTTGATGTTTTAATCTAAGTTTGAATTTTAATGTTGTGTTCAATGTTTAGTTGTTGTGTTTGATGAACTAGTTCTGTTTCAATCCTGGTTAAAAAATCAAAACGATGGAGTAAGTTTGGTTAAATCAGGTGATTAGAGGTGCTAAACAAAATATTAAACTGCTTATTATGCATCAAAATAGAGAATACGTTATCAGTATAAAGAGCTTACCTCGGATGGGGAACACGTGGCTAGAATCCCAGCGATTTGTTCATATCCAAACCGCAAAGACAGTCCTAGGGGGGTCGTTCCGTGGATGCCGTCTAGTTCAGGACGTGCTCCTGGTGCCAAGGAAACGGGAACGATATTTGGGCGACCATCCTGCACAGTAGAGAGTAATTTTGCACAATCATCAGCGATTCCCCTGTCGGCTTTAGCTCCTTTGCCTATCAGGTATTCAATGACTTCAACATGGCTATTCTGGACAGCAAACAGCAGTGAAGTGTGACCATCATTATCTTCTATATTCACCTCAGCTCTTTGGTTAACAAGATGCATGGTAACACCAAGGTGTCCATTCGCAGCTGCAAGATGTAAAGAAGTCAAACCAGTCTTATCTCCTCTATTCACTTTAGCTCCTTGACTGATGAGATATTTAGTTATATCTAGATAACCATTCTCACACCCAAAATGTAATGCAGTTCGTCCAGTGTCATGTTGAATATTAACTTCAGCACCTTCACTAATGAGATATTTGGTGATATCATGGCAGCCATTCACAGCAGCGATGTGCAATGCAGTCCAGCCAGTATTATCCACTTTATTCAAACTAGCTCCTTGACTAACGAGGTATTTGATGGCATGAATATGACCACTGTTGACTGCACTGTGTAATGCACTCCAATCAGTTCTATCACCTTTATTCACATCTGTACCATGACTGATGAGATATTTAGTGACACCAAGATGGCCTTTCTCAACAGCAATGTGTAAAGCAGTCCAAGCTGTAGTATCCCCTTTATTCACATCAGCTCCTTGATTGATGAGGTATTTCATGACACCTAAATGCCCATTCTGCACCGTAAGGTGTAATGCAGTTCTACCACGCTTCCCCTCTTCATTTACCTCAACCCCTTTACTAATAAGGTATGATGTGAAATCAATATGTCCATTCTCTGCTGCAAAATGTAATGCAGTCTGACCTGTAACCTCCCTTTTGCTCATATCAGCTCCTTTGGTGATGAGATATGTGGCGACTTCAACATGCCCCTTCCTAGCTGCATAATGTAATGCAGTCCAACCGGTATTGTTCCCTCTATTCACTTCACCTCCTTGACTGATGACATGTTTGATGACATCGAAATGGCCATTGTAAGCTGCAATGTGAAGTGGAGTACAACTTGTCCTATCCCCTCTATTCACTTCAGCTCCCAGGCTGATGAGATGTTTAGTGATATCAAGATTACCATTTTCTGCTGGAAAGTGTAGTGCAGTCCTACCAGTATTATCCTCTCTGTTTACATCAGCTTTTTGACTGATAAGATGTTTAGTGACATCAAGATGACCATTCTGAGCTGCTTTGTGTAATGCAGTGATACCATTATCATTCCCTTTGTTCACATCAGCTCCTTGAATGATGAGATGTTTGGTAACATCAAGATGACCATTCCGAGCTGCCATGTGTAATGCAGTCCAACCATCTGTTTGCTCTCTATTCACTTCAGCTCCTTGACTGATGAGATGTTTGGTGACATCAAGATGACCATTCTGAGATGCAATGTGTAATGCAGTGCTACCATTATCATTCCCTTTGTTCACATCAGCTCCTTGAATGATGAGATGTTTGGTAACATCAAGATGACCATTCCGAGCTGCCATGTGTAATGCAGTCCAACCATCTGTTTGCTCTCTATTCACTTCAGCTCCTTGACTGATGAGATGTTTGGTGACATCAAGATGACCATTCTGAGATGCAATGTGTAATGCAGTACTACCATCTTTCTCCTGTCTATTCACATCAGCTCCTTGACTGATGAGATGTTTAATGACATCAAGATGGCCATTATCAGCTGCCACGTATAATGCAGTCCAACCAACTTTTTCCTCTCTATTCACTTCAGCTCCTTGACTGATGAGATGTTTGATGACATCAAGATGACCATTCTGAGCTGCAATGTATAATGCAGTACTACCATTATAATTCCCTTTATTCACATCAGCTCCGTGACTGATGAGATGTTTGGTGACATCAAGATGACCATTCTGAGATGCAATGTGTAATGCAGTCCAACCATCTTTTTCCTCTCTATTTACTTCAGCTCCTTGACTGATGAGATGTTTGGTGACATCAAGATGACCATTCTGAGCTGCAATGTATAATGCAGTCCAACCATCTTTTTCCTCTCTATTCATATCAGCTCTTTGACTGATGAGATGTTTGGTGACATCAAGATGACCATTCTGAGATGCAATGTGTAATGCAGTCCAACCATCTTTTTGCTCTCTATTTACTTCAGCTCCTTGACTGATGAGATGTTTGGTGACATCAAGATGACCATTCTGAGCTGCAATGTATAATGCAGTACTACCATTATAATTCCCTTTATTCACATCAGCTCCTTGACTAATGAGATGTTTGGTGACATCAAGATGACCATTCTGAGCTGCAATGTGTAATACAGTACTACCATCTTTTTCCTGTCTATTCACATCAGCTCCTTGACTGATAAGATGTTTATTGACATCAAGATGACCATTCTGAGCTGCAATGTGTAATGCAGTACTACCATCTTTTTCCTCTCTATTTACTTCAGCTCCTTGACTGATGAGTTGTTTGGTGACATCAAGATGACCATTCTGAGCTGCAATGTATAATGCAGTACTACCATCTTTTTCCTCTCTATTCACTTCAGCTCCTTGACTGATGAGATGTTTGATGACATCAAGATGACCATTCTGAGCTGCAATGTATAATGCAGTACTACCATTATAATTCCCTTTATTCACATCAGCTCCTTGACTGATGAGATGTTTGGTGACATCAAGATGACCATTCTGAGATGCAATGTGTAATGCAGTCCAACCATCTTTTTCCTCTCTATTTACTTCAGCTCCTTGACTGATGAGATGTTTGGTGACATCAAGATGACCATTCTGAGCTGCAATGTATAATGCAGTCCAACCATCTTTTTCCTCTCTATTCATATCAGCTCTTTGACTGATGAGATGTTTGGTGACATCAAGATGACCATTCTGAGATGCAATGTGTAATGCAGTCCAACCATCTTTTTGCTCTCTATTTACTTCAGCTCCTTGACTGATGAGATGTTTGGTGACATCAAGATGACCATTCTGAGCTGCAATGTATAATGCAGTACTACCATCTTTTTGCTCTCTATTCACATCAGCTCTTTGACTGATGAGATGTTTGGTGACATCAAGATGACCATTCTGAGATGCAATGTGTAATGCAGTCCAACCATCTTTTTGCTCTCTATTTACTTCAGCTCCTTGACTGATGAGATGTTTGGTGACATCAAGATGACCATTCTGAGCTGCAATGTATAATGCAGTACTACCATTATAATTCCCTTTATTCACATCAGCTCCTTGACTAATGAGATGTTTGGTGACATCAAGATGACCATTCTGAGCTGCAATGTGTAATACAGTACTACCATCTTTTTCCTGTCTATTCACATCAGCTCCTTGACTGATAAGATGTTTATTGACATCAAGATGACCATTCTGAGCTGCAATGTGTAATGCAGTACTACCATCTTTTTCCTCTCTATTTACTTCAGCTCCTTGACTGATGAGTTGTTTGGTGACATCAAGATGACCATTCTGAGCTGCAATGTATAATGCAGTACTACCATTATTAATCCCTTTATTTACATCAGCTCCTTGACTGATGAGATGTTCGGTGACATCAAGATGACCATTCTGAGCTGCAATGTGTAATGCAGTCAAACCATCGTTTTCCTCTCTATTCACTTCAGCTCCTTGACTGATGAGTTGTTTAATGACATCAAGATGACCATTCTGAGCTGCAATGTGTAATGCAGTCCAACCATCTTTTTCCTCTCTCCTCACTTCAGCTCTTTGACTGATGAGATGTTTGGTGACATCAAGATGACCATTCTGAGATGCAATGTGTAATGCAGTCCAACCATCTTTTTCCTCTCTATTTACTTCAGCTCCTTGACTGATGAGATGTTTGGTGACATCAAGATGACCATTCTGAGATGCAATGTGTAATGCAGTCAAACCATCGTTTTCCTCTCTATTCACTTCAGCTCCTTGACTGATGAGTTGTTTAATGACATCAAGATGACCATTCTGAGCTGCAATGTGTAATGCAGTCCAACCATCTTTTTCCTCTCTCCTCACTTCAGCTCTTTGACTGATGAGATGTTTGGTGACATCAAGATGACCATTCTGAGATGCAATGTGTAATGCAGTCAAACCATCTTTTTCCTCTCTATTTACTTCAGCTCCTTGACTGATGAGATGTTTGGTGACATCAAGATGACCATTCTGAGATGCAATGTGTAATGCAGTCCAACCATCTTTTTCCTCTCTATTTACTTCAGCTCCTTGACTGATGAGATGTTTGGTGACATCAAGATGACCATTCTGAGATGCAATGTGTAATGCAGTCCAACCATCTTTTTCCTCTCTATTTACTTCAGCTCCTTGACTGATGAGATGTTTGGTGACATCAAGATGACCATTCTGAGCTGCAATGTATAATGCAGTACAACCATTATAATTCCCTTTATTCACATCAGCTCCGTGACTGATGAGATGTTTGGTGACATCAAGATGACCATTCTGAGATGCAATGTGTAATGCAGTCAAACCATCTTTTTCCTCTCTATTTACTTCAGCTCCTTGACTGATGAGTTGTTTGGTGACATCAAGATGACCATTCTGAGATGCAATGTGTAATGCAGTCCAACCATCTTTTTCCTCTCTATTTACTTCAGCTCCTTGACTGATGAGATGTTTTGTGACATCAAGATGACCATTCTGAGCTGCAATGTATAATGCAGTACAACCATTATAATTCCCTTTATTCACATCAGCTCCGTGACTGATGAGATGTTTGGTGACATCAAGGTGACCATTCTGAGATGCAATGTGTAATGCAGTCCAACCATCTTTCTCCTCTCTATTCACTTCAGCTCCTTGACTGATGAGATGTTTGGTGACATCAAGATGACCATTCTGAGCTGCAATGTATAATGCAGTACAACCATTATAATTCCCTTTATTCACATCAGCTCCGTGACTGATGAGATGTTTGGTGACATCAAGGTGACCATTCTGAGATGCAATGTGTAATGCAGTCCAACCATCTTTCTCCTCTCTATTCACTTCAGCTCCTTGACTGATGAGATGTTTGGTGACATCAAGATGACCATTCTGAGCTGCAATGTATAATGCAGTACTACCATTATAATTCCCTTTATTCACATCAGCTCCTTGACTGATGAGATGTTTGGTGACATCAAGATGACCATTCTGAGATGCAATGTGTAATGCAGTCCAACCATCTTTTTCCTCTCTATTTACTTCAGCTCCTTGACTGATGAGATGTTTGGTGACATCAAGATGACCATTCTGAGATGCAATGTGTAATGCAGTCCAACCATCTTTTTCCTCTCTATTTACTTCAGCTCCTTGACTGATGAGATGTTTGGTGACATCAAGATGACCATTCTGAGCTGCAATGTATAATGCAGTACAACCATTATAATTCCCTTTATTCACATCAGCTCCGTGACTGATGAGATGTTTGGTGACATCAAGATGACCATTCTGAGATGCAATGTGTAATGCAGTCCAACCATCTTTTTCCTCTCTATTTACTTCAGCTCCTTGACTGATGAGATGTTTTGTGACATCAAGATGACCATTCTGAGCTGCAATGTATAATGCAGTACTACCATTATAATTCCCTTTATTCACATCAGCTCCTTGACTGATGAGATGTTTGGTGACATCAAGATGACCATTCTGAGCTGCAATGTATAATGCAGTACAACCATTATAATTCCCTTTATTCACATCAGCTCCTTGACTGATGAGATGTTTGGTGACATCAAGGTGACCATTCTGAGATGCAATGTGTAATGCAGTACTACCATCTTTCTCCTCTCTATTCACTTCAGCTCCTTGACTGATGAGATGTTTGGTGACATCAAGATGACCATTCTGAGCTGCAATGTATAATGCAGTACTACCATTATAATTCCTTTTATTCACATCAGCTCCGTGACTGATGAGATGTTTGGTGACATCAAGATGACCATTCTGAGCTGCAATGTATAATGCAGTACTACCATTATAATTCCCTTTATTCACATCAGCTCCTTGACTGATGAGATGTTTGGTGACATCAAGATGACCATTCTGAGCTGCAATGTATAATGCAGTACTACCATTATTAATCCCTTTATTTACATCAGCTCCTTGACTGATGAGATATTCGGTGACATCAAGATGACCATTCTGAGCTGCAATGCATAATGCAGTCAAACCATCGTTTTTCTCTCTATTCACTTCAGCTCCTTGAATGATGAGTTGTTTAATGACATCAAGATGACCATTCAGAGCTGCATAGTGTAATGCAGTCCAGCCACAGTCATCCCCTTTATTCATGTCAGCTCCATGAGTGGCAACTATTTTCATTACCTTAAGAAGTCCCTGTGAGGCAGCGAGATGTAAGGGTGTTTGCCCCTCTGAGGTAGTCTTTTCGACATCAGCTCCATGTTTGATGAGATACTGAATAATATCCCTTTGGTCGTTCTCTACTGCAATATGTAAACACGTGTATCCATCTTGGTCTGCCTCGTTTATGTTGGCACCATGTTTGATCAGTTGTTTTACCTCTTTAATCTTTCCCTTCGATACCGCTTTTTGTAATTTTTTAAACACGTCATCCATAGTGCCAAATTACTGGTCCTGCTGCTGTTCAGCCTGAATCATCTCTTTTATATATAGCTGCAAAATGAGCCTTTATTAAGAATCTAGAACTTCATTATTTGCCATTGTATGCAGGTTAATTTAAGCTGTCTTCGCGTCGTTCCTTGAGAGATGAATGTTGAAAATGAAGTGAATCTTCTGAATGTGTGAACCGCTCTGTGTATTTTAACGTTGTGAATCCCTTTTTTCGTAAATGCGAAAGAAATACATCTCTCAGAATAGCAGAATCATGCAGTTCATCGGTGCATTGTTGCCACCATCCACATGATGTTTTCAACTATTCATACCGTGTTACCAAAGCGTGTCGATGTTACATTGTGTACTGTAGAGAATATAATATCCAGAAGTTATGACATTTACCGACTACCCTTATGTTATTGGTTTATAGTGACAAGAAGAGAATTGTAACTGAAAAGTGTTGTTAATTCTCTTAAAATATGAAGCATTTGAGATATGACTTCAAATAAGACAATGCCTCCGTGCCAGTGGTGTAACTACGGGAGGCATGGGGGCACCCCCCCCCCTCTCCCCATCGGCTGGCAAAAAATGGGGGAGTGAGAAAAAGAGAGAGAAAGGAAGAGATACTTAGTGAGGAAGAATTAATTATTGTTTACTAAAATGTTATATTGTATTATACTATGCAAAGTTTTTTTCACATACATGTACGAAGCATTTTTTCATAACTTTATGAAACATAATTTGCTCAGGGCCTATGTTTTCATTGTTCCTGGTGCTTGCATTGTCTGTTTAACGAGATATATAATCCTGTTGTACTAAAACCTCTCGTTTTCAAGTCAATATACAGTACACCAAATATATTGCTTTATATTGTGACATATGCTTCTTTTTCATGACTACCTAAAGTGACTGCTCCATTTTGAGGTCTTAATATATATTTCCTGTCCGTTCTTACGTTCACCAAAGTGGATTGATGAGATATCAAGTCCTTAAAGTGTCCCTTTTTCTGATCTGAATATAAAAAAGTTTCAGTTCCCGCTTCGCGCTCGCATCATTTGGTTAGTGAAATACGTACATGTATGGTCTTCGTGAATTTCGACGGTTCTAGGACAATTACCCCCAAGACAATTACCCCCGGACAATTACCCCCCGAGGACAATTACCCCCGGACAATTACCCCCCGGACAACTACCCCTCGGACAACTACCCCCGGACAACTACCCCGGACAATTACCCCCCGGACAACTACCCCCGGACAATTACCCCCGGACAACTACCCCCTGGACAATTACCCCCCCCCCCCCGAACAATTACCCCCTGGACAACTACCTCCCGGACAATTACCCCCCGGACAATTACCCACCGGACGACTACCCCCCGTACAATTACCCCCAGGACAATAACCCCCTAGACAAAGGGAGTGCACAGAGTCAGGGATCCAGGGGGCTGAGGGGCCTGCCCCCTATTGGCGGAGCAAAAAGATGAAGAAAAAGGGGGAAAGAAAGAAAAAAAAAGATTGGGAAAGAAAGGAGGGAAAAGAAGAGGTAAAATCAGATGAGGGAGACGAGTGAAAAAAAAAGGTCAGGGGAAGACTTGAAAAATGATTAAAAAATATATTTTGCACTTGCGTCGCGCTTACATAGCCTGTTTGATGAGGCTGATATGTAGCTTAAAAAATAAGTTTTGGAGTCGATATACAAAGCATATATCAGCTCGGACATTATTCATTTTTTTTATTTACAATTTGATTTTTTAAGTGATCTTTTTAATGTCCGTTTTATGGTGTGAATGTAACTTGCAGCTTGCATGCGCTATGCGCTCGCATAATTTCATTTGCCAAATTATATAACAAACTACTTAAAACCCCCTTTTATGACAGTTTACCAAAAATTTCGTCGCACGATTTGCGCTCGCATTTTTGTTAAAAATATATCAACTCACTAATACTATTCATGATTAGAAAAGTGCTTAAAATATCCAGTTTTCAGGCCTCAGTGTCAAGACATTTCACTCACTCATTAGGCTTATTACATTAATAAATATGATAATAAAATTTTCATGAATTCTTAATGAATAAATTGTTCCTTTTCAGAAAAGAATATCGACAATATCACAGTTTCATATGTTTCATATCGCGCTTAGGAAGAGGAATAAGAAAGATGTTACCAGTTTCATATGATGACAAAATGTCCTTAGACCTAGAATGTCCAGGTCCTAGGTCAAAATACTAATGAAGATATCAGCTTGCGCTTCACGCTCGCATCATTTTATTAAGTGCTTTCCACATCCACTTCACCATTTTCATACCAGAATATCAAGTATTTTCCGCTCGCGCTTCGCGCTCGCATGATTAATTTCCGTGATAAATATATCAGAATGCCCAGATTCTAAAACACGCGCACTACATTGGAATATGCAGCTTCATCTTTATTCAAAACGTGCTAAAATTGTCTAGTTTCAGATCAGATCGCGCTTTGCGCTCGCATAATTAATGTAGGAAAAAAAAAAATTACCCATCCTTTTTCATGATTTACAAGACATGATTAAAGTGTCCCATTTTTAGGTCTGAAATCTCATCTTTTTCTAATCGCGCTTGGCGTTCGCATCAATTGTTTGGTTTTATATCTATACTGTTAATGATTACAAAAAGTGCTAAAATGTCCTTCTTTTTAGGTCAGAATTTCACCAGAAATTCAGCTCGCGCTTCGCGCTCACATTAGTTAATAGTTGATATACGTATCGTTTTAATGGCTAACTGCAAAACATTCTTAACAGACCCCTTTTTGATCAAGCCAGAAACCATATTAAAAGTTTCTGCTCGCGCTTAGCGCTCGCAGTAATTATCTATATAGTTACATACGCATCTTGTTCAGCTTCACAAACATTGCCCAGAATCGTAAATTTTCAGGTGAAAATATATATTATTATTATTTATTATTACTTTTTATTTGTACTGCGCTTTTCCCATCAGGCCATAACCGCTTACGATGAACAATGAATTAACTAAATGTAATATTTTATCAACTACAAAGTACGAAAGAGATTTTGAGTATTTCGCGCTCGCACTATTTAAATAGGGCTTATAAGATAATTACACTTTTTATGTTGTTTTATAAGAATAAAGCGTAGAAATGACTAATACGACATCGGCGTTTTGACCCCCCCCCCCCCCCACCCTCACCGCCCTTATTTTTCACGACCAAGAAAAACAGAGAAAAGCAAAGAGATGAGAGTGAAAAATAGGCCTATCATTTTCGAAAAATGTTATGTCAAAATCTATCAAAAACTTTGATTTTTGTTGAAATTTTTGCTCGCTCGCTTCGCTCAAAACTTCTTAAGTTTTACATGATACGCTGTATTGAGCCCCCTCCAAAGTTTCGGCCCATTACTCCACAGGGACAACCCCTTCAAAAAAACAAATTAAAATCAACTTTGAGCGGCCGATCTGGGTAAATATGGGTGACAAAAAATTTCGCCCCCCCCCCCATTGGCAAGAGCTTGATTCGCCCCGACCATCTAGAAATCTTTATGAAACCCAGAATTCGATCATAATTTGTATGTCACCATAGCATAAGATCATTCGTTTGGCAATCTTCGCAGTGGCGTAGTATGGGGGCCAGAGGGGTACGTGCCCCTCCCTGAGACTTGGTTTGCCCCCGAAAAAAATTGACGGAGCAAAAAAGGGGGAGAAAGAAAAAAAGGGGGAAAGGTAGAAGAAAAAGAAGAGGAAAATGAAAGGAAGAACAGGATTGAATAATATAATGTGAAGGGAAGACTTTCTTTTCATGTCACTTTATAAAATTTTCGCTCACGCTTCCCGCTCGCATTGCCTTTTCGATGAGATTCATATCTTGCTCAATATAAGCTGATATGGAGCTTTAAATATCAAGTTTTAAAGTCAATATAGAAAACGTATTTCATCGAATATCGAGCTTTATTATTTTTAAATTTACAAATTGATTTTTCAAGTGCTCTGTAAAATGTCCGTTTTATGGTCTAACTATTAATATTTTCAGCTCACGCTGCTCGGTCGCATTATATGATTTGCATAGGCCTACTTTTTCATAAATTCTTACAAACAGTCTTTTTTGTATACTGCTATGATTGTCAATTTGTATAGAAAAAACACTGTATTTGATTATGTCATAATGTTTACAATTTCGTAATTTTAGTTATTAATTTCCTTCTTTAATGTTTAATTGCTTCACCCAAGAATAGTACACACAAAAACACCTTGTAATTTTACCATTTAGGGCCTAAATGGTAAAATTACAAGGTGTTCTTGTGTGTGTTATTATCTTTGCATATTTTTTTAAGCTTACTGTATTAAGTCATAAAGCCACATGTGCTGCACTCAACCCAGGTGAGGTAAATGGGTACCTGGCAGGAATTTATTCCTTGAAACGCAGCGCGCGTAACAGCTGCACTGCTAAAGCCAGGGTAATTATGCTGCATATATTGTAGAGCACTTGGAGACTTCTGACAAAGTAAGTGTTAAGTGCTATATAAGCAAGCATAATTATTATTATTCTGGAATGTGCACCGATTGTTTCATAATTCTTAGCTACTTGTTAGTTGAATTGTTTTGAAATAACAGGTTTATAGGTCCTACTTGACAGTGTTAGTGTTGATAGTTGCGTTATCGATATTTCTACCTATGAAGGTGTCTTTTTTTACGTTTTATCTATTTGTCTCAGTGGCGTAGACAGGTCCTTAGACCTGGGGCGGGGGGTGATCCCTAGCTGGGTCATACTTTATATATATATATATATATATATATATATATATATAATATATATATATCTAAGCTACATCTACGTATTTGTACTATGTTTATATATTTATAGTCCTGAGGAAGATCATGCATTGATCGAAAGCTTGCTTAAATGGAGAAGCAAGGAGCAACGACCACTTCGTAGTCATTTTTCCTCTATATCTATATATAAATATAATATATATATATATATATATATATTATACATTTATATATAGATATATATATATAGATATATATATATATATATATATATATATATATATATATATATATATATATATATATATATATATATATATATATATATAATTAATATATAAATATAAAGAATGAAGGAGATAACGTACTCGATAAAAACAAAATATCATGGGCCAAAGCAGACGAGTTAAAGATAACAAAATAACACGATCTGCCTCATGGATTATCTCGTGTGTCTTTTAATCACTTTGCTTTCAGCACTAAACAGGGCATCCAGTATTAAACAAACTTCCTTGCACATTTTTCATGGCAGTAATCTTTTGTTTGATTAATGACAATGAGTAAAGATGATCATAAGAGAAATGTCATTTGTCGGATGTCTAGTTATCATCTTGGTCATGACAGTCCTGCTAAACATGATCTAGAATAACTAGTATTCCTTATTTTACTAGTATAGTAGTATACTCTTTTAAAAGTAGCGATATTGTTAATGATCAAACGAATGAATCAACAACTAAAGGAATAAACAAATAAACAGCCAAATAACTAAAAAATATCAATTACAATTATAGTAATAGGGGTAAAATAAAAAAAGCTCAACATTATATTTCTTATCCACGTGCAGATATGCGGACACTAAAATGATAAGCACACTCTGTTTAAAATTACCATGATTACAAAGGCTTGATTGAATTAAGTATGGAAATGAAATAAACCTCACCGGTTTGTCGGAAGTAAACTGTATAGATAGTAACTTGTTATAATTTCGATTCATTTCTTATTATGTACCTTGTTATGATGATTATGATAAAAACATAGGTAAGGAAATGTAACAGTTTATAACCTTCAAACCTAGAAGACTGCGCACGTACAGAAATCACTGGTATAAGTAATTCCAAAATACATTGCGCCAAAAATATTGAGTGAAAAAAAAAACTCGGATATCACTGAGGCCATCCAAAATTTGCACTTTCATTCCAAAATCATTCATTTACTAATTCGCTCCTTAGAGACTGAAAATTTTCACCTTTCCTTTGCAAAGTAGGGGTTAAGGACATGGCCAGCAGGGAAAAGGGTCAGTGTATGTGTATAGGTAATTTCTTATTAATTCGTTTGAACAGTGTCAATGTGTTATGAAAGCAATTGCTGGGTGATTAAGCGACACTTTCTTAAATCTGTAATGAAATATTTTGAACTTATCTCATTTGCAAATACATAATTATTATAAGGAAATGTACTTGGTGAAACTCTGAATAACGATCCTTAAATGTATATGACGACGCAAGACAGTTGTTATTACTTAAAACTTGCAAGTTGTAAATGCATATAAGATGATTGACTCTGAATAAAAGTCAAATTTTGATCATGTTTGTCATTGCTGTACGTTATGATTATTACTGCTATTATTATTGATTGATTTTAACTAGCATTCATTGCTTTATTACTGTATAGTTTTGCTTCTTCCCCCACAGAAACCTGGGGGGATGATTGTACACACCATCCCCCACCTAAAATTCTGGGGGGATGCATCCCCCCATCCCCCCGCTATCTACGCCCCTGATTTGCCTGATTTCTTTCCTGAAATTAAACCCAAAATAAATATTTTTAAAAATCAGATCAGTTGGAATCAGAAATATTCAGCATTTATGATTATTATGACTAATCGTGTTGAATCTTTCTATGAAAACTTAGTATGAGGGCCATTTTACATAATATCTGATGTATATATGCATAGCCAAACGAGAGGTTTCAGGTAGAACCCCCCCCCCCCCCCCTTTCATGATGCAGTCAAGGCGCCGCTAAACAAAAAAGGAAAAAAGAAGAAAGTGAGAGAACAGGAGAAAGACCAATATAAAAGAGAAAGAGAAAAGTAAAAAGTTATTAACGTAAGATCAAATATGAAATATTTTGAAAACCTGTGACACCGACCAAAACTTACAATAGGTCCCGCTTAATTGTAACCTTGATGCTGGAGAGAAGGTGGGATTTTCTGGGGGTAATTGTCCGGGGGTAATTGTCCAGGGGGTAATTGATCGGGGGTAATTGATCGGGGGTAATTGTCCGGGGGTAATTGTCCGGGGGTAATTGTCTGGGGGGTAATTGTCCGGGGGTAATTGTCCGGGGGTATTTGTCCGGGGGTAATTGTCCGGGGGGTATTTGTCTGGGGGTATTTGTCCGGGGGGTAATTGTCCGGGGGATAATTGCCCGGGGGGTAATTGTCCTCGGGGGTAATTGTCCTCAGGGGGTAATTGTCCGGGGGGTAGTTGTCCTGATCCCAATTTCGACAAACCTTAGAATGCCCTCTTCACGTCTGAATTTCCTAAATTTTAAGCTCGCGCTTCGCGTTTGCAATACTTGATTAGAGAGATGCGTATGATGATCATGATTACAATAACTACAATTGTTTCATGTGCTTAGATGTAATTCTAACAAAATCAGCAAGTGCTTGGCACTCACATTATATTACTTTGGTGAGATGGGAATACTCTCAATGGATTTCTTTAAAAAATAGTCCTTTAAAACAAACCTGTTTGGGGTTACTATATCCACAAATTTCAGGTCGCGCTTCGCGCTCGCATCATTTAGTTAGTGAAATACGTATGGTCTTCGTGAATTTCGACAAACCTTGAAATGCCCCTCTTCAGGTCTGAATTTCCTAAATTAATAGCTCGCGCTTTGCGCTCGCAATATTTGATTAGTGAGGTGCGTATGTTAATCATGATTACTATGACTACATTTTTTTTCATGTTTTTAGATGGCATTGTAACAAAATCAGCAAGCACTTGGCACTAGCTTTAGGTGACTATGGTAAATTATGTATACTTTTAATGGATTCCTAAAATATAGTCCTTATAATTACCCTGTTTGGGGTCAATATTTACAAAAATTTCAGCTCGCGCTTCACGCTCACATTATTTTTAGCGAGACACGTACGTATCATGATTACAAAACAAAGCTAATAATGTCCCTTTTAGGTCTGAATATATTTTGAAAAATTCAAACTTATCCTTTATTGCAGGGGAGGATTTAAATTTTCCTCACAAAATTGAAATATAGTTGTCCATTTTAAATGATTTCAGAATGCAAATTTACGATATCAAAATCAGTGTCAAGGTAGACATGATAAATTTTTTTGTCTGGATTAAATTTGCATAATTTGCACAATATTATGCAAATATGTAGTTGCAAACTCGAAAAAAACATATAATCAATATCGGTTTTGAAAAAATAAGATATCCAAATGAAATTGATTTGAATGATGGAATATTATTATTTATATTAATATTGATCGAGCGACGTGAACAGATTTGTCTAGTTTGCATAATATGCAAATATTACACTTGGCGGCAATGCCATCCGTTAATACAAAGTAGACTTGATTTTTGGTTTATTTCTGATAATCTACAAGATTTCATACAAAAAACTGATATTATACCCGGTATGAGTTCAGATCATTCTGCAATTATACTTATTATCGAATTGTCACAAAAGAAACGACCTTTGTCAATCAACTGGAAATTCAATAATAGTCTTTTAGATGATGAACAGTTTCGTGTAAAAATGTCTGAAAATATAGACAATTGGATAACCGAATCAGTTCAATTTGAAGACATACGTATGAGATGGGAATTTCTGAAATATAACATCCGTTTATTCTCAAGGAAATATAGTATGAATAGAGCTAAAATTTTAAGAGAGCAGAAAAGGGAGTTAGAAGTGAAATTAAAACATCTTCAGATTTTGGTGGATAAAGATGGTGAAAAATATGTTGACGAATATGAAAAGGCTAAGCTAGATTATGAAGTGCACATGGACCGTATAACTCATGGTATAATAGTCCGGTCCCGCGCAATCTGGGTAGAATACGGAGAAAAAAACAGCAAATTCTTTTTAAACTTGGAAAAGGCCAACAAGGCAAGATCAACAATAAACAGACTAAAAGTAGGGGATGAAATTTTAACCGATACTTTGAAAGTGAATACTCACATTAAGAATTTCTATGCAAACTTATACAAAACAGAAGACCCCAAATTGTTTAATAACTGTAAGTTTTTGGAGTCAAATTGTATACCCAAGTTATCGCCAAACCAGCGTGACTTATGCGAGAAAGAATTAACTCTTTCGGAATGTACTTCTTCTTTATTTGCCATGGCTAAGAACAAATCACCCGGTAACGACGGAATAACCGTCGAATTTTATTGTCATTTTTGGAGCAAACTTGGACCGTTGGTCGTAGATACTCTTAATTACAGTTTTGAACGAGGAATGATGTCTACGTCACAGAGGCAAGGCATAATTACACTTATAGCAAAAAAGGGGAAGGATAAAATGTTTATTGAAAATTATAGGCCCATAACTCTCTTAAATGTTGATATCAAGATCGGCTCCAAAGCCTTAGCACAGAGACTGAAAAATATTTTACCATCTATCATTCATCCTGATCAAGTAGCTTTTGTTAAAAATAGATACATAGGTGAAGCCGTGAGAACAGTACTTGAGACAATGTTCTATACTAGGCTTAAGCGTTTGGGCGGTATTTTATTAAGCCTCGATTTTAAAAAAGCATTTGACTCATTGAACCACCAATTTTTGATAGAAGTTTTGAAATGTTTTAACTTTGGAAATAATTTTTGCAATTATGTCAGTGTTCTTTACAAAAATATTGAAAGCTGTGTGATGAACAATAACGTCTCAACTGGATATTTTACGGTAGGAAAAGGAATACGACAGGGGGATCCTTTATCTCCACATCTTTTTATATTAGCTATAGAAACGCTAGCCATAAACATAAGAAAAAATGAAAACATTCAAGGAATAAGATTAAAAAATACTCATGAAATTAAGTTGTCTCTGTACGCCGATGACATAACGGTTTATTTGTCAAACTTTGAGTCGTATCATCACCTCACGGAAGCTCTAAATGATTTTCAATTATGTTCATCACTCTCACTGAATTACGATAAGACGAAAGCAATGTTTATAGGACAATTCAGTTTGCAAAAGCCATCTATACCAATAGATATAAAGTTTTTTAACGTTTTGACAATTCTTGGAATCGACATCTCTTACTCTTTTGAGGATAGAATGGCGCAATTACAAAGAATTTTATCCAACATTAAATCTCAACTAAATTTATGGAAAGCCAGAAATTTATCATTATACGGGAAAATCCTAATTGTAAAAACTTTTGCTACCTCTCAGCTGTTATATGCAGCCAGCATATTATCTATACCTTATTCATTTATTCACAAGGTGAACACATTACTATATGAATTCATTTGGGGTGGTCCTGATAGAGTAAAACGTGAAGTTTTGGTTAAAGAATACGATGAAGGGGGGTTAAAGATGACTTGCCTCAAATCGATTATTCAAGCTCAGAAAATGAAATGGGTTTCGAGACTTTTCTCTTCAACTTCGAAGGGCTGGAAAGGTATATGTTTAGAATTGTTGTCACCTGTCGGTGGAGAATACATTTTTTATTGTAATTTTGATATGAAATATTTGAATATTGAAGTGTCAAATTGGTTGATGGACATTTTACAAACATGGTGTTTATTGGAAAGGAAAATAGATATTACCAATGAGTTTATATGGAACAATCAATATATCACATTTAAAGGAAAATCTATCTATAGACCAAACATAAAAGAAAAGGGATTCACCAAAATTACTGATATGTTAGATGAATTTGGACGCCCACTACGCTGGAGGGAAGCGAAGGAAAGGGGGTTAAAGTTTACTGAGTATTTTGAATTGTTAGATTGCTATAAAATAATGCCAGGGAAATGGAAAGTTTTCTTTTTACAACAAGACTACCATCATCTTGTAAAAGAACCTGAGGATTTCCCTTCTCTTTTCTGTGAATCTGCATTTAGACAAATTCAGAATATATCGACAAAGCAATTTTATCGCACTTTTTTAAACATTAATAACTCTGAAACCTCCAAGGTGTTTACTCACTTTAATCAACGTTACAACATCGATAGGCAACAGACTTCCAAATTGTTTACTCTTCCATTACGAATCACTATTGACACCAGACTTCGAATCACACACTATAAAATTTTAAATAACTTAATACCTACAAACGAATGGCTCACAAAAATAGGAAAGAAGACCGATGCATTATGTTCTTTTTGTAATGCGACACCCGAGACATTGGATCATTTGTTTTTTGTATGCCCTAAAATAGCATCCTTTTGGAATGCGTTGCGTACGAGAGTGACTGACTTTAGTCCTAATTATTTCCTTTCACGAGAAACTGTTTTATTTGGATTACTAGAACCACTTACTCCATCCACCTTAGCATTTAATTTTCTAATTTTACTTGGTAAACAATTCATTTTGCGATGTAAATACCAAGAGACTCTCCCTAGTTTAAAACAATTTAATTATTATCTTTTATCTTATAAAGTTACCGAAGAAATTATTGCAAAAAAGAAAAACAAACTCAGTAAACACAAAGTAAAATGGCAAAACATAAACAAGTATTTTTCCATTGCATAAATTGTAACCACTGTAGATTCATATTTTGTGTTATCCTTTTTTGTGACTTTGTTTTATCTTCTGTTCATGTTGTAGTGGTGCTTCCGGTCATGTTAATACATGAAAATGTCATAATTTTTTTTGTTGTTGTTGTTGCGCTATACCCCGGCGATGCCGCCAGGTCGACTCTGGACCGTTAGGTATGGCCGTACCCTCCCTTTTTCTGTTAATGGATCGTCCTGTCGGCAGCGCTGGGGTACAATTTTCTTGTAAATTAAGATTATGTTGTATGTACTTATACAATGTTCTTTTTTATTGAAGTGCAACGATATGTTTTGTATATTTTGATTATTTTTTATGACGAATAAAAACTGCAAAGATAAAAAAAAAAATAATATGCAAATAAGAATCCCTCATATTCGAAAATGTAAAATAAAGGAGATATAAATTAAATGTTGCATGTAAGACTCACGTTAAAGACAAAGCAATATGATGAGATCACAAAAACACATGATAGGCCTACCCTTTCAGCTTTACACTAAACACTTGATTGTGCTTTGATATCTCTGTTTTGTCATAAGCAACAACTAATGCAAAATAAAAGTATCCGACTCAAAGTCACCGAGAATATTTAGGCTTCATGGCAGTATTAACGTCTTATCTTGCGTCGAAAATGGGCAAATAGATTGCATATTGTTCAATATAACAATAAAATTTGACCAAAAAGCAACCTCCGTGTAGAAATAACACTAAATTATACTTACTTTAATGAAATTGATGGTATGCCATTTAAGAGAATACAGTAGCTGTTGGTATAACTAACACTCGGTAACAACATGAAACTACTGAGCGTTGCGATAAAAAGGTATATACTATTTAGATGTGCATAAGGGCAAAAGGCTCGTTTACATATCAAAACATATTTTCTGTTCATGAAGCCCATCGGAAAAGATAGAGGAGGCACCTTGCTGTTTGGAGCCCCGAATAAGGCAAAATGACATTTCTGCTATAGAGTAAAATTACTTTCATTTTGTTATTTAAACCACTTGTAGAGGACAGAATAGGACTTTCTCTATCAGCTACATGAAAAGTAGTGCTGGCAAATCGGAGGTTGATGACGCGACATTTCCTCCTGCGACAAATTGTTCCGGGCTTAATTATTTCTAAGATGTAGGTTGAGGGCTGCAATAGGATTTTATGTTAGTTTGGGGGTAGGGTATATTCTTAAACCAGGGGTTTTCAATATAGTCCAACTTAAGAAAGTATAGGGTAACGTCTACACGTCTAACGTCTAGGCTTAATTCGGGTCCCATGGCATTCTCTGGCGACAAATCCAACTTCCACACATTAACGGAATTAATAAAAGTAATATTAATAATATTCCGCATTTATATAGCGCTTAATACATCGAATTACTTGATGAAATACTATTGGTGATTTTGTGATTTGCATGATTGTTTCTCAAATAAAGTAGTCAAGGATAGGCCCCATAGAAAATCGAATAAACCTTTTTTTTCACATATAAAATATATTATTATGGTTTCTTGTCAATTCGAGGGCGCTGATTACGAATCTGAATGATGCCACTCTTGTAACCTTGAGCATTTTTCGTAAATTGGCAAAATTCAATATGTCTGCCAAAGTCTGAAATTACCCATGAAAATCATAAAACTGCCCGCAAAAAAACAAAGATCAGTGAGTATTTCACTCCTCCAAAACAATTACAGACATTTCTTAGCCAGTCCGCTTGCAATTTTCTGATTTTGATAGGTAATATGCATGATTTAAGTGATCAAACTGGTGAAAATTTAAGGTCAGAATTTTTGTCTGCAATATATTATCAGAAATTTTCATGTGCACTAAAAGCCTTTCCTTATGATCTTACACATCAGCAACTCATGCAAAAATTAATGTCAGCATTCGACACAAATATATATTGACATGCGTCATGACAGTATTATTGTCTTTAGATAAAGACAAATACTTCAAATTTTACCAGGCATTTTAGGGGATAAATCAAAGTTATTTCTCTCGCTACTTTTAATCCGAGACTAACGCGGAAACATTTGCCACTGCCCTCCCCGGGCTTTGCCTACAGAAATCCTGTACAAAATAGAGGGGCAATATTTGCCAAATTTAGTGCGCTTGCGCAGTAGCAGCCGATTTCGATCGCTAATTTCAGTATTTCAGAAATCTGGCTGGAACCAGATTATGACAATGACATTTATTCCTTTGTCGCCCATAGAGTGGGTTTTAGTCCAGGATAGAAGAGGCATAACCCTGTTTTTTCATATAAACAGTACTTTTTTATGTTTTTTTGTCAATTCGAGGGTGCTGATTACGAATCTGAATGATGGCACTAGATCGTGTACCCTTGAGCATTTTCCGCAAATTGGCAAAATCCAATATGGCCGCCAAAATATGCATTCTTTGCATCACTTAAATCATTTTACGCGAATAAATATTTCCGTTTCTGCGAGGAATATTGAAAATACACATAACAAAAGCTTATTTACATAAGACACGAAAATTAGACAAATTTCCCCTACTTAGATTTCTTGGGACTTTTAATATGATGTTTTGGGGGACCTTACTGAAATGAACTGCGGTTAAAATATATCGTGTTGCAATAGGAGGTGGGTTACCCACTCATTGTTAGTAGAATGGTTGAACGACTCGCTTACAGACATGTTTTTGAAAAGCTGTTCTTGTATTAATAGAATATCAAATTCCTAGTGGTTAGAACTTAGGTTATATAAATCAAAAGTCCAGTAGGCAGTTCTTTTTAAACGTATTTACAACAGACATTTATTAGGTGAGATGCAACAACGACGATCACTGCTGCGTCATCTTGACAGCAGCCATAACTTTCTCTATGCAAGTAGTCACGTGTAATAACAAAGTATAGTCTACGCTTGCAGACCTTTATCAGTTATCACCACACCTCCCTTTCTTTAAAGAGGTTTATATACACATATATAATACTTCTTAAACTACAGAGTGACAGGGTGGACTACCTGTACACTTACAACAGTACTAGGGGATTATTCTGCCCCTTATAGCTGAAGTACTGTCGCTGTCAAATATTTTAACATGCAACATTACAGTTCACATATATTTCATTTTTGCTGTTTGTATGATGCGACAATTCGTTGAACCGGTAGAGACATCTGTTGAGTTGAGTTTTGTGATAGCGATAAATTCAATCCCGTATTGCTGATTAACTTTAACATGCAAATTTATATCATGCACGTGCAATCATGCAGTTATCATGGGGTTGTATTAGAGTTCAAACCATTTACAGTTTCAAAGTTATTTTTGAACTCATGTGGCTATTTACAAAACGAAACGCGAAAGTTTTTCTGTTTAGTTCGCTTTCCATCCATTTACAAGTTTAAACGATCTGGCGGTTTAACGACTCGTCCGCTTCTGGTTGTTCGGGATGGTGACGAAGATGCGCGAACATCAGATGCTGGTTCCGCTTCTGCGCTGTCATCTAGCTCGAAGTCATCCTGTGTTGGTAATGGAATAGACTCGGCTTGGTGTCTGGGATCTGGCCTGAGGTGACGTCTGTTTCTGCGACGTATCTCGCCTGTGGCTGTTTCAATTTGGTATGATCTGTTATGATTATTGACAGACTTTATGATACCATGTTGTGACCAGGTATTAGTTTTCATGTCTTGGAGTATCACATGATCTCCAGGTTTTAGCTTTGGCAAGTCACGAGCATGTTTATCGAATCGCTCTTTTTGTTTCACCTTCTGCTCATCCTTTCTTCCCCTCACAGATTTAGTATCAATCTGTTGGTTATTGAGCAAAGTGTCAAGCATGGGAAGGTTTGACCTAATCTGACGATTGTACAGAAGTTCTGCTGGAGATTTTCCGCATGCTATTGGTGAACTTCGATAGACTTGTAAAGCTCTGTGGATATCTTGTCCACTGTGTTGTGACTTCAGTATGAGATTTTTGACAATCTTCACAGCATTTTCTGCGAGGCCATTTGATTGTGGATAATGTGGACTCGATGTGGTATGGTGAAAATCCCATTCTTTTGCAAAGCTTTTGAATTCTTGGCTTGCAAATTGAGGACCATTATCCGACATCAGTTCACATGGTGTACCATGACGAGCAAATATTGCTTTCATGTGATTAATCACGGCCTTGCTTGTAGTTGAAGTCAAAGTACATACTTCAATGAATTGTGAGTAGTAGTCGACGACGACCATATATTCTCTTTTGTTCAAAGTGAATAGATCTACTGCAATTTTTTCCCAAGGACGATTAGGCACGGCATGTGGATTTAGGCTTTCAGCCTGTTGTTTTGGTTTGTACATTAGGCATGAAGTACAATTTTGGACCATTTCAGTGATGTCTGCATTGATTCTTGGCCAATAGATTACTTCCCTAGCACGTTTCTTACATTTCTCAATGCCTAAGTGACCTTCGTGTACTTGGTTTAGTATGTATCGTCTCATGGAAGTTGGAATTACTATTTTAGAACCTTTGAATATGATTCCATCTGCTTCAGAGAGTTCACTTCTAATGTTCCAGTACTGTTTTATTCTAGCTGGACATTGTTGCTTACTTTCTGGCCAACCATTTCTGATGGTGGCTAGCAACTCTTGAAGCTCTACATCTTTTTTGGTCTCTTCAACAATTTCTTGTCTTTTGTTTGATGTTACTGGCATTGCTTGTACTATCATATCTACATAGACTCTGATATCTTCTTCAGTTTCAACATTCAATTCTGCTTTTGGATCTACTGCTCGTGACAGTGTATCGGCAGTGGACATGTACTTTCCAGGTGTATATGACACTTTGAGATCATATCTCTGTACTCTGATTAGTAATCTTTGAATGCGTAAAGGACAATCTGCCAATGACTTAACAAACAATGGGATAAGTGGCTTGTGATCTGTTTCAACTTCTATCTTTTGACCATAGATATATTGATGAAATTTTTCACATCCGTAAGTGATAGCTAAGAGTTCTTTTTCTATCTGAGCGTAACGTGTTTCTGCATCAGTCATAGCTCTTGATGCGTAAGCTATTGGATGCCAATTTTGTTCATGTTGCTGTAGGAGAACTGCTCCTAGTCCATTTTTTGAAGCATCAGCTGATATCTTTGTGGGTTTTGTGCAGTCATAGAAATGAAGCACTGGTTGACTCATTAGAGCTTCTTTCAACTCGCACCATGCTTTTTCTTGTTCATTTTCCCACATCCACTCTACTTTCTTGTCAAGCAAAATACGTAGAGGTGCTGACCTTGTTGATAGGTTTGGAATGAATTTTGCTTGGTAGTTTATCATCCCCAAGAACCTTTGTATGTCCTGTTTACAGGTTGGTCTTGCCATGTTTCTGATGGCAGCCACCTTTTTAGGATCTGGTCTGACTCCATCTTGGCTGATCAAGTCACCAATGAAAGTCATCTGGTTCACATTGAACTCACACTTGTCTCGATTGAGTTTCAGGTTTGATTTTTGTGCGATGTCTAGAACTATTCTCAGACGATCGTCATGCTCTTCTTGAGTGCTTCCCCATACCACTATGTCATCCATCATGGTATTGACACCAGGTATATCTACGAACAAGTTATGTATTATCTTGTGAAATACTTCAGGAGCACTGCAGATACCAAAAGGTAGTCTCAAGAATCTATATCTTCCATACGGAGTGATAAATGTACAAAGCTTGGAACTATCTTCATCTAGTTGGATTTGCCAAAAACCACTTGATGCATCTAATTTACTGAAATACTTGGCTCCAGCAAACTGAGAGGTTATTTCAGCTCTAGAAGGCAATTTATAGTGTTCTCGTTTGATTGCTCGATTAAGATCACGTGGATCTAGACAGACTCTGAGTTGACCATTCTTTTTCTTGACTACAACAAGAGAAGACACCCAATCTGTCGGTTCATCAACCTGTTTGATTACATCCATATTTTCCATCTTATCTAGTTCCTCTTTTAGTTTCTTTTGAAGTGGAAATGGAACTTTGCGACATGCATGTTGAACTGGTTGTGCATTGTCTTTCAATGTAATGTGATGTTTGCCTGGAAGACATCCTAATCCTACAAATACATTGTCATAATCTTGCACTACAGTTTTGCCTGTTTTTATCTCTGTTTGTTTATCAACATGATAGACGCGTTTTACTAGATACAAGTCTTCACTCGTTCTGAGACCTAGCAATGGTTGACGATTTCCAGGAATGATGAAACATTGAACACTGTGTTTAACTCCTTTGTACTCCATTTGGACATAACAACGACCTTTTACTGGAATGTTAGTCTCATAGTAACCTGTTAACTTCACTTTGGCTTTTTGTAGTTTTGGTTTTGGTTTCAATTTGTGATAGATTGTTTCAGGGAGAGTGTTAGCTTGAGCTCCAGTATCTATCTTGAACTCAACTAGCTCATTATTGACTCTCAAATTGACTTTCCACTCTTCCTTTGATTCATGTTCCTGTGAATCAACTGAACAAATCATGAAACCATCTGAATCTACTTTCAAGTGTTGCAATTCATTGACTTTTGCTACTGGGGTACGACAACACTTAGCAAAATGATTTTGCTTACCGCACTTTTTACATGTTTTACCTTGTGCAGGACATTTTTCTTTGGTATGTCTATTACCACATCTTGTACATGTTTTATTGTTAGTACGATCTTGAGGTTTTGTTTGTCTTGTTTGTCTTGTTTGGTTTGACATTTTACCAGAAGATTTCTTATTCTTGCTGAGAGAATCAACCGGAATTGAGGCATTTTCCCCGGTGGAACTCAACGCTTGGGCCTGCGTTCGAGTTTGTTCAGCAACCCGACAAACTTGCAACGTTTTATCCAATGTGAGATCATCTAGCCTCAACAAATGCTCTCTTAGACCATCATCTAAGATACCACAGATAATTCTGTCCCGTATAAGACTCTCTTTCAACGAAGAAAACTCACACGACTGTGCACGACTTCGCAATTCAGTTGCATACTGATCAACACTCTCATGCTCTAATTGTGATCTTGTGAAAAATCTATGTCTCTCATACGTTAGATTACGTTTTGGCATGCAATATTCCTCGAATTTGTCCAACACTTTCTCAAGCTTCATGCTCTCATCCTCGGCAAATACAAATGTATTATACAATTCCAAGGCAGCATCACCTATTACGTGTAGAAGCATTGATGTTTGTGACTTGTCATCTTTTTCTGACATTCCTGAGGCAACATTGTATAGAGTGAATTTTTGTTTGAATCTTTTCCAATTCTCGGAAATATTTCCCTTTAAGTCAAGTGGAGGAGGTTGACTTAGATTTGTCATGTTGTCTGTTGTTGTCTTTGTTTCTGTGTATCGTTAATGTTAGTAACTTTGTCTTACTTTTTTAGTTTAGTAACTTTAACATACCAATATCACTTGTGCATATACTCATGAACAGTATAATAATTAGCAAGTATTTGTATCTTTCCAACAATTATGTTTGCTCAATTATTACTACTCTCACTGAGATAGAATGTTCATGTCCCATAAACGTCACGCTAACTGTCCGTCATACTGTAATTTGGCCAGGCACATTCATGCACTCCAAATCCATACAACGACATAGCCAACTTCTATGGACATAACATCACACATACAGTAATGGTTATTCACTGATACACATGAATACAATAAGCTCTTTGTCTTTCACCATCTCTCTCCTCACGGGGGTTAGGGAGAAAATGGAATGAACTGGCCTGATTTCAATGATTCCTCCATCTCAAAGCTCGGTGGGTTACTCAGCATAATAATGCAGGATCTGACACCATGGTTGGAACTTAGGTTATATAAATCAAAAGTCCAGTAGGCAGTTCTTTAAACGTATTTACAACAGACATTTATTAGGTGAGATGCAACAACGATGATCACTGCTGCGTCATCTTGACAGCAGCCATAACTTTCTCTATGCAAGTAGTCACGTGTAATAACAAAGTATAGTCTACGCTTGCAGACCTTTATCAGTTATCACCACACCTAGCTTCTTAGTGGTTTTGAAATGAATGGGCTCTACTGTAAACATAATTTCTTTTCAACACATTTGAATGTATTGAAAAGCCCTGCTGTTTACAGAGGAGCGCCTAAAATCCAAGTTTGGTGAAAAGCAATGCACAATGCTCACATTCCTTGTTAACCACACACTGAATGGATGAAATTAATATAAATAGAACTAGATTTTAATTCGTCATGCGGACGAATTAGGTGGTCTGTCTTTATTATTGCCATCATGATCACTATTACCATGTTCATGCAGATCAATGTGATCTTCATGATGACAACTGAATGTTGATTATGGATAGAATACTTGTGAAAGACGGGAGATGATAAAGCACTGTAAAAGAGTCTCTTTGATGTATGACAATACATGTGATTAAAAAAAGTAATCATAATCTGTTTTATCTTGCTAAATTTTAACTTTTGTACCTTTAAATTATCATAAAGGATCATGTACGAGGTGGTAAAAAGAAAAAAAAATGGAAAAAAAATCATCTTGTTCACCCCAGGACTCGAACCTCCGCCCTCGAGAAAGCAAGTCAAATGCGTTATCCATTGAGCCACGATATACCCCATAGAGATTACACGTAAGCAATTTTGAGAATTACAATTCCAATTTTGCAAGTGAAAAACGGGCATGATCCCGGCATCTGATCAAAAAATGGAGAGAACACTTGCGAAAGCTTAGGATCTCAGCTACATCATACTAAAAGCTCAGGGAAAAGTGACACTAAAAAATGGAGATATGGCTCACGAAATAGAGGAATGTCGAATCCAGTTTTGAGAAAAAGTCATGTCCCATAGAGATTACACGCAAAATGAGGAAAAATGACATGCCTCTTTTCATCGCTGTTTTACGCAATGATGCGTTTCTCAAAATGAAAATTCATGTTAACTAACGAGAAAGAGTACGTTCTAAACTACAACATATCAAAATCTGGGCGAAAATAATTTATATTCGAGAAGTTACAACCAAATTTGCATAAATTTGATGACGTCATTTTTGAAAAAATGAAATTTTTAGTTTAGGCGCCATTTTGATGACGTCATGATAAAATTGAGGGACATTGGTGACATGAAATCAAATTTACAACTAATACTCTATCGATATATGAAAAAAATGGGGGTCAATGGACTATTTAAAGAGCTACAGTGAATTTTCAATAGGCATGTTTTTGCCCATATATGGCCTATAGTGAGAGCTCGCGCGCACACGTGCTGCAAACTTTAACGGGTGTTAATTCCGTTACTATTGGTCATAGAGAGCTAAATTGGGTATCAAATTGCTCAGAATTTCATTAGCCATGGAATGATATTAAAAAAAACGGTGTTTCTGCGTTGCGTTTAGGCGTTACGCGCGGAAACGCGCGCGCATATGTGCGCGCGCGCAAATTTTTGAAATGCTTAAAATGACCTAAAACGTATCCAAAATTTTTATAGGCCATTTGGACGATTTTTTTACCTTTGACGCGCGCGCGTCAAACGTACGCGCGCGTCATGACCTTTGATGACATTGACAGTTGACCCTTGACCTGAAGTTAACGTCATGTAAATATTGTTAATTTTTGATATTTGATAATGAAGATATGATCAAATGAAGAATTTTACAAAATGGCGCGTAGATGACGTCATCATGACCAGATGACCTTGAAAAGCTTAGTATGCCGTCTCTATAATAGATTCTATATATGACAGAAAAATCAGCTAAATTGATTTAGCCAATTCGGAGAAAAGTTGGCGACAAACATAGGTGATAAGAATAAATAAAGAAATAAAGAAAATTCTGTCATAGACAGACCACCTAATTATGGAGACGCATACCTAGTGTGTGAGAGATTTCCCCTTTACCCACAATGAAGTTCATGGTATCAATTGAAACAAGATAATGTTACACAAATTATTGATAATAGTTATTGCATTAGACATAAAACGTGGGTAATAAGTTACTTGGAATAGTTCAACATCATTTATGAAGGATACTACAGTATAACTGTATAATGAAAGAGATAAGAAACAAGCCAACTAATATATCTTAAAAATGTCTACAAAAAATGTCAAATCATAAATGTAACAGATTCAAGTTCTGTTGTTTAGTGAATTTCTTTGTTATTCGAACATTTTTTTAGGAACTCTGCCAGTGAATTTTTTGGATCATGAACAGCAAGAAGTAAATATACTCATCTATGATTTATGGTTGAAAACACTATTGGCATTGACTGGCATTGTACAGAAAATCAAATTTTTAAACAAACTTTGATCTGACATGCAGTTTTACAAAAATGTTGCATAACTTCGAAACCGCGTACCTTATGGTCGTCACCAGTTTTGTCTTGAAAGGTGTGCATGACTTGAAAAAAGTCTGTGAGCTGCGCATCAAATTAAAATTGTACAACATATTAACGACACATGAGATAAGACTCTGAGATACAACACTACCTTCATAATTGTCACTTAACCCAATTGACGCCAGGGTATTTTGGGAGTTCATATGGCCTCCAAGACCCACCCCCCTGCACCCTTGAGATCTCGGCCGTCGATCGCGCCGAAAATTGGCAGGTAGCTTGCCTGGAACATCATCTACTAAATTCTGTATTAATTCCTTTCATGCGCATCGCTTTTAATTATGCTAATTTATGCATAATTAGTATGCAAAATCATAGTTTTTCATCTGCCTAATTCCCTAAATAAAGCTCAAAATGTTCTAATTTTTGGTGTAGAAGCTTTTTGTGGTATCATCAGCTATTCTAGGACATCTACCCCCTAGGCATCTACCCCGGACATCCACCCTCTTAGGACAAGTACCCCCTAGGACAAGTACCCTCTAGGACATCTACCCCCTGGCCATCCATCCCGGAAATTTACCCCCGGACATCTACCCTCCGGACGTCTACCCCTAGACATCCACCCCCTTAGGACATCTACCCTCCAGACATCTACCCCCTGGACATCCACCCCCTTAGGACATCTACCCTCCGGACATCTACCCCTGGACATCCACCCCCTGGACATCCACCTCCCGGACATCTACCCCGGACATCTACCCCCTGGACATCCACCCCCGGACATCTACCCCCCAGACATCCACCCCCGGACCCGGGGGGGGGGGCACTCGACCAAAAAGTTGTAAGGGTGTGCCGCGGGCGAGACAAAAAACGGGGGCCTTGGAGCGGGCTTATTGTAAAAAGGAGGGTCCTCGGAACGGGCGTCGGAACGACAAATGTTTGTGAAAACGGGGGTCCTTGGAACGGATCGCCAGCGTGTGAGTGCGTATGCATCCCTACTAACGGTCATGCGTGCATGATGCAGCTAGCGCGGCCTCCGCCGGACTAGTAACATGTAATACGATTGTGATTTTTGGCATGGTCAGCCCCCCCCCCCCACTTTGAAAACTGCTCTGTGGCCCCTGTATTGTGACGCATCATCATAGGGGTTTTTTGGTAGTATCTTCTACAACTTGTTAGATCATGTTAAAATTTGAAAATGTTGATGGCTCCCCCGATTATAGGCCCCTCCCCCATTTAAAATTCTGGATTCACCACTGATCTATCCATACATTCAACTGATCCTGAGAAATTGTTAGGAAAAGAATACATTTATGCAGTATAGAGTATTCATTCCTAAGTTTTCGAATGTGCTCGCTCAACCATGAAAATGGTTAAAGCCGGAGGAGCTCTGCGGCCGCTTTTCACCAAAATTGCAGCTCGTTCAATGCGATCGGAGCGGCGTAACGAAAAATATGCGAAGCTTTGGAGCGGATTTCTCTCTTCTTTTTTATCGATAAGAAGAAAATGCTATGCCTTGGAGCGGCTTTCTTTGTACTTTTTCTCAACAAGGCAAAAATGCTATGCCTTGGAACGGAAATTTGAGCGTGAAAATTGGGGGTCCCCTCCGCGGCACATACCCACTATGCATTTTATACTGAGTGCCCCCCCCCCCGGCCCCGGACGTCCACCCCAGACATCCACCCCCTAAGACATCTACCCCCTGACATTTTTTTGTCAAATTGCTCGTTCGTTATGATCGCTCACAGACGAGCAAAAATATATATCTTATCAATTCAAAGATGAGGGCGTAGATGTCCGGGGGTGGATGTCCGGGGGGTAGATGTCCAGGGGGTGGATGTCCGGGGGTTGGATGCCCGGGGGTAGATGTCCTAGAGGGTACTTGTTCTTGGGGGCACTTGTCCTAAGGGGGTGGAAGTCCGGGGTGAATTTCCGGGGGGGAAATGTCCTACAGGGTACTTGTCCTAGGGGGTACTTGTCCTAAGGGGTGGATGTCCGGGGGTAGATGTCCAGGGGGTAGATGACCGGCGGTGGATGTCCGGGTGTATGTCCGGGGGGTAGATGTCCTAGAGGGTACTTGTCCTAAGGGGGTGGATGTCCGGGGGGTAGTTGTCTGGGGGTAGATGTCCGGGGGATGGATGTCCGGGAGGTGGATGTCCGGGGGTAGATGTCCAGGGGGTAAATGTCCGGATACGGTTCTCAGCAAATGAACATGAAAAATATTGCGATATCACAACAATTTCTTATGTAATATATTGTTTTTTGCAGATTCTAATGTATTTCTTTGTTTTTTTGACCTTTTCTTTTTTTTTATAGTTTTTTTCAATGAACTTTGTCGGGGACTCTTTTGAGATCATAAACCGCACAAAATAAATCCATTCAGACCAGCAATACTAAAAAGCTTCAAAACATTTTGTAATCTTTTTCTGAACTGTAGATATATTATCTTGATCAAATTTTTCACACCATGCCTGTTGTAAAAACATTACCCTACTTGCAACGCAATAACATCAATATAAACAAATATATTGTGTAATAACATTTAATAGATACAATTCGCATAGACTTTCCTTTTCTATTTACAATAACAGTAGATCACATATAAGTACTTTTGCACTTTTTTGCACATTGAAACATTGTCATAAATTCCAATAAAGTTAATATCATATAATAAAAGTGATCATATCTTTCAATTTGATGAAACATAAATCAGACAAATGCAAATGCAGAATGTTGCATTGAAAGATAACCATACTCAGGGAATAATAAATCTTATTGGAAATAGTGAAATGAGGGAGTAATTAAAAGAAGAAATTCATCACAATTTAAAATAGAAAGCTATATAAGATCTTACATACTTTCTATAGGAATCCTAAAATTGGAAAAACACGCTACAAAAAGGTTAATTTTTATCTGCTTTTTACACAAATTGGCAGATAATCCTCTCTATTCTATGTATTTGTAATTTTCTTCTGACCTTGACATATGTGGTGTGAATTATGCTTTCCCCACAACATACAGTATGCTTTGCTCAAAAGAGAGGCAAGATGCGATACGAATGTTAATAGGGAAAATTTGTGTACTACAACATAAGCCATTTTGAAGCATGTTTGCCAATTTGATGATCCTCATAGACAGTACAATACTTTTCAAAACTTTCATAAATCCCTTATTTTATAAATTATTTCGATAAAGGAGTGTCTACAGCTACAAAATAACACTTCCTGATCTACGAGAAAAAATCATGAGATGAAGACTTCAAATATGAATCATAAAGAAGAGTTGACTGTAAATTATGTAACATATTATTCATTTAAATCAAACTGAAATACATTCAAGTAGGTTACTTCCACCAGACTATACAAAAATTGGAATGTGGCAAGATTGGTATTAAAAGCTGCCCCATCTTACATTTCACTTTCTATAGCCCCTAAGTAAAGAGAAAACTAATAAATACAATTATTCAAAGAATTTGTACATGTACACTTCTGCACACAGAATAAGGATTGTAAAACTATGATCAGAACTCAAAAGAGCATTTTAAAGGATAACATGTAGCTACAGTATATAAATGTAATATTATCATGCATTTCAGAGTCTTACAATATTACCCCAAACATGTAATAAAATCATATATCATGGATGTCATTTCAAATGATTAAAATGATTCGAACATAATGACAATGATGATAAAACAAATAATAATAATAACAATAAGGGTAATAATAATAATAGTAATAATAACAATGATGCACAGATCTAGTATACAACATATCACATTAAAGGTCAAGTCCACCTCAGAAAAATGTTGATTTGAATCAAAAGAGAAAAATCAGACATGCACAATGCTGAAAATTTTATCAAAATCGGATGTAAAATAAGAAAGTTATGACATTTCAAAGTTTCGCTTATTTTCAACAAAACAGTTATATCAACGAGCCAGTTACATCCAAATGAGAGAGTCGATGATGTCACCCACTCACTATTTCTTTTTTTTATTGTTTGAATTATACAATATTTCAATTTTGACGAATTTGACAATTAGGACCTCCTTGCCTGAAGCACAGAATGTTAAAATAATGGAATTCCACGTGTTCAGGGAGGAATGAAACTTCATTTCACATGACAATGACGAGAAAATAAAAATATTTCATATAATAAAATACAAAAGAAATAGTGAGTGATGTCATCAACTCTCTCATTTGGATGAAACTGGCTCGTTCATATAACTATTTCGTTGAAAATAAGCGAAACTTTAAAATGCCATAACTTTCTTATTTTTTATCCGATTTTTAAGAAATTTTCATTGTTATGCTTGTTGAATTCTTCTCTTTTATTCAAATCAAGTTTTTGTTGGGGTGGACTTGTCCTTTAAGATATACATGTACATGCACATGTATCTCTGCACTTCAACATGACTTGTACATTATCATATATCCTGGGAGCCATTTACTGTGTACAAACATGTCAAGTAATAATTGTGACCTACCACCCCAAAAGCACCAATAGGTCACCAGGCAAGGTTCTCTGTAAACAGCCAAAATAGTAATTTAGTCTCCAAAAACCCGAAATGAAAAAATAGCTTTAATATATGAAAGAGCAATTCTTCTTCTTCATACTGAAAATTTGCAGTTATGTAGTTGAATTACAGAAAAGATACAAGAGTTTCTTGGACGCGACTTTTTTTGCACGGCTAGGAAGTTTCATTGAGATTACACAGTTTGCATTCTCATGCCTGAGTGAACCTCAAACTTCACTGACACCTATTTTCTCCTTATTTGTTAAGCTCTTGCTGAATTTCCTCTGTGTTCAATCAAGTACTTGTCCGATTGTTGGTAAATTTTAACATATTACGTGTATATATCATTTAACCCTGACTAGGCCGGGGAGGGGGGGGGGGGGGGCTCGGAGGCCTCCCCTCAACGAGTGGCGTGATATTTTCGCCGCACAACATTTTTTGACCGCGCTGCTCACTGACTTTTTACTTTCAAATTTCGCAAATAGACAAAATTCAATATGGCCGCCAAATATGAAAATTACCCATGAAAATCATAAACTGCCAGCAAAAAAAATATATATATTTCAGAGTATTTCACTCCTGCAACACATATACTTTGTAGCCAGTCTGCTGGCATTTTTTTACATTTTCTTGGGTAATATGAATATTTTGGCGGCCATATTAAATTTTGCCAATTTGCAGAAAATGCTCAATGTTACATCACTGGCATCATTCAGATTCGTAATCAGCACCCTCGATTTGACAAGAACCCCCCCCCCCCAAGAAAAAAAATTGTATATGAAAAAATATGGTTATGCCTCTTCTATCCTGGACTAATACCCACACTACATGTATGGGCGACATAGGAATAAATGTCACTGGCACAAATGTCGTCATAAACTGGTTCCAGCCAGATTTCTGAAATACTTAAATTAGCGATCGAAATCGGTTATACTGCGCAAGCGCACTAGCAAAAATGTGACAAATATTGTCTGCAACATTTTGTACATGATTTCTATGGGCAAGGCCCGGAGGGGCAACATGACAAATCTTGTTGGTCTCGAACCCGGGGGGGGGGGGGCACTTACATTGACGAGTGGATACCATGCGCGACCAAAAAAAACACGTAAAAGGGAGGATGTCCTTTTCGCGATAGGGCACGTTACGTACGTAACGTGATAAGGGTGTCAAAAACACAAAAATAATGAAAAAAGGGTATCTATTTCTCTAGGAAAATTACGTGTTAAGGGTCGAATTTGCGGGGATGATAAAACAAAATTAAAATGTTTTATAAAGGATGTCCTTTTTGCCCCAACACTACGTGTTTAGAGTCCTATTTGCGCGAGGTGTAGAAGGTGGGTTCGTACTAAACCAAATAAGGTAAAGCCGACGACCGAAGGACCCGTAACAATAAAACATTCCTGTACTTGTTTAGGGGTCCATTTCAGGGAATATTTGCCAAGAGTAAACGGTTTTGTTTCCAATACTTGTAAAGGGTAAGGTTTCACACGCCAATACTTGTTAAGGGGTGCATTTTCAGAATATGGAAATTACGTGTTTAGGGTGCTTTTCGAGACCCCATGGTCGCGCATGGTATCCACACGTGAATGAAAGTGCCCCCCCCCCGGGGTCTCGGGTTTAAAATAACGAGAGAAATGTAGCTTTTATTTATCTCCTAAAATGCCTTATATAGGTAATAATTTAAAGTACTTGTCTTTAATCTAAAGACATTATTACTCTCATGATGCATGTCAATAGTTTTGTTAATATATCCTATTTTGTATCGAATGCTGACATTAACTTTTGCATGAGTTGCTGATGTTTATGATCTTAAGAAAATGTCAATGCACATGGAAATTGCTGACAAAATTGCAGACAAAAATCTGACCTTGATTTCATCAGTTTGATCACTTAAACCATTTTACGTAAATAAATATTTCCATTTCTGCGAGGAAAATTGAAAATTCACACATAACAAAAGCTTATTTACATAAAATTTCTTGTGACTTTTAATATGATGTTTTGGGGACCTTACTGAAATGCACTGCGGTTAACATATCTCTTGCTGCAATTGGTGGTGGGATACCCATTCATTGTTAGTAGAATGATTGGACGACTCGCTCACAGGCATTTTTGAAAAGCTGTTCTGCTATTAACAGAATATCAAATTCCTAGCTTCAGTGGTTTTGAAATGAATGGGCTCTAATGTAAACATCATTTCTTTTCAACACATTTGAATGTGATGAAAAGCCCTGCTTTTTACAGAGGAGCGCCTAAAATCCAAGTTTGATGAAAAGCAATGCACAATGCTCACATTCCTTGTTAACCACACATTGAATGGATGAAATGAATAGAAATAGAATAATGGAGACGCATACCTAGTGTGTGAGAGATTTCCCCTTTACCCATAATGAAGTTCATGGTATCAATTGAAACAAAATAATGTTATACAAATTATTGATAATAGTTATTGCATTAGACATAAAACAAGGGTAATAAGTTACTTGTAATAGTCCAACATCATTTATGTAGGATACTACTCTACTGTATAACTGTAGAATGAAAGAGATTAGAAACAAGCAAACTAATATGTCTAAAAAATGTCTACAAAAAATGTCAAATCATACATGTAACAGATTCAAGTTCTGTTGTTTTGTGAATTTCTTTGTTTTTCGAACATTTTTTAAAGAACTCTGCCAGTGACACTTTTGGATCATGAATAGCAAGAAGTAGATATAGTCATCTATGATTTATGGTTGAAAACACTATTGGCATTGACTGGCATTGTACAGAAAATCCAATTTTTAAACAAGCTTTGATCTAACATGCAGTTTTATAAAAATGTTGCATAACTTCGAAACCGCGTACCTCATGGTCGTCACCAGTTTTGTCTTGAAAGATGTGCAAGACTTGAAAAAGTCTGTGAGCTGCGCATCAAAATAAAATTGTACAACATTGTAACCACACATGAGATATGACTCTGTGATACAAAACTGCCTTGATAATTGTCACTTAACCCAATTGACGCAAGGGTATTTTGGGAGTTCATATGGCCTCCAAGGCCCCCCCCCCCCCCCCTGAGATTGCAGCCGTCGATCGCGCCGAAAGTTGGCACGAAGCTTGCCTGGAACATAATCTACAAAATTCTGTATTAATTTATTTCATGCGAATCGCTATTGATTAATTATGCTAAGTTATGCATGATTAGTATGCAAAATCATACTTTTTCCTCTAATGACTAATTCCCTAAATAAAGCTCCAAATGTTCTAAGTTTTGTTGTAGAAGCCCTTTGTGGTGTTCTCAGCGATTCTAGGACATCTACCCCCTTGACATCTACCCCCCCCCGACATCCATCCCCGGACATCTACCCCCAGACATCTGCCCCCTGGACATCCACCCCCGGACATATACGCCCTGGACATCCATCCCCCGGACATATACCCCCGGACATCTACTCCCGGACATCCATCCCCCGGACATCCACCCCCTGGACAGTACCCCCTGACATTTTTTGTCAAATTGCTCGTTCGTTATGATCGCTCACAGACGAGCAAAAATATATATCTTATCAATTCAAAATCAATTTAAAGATGAGGGGGTAGATGTCCGGGGGTGGATGTCCGGGGGGTGGATGTCCGGGGGTAGATGTCCAGGGGGTGGATGTCCAGGGGGTGGATGCCCGGGGGTTGGATGCCCGGGGGTAGATGTCCTAGAGGGTACTTGTCCTAGGGGACACTTGTCCTAAGGGGGTGGATGTCCGGGGGGTGAATTTCCGGAGAGTAGATGTCCTAGAGGGTTCTTGTCCTACGGGGTACTTGTCCTAAGGGGGTGGATGTCGGGGGGGGGGGTGGATGTCCGGGCGGTAGATGTCTGGGGGGGTAGATGTTCAGAGGGTAGATGTCCGGGGGGTGGATGTCCTAGAGGGTACTATCCCTAGGGGGTACTTGTCCTAAGGGGGTGGATGTCCGGGGGATGGATGTCGGGGTAGATGTCGAGGAGGTAAATGTCCGGATACGGTTCTCAGCAAATGAACATGAAAAATATTGCGATATAACAATTTCTTATGTAATATATTGTTTTTTGCAGATTCTAATGTATTTCTTTGTTTTTTGGACCTTTTCTTTTTTTTTAGTTTTTTTCAATGAACTTTGTCGGGGACTCTTTTGAGATCATAAACCGCACAAAATAAATCCATTCAGACCAGCAATACTTAAAAGCTTCGAAACATTTTGTAATCTTTTTCTAAACTGTAGATATATTATCTTGATCAAATTTTTTCACACCATGCCTGTCGTAAAAACATTACCCTACTTGCAATGCAATAACATCAATATAAACAAATATATTGTGTAATAACATTTAATGGATACAATTCGCATAGACTTTCCTTTTCTATTTACAATAACAGTAGATCACATATAAGTACTTTTGCACTTTTTTGCACATTAAAACATTGTCATAAATTCCAATAAAATTAATATCATATAATAAAAGTGATCATATTTTTCAATTTGATGAAACATAAATCAGACAAATGCAAATGCAGAATGTTGCATTGAAAGATAACCATACTCAGGGAATAATAAATCTTATTGGAAATAGTGAAATGAGGGAGTAATTAAAAGAAGAAATTCATCACAATTTAAAATAGAAAGCTATATAAGATCTTACATACTTTCTATAGGAATCCTAAAATCGGAAAAAAAACGCTACAAAATGGCTAATTTTTTATCTGCTTTTTACACAAATTGGCAGATAATCCTCTCTATTCTATGTATTTGTAATTTTCCTCTGACCTTGACATATGTGGTGTGAATTATACTTTCCCCACAACATACAGTATGTATGATCAAAAGAGAGGCAATATGCGATACGAATGTTAATAGGGAAAATTTGTGTACTACAATATAAGCCATTTTGTAGCATGTTTGCCAATTTGATGATACTCGTAGACAGTGTAATACTTTTCAAAACTTTCATAACTCCCTTATTTTATAAATTATTTTGATAAAGGGCGATTCCGTATGTGTCGTACGTGACATTTTGAAAACAATTTCTAGTTTCCTAGCCGAATATTTGAGCAATCCAATAAAGTGTTTTTCGGGCTGGACTTGTCCTTTAAGTTACTCTTTCTTCTAAGAGTGTCTAAAGCTACAAAATAACACTTCCTGATCTACGAGACAAAAATCATGAGATGAAGCCTTTAAATATGAATCGTAAAGAAGAGTTGACTGTAAATTATGTAACATATTATTCATTTAAATCAAACTGAAATACATTCAAGTAGGTAACTTCCAACCAGACTACAAAAATTGGAATGTGGCAAGATTGGTATTAAAAGCTGCCCCATCTTACATTTTACTTTCTCTAGCACCTAAGTAAAGAGAAAACTAATAAATACTATTATTCAAAGAATTTGTACATGTACACTTCTGCACACAGAATAAGGATTGTAAAACTATGATCAGAACTCAAAAAAGCATTTTAAAGGATAACATGTAGCTACAGTATATAAATGTAATATTATCATGCATTTCAGACAGTATTACAATGACCCCAAACATGTAACAAATCATATCATATCATGGAAGTCATTTCACATGATTAGAATGATTCTAACAATAATAATAACAATGATGCAGTTATAGTATAGAACATATCACATTAAGATATACACATACAGTGACATACATGTATCTCTGCACTTCAATATGACTTGTACAATATTATATATCCTGGTAGCCATTCACAGTGCACAAGCATTTCAAGGAATAATTGTGACCTACCACCCAAAACTACCATTACGTCATGGGGTAACGTTCTCTGAAAACAGCCAAAATACTTTAGTCTCCAGAACCCAAAATAAAAAGAAATAGCTTTTCTGAAAGAGCAACTCTTCTTCTTCATACTGAATATTTGAAGTCGTGAATTTGAATAACAGAAAAGTTACACAAGTTTCTTGGACACTACTTTTTCGGATGGAGTGTAAGTTTCACTGAGATTACAAAGTATGCATTCTCATGCTTGAGTAAACCCAAACTTTAGACCTTGTTTTCTCCTTATTTCTTAAAACTCTTGCTGAATTTCCTCTGCGTTCGATCAAGTACTTGTAATGGTTATTGTTGGTCAATTTTTAACATATTATATATCATTTTAAAGCTTAGAAAATGAATTTTTCAAGCTACATGTACATAAAAATATCAATATTCATTTCGGCCGACTTATTGTTGGTTTTAAGGTAGCAGGTCACAATTAAATCATAGGAGGTAACTATCTACCTCACCTGGGTTGGGAGCAGCACAATGTGGATGAATTTGTTGCTGAAGGAAATTATACCATTGTTGGATATTGAACCTATGACACTCTATTCAAAAGTCTGGGGAATAACCCACTTGGCCAAAGAAAAAAATTGTACTATTGAAACCAATGTGATACACTGGTGGAGGCATTTCATAAGACTTTAACTCTTTGCACACTGAATTAATTTTGGGGGATAATAATGGCAATTGTTTCCATTCAATATATCCATATTGCACCATTGATACTTATTATTATTATATAGATGTCATCCAATAACTATTGCCTTTTATTAGCTTATCTAATTGTAAGTTAGGGGAGGAAACTAATTATTACAATTGTTGAATTAATTGTACGAATATGGAAAATTGCAACATCAGCGTGCAAAGGATTAATGTTCTTCCAAGCTGTCTCCACATTCTATCTTATTGAATATATATTTTTACCTTGAAATTGCTTTACTTTTGAATGAAATAAAATATTTAATCGAAATTAAAATTGAAATCTCAATTGGTTAGTATGAAATGTTCATATAGACTAATGTAGAGAAGTATCAAAAGGAAGGGCATGGTTCGATGAAATCAAAGACAGAAGAAGTATGATATCTAGCACACTATAATGCTTGCTTCGAAGCCTCTATCACAAAATACACTTCTACAGCTTGTAATGCATAATAAAGACAGCAGCAGAAATCGTATTTGTGAAGCCTGCTATACAAATAATAGAAGGGGTTCAAGTTTCATGTATCTGAATTTCTTTTTCATGTGCTGATGCCGTTTTCTACAGTTCAGTATGTCCTAAGCCTCGACCTAAAAAGGTTGCATTAAAAGAAACATATCGTCATGGATTTTAACTGACCATTGTTACAAGCTACTGAAATCCTTGCATCTGATTGGTTCAGAGCAACACTGCCAGTTAAAATCACTGACAAGATGCTTCATGAAACACACCCCGGGGGCCCGTAACACAAAGTTTAGCGATGATCGTACAAACATTTTCTATGATTGACTGTATTGACTAAAATGTACAATCAGTCGTGAAAATCAAGCGTACGATTAATCACTAACCTTTGTGTCACGGGACCCAGGTGTTCATTGACCCCCATCTGGAGAAGGGAATCTTCACCTTGCCAATTAGCAGGAGGACAACTACAAAAAATATCATCAACTATTTGTTCGCCCGACCCACAGTTTTCTCTATTTTTACCTCTCTCTACATGACCTACTAAAGCCATAATGAGAACATTACACCTGGGCCCTGTCTTACAAAGAGTTACGATTGATCCAATGAATTGCAACTATGGACGGCCAGCAATGTCAACATCTATTATACACGTTTGTTCAAAGTATTTTCTCGCTATGATGTATATTCATGCATTCATAGTCTTCTTGAAAATTCACTGCGCTTCTCTTTGCATACAACAGACATCGTGAAAATTTTTTGTAGAAAAAAATTATGACACTGATGGATTTCCATAGAGTTACAATTGATTGGATCAATCGTAACTCTTTGTAAGATGGTGCCCTGTGCCCTGTCTACAAAGAGTTCCCATTGATCCGATCAACTTCACGTATATGGAAATCCATCAACGTCATAATTTCCTCTTCAGGAAATTTGCGCAATGGCCTTTGTAAGCAAAGAGAAGCAAAATTTTCAAGAACACTATGAATGTATGAATATACAGTATATCTACATGTAGGAAATATTTTGATCAAATATGTATCTTAGATGTTGGTGTTGCTGGCTTTTCACAGTTGTTATTGATTGGATCAATGGTAACTCTTTGTACGACAGGGGCCCTATTTGTTTGAAGCACAAAGTAGGACGTATAATTTAAAGAACGTTCTGCATATAGCGGGTTGCATGTATATACATCAAGAGAATTGCCCATGGGCAAATAGACAAGTCCACTACTTTTGTGACATCACAATGGACTGATTCAACTACAGTCTTCGTGAGAAAGAAAACAAAGGAATGTAAAGTAATTGGCTGGCATTCAATCGCTGATCAGCCCTTTCTCTAAGGCTTCCTTCTGAAGATCTGCCAATTGCCTAGAGAAAGAGAAAAAGATAGACAAACAAATGTAAGAAAAATGAAAATCAAAATCCATATTTTATTGCACGAAATGAAGTACTCTGAAAATTTGCTCTGGCAAATTGATCGTGGGCCCGCCATCCGCTGTGCATAGCAAGATCGACCAGGCTCTATTCCTTTAATCGTTGAACACGCAAAAAAAACATAAGGTAGCAGCAACTCCCAACTTTTAACGTCTTTTTGGTTTGACGCGGCCAGGGTTTGAACTCCCGACCTCCTGGTTGTTAGACAGACAACAAATAGATACAGAAAGAAATACAGAGTGTGAGAGAGAGAGATTAATGTTCATGTACATACAAAGTTTCCTCAAAACACAGTCGGATATGATAGGTGATATGTATACCTGTATTGAATTTCATAACTTAGAATACAATTTATAGCATAACTGTTGTTACTAAATTGTCATTGTTGCTCATTATCCTGAAGATGACAATAACACACTTGTTGAAACATTAAGTTTGGATAGTCGTTTTTCAGGACCAACACATGCGCACAAAAGAATGTATGGTGAACCCCCCACTACACTCTAGGTTCGAATACTGCTGTTTTTATTTTCCATTTATGACATTCTGTCCTCTTTACAGGCGATATAATCATCATACCTTCTTAGTTCGTTGACCTTTAACCTGAGTTCTTTATCACTCTGTTTGATATCTCTGATGACCTGTGTAGGTATACTGGTCACTGTATCACTCAACGTCCATCTCATGTAAAGGCTTGACCATAGCGCCTAGAACAGAAAGTCAATACAACTTAGTTAAGTAGAAATAGAGGCTTGACCAGGAGGCCTAATACAGACTGATAAACAGTACAAAAGTGACTAAAATAGAGACTTGACAACGACAACCCCTACTTCATAAAATGAAAACAAAATAAATATTGAAATTCAGTATGATAAGAGTCTAAGAGATGTTTTCATTGTGATTTTTTATCAATTAAATAGCACTCAGTCCAAACGCCAAACTCTTGCATGTAATCAAATAATCTATATGTAATGCGGGGTGCACTAAATATACAATCATGGCTGAAAAATTGGTGAAAATACAAAGGACAATCAATCTTTTTTTAGACAGCAATGAACAAAGTAAAATGATTCATTGCTGTCAAATAAAAAAAAACCAAATAAATATTGAAATTCAGTATGATAAAATCTGTTTTCATAGTGATTTTTATCAATCAAATAGCACTCAGTCCAAACACCAAACTCTTGCATGTAATCAAATAATGTACATGTAATGGAAGGTGCAGCACATGTACAATGATGGTGGAAAAAAATGACAATCAACTTTTTGTTCTACAGCAATGAAGAAATTAATATGAAGACAGATTGATTGAAGGTAACAGCGAAACCGAGTTGGTGATTCAAGCATGCCTTACATCTGCAGGGATGTGCCCATGTAGCTTGCAAGCCCTACGTGTCTTGCAGCTGCATAGTTAAAGTGTAATGAACTGAGTCGTACAGAGTTAACTCCTATAGGTTCATAGTTAACTCGTATAGGTACAGAGTTAACTCGTATAGGTACAGAGTTAACTCGTATAGGTACAGAGTTAACTCGTATAGGTACAAGTTAACTCGTATACGTACAGAGTTAACTCGTATACGTACAGAGTTAACTCGTATACGTACAAGTTAACTCGTATACGTACAAGTTAACTCGTATACGTACAGAGTTAACTCGTATACGTACAAGTTAACTCGTATACGTACAGAGTTAACTCGTATACGTACAAGTTAACTCGTATACGTACAGAGTTAACTCGTATACGTACAGAGTTCACTAGTATACGTACAGAGTTGACTAGTATACGTACAGAGTTAACTAGTATACCTACAGAGTTAACTAGTATACGTACAGAGCTACTTGTTACTTTACAAGACTCTGATACTCCCTGTCTTGGAGTATGCTGCGGTAGTTTGGGACCCATCCACACAGGAGAACATCAGAAAGTTAGAAATGGTACAGAGGCGTTCTGCCCGTTTTGTCCTAGATGACTACCGCCGCACAAGCAGCGTAACATCTATGCTTCATCAGCTTCAGTGGCCAAGTCTTCAAGAGAGGAGAGCTCAGCAGAAAGTTTATATGATATACAGCATACTCCATGGCTTGGTTGATCTTCCGTCCGCCAATCTCATTCCAGTAACAGCCCCACGCACTCGGGGAAACCCACAAAAACTCCTGGTTCCCTATGCAAGGACACGATTTCTCCAAACATCTTTTTATCCAGACGCTATCAGGCTGTGGAATTCATTACCACCTGTAGCTGTCAACTGCACTTCATTGGAGCCTTTCAAGCTGGAGGTGCAGTGTGTCAAGCTTCGTTAAGCTTCAGTCTGGTTTTTTAACTGCACATAGAGTCCATTGTAGAAATTTTTTACTTGCACTGTACACTCAACACTTGACAAGCACAAGGTACGATAATACGCCAGTGGCGGACTGTACCAGCCTGGAAGAAGAAGAAGAAGAAGAAGAGATGACTAGTATACGTACAGAGTTGACTAGTATACGTACAGAGTTTACTAGTAAACGTACAGAGTTAACTAGTATACCTACAGAGTTAACTAGTATACCTACAGAGTTAACTAGTATACGTACAGAGTTAACTAGTATACGTACAAGTTAACTAGTATACATACAGAGTTAACTAGTATACGTACAGAGTTAACTCGTATACGTACAAGTTAACTCGTATACGTACAAGTTAACTCGTATACGTACAGAGTTCACTAGTATACGTACAGAATTGACTAGTATACGTACAGAGTTGACTCGTATACGTACAGAGATGACTAGTATTGTTACGATACTGCAACAAATAACAATAAAAATTTTATTTAAATTTCCTTTTTTTTTATTACAGGAAATAATCATACATAAATAAAACAAATAATGATCTTACATAAATCTCTTGAAGTGTCCGATGTAAAATCCCGAAGTGATGATGCTATATCCAAGTAATAATCCAAATGATAAAAATCCCAGTTGACTGGCGAAAATTCACAATGATGGCGATGATGAAACTGATGTTGAAGTCCGATGAATAATAAAAGTCACTGTAACGAGTTGAAATGTCCGTGAAGACGATGTTGATGATGATTAACAGTTAATTTCAGCAATCCATGGGTTGAAACGTGTTCATTGAACAGGTTGATGATGTTGATGATCTCGATGAGAACTGATAATTTCTCTCTCAAAATAACTGCAAACAGTTCATTGATGCATAAACTGCTCTGATCTGATCTGGTGAAGTGATCTCATATGATGTGATGTGATCTCCTGCTCTCATATGATGTGATGGTGTGATGATGTCCTTAAAGAAACTGCAGCTATATATACTAAGTTTCAACTAATCTAGAAGCTTCTAAAAAATGTCACCACCATAGAAGGTTCTAACACCTTCTTCCAAAAGAACATTCTCCTATAATGGAGCAGTCAAAAATCCAGAAGACTCTTGAATGACCTCATTGAAATCAACAGTGTGTCAATAACATAGCTAAGCCTATTGTTCCTAATCTCTATTCAGAAATAACAATACAACTCCTTGGCCTTTTAAATAGGCAAGGCCTGCATAATAAAAAGACATTCTTGAATGTTCTTTACAATTCTTGGCTATCCTTAAAGGGAAATAACTAATAGATGAATGTAATTGCTTTTAAATTCTTCTACAATTATTCTTATATATAACACCTCCCCCACCGGGGAAAAGAAAGCTTTACCGTAGTAAAGGTTTCTTTAAGATTACTTTTTTTTTCTTTTAACTGTTTAAAGTCATCTTGATAAATCATTTACAGTTATCGTGTACAAAGATATAGTACTTAACGAACATGTTAAAATAAATGAACATCAAAAATGTTTTCTTCAAATGACACACTTGGTCAAAATCATGAATAATTTCACTTTTTATACTCTTGATAGAGCATCAGCAATTACATTATTCTTTCCCTTTATGTGAACAATTTTCAAAGGGAATGGTTGGAGCATTAGGCTCCATCTATACAGTCTTTGATTCTTTGTTTTGAATTTCTCCAAAAACACAAGAGGATTGTGATCTGTATAGACTGTAATCTCTCCATTGGTTAGATACACCTCAAACTGCTGAAGGGCTAGTACGAGACTTAGGGCCTCTTTTTCAATAGTTGAGTACTTCTTCTGAAATCGATTGAGTTTCTTAGAGAAGTAGCACACTGGTTTTTCGATGCCTTCTTCGTCTTCTTGGAGCAATACTGCTCCTACTCCAACATCACATGCATCAATTGCTACTTTGAATGGCTTTGTGAAGTTTGGAGCTGCCAAAATAGGCTCATTCACCAAAATGGCCTTTAATTTCTCAAACGATCTTTGACATTCGTCAGACCAAACATACTTCACTTTTGCCTTCAGCAGGTTTGTCAGAGGACTAACCACTGTACTGAAATTTGGAACAAATTTCCTGTAGAAGCCACTCATACCTAAGAATCTGAGCAATTCTTTCTTAGTTGTGGGAATTGGGAAGTCTAAGATAGCTTGTATCTTGGCTTCTCTTGGTAGCACTTGCCCTTGACCAACCACATGACCAAGATATGTGACCTTTGCCTTGGCAAATTCACTCTTCATCAGATTCACTACTAGATTGGCTTTGTCCAGCCTGTCAAACAGTGCTCGCAAATGATTCAGATGATCATTCCAAGTATCACTGTATACTAGGATGTCGTCAATGTATACGACACAATTGTCAAGTCCGGCAATCACTTGATTTGTCAACCTTTGGAAGGTTGCTGGTGCATTTTTCATTCCAAAAGGCATGACTTTGCATTGAAATAAGCCTTCGGGTGTGACAAAGGCTGATATCTCTTTGGCTCGGTCAGTCAGTGGCACTTGCCAATATCCTTTAAGCAAGTCTATCTTTGTGATATAGGCAGAATTTCCAACCCTATCAATACAATCTTCTAACCTAGGAATTGGATACGAGTCAGTCTTAGTTACTGCATTTACCTTCCGGTAATCAATGCAAAATCTCTGAGAGCCGTCTGGCTTTGGAACCATTACAATGGGAGAACTCCAACTACTCTGACTCGGTTCGATTATGTCATTATCTAACATAAACTGTATTTTCTTATTCACCATTTCCAACTTGCTTGGATTGAGCCTATAAGGATTCTGTTTGATAGGTCTTACATCACCTACGTCTACATCATGTACAGTTAAAGGTGTACGACCTGGTTTGTCTTTACATACATTCTCATATTCTCTTAACAGGCCAGATATATAATTTCTCTGATCTTCAGGCAGGTGTTTTAATGCCTCATCCATGTTTCCTAACATCTCTGAGTTAGACAACTTTATACCACATGGTTCGTTCTTAGATACATCTGTATAAGACAATTCATTATCTGTCTTTTCATAGCATTCTTTTTCATGTATATCTACATGTTTTTCTTCTTCTTTGACCTGTGTTGTACATGTACCTATTGGCTGACTAGCCTCTCGCTCAAAGTATTCTTTCAACATGTTTACATGACAAACTCTTTGAGACTTTCTTCGATCAGGGGTACTGATCACATAGTTGACATCATTCAATTTCTTTTTGACTATGTAGGGACCACTAAACCTAGCTTTCAAGGGCTCACCTTGCAAAGGCAACAACACTAATACTTTGTCTCCAGGCTTGAAACTTCGCTCTTTTGCATTTTTGTCAGCATGAGCTTTCATTTTTCCCTGCGACTCTTTCAAGTGTTCCTTAGCCACATCACAAGCTTTTGAGAGCCTTTCTCTAAACTTTGACACATAGTCTAGAAGGTTTACATCATCATCCTGAACCATAAACCTCTCTTTGATAAGCGTTAGAGGACCCCTAACCTCATGACCATAGACCAATTCAAATGGACTGAAACCTGTGGACTCATTCGGGGAATCCCTAGTTGCAAACAGTAGGAATGAGATCCCTTTATCCCAGTCATCGGGATAGTCTTCACAATAAGCCCTAATCATGGTCTTCAAAGTCTGATGATAGCGTTCTAACGCTCCTTGGGACTGTGGGTGATAAGCAGAGGACTTAATCTGCTTTATTCCCAACTCCTTCATAACTTGCTGAAGTATTCCTGACATGAAATTTGACCCTTGATCAGATTGAATTTCCTTCGGCAGACCGTACCTAGTGAAAAACTGCACTAACGCCTGCACCACTGTCTTCGCAGTGATACTCCTCAAAGGTATCGCCTCTGGAAACCGTGTAGACAAGTCCATAATCGTCAGGAGAAATCTGTGACCCGACCTCGTTCTGGGTAAGGGTCCGACACAATCAACAAGAACCCTAGTAAAAGGTTCATCAAATGCAGGAATGGGTATCAATGGAGCAGGCTTGATAGAAGGCTGTGCCTTACCAATAATCTGACATGTGTGACATGTCTTACAGAAATGCACATCTTTGTGCATCTTAGGCCAATAGAAATGCCTCATAATTCTATCTTCTGTCTTCCGAATACCGACATGACCTGCCATAGGTAACTCATGAGCCATTTTCAGAATATCTGTGCGGTAACAAGGAGGAACTACAACCTGGTGAATTATACACCAATCTTCATCAGCTGGTCTCCGGAGAGGTCTCCATTTCCTCATCAAAATGTCATCTTTGACATAAAAGCACTCAGGAACCTTATCAGCCTCAGCCTCAGAACATGCTTTTTGTGACAAGCTTTTTAATTCTGGGTCTGCCTGTTGTGCCTGTACAAGGGAGGATTTACTAAACAAACTATCATTGTTAGCAACAGAGCCTTCAACACTATCCCCATTCAAATCCTTGAAAAAGGTTTCAGCTAACCAGACATCAGTACTCTCCTCTACATCAGCAGATTCCGCATCATCCTTTTCAGCTCTACAAGTCTGAGACCTAGTAACAACACAATCCGGGAAAATCCCTGGAAAATCTTCCTGCAACAATTCAGTTTCAGCTACCTCAACGGGCTTTTCCGAAACCACTGGAGATGCAACAACTTTATCTCCAGCCAAGTCGTTACCTAACAAGAAATCAACACCTTTCATGGGTAATTCTGGAACGACACCAACAGTCATAGGACCACTAAATAGGTCACACTTTAAGTCGACCTTATGCAAAGGAACCGACATGAAATTTGGGCCAATACCTTGAACTAAGACGTTGGCATTCTCTGAACTCTCCGGAGGAAGAGCCGAATCCCCTGGCACCATCAGGGACTGTGCAGCCCCTGTATCCCTAAGGATCACCACTGACCTACCAGCAGCACCAGTCGAACAAGGGGATACTTTACCATCATGTAAAAAACTTCTAAAAGTTTCATCAACCTGCTTGACTTTATCAGCAAATACCAGAGAAACACTCTCAACATCTTGATTGGGCTCTGATGGAACAAACTCCATCGAGGGAACACTTGTTTGCTTGACAAAACCCATGTCTTTCTTAGTTTTGGTTGGCATTCCAACCAATTTCCAACATGATTCTTTCAAATGTCCCGATTTATGACAATGAGTACAAATTTTGGAACTACGACTCTCAGACCGTTTGGTTGATTCTGTGCCCCCACTAGCCTGATTCTTATTAGCGTCTTTATCCTTGCTTGCATATTTTCCCTCACTAGGTTTATTGTGGGATTCAAATGACCCTTTACCTTTCTTTTTCCAATAATTCTTGAAAGGAGGCCTATCTCCACTACCTTAATGTGTGACCTCAAATTCATCAGCTACTATGGCTGCTTTACTGACTTCAGTAACTCTATGGTCATCTAAGTGAGATTTAATGCCAAAAGGAAGACTCTTTTTGAATTCTTCTAGGAGGACAACTTCCCTAAGGTGAACAAAATCTTTGTCAACTTTCAGTGATCTGTACCACTTATCGAACATCATTTCTTGTTCCCTAGCAAATTCAACATACGTCTGGCCTGTTTGTCTTTGCATGTTCCTAAATTTATGTCTGTACGCTTCTGGTACCAACTCATATGCATTGAGAATTGTTTCTTTTACTGTAGCATAGTCACATGATTGCGTTTCAGAGAGCGAATAATAGACTTTTGCAGCCTTTCCAACGAAAACACTTTGGAGGAGAAGAGTCCAGTATTCCTCGGGCCAATTCAGTCTCTTGGCCACTTTTTCAAATGACACAAAATATGTATCAACTCCCTCTTCATCAAATTTTGGCACAAGGCGAATGTTCTTCGCCACATCAAAGCCTTGGGGAGATTTATCTTTAACAGAGTTAGTATTAGTATTTGCATGAGCTAACTCCATTTCTTTCAACTTTAACTGGTACTCCAATCTCATTTTCTCCATTTCAATGTTTTCTCTGATTCTTTCCTTTTCAAGGTTTTCTTTGATTTTCTCTTTCTCGACATTCTCTTTCATTTTCATTTCCATTTCAAACTTTGCAAGTTGAATCTGAGCATCATCTGAAACAGTAACAGAAATTTCAGACTCCTCTGTAAGCTTCATGTGACTAGCTAACAAGTCAATTATCTCTGCCTTCTTTAATCCTGGGGCTAGAGATACACCCAAATGATCACAAACTGTTATCAAATCATCTTTCTTCAGTGACTTCAAATGATCATATGACAATTCTGTCTTTGCAAGAAATTCTTCAACATCAAATGTAGCCATAGTGAATATACACAAATACAAGCACGTAATAACACAGTACAGTATATTCTAGAACTTTCCAAAAATTTCCAAAATGTTTCCAATTCAAATTGGCTTTTGTTTCAAATTGACTTTCGTCTCAAATTGGCTTTCGTTTCCTGAAAAACTGTTTTTTAGTTACAAATTAGCTTATATAAATTTGGTTTTCGTTTCCCGGACAACTGGTTTTAGTTTCAAATTGCCTTGGCTTGTACAAATTTGGTTTCCGTTTTCCGGACAAATTGGCTTGTACAAATTGGCTTTCGATTCCCGGACAAGCCCCCAAAATTATTTGTTACGATACTGCAACAAATAACAATAAAAATTTTATTTAAATTTCCTTTTTTTTATTACAGGAAATAATTATACATAAATAAAACAAATAATGATCTTACATAAATCTCTTGAAGTGTCCGATGTAAAATCCCGAAGTGATGATGCTATATCCAAGTAATAATCCAAATGATAAAAATCCCAGTTGACTGGCGAAAATTCACAATGATGGCGATGATGAAACTGATGTTGAAGTCCGATGAATAATAAAAGTCACTGTAACGAGTTGAAATGTCCGTGAAGACGATGTTGATGATGATTAACAGTTAATTTCAGCAATCCATGGGTTGAAACGTGTTCATTGAACAGGTTGATGATGTTGATGATCTCGATGAGAACTGATAATTTCTCTCTCAAAATAACTGCAAACAGTTCATTGATGCATAAACTGCTCTGATCTGATCTGGTGAAGTGATCTCATATGATGTGATGTGATCTCCTGCTCTCATATGATGTGATGGTGTGATGATGTCCTTAAAGAAACTGCAGCTATATATACTAAGTTTCAACTAATCTAGAAGCTTCTAAAAAATGTCACCACCATAGAAGGTTCTAACACCTTCTTCCAAAAGAACATTCTCCTATAATGGAGCAGTCAAAAATCCAGAAGACTCTTGAATGACCTCATTGAAATCAACAGTGTGTCAATAACATAGCTAAGCCTATTGTTCCTAATCTCTATTCAGAAATAACAATACAACTCCTTGGCCTTTTAAATAGGCAAGGCCTGCATAATAAAAAGACATTCTTGAATGTTCTTTACAATTCTTGGCTATCCTTAAAGGGAAATAACTAATAGATGAATGTAATTGCTTTTAAATTCTTCTACAATTATTCTTATATATAACAGTATACATACAGAGTTGACTAGTATACGTACAGAGTTTACTAGTAAACGTCCAGAGTTAACTAGTATACCTACAGAGTTAACTAGTATACCTACAGAGTTAACTAGTATACGTACAAGAGTTAACTCGTATACGTACAGAGTTAACTCGTATACGTACAGAGTTAACTCGTATACGTACAGAGTTAACTAGTATACGTACAGAGTTAACTCGTATACGTACAGAGTTAACTCGTATACGTACAGAGTTAACTCGTATACGTACAGAGTTAACTAGTATACATACAGAGTTAACTAGTATACGTACAGAGTTAACTAGTCTACGTACAGAGTTAACTACGTATACTAAAAAGGGGCCTTCTGATTGGACAATTTCTGTACGTATAGTAAAAATGCCTGTACGTATAGGAAATTGAGTATACGTATAGCAATACGAATTGTGGCAGCGATGGCTTTCCATAATGGTACATATTGCAGGTAGATGTACATGTGCAATGGTACATTATTATGTCATGCGTTCAGCCTCCCTTTTGCTTGCATGCATGTAAATCATGGTAACTCAAGAGTTGAACAGTATTGAATATATTAACTCACCAGGCTCTGTGGGGCAACCGAAGGCCAGATGACCTGCTGATTGGGTTGGTAAAGGGGATTGAAGAATGTCTGGAGAATCTGAGGACGGTTGATGTATGTCCTGCAATAAAGAAACAAGTGGAATGCCTCTGGCCGTCTCACCTGCATCACGCGGTTCAATATAGCAGCAGTGCTGACTTTGCATACTACTCTAACTCGCACAAGATGTTCAGTGATACATGGTTACTCTTATGTCCTCTTTTTATGAACTAGACCAATAAACTTACAGAGATATGATGGTTATTCAACGAAAAACCCCAACATGGCCAAAGTTCATTGACCTTACATGACCTTTGACCTTGATCATGTGACCTGATACTGGAACAGGATGTTCAGTGATACTTGATTACTCTTATGTACAAGTTTCATGAATCAGATCCATAAACTTTCAAAGTTATGATGGTAATTCAACAGATACACCCAATTCGGCTAAAGTTCATTGACCTTTGACCTTGGACATGTGACCTGAAACAAGCACAGGATGTTCAGTGATACTTGATTACTCTAATGTCCAAGTTTAACGAACTAGACCAATAAACTTTCAAAGTTATGATGGTAATTCAACAGATACCCCCGATTCGGCCAAAGTTCATTGACCCTAAATGACCTTTGACCTTAATCATGAGACCTGAAACTTGCACAAAATGTTCAGTGATGCTTGATTACTATTATGTCCAAGTTTCATGAATCAGATCCATAAACGTTCAAAGTTATGATGGGAATTCAACAGATATCCCCAATTCGGCCAAAGTTCATTGACCCTAAATGACCTTTGACCTTGATCATGTGACCTGAAACTTGCACAAAATGTTCAGTGATGCTTGATTACTATTATGTCCAAGTTTCATGAATCAGATCCATAAACTTTCAAAGTTATGATGACATTTCAAAAACTTAACCTCAGGTTAAGATTTCGATGTTGATTCCTCCAACATGGTCTAAGTTCATTGACCCTAAATGACCTTTGACCTTGGTCATGTGACATGAAACTCTAATAGGATGTTCAGTAATACTTGATTAACCTTATGGCCAAGTTTTATTAACTAGGTCCATATACTTTCTAAGTTATGATGACATTTCAAAAACTTAACCTCAGGTTAAGATTTCGATGTTGATTCCTCCAACATGGTCTAAGTTCATTGACCCTAAATGACCTTTGACCTTGGTCATGTGACATGAAACTCTAATAGGATGTTCAGTAATACTTGATTAACCTTATGGCCAAGTTTTATTAACTAGGTCCATATACTTTCTAAGTTATGATGTCATTTCAAAAACTTAACCTCAGGTTAAGATTTGATGTTGACGCCACCGCCGCCGTCGCCGTCGGAAAAGCGGCGCCTATAGTCTCACTTTGCTTCGCAGGTGAGACAAAAAAAATGAGACACAACATTCTTGAATAAATGGAATGCACAAATGCAGTCGGAAATATCATGACTGAGGTAAACTATTTTGCATAATGCATGTGGTCGTACCTAATATCCCCCCCCCCTTCATTTCAAAAGAATGAATATGAAGAAGTTGAAAAAAATGGAGGAGGAAGACAAGGAGGAAAAAGAAGTAGAAGAAGAGGAGGAAGAGGGAGATAAAGAACGAAGACAAGAATAAAGCAGAAGATGTAGGAGAAGAAGAAGAGGAAGAAGAAGAAAAAGAAGAAGAAAGACAAGGGGGATAAGGAGGATAATGAGGAGGAGGACACGGGTAATGAAAGGATGAGATGAAGAAGTAGAAGGGAAAAAAATAGAGCAAAAGAAGGAGAAGACAAAGAAAAAGACAAGAAAAAGAAGGACAGGGGGGAAAGAAAAAGAAGGAGCAGAAGGCGAAGTGAAGGAGAATTACAAAGGAAATCAGGACATGATGGAATAGGAAAATAAAAAGAGGAGAAAAGGAAGAAAGAAACATAAATCATAATGAAACTGGAACTCACCAAAGAGAAACTGTTTTCTCAGATACTCGAGCCATTCTTCTTTCATTCTCATTATTGCACAAAAATGTACCTGAAAAAAAGAAAGTAAAGACATTCATTTATCAGATTATTGTGCTACTATTGTAACTATTTGTACCATGAAAACCTTAATTCTGATTGGTGCTGAGCCATGTTACCATGGTACAAGAAGGTTCCATAAGTTCTTTAAGTTAAAATGGTTATAACTGTGAAAGGGTTACTCCGGGATGAAAATATTCATATCTAAATAAGTAGAGTAAAATTCACTGAGTAATGTGCTAAAAAAATTATCAAAATCGGATAACAGATAATGAAGTTATTCAATTTTGAAATTTGGCAATATTTTGTGAAAATAATTATATGCATGTCATCATGAATATTCATTAGGTGGGCCAATGATGTCACATCCCCACTTTCCTTTTTCTTATGTTATTACATGAAATTAACATTGTTTCATTTTTTTCATAGTGTGTGAACATTGTGTCTCCTTTATAATGTAATAAGTTGCAACAATTAATATCTAGTGCACTGAATCACTTTTTCAGTTCTTGGTATAAAACATTAGAATAAACCTACATGTAATTTTATTGTAATAAAATACAAAAGAACAAGTAGGGATATGACATCATCAAGTTGCTGATTGAATAATCATGAAGACATGCCTGGAACTGCTTCACCGGAATGATACAAATCTTCAAAATGCCATAACTTTGTTATTCCTAGTCCAATTTTGATCAAATTTTCAGTGTTTTGCTTGTTAGATTTTCCTTTATCTGTTTAAATCATATTATTCTCAGCCTGGAGCATCCCTTTAATGGAATGGGCCCCTCATCTATCAACTTCCTTGCCTGTATTTGGCTGAGATGCCCAGGTATCCTACTGCTAGTACAGCAATACTGACCACTTGTCAGTGTTGACAACTATCACAAAATAGTCCCAATGAGTAGGGGAAGGCGGGGTAAGTTGTGACACTTTTTGCATTTTGCATGTTAGAATTGATATGACTAGTACTATTGTAGAAATAAGTACCTTGCCTTTAAATTTGATTCTTGGGAAATGTTTTTCACCTACATATAACTTTCTACCCCCACACTGAAAGTCATCGTGACCTTTGAAAAAAACCGATGTCAAATGGCTCAACTTGCCCCATATATGGGGTAATTTGTGCCACCGTCTGGGGTAAGTTGAGCCACAAAAACTATGTACAAAATGTATGGGGGGAGAACCAGCATGTCAATTTTTTGTTTAAAGTCTTTTCACTTGCTAATTCTCTATAAATACTAACATCCTTTAAAAGGAAAAGAGCAGTCATGTAAATTTGCTCCTTTCAGCCTGCATTTCAATCGATTTTTATGGTTTGTTTGTTTTTTAAGATACATTAGAATTAAGAATTACCATGGGTCGGAATCGAAGATGGCGCCCTACTAAGTCAAATCGTATTATTTCTCATCGTGGAAAACTTCTGTAAAATCATTTAAAAATGAGTGGAAAGAAAAGACAGATGGACAAAATGGACATTTCACCAAGGATTTCCCAATACTTCACACCTTCTGGCTCAATTTCAGACAGAACAGAGATGGATATCGATGAAAACTCGGATATGCCACTTGAAAATCTCACTCGGCAGTCAGTGCTTACTGGAATCGGCGAAGCGGGCCAGGACTCGCAGGAGTCGCTCCCGCAAGCTGCTGGGGGAAAGGAAAGGGAAAAAGACGAAGACGAACCTCGGGCAGAGAAGAAGCGAAAGATCAATGGAGATCAAAAGGTGCAGGCAAGTACTACCACAGAAGATATACTAGCAAAGCTTCTTGACAGAATGGATCAAATGAACTCAAAGTTCAACGACATAGTGGCAAGATTAGACTTATCCCTTACTCAAATTGATAACAATAAGAGAGAGATAGAAGAAGTGAAGGAAAAACAAGAAGGGATTGAGTTTGACATTGGTTCAATCAAAGAGAAATTGCACGCACAAGAAAAGGAGAATGAGAAGTTGCGCGAACGTATGACTGACCTTTCCGCCAGGGGAATGAGAAACACACTTGTGTTCCAAGGATTTCCAGAGGGTGCTGAGAACAAGAATTGTGAAAATTTGATCCAGTCATTTGCCAAGTCGCATTTGCAGATTGAAGCTGAAGTAATCATCGAAAGAGCACATCGCAGCGGAAGCACCTCATCACCTCGACCAAGGCCAATTATTGCAGCTTTTAATCGGTACTCGACCAAAAACATGATCCTGGTAAATGCACGTCGCTTCTTGAAGGAGAAACCCTTTGAGCACAATGGAAAGCATCCTATTTACGTGGATGAAATGTTGCCCAAGGAAATTCGTGAACAACGGAAGAAGCTGATTCACATCAAGAAGAAGCTGAAAGAGGAAAATACAAGGAGAGTGGTGTACTTCAAGTATCCTGCTCGCATCTTCTACAAAGAAGGAAAAGACGGGAAGGAGAGAGAATACAAGATGAAATAACTCAAAACGTCAAAGGAAAGAAAATGTTATCATTCCACATCAAAATGCCGGAAACATTAAAATAAAAAACACAAAAACATGAATAATGTTATAGAGTTGGACTTACCTCATCTACTTAAAAACAATAAGAAAAGTAAAAAAGGAATACTTAGATTAGGATAATGACAAGAGCTTAAACTTTTATTCTTAAAAAAAAGTATTTTTCATGAACTGATTCCAAGAGTGACCTTTTATAGGTGAATATGTGGAAAAAGCACTCAAAGGAGAAAAGGAAAGACCACGATGTAGAGCGCCACCTTGATCTCCCTAAGGCATACAGAAGAACTAGCCTTCGTTATGATTTGTTTTCTGTGTTTTTTGTTTGTTGAACCTGATTGTTTAATATATGTTGAACCTGATCATATGATGGTGGTACTTTTAAGTAATTCATATCTCAACTATGGACTTGAAGTTGATGACACATAATGTTAACGGACTGGGGGACTTTAAAGCAAGGAAACGTTATTTTAATTATATGCTTAAACAGAACAAAGATATTATCCTTTTACAGGAAACTCATTCTGTAGAAAAGGAAGAATCATTATGGAGAAATCAAGTTAGATCTGATATCATTTTCAGTCATGGAACTTCTAAGAGCAGAGGAGTATGCATTATATTAAGAAAGACACCTGATTTTAAAGTGTTAGACTCCATTAAAGATATAATGGGACGATTTTTATTGGTTAAAGTTGTAATTCAGAAGAAAGTTTATGTGATATGCAACATATATGCACCAAATAATGAGACAGATCAGGTTGAATTTTTTAAGCAGGTAGAATTGACCATACAAGATAATGTTGAATATGGGGAAATTCTTATAATTGGTGGGGACTTTAATTTAATTCAAAACCTTGATCTGGACAGGGCAGGTGGCTCAATGAAAAGCATTTGGAAGCACTCTGTGAATCTTATAGAAAATATGAAAATATATTTTGGTCTGGTTGATGTATGGAGAATCAGAAACCCTTGCAAAAAAGGATTTACTTGGAGAAGGTATAACCCAATGGTGCAATCTAGATTGGATTTTTGGTTGATCCATGAATCATTACAGAATACAATTAGTGAAAATGATATTATACCGTGCATTTTGTCTGATCATGATCATGTTAGTTTACACATGAAAATTAAAACAAAAAAATCTGGTCCGTCCTACTGGAAATTTAACAATAGTCTATTGAATGATGTGGAGTATGTTAATGCTTTAACTAATAAATACTCAGAATGGATTGATGAGTTTACAGATAGTAATGATAAAGGAGGACTATGGGATTGGTTAAAGTTTAAAATTAGAGAATTTACTGTACCATTTTCTAAGAAGAAGAAATGTGAAAGGGAGGAGAAAAGAAAGGATTTTGAAAAAGAACTGAAGAAAATAGATGACATGATGGCAGCAGAAGATATAGATGAAGAATTAATGAAAAAGAAAAGGGAGATAGAACAGGAATTGTTTAAAATATATGACTATTTTGCAGATGGGGCAATTTTGAGGTCAAGGTGTACATGGTACGAGAAAGGGGAAAAGAGTACTAAATATTTTTTGTCATTGGAAAAAGGTCAAGCAGCAAATTGTAATATTGATGTTTTGATTTCAGATGTGGGACGTATTGATAAACAGTCTGAATTACAGGATTTCATTAAGAATTCATATAAAACTTTGTTTGAGAACAAAGATAAGGTGGAAGATGAGGTGAGTAAAGATTACATAAGTCAGAGTAACATCAAGCAACTCACAGATGAAGAAAGAAAGTCATGTGAAGGAAACATCACTTGCTCTGAAGCTAGGGCAGAATTGTTAAAAATGGCTAGAAATAAAACACCTGGGAACGATGGGTTAACTGTGGAATTTTATGAGATGTTTTGGCCTTTGATATCAAAAGAAATTATTGATTCTTTCAATTTTGCATATGAAAATAGTGTAATGTCTGTGTCACAAAGACAAGGTACAATTAAACTCATCCCTAAGCCTGGTAGAGATAAACACACACTGAGTAATTGGCGTCCCATAACTCTTTTAAATGTAGATGTTAAAATACTTTCTAAATGCTTGGCGAAGAGAGTTGCTAAGGTGATAGGAAAGTTAGTAGATAGTCAACAAACTGCCTTTATCAAAGGCAGATACATAGGAGAAGGAATAAGATTAATATCAGACCTCTTACAATATACTGAGGAGGAGAATCTGAGAGGTATTATGCTAGCCCTTGATCTGACAAAAGCATTTGATTCAATAAGCCACAGGTTCATGCTAAATTGCTTAGAAATGTTCAATTTTGGACCATCCTTCATACAATGGGTTAGAACATTGCACACTAATGTAAGTAGTTGCGTTTTGGTGAATGGATTTACCACTGGATATTTTCCAGTGTCTAGAGGAGTCAGACAAGGTGATCCTCTGGCTCCTTTACTGTTTATACTGAGCTTGGAAGTTGTTCTTACAAGACTTAATAATAATGATAATATTCAGGCTTTTGAACTTAGTGGAAAACAAATAAAGTATACAGCATATGCTGACGACATAACTTGTTTTTGTAGGAATGTACAATCAATGAAGATGGTTTTCAAAGTTTTTGAAGAATTCTCAATCATATCAGGTCTTTATTTGAATAAAACAAAAACGGAAGGAATATGGATTGGGAAGGATAGACACAATGGAGAAAAAACAAATGATATACACTGGGCAGACGAAAGCATAAGAGTTTTAGGCATTCATTTCTCATATGATCAGGAAATAGTCAGGAAACTGAACTTTGATAAGAGACTGGATGAAATAAAATGTACTTTCTTAAGATGGAAGAATCGGGGGTTAACTTTATTAGGAAAAATTCAACTGTTGAAAACATTTGTTATGTCTAAGATTATGTATATAGTTTCCAATATTGAAATACCAGATGATTTTGTTAAGGAGGTTGAAAAGTTGATGTTCCAGTTTATGTGGAAAGGTCCAGATAAGATATCACGGGCAACAATGATTGCAGATTATACCGAAGGTGGTCTTAAATTCCCAAAACTAAAATGCATGATAGAGACACAGCTGGTTAAGTGGATTCAGAGATACTATACAGAATCAGATCATCATTGGAAATTGTTCTTTGACCATTATTGTAAACGATTTGGTGGAAAATTGATTTTTATGAGTAATTATTCTGTGAGCCAGTTGAATTCTCTTGGAATTCCCATATTTTATCATAACTTGTTGTTAGCATGGTCCAAGATAAAGGAGTATAATCAATTTGTTGATGATCAAGGAAACCAAGCAAGTGTACTTAGTCAAATTGTTTGGAACAATCAATATATTCTTATTGATAATAAATCAGTTTACTGTAAGGCCTTTCATGAGGCAGGTCTATGTTATGTATATCAACTTTTTGATCTATGTGGAAACATAGTGCAATTTAATATTTGGAAAGCAAGAGGAGTACCACATAAATATTACATGATATATTTGGCAATAGTATCACTAGTCAGGAAGAAATGGGGAAGTTCATTTAATCAAGTATTGATACAAATGTTCTTGGAGAAAATAGATTATGAACATGATCAGTTCGTCCTTTTGACAGTAGAAATCCAAAAACTAAAAACTAGAAATATTTATGTTGATTTAGTGAGTAAATTAACACATAGACCTGTCTGCGAGCCGCTATTTTCCATTAAATATGGGATAGAGGAGGAAGAATGGCCACAAATGTATCTACTCCCGTTTAAATGCACAATAGAAGTTAAAATGAGAGTCTTCCAGTTTAAAATTTTGCATAATATTCTATACACCAATGAGAGACTATTTAAAATGAAGCAAGTTCAGACAGAACTTTGCACATTGTGCGAGACCTCTGTTGAAACTCCTTTACATCTTTTTTATGAGTGTAAGGTTGCTGAAGATTTAAGACGTACTTTTGTTGATAAAATTGGTTGGAAGCTATCTGTCAGATATGAGGATCTATCTAGGAAAAGAATGATGTTTGGATTCATAAAGGATTGGAAGGGACCACATAAAATATTACTGAATCACTTAATTATCTTATTGAAGAGATATATTTATATTCAGAAATGCAGGAATTTAGTAGTAAGTTTCATAGGTTTTGAAGCGTTCATTTGCAAAATTAGACATATAGAATTGGTAATTGCTAAACAAAAGCACAAAGAAAACACGCATTATAGAAAATGGTCCCCTATTGAGAATTTATTTTAATTATCCATAATTATATTTTGATAATGAGACAATCCAAGCCACCAGAGACTGATATTTTAGCTTTTACATCAGGTCTGTTTGTTTGTTTGTTGTTTTGTTTTTTTTTTGGTAATTGTTACAGTGATTCATATTTGATTATTGTTTTTTAATGTTATACAATTATGTAATTCCTGTATGATTGTTGTTTTTGTAGTGTTACAAAAAATCTTGAAAATCAATAAAATTTGGAAAATATAAAAAAAAAAGAATTACCATGGCTCAACTTGCCCCATGCTGTTTGGCACAACTTACCCCAGTCCGAACTTAGTGCGATAATTTTGTATCCACACATTTATTATGCATCCATCATATAAAAGACTATGACAAGAATGAAGATCCATACCTGGACTAAAAATGTTGTTATCATGTCTTCATTATAATTATTCAAAGACGTGTGTGTTTATAAAGCACTTATCTATTTCACACTCTTTTTTACTTTTTTGCCTGAAATTCATATTTTCCCCCCTAAAAAACTACTTTTTGTTTCAAAGTTGAAAACAATGTGGTGGGGTTAGGGGTTATGCTATGGGTCATCAATACATGACACCACCACAAGTTCTGACTCATTCATTACTGGCCTGGGGCTGGTGGCTCAACTTGCCCCTATGCTCAACTTACCCCGCCTTCCCCTACATACAAACATTTGTGTCCAGAAGTTAGTGGACCCCATCCAAACTACACCCCTCATGCTTAATGTTGAATGTAGACAACAACACCACCGCAATGTTTGGCAAGCCCAGAGAAACAAACTTTGTTGAACCATTTCAGAGGGTTTTGCACGTTTTATGCTAATTGGTTTATTGTAAAGAATAGCTTTGTGTGTACACTGTAAAATGCAATGCACACATCACTATTGTTGTATGAGTATATGTATTAGACTTGATGCACTCTGTGTGCATTGTGAATAGAATGTGACTTGAGTTGAACTTGGCAGTCCGCTAGATGTGACTGAAGTTGAACAAAGTGGGCAAATAATTAGGCTTCATGTCTCTAGTAGCAACTTTTACCATTTCACCTGGGTGGCCCGAATAGGCAGATTTGGTTGTATTTGTTTCAGGAACCATCCCCCTATACTTACCAAACTGGCTTGCGTATGCATTCTCAAACAGCATGATGAGGAATTTCTCATTGAACTCAAAGGAGCAGGGGAATTGTTGGAATATCTGTTGAAATGCAAAACAAAAAAAACGTATCATTAATGACATCCCACGTATTGTATAATGCCCAAATTATAGCTGCCTTTGATAATCATTACGTCAAACCCCCATTTGGAGAAAGACCGCAGTTCAGACTGCAAACTGCGGTATTAGACCTCAAATCGTGTTTGAGATCATGGGGTCGTTTCATAAAGCTGTTCATAAGTTAAGAGCGACTTTAAAAATGACTGGTGATCATTCACAATGGTGTGTACCATTTACTGCAAGACAGGATCACCAGTCGCTCTTAACTTACGAACAGCCTTATGAAACACCCACCTGATCAACCCCGCTTGGCCAGGTAATCCCAGCTGTCTCCACAGGCGAGATTATGAGCGTTTGGCCAGGGACGAAATGATAAACAACAGCTGTGCTATTACGTAAGACTTCTCTGCCTGTAGTAGGACCTTCGGAATGAAATTATTGTATTCGATATTTAATCACATTTTCAAAGGCATATTGTATTCAGAAATTCAATGTTAGTCCATTTTCAATTTCGAACGAAGAAAATCGACCTCGAAATAAGGAAAGTAAGTGAATAACAATTGGAATGCCTCTGGCCGTCTCACCTGCATCACGCGGTTCAATATAGCAGCAGTGCTGACTTTGAAAACTACTCTAACTCGCACAAGATGTTCAGTGATACATGGTTACTCTTATGTCCACTTTTTATGAACTAGACCAATAAACTTACAGAGATATGATGGTAATTCAACAGATACACCCAATTCGGCCAAAGTTCATTGACCTTTGTCATGTGACCTGAAATGCGCACAGGATGTTCAGTGATACTTGATTACTCTAATGTCCAAGTTTAACGAACTAGACCAATAAACTTTCAAAGTTATGATGGTAATTCAACAGATACCCCCAATTCGGCCAAAGTTCATTGACCCTAAATGACCTTTGACCTTAATCATGAGACCTGAAATTTGCACAAAATGTTCAGTGATGCTTGATTACTATTATGTCCAAGTTTCATGAATCAGATCCATAAACTTTCAAAGTTATGATGGGAATTCAACAGATACGCCTAATTTGACCAAAGTTTATTGACCCTAAATGACCTTTGACCTTGGTCATGTGACATAAAACTCATGCACGGTTTAATATAGCAGCAGTGCTGACTTCGAAAACTACTCTAACTCGCACAAGATGTTCAGTGATACATGGTTACTCTTATGTCCACTTTTTATGAACTAGACCAATAAACTTACAGAGATATGATGGTAATTCAACAGATACACCCAATGCGGCCAAAATTCATTGACCTTTGTCATGTGACCTGAAATGCGCACAGGATGTTCAGTGATGCTTGATTACTATTATGTCCAAGTTTCATGAATAAGATCCATAAACTTTCACAGTTATGATGGGAATTCAACGGATACCCCTAATTTGACCAAAGTTTATTGACTCAAATGACCTTTGACCTTGGTCATGTGACATAAAACTCATGCACGCGGTTCAATATAGCAGCAGTGCTGACTTTGAAAACTACTCTAACTCGCACAAGATGTTCAGTGATACATGGTTACTCTTATGTCCACTTTTTATGAACTAGACCAATAAACTTACAGAGATATGATGGTAATTCAACAGATACACCCAATTCGGCCAAAGTTCATTGACCTTTGTCATGTGACCTGAAATGCGCACAGGATGTTCAGTGATACTTGATTACTCTAATGTCCAAGTTTAAAGAACTAGACCAATAAACTTTCAAAGTTATGATGGTAATTCAATAGATACCCCCAATTCGGCCAAAGTTCATTGACCCTAAATGACCTTTGACCTTAATCATGAGACCTGAAACTTGCACAAAATGTTCAGTGATGCTTGATTACTATTATGTCCAAGTGTCATGAATCAGATCCATAAACTTTCAAAGTTATGATGGGAATTCAACAGATATCCCCAATTCGGCCAAAGTTCATTGACCCTAAATGACCTTTGACCTTGGTCATGTGACGTGAAACTCATGCAGGATGTTCAGTGATACGTGATTAACCTTATGTCCAAGTTTCATGAACTAGGTCCATATATTTTCTTAGTTATGATGACATTTCAAAAACTTAACCTCAGGTTCCTCCAACATGGTCTAAGTTCATTGACCCTAAATGACCTTTGACCTTGGTCATGTGACATGAAACTCTAATAGGATGTTCAGTAATACTTGATTAACCTTATGGCCAAGTTTCATGAACTAGGTCCATATACTTTCTAAGTTATGATGTCATTTCAAAAACTTAACCTTAGGTTAATAAGATTTGATGTTGACGCCGCCGCCACCGCCGCCATCAGAAAAGCGGCTCCTATAGTCTCACTCTGCTACGCAGGTGAGACAAAAAATGGCGGCATGCTTTGCCGGGGACCACACTCGGGCTATTATGTTATCTTCGGACCGCGGTCAAGAAACAGGTGTTTTGATACTTACTTTGGGCAGTAATTGATTGAGAAATACCATGCAGTAGGTCCATGGAAAAACTGGGGTATAGTGTTCTCAAATGGAGGTTTTCGTCATGATAATAATACTAATAATAGTCCGCGTTTATATAGCGCTTAATACATCGGAACGACGTCTCTACGCGCTTTACAAACACATTATTACTCCGGTCATCGTCGGATCCTGCCCGCAGACAATGTATGCACATTCAGCTTTCTTTCTTCATACCTGGCAACTTGAAACAATTCTGTTTCTTATTTCACTACCACCTTTTTGTACGCTATCATTTCTTTAGATGTAACATTTAACCTGTTGACTACTGAATTCTGTAATTCCCATAGACTTTGTACAGGAATCACCCCGTTCCAGATGGCAACAGGTATAGATATTGGTAACCCAGGGAACTCCCGCCCGTTACGCCCGTGAGCGGGAGCCCAGGACCTTACGTGTAATTGACCATACTCACCTGACAAGCGTGAAGTATGGTCAAAATAATTCTCCGAATAAATAGTCAAACGAAAAGTTCTCTCCTTCTATCCCCGTCTCGATCGGCCATTTTTGTTATGAATCGTAACAAAATGGCAGATCGAGACTGGGGTAGAAGGAGGGAACTTTTCGTTTTTTTAGGTTCCAGTTTGTGCCCAGATGTCAGGAAACTGCCACTCGTTAGACCTTCATCCATATAATCGTGGTAAGTGCTTGATTTCTGTTTTAACTATTTATTCAGAGAATTATTTTGACCATACTTCACGCTAGTCAGGTGAGTATGGTCATACCCGTAAGGTCCTGGGCTCCCGCCCTGGGTTAAGATATTGGTAGAAATAAGTTACAGGCTAAAATAACCATATGGATGTAATGATAGTCTACCTGCCAGACACAGTCTAAGAAGAGAAGAAACACCGGACCAGCGTATTTGTTCTTGCTCTGAGAGAAGACTGACTTTGAACATCTGCTGAGGAACGGATGGCCAGCTTGGATCCATTCTCTCTCGATAAGAGCTTCAAAGCTGTTATGAAGGAGAGAAAAATTTGTCAGAGTGTTGTTTCCCTCCCTATTATCAGTGTTGGGCAATCATCATTGTCGTTATCACTACCATCACCAATGTTTCCATTCTCCTCCCTTTCTTCCTCCTTTTTCTCCTCCTTCGTCTTCTTCTTCTCCATCTTTTTCTTCATCTCCTTCTTTTTCTTCTTCTTTCTCCTCCTTCTTTTTCTTCTTCTTTCTTTTTCTTCTTCTTCTTCTTTTTTTCTTCTTCTTCTTCTTTCCTTCATCTTCTTCTTTTCATCATCTTCTTTTCATCATCTTCTTCTTCTCCTCCTCCTTCTTCTTTTTCTTCTTCTTTCTTTTTCTTCTTCATCTTCTTCTTCTTCTCATTCTTCTTCTTTTCATTCTTCTCTTCATCTCTCTCTCTGTTCTTCATCTCTTTTTTTCCTCTTCTTCTTTCCTTCTGTTTTCCCCATTCTCCTCATCCTTAGCAAATCACTCAAACATGACGATGATGATAATCAAATTGTAATCATAACCATCACCAATATAGTTTGCATTCATTATAATTACTTTTAGGCTGTTATCATCCTCATCGCCATCATCATTATCCCCCTCATCACCATCATCATCAACAATATCACTATCATCACTACCATAATCATCATCACTGCCATAATTCATAATCATTAGTTTTAGGCTATTCAAATCACCATCCTCATCACAATCAAGAACATTATCGTCTTCACCATCACCACCATCATAATCATCCCCATCATCATCATCATCATAATCATCATCTCCATCATCATCATAATCATCCTTATCATCATCATCATCCCCATCATCATCTCCATCATCATCATAATCATCCTTCTCATCATCATCATCCCCATCATCATCATCATCATCTCCATCATCATCATAATCATCCCTATCATCATCATCATCACTATCACAAACATCACCAGTATCTTCTTTATACGTATACCGGTACTCACCCCCTCACTGTTCTGCAGTCTAAATCGAGAATAACCTGAGCCAATGAGGTCACCTGTAGACTCGCATCCAGACCTTCTGACCCATGAACAAGAACAGCAGAATCTGAGACAAACAAAAATCAAAACAAAAATATACATTGTATAAAAAAGATAACATCCCAAGTGAACACTAAATTTAGAAGAGCAAACTGATATAACAAAGGGGAACATATAAATTATGAGAACAATACATAAATCAAAAAAGCAATTATTTCATAGATATTACTTTGAAAGTAGTACAGTAAATTAGCAAGTCTGTATTAGTTCATTTCAGTGGCTCAGTGGATAAGTCTCCGGACTGTGAACCACAAGGTCCGGGGTTCAAATCCCTTCACAGCACTAGCGTCCTTTGGCAAGGCGTTTATCTACATTTGTCACTCTCGACCCAGGTGTAGTAAATGGGTACCAGGTAGGAAGGAATTCCTTGAATGCTTGATGCGCCCGATCAGGGTAGCCGTGCTAAAGCCGGGGTAATAGTATGCAGCGCTTAGAAACATTTGTATTAAGCGCTATATAAAAAATTGCATATTATTATTATTATTTCCGATTCTCATAAAGAACACTTTATACAATCAGATTATAAATACAAAGCATGTGGGGAGCCAGCAGAGGCCATTGACCTTTCATAGGCTGGGCTCCAATACCATAGTGGATACAGAGAGGGGGATGGGGGGGGGGGTACATACATGTGTAATTTTGATGAGCTAATTGTATACATAACTAGTTACTATAACAGTCTACTTAAAGGCCACCGCACACCAAACATGTACGACTGTTCGCAATCCGATTTTGGAACAACTCGCATTTTGATTTTGCTCATTTTCTTAAAAAGTGAATGGAACATATCATTTTATTTGAGATTAAAATTAATTGAAAGAATACTAATACATTATAACCATTTGAGATTACAAGCCTTTATTTCAGAGTAAAGGCCAAATTAGTTTCAAATCGTAGGCAATTGTACGACTGGTATGACGTCATAATGACTAGATAATAAATTAGCTTATATTCTATGAAGGATGATAGCAGAGTCACAGATTTGAACAACAGGTATTCGTACGATGATTTAGAACATTACACAGTAAGATATTCAAAGTCTCAGTATTACATGTAGCATTAAATTCTACTACAGTACATTTTATTCTGAAATCGGGTCGCACACCTATCGTAAGGTGTGCGGTCGCCTTAAGATTCCTTCATGAGGTGTTTTTTTCTACTTTTGTTTAAATGAAGCAATAGATGGGGACATTTCAATATGGTCGCATGGTATTGCATTTCAAGTTATTACTCCAGAATATTTTACTGACTTTCATGAAGTCTGATATTTTAGCAGAGGAATATTGAGCAAGAAAGTATGAAGTATACTAACTTCCGAGGGCAATAGATATCTTTCTCTTATCGCGCTGCCCCGGAAATCTACACGCTTACTCTGCCTCTCAACACCCAGCACTACTATGCAGGCTGTAATCATTGCCGGCTTGATATAACCAACCGCAGTGACCAAATCAAGATCTTGACCTTAGAGGGCGCTACATCAATATATAATTAATTGGTGCCTGTACAGTATGTTCTTGCTCTCTCGTAAAGACACTGCGCTCCTACGCAGGCTGTAGTGAGCGTCTCCTTCGCATGATGTAACCAACCAGTTTTTCAAATTAACCCTAAATCTCCCGGGGTATTTTGATTCTTGTCATTCCGGGGGGGGGGGGGGGGGGGGGGGGGGCATTATGGCCCCCCCCTTAAGATCTCGGCTGCCAATCCCGCTGGTAGTGTGTGATGTAATCTACAAGGCTGTATGGTAAAATTTTCCAAAATAATGAAATTTTATTTTATATGAATTAATTATGCTAATTTATGCATAAATCATACTTTTTGCTATAATTCACTAAATAAAGCTCCTAGAATGCTAATTTTTGGTAAAAATTTTCTTTGTAGCATTCTTAACAATCGTAATTCAAAACAAGTGGAATGCCTCTGGCCGTCTCACCTGCATCACGCGGTTCAATATAGCAGCAGTGCTGACTTTGAAAACTACTCTAACTCGCACAAGATGTTCAGTGATACATGGTTACTCTTATGTCCACTTTTTATGAACTAGACCAATAAACTTACAGAGATATGATGGTTATTCAACAAAAAAAAACCAACATGGCCAAAGTTCATTGGCCTTACATGACCTTTGACCTTGATCATGTGACTTGAAACTCGCACAGGATGTTCAGTGATACTTGATTACTCTTATGTCCAAGATTCCTGAATCAGATCCATAAACTTTCAAAGTTACAATGGTAATTCAACAGATACACCCAATTCGGCCAAAGTTCATTGACCTTTGACCTTGGTCATGTGACCTGAAATGCGCACAGGATTTTCAGTGATACTTGAGTACTCTAATGTCCAAGTTTAAAGAACTAGACCAATAAACTTTCAAAGTTATGATGGTAATTCAACAGATACCCCCAAATCGGCCAAAGTTCATTGACCCTAAATGACCTTTGACCTTTTCAATTCAAGTTTATTTTGCTCTCTGCATAAAAATGAACAAAAATGTGGTAAAATACATAGGAACAAAGTTTACATAACATCAAAGACATAAAAAAGCATTGAGAGGGAAGCAGCCAAAAAGGAAAAGAATATCCTTATAAAAAGGCCGACCCAACTTACTTTAGAAAGAATAATAATTATTGACAATATCAAAAGTACAAAAGACAATTAGGAGACAATACAAAGGCATAGATACACAAATGGTAAGATTTAGATTATATATATAAAAAATATTTACAAACAGGTTTAATTATCAAATATAAAGTTTCTGAAGTTACGTTTGAAAATATTAAAAGAACAAGACGTTTTCAAATTAACCGGCAAAGAATTCAAAAGTAGTGGGCCACGAAAGAAAATAGATTTATGAGAAAGGCAAGTTCTTATTTTAGGGAAGTGGAAGTTTGCAGCATTTCTAGTAGGGTATTCATGAATATTATAATTTAATTTAAAACAGTTCAATAAATAAGAAGGTAAAAGTCCTTTAGAACATAGATACATAAAAAGTCCCATTTCATACTTATACATATCATAAATATTTAAAATTTTCTCTTAATCATGAGACCTGAAACTTGCACAAAATGTCCAGTGATGCTTGATTACTATTATGTCCATGTTTCATGAATCAGATCCATAAACTTTCAAAGTTATGATGGGAATTCAACAGATACCCCCAATTCGGACAAAGTTCATTGACCCTAAATGACCTTTGACCTTGGTCATGTGACATAAAACTCACGCAGGATGTTCAGTGATAATTGATTAATCTTATGTCCAAGTTTCATGAACTAGGTCCATATATTTTCTAAGTTATGATGACATTTCAAAAACTTAACCTCAGGTTAAGATTTCGATGTTGATTCCTCCAACATGGTCTAAGTTCATTGACCCTAAATGACCTTTGACCTTGATCATGTGACATGAAACTCTAATAGGATGTTCACTAATACTTGATTAACCTTATGGCCGAGTTTCATGAACTAGGTCCATATGCTTTCTAAGTTATGATGTCATTTCAAAAACTTAACCTCAGGTTAAGATTTGATGTTGACGCCGCCGCCGCCGTCGGAAAAGCGGCGCCTATAGTCTCACTCTGCTATGCAGGTGAGACAAAAACTTTGGTTTGGAAATCAATTTCTTATGTATTTTAATGTTTTATGAATTTCTTATGTATTCCTCTGTTTTTTTACTTTTTTTTTATTGTTTTTTCAAAGGAAATTGTTCCAGACACAATTCTGATCATAAACAAGGCAAAATTATTTAAGTTTAATCAGTAAAAGTAGAAATGATACATTTATGAATTTTGGCTAAATACGCAATTTGCATTGGATTTGTACATGAAATCACGTTTATGAGCAATTTTGGGTCTGACATGCACTTGCATAATGTTGCGTAATGTCGTAACCGCGTACCCGGGCGTCACAACTTTGGTCTCAAAATTTGCGCGAGACTTGAATGTAAAAAGTCAGTGAGCTGCGTGGTGAAAAAATTTCGCGCAGCAGATATATCGCGAAAATTGTTGAGGGGGGGCCATTATGGCGCCCCCCCCGGGAGAATTATGGGTTAAGGTCTTGACCTTAGAGGGCGCTAGATGAAGATTTAATTCATATGTCCATACGTTATTACTTACTGTCTCCATCAACACACTGTGCTCTTACGCAGGCCATAGTAAGAGTCTCCTTCACATGATATAACCAACCAATTTGTCTGATAAAGATCTTGTCCTTAGAGGGCGCTAGATCAATTTCTAATTTACAGTATCTGTATTTTACAGTATCTTATTCAAAACAAAAAAAGTATCTGCATGTACTTACTCTCTCTATCAACACACTGTGCAACTAAGCAGGCTGCGGTGAGCGTCTCCTTAACATGGTGTAACCAACCGCAGTTTGTAAGACGACTGATCCATTTGTCGGCAGAGCATCCGTTGTCCATGCATGCTGGGAGTGAAACAGAAGAATAGTGGTAACAAAAATCTGTGAAATTTGATGTTAAAAGGTTTGCATGGTGATATGAACAATCGCGGAAGTGGTTAACAGTACACCACGAGTAGAGTCCTGGAAGGACTCCTGTAGCATTTCACTTCTATTTCCATCCAATTTCATCTCAGTCCTACGAGGACGCTACACGTGGTGTACCGAATAAACCACTTCCGCAACTGTAATATTCAGTTGTGAAATCTGCAAAAACCATTAGCAATGGCATATGCATGTACTAATCCAAGTGACACGTTGGAAGCTCCAAATTGATGCAGGGGTTCAAGTCCTAGCCATGTCTTTCGGGTAGTGGTGTTAAAGTTTGGCCTCAGACATAAATAAGCAAATCTGAATTATTTGTGTCCCAAAACACTCAATTATATTAGTACCATCAATACATTGGCATGGTCTAGACCCGCTTTATGCTCCAATATACTTCTTTTTAATGAAAAATGGGCATAAAATGATGTGCTGCATGTTTTAATAGAGGGCAATGAGAGAGAAAAAAGAAAAGATTTTTGCTAACTACTTTTCTAAGTAGCCAAACAATACCAAGTTTCAGGGAAATTGTAATGAATTGCAAACTGATGAACAAGTGGAATGCCTCTGGCGGGCTCACCTGCATCACAGTGTTCAATATAGCAGCAGTGGTGACTATAACTTGCACAAGATGTTCAGTGATACTTGGTTACTCTTATTTCCATGTCTTATGAATTAGACCAATACACTTACAGAGATACATGTATGATGGTAATTCAACAAATACCCCCAATGTGGCCACAGTTCATAGACCTTACATGACGTTTGACCTTGATCCTGTGACCTGAAACTCACCAGTATATCCAGTGATACTTGATTACTATTATGTCCAAGTTTCATGAATCAGATCCATCAACTTTTAAAGTTATGATGGTAATTCAACAGATACCCACAATTTGACCAAAGTTCATTTTATGACCTTTGACCTTGGTCATGTGACATGAAACTCGGGCAGGATGTTCAGGAATACTTGATTAACCTTATGGTCAAGTTTCATGAACTAGGTCCATATATTTTCTAAGTTATGATAACATTTCAAAACCTTAACCTTAGGTTAAGATTTGATGTTGACGCCGCCGCTGCCGGAAAAGCGGCGCCTATAGTCTCACTCTGCTATGCAGGTCAGACAAAAATTTTGATTTTTGCTAGACATTTTTTAAAGTAACCAAACAATACAAAGTTTCATGGAAATTGTAATGAATTGCAAACTGATCAAAAATGAATTTAATGTGGTGATGGCTTTCCTTTCATGTATATCTTACCTTCAAGTAGTTTACAGAGAGATTCTTGTAGGATACTGGGTTTATCAAGAGGCTTGTTGACACGCCTCCATTGGGGATAATTCACTTCTGTCTCAAAACCTCCACCTGAACAAATATGAAAAACAAGAAGAGAAAAATCATCACCATTTTCGTGTGGAACAATACACACATATCTCCAATTTTGAAGAAAAAAAATAGTAGAATTTGGGAGAAACAGGCTGTTTTAAAGACATAGTATTAATTAATATCTGAATGAGAAGTTTTGGAGACAACATAAAACAGTGTATTTTGTCTAATTGATAACATGTACATGTATGTAACTCAGCAGAAAATACAGGTCATCCCTTCAAACTTGTTTTGATGCTCATTAGATTGTTGCTGAACAGAAGTGATCATATCATTGTATTACATGTAAATGATACTCCAGGCTAAAAAAATACTATGATTTAATCAGATGAAATAAATTAAAACACTGAAAACTTCATCATTAGGAATTTTACTGTATTTCAGTGAAACAGTTTTATAATATCCTCATGAACATGCAATGAGCAAGCTGATAATGTCATATCCCGCATTCTTTTCTTATTTTTATAATAATAATAACAATAGTGATGTCCTATTGAGCGCACACACCGTCCAGAGATGCGCATGGCGCTAAGTATGAACTTAGTTATATTCATTATCCTATAATAATGAAAAAGGAATGACTACTGATTTGATATGTAAGATAATCAGTCCGGTATTTTATGTTGTTACATAGAAGACATATGATGGACACTTGTATGAAAATATGAAATTATGAATTCATGTAATAACACAGCAAAAAGAACATGGAGACATGAAAAGTATAAGCCCACTTTATGTATTGCGTATTTGTTATGCCAAGCATATCCACATGCATTTGGTGTCACTGAAAATTTCCTTGTAGTGAGGTCATTATCTCTCTCTCTCCTGCATGTTCAAATCATATTATTTTCAGCCCTGAGTACCCTTTTAATTTCCTGACCTTTGGTTCTTGCGGCCATAGCTCCATTCAATGACCTTGTATCGATGATATATCCCCTCTTTCCAACACTGAGGGCAGCATTTAATAGTCTCTCGTCGTCCTTGCATCGTTTGGTGTTGGTCCCGGTCAGTGGCTGACTGCTTCGTAGGATAACCGTCTGAAAAACAATTACCAATCAAAGATGATAATTATGGGTGATCATGTAGGGCATTATACATGTACCAATAGATGGTGCAAAGTACATGTACTGTGAATTGAATACATGTACATGCACAATATGCATGAGCCTGTATAGAGACTCAAGACGATAATCCAGAGTACATCTATCAATGATAGGGGGGGGGGGTTGGGGGGTACCCTGCTTTGAATCTGATTTCAGTTTTGGTTTCTGTAATGAAAAATTATACCATCATCAACTGCTGTATGAATACATACTAGAATAAAAGGGATACATGTCTGTGTATGACCACTGTACTGGGGCCCGTTGCAGAAAAAATCATGTGCATCTTGATTTTCAACCAATCAACGGCGCGCATTTGGGACTTACGATTGATATTTTGACTTGCGTTTAAACGCAACTCTTTCTGCAATAGGCCCCTGGACATACAACTGACAGCAGTGCATAAACATACACATTGAATACATATACTTTGAATCCGTTAATACATGTACCTTTTCCATACATATTCTAAAGCAACCCCTTTTTTTGGGGGGGGGTGGGAAATTGTTCATTTACTTTGTCATATATTTAAAAAAAGAATGTTTCAACTTGATTAAAAAATATTTTATGTTTACATGAACATTATTTAGGCCCAAATTGGTTTTTAAGCTCATAACCATAATTTGCTTAAGTGCAATACATGTACATGTGAATCACATCAATCATTGTTTAATGAATATTTGAGTTACAATGTTCGTTGGATGTTGGTCATGCATGCATTTCATTGTACATGTACCAACAGAAATTATGAAACAAAACACTTTGGCCCGAATTCACAAAGAAGGTTTTTAAAACCCATAGTTGAGTTCATGGTTTATGCAGATTTTCTGTATAAATTACGCTTAATTGAGCACGTATCGGGCGCATGTATAAAAAATGTCCAACGCTGATGCGTGCTTTTGTCACAGTGTGCCAAATTGACGCCTGTTACCATGGTTATCCAGGCTATTTTATTCATGAGTCCACTGTTTTTATTCATGAGTCCACTCTTCAAACAGTGGACTTATGGATGAAATAGCGTATCTAACCAGGGTAACAGGCGTCAATTTGGCGCACTGTAACAAAAGCGCACATCAGAATTGGACATGTTTTATACACCCGCCCGATACGCGCTAAACTAAGCGTAATTTATACAGGAAATCTGGATAAACCATGAAATCAACCGTAGGCTTTCAAAACCACCTTTGTGAATTTGGGATATTATGTATGTAATATGAATTTAATTTTGAAAATGACATTGAAGATTAATTCAGAAACTAAGCCCATGGACAAGATGGCCTGTATTCAGAAGTCAGGTTTAACTTATACCATGGTCTAACTCTGTGCTAAAATTATGGGGAGCCAAAAGTGTCAAAATTTTTATTAGGTTGTATGTTTCTTACGTTTACTGTGCTCTTTCCTGATTCATCGATGGTGTAGAAAATAATCTTTATAATTCCTACACAATCATGAATGATATGTGAGACAAGTGAGGTGAAATATTTTATTTCTACTGTTGGTGATTTATGTACCGATTGGCTATCCATACTTAAACCACAACTTTAAACCTGAGTTTAAGTTAAACCCAACTTCAGAATGCGGGCTGATGAGTCTAAATTCATATTCTAGCATCTTCTCCCAGAAGTGGAGGAAGTGCATACAGTGTATATTGTGTGGGAGCATGTCAGGATCCGATGACCAGGGTAAAAATACATGTAATATGATGATGCTGATCCACAGCATTGTATTGCGCAATATTTCTGTTAAGGCCACCGCACACCTTACGACCCGACTGGTCGGCGACCGGCCGCGACTGAGTGAGGGGAGATGAATCGCAAGGCAGTCATAAGCCTCGACACCGCACACCTTGCGATCCGATCTACGACTCACGCATGCGCTCTTTGCTTTTTGGCATAGCATCTGAGAAATTGCGCTTACTACTGCGTATCATAATCATAATACATATCATAATATCATAATACGTCTGATTTGTTGGAGGTTGGATTGAGCTTGCGATCCAGTCATAAGGATTCGATATGTCAAATCCTTCCGATTTCCCTTGCGACTTGTCTCTGACCGATCTGCGACGCTCAAGCTGACAAGCGCTGTGACGTCACATCTCCCCTCACCCAGTCGCAAGCCAGTCGGCGACCGGTCGGGTCGTAAGGTGTGCGGTGGCCTTTAAAAACATTCATTGGCACAGGCTCATCCAAGTACGCTAGTTACTACACATTTGCTGACATTAGTGAGTTTTGTGAAACGATATGATATACATGTAGATCTGTAAAGAAATTAGAGATGTTGTTCAAATGTATAAAAGACGATTAATATTAACATTATTGTTATTATCATTATTATTATTATCATCACAAATTCATTAATATGATTATTACTATTCTCATTAAACGATATGATATGTGAAAGGAAAGCAAATAAATCAGATTCAGTATGAAAATAAATGGCATCAATAACAAAAACAATATAATGATTGATTACATGTACATGACATATAAATCAGTTTAAACTTACAAGGTGACATCAATAAAATTAATAAAACAAGAATAATAAAATGAACAATATGAGATGGAGTGAAGAAAAAATATTAATTTTTAGTACATCTTCAAGAAAGTTCTAAATTTTGCAACCTGTAGCTTGAATGTTGAATGGATTTATGAATCAACCGTTGGTACAATGAAGTGTTGGATACTTGCATGTACATTATGTGAAGTGATATGTAGCTGGTTTAAAGGAATACACGTATTGTTCACAAGTTTTGCAACAGAGACTTTCGAAATGCACTTTCACTATTGGACTTCTACACGTTGGTACAGTGAAGTGTTGGATACTTGCATGTACATTATGTGAAGTGATATGTAGTTGGTTTAGGAATACATGTATTATTCACAAGTTTTGCAACAGAGACTTTTGAAATGCACTTTCACTATTGGACTTCTACACGTTGGTACAGTGAAGTGTTGGGTACTTGCATGTACATTATGTGAAGTGATATGTAGTTGGTTTAGGAATACATGTATTATTCACAAGTTTTGCAACAGAGACTTTTAAAATGCACTTTCACTATTGGACTTTTACATACATGGATTAATAACACTCTGCTTTGTCCTCATAGTCAGTGGAATGAGGCTTCTCATTACACAGAGCTGGACAAGCATCCGTTGTAGGGACCAGGGAAAAAATTACATGGTGGCATGGGCTGATAAAAGAGCCCTTAAAATTGAAAAAAAGAACCCCCGAAATTCCACATTCACTAAGATGTCAAAGCTTATCCAATGTTACGGATTTCCGCAATTGGTTGTAAAAAATAGCCCTCCTCCCACCTCCCCCCCGCCAGAAAAAAAATTAATAAATAAAAAATAAAAATAAATTTTTTGCCTGGTAGGGACAATGATTTTCTGTTTCCAAAAATTGTATTTTCCATTTCTGAAAACCTTTAATTTAGTTTCAAACTTGATAAACTATCCTCCTACTGTAACTTCTGGCGAAATGAGTGATTTGGGTGAAATCCATGTTGCTTGTCACAATTCAAAGCAGTCAATAGAGTATCGGAGTGTGACATCATCAATTTTCCTTGTAAGTTTTCCATATTTCAGCGTTTTTTATACAATATTTCGGAAGAGTATGACAAGATACCTTCCCAACCCAAAGTTTTGCAGGAATGGTACAGAAAATGCTGCAAACACAAAAAGAAAATATTGCGACATCATCACTTTGTTACTCTATTATGAACTGCATTATGTACATGTATTTACTGAGCTGTCCACTAGTGAAAGCATATCATAAAGTCCCAAATGGATCGATAGGAAGACACCTTAATAACAACATTCTGTTACCTTAACTCCTCTACTTGCTTTGGGTTCTATCTGTAGAATACAAACATGATTCGGTAGGGCATATTAAAATCCCTAGGTTTCAGCAAGATAAAAAACTGAAAAATTTCACAGATTTCCGGAAGAACTTGAAAATTCACATTAACTTTTAAACAATTACAATTCAGGGGCAAGTAAAAGAAGCACAACATAAACTATCTCAACAAAGTGAATTCAAATAAACAAATAATGTATGAGCAGGAAATTTGTTATTACATCTGTTTTCAGAGCTATCAATATTTTTTGTAATGTAATATTTACAGTCTTAAATCAATTACACAAATTCTTTATTGATTTGGGAGCTTGTGATCAATGAGCTATTAATTATGTTCTAAATTATAAATATACCTTTCAAGCCGGAAACAAATTTGCAAAATAAATTTCAAGAAGCAAAATTGATTGAATATATGCAGCTGATTGTAAAATTGATCATGGAATTGATGGTAAACTGGTCTAAAAACTTACTTTCTGGGCAGTATGCATGTAGCTGAGAACAGGGAATCTTCCTCCAGAACGGAATGCGGCCGATTGCACCAACGCATCATCGTCTATAGACTTGGGCACTATCACAGCGGGAGGATAGCTCGGACAGATCTGAGAGTTAACAGTATGAAGAGAGTGCTTTAAAATTCATTGATTTAGGAGGGAAAGAAAAAGAGACAGAAGAGAACTACGGTATGTACAGTGTAAAACAAGACCATTCAAAGGTTCATTACTTCGACCTTGATCGATCCCGAGATTTCTTTGTTTTTTAATACAAAACTGATTCACACACAGTTGTTGAATATATGCTGAAAGCTAGCACCACTACTGAGATACTTCCTAGTATTGAAGGATTTTAAAGGGAAGCTTACTTTAGAATACGCCTCCTTTGTGATTATTGTGACGTGGTGTACATGTAGACTGACACGTTCTTAACAGTGCATGTTGAATAACTCACCACAAAGAAATAAAAAATAGATAAGGCCGTGCTGCACCATCCCGAGTTTGCCCAATCTCGAGATTTTTCGAGATTCAAGAAACCCTGTCTCTACCATCGCAAGATAAGCAATTCCTGCTTGAGCAAGGCATCGATGCATTGTGGTCTGACGCCGTGAATAAATAATCACGAGTGTGTCTGCACCTACGAATTAGCAAGATAATTCGTGAAATAGCGCACTATTTTGCAAATAATCCCTAGTTGACTTGGGATTATAATCTCGAGATTAATCCTATGAACTAGCGCGCTAATTGCGTCTCTATTGCAAATAATCTCGAGATTGTTCAGTTCAGATCGGGATAATTTGCTGGATCAGAAATACAACTGTAGCGCGCTAATTTGAAAACTCGGGATCGTGCAGACGGCCCTATAGAAACAGGGCAAGAGGGGCTTGTCTAAGAAACTCTACCTGAAAGTTCTTATTCACGTAACTGATTCTCCAGTCATCACTTGCGAGCCTCGCAAACTCGTTCTCCGGTAAGAAGGCATGCCACCCGTCCTCCAGTTCATCAAACGTACTTCGGTAGAAGAACGGATAAGTTAATGTCACTGGCTCTGCGAAAGCGAAACAAAGGTCAGTACAGGTTAGGTTAAATCCATAGCATGATCAAGCACAAAGCCTCACTGATTACTAAAATCAGGTGAATAGGACTGTCTTATGCATCCGTACCTGAAATATTTATTATTCACTAAATACGCATATTGCATTCCATGATCGCTGGCTGGGGACTTTCATATTTGATCTTAAAATCTTGTCCTTTTACCTTTACCTTTGTGAGTGACAAATCTAATTGGGTGTAGCAAGAAAATACATTATTACAATCAATTGCCATTCTAAATTCTAACTATATAGCAAATCAAAATGAATTTGTTGAAACAAGTGGCACACCTAAGCCAGTCTCGCCTGGATTTATATACAGTATGATTAATAATAATAATGGTATATTTACCCAGGGTAGCCACATCAGTTCCGCAAAGTGTTCTCCCAGCGGGCCCTGCTATTATTATTACCCTGCTAATCTAGGCTACCTATTCAGGTGCACACAGCTTTTTGAGGAATTACTTTCTGCCGGTTCCCATTTACCTCACCTGAGTTGAGTGCAGCACACTGTGGATGAATTCCTTGCTGAAGGAAATTATGCCATGGCTGGGATTTGAACCCATTACCCTCTGTTTCAAAGTCCAGAGACTGATCCACAGGGCCACAATTCAAAATATTGCAGCAGTGTTGACTTTCAAAACAACTCTGATGAATAATATTTGAATAAAAAAACCACTATGTATATTATAGCAAAATAAAATTCAATGTCCCAACTTTGTGAAACACACCATTAGTGAACAAATGACTTTTCTGGGGATTTTTTTCTTTAAAATCTATGGATATATAATATAACAAGGTCATTTGACACTGCAAACTGGTCTAATGAAAGAAACAAAGTTAAAAAAAAACTTACCAAGACTAGAGAGAGATTCAATAGTCTCGGCTACCTTTAGGCATTCATCCATCCCAACGATGTCCAGTCTGATGATGCCAAAGTCCTTGCATTTGACCGTCAGCTGACCGGTGCAACCTACAAACTTCTTCTCCAAGCTGTCCACATTGTTATGAAGGAGCTGCAAGTTACATGAATAATGACGATTAGATAAATGCTCACACTGCACACTTGCGATCAAAGTGACGGCTGTTGAAGAGGAAATTATGGTCATTGACATCAGTGAAGAAACTGATTATGACAGTGAGATTGATGATGACGATGTTGATGATGATGGTGATGATCTGACGATGATGTTCTGATGATAATGATGGTGATAATGATGATGACGATGATGACGATTAGAAGGATATTTTCATCATATTCTTTCAATGGGATATGTGTGCAAGGTCAAAATATTATTGCTATGGCTGACTTTGGCTTAGGTTGCCACTTTCCTGCAACTCAGTCAAAGTTGTCAATCTTTGGGAGATGGACGATTTTCAAAGTGGGGGGGGGCTGACCCTGCAAAAAATCACAATCCTACATGAATGGTAATTTTTACGTTTTTGTCCACGGTTTTGGACAAAAATGGGGAGGGGCTGAATCCCCCCCGCACCAAGCACCCACCCCCACGTCCGTGGCCTATGATATCAACCCATTCCCTTCCAGATTCCGTGATTGACATAGGTTTCATACAGGCATGACAAGGATCCCGCAGGAAATTGGATAGAGTTATCATTATTTTCATCATGATCATATTTCTATCATGATCCTGATGACCATCATCATCATCATCATACATGATCATAATCATCATTGGTATCATCACTTTGACAGGTGACTTTGACTTGGACAAAAGAACCCGGTCTCATCATCATCATCAACAATACCATCATCACAATTATCATCATCATCATATTCTTCCTCATTATTACTAATATGCTATATAATCTTAAATGCTACCATAATTATTATCATTCATTTATTGTTATTATTATTGATATTATCATCATTATTATCATTATCAAGAAGGAAAAGACAGGGAAAAAAGAGGGAGAGATATAGAGAGAGAGATGAGAGGAAATAAGCAAGAAAAATGCAGTTTATTGTAAATTACCTACTTTGTACAATAGAAACTACATTTGTTACCATAAAGTGGATTAAAGGAGGAAGCTAACAATATACAGTGAAACTGAATTATGAAACAAAGTTGATAAATGTGCACATGTGTGACTTGAAGAGAAAAGATCATATTAAGTTCATATTAATGGCACACATATCCATATATTCATGTAAATGTATCTTTTCTATTCAGTGAAGAATGATCTGTCATCAATGGACATGGCAGTTTTTTCCCTTTGATTTTACATTATTATTATATCTTATTATTATTATAATTATTATTATCATTATCATAAATCATTATCAGTACTATTATACTATTATTATTATTATTATTATTATTACAATTATCATTGTTATCATTATCATTTTTACTATTATCATTATTATTATTTATATTATTATTATTATCACTACTATCATTATTATTACTACTACTGCTACTAGTATTATTATTATTATACTATTATTATTATTATCACTATTATTACCAGTATTATTACTTTGGGCGTGGGAAATGGGGGGGGGGTGAACGTAAAATTTTCACATATGAAAAATAATACAACATAACATCAATTTCATAATACAATAGACAAAATATTAAACCATCTCTTGGAGTTTAAAAACAAATGGAAAATGTTTGATATAATAATATACATTTTAAAGCATATTCATATATTAACATGATGAGTAACAATAGATTTAATAAGTACATTACAATTAATTCTGATTGTGCTTAAACTTAGACCATCTACAGGAGCTATTACAATAACTAACAGAGTTAGTTTACAGCATGTACAAAAGTATACATGTATAACAAAATAGTAGGAATTAAAAAGGGAGGGCTTTAAAGTGCTCTTAAACTGAGAAAGGGAAGATATATACTTCTTAGCGCTATTAAGGGCAGAGAATTCCAAAGTGCTGGTGCTGAAGATGCAAAAGCTCAATAGCTAGATGTACTGTAAGAAGATTATGTAAAGAGTATACAATAAATTACCCATAATTCTTCTGAGTTTGTTTGCCGAGATGAAAGTATCATGTGGTGTCCAGTGAGACAGAGTGTACCGCATACCGACTTGTAACCATGGCGATGGAGAACAACGTCATCCACCTTTGGGATGCGTATGAAGTCAACAAACTCCATTGTGTGGAACTCTGATGGGGGAAAAAAGAGGATAACATGAATCCAAAACATATGTGTGTTATTGATTGAATTAATTGGATGAATTAGTTCAGTTTGCATAACGTTAGAGGAAGTACAATGTAAGAATACAATCATGTAGTCAACAAGTGATTTACATAAAGCCCTCATCACGCTTCTTCAAAATCAGCAGGAATCAAGCAGAAGCTGGAACGAAAAAAAAAAATATTTAGAAATTTTGGTGAGGAACTTATGAATTCACCAAACGGGAGTTGAAATTCAGTAAAAAATGACCAGGTGACTCATCATACACTAGTCAAAACGAACCGAAATGGAGTCGGATTGATAATTCATGCTACATTCTTGGAATTCTACATGTAAATATTCTGACTGCATTCAAAATATGTTTGTCGTTTCTTTTGACCGTCCGAAAGGTTTTGGTCATGTTCTAAACATTTGCGGGGTATCTCCGAACGGTGTTCGAAGTAGATTTCAATGACCAACTGGTGGTCGGACAATAGCCCTTTCATTCCGGCCAATTCTGCTTGATTCGGAATAAGTGTGAAGGGGGCTAAAGGAGAGAATGGGGGAGAGAGGGACAGGGACAGGGGTGGGGTGGTTTGAATGATATGAGTTAAAAAGAGAGAGCACGAAGGACAGGAACACTGAGAGGGGGAGCAAACGGATGGAGATTTTATAGATAGAGAGATAAGAAAAGGAACACTGTAAAAACTGTGGTGTTAAAACTGACACCAATTGCTGTTAACAAAGGACCACAGCCTGAGGTGTTAAAATATCACCCTAGAGATTGACCATAACACCAAAGAGTGTAAATGTAACAACCATAGGTGTTGTAATAACACCTATAGGTGTAAAACTAACACCGCCAATTTAGCACCGGTGTAAAATAACTGGTGTGGTCCTCTATGTACACCGGTTAACACCACAGTTTTTGCTGTGGAAGATTGTGAGACAGAGGATCCAGATGAAAAAGACAAGATATGAAAGTGAGAAAAGCAGAATTTACGAAAGAAGGGACTTGAAGGCAGTGAACAAAGTAAAGAGAAGAGGTAATGCAAGGGGAATGTCAGGGAAAAGAATCATTGGATGAACAAGAGTGTGAATAAGCATAATTATAAAACTACCTATCTCCAATAAGAAGTAAACACTACTTCACATTCTAGCATTCAAGGAATTTCTGCCTGCTAGGTACCCATTTACACCTGGGTGGAGAGTGGCAAACACCTTGCCAAAGGACGGGAGTGCTGAATTGGGAATTGAACCCTTGACCTTCTTGTTCAAAGTCTGGAGAGTTATCCACTGAGCCTCAAATCCTCATTAGTGCTGAAGCAGTGATTTGAACTGATAAGCCTACAGAGAACAAACCCTCTCAAAGCTAATTCCGCATAATATACCAACCATTGTAAGCACTTTCTTCTTCACAAACAAGCACAAAAAATTATCATTGGATGTTTAAATATGATTCTATTCTATAACACAGAAAAAACCCATTAAGTTTGCCTTTAAAATGTAAACTATACATTCATTACATGTAATTTGATTAAAAAAGAGGTCTTCAGGATGAAAAAAAAAACTGCAAAAACAATTGTTATATATTTCATGTACATGTACACTACAATATGGGGGTACTTTAAAATATATACAAACAATATACATGTATAGAAATCACCTCCCTATTTTTTTCCTCTCAAAAAAGCAAAGCACTACATAATGTTGCAATAACTCCCACCCCCAACAACGAACAAACAAGCAAAAGCATGATATCAAAATAACAACAGATACTCACTAAATGTAGGCTCCATTGCTACAGTTTATTATTTTAAAAAGTTTTTAAGATCTCCGAATTTAACACAATCCAAAAACAACATCTGGAAACAGTGTCAGTCTGACATTAAACACAGTGTCTTTGATCAAAAGCAGGAAAGAGTGTACAGCAATTATACAAACAATGCATAACGCTGGCCAAGCTGTCATCTACAAAGATAACAATTCCAGACCCAAGTAAATTATGAAGGTGTTGAAAACAAGCTCTTCTATTACTAATGAAGAGTAGGAGGCACTTGAAATAGAAAGTTTCAGGAACAATCATGGGGGTGATTGATGCTACAGTCTTTGTCTGTATACTATTCAGGCCGTGACTGGGTCTATTTCTAGCGAGGATTTGTGATGACGAGAAATGTTGGTTAATTTCTCGCTTCCTGGGGGCAAAGAAACAGACTAGAAGAGGGAGAGAGGAAAATCATTGTTAGCTATTTATGACTAACGCCTCCACATGGATAGAAAACCCCATCACCACAGGGTAATAGTAATTGATATTACATTGTATCTCAAAAAAAGAGAGAAAAGTTCAAAACTTTCTGCATGAAACAGTCAAGGGAGGGAGAAATCATCATATCATCATTGAAAGCCAATATGACTAAGCGCTATTCGTAACTAATGTGTTCGTATGTTCACACCTATTGTCACAGGGTATTATATTACTGTACAATATAAGATAAATTATAGAAACATACTGAAAGTGAAAGTGGATTCATACAGTATGTAAATATTACTGGCATATTTCTAATTTAATTTGGATTTTCCTGGCAGAGGGGGTAATTGCATGTGTTTTTGTTGCAAAGGTTGCAGATTTGCAAGTGACTTGCTAATGCTCAATTCAAGGTGTTACAATAAAAAGGGCACCTTGCCTTTTACTTTAATATTCTTATGTTAAAATCAATATTGATGTTTCCTCAAAAATACACTTAACTGCTGTAAAATACACCAATTAGTATGATCATAGATGACTGAAGACACAGTTTAAATTTCATTTATTTGTCTTTATTTTTGTTTTAGAAACTTGAAAAGTCACTGAATCTCATTCCCACAATGCATCACTCACTCCCCCCAAAAAATAAATCAAAATAAAACAAATCAAAATAAAACAAATCAAAATACAAACAGGGCATAATATGCACATGTATCAGACCCCCTATATGTGGGACATTCATGAAATATTCTGTAGACCTCTGATTTCTTGTAGTTTTGACAATCTGTAATGTTCTCAAAGGACCATGACTTGATCAGTTTATGAAGTGAAGTAAGATTTGAGAAAAATGGGGGTCCAACGTACAAAATTAAAGTTGATCATTATATATGGAATTGCCCAACAGCTCTCATAGATGACTGAAATACATGTATATGCCATAGTGATCATTGTTCATTATTAATCTTATTTTTACAAAAAAAAGAGAAAAACCTTTTTGCAAGTGTGTGATGTTGCCATGTGTTCACAGAATTATCACAGGGGCATACAGATGGGAGGCTCTTGCCCCCCCCCAAAAAAAAATCTGATCAAGAAAACAAAGAGATAAGAAAAGAAAAGAAAAAGAGAGAAGGATGAAATATGGTGATATTTTCTGAATATCATGTCAAAATCTATTTTTGCAATCAAAATGTTAAAATTTTTGCTCGCTCCCTTCGTTCGCTCACAACATTTGATAAATCTTATGCGATTCATCATATCTAGCCCCCTCAAAATCTTTGCCTCATTACACCACTGCAAGATCGTAATATGTCATTTGATATTCAGACAAAAGGAACTTAATGCACACAAAGAAATGTTTGCATACTTAAAATATGTATGTAGTATGAATGCACTGTAGGGCCCTTTTATGTACAACCGGGCGTGTAATATTCATTCAATAAAAGTTGATGGCCATGTCTTATATAATCACTCAGTATGAATATCCTATCTCACATCAACACACATGCATCACACAACATATGACATTAAACTTCCCTAACAACAGGTGATCCTACAATATGGATGGATGAATGTGGATGAATTTTATCGAATCAAGAACAAAACTTGTTTCAATTAGGGCAAAAAGCCAAAAGCAAACAATCATTTAATAAATACCCATTTACATGTACATGTATAGATATGAAATCCATCAAAATCAAAGAAAATCAATCCATAACAAAATGAGATCAGGTGAAGATGAAATTTCTTAATTCTCATCATATCCGATGAATCAGAGACAAGGTAGCTTCTTCAAGCTGCTAAAAAAAATATTGAGACCACATAAAACAAAATGAGATGAAATTTTTAGAAAAATCCTTTATTCAACTGACCTTTTTCATTGTCCATTCCTGACCATATTGCACAAACATCCCATATTTTGACCGTCAAACGGTCTACTCTACGATTGCCAGATATAAAAAGATAGAATCCCTATAATTCAAGAAGGAGGCTTGATGTTAATGTGTGCACAGTCTGCAAGACAAGTCTCCCGAGGGCAGTGTGTTTAGACGGTTTATTCGTGGTGCAGCAGATCATGTTTACAGGGAGTGTTCAGACAGCTGGCAATTGTAGATACGTGCACGCAAGTGATGATTAAATATTAATCGCCGTCATTCTCTTTATTCTGATAATGTATTTCAAAATAACTACCAACTCCTTGCTGGTACATAGGTCAATTAATCCATGTACATGTACCTGTGGAAAGGTGATTGTGTTCAGACAGTGTCATAGAGGTTGAGAGATGATGATTAAATCAGTGTTAACAGTTCATCCATGTAATTAGCTACTTGTATGAGAAGAGGTTGAGAGATGATGATCAAAAATGTTTAGACAGTTTACACATTTATGGAATCAAAATTTTTATGTGAGATTCAAATTTGGGTGATTTATATAAATGGGTGCGGTACATTGAGGGGAAAAAAATCTGCTTGCGCCTTTGGTGAAGTTAGTCACTAAACTGTGATTTGTATGTTGGATTTATCAATGTTATAGTTAATCTTTAATACAAAGCTACCAGTGACCATTAGTTTTTCAATAGATGTGGATTACATGGGGAAAAATTCAAATCTAGAGTTAAAGAAAACTGATGTGCAGTCCTCTTTCAGTAAAGTTTATATTTATTTACTGTCTTCTTTTCAGATACAGCGCATAGATGCATTTTACTTAAAAGGGGGGTGGAGTGGGAGTGTTGAGAAAAGTTTCACAATTATTGTAGATACATGTATAAATTACAACATTTTTTAAAGACTATTTGAACAGTCGCTTCCAATTGCTGTGATGATGGAATAAGTTATCCTTGTAGGCTATGGAGGGAAAATAATCCCTTTTTCATTATTACTTAGGCCCCCCTATGATCTCGGCCATCAATCACGCGATCGGACACAAATTGGCACGCAGGTAACCCATGGCATACATGTTATCTACAAAACTATACAATCAAATGCCCCTTAACACTCATTCATATTCCACAGAACAAGTATAATATAGTACCGGTACTCAATCCATCAAATCATTTTAAAAATAAACAAAATGAAGAAAAGAATCAATGGATCCAGACATGAAGCAGAGCTAACAATAGAATGATCATCACTGAGCCAGAGAAATACCATGTTCCAAGGTGAAAGGTCAAAATAAATCAATGTACCCAAAGGATGAGTCAAAATCAATATAAAGGATAAAATCAATATTAACGTCTTCCTCCAAATAAACATAGCATTCATGTAGACAGATATACAATGTACATGTACAATGTACATGTACATACACTGATCATGGCTTTAATTATTTTAGTGCTGGGGATAATTCTCATGTGTTTTCTATTTATTTCTAATTTTTGTCTCCCCCTACTTCTTATACATAACTCTCATTAATACATTATCATCTCCATTTTTTTCTTTTATCAATCTATTGAGGAATCTTTCTTTTTCTGCTAATGTATTAAAAGGGGTTGTCAGTGATTGAACTTTTGATTTCACAGGGAAAGTTCATTCATTTCTTAATATACTTTGAAAGTTTATTCGTCCATTTTCAATCGATAATTCAACAAAAATAAAGACAAAAATATTCATAGAACACAAATTATTAAAAGTTTTCACTAGAATTATTCATATAATATACATGTATACACATCTTGCTTTAGAAATTAAAACTGACAGTGACATTTGTAGTTTGATTGGGTCGAAGACAACATGATTCTCATACTATACTGGCATACGCATTGGAATAAAAAAATATCAGTTGGTCTGAACCTCCTGGTATATCAGCAGCAGCTATTGTTTACACACATGTAATTATAAAATCAACATATTACAGCACTGATCTGAACAGAAACATCTTTTACACTAGTTACACTGGACTGGTCTGAACACAGGTACATCTACCTATATGTACTGCTATATTATCAGCTGTTGTTTACACATTATATTCAAATCAATATCATTTTCACTAAACAGCACTGGTCTGAACACCATCTTTCTGCTGTACAGCATCAACTGGTGTTTACACACCACAATTAATGTCTCCAGGGCACTTGTCTGAACATTGCTTATATCATCATCCTGCATTTTGATTTTAAAAATTAATGTACATGTACCTTTAAAATATCATGTACCTACACTGATTGTCATTAAACAGGTTCTAGCTTTAACCACATCCCTATTGCCATGTAGCAGCATCAGCTTGTGTTTACACACTGTTATTAAATCAATGTTCTTTCCCTTAAGTACACATGTCACAGCTGGCTCTTTCACATATCATTTGGGGCTTGATAATCAAAAGTACCTAATGCTCCCGGGGGGGGGGGGGGGGGAGGCACTTCCATTCACGAGTGGATACCATGCGCGACCATGGGGTCTCGAAAAGCACCCTAAACACGTAATTTCCATATTCTGAAAATGCACCCCTTCACAAGTATTGGGGTGTCAAACCCTACCCTTAACAATTATTGGAAACAAAACGATTATCTTGGCAAATATTTCCTGAAATGAACCCCTAAACAAGTACAGGAATGTTTTATTGTTACGGGTCCTTCAGTCGTCGGCTTTACCTTATTGGTTTAGAACAACCCCACCTTCTACACCTCGCGCAAATCAGACTCTAAACATGAAGTGTTGGGGCAAAAAGGACATCCTTTATAAAACATTTTAATTTTGTTTTATCATCCCCTCAAATTCGACCCTAAACACGTAATTTTCCTAGCGAAATAGATACCCTTTTTTCATTATTTTTTTGTTTTTGACACCCTTATCACGTTACGTACGTAACGTGCCCTATCGTGAAAAGGACATCCTTTTTACGTGTTTTTTGGTCGCGCATGGTATCCACTCGTCAATGTAAGTGGCCCCCCCGGGCTAATGCTGCAGTCAAATTTCCCCTATAGCGGCCATACGGCAAGTCAAAAACGGCTGTTTCATACATTTTTATTCAGACCACCTATATGTAGCTGGTACACAAAAAAAATTGTTAAAACGGCTGTTTTGGACTCGCCATACATGTACAGCCACTGTAGGGTAAATGTGACTGCACTGGTCATAACCAACACTCAGGGGTGATATTCTGAGTCCGGGGGGGGGGGGCACTCACATATGTTGGTGGTACTCATTAATGCTGCCATGAAGTATATCAATATTCTTGTTAACATGTATTCTCTGTCATGTCGAAAGCTGATATTTGTCATTAGTTGTTGATGTTTATAATAAAACAAATAGATATCAGTGCACATGCAAATTTTTGACGAAAAACATGAAAATTTTGGCATAAATTCTTTTTTTTTAAATTATTATATCTAAACTACATGTTTGTATAGTAAAAAGTGTAGTCATTTACATGAAAGATTTTACCATTGTCTCTCCAAAAAATATTAAAATAATTGATTTTCATGAAAAATCCAAGATAGCCGCCAAGATGGCAGCCAAATATTGCCAATTTTGAAACCTATGGGACACAATTTGGCAAAGGGTACATCACGATTCATTACCTATACACTTTAGGCAATACAAAAAGTTAGTTGAATAATATCATGGGGTGCACCCTATCACAAATTCTTTTTTTGCCAGATGCTTGGGTGTTATGTCATCTCTTTCATAGAAATTCAGAATGCCTGTATAAAGGACATCACCATTTATAGAATACCGAAGCGATGATGTCAACTGCCATGGTGTCATGGCGGCCTGGTTCTAAACAAAATAACCAGGGGGGCAATTTCATAAAGCCGTTTGCAAGTTAGAAACAACTTTAAGAACGACTGGTGATCCTTTCTTACATGCTAAAACATTGCCAATTTATGATGACATTTACCACAAGGATCACCGGTTGTTCTTAAAGTCACTCTTAAGTTACGATTAGCTTTATGAACCAGTGCCCTTTTACAACTTTCAGAATTATGGTAACAACCAGGGACAACACACATCACCATTTTTGCAAATACAAATAGGTATTGACTGACGATCATGCAGCTGCGACTCAGTTTAGAACTGGCCGATTCGATGTCATGACATTGTGACATCACACTTCGGTACTCTGTAAATTGCGCATGTTACTTTCTATTGGCAGGCGGCAGGAATGATTCTAAGAAAACTTGATTGCAAGCTTCTGAACAACTTTTTGGCATTTACAGGGGCTGGTAGAGAGCGTTGTATGTGCCCTTTTAATATCTCTGCTCATGGTAGCCTTATGCATCTGAGGACTGGTGCTCTTATTTCGACAGGATCCATAGGATCGCTCAACTACAAAATTTGTGACTGATGGGACATTGCAATAAGTTTAGTTTCCATGGAACTATATACCAAGTTCACATCACATGTCAAACAGTAGATGCATACCCCAAGGAGACAAGAAAACCAAGAGAGTGATCTGGACCTTAAAAAATGAATAAAAGCTGGGGTGAAACAAACCCAATTCACCTGTACTCAAGCTTTGCATTTTAGCGATCATATTCAGTTTTCTCCTTTTTGGGGGGATGGGCACACAATCCAAACTTTTTTGTGTGTTTCCATGCACTGCCTATGATATTCTGACTGTTTTTCTGACAGTCAGCATACTGTTCTCCAGCTTTTCAGCAGTCTCATCTCACTCTTTGATGTCATGGACAGCTTTAAGGTGGCATGGTTTACGAACTGTATGTGTGACTTATGGGACTTAAATGTATGTCCCCCCAGTATAGCTATTTCAAGTCCAATACAGATGCAGCTTGATTTGTTGAAGCAAGCATGTACTGTGGTAGATAAAAAAGTCCAATACTTGTCTGCAGGAGTCTATGGCAGCATATGAGGGAAACTTAATGCTTAAAACTGTGACTTATGGGACATCAAACATACATACATTGAAATGTATTTTGTGCCTCACCGTTTCACTGCAGCATGTAAAACAATACAGCTAATGGTAAATTACTGCTTGGAGGTCACATGGACAGTGGAATTTTTCGTGAGCACCCTTTGCATGCCAGGAGCCAGGGATGGGTCAAAGTTGTACAATTTCTATGAAATCTTAGTACCAAAGTGCAACAGAGTGCACATTGTGCATTTTATGAATGAATGAGGGTATAGTAAATATAATTGTGTTTTTGTCAACCTTAAACTGTATACTTTTAAACAGAATACACAAAATTGCTCAGAAAAGAAATTTTTGAAAATGGAAAAATGCAACATTTGGCTGGAATTGACCATGTATGCTTTGAAAGGCTTTTATATATTTGGCGAAAAAAACAAAACAAAAGTTCTGAAAACAAAGAAATTCATAAAACAAAATACTATCTGACAGCCTCTGGATGGACACCGAGCATGATACCCTAATACGTCCTGTCTAGGACGGGCATACAAAAAGCACATAAAAAGAGCGTAACTGCTAACCTCTGCCTGGTAAAGTGGTTTCACATGTCTCTTCCACTGAAATAAAAGGAAGTTCGATGGTGGCACTATTAGATACAAACCAATGGCGCCATCTCGAGTCCTCAACTACTCACACCGGGCCAGTTTACTGACCCACAGTGCCTGTGTAGTCAAGTAATATAGACCCACTTGAATGATAACTTGTTAATTAACTACTCAATACATTTATACAATAATTATGTTACCAATCAGCAAAGCATTTTTCTTCTCAAATCATTTTAGTTTCTCTATACAAATACAATTATAGGTCAATTTATTCTCTGTAATACTAATAATAATAATAGCCAATTTGTACACAGCGCTTTTCCAAGAATGGCTCAAAGCGCTAGCATATCATTACCCTGGTCATTGGATTCATTTCAATCCCACACGAAAAGTGCACAATTTCCAGTCCCTGGGGAGCATTCCTTGCATTTATCACAACCTCATTATGGCACTGGCAAATTTAAACATACAATACTGTATCTTTCGCATCCTACCGGGTACGAATTTAGCAAGAATGGCAAAGTGTGGATAAACGCTTTGCCAAAGGACGCTAGACCGCGATGGGATTCGAACACACGACCCTCTGTTTACAAGGCAACAGTCAGAACCACCACACCACGGCTCTTCTGTTATAGTAGATATCTGAAAACATATATTTTAACCCTAATTCTCCGGGGGGGGGGGGCCATAATGCCCCCCCCCTCAACAATTTTCGCAATATATTTGCTGCACAAAATTGAAATGACTGACTTTTTACTTTCAAGTCTCGCGCAAATTTTGAGATATTTGTGACGCCCGGGTACGCGGTAATGAAATTACATTATGTACATTGTAAGTGCATGTCAGACCCAAAATTGCTCATAGAGTCATAAACGTGATTTCATGTACAAATCCAATGCAAATTGTGTATTTAGCGAAAATTCATAAATCATTTCTACTTTTACTGATTAAACTTAATTAATTTTGCCTTGTTTGTGATCAGGATTAAGTCTGGAACGATTTCCATTGAAAAAACAATAAAAAACAGAAAGTAAAAAACAAGGAAATACATAAGAAATTTATTTCCAAACCGAAGTTTTTATTAATTACGATTGTTAAGAATGCTACAAAGAATATTTTTACCCAAAATTAGCATTCTAGGAGCTTTATTTAGTGAATTAGAGCATAATGTATGATTTATGCATAAATTAGCATAATTAATTCATATAAAATATAATCTCATTATTTTGGAAAATTTTACCATGTAGTCTTGTAGATTACATCGCACACTACCAGCGTGCAAATTTTTGTGTCGTTCGCACGATCGGCGGCCGAGATCTTAAGGGGGGCCATAATGGCCCCCCCACCCCCTGGGGATGAGAAGAATCAAAATACCCCGGGAGATTTAGGGTTAAGACTATGTATTCATAACACACAGTCAATGAGAGATAACACACAATTCACTCACCTTTAAATTCTAAATTCAATGTATACACAATTTCTATGATTGTTTGATAAAACATGGTCACCAATAAATGCAATAATTTTAAGAACGTACTTTTAGATTATGATTGCTGAAAATACTTTTCGAAAAGTATTCAAAGCGATATGAACAATTTAACAAAAAAATTAAAAATTCTAAGTGGCTTGAACGAAGCCAGCAGTGCGAGCCTATGTTCGTTTGTCAACAAACGTTCCATCAAATTCTATGTAGACAAGATTGAACACTTTGCCGACTTTGCGTAATGCTTTGCATCGATTCACGTGTTCAATTTAGTCGGAGTCTCTCCTTTGTAGTGTCTTATGAATATAAATTGTGCGCACTCTTTAGACGAAAAATGCAGAAACAGCGAGTAAGATCCATAGTCAATGAGAAGAGAAATCAGGGCTTAACTGTATCTATATGAGTACTAACTGTATGTACTTTAGGTGAAAATAAGGAAAGGCTGTTCCAGCATGTTTTACATGCTCACAATGAGGCTCAATATCTATGATTCACAAAACTGTTTGAATTTTCAAATTCTAGAAGTCGAGTCATTGTCATCTTTGTGATACAAAAACAGGGCTTTTCATGGACAAAAGCAATTGCATAATCTTATTATTCTCTTTGTTTTGGGCATGGCAGAGCTTATTGGGAATGCTTTTAATTTAGTCTTTTACACATTTTTGTGCAATGATTTTGACGTATTAATGGTCTACCAAGTCATGGTTCATCATATTTATACTTGTCTACAGATATTTGATATTTTAATTGATTATTAATTAAGACAAAATACATAATTAGCAAATGGCCTTTTAATGTACTTTTTTCTAATTTAATGGGCAAATTAAGAAAAATGAGGGCCTAAAAGTACTCAGATTAAATTGGCACATTGGCATACGATTTCTTTGGTTCAAGGGCAACTACCCCTAAATTACCCCCCCCCCCCCCCGGAGCAACTACACTGTACCCCAATCCAAAAATCTAACCCTATTTTGGGGGGTATTGTCCTGTGGTAGGTTTGTGCACATGATAAACATGCCTTGATTTTGATTTCTTTTGCTTGAACATGAAAAATCAAATTATCAAAGAATATCAATCGAAATCAAAGAAAGAGAATTAAAGTAATAATACATGTAGTAGCATTTTTTAAGACAAAAATAGACATATTGATTTTGATTGTCTATAATGATTACCTCATTATTGTTTTTGTTGTCTCACTTATAATACTAATATCATTATTGTCTCATTATTGCTGTCCCAATTATTATTATAATTCATAATTATTATTATTATTGTTGCCTCATTAATGTCTCAATAATTATAACAATTATTATTGTTATCATTATAATAAAACTTCCATTAACAATACCATATTCTAGACACAGGCGCATTCTAACAAAAAAAATCACTGTTCAAAAAAAAATTCTTGAATTTAACTTGCGGTTTTGCTCTTCATACTTATTTTGTACAAATTCTAACAAATTATTTTCAAAATAACCCATCAAAATTTTATAAAACAGGGCTCAAACCATAATTTAGAAAAATATACAACGGCTGAAACCTACTGTATCTGAATACCCAGCCTAATCTCGAGCCCACCGCAGCGAACATTACGTCAGTCACAGCTGCTCGTATACATTCAAAATCAACCCTTCTCGATCGGCCGAGTCAGATTTACGAAAAAAATCACATTACTCTCACAATTGAAGTTCATTTCTGCTGGCTCTTTACAAACTAAACTGTCACAGAATGTTCTCAAATATATACAATGTCATTACTTTAGTTTTACTAAGATCCGATGATTATGAGATTGTTTCAAGCAAAGAAGAATTAATACCTTAAAATTACTCCGTGTCTATTTCCGATATTTGCAGATGTACGAAGCAACCACAAAAATTTTGACCAATCGAAATCAGCGGAATAAAGGAAGAGACTGACATTGTTTTATACTTACTTAGGATTCTTAGGGAGTATACTGAACGAAGTCATATAATGACTGTATTCAGTCCCAAATTCTTTCTCCTCTTAAGGTTGGCCTGGTGGGTCAGCATCGTACTTGAACTTCACTTCTCCAATACTTGCCCAGTCATCCTCGAAGCTGTAGACACTGGGGCCCGTATTCTGAAGTCAGGTTTAACTTAGACCATGGTCTAACTCTGTGCTAAAATTATGGGAAGCCAAAAGTGTCAAAATTTTTATTAAGTTGTATGTTTCTTATGTTTACTGTGCTCTTTCCTGATTCATCGATGGGGAAGATCATCATCTGTTTGTACTTCCTACACGATTGTGAATGATTTGAGAGCCAAATGAGCTGAAATATCATATCTCTACTCTTAGTGATTTATGTAACAATTGGCTATCCATACTTAAACCACAACTTTAAACCTGAGTTTAAGTTAAACCCGACTTCAGAATACGGGCCTGGGTGCATAAACTAATACATTATTGAGACTATTCCATGGTTTTCTCATTCTCATGTAAAAATATTCCTTACGTTTCTCAGTGACTGATCTGACTTGGAATATCATTTTTGTTATCGAGCAATTCCGAATGCAACTCCAGTAATCGGCCAAAGTTATGAGCAGAGTGAACCGTGTGTGTTAGACATGGGCTCACCATTCACCGCAATGCAAAAATCTACGTCTAACCACTTGTTCACTGCAACCATCCTGCCTGTGGGGAATGTACAGGTAGGACTATGGTATGCCAATGCTGTACATAGCACACACTTTAAAAAATCATTGAAATATCACTTTTGTGACCAAAATTACTAATTTCCATACAATTAGAATTTATTTTTCATTACTAACTTGGGAATAATTTTTTAAAGTGCTCAAAAACTTGAATTTTGGGCATATTTTTGTGTACGCCCTCTACTGGTGGAAAGCAATATGGCAAGAAAATTTTCATTTTTCAATCTCTATTTTTAATTAAGAAAAAATAATGTAAAGAGCCATATTTACATAAGAGCCAAGTTATATGATAAATAGCTGTATTGGAAACTAATAGTGTAAGAAAATCAAGCATTTGTCCCATAGAAAAAGAGAAAATAAGCCAAAAATGCCACCCTTTATTTTGCCACAAATGGAGATGTAACTGAGATACAAGGTTATATCCTTGTATATCCAAATTACTAATTTCCATACTGTTGCAATTTATTTTACATTAGTAACTTGGGAATAATTTTTGTATTCACTAGAGCGCTCAAAAACTTGAATTTTGAGCATATTTTTGTGTACGCCCTCTATTGGTGGAAAGTAATATGGCAAGAAAATTTTCATTTTTTGATCTCTATTTTTAATTAAGAAAAAAATTATTCAAAGTGTCAAATTTAAATAAGAGCCAAGTTGTATGAAAAATAGGTGTAATGAAAACTGTCAGTGTAAAAAAAATCAGGCCCCAAACAAAAAGAGAAAATAGCCAAACATTGCCATCCTTATTTTGCCACACATGGAGATATAACTGAGAACAAGGTTATATTATAAACTTGTTCATTGAATGAGTGGTTATATCATAACCTTGTTCATTGAATGGGTGCGTCTAGCTGATCTGTCCAATCCATCCATCCATATTTTTTATTGTTTGAAATAGACATGAAATGAAATACTCCAAAAACTGCTTTGCCCAATTGATCGTGGGCCCAGCAGCCGTTGTGCAGCGCCAGATCGATGAGGCTCTAGACTAGCCTATAATTGAATGCCAAACAGGGTAGCAGCAACTGCATCTTTTGGTCTGATACGACCACTCCTAGTACCAATGAGGTCCAAACATTAACATGTATGGACCTCATAGGCGACATTACCCAAAAATATGGGTTAGACAATGCTGTTCTGATTTCCAACCCAAGACTTTGGTAAATGTACGCCTTAATACAAATTGGAGTTACGTGATATGACTTTCATTTGTTGGGGAGACATTAAAAGTATTAATTAAGTAGTTCAAATTAAAATATATTATCATTAAACTTACATTTCAGGCCCTTTTTGTTGATTTTCGGTGAGCATTCCACACAGCTGCGACGAGTGATCAACTCCGAAGTGATACGCGAACTGGTCAGCTGATCGGTCAGGTGATCGGTAGATTATCTTTTTGTCAGACGTTCATAATTTATGTAAAGCGTATCAATCTTCAGTATCTTGATTCCAAAGTATCAGTATTGCAGATAAATGTCATTATTGATTGGAATCAGTGGCGGATCGGGGGGGGGGGGGGGGGGGTGGGGGTGGGGGTGAGCATTTCTGCCCGATCCCCCTATTGAGATTTGTAGTAAATATTTTGGAATTAAATACGTTGTTCATACTAGTTATGCGACCCCTCTCTTATGATGATCACAGCATTATTTGTAATGGGGATATTTCGTTCATAATTATTCTTGTCTCTTCTTTCTCCTTTTTAGCCTTTTTTTGCTTGTTAAAACCTTTTTTCCTTTTTTTTTTTTGGGGGGGGGGCTCGCCAAATTTTACGTGGGTCAAAATTACCTTCATTTTTTTAGTGACAATCTTTTTTTCATTTGTCCAGTTCTACGCGAGACAAAATTACCTTCGATCATTATTATAGTTAAAAACTTTTTTTTATTTTTTATTTATTTTTTTTTTTTTGGGGGGGAGGTTGCCAAATATCACGCGAACGTTTGTCAGCTTTTACTGTTTTATTCGACTTATAATCAAATATTAAATGGGGCTTACCACAGTTTTTTTTAAAGTCAATTCATAAGAATATTCCTCCTCGGGATTTGAGCTTTCTTTCATGAAATATCAATTTTTTTCATGATTACCAAAAATACTTAAAATTTTTTATCGGTGTATGCCTATAAAGCTTTAGCTCATGCGTTGCGCCTGCCATATTTTAATGCTGATCAACTTTATGCTTTTAATGAATTCCTAAAAACAATAAATTCTCAGATCATCAATTTTGTCGCAATCGAATAATTCGATTGCGTCTCTCTATCAGTTTTGAATATTCATAAAAAATATCAGCTCGTGCTTTTTGCTCATAATATTTTGATTAGTAAATTCTTCTCTTATATAATCGAGTCGGATAGATAGATAGATAACTAGAGAGAGAGAGATGGGGGGGGGGTCCCTCAGCTACTTGTCCTCGCTTATTTGTTATTATTTGTTATTATGCTCATGTTGTGAGAGCTTTGTGTTTTCACATTTTTTTCTTTTTCAACCTTTTTATTGTCTCGGAGCTTCCCTCTATTTCTTTACACTATATTATAATGTAGTCCTGTTTCAATCATTGGCGGCGGAAGCCCCAAATTTTAGGAGGGGAAAACCTAAAAAATTTTGACAAGCAAAAAAAAAGGCTCTCAACCCAAACATTTTAGGGGGGACGTAGGAAAATAAATTGACAAGCAAAAAAAAAAGGTCAACAACAAATTTAGGGGGGAACGTCCCCGCTTCCGCCGCCTATGGTTTCAATTCTTTTTTTGTTCTCATTTCAATGAAAACATCATTATTAAACTGACGTACATGTAGAAGACTTTATTACGAAATTTTGACATTGTTTTGTTTCATTTGTTTGGCTTTCTTTTTTTCTTCTCCTCATCTTCTTTTTCTTCTTACTTTTTCCCTTTCCTTATTTTCTCTTCAGTATTTCATTCAGGTATCCGCCAATTTATACAACACCAAGCATATAGAGGCGGATAATCAGTGAGGGAGCATGACGGTGTGCCGCTCTAAAAAAAGGAGGAATATTGGAAGAAAAAAAAAGAAGGGATGGGGAAAAAATAAAGAAAAAAAAAGATGATGATGGCAATGACGATGATGAAAATTATCTTGGTGATGATGATGGTTGTGGTGACGGTTGTGGTGATGATGATGGTGATGCTAATGATAGTGGTGATGATGATGATGACGAGATGTAATTTTGTTATTTTGTCTTTGAAAAAATTAAGTAGTGCAAAGTTGAATTCATTTAAAGTTTATTATGAAAATAGCAGAAAAAAAATTGGTATGCGTTCGAGGAAAAATCCATCCCCCACCAATCTTTTTCAAAGGTAAGATTTTTTTTTTGCCCGGGGGGGGGCCACTTCCATTCACGAGTGGATACCATGCGCGACCATGGGGTCTCGAAAAGCACCCTAAACACGTAATTTCCATATTCTGAAAATGCACCCCTTAACAAGTATTGGCGTGTGAAACCCTACCCTTAACAAGTATTGGAAACAAAACGATACTCTTGGCAAATATTCCCTGAAATGAACCCCTAAACAAGTACAGGAATGTTTTATTGTTACGGGTCCTTCGGTCGTCGGCTTTACCTTATTTGGTTTAGTACGACCCCACCTTCTACACCTCGCGCAAATCGGACTCTAAACACGAAGTGTTGGAGCAAAAAGGACATCCTTTATAAAACATTTTGATTTTGTTTTATCATCCCCGCAAATTAGACCCTAAACACGACGGTTTTCCTAGCGAATTAATAGATACCCTTTTTTTCGTTATTTTTGTGTTTTTGACACCCTTATCACGTTACGTAGGTAACGTGCCCTATCGTGAAAAGGACATCCTTTTTACGTTTTTTTTTGGTCGCGCATGGTATCCACTCGTCAATGTAAGTGCCCCCGGCCCCCCGGGTGTTTTTGTGACGGCGTAGGCCTTTGCAAGCAGCTATTATTATGGTAAAAAAGTAAATGAAATGTCAAGAAATACATGATAATGATTTTTATGGTACATTTTAGTAGGCCTATATCAATTCATACTTGTTATCAAAAAGAAAAAAGTGGGTCGTTACGGACCATTAAAAATGGGAAATTTGGGCATTTTATATTTAGGATAGAGCAACTGCTCGTTATAGACGTCACAATAAATCAAGCATTCTAAATTCTATCAACTCCATTTTTTGTCAAATAACACCTTCATCGATATTTTGAAATGATTTTTCTCATATTTTCATCATCTTTTTATCAGGGTGAAATTCCCCTTTAATTTACAAAACAGATTCGCAAACAATATCAAGAGTAGTGGGAGGCAAGGGTGGAAATCTAAGGTAGGGGACCAGGGGCTGGAAAACAGGCAAAAAAAAACAAAAACAAACTAACAAAAAAAAACAAAAAGGAAGGTTTATCACCCCCAAAAGAAGGTCGTCTCGTCCAAAATACATGTTTTACTTCGATTTAAATGATGTAGGCCTATTTCTTTCCATCATATATAAAAGAACAAAAATAGTAGGGGGACATTTGATAATGTACGTGCCCCTACTATTTTGGGTTAGGGGGAAGTGTCCCCCTGGGATTTGCGCCCATGTGGGTGGGGGGTGCTGCACCTCCTTTCGGAATCATTATGGAACAGTGTGAATAGTCGCTGTGATTTCGATCTCATACCTATAAAAAAAAATAGAACAAAAGAACGCCTTGACCACAGGCCAAAATGCCTAACAATTTTTCCGCGGCATTAACAACTCTCGTAAGGGGCGCTCCATTTATAGAGTTGCATGTGTAGCTGTCTATGGCAACAGAATCCATCGCAGAATTGAAGCCAGAAGCGTGGGAATTTGGCAGAAAATTCAAGAAAAGAACCGGTGAGTACCGATTTAAGAGTAATTATATATTCATTAACATTTATTGAATCATAAGAATAAAGATTTTTTACGGAAAGAAAGCTTAGTTCTAAGCTAGGGCTGCCCAAATGCGCGTGAGTGGAGTCTCAGTTTCTTAACACGGGTAAGTATTGCGGTGTCGCCTAGAGTGGATACGACCAGGGTTTGAACCCTCGACCTCCCGGTTGTGAGACGGACGCTTTACCAACTGAGCCAACACACTATCCACATGATCACTCGCGCTCGCGCGAATGAAATACCTACCGGAATCCTGGCGCATTAATTACTCAAGTCAAGTCTCAACGAGCTCAGCCTCAGTCTGATGTCTCAAAAAAAGTCTCAACTTCTAAGTTCTAGATTCAAGATTTAGTCTTAGATCAAGATAGATAGGCTGATGGATTTTTGTGGTTGTTACTTTTCTTGACCACACACACTTTATCTACTCTAGTCTTACTCACCCTCTCACAATTCAAGTCACAATGCTCATACTGACAGTCATAGAAGTGCCTTGGCCGTTCCCGTGCCTTGTCCCGCGATCCCGCCCCAGACTTAGATCTAAACACACACCGATAGAAGTGTGTGGGACCGAAGTACTATCTTTGATAACTAGCGATATGAATGTGGTTTATTCCACCTTAAATAACAGAAGATAAGTGCAGTTTCAAAATGAAAAAAAACATGAGGCATACCTGACAACAGAAGACTCAATCAACAAATAGACATACATAAAGTTAGAACATAATTTTTAAGCAATTTTAACACGAGAATACTTACCTTTTCGTTTGGTATCTGCTGCCCTCTACAGTCGAAAATGCGCAAGATCGATCAGGAGCCGTCTTCTTACCTGACGTCACCATGACAATCCACAGCGGAATACCTCGCGATCCTTTGAAATCATCCTCGTTATTCGTCTTTGTTATGAGAATATTCGTTTGAAAAAATATATAGAGTTAAGCAGTAAGTGTAATTTGAATTTTCACTTTTTTGAGAGACAAGACGCTATGTGAGGGAGACTGAGTTCGTGAAAAGGAGCTTTAATTTTATACAAGTTGCAGATGCATTTTTTTCTTATGCAGACTGGGTTGTTTTGAATAATCAGGCACTCAGCAGCTCAGCATCGCACCGCGGACATGCCGGGTAGACAAGGCGGAGCTCCGGAGAGCGGAGGTAGATCTACGGCGTGCGGATGCCGAGCTGAAATTTACTTTAACTTATTAAGTGGTTGTCGAGTCGAGACCCCGAACGTAGCCAGGCGGCTTCTAGAGAGTACAAATCATTTACTAATGTAGCTCTCAATGAAGCCAAGTATTCTATTCCTTCCCAGAAACCCATTCTGCACGTAGTCGTAGGGCCCCAAAACCTGAAACTTCACCCCCGAGATTTCTCTAGTCTAGGGCTAGACAGCTGGCAGCCGTCTGTTTCGAGGAGTTTTTTAACATTTTTTTCTTTATATTTCTCCTCGTACTGTATTTGGTGAGTGAAGCCAACGGAGTTCAGCTGAACAACCAACAAAACAGAGACCGAAGCTTTTGGTCTAGTCTAGGGCCTACTTTCTAAAACTTTTTTTAGATCTATCTAGACTAGATCTAGACAGCTGGCAGCCGTCTGTTTCGAGGAGTTTTTTAACATTTTTTTTTAAATTTCTGCTCGTACACAGACGGCTCGCTATCGTGCACCCACCATTAGAGAACTTGCAATGCAAAATCCCCCCGTTGGGGCTCTTCAATTTTTGTCTTTAATGAATACAAATTTTGAAAATTAACGCGACCAAAATGCAAATTAATATTATCTCTAGCTCTTGGCATTAATAGCCAAAAAATGGAGAAAAATCAAGTTAAAAGGGACAAAAACAGTGACTTACCTCAGCTGTCGCGCAATTTCACTTCCCTGTTTTATCCAATCTTAAGTACATAAACATATGGCCATTGAGTCCCCTGTAAAGATCGCGCTAGAACTTCGGTCTCTGTATTTGGTGAGTGAAGCCAACGGAGTTCAGCTGAACAACCAACATAACAGAGACCGAAGCTTTTGGTCTAGACTAGATCTAACCCTACAGGGGCCCGTTTCTCAACACCGTTATGTCTAACTTCTTGACTAAATCGGAGATAGTGAGCTACTTGTCCGCTAACCGTTTCATGAAACCCTCTTTACCGAGATCGGGTACAACAACCTCACTAAATATTTATGACACCTCCGAACCTGTCATAACTTCTTTCTTAATGATGTAGTGGTATCACGTGGGTAGACTATGACATGCAAAAGTGCCGAGAAATTTAAAAATTATAATCTTACGTAATCAACCATAGAGGTTGAAATTACATCCCAAAACAAGTGTGATAATGCATTCAATGATCATTGTAATACAAAGTAACTATGAAAACTGTTGGTAAAACGCCACAAAACCATTCATTTTGAAATAGTAAAATAATTTAATCTATAAAAATTCTACCACGTCAGGCCATCCATAACTGGACTTGTATTTGTCGTTTTCAGACCCTATTGACATTTGGATAAATTCTAATCTCTAAATTATGCATAGAATTTGTCAAATCGTAAGATCAGTATCAAAGATTTATAAAAAGAAAATGTTAAACAATATTTCAATGATGTTTGGAATCGTAAAACATTGTATGATTATCATAATTTTACAAATAAAACCGTTATATGGTTTACTTTTGTAAACTATTAAAATTGAATATCCCAGGGGTACCCATCTCAACGTCCACATGTGATTTTTTAGTCATGAAATGAATTATTCATAATTCCATTTTTCAGCAATTGAATGCCCCAGTCTTCATGGTCTGAGTATGTATGATGCATAATTTACCTGTGCTATTATTTTTAAAAGATGTAATTCCCAATTCATCACAATATTTGCAATTTTGTCAGAATTTTTCTTTTTGAAAATTATGCTATTTTGTGACTAAGGCTACGTATCGTCTGCTCTTTTTACCGATATTATCGATATCAAGGTATTTTAGTTAGGAAGCCTTTCGTGAAACAGGTTTAGTAAGAGTGGCACTAACTCCGTGGTTTGTGGATAAAGATATGACTAACTTGTCAACTATTGACAGCGCCGCAAACTGTAAGTTTGGTTCGCTTATTTTGGACATAATGCTTTGAAAGTTAAAAATTTCTACTCATAGGATGGGGGGTCGGGTGTCCGGACACTTTACAATTTTGAAGCCTTCTTTTTTGACTTTAGATTACACAAAAAATATGAATTCAATAGTTGCAATCATCTTCTATTTTGTTCTCTATAATATTTTCTAACATTTTGTACTAAAAATTGATGAAACTTTGCTTGTATTTTTTTCCAAATGAATTTCTAAGATTGATCGTCCGGACACAGTTTCAGGTTTTGGGGCCCTTCATGCATATGAAACGGAAGGAATACCTGGCTTTATTGAGAGTAAGCTACGTTTTAGTAAATGATATTTACTCTCTTAGTCTCTAGAAGCCGCCTGGCTACCCGAACGCGGATGAATGAGGGAATAAATGGGTTCAAATATTACTAATATTGGTATTGAAAAAAAATATCTTTTCCATGAACCGGGGGGAGGGGGGTGAGTTCCGCTGAACTCCGACGTTGACCTAATGTTGCCGTTGCCACGGCTCCACTTCGCTTGCCCTTGGCTTGATTTGAGTCGAGGAAAAATTAGTGCTGTAGCTCGGTTCCTTCAACTCGGTCCGAACCCGGCTCGTAAATCTTATCAGAATCATAGCTCGACCCGGAGAGGCCCGGTAACCCGGTCCGGCTAAAATTGATTTATGTCCATGCAAAAGTACAAAGTTTTGACCTACTTGACTCTTATCTGTGACCGACATCACCTTCTGACCTTGTTCTCAAAAGACGGTACAAACCCCCAAAATATTTAATTCATTGTTTATATCATCCAGTAGTAATGTAGAGAGGGATTGAGACGATAAGGCCAAATCGCAATTCCTCACATCACCAGTGCAGCGGTCAACAGCACAGTCTGTACACCGCTAGTGATTTACTACGAAACATGTGCTTTGAGATGATTTTTTTGTGTGTGTGTGTGAAATCAAGAGGCAGATTACAAACCACATTGTTTATTATGTTATCATTCTGGTGACCCAATTTTCAAACAGGCTCTCACAGAGATTGTTTCTGTCTATCATAGGGCAGATTTTTTTCGGAGGGGTGGAGGTGGCAGAAAGAGTTAATTTCTGAGCGTATTTCATTCTTCATATTTGCTTTGAAGCAATAGAATATTTTAATCCAACTATTTTTTGTGTACTATGATTTATCTTTATCTGTCTTATTCTAGCCTTCAGCTACCAGTAATAATATTTTTAATAAAAATATTTCTAATAAAAAAATGAATCAAAATACATTTTTATTTCATATTAAACTTTTGACAATTGGTCCAATATCATCCTACTCCCATATAATGTTGTAACCCGCACCCGTTGCGGTACGGGTTAACCTGCCGGTATGCCTCCGATCGCGGGTTGCGGGCCGGGCCGAGTTCATTCTCAAACCCGCAGACCGTCATGCGAAAAAAAGGGAGAATAAACGACGCATAATAAAAACATTCACAGTGAAAATTGAGTTAAGATCATGTGCTTCTTACGTGGCAGATTCTTTTAGAGACGTAGATATTTCCTTTTAAAAATGCCGGCGTATTTTTGTCTTGTGAATAGTGAACAGGACTGAGTCTGAGACAGTTCAACATGATAAATACATCGAGTTGCTCTCTTTCAAAGGCCAGCGCCAGTGCGTACTCGTGCATGCAGCGCAGTCAAAAGCAACCGCATGGGCCAATGAAACTCGATGTTGAGTTTCCCGTCCCATTTTTTCCAGCTCATAATGAGGAACCGATTTCATTATTCATTATTTTTCAGAAGATGAAAGTTTGACCTTTTGTAACCTTTTAACGCACTTTATTCCGTGGAACTTGAAGCCAGGGAAAAATTAATCATTTTTTTTTGGGGGGGGGCTCCATTTTCATTTTTTTTTTGCAATATTTCAGGGGCTCTTTTCAAATGCTACGTTTTTGTATTTTGAGGAATACCTGTTCACTTATTAAATTAGTTATTACTTGTTTTTTAATATTGTATGATTTTTAAAGTTTTTTTCATGCCTAGAATCATGGATGTGGGTGTGTTTGTGTGGGTGAGACTGTGAGTTGAACTTGATATAAATGAATTTAATATCTAATTTTTACTCCATCTAATTCCAGTACTTGGCCATGTAATAAAGGCCCACATACCCTTACTTTTCCTGAAGTTCTTTGAAAACGCAGATCTCCACGAAAATTGTATTTCTCTATGGGGGAGTCTAAATTTGGTGAGAATGAACTCATTAATAACTTAAATATACATGACAATGAAGAAATCATCAAACTTCATTGGCAGTTTTGAAAAATACACTTGAAATATAAACTCTGTTTGAAGCAGAAAATCACCATCATTGAGGCCTTTACAGAGCAAATTGTCCCCCAGAGCTCTGGCAGAGAGACAGAGCTCAGACTAGCCAGCACAAGCACCAATGCGTACGTGGGTGAGTCTCCCGTCGGCCTTGTAACAGATTGAGCTTTGATGATTTTTTTTGTCTGATATTTAACTCATCCCCTGGAAAAATAAAACAAATGATTTTTAAGTTATAATTAGCAAATAAGATAAGTTATTTTGGATGAGTACTAGGCCGTATGATAACTCACCAAAGCGAGGTTACTAGACTTTGGGATTTATTGAGGTAGCTCAACCATACCTCGAGAGATGTTCGTGCAGGCTCCACCACTTCTACGGTTGTTGAGTGGAGCCTGCACGAACATCCCTCGAGGTATGGTTGAGCATGCAGCGTCATTCCATTCACAAAAAAGAAAGAAAGAAAAGATTTGCAGGTATTTACAAGATATACAAGTAATTGTCTTACTGAAAAGCTTATATTAATGTTTTAAATCAGGTTTGAATCTAGATATCCAAATTATTTTCAGAATTTGATTTTCAAACGCGGGCCAAATTTCATAACGCGGGCGACGGGAAACTGAACATCGAGTTTTAGCGGCCATATTATAGAATGAAATACAAAAACAGAAGGAAATAATATAGAGATAAACGAGAAGAAAAAATTGACTGTATCATTATCCAGGTATTTATTGCAATTTTGATTACTTTATAGACGAGGTCCCATAGAATTGAATATTGTAATTATGATTGTTGTGAGTCGCAGTGTCGACCGACCTGGACTGAAAAACATTGCCGTCTGCCGATCCTTGCTGGGCAGCCTGGGCTAGCTAGCGCGCTGAGCTGCGGCTCGCTAGCTCCGATCCGAGGCTTTAATTGCGTAATGCTTTCAATTTCGAGATCAGAGCGGACCCATTTCGTGGTACAAAGTCACCCAAAAAACATTTTCTCTCCGGAATAAAAGGCGAATTTGCAAATTGTAAGTAAATTCACTCTAGGCTAGGTAGTAGTAGACATATATTTTCCTGATTTGAGCCTGTATAGTGTGGGGATTGCAGAAATAATGTTTTTCATTTTTCAAAGATAAATTGACTTGCGGGTTAAAACCCGACGGGTCAGCGGGTCCCGCTTACAAATTATTGGATTATACGGGACGGTACGGTTCGGGTTTTCACTTGCGGGTTACAGCATTAGTTTACGCCCATATCATCCATTTAGTCATCTCTCACGTTTTTTGTTTTTGTTTTTTTGCTCTTGTACACATACCCCCCTTCTCTCTCTCTCTCTCCCGGTAACGACACCCTCCTCTTCTCGTCCGTCTCGTCCACCCTCTTTAATGTATCCTTTAAATGGGAATTAAATTGTTTTGCACCCACTCCCAGCTGAGCTATTATTTTCGGATCACCGACTTTGTGGAAAATGTCAACACAACAGGGTTTTGGGGGGAGGGAGGGCTTTTATGGTTAGCAGAAAAAACTGGTATAAAAGATATCTCAATAAACCGGACAGATTATTTTACCAAAAAAGAGAGAAATATTCTGCATGTCATCACAGTCATAATATCAAAAGGAAAACTTCTTGAGTTATGACCATGCCTAATGGACCAACTGGCCTTTACTTGTAAACAAATTGGACATTCTCACCCAGTGAAACCATTACTCTCAGCCAATCACATGACCAGTCAGACGATATCACATGGCAGGTACTGTGTGCATGTGCGCCGTTAGCCGGCTAGCTATATCATCTCGATCCCTCACACACAAGGCCATAACTCAGACAGGAGGTCCGATCATGATGGGGAAAAAATGAAAAAAAGGTAGGGATGGTTGGCTTTTGACCTGTCCCCTCGACCATCACACTAGGTGGATGGATTGCTTGTTAAAAATAGTTTCACAACTTTTATTGCGGTGACAAATGACACCTCAAATATTATCAAACAATCCGGGTTTATTTTCCGGGTTCGAGGGATTCAAAGTGAAACCCGGCCCGTAAAGCTCCGAGCCGGTCAATGCCAACTCGGCAGGATTCAGCCCGGTAAACAATCCGAGCTACAGCACTAACTGTTGAGTACTCCATGATGATTGATATTTTAAAATATTTTTACATTTATATACAATTTCATCACAGAGCCTTGAAATGCTTGCCATATAATATGCATAATAAGCGAGACTTGTATGGATTTAACTAGGAAATTCATAATTAGAGTAGGATTTCGAGAAAATATCACTTTCTTTGTGAATTTGAAAAAGAAATGACCTTCAGTCCAGACTGACAGAAATGTAACATTTTTGAAAAAAGATCCAATTATTGGCTGCAAAAAAGAAGAATGAAATTACGTCAATTTTCAGCATTTTTCTGTCATAGACTGTGTAGTTAAGAAATGGACACACAACGTTCAAAATTTTTAGCTTCCGAGAACTGTTACAAATTTATCATTAAAGCCAAAAATTGTCCATAAAGAGTCCAAAATGATTTTTTATGTTCTTTTTGATGGTATAATTTTTATAAAGGTTTGGAAACCAGATCACAAAGAAAAATTGCGACAAAGTGAAAAAAAATTGTGCAAAACATTTTGTTTTCCCATACATGTAGAAACGCATGGGGAGATGCCTGGCAATCTCAACACACACACAAATAAGGGTTTGCAATTTATCTCTAAATCCCTATTTAAAATGATCATATATGATATAAACTTGTCTTTGCTGTCAAAAGAAGCCCCTGAATTTTCTCTTTCCATACATCCCAAACACAAGTTAATAATCAATTCAGATCACATTTTTCTAGCAGCCTGAACTTCCCGAATAAATGTGCCATATTTTCCCCTAAATCAGCCTGTTTTATGCTGACACTTTTCAGTGTGGCTTCAGACACCCTAATTAGAGGGTGAAATTGGTTTGTTTCTCTTGATTTTATTTATCTATCGTATCTATGAACCTTCATATGCCTAAAATAATCCTAATGCGTATGAGGGATTAAATTTTTTTTTACATTTCATGCAACAGGCCCCAGGTTCTTCTTCGATTGCTACAGCTGAGCATACGGTCGTGCCCACGGATTGGCTGGCACGTTCGTACGCCCAGCTGTAGCTGATCTGTTGAATATTTTTCTTTTTTTTCATACATGTACATAAGAACTCATCCACTTTTATTATCTCATATATTTTGTTTTCCTTGTACAGTACACATGCCCCCAGTGCATGTGAGTAAGCGTTCTCCTGGTTCTCCCAGGCAGTCTGCCACCGGAGGGATGGATGCTGTCAGCTATGAAGACTTGTTGGTGGCTCAATATCTCGAGGGATTGAAGAAAGAGAGATCAGCTTCTCAAAGGAAGAGGTAGATATTCCATTACACATGCATGCACTGGCTTTTTCAGGTTTGGTATTATAGTTATGTGGATCCAATGTCACCTTTCGTCCTATTTTTAATCCAATAAGTTTTTGAAAGTGATGGATCACCTGAACCAGAATGAGCCTTCGGAAAGGATAGTTTAGAGTCGAATAAGAGCATCTAAGGCACCTTTCCCAAAAGCCACACTCTTCTTCTGTACATGTATCAAATTACTGCCAGTGCAATCTGTGTGATTGCTTCCAGTACAAACAATAAAATGTGCATTTTATTGCAAACCCTCTACAGGTTGGTGAAATCTCCCAAGAACACCTCCCCTTACCTCCAGCGCCTTGCCCACACCGACATCATCGGCACTGCTGCGGGAGACACGAGGGGGAGACCACACCCACAGTCCAGTCGACGCCCGTTTTCGGCAGCCCAGACCTCCTCGCGGTCGGAGCGGGAGCGGAAGCGCATCCATGCCAGATTCGTGGTTGATCCACCGAAGCAGAATGGGGTTGAAGAGGAGGTTGAGGAAAAAACAAAGGGTAAACACCGGCCGGCTAGTGCCCCGGTGTATAAGTCAAGGTATGTGTATGTATCTAAGTTGGGAATTCAATATTTTTTTTTTAAGACCAAGTCCACCCATGAAGTCAATTTGAATAAATAGAGAACAAATATCAAACAAGCATAACACTGATGATTTCACTAAAATAAGATGTGTAAAATGAGAAAATTATGGCATTCTAAGTTTCCTTTACCTTCACAAAACAGAAATGTACATTCGGGACCCCGTTGCTTTAAAGTTGATATCATGGTAACCTTGTCATCCAATTGTAGCTTGCATGGAATCCTTGATTTTGATTGGCTGTTCACCATTGTTGTAGTCACCATCGGATGGCATAGTTACCACACTGATAACTTTTTTATGCAACAGGGCCCAGGCCTGTTCTTGGCAGATATTAAAGTGTTCTGTACAGAAATGAGAATACTGTTTTTAAGACAATATGAATTCCCAGCAGAATAGAGTTATCGTTACAGCCATTGACAATTATAGGAATAACGCATTCTGCTGAGTTGTTTAGCGAGTATGCAGTGCACGAGATGTTTCTTCTGAGCATGCGCACTCCACACGAGCCAGAGGCGAGTATGGAGTGTGCATGCGAAGAAGAAACCTCGAGTGCACTGCATATCGCTGAACAACGACGGGAAAATGCGTTATTCCTTTTATAAGATGGCTAAGTAATTTCGAACGCAATTATTAAGCACCTTATATGAGAAAGAAATAATGAAATAGATCTAAATCAAATATCAAAAATTTTGAAATTTTTAAACCGTGGGTTAGACAATTTGGGTGCGCGAAAGTCCCACGGGCGTGCAGGGATAGACACTTTTCAGGAATGATCACGTGCTACTCGTTGACCAATCAGCAAGCTGCAAATTATTTAGCCATCTTATAAAACCATTCCTACATGTAACTGTGTTTTGGTTGTGGTTTTGCTTTATACGTTGGGTGATCCAGGCCATGGAGTGGACGGTCTGCTGCATCCTCAATGTCAACGTACTCCCAGAATTCCAGGGGTAAGATGCTGAACCGGTTACAGCCTCCCGTCATCAGGGCCATGTGTTATAGGAACGGAAGCAGAGAGAAGTGTGTCAAGATAACTGCACCTACCATGAAAATTGTGAGTCACAATTCATAAAATGTTATCAAATATAGGAAAGGCTTGTGTTTTTGAAAAACAATCAGAAAAACAAGTTACAAATTGCTGAATAAAATTTTTTTTTTCTCATACATTTTATGAGTCCAGGTGGGTGTTTCATAAAGCTGTTTGTAAGTTAAGAGCGACTTTAAGAACTACTGGTGATCCTTTCTTGTGGTGAATGGTGTGTTCATTGGCGATTTGGTTACGCGTGTAAGAAAGGTTCACCAGTTGTTCTTAAAGCTTAATGAAAGTAGTTGCAGTAAAACACTGATTTCATGAGAAAGTCTTTAAATCCAGGTTAAGTATTATCAGTTAGCTCTGTATATAAAAAATAAATGAATAAAAATCTACATTGTGCTATACTCAGCCTTGGTGAGGTGATTGAGGAGTACGAGGCAAGATTTATTCCTTGAATGCTTTAACACCTTTATCAGGGCCTTTATTCAGCTATAGATAAGATATATGTATGTACCTACTGTAGAGTACATGCACATCATTGCTGTTCTTTGACAAAGGAAAGAATTTAGGAAGGTGTCCTTTCCTGAAAAAGAGAAAAATTTGTTTATGATGTACATAAAAATCACACAACCACAACATTCAACCTTATCTTATAGCAGAATCTTTGTTTTCGTTAGAAACTCTAATCGGAAGGAACATTAACACTTCAAACACAAAATTTTAGTTGATACATAAACCAGTACATCAATTGTTTAATTTTTTCTTACATGTTTTCTTACTTTATATCATTGCCTGGGAGAGTACTGAATTGGGAAATTTACTTTCATTTTATCTAAGATATTTGACAATATTGGATATGGAGGACATGTTATTGCACTGTTTCACTTTGGCAATTTTAAAATTTTTCGTTATCTTTTAATTGTGCCCAAAACAGTTCCTTGAATACTGCACTCTGAAGCTGGACTTTGAGTTCGCAGCTCGGAGGATCTTTCTGGAGGATGGGACGGAGGTGAAGGGTGCGGAGGAGATACCAAGGGACGGTGAGGTGTACATCTCAGGAGGGGAGCCGTTCAAGAATCCATTCAAGCCTGTCCATGGTAGGTACATGTATTGGTGGTGGTGATGATGATGATGGTGTTGATGATGATAGTGATGGTGAAGATATCAAAGAATTTGAAGAGGAGGATGGTGATGACAATTGTTGTGATGGTGATGTTATTAATGATGATTATGGCATTTATTATTGATGGTGATTGTGGTGCTGGTGGTGGTGATTATGATCGTGATGAGCAGGAGGAGGAAGAAAAGATGATGATGATAATGCTTTTTATAAAGATGATTACATGTATGGTGGTGGGGGAGGGGGTGGTGGTGATGATGATGGTGGTGGTGATGGTGATGATGGTGATGATGATGATGAAGGTGATGATGATGATGATGATGATGATGATGATGATTATGATGATTGTGGTGGTAGTGGTGGTGATGATGATGATGATGATGATGATGATAAAGGTGATGATTAGGTAATGGATAGTAATTATGATTGTGATGAGCAGGAGGAGGAAGAGAAGATGATAATGCATTTGATGAAGATGATTATGGTGGTGTTTGTGGTGGTGATGATGATGATGATGATGATGATAATTGTAATGGTAATGGTGATGGTGGTAATGATGATAATGGTTATACTAATGATAATCATAATAATATTCTCTTTCTTTGTCAGGTATTGTGAAGAAGAACATGCATGCTGCCTGGACACTGGATGGTGTTGTTCTACCAAGCAATAAAAAGAAAACTAAAACTACACTCTCAAAGAGAATGAGGTAAGTTAATACTGCCTATCCCAAAAGAAATTGGGATGTTCCATGAAGCATCTTGTCAATGATTTTCACTGACCTTTGTTGTTCTGAGCCAATCAGATGCAAGGATTTTAGTAGCTTATAACAGTTAACCGGGAAAATCACTGGTTATATTTTTTCATGAAATGCTCCCAGTGTTTGTCATAAAAAAAAACTCTTTATCTTAATGAACAATTTTATAAGAAACAGCTGGTGTATGGCAAGCTATGTATGTTTATTATTTTTAGTGGCAACCGTATTACAAAAACAAATGAATTGTAGTTAATATACACATTACATATTCAACAAAGAGGCAAATCATTTTGGTTTGGATTTGAAAGCAGACGTTTGAAAAGCCTGAAATGCAACCCTATTCGTGAGAAACTTTGTGCTTCAAAAGATATGAGAGTTCACTTTCACAGCTGGTATGTGTCAAGCTATGTATGTTTATTATTTTCAGTGGCAAAGACTGAAAGGAGAAACCTCGACTACCATTCTCACATATAGTTATGCACATTACATATTAAGTAAAGTGGCAAATCATATTGGTTCGGATTTGAAAGCAGACGTTTGAAAAGCCCGAAATGCAACCCTATTCATGAGAAATTATTTTTTTTTAAATTGGCTTTAAAGTCATATGAGCGTCCACTTTCAAGGGGGTGGATTAAACAAAATCCCAGGTCCGTGCCTGCACTCCCCAAGCAAGCTGACACCTACATGTATCTGAATTGAATGGCCCGGCCGTATTCTGAAGTTGGGTTTAATTTAAAGTCTGGTTTTAAGTTGTGGCTTAACTATGGAAAGCCATTAGTGGCATAAATTTATAGCAGTATAATTTCATTGTTCAGGGTGTATCAGCTCATTTTTTTTAAAAACAATTCTTAACTATTTCTGAAGGATAAAGAGATTGCTTTCTTCGCCATTCGCGATTTAGGAAAGAGCACAGTAGACATTAGAAACATACAAAGTAAGGAAAATGTTGACATTTTTTGGCTTTCCATAATTTTAGCACAGAATTAGACCATGGTCTAAATTAAACCTGACTTCAGAATACGGGCTAATTCCAACATTTTAATTTGCAGAAACATGTTATCATCTGGGATGCGTCGTGTGATGGTGTTCATCAACGGTGATGCAGCGGAGTCTCAGGAGGTGGTGGCTAATCTAGAACAGTTTAACCAGGTTGGTGTAACATTTATCTTCAAACCAATATATGACCCAACACCCTTAACCAATTTAGTTATGTGGTATGCAGAAAATAGACATTAGAAAATCAGCTTTGAAAGAGTAATTTTTCTCTATACCTAAAGGAAATTAAGTTGTACAATTGTTTTTTTTTTCAGTACAATACAATAGTGTCCTTCGACACCATTTTTTTTTGGGGGGGTGGGGTTCTCCAATTAGACAGTGTACACATCTCACCCTAAGCCGCCAGGAATCCAAAATATATCATTTCAAACCCATTTTGCTTTTGAAAATTCACATGAGAATTATGAGCTGTCGCGACTTCCTGTCCATGGTCTAGGAGACTGCTTTCAGATGATACACCAAAATTCTAAAATACAGCTTTTCTGACCTGTCTTCAGTTTTCGTTGATTTTCGAATTTTCAAAATTCTACAGTTTGTTTTCAGAATTGAACAGTTTTAGACTTTCTGTAATGCACTCTATTTTTTGTTTCTATTTTTTTTTATTATTTGTTTCTAGTTTTTGGACTCATGTACATCAAAGTTAAACCTCAACAGTCCTGCCAGATTTATATATACATGGGATGGACAGAAATTAGAGGATCTTAGTGATTGTAAGTATATCATTGGTGTTGTTTTCAAGTGTAGTGTTAGTTGTTGGCTGAGGTGTCAGTGCTGATGTTAGTGTTTAGAGCATGAATCCTCTAAGTGTGAGCATGAACAGTCCTGCTGAAACATAAAATATCTAATCTCTATTAACTTCCCAAGATCAATTTTGAACTGCTTTCATTTGATATAACGTTTCTAATTCAGATTTTGTTTTGTTTTGTTCTGTCTTTTACTATTTAGAATTGGTAAGCCTTATCCGAGTTTTCAGCCAATCAGGGAAATCAGGAAAAATTATTTTGCTTTTTTCAGTCACACAAAAACTGGGAATTTGATAAGAATGTCTCAGATCAGAGAATGTTCAAAAAGCCAAAAGTGCAAAATTTGACATGTCGGTGTTTTCTCCTGTAAATAATTTACCAAAACAACACAGATAATGTGTGAAGTGAAAATGAGTTTGAATAATCATCAAGGGAGTGTTTCTTTTTAGGTATATCATGATAGACAAGTCAGGAACTTTGTTTTCTTGAAATCTAGGGGTTTCCAGCATATTTAGGAGATCATGAAATGCGGCTCATCACGAATCATTGATTGCCTTTTCAGAAGATGAGTTAGCCTTATGTCTAACCTGTTATGTATTTTTCCCTCCATTACTTTGCAGTACCCAGACTAGATACTTGCCTTCAGAGTAGCACCACACCAATCTACGGACCGGTTTGGGTCTCCAAGGGGGAGAGGTTCAGTGCTTTAGGAGCTAAAAGTAAGGACTCGGACAGAGGATGGCCTTTATTCTAAACTGTTTAACTTGAACTCAGTCTAACATTGTGGTTTAAAGGAGAATGAAATCTTTGGAACAAGATAGCTTGTGTGAAAACTGAAAAATCAAAGAAACAGATCAACGAAAGTTTGAACAAAATCAGACAAACAATGAGAAAGTTATGAGCATTTGAATATTGCGATCACTAATGCTATGGAGATCCTCAAATTGGCAATGTGACAAAGATGTGTGATGTCACCTGTGAGCAACTCTCCCCATTACTGTAGTATATATTTCACTTAAATTTCCTCTTTTATCACATCTATCAGTAGATCATGTGTTCTTTCTGTAGGAGGGCATGTAATACAGATTTTTAAAGAATACATCATGGATAAAGAGTTTGTATCACCATAAGACAAAGCAAAAAGAGACATTTTGGGGGTATTTTATAGTCCATCAAAAGTAAAGTTGTTTACATGTGACATCACACATCCTTGTCGCATTGCCAATGTGAGGATCTCCATAGCATTAATGATTGCAATATTCAAATGCTCATAACTTTCTCATTAGTTGTCCGATTTTTCTCAAACTTTCTTTGTCCTTATTCTTTGATTTTTCTGTTTCGACACAAGCCTGATTGTTCCAAAGGTTTCATTCTCCTTTTACTATGGATAGGCAAATGTCACACGTCTTCAACATTATGAACATGTACATAAAGTCTGCAATAGTAAGTGTTTTGAAACCATCTTTGTGAATTTTGGAGAATGTTATCTGGAAACAGTTCCCAGGCATGATATTCTCCCGATTTAAATCAGAATTCTGATTTTTTTTTCATTTTATTTTTGTATTTATTTTTTTATTCTTTTTTACGTGAAATCCTTTGCCCAAGAACATTCTCAAGCTGATTTTACTGCTTGTTTAAGTCAAAATGATAAAAATACTATGCAAGAGCTTGTAACGCCGACGGGGCGCCTCGGACTTCGGCGGCGACTGAGCAATCCTTTGCTATTTTTCATGATTTTTTTGTCAGAGGCGAATATCATACTTAAGTTCCCAATCCCTGTAGATAACACTTTCTAGGCACGCTAATGTTGCTACTTATGACTAACAAATCAAGCTTTCTCAGAGCTTTCCTTTGATACACAAGTGACAGAATGTGTTTTGGCAATTCAATAAAATAACCTTTTTTTTGTAAAGTATCTTTCCCTATTTTCCTTACCTTTCCTTCACTTAATGATATCCTTCACTTAAAGGGGAAGTTCACCTTGAAGAAAACTTTGTTTCAAAAAAAGCAGAAAAAATAGTAAAAAATTTCAGAGAAGGTTTGAGGAAAATCCGTTAAAGAGTAAGAAAGTTATTAGAGTTCAAAGTTTTGCATTTGTGACGTCATAAACGAGCAGCTGCCCCATGTGTTATGTGACATAAAATGCATGAATTTCAAATTTTGCATGGTTCCTGATGAATAAAATTCATGATCGGGTGTGAAATGATTTGTCTATTGATATACTAAAGGTACAGCGAAAACCATTATCAATTTTCTGAGAAAATGACATTTCATTGATTTTTTACCATTTGCTATGTAGGAATGCTGCTCGCATATGACGTCACAAATCAAATAATTGAAATTCTAATAACTTTTTAATTATTTGATGAATTTTTCTCAAACCTTCTGCAATATTTTTTATTATTTTTTCTGCTATTTATACAATAAAGTTTTTGTCAGGGTGAACTTCCCCTTTAATGATATCTTTTGGGATATATTTACTATTTTAGAAAATTACACTTTTTTATGTTTGTTTTTATGTGGGTGCGTTGTGGTCTAGTGGTTCTGACTTTCGCCTTTGAAACAGAGGGTTGTGGGTTCAAATCATAGCCATGGCATATTTTCCTTCAGCAAGAAATTTATCCATACTGTGCTGCACTCGACCCAGGTGAGGTGAATGGGTACCCGGCAGGAGTAATTCCTTGCATGCACTGAGCGCCGATGATGGTTGCTCGAGCTAAAGCCAGGGTAATAATAGCAGTGCTTTGTATCCTTTGTATCAAAAAGGGCTTGATAAATCCAGCTTTTATTATTATTTTTTTTTTTTCTTTTTTTTTTAGCTTTCCTAACTGAGATAGTGAAGATCTGTAAGCAGCAGACCAAGATGAACAAGACACGTCTGGGAGAGCTCAGGCAAGGCCGACAAGCAGCGGAGGACAGGGGCAATGCAGGGGAGGTGGTGGTCATGGATAAGGAAATTACACAGGTAGACATTCCTTCCTTCAACCAAAACTTGAAAAACTGCCCGTGTAAAGTTTTTGCAACCACTCTATACTGAATTGAAATAAATCTCAATCACTTGGTTTAATGAAAAATATCAAACAGGCAGCTCGCAGGCCGGAAATGTTCAGTTTACAAGCAAAAAATTCAACAGAGATAGACAATGGTAAGAGATAAATCAGAAGTTGAATTAACATTGATAAAATGCCAAATGCAATTGATAGAAATAATAAATTGATTTTTACTAATATGTTTGAAATCAAAATACAGAAACAACAAATAGGACTAAATGAACAACAATGTAAAAAGGAGAAAATGAGTGGTTAATTTAAAGCAAAGGTCAAGTGATTGAAATTTAAATACAGTAAATCTGTTTGTAGATAAATACAGAATAAACATTTGTAATGCAATTATGTTGCCAATGAACAAAATTCCTGTTTTCCAAAATAATTCATATTGCCATTGACAATGTACTTTGTGGTTAGAATATTAATCTTTCCAGTTGATTATGTTGCCTTCATAATGTAAACCAAACTTTGCTTTCAAGTACTAGTTTGCTGATTAAAGCAGATACAAACCAATAGCGCCATCTCAAGTCCTCAACTACTAAAACCTGGCCAGTTTCCTGAGCCATAATGCTAGTGTAGTCTGGTAATATAGACCCACTTGAATGATAACATGCTAATTAACTACTCAATATACATTGATACCGCAATAATTATGTTACCAAGTTGCAAACCAATTACTTTTCCTCTCAAAACATTTTAGTTTCTTTAGTTTAGTATTTAGTTTATTTTAAGCTATGTATTTACTGTATAACACACAGTCAATGAGAGACCATGCAGAGTACACTCCCCCTTTGAAATTGTCATTCTCTGCATAGGTTGAGTCCCTGATAGAAGATTTCCATGAAGCTCTCAAAACATTTTAGTTTCTCTATACAAATACAATTATAGGTCAATTTATTCTCTGTAGTATTAGTTAGAGATCTGAAAACCTATAGCGCATAGGGACATGCTATGCTATGTGTGATGCGCTATAAAAGAATTGAGCATTATTTATTATTATTATATTTTAGGCTGTGTATTTATAACACACAGTCAATGAAAGACCATGCACATAAAATTGTCATTCTCTGCATAGGTTGAGTCTCTGATAGAAGATTTCCATGAAGCGAGGAGTAAAGTGGATGATATCCTGGATTCAATCAGTGATAAAGCTGCCATGGAGATGGTGAGTGTCTATCAGGACCCAGTTTCATGAAGATAGCCTTGTAATTAATGATAATAATAATAATAATTTAGGACTTGTATAGTGCACATATCCACCTTGCTAGGTGCTCAAGGCACTCCATATTACCCCGGCTAAGCTAGTCTACCGATACTAGTGCGCACAGCTTTTTGAGGAATTATTTCCTGCCGGTGCCCATTTAGCTCACCTGGGTCGAGTGCAGGGTCAAGAAGCTGCAAGAAAACAAAGCTTTGGCTAGGATTTGAACCTACAACCCTCTGTTTGAAAGGTGAGAGTCAGAACCACTTGACCATGACGCACCCAGAACTCGTGGTTTTTGCCATAATGGCAAAGTTGCAATAGTTGGAACTCTTTATGGAATGGCCCCCTTGTGAGGTTTATTTGATATTTATTTTTTTTTTAGTATTATCAGCTCTTCATAAGCAAAGATTTACTCCCCCCCCCCCTTTCCCAATGTTTTGTTTGGGGTTTTTTTTTTAATAATCTAATCTGATAATGCTTCTGTTGATGTACCGAATATGTATCAGTACCTGGTTTCATTAAATGCAAGTTACAAAGTGTTATCAGCTTCTCAATAAACCAAAACCGAGTCTCTCGTTCCCCTTCCGCGAAGTAAAGTATTAAAAATTGGTTCAGTCGGTGATAAAGCTTCATTAGAGATTAAGAGTATATCAGAACCCTTTTCCATGAAAGATGTTATTAATTTTGAGTTACACAGTGTTGTCAGCTTCTCAAAAGCAAAGATTTAGCCTCCGCTTTCCCGTTCCCCAAATAAAAAAAGAAATAGTAATGATCAGTGATAAAGATGCTTTAGATTTTTTTTAAACTGTACCTATGAAGTTCCAGATTTGCAAAATGTTCTTTGTTGTGGTTATTTTTATAGGAGGAAGGTCATACGTTCAAATCCAAGCACATGAAAGAACTAGACTCCTCACACAGGCTGGTAGGACAACAAGGAATCAGACTCAAGGTAAGTTATGTGTACAATTATTGCTCAAATCACTGGACACAAGTCTAACATGCATGTTGTTTGACTAATTTGCAGCGTATGTTGTGAACATTTAACCCTAAATAGACTGGGCTATTTCGACGCCTAAGAAGACTGGGGGGGGGGGGGGCTGATTAAAGTAAAAAGTCAGCGAGCGACGTGGTAAAAAAAATTTGCGTGGCAGATTTATCGCGAAAAATGTTGAGGGGGGCTGAATCAGCCCCCCCCCCCCCCCCCCCCCCGTCTTTTTAGGGTTAAGACAGATATTAAAGGTGAAAGAAAGTAACTGCAGGAAAATTATTTCATGACAAAGCTTTTAAAATTAATGTTAATTACCACAATATTATCAAAGTTCTAGATCTGGATCATTGAAATTAACTCATCTATGTAAAGTCAAGAAGTCTTAGCTGAAAAATGATTATTCTAATGATAACTAACACAAAAAGGCATATGTGGGACATATTAATATTGCTTGGAAAAATACCTAACATTTTGTGGAATTCCATGCTTATTTTGCTCATTTCTCAGCAATTACACACCTTTTCCCCCGAGCCAATTGGCAAATATTCATTATTACTTATACAGTCATGCATATGCTTGAGCAGTCATATTATTGGATTTCTGTTCGAACTCATTTTCAGGATGTTACCAAAAGTGGTTTTTATCTTTAAGGGTGGTAATTTATTCAACACAAACACTAAAAGTGTACTCATTTTTTACTCAAAACTTATGGTGTTATATGTACATGTTAAGTCTAGATCACAGTGACATGTTTTCTTCTTAATACCCTTCTGAAGTCCTCGTTAGCGGGATTACTTTTAGTTGAACATAACCTTGGCTCATATAATTTGGTGTGCTTCTGAGGTCTGAACGTCAAAGGTGAATTGACCAATAACTCCATTTTCCGTGTAACAGGCGGGCATATTGTGTGTTCACCTTAGCGGCACTCTTGTTTCTTATCACAAAGACCTTTGTTGTTAATTTATTTGACATAAGCACCTGATGTTTAATTGTTGTTTTTTTTATCCTAGGTGTATGAGAATGGCAGAAATGATGGGGAAGAGACTGTATTCTTCAATATGAAGGAGGCTTCTAAAGGAGTTCAAGGAGAACAAAACCTCCTCATGCAAAGGGTAAGTTAAATCTGAAAGCAGGAATATACCTGTACTAAAAGATACACCATTGTGACTTGTATGTCAAGCACGATAGCTCGGTCGGTAGAGCGGGGGTTTCGGATTCCGGTGACTCAGGTTCGATTCCCAAGTGGTGCGTTAGTGCCCTTTGGTAAGGCAGTTGTCCTCATTACCAGGCCCCTCTGAGAGGACCTTACGCCGTTGGTCCCCTGGTTTATTGCTCACAGGCATTCATGCTTTCTTAGCAGTCAGGTAAAAAACCTTGGTATAACATGTTACTGTCTCTTGCAAATGAGGCAGAGCCACTATTTACTTTTTTATCATTGATTCGTTCCCTGTAAAAAGAAATAAGATTAAAATAAATGAAAGGTAAAGGTATCATTAGCAAATACCTTGTACGTTGTGTGCATTTTTCCCAAAGTCCTCCCGCAGAAAGGATTACTCGGGGCTTTTGGAGGGCATAATTGCCTGTCATGATAATGTCTTCAAGCAGGGTGTGGTATTGTCTAGAGGTGTATATGATGGTTGGCCTATGATTAATATGTTTAGACTACAATCCAGTCCCACCTACTTACTTTCTTGTACTCCTCTCCCACACAGCTCCTTGATACCATAACCCGTTGGGTGAGACCGGAGCAGAATACGACAGCTCTCAGCACCATCGTCACCAAGATCTTCAATAACAAGGGCAAGGAGATCACCAATGTCTATGATCTGAAGAACGATCAGAAGGTCTGGCTGTCATTCGGAGAGCCATACAGAGACCCTCATGGTAAGAGAGTTCCTTCATGAAATTTTTATTTTTGTCAGTACCAGTGGCCACTGACAAATTAGCTTGCGTCAATTTTTTCTGGAGAATAATTCAGATTTAGAAATAAAATTTTGAATTAAATATTTGAAACATAGAGTGATTTTGACATTGTGAAATGCCGATATGTTTTGATTATAGGGTTCAGGAAGCTTTTATGAATCCTGCTATTTTTTTTCCCCAACTTAAATGCATTTTGGCCAGAAACATGTTTCTGCTTGGGAAATAAACAAACATTTTTCCCCTTATTTGTACTTGGATTTCTTCCACCCTTTGGGGTTTTCGAGAAAAAGCAAGGTCGGTTGTCTGGCTATGTAATGAGTTATAGCCCATGTTAAGCATGTTAGAAATGCGTTTGGAAATGGTATTGGAAATGTTTTTCCCTAACTGATGTTGACAAACACAGCCATTTTGGACTGACCTTTCATAAACTCAATCAGTCAATACTGTATTCAATTCTCCATGTATGATGATATAGAAAATGTTAGCAGTGTAGATGGTAATGATTGAGCTGGTAAAGAAGAGGAGGAGGATTAGGATGATGATGATGGTGGTGGAGGTGGTGGTGGTGGTGGTGGTGGTGATGATGATGATGTTGATGATGTTGATCATGATGATGGTGATGATGATGATGATGATGATGATGATGATGATGGTGATGATAATTAGGTAATGGAGGATGTTTATGATAATCACAAGGAGGAGGAGAAGGAGGAAGAGAAAATGATGATAGTGATTTTGATGATGCTGCTGCTGATGATGGTGGTGGTGGTGGCGGTGGTGGTGGTGGTGATGGTAATGGTGATGATGATGGTGATGATGATGATGATGATGATGATGATGATGATGGTGGTGATAGTAATTAGGTAATGGAGGATGTTTATGATAATCACGAGCAGGAGGAAGAGAAAATGATGATAGTGATTTTGATGATGATGATGCTGCTGCTGATGATGATTGTGATGATGATGATAGTGATGTTGCTGATGATGGTGGTAGTTGTGATGATACTTGTTAATCAAAATCATATTTTATCTTCCCCTCAGTATACTGTCTTCAGCTGACCTTAGATAAAGCGATAGGATACAAGGATTACTCCCAGGCGTATGGAGAACCTCAGAGGGTGGTCGTGAGGGAGCCACTTCTTGCTGACCAGATACCGGAAGGAGGAGAAAGGTACGTAAAGAATCCTGACCATGGTCCCCGTTTCATAAAGACTTGTTACATAGAAGTAAATGTACGGTTTCTATAACGTGTTTACTATCAGCCAATCATATTGATGGATTTCAGTAGTTTTTAACAAATTTGTTATTAAAACAGGTTTTATGAAATGGGCCCCAGGGGCAGATCGAGGATTTACAGCAGGGTGGGGGGCACTTTGAAGAGAAAAAAATAAGAAACCAAACAGTAAATGAATTACTGAAAAGATTATCACCACTTACAGGAAGCATTTTCGCAAACAAAGTCTTGTTACAAGCTAAGATGTAATTGGGTACAGAGTGGAGGTTTGATGCCCTCTTACCTGACCCTTCCATCAACTTCTTAAGGAGAGCAAAGTCCTTTGAAAGTGCTTGTCATTTTTCCAGTTCATTACTACATATAATATGAACACACACGTCCTGAAACTGTTTTGTTGTTGATGATTTGAAATTAGAATAGAAGTTAGAGGTTTTTGATTTATAGGATTGTAGGAATGCTTTTCATTGTGTTTTTCGTTATTTAATCTTGGGGCCGAACTAATTGCATTTCGTGGGAAATTGATTAATTAAGTTCACTTGAATTCTGTCCTCTTGTGGATTTCTGATAGATTTGTCAGTTTTCTGTATCACGTTGAGCGTTTTTTTAGAGAGGTGAAAAACCCATCCTCCATAGTACCAAAACTAACACCAGACTTAATATTGTGCATTCACTTGACCTTTAAACTCTGACATTTGACCCATGCAGACACACATCCTGGATGATCCGTGACATGTACCCTGAGGAGGCGTTCCAGGAAATCAACGAAGACACACCCCTGGAGTTGAGGGAGAAGGTCAAAGAAGACATGAAAGTTCATGACCTTCACCCCGATGCACACTTCCTACAACATGAGGTGAGAGGCTGAAATTTTGAAGTGTGTTGTGTGATGATGATGAGGATGATGAATATGATGATGATGACGACGAGGAGGGGTAGGAGGATGAATATGACAATCATAACACTAAACCATAATGATGATTATGATGATGATGAGGAATATGATAATCATAACACTGACAATAATGATGATGATGATGGTGATGATGATGATGATTTTATGACTATGATGATGGTAATGATGATTATGATGATGGTAGTTATGAAAATGATGCTGAAAGTGGTGGTAGTGATGTGGTGATAGCAATGATGACCATTAAATTTACATGGCATAACTGTTTAAAAGAAATACTTTTAGTCTGTTATTTATGAACACCCTATAGTAGAGTCATTACAAATTTAAAACGCCAATCATGTGTAACCTTTCTTTTTCAGGATGATGAAAGTTTAATGTTATATCCTGAGGTGTCCGTGGCTGAGAAACAAAAATCCTCTAAAGTCTGGCCTGTCAGGGCTCAGTCCTGGTGCATCAATAAAGTAAGTTGACTTCTTCAGCTGCTCCTTTTCCTCCTCTGCTTCCCCCCTTCTCATCATTCTTATCTTCTTCCTCCTTCTCTCCCTCTTCTTATCCTTTCTACCTTTTTTCTTCTCTTTCCCCCATCATTCTCCTCCTACCCTCCTCCTTCTCCTCTTTCTACTTGTCATTTTCATCCTTCCCTTCAACAATCTCCTTTTTTATGAAAGATATGCAGTTCAAGCAATGAATTATAACTTTTTCTTTCCTAACTTGGTACATGTATTTCGATCTCAAACCGAGGCCCTGATCAAAGTCAATTTGAAATTTTAACAGTTCTAATAATGAACTGTAGCTTTTCTCTCTAACCTGGGTCAATAACACAAAGATTAGCGATCAATCACTAAATAATTTGACCAACCAATATCAATGTTACACACGGATTAGGTTTAAAATATTGAGTGACCAATCGGTGAGGTTCTTTCATATTGCAATTCATCGCAAACCTTTGTGTTACGGAGCCCTGGGGAGTGTTTCATCAACATTTTTGCCCGACAAGTTGTCAGATCTGACATCTTTCTCTGACTCTGATTAGCTGTCGGATAAAATGGGACTTGTCGGATAAAACGTCTGACAAGTCCTTTCATGAAACACGCCCCTGGTATCTTGATTCTATCTCCAATCCTAGGATGGTGTTATCTACAGCAAGTCACACCCAAAGTTAGCTCTCACCCTGATGTTGAACCGTGGCCCTGAGTGGGAGATTGATGTCAAGTTCCCAGGGAGTTCCAATGAGACTTATGGGATACCTGTATGTCTCCTTGAGAGGTAAGCATGGAGGGTAATTCTCATTGAGCGGCTGTTGTTTCCGAAAGTAGGGAATCTTGCTATGTCGGTTTCTGAATCGCATAGTTGCTGTGCATCAGCTGAATGGGAGTTAGTGAAACCATTATGTCATGGTGAACTACATGGTGGGAGAAAATAGGAACATACCAGGGCCCAGTCTTACAAAGAGTTGCGATTGATCCCATCAGTCGCAACTATGGACGGCCAGCAACATCAACATGTATTATGCATGTTTGGTCAAAATATTTTCCAACTATGATGCATATTTTATGCATTCATCATTTTCTTGAAATTTACTGTACTTCTCTTTGTTTACAAAGGACATTGTTCAAATATCCTGGAGAGAAAAATTATGACACTGATGGATTTCCATAGAGTAACTCTTTGTAAGTCGGGGCCCAGAACTTCCCATTGCAGTATTACTTTGCTGATTTCTCCCTCATTCTGCTTCTAAAGGTCTGGAGTAAAACATTTATTGAAATCTCACATTTTATCTTAGTTTGTGATTGGAATGTATAATTACTAAGTGAACTTACCCGTTCGGATTAATATGCATTTTTTTTACCATAAATCGTGCACAGGTGAATCTGCCCAGGTCATATCTTTGGACTTCACCCAACAAATAGTTGCAATTGATCCTCATCAAACAGAAATTGGTTTGATCTTAACTTCCCATCTCTTGAATACATGTACACATTTAGATCAATTGTGTTGGGTTTTTGTCTCACCTGCGAAGCAGAGTGAGACTATAGGCGCCGCTTTTCCGACAGCGGCGGCGGCGTCAACATCAAATCTTAACCTGAGGTTAAGTTTTTGAAATGACATCATAACTTAGAAAGTATATGGACCTAGTTCATGAAACTTGGCCATAAGGTTAATCAAGTATTACTGAACATCCTATTAAAGTTTCATGTCACATGACCAAGGTCAAAGGTCATTTAGGGTCAATGAACTTTGGCCGAATTGGGGATATCTGTTGAATTCCTATCATAACTTTGAAAGTTTATGGATCTGATTCATGAAACTTGGACATAATAGTAATCAAGCATCACTGAATATTTTGTGCAAGTTTCAGGTCTCATGATTAAGGTCAAAGGTCATTTAGGGTCAATGAACTTTGGCCAAATCGGGGGTATCTGTTGAATTACCATCATAACTTTGAAAGTTTATTAGTCTAGTTCATTAAACTTGGACATATGAGTAATCAAATATCACTGAACATCCTGTGCGCGTTTCAGGTCACATGACCAAGGTCAAAGGTCAATGAACTTTGGCCGAAGTGGGTGTATCAGTTGAATTACCATCAAAACTTTAAAAGTTTATGGATCTGATTCATGAAACTTGTACATAAGAGTAATCAAGTATCACTGAACATCCTGTGCGAGTTTCAGGTCACATGATCAAGGTCAAAGGTCATGTAAGGTCAATGAACTTTGGCCATGTTGGGGTTTTTTGTTATATAACCATCATATCTCTGTAAGTTTATTGGTCTAGTGGACATAAGAGTAACCATGTATCACTGAACATCTTGTGCGAGTTAGAGTAGTATTCAAAGTCAGCACTGCTGCTATATTGAACCGCGTGATGCAGGTGAGACGGCCAGAGGCATTCCACTTGTTTACCTAAATTATACAAATCTTTGTAAGATGAGGCCCAGGTATCTGTTTGATCGAGGCAATACAAGAGTTATGCATTCCAGAATGTGTGCTTAAAATTTCTTTGACATTAGGGAGTTACATGTATGTGATTTATTATGGAGTTATGTATAAGGGAGTTAATGTGATGTATAAGAGAGTTATGTGATGTATAAGGGAGTTATTTGATGTATAAGGGAGTTATTTGATGTATAAGGGAGTTATGTGATGTATAAGGGAGTTATTTGATGTATAAGGGAGTTATTTGATGTATAAGGCAGTTATTTGATGTATAAGGGAGTTATTTGATGTATAAGGGAGTTATATGATGTATAAGGGAGTTATTTGATGTATAAGGGAGTTATGTGATGTATTAGGGAGTTATGTGATGTATTAGGGAGTTATGTGATGTATAAGGGAGTTATTTGATGTATAAGGAGTTATGTGATGTATAAGGGAGTTATGTGATGTATTAGGGAGTTATGTGATGTATTAGGGAGTTGTTTGATGTATAAGGGAGTTATTTGATGTATAAGGCAGTTATTTGATGTATAAGGGAGTTATTTGATGTATAAGGGAGTTATATGATGTATAAGGGAGTTATTTGATGTATAAGGGAGTTCTGTGATGTATAAGGGAGTTATGTGATGTATTAGGGAGTTATGTGATGTATTAGGGAGTTATGTGATGTATAAGGGAGTTATTTGATGTATAAGGGAGTTATGTGATGTATTAGGGAGTTATGTGATGTATAAGGGAGTTATGTGATGTATAAGGGAGTTATGTGATGTATAAGGGAGTTATGTGATGTATTAGGGAGTTATGTGATGTATTAGGGAGTTATGTGATGTATAAGGGAGTTATTTGATGTATAAGGGAGTTATTTGATGTATAAGGGAGTTATATGATGTATAAGGGAGTTATTTGATGTATAAGGGAGTTATTTGATGTATAAGGGAGTTATATGATGTATAAGGGAGTTATATGATGTATAAGGGAGTTATGTGATGTATAAGGGAGTTATGTGATGTATTAGGGAGTTATGTGATGTATTAGGGAGTTATGTGATGTATAAGGGAGTTATTTGATGTATAAGGGAGTTATGTGATGTATTAGGGAGTTATGTGATGTATAAGGGAGTTATGTGATGTATAAGGGAGTTATGTGATGTATAAGGGGGTTATGTGATGTATTAGGGAGTTATGTGATGTATTAGGGAGTTATGTGATGTATAAGGGAGTTATTTGATGTATAAGGGAGTTATTTGATGTATAAGGGAGTTATATGATGTATAAGGGAGTTATTTGATGTATAAGGGAGTTATTTGATGTATAAGGGAGTTATATGATGTATAAGGGAGTTATATGATGTATAAGGGAGTTATTTGATGTATAAGGGAGTTATGTGATGTATTAGGGAGTTATGTGATGTATTAGGGAGTTATGTGATGTATAAGGGAGTTATTTGATGTATAAGGGAGTTATGTGATGTATTAGGGAGTTATGTGATGTATAAGGGAGTTATGTGATGTATAAGGGAGTTATGTGATGTATAAGGGAGTTACCGGGCATGTGATCTATTAGGGAGTTATGCGCTGTATGAATGGCCAACATGCATGCATGTGTTAAGTGTAACTGATTTTCTTTTCTCTTGTTACAGAGAGGACCGTATGGATGGCCAGCAGTGGGTTTTCCTAAATGACGGAAGAATAGCAAACTGGGTAAATACACTAGCATCCTAAAAAAAATCACTCTGCACCTTGATGTACCACATAAGTTGATTTTTATATTTTAAAGGACAAGTCCACCCCAACAAAAACTTGATTTGAATAAAAAGAGAAAAATTCAACAAGCATAACACTGAAAATTTAATCAAATCGGATGTAAAAAAAGAAAGTTATGGCATTTTAAAGTTTCGCTTCATTTCACAAAACAGTTATATGCACATCTCAGTAGGTATGCAAATGAGGGAACTGATGACATCACTCACTCACTATTAACGTTGGATCAAATACTGAATATATTTCCTCATCACCAATTACTGTTTTATGCGGTCAACGGGATGCTACATACATCCAGATCATAAACATAATTTTTCTTAATTCCAGGCAAATCAAAGTCTGCTGCTGACCTTTGTTGAAGCGCCCTCTAGTGATGACCAGCAGGGAATGGAGATGACGTTATCAGGAGGGGGAGGAGGGGGCAATGAGGGAATCTCAGCCAGTGATTGGCTAGGAGATAACAGCCAAACTAACCAATGGGAGGACGGATACGGGGCGGAGCAGGAGGAAGGTGACCCGCCCAAGCCGGGGTTCAAAGGTCACAAGTTTGTACTCCTGGGTATGGAGAGGCTATCTGATAAACATAGATGGGCGAAGGCACAGAGGTAGGTCATTATCATATTACAAATGATGCACAGGCTAGAGTGGGTCTGTAATAACTGGGTGCACAAGTTCACTTTGGCATGGTTTAAGCTCGAGAGTTGATGACTTAATGTAATTCCACTTAATGGCAATTATTTGTGAAAACAAACATAAACAAGCAAGAACCAAAATAAAAGTCATTTATCCGTAATTGTGCAACTGTATTGTTGTTTTATTGTTTCATTGTGTATGGAGTGGAGACAGGAGAACCTGTCAACCTGGTGTCAACAAACTCTATTATTATATCGTCTTACTTCTTTTATTCTATCTTTGTATCATTTTCTCCTTGTATCATCGTGTCTTTGTATGGTATCATTGTAGATGGGCCTTGAAGCAGGAGAACCTGGATCGCCCCAGAGAATGGCGTCACAACGACCTGATGTCAACGAACCCTATGTGGAACAAGTTAGCCTACTCCTGGCCCGTCGATTGGCGAGGAGACATTAATAAGAACTTTGATTGGCCGATGGAAGGTTACTTCATCGCCTATGCCCCGCCCATTAGGACTAAAAGCTCCGTGGGTGCTCTGGAAGATACCAACGAGGAGTACAGAAGTGAGTTTGGGGGGGAGTTTTGCTTTCTATGTAGTCCCACGTCATGATATTCATGGGTTTATTTCCAATTTGTCTAATGCCAATTCTTCCAATTGCCAACTCGTCTACTATCATTTCGTCTAACATCGGTTCGTCCTCTATCCACATGGTCTAAATACCAATTCGTCCACTCACCATTTCGTCTAATAACCAGTTGGTCCAATTGCCATTTAGTCCATATATCATTTGGTCTAATTGGACTAAGTGTTAATTGTGCAAAATGAATGAAAATTAAATGAACATTAAACCAACTTGTTATGAGACAAAATGGTCATAGACAAAATGGTGATTAGACAAATTGATGATTGGAACAAATTGTTATTGGACCGAATGGTTGTTGGACGAAATGTTGATGGACGGTATGGCATTAGACTAAATTAAGTTAGACAGTGTGGCGAGTTGACGTGTTGGCACAAAATGGTCATAGACAAAATAGTGATTAGCCCAAATGCTTATTGAACCAAATGGTTGTTAGATGAAATGTTCGTGGACGGAATGGCATTAGACTGAATGAAGGTAGACCGTGTGGTGAGTAGACAAGTTGGCAGTAGACGAATTGGCAATTCATGTACTTGGTTGCTCGCAGCTGACAAATGCCACAAGAAAAATTATTTGATACTTCCAACCTCCTTTGCCTTGTTCACATGATAACAAATAACCATTTGAGGGATTAGATTTCTTTGAAAAGGTAATCTTAACATAATTTATACTGTGGCGTAAGTTAACCCAGTGTTCAGAAAATGCATCTCTCTGCTTGAAGAGATTTATAACAAATATATCATAATGTTTCCACTTTGTTAAAAGTGGGAAAAAAATAATCTTAAGAAATTACTTCCTCTCTTCACAGCTGTTCCCTTGAGACTAAGAGTGATGAAGAATGGAGAGAAAGATCTCAATAGGATGGCATATGTAGTGGGCCCAGATCTCACTAATGTAAGTAGCCTTGTGATTGGCTCAGAAGACATAGATGTGACATACTTGTGAATCACTATCCAATCAGAATCGAGCTTATACATTGCTATTGGTTCTCCAAAAGATGTCATATTGGCTCCAGATCTCACTAAAATAGACTTGAGAATGGCTTAGGAGACAGTGGCCCGTATTCTGAAGTCGGGTTTAACATAAACTCAGGTTTAAAGTTGTGGTTTAAGTATGGATAGCCAATTGTTACATAAATCACTAACAGTTGAGATATCATATTTCAGCTCATTTGGCTCTCAAATCATTCATAATTATCTAGGAAGTATAAAAAGACGATTGTCTTCACCATGGATGAATCACGAAAGAGCACAGCAAACATAAGAAACATACAACTTAATAAACATTTTGACACTTTTGGCTTCTTATGATATTAGCACAGAGCACAGAGGTCTCAGTTAAACCTGACTTCAGAATAAGGGCCAGTGTGTGCATGTCGGTCATTGTCCATGACTGTTTGGATCGCAAGATGATGGCACTTGTAGTGGGTTCAGATCTAATTAAAGTAGCCTTTTGATTGGCTTAGGAGGCATAGATACATGTATCATGTTCAGGTCAAACATTACCCAATCAGAGTTGAGTTTATATGTACAGGAGGAATTTATTCCTTGAAACGCAGCTGCACTGCTAAAGCCAGGGTAATTATGCTGCATATACTGTAGAGCGCTTAGAGACTTCTGACAAAGTAAGTATTAAGCGCTATATAAGCAAGTATAATTATTATTATTACATACTATTTGAATGTGAACAAGAATGTCTTTATGATATTTTATTGTGATACTGCTGATTGTTAATTTTAAGAAGTCATAATTACACAAACTTGGGGAAAAGGGATTAAAGGAATTATTTTATTGTGATAATTTTTTCATGTTTCCTCAAGATGATGAAGGATTTGAATCGAACAGCTCAAAATGGAAAGCGACCTCACAGGCATCGGCGGTCAGGATCGAAGAATAAGGAAGATATTGCGGCTAAGATAAAGTCAAAGAAAGTGAATCTCAAGCAACTTGAGTTTCAACTGGTAAGAATGATTCAAAGTGGTGATATGTTGATGTGCTGCTGGTGGTTGTGACGTTGATGATGATGATGATGATGATGATGATGATGATGATGATGATGATGATGATGATGATGATGATGATGATGATGATGATGATGATGATGATGATGATGGTGGTGATGATGATGATGATGATGATGATGATGATGATGATGATGATGATGATAATGATGATGATGATGATTACAATTATTATAATGTCGATGATAATTAGGTAATGGAGGGTGATAGTGATGAGGAGGCAGAAAGAAGAGGATGATGAAAATGCTTTTGATGAAGATGATTATGGTTGTGGGAGTGGTAATAATGATGGTGATAATGGTGATGATGGCGATGATGGTGATGGTGATGATGATGATGATGATGGTGATGGTGGTGGTGGTGATGATGATGGTGGTGGTGGTGATTGGGATGATTGAAATGATGTCAATTCAAATCATAGTAGTGATCATTCTCATCATGATGACGGTGGTGATGGCGATGGTTATAGTGGTGATGACGATGATGACGACGAAACTGATGATATTGATGAGGATGATGATGCTGATGATGATCATCGTTATCGTGATGACAGTGACAATGGTCACAGCAAAGATAAACCAGTGAATCACCCTCATCTACCGATTTCGCCTCAACCTATTTAACACACTCCTTCCTTCTCCACAGTTCTTGGACAGGTGCACCCCACAGCTCAACCTCCCATTCGCAGCCCGGCGTCTCTTCAACGAGAACGGCAAAGAACTCACCACCTTAGAAGACCTTGATAGGGATGCCTTGGTCTACGTGAGCAGCGGTGATTCCTGGCTGAACCCCAAGCTAACCACACAGCAGCAGCAGAGGAGGATGCTACTGGCGTCTCTAGCTGGCGACATCGATGCCATCAAGATGTATTGTGCACTCCGAGACCCAGGTGGTAAGTTCAGTCATGCGGAATTCACATTTTCAAAGTATGCAGATAAATTGATGTATTTCCTTGGGAGAACACATATGAGTAAATGCGTTTTTTTCTCTCTCATTTTATCTGTACCTCAAACAGCTAACCATATATTGTGCTAACCATCTATTGTAAAAATATTTTGTCTATCTTATTCTGAATCTCCCATTCAAATACTATTCGCAATCTGGACCTAATCATCTTTAGGGCAGTATTTCTTTCCTCTCTTTCTCGTATCTTATCATAAATCTCTCATTCAACCGTTCGCAATATATTGCACCATATTATCTTATATGAATCTCTTTCTTCCAATAGCTATGTGCCTTGAGGTTTCTGGCGCCCTTGGAGCTGGCAGTCCCCTCATCGTGAACTCTTGCTGCCTCAGCGATGAGGATAGAGAGAAGCTAGCCCGAGGACCTACCCCAGAGCAGCCCCAGGATGAGCCACCGCCACCAGGAGATCCCTATGAAAATATGAGGTAAGCCGGCACAAGCAATGGTAACTGTAGGATAAGTCAAACTTTGTCAGGTAAAAAACATCTGACAAGTTCTTTTATGACACACTCCCCTGGCCTTTTCTCTCATTCATAAACTGTACATATTCAGATTTCCATTCAAAGTCATGTGTATTGAATTCTGTATTGCCTTTTTTTTTCTTTTACAATGAAGTCCCATATATTCAATTGTGTGTAATGTTCTGTTGCAGTGCTACTCTGACCTCTGAAAAATCTCTGACCTCTTTTGTGAATTATATAAACTATACTGTTTGAGATTTCCGCTTGCAGTGACGTTCCACATATGGAATTCTGTGTAGTGTTCTGTTACAATGATGTCCCAGATATTGACTTCTGTGTTGTGTTTTATTTGCTGTGCCCACATGAAAGCAGACCAGAAGCAGAAGGGTTCGAAGTTACCTTAGAAAATTCTGAGCACTTCTGTTATTCATCTACCTTACATGCATGTATTGAGATTTCCATTTGCAGTGATGTCCCACATAATGAATTCTGTGTAGTGTTCTGGTACAACAATGTCCCACGTATTCACTTCTGTGTTGTGTTTTATTGCAGTGCCCACCAGAAAGCCCACATGATTGCAGACCAGAAGCAGGAAGGTTTGAAGTGGCCGTGGGAGAAGGTTCTTAACATTGGTCTTGAGGAGGTTTCCGATGCTAACAACCAATCAGGAGGCGAGGCTGACGGATATACCAACCCAGACCTTTATCATAAACTCAAGTGAGCATATAGTCCATGTAGCAGGGTGATTTAATCAAGTTTGTACGTTTAAGTCATTGTATTCAGGAGATTTATGCAATCACTTGTCTTTGTTTGTTTTTTTTCATGTGAAAAGTTTTAAGGTTCTTAACTCAGCAAGGAAATTCTCTAGGGTAACAGATGATTTCATCTGATTATTGTGAAAAGTTTTAAGGTTCTCAACTCAGCAAGGAAATTCAGAAATGTAACAGATGATTTCATCTGATTATTGTCCCACCTTCTGAGCAGAGCGAGTCTGTAGGGGCCACTTTCCAGGCATCAAAACTTAGACCTTTGTCAAACACCCCTGGTAATTCCACCAGCATTCTGTTACCAACTGGATATTACAATAAGTCAAGAGAAAACCTTTTGTTGCTCTGTTTCTTTCCTTACCAACTACGATTCATTTCTCTTCATTCATCCTTGAAAGACCTAAAGCCAAGTCGCCTCGGCCCGCCAACCCTCGTCAATCCCACCAGAGGTTCATCTACATGGACGGTTACATCGCCTGCAAGACCACGCCCTATCTGGTTCTAGGTCCTCTAGATCCCAGTACGGACAGCTCCCCGGTCGTACTCTGTAAGAAAGATGCTGACAATGCCTACCTGAGGTGGACCATAGGTGATGATGGGTAAGGAGTGCAATATTTGTCTTCCTTTAAAATAACATGTGCATGACAATTGTATATGGGCAATATTTTGAAAATATGGTGATGAAATTTTAACCCTTACGTGGCTAGGGGCTGATTCATCCCCTCTTCTTCTTCATCAGGTTACGTCTGCCTCCTTCAGGGTTGAAGATTCTTGCAGATTCCTTCCCCCCCCCCAATATTTTTCGCAATAAATCCGCCACGCAAAATGTTCTGACTACTCTCATCACTGAATTCTTACTTTCAAGTCTTGAGCAACGAAAAAAATACGACCCCAGGTTATGTAGTTCCGAAATTAAGAAATATTTCATAAGTGCATATCAGTCAAAAATAGTTGCTTGAATGCTTAAATTTGTGTGCAAATTGTGTTTTTAACCAAATAAGAATGAATCGTTATTTCTAATTTACTGATTAAACTCATTTCCATCCTGTTTATCAGAATAAAGTCCTCGACGACTTATCCCTCCCTAACACAACGTATCATCATTATCATTCTGTCTATTAGTCTGATCAGATGCAAGGCCAACGAGGACCTGGTCCTGACCTGTTCCCTTCCTAACGCAACTCCGGGTGACGGTTCACCCCCTCCTAGCCTGACCGGTCAGTCGGTGGTCCTACAGCCGGTCAAGCCTGAGAAGAATGGTCGGGCTAACCAGATCTGGGCTACAGAGAAGGAGACTGGGTTCATATTTGGCATGGCAGCAGAGTTCAGAGACAGGGGTAAGTAAGCTCTGAAAATTTTCAGTGAAATTGTTGATTTTGATTGGGTCGGAAGTCCTGTGCCCCGTCTCACAAAGAGTTACGATTGATCCGATCATTCTCAGCTATATGGAAATCCATCAATGTCATGATTTCTACTACAGGAAATGTGCACAATGTCCTTTGTAAAACAATGAAAGTATAAATATACATCATATCTGAAAAATATATTGAGAAAAACATGCAGTTCAGGGCCCCATCTTACAAAGAGTTAAGATTGATCCGATCAATCATACATGTAACTCTATGGAAATCCAAAAGTGACATAATTTTTTTCTACGAAAAACTTGCACAATGTATTCTGTATGCAAAGAGAAGTGCAGTGAGTTTTCAAGAAAACAATGAATGCCTATGGATATACATCATAGTTAGAAAGTATTTTGGACAAACATGAAAAATAAATGTTGATGTTGCTGGCCGTCCATAGGTGCGATTGATGGGATCAATCCGAACTCTTTGTAAGACAGGGCCCAGGTCTCTGACTATGTACATGTAGGGTATGTTCCTAGATGGCAGCATTTGAGTGCCGAGTCTGACAAGCTCTCAAGAAAATACATGTGCCAGGATCCTCCACAACAAATTTATCTTGCCTATAGCCATCCATCAGCAAGGAGAAACTTGCTGATCATTAGGACTGGATTCGTCACTGAGCTGAATCTGGTTAAAGAACAAGCCTAGTGCATATGTGTGATTTATTATCTTTTGTGTGTATTGTAATCGGTAACTAAACTCAAATTTGCTTGATTTTATTCCAATTTTCTTTTTTCAATCTATCTTTTCACCCATGCAGAAATCACAGCAGCCAATAGAGCCAATGTCTGCACATTTGCAATCGCCGACTCGGAAGCGATAGAACAGCCAGTAAGTGAACACATTGAACATAAATCCGATATCTCAATGGGGGATTTCAATTGATGATGTAGGTGTTGGTGTTAGAAGTACAATTTCGATTGTTGTCTTTAGCTTCAATACCTCATGAGGGTTTCCAAAATAAATTATAGTGATGGTCAACATCTAGCTACATTCATCTTAGGACCAGCTTGCGTTTCTGCCGCGAAAATTGACCTAAGGCCAGAATATCAATGCTAAACACTTTGTTTAGATGGAGAAATATAATTTATCTTTTTCAGACCTGACATGGTAGTTCTTTGATAATCAAAACCATTTGCTTAAATGCTTAGCACAGTCTCAAAAGTCAGAGTGGATATCATGGAAGACATTCTTGGAGAAGTGGGTGTAATTATGTTTTTCGAGGCTAGAACTAAGGTTACAGAATACCTGTCAGAGTACTTTGGATAGATGATATAAAAATGGAAAGTTGTTTTGATTATGGACTTTGAAAAGCCTTTTTGAATAGCGCAAATTAGTGCAGTTTGAAATGCATTTGAGCCAGAAGCAAGTTTCTGCACTAGACATAAATGCATAGGTGAAATGAAATGCGTTTCCAAACCAAGTATGCACTCGTGTTTGTAAAGCCTGTGGGTTCTTTAGTTTTTAACGACATGATAGATAATGTGAAGCGTCATTTTACAACTCCTATTGATTTTACTTGCATGGTGCTACAGGATGAGTAGAGTTTCAAGAATAGGTTGTTCTTGTACTTACATGTAACACCTGACATTATTAATTCTTCAGTGAATGTACCTAATCTTGTACTGGTATTCATAATATATTTGCACTGTTTTCCTCCAAGGGCTATACAATGAAGGGCAATAACAAAGAAGAGCCACCCATGACAGTATGCCTGGCCTGCTCGAGAACACTGAGGGCGCAATATAAGCTGGACAAACTGAGCCAGCCGACGTCGTTCAGCTGCTCGGTTGGAGTCGCTCAGAAGGAAGGGCAGAAGATAAAGGGGTGTCTGCAATTCTTAGGAGGCAAGGTAAAGAAGACACGATGAAAGAAATACAAATTAGTAATGATGATGATGGCGATGATGATGATGATGACGGTGGTGGTCATGGTGGTAGTGGTGGTGGTGGTGATGATGATGATGATGGTGATGACAATGATGACAACGATGATGATGATGATGATGCTGGTGGTGGTCGTGGTGGTAGTGGTGATGGGGGTGGTGGTGATGATGATGATGGTGATGATGATGATGATGGTGGTGGTCGTGGTGGTAGTGGTGATGGTGGTGGTGGTGGTGATAATGATGATGATGATGACGACGACGATGACGATGATGACGATGATGATGATGACGACGATGATGATGATGATGATGACGATGATGACGACGACGACGATGATGAGAGTATTGATTTGATGATGGCGGTAATACTGATAATAGTAATGATGGTCATGATGATCATTATAATGGTGGTGGTGGTGATAATAATTATGATAATCATATTGAAGATGATGATGATGATGGTAATGGTGATGGAGTTGATCATGGAATGGAGGATGATGATGATGATATTGGTGGTATGATGAAAATGTTCATAATGATGATGATTATTGTGATGATGTTGAAAGTGGTAGTGATGATAATAATTTACTACACTGCGCTATACTTACCTATACCATCTCATCAAATTGCTATTCGTTACCCTGACTCGAATAGCCACCGGTAAAAAACTCCCCGAAAGAGGCTAACTGCAATCAGATAGCCTGGGAAACCCGTCACGGGACGAGACCCATAAAACCCCCTCGCTACATATAAGCCTCCTCTTTCGTTACCGCGACGTCGTTGAGTACACTCGAAACGTTTAGCCACCGCGCAATTTTTTTATGAATCACGATGTCTGAAGAAATAACTGAAATAAACATTATTTTCCAACCCTAAAGATCTCAATAAATAGGGGAGATCAACTCGGTCAAGATAAAGCCGAGGGCCATTATCTCGGTCAAGACAAAGCCGAGAAATAATAACAGCACGATGATAAGGCGGCCAAGATAAAGCCGAAGAATGAGAAGTCTAACACTTATAACCCGGCCAAGACAACGCCGGCTAATGACACTACACAATCAGACACCCAGCCCCTTAGGCGGGAAGTAGACAAGGGTACGGATAAATCGGAAGAAGCTGTTTACACTCCTTCCGATCGGGGTAACTAAAACTTCTCATCAAAGAGTATAGGGCGGGCAAGAAGAAGCCTCGCGATGACCACTCGTGTTCTAATGACAATCAGGCTCGAGTTAACGACCCACTACAACCCCTATATTTTATAAGAAGCTTCGACTGGCCCGGGATTGTGACCGGTCAGTCCATTCATTGCCAGACCCCGCCGAGACGGGTCATCATCAGTTATCATTACAGTCCACCAGGTTGGTGTATCATCGTACTTGTAGAATTGTGCAGGAGTTCATTCAGTGCTGTGGAATTGAGATCTATTCTACGTACATGCGGTTTAAAATAATAATTAAGAGAAATTATTAACAATTGTAGTAGTTGGATCTTGGAAGCCTTGCAGGCGATCCTCCCCCATCGGGTGCTGCAATCGACCCATCCCGACCCCTAGCCGCCCGAGACAATGAGCTAATGAAAACTCGACTCATTCTAGACCATAATTCAATGCTCTAGACGTAGAGAGAGAGGCCTAGATCGCCTCATACAGATCGCGGAGTTGGGGCTAATGATAACTCGCCTCGTACTAGCCGTAGATAATAGGAGTTTTCCATCGTGGGAGAATCTGATTCGGAATTCGATTACCACCGACCCAATTCATTAGAAGAGATTGGGGGCGATTTCCCCCCATCAAATCCTTATACACTGTAAAAAAAAAAAAAAAAAACGTGATTTTACAGAAAATAAACAGAAGATTATGCAGAAAGCAATAACAGAATCATTCTGTAAATTCATTAAACAGGAACTTTTCTGCAATTCAACAGAACAGGTCTGTTTAAAAAGGGGAAAAAGGGTGTTTTATTCAAGGAAATATGTAAGTCTCCATACACCAAATACCAATTTCCTGTAAGATTACGCAATTCGCTAAGATTACAGGTGTTCTCGAGACTCTGCTGCAGGAACTTCTTTTATTTTAAGGATAAATTTTCTAACAGTGTAGCAGCTCCTTGCATTCCCTGAAAGCTGCCCAGCAAATGGGATTCGATCGAAGAGATTCACCATTAGGGGTACGAGAGAGTTCTGGCTTACTCAAACGTGATACTCCGACTAGTGGGAACATGCCTTTTAAATACTGCCCTCATCTTCGGGCCGAAAACAGTATACCAGTAGCGTATACGTACGTACGTACGTAGCGAATAATGAGCGAGAGATCGAGAGAAGTCAATCTTCCGCCTGAACTCGTCCGTCTGCGATCAAGATGGACGTTCCGTATATAGATCCTGCTTTCGGGACGTCCGCTCCCAGATAAGCAACACTCTCGGCCTATACCCATCAGTAAAGAAGTCTCGAACTTTATCGGTTTGCCGCTCAAGACTTTGAGGATTTTTTTGTGCATCCCTTCGGCCCCGGACGTTGCTTTCCGTGTCGGGGATGCGGGAGCGAGGAAGACTAGATCGGGCCGTAACCCTCGCCGCGGCACTGGTTACCACTCAGCCGACTATCAGCTTACAGTTGCAGCGCTGGACGTGGCCGCCCGGAGCGGTATGGTTTTCGCGATGTACTACTAGGGGTATCTGATATCCGCTCGTAGTGAAGCTGAGCGGCTTGGACTGAGTCTCTACCAATGACAAGAACTTATTGCTAGAGTCACAAAATCGCTGATCTCCAGTATGAGCAAGCAGCAATCAACTCTGCTAATATGCACAAGGGCAAGGAGGGCTAAAGACTAGATGCTCTCAAGATGATTGAGAAAGGGGCAGCTACTGAGCTGGACTTCTCATTCTCAATAAGCTTCCTTGCGAAGGTAAGGACTTGTTTATGGACACTTTCATGTATTGCACAAGTCTTTTTCAGCCAACACCACAGCTGACAAGACTTTATTAGCTCTCCTCGAGTAGACCTAGTCCGCCAGGCCCTAGTCCAGGGCCAGGCCCAGACCAGAGACCTCCATACGCTAGCTCTAGCTCCATACCCTAGACCTATAATGAACTTAAAAGGTCATCCCCCTCTTCCCTTGCTCTGGTAGCGACGCCAGGAATGAAAGGGGCCGCTGGGAAAGTCATAGGAATCCTCATGGTGGGGGACGGGGCCGCCAGGCGTTCTTTCAATGCACCATATTTCAGGGCCCCCACTCATAACCGGGACTTATGACAATCTAACACTAACCCTTCCCCACAAGCAGTAGGGAGAAGACTATTTCTTTGCCTTTACTTTTCATTATTTGAAATCTGTTCCAAGTCCTCAGCAATATGTAATATTGAGGTGTTCATGTGCCAAAAAAAAAAAAAAAAAAAAAAAAATACCCTTTCATATCAGAAGAACGTAGAAAGGAGGAAATAGTGGTGATGGATGAGGTTGTCAAAATCATACCAGGCAAATCATACAGGCATAATAGTAAAACTTGCCAAACTTGGGTTACTTACAAAGTTGCGTTCACTTGTATAGAATGTAGACCTAGTAATATTCTTGATAATTTTGTGGCATCTGAGGTGTATATCTACACTATTTTTGGCTTACAAAGCAATGACAGAAGTAACTTGTAGATGTGGTTTATGGAGTGGTCTTTGGATGCTCAGACAGTCTTGAGATCTCAAACCAAGGCCTGAGGGTAGTGAACCCTTAAGAATTGCTGCTATTGTCCATCAGTTTCTACCACACTTGCCACAATGATATCAGCTTCTCCTTGGAAATATTTATGACATAAATCTACTGTGTGTACCTCATGATAAAGATTCCCATACAATCCCAGAGTTTTCAATCAGGGATTGTGATTAAGATAATATTTTAATGTTCGTAATAGAAGTCTGAGTTTAGAAATATTCCATAATTCTCTTTACCAAATTTATTGTGAGCCCGGCAGTCACTGTGCAGCTCCAGACCGATGAGGCTCTGTACTCTAAATGTTGAACGCCGAACAGGGTGGTAGCAAATACCCCCCACACCTGTTTGTGAGAAGTACATTCTACCAACTGATCCAACTAACTGGTTCTGAAAGTGTACAAGGGGTGGTCAATTTTTTGCCTACATCAAATTGAAGGCCAATATGGTATCTCATATATTTTGCCTGCAACTTTCATCAGGAATTGGTTAATGATAATAAATCAGTTCTTGTTTAGCACATATCACATTATGTCCAATGACCTGGATATTATTACCCTGGGTTTTCGAGGAATAAAGTCCTGCCAGGTACCCATTCATCTCTCTTGGATTGAGTGCTGCGCAATGTGAATAAAAAAAAAAAAAAAAAAAGTTGGAAGACTAATCCACAGGGCCACAACGCTCCACATCATCTGTACGATATTCATTAATATGCAAATGTCATTGGTTTGATCATGAAGCCCTTGTATGATATCAAATAGTCCCTATGGACCTTGCAGCAATCCAACAACTATCAAAAGGGTTGAGCAAGTGCTGTGTAAAGAGGTCTCCATCCAAAATAACTATTTGAAAAGGATAGGAAAGACAATTCTAGATTTGTTAGGGATTCCACCAGAAAGGTTATATCTTATGATATGACAGGTTTGTTCTCAAACCAGGGCCCTGTCTTACAAAGAGTTACGATTGATCCAATCAATCGTCCAATTCATCGTAACTATATTGAAATCCATCAGTGTCGTAAATTTTTTTTTTTCTACAGGAAATTTCCATAATGTCATTTGTAAACAAGAGAAGCTCATTGAAATTTTAAGAAAACAATGAATGCATGAATATACATCATAATTAGAACACTCATGATTCTAGACTCCAGAGATACTTCAGATGGTGTGGCAGTTTACAAATTGATCCAATTTCTGCCTCGTCAGATAGCAGATTTATTTCCTTTATTATTTGATGAAGGTTTATCAGTCTCTTTTATAAGGGGTTACTGGTCAACCATAGCAGCCATTCATTCAGGCTTCTATAATAGGGAAACTACCTCAATTCAGCTGTCCTTACCAGACTAACAAGATCCTTCTTAACAGATTCCTCCCAGCCGAAGACTCTTCCCCAATTGGAACCTGCCAAGAGTCCTTCGGTGCCCTAGCCAAATTCCCCTTTAAACCCATAATTGCTCCCTTCTTGATCTTTCCATTAAGACAGCCTTCTTGTTGACTATAGCTTCAAGTCTAAGACGTAGTTTGCTTCATACACCACAGTGAGACCGGGTCATATTCGTTGGGAGAAGGACAGAGTCCGCTTGATCCCTAGACCTGATTTCCTAGCTAAGAAATAGAAACCCCTAAATCCTGTGATGTTCTTCCAAGGGGGATATCATGGCTGAATGGATAACGCACTTGACTAGCGTCCTTGGAGTCCCAGGTTCAAGTCCTGGGGTGAACAATGTGATTTTACAGTCTCTCGTCAGTTTCCGAAGATAGGTTATTGATTGATTGATTGGCCGATATGGGCCGATTGGCCGATATGGCCTTTGTTATGTTGTCCCGTACGTGCCTTAAAGTGGTACATTGATTAAAGTACATTCGCACTTCCCACCAACTGTTCATTAGTTCAATAGAACCTCACAGCCCTGTTAATCCAATTACAATTTCTCGAAGGTTAGTGCAGGGGATCAAGGTCAGATGGAGAAAATGCCATTTTATCAGGATCCTTTAGAGCCCACGATTCACGGGGCATAGCAGCATCTTGGGCACTTTTCAGGGTACCTCTTTGGAGGAGATCCTCCAGGCATCCTATTGGACCTATTCAATATCTTGTATCTTATTACGTATTTGATGTAATAGCCAAGACACAGGTTTTGCCTTGGCGGTTCTTGTCTTGTCCTAATTTTTCCAAGGCTATTTCCAGTTGATATATTTCATTAACGTGGTTGATGATTCTTATCCCTTTATTACAAGAGTAGCTTCTCCAGTTGGGAGACTACTCAATTTTATAGTAAATCAGTTTCTTTATCATTGTTTTGCCTACTTGTCTGGAAAGGGTCTCGTTTCTGCCCCTCCTCCAGTTTTTCCGTGCTATTCTAGCAATTTGATGAGATGGTATAGGTAAGTATAGCGCAGTGTAGTAAATCAGTATGCTCAGTAGTGAGCATATTATTTACTAACAAGCTATACTTACCTATAGCTCCCCTCCCGTCCTCCCCAGCAGACCTCGCCCCTCCTTGGCAACGAAAGAGGAGGCTTATATGTAGCGAGGGGGTTTTATGGGTCTCGTCCCGTGACGGGTTTCCCAGGCTATCTGATTGCAGTTAGCCTCTTTCGGGGAGTTTTTTACCGGTGGCTATTCGAGTCAGGGTAACGAATAGCAATTTGATGAGATGGTATAGGTAAGTATAGCTTGTTAGTAAATAATATGCTCACTACTGAGCATACTGATCATGATGATAATGTTGAGATGGGTTGGATGGTGATAAAAAGAGGAAAATCAGCACAAATCAATATTTTCCCTTCAGGTTGACCTATCAGCGTTTGAAGCGACTAATACCGTGGCCCACTACGAAGGTGAACTCAAGCGACTGAGGCAGATGACCAGCGCTAGGGTGATTGCAAGAGAGATATCAGCCTACCAACCGGTTCAAACCGTCCGTATCGTCGCCTACAAGAACGGTGAAGGGCGCAACCAGGCCGGTGTCATCGTGTGTGGCTCGACTCTCAGAGGGGTATGTCACATTTGTAACTATAAACTTGCACATGTTCGCAATTATTGGTACTGCTCTAGAATGTGTGCTTGAAGTGGTTGATTAAGGAAGTCTTATTAATGTTACAAACAAAAGGAACGGAGGGGGGGTGACAAAATCAGTTCACTACGGTTCCTTTGTACCTTTTCTTATATTTTTTATGCACTATCAGTGAACTGTTCTGTGATATTATAACTATCATTGTTCCCACAGTCCTGAAAAATCCTGGAAAAATTTGTGGTCTTTGGAAAGTCAGGGAAAAAAATCAGGAAATTTGGAAAATTTGTGAAGTCATGGAATTGCATTTACCTCTTGGTAAATGGCACCTCTCCAGTTTGTCATGTCTCGCAACTCTCATAATATGTGATCATACTCTGCTATTGTAGTTGGTGTTCATGATTTCCATTTTTCTCATTTTTTTGACATCCCAAATTCTACCTAACTCCCGGGACGTCACAGGAAGTCATGGAAATCAGCAATTTAGTCATGGAAAAGTCATGGAATTGTGTTGTCAAATTTCTGTGGGAACTCTGTGTATGTATTGTTACTTTTTTGTATTTTGTAGCATTTTTTTTTTAATGGAAATGAATAAAATCCAATCTAATCTACTTTTGTTTTCTTCTTCTTCAAGCTTCTGGACCAGTGTACCTACGCTTTACAGTTACCCACAGCAGGGAGGCGTATATATACCCAGGATGGCACTGCAATCCTGACGTTATCAGACCTACATACGTGGAAGGTGACCTGCTATGGCATGCAGAATCTGGATCTTGGACCAGAAATAGGTAAGCCCTATTTAATTGTTTCAGAACCGATATCTAATGTTTTATCATTATTATTCTTTTTTATCATCTTCATTATTACAGACCATTTGACAACTACATGTATATTAAAGGTAAATGCCAGTTGTAGTAATCTCAAAATGACTTTTTACAGAATCCAATATAATGACCACCCAAGTGTCTGTTTATATGAATAAAAAATATGTGCCGAAGGATTCTGGAAGAAATTGTGTAATTGCTGAGAAACAAGCGCAGATTTGGGCTACTCCGTCGGGTCTTTATTCCAGCAATATAATATACGCTGTCCCACGTGTGCCTATCTGTGTTGGTGATCTTCAGTGTGATTGTTTTTCAGCTTAGATTTTATGATTTCCCAAAGTTCACTTTATGTAACTGTACCAGATCTAGATCAACGATGATATAGTAATACTTAACCTTGGTTTTACAGACTTTCTCACGAAATCAGTGTTTTACTGCAACAGCTGTCATTTAGCTTTAAACTCTAAATTAATTAAGCAGACCAATTCTAGCAAACATAATCATCTCCCATAAACTTTGTACACAAAACATAAAAATGATCCATTTTCGGCATGACCTTGTCTCATGGAAAGGCACGAGGTGTCACAATGTTATACCCATATGTCACGGATTTGGTCTCAAAAGTTGTATGAGACTTCAAAGAAAAAAGTCCTAAAATTTACGAAAGTATTTAAAGAAAAAATTTATGAAATATTGCGACGCCAACTCATCGTGTTCCATAAATATCTTACAAATCGCAGAGGAGGTGGAGCATTATGCCCCTTCCCCCAGTGCTATTAGGCTTAAAGAACCTCTTGACATTTTCTTGTTTTTATGCCATAGATACCAAGGATGAGGCGAAGATGAAGCGGGCAATCACAGAGAATTTACGCACCGAACTCTTCAACCGACAACCAGTTGAGGTTTGGGTGTCACAAGGAGAGCCCTTCAAACCACCAGAACGTAAGTAAGAGAGGGGTAGAGAGAAAGAGAGAGAGGGGGAGATTATTCATTACCACCCAGATGTTTGGGAAGGGGAAATCCCCTTGAATATTTCACGTTAGATAATTACAGCATCATCATTAGATTTTTGTTACTACATAAGCTGAATATTCCGAAAAGGCTTCATGTTCGCTGAATTCGCAAGTTGAAAAGCAGTTAAATTTCCATTACATCATACTACCATTGTTTGAAAACAAAATCGACTGATTTAAAATAATAACTACCAATCAGGAATCTGAGTTAAAAATATTTTTAATCAGGGGTAATTTTTTATGGAGCCATTATTTCTTTTTTTGCTTTTTGTGATCCCCTTGTATGTAAACATTGTATTATATTTCATTTTTTAATGCTTTTCATTTAGAAATACATTGAATTAAAACTAAAAATCAGATCAAATTGAATTGGGTCTTAAAATTTTTTTAGCGTATGCAGTGTTGGTGGAAAGTTGATACATGAATGATAGTGAATTTGTTATTTCATCTTCTTACAGAGGTGGACTACGCACGTGCCCTCAAGGCAGAACTAAGAGAGGAAAGGGCAAAGGTCATGTTGGAGCTGGAGAAGGAGAAGCATGTTTTGAGACAGATGCAAGGTAAGCTTGCATGAAGTTAAATGATTAGCAACAAAGATGATGACAAATATGGTCAAGATGGTGGCAAGGATGATGAGGACAGCAATCATGATCATAATGATCTCTGTGATTGATGTAAATGATGACAATAACGATGATCATTATGAGCAAGATAGGAGATATTGATAATATAATGAGAGCAACAATGATCATCATGATCTTGATGATGACAGTGATGCCGATACTAATAATAGCAATGATCATGATGAGGAAAGTAGATGATAATGATGGTGATGTTGATGTTGATAAGGATGATGTAGATGATCATAATGGTAAGGATAATGATGATGATCATTATCATCATTATGATAATGGTGATGATGATGAAAATTATAATAGGAAAGACAGATGATGATGAGGACGAGGATAATGATAATTACGGTGATAATTATTAAGATGATGGTGATGATGACGATGATGGTGTTGATGATGATGATGGTGTTGTTGATGGTGTTGATGATGATGCTGATGACGATGGTGGTGGTGGTGATGATGATGATTATGATGATGATGATGATGGTGGGGATGATGATGCTGATGGTGACGGTGATGCCGATGATGACATGACAATGATGATAATCATAATGGTGATAATGATGATAGTTATGATACAGTAATAATTGTAAAGATAAGACAGTATATCTGTTAAAATGTAATTTTTGTCCTATTAATAGGAAGAAGAACGGCAGGACAGAGCGTCCCAGAGTACGTACCAACCCTCAGCCCTGATGAACCTGTCTTGGTTGAAGGAGGGTGGACCAAGCCAAGCATGACAGAGGTCAAGAAAAGTATCCAGGTCAATCAACTTGAGGTATGGCAGATTTCTAACAGTCATTTTTTGTTCAGTAGCAGGCTTCTTTATTCATCACAATGTCCCCGCGAAACACTTTCCCCATCAAATTGATGGTCCTTCGATTGTATAACCATAAGTAATTATGATAATGAACTTTTTATATAATTTATATAATTCTGTTTTTATTACAACTTAACCCTAAATAGACTGGGCTATTTCGACGCCGAAGAAGACGGGGGGGGGCTGATTCAGGCCCCCCCCTTATGATCTCGGCCGTCGATCGCGACGAAAATCGGCACACGCATTACCCATGGCATTATCTCCAAAACTATAACATCAAATTCTGCAAAAAATCTCATGTCTCATTAACTATGCTAATTAATGCATAAAATCATAAGTTTGCTCTAATTAATAAAATAATGCCCCTGAAATGCTACTTTTTGTTTCACATACTCTAGATAGGCATCTGATCAAATTGATTTTTAAAAAATTTCAAAATCACATTTATTTTCTTCTGTATTCTATTGTTTTCTAAATTTCTTATGTATTTCTATGTTTTTTGACTTTTTGTTTTTTATTGTTTTTTCAATGGAAATTGTCGGGGAATTTATTTTGACCATAATTAAGATAAAATTGATTGATTTTAAGCAGTAGAAGGAAAAATAATGATACATTTATGAATTTTGGCTAAGAACACTATTTGCATTGGATTTGTACACAAATTCACGCTTTTGAGTAATTTTGGGTCTGCATGCACTTACAAAATGTTGCGTAATTTTGGAACCGCGTACTCGGGGGTCACAATTTTGGTGTCAAAAGTTGCGCGAGACTTGAAAGTAAAATGTCAGCGAGCGACGCGGTCCAAAAATTTCTCACGGCGGATTTATCGCGAAAAATGTCAAGGGGGGGCTGAATAAGCCCCCCCCAAGTCTTTTTAGGGTTAAAGTCAATTATGAAGAGGAGCGAACTGAATAGCACTGTGTGTGGTTTCTCACTGACTGTCTGTTATAAAAAGATACCCTTTGATATAACTCTTGATAATGCAGAGAATATATCAGCCTATAATTTCAATTACAAAGAGAAACCAAAACGATTTAATGTTTTTGAGAGGAAAAGTACTTGTTTACCTACTTGGTTACATAATTTATTGTGGTATGAATGCGTTGAATAGTGATTCTGAGTGCTATCATTCAAGAGGGCTTTGTTTTACAAGAATACCCTCCTCTGAATGTTGCATTATGGGAAGGATTTTTTTTCTGTTGTAATATCAGCCACGAGTTGTTTACATGGTAGAAAGAATGGTGATATTAGTAGACTCTATGGCCCGTATTCTGAAGTCGGGTTTAAAGGTCAAGTCCACCTCAGATAAATGTTGATTTAAACCAGTAGAGAAAAATCAGACAAGCACAATGCTGAAAATTTCATCAAAATCGGATGTAAAATAGGAAAGTTATGATATTTCAAAGTTTCGCTTATTTTTTATAAAATAGATATATGAACGAGCCAGTTACATCCAAATGAGAGAGTCGATGATGTCACTCACTATTTCTTTTGCTTTTTATTATTTGAATTATACAATATTTCAATTTTTACGAATTTGGCAATCTGAACCACAAAATGTTAGTATAATGGAATTTCACGTGTTCAGGGAGGAATGAAACTTCATTTCACATGACAATGATGAGAAAATCAAAATATTTCATGTCATATAATGAAATACAAAAGAAATAGTGAGTGAGTGATGTCATCAGTTCCCTCATTTGCATACTGACCGAGATGTGCATATAACTGTTTTGTGAAATGAGGCGAAACTTTAAAATGTCATAACTTTTTTATTTTACATCCTATTTTGATGAATTTTTCAGTGTTATGCTTGTTGGATTTTTCTCTTTTTATTCAAACCAGGTTTTTGTTGGGGTGGACTTGTCCTTTAAAGTTGCGGTTTAAGCATGGATAGCCAATTGTTTCATAAAATCACTAACAGTAAAGATATCATATTTCAGCTCATTTGGCTCTCAAATCATTCATAATTGTGTAGGAAATGTAAATAGATGATTGTCTTCATCGATCAATCAGGAAAGAGCACAGTAAACATACAAAACATACAACTTAATAAGAAAATTACACTTTTGGCTTCCCATTATTTTAGCACAGAGTTAGACCATGGTGTAAGTTAAACCTGACTTCAGAATACAGGCCTATTAGGTAATTTCTTTAAAGGTCAATCTGTCTCATCGAGATTATACAAATCATGATCAATCTCAATTTGCACATTAGTCAGGTAAAATGTAAATTGTTCCTTTTTTTTATTTTTCATCATCTTTTTAGAATCATCTTTCAGAAGTGAAGGCCCATCAGAAGTCCAGAGACCCTAACTCGTCCACCAAACCCATTATTGATTCCAGTCGCAAACTTTACAGTCAACCAACAAAGGTAGATTATTGCCAAGGTGCACAGAGATAGGATGGGTTTAAAAAAAAAGAGGAGGGAGGAAACTGGGAATTGATTGAATTTATTCTTCTTCGTTTCAAACAAATTGACAAAGTAGTAACAAAACACAATATGAATAACAGAAATTAAAAAAGGGAACTCACTGATAAGCTTCGCTTTTTTATGTGAGTCCCCTGAAATAATACCCCTTTCATAAACCCGATTATGCGGCTAATAGCAGCATAATTTGGTCGTAAAATTGGAGGACAAGAGTTATCTGCATTATTTTGATGCTGCTATTATCCGCATAATAGCAGCATCAGGACAAGATTTTGAGTTTATGAACGCATTTCCAAATAATGCGGATAATTGCCATGGTGCGGTCACAAGGTCACCCTTTTCCAACACAACCTTATCGGAGGGGACGTGTCCAGTTGTCATGACGATTATCCGCCTTTTTCAGGACGGACCTTCGTAAAAATAATGCGGCTTATTTTTGGAGTTTGTGAACGCAATTTTTATTGAATTATCCGCATTACTCTTAGGCGGCTAATTGGAAGATAGGTTTATGAAAAGGGTATAAGTAACTGATTAAAATTTATCAAATACAAAAAGAAATTAACAATGTTCAATAGAATATTTCAAGAATACTAATGGGTCAAGCTTTTTGTTTGTTTATGCTTGTTTATGTTTACATATGTATGTATGTCATGTTTATGTATGTTTATGGAATTAGACTAACCGACACATGAATTTGACCAACTGGTACCTTTATCCGACCAATTAGTCCATCAAGAGCCTGTTGCATGAATTTTACCATTAAAAAACTTTGGCATAAAAAAAAGAATTATGCCATTGGCACTTACACATAAGAAAACTGGCAAAAAAAATTGCAAGAGATTAAAATTCTTTTATGCAAGGCCCCAGGGGGAACATTTCATGAAAGGACTTATCAGAGGTTTTATTTGACAAGTCCTTTTTTTTCCAATATTTTTCATCGTTAGAGTGTTTCTTAGCCAATCAAAATCATGGAAAGTTGTCAGATCCAATTACTTTTTGAATGACAATGTTGATGAAACACTACCTATTAAGACCAACCGGTACATGACAATTTGGGACATGGCTTATACAACTTGGGCATGAATGAGATCAACTTTCAGGAGAATAAGTCCAACTGGTATATGGATTAGACCAACTGTTACATGAATTAGACCAACTGGTACATAAATTAGACAAATTGGTACAGAAATTAGATCAGCTGATACATTTATCCCACCAAATTGTATATGAAATAGACTAACAGGTTTGTAAAATAGACCAATTGTTACATGACATAGACCAACTCATACATAAATTAGACCAACTGGTAGGTAAATTAGACCAACTATCACATGAATTAGACCAACAATCACATGAATTAGACCAACAATCATGAATTAGACCAACTATCTCATGAATGAGACAACTGTTGCAGGAATTAGACCAATTGGTACATTAATTAGTCAAAATTGATATTTACCATTTTAGTGTAAAATAATGGTTTTGTAATGACTCAAGCTTCAAGCTTATGTTGCAAGACCTTTGTGTGCTCTGTTAATGAGAGATTATGTTATATTTTCTTTACGTAATATTGTCTGTATGTAATAATCATGTATCACTGTATTTTCATATATGAGATTGTGGATGATGTGAACACACACGAAACAATAAATAAATAAATAAAAATAATATATATATAAAATAAAAATAATCCTTATAATAAAAATAATATATAAATAATATATTTCTATCCTTATTTTATAGAAACGTGTGATGGTGTATAAGAATGGTACCAGCGAGGACCAAGCCCAGTATGTATGGGGTTCATCGTTAGAAGAGATCCTCACAGAAGCTACAGTGAAACTTGGTCTACATAAGACGGCCACTCAGCTCTACACCGCCACTGGGGGCGCTGTTGCATCATTCGATGATGTCTCAAGGGACGACGTGCTGTGCGTTTCTTATAAGGAATCTTTCAAAGGCGCTAAAGGTAGTTCTCTTTTCTAGACATTGTGACTTGAGATATTCTTGTAAAAAAAATGGGACTTTCAGTGTTATGTTTGATTCATTTTGACTCAGCATTTGAAATAATGATTTAACAATAAACCTTATGCATTGACGTTTGCATTAGATTCCAGGGCCGTGTCTTACAAAGAGTTTTCATTGATCCATTTATCGTAACTCTATGGAAATCCATCATAATGTTTTAGACAGGAAATTGGAAAAATGTCCTTTGTAAACCACGGAGAACACAGTAAATTATCAAGAATTCAGTGTATTTATGGATATACATTCATATGTAGAAAAGTTTTGAACATACATGCATTTTTCTATGTTGATGTTGCTGGCTTTCAGGGAAAAAAATACATGGGGGCTCGGGGTGATTTCGCCCCCGAAATGCCCTAAAGAGCCCTGGAAAACTAAAAAGGAGCCCCTGAAATTCATATAGGGTCCAATGTAAACTTTAACACAAATTAGGATATTTGGGCTAGTGAGCTCAAAAATAGCCCCGGAAAATAAATTATTAATTTATTCCCTGCTGGCTTTCCATAGTTGCGATTGATTGGATCAATTGCAACTCTTTGTGAGACGGGGCCCTGATCATCCAGGACCTGTGACATAAAAGATATAGTCCATTGTACAAAGAATTTCTACGACAAATTGTGTACAAAAATTAAAATAGATTGTAAATATTAATTTTACCTCTTTGTGTTAAACATGCCAGTAAAAAGGAACCAAGTGGAGGTGAAGCCAGACTGGACTTGTTACATACATGAGATCGTTCATAAAATCAATTATTATTATAAGTCTATGATGAACCATGTACAGAAAACTTACATTTAATCGTAAAGATCAATTGTTTATCTTTGTGTTACACACTCTGAGGAAGGAGAAACCAAGTCAAGGTAAGGCCAGCCAAACTGTACCCGTTACATACATGTATATAAGATCAAATCAATCATAAAATCAATTATAATTATAAGTCTGTGACGAACCATGTACAAACAACTTATGATCAATTGTATGTCTTTGTGTTACACACTCCCAGGAAGGAGAAACCAAGTCAAGGCCAAACTGGACCCGTTACATACAAGTATATAAGATAAAATCAATCATAAAATCAATTATAATTATAAGTCTATGACGAACCATATACAAACAACTTATGATCAATTGTATGTCTTTGTCTTAAACACTCCCAGGAAGGAGAAACTAAGTCAAGGCCAAACTGGACCCGTTACATACATGTATATAAGATGAAATCAATCATAAAATCAATTATAATTATAAGTCTGTGACGAACCATGTACAAACAACTTATGATCAATTGTATGTCTTTGTGTTACACACTCCCAGGAAGGAGAAACCAAGTCAAGGCCAAACTGGACCCGTTACATACATGTATATAAGATAAAATCAATCATAAAATCAATTATAATTATAAGTCTGTGACGAACCATATATATATACAAACAACTTATGATCAATTGTATGTCTTTGTGTTACACACTCCCAGGAAGGAGAAACCAAGTCAAGGCCAAACTGGACCCGTTACATGTATATAGGATAAAATCAATCATAAAATCAATTATAATTATAAGTCTGTGACGAACCATATACAAACAACTTATGATCAATTGTATGTCTTTGTCTTACACACTCCCAGGAAGGAGAAACCAAGTCAAGGCCAAACTGGACCCGTTACATACATGTATATAAGATAAAATCAATTATAATTATAAGTCTGTGACGAACCATGTACAAACAACTTATGATCAATTGTATGTCTTTGTGTTACACACTCCCAGGAAGGAGAAACCAAGTCAAGGCCAAACTGGACCCGTTACATACATGTATATAAGATGAAATCAATCATAAAATCAATTATAATTATAAGTCTGTGACGAACCATGTACAAACAACTTATGATCAATTGTATGTCTTTGTGTTACACACTCCCAGGAAGGAGAAACCAAGTCAAGGCCAAACTGGACCCGTTACATACATGTATATAAGATAAAATCAATCATAAAATCAATTATAATTATAAGTCTGTGACGAACCATATACAAACAACTTATGATCAATTGTATGTCTTTGTGTTACACACTCCCAGGAAGGAGAAACCAAGTCAAGGCCAAACTGGACCCGTTACATACATGTATATAAGATAAAATCAATCATAAAATCAATTATAATTATAAGTCTGTGACGAACCATGTACAAACAACTTATGATCAACTGTATGTCTTTGTCTTACACTCCCCCAGGAAGGAGAAACCAAGTCAAGGCCAAACTGGACCCGTTACATACATGTATATAAGATCAAATCAATCATAAAATCAATTATAATCTGTGTTATAAGTCTGTGACGAACCATGTACAAACAACTTATGATCAATTGTCTTTGTCTTACACTCCCCCAGGAAGCAGAAACCAAGTGGAAGTAAAGGCAAACTGGTCCAGAGCGCGTAAAAGGGACGGAGAGTCAGCTACTGATATCATGATCACAGCTAATACACATCCTAGCATTGAGGTATATAGGCTTTTTCTAAAGCAGCGGCGGTATTCTGATAATTAAACCTAGTCTGATATAAAGATAAAAATATCAACTACACTTCCATTGAATGCGGCCCTTCATCCCATTTCTGTTACATTTTTGGCGATTATAATGTATCAATTGATGCACCAAAATTCATTATATTCTCTCTTTTTTTGTGCTATTCCTCCCGTTTCAGGACTCAATTAATTTCTTGACAACTTTTTTGCCACAGGATAATAATGAGTTTTGATTGGTGGATGAGTTGACAACTTCCACTCCATAAATGTGTGATCTAAGTTAATGCAGGTTTCACGTAACCATGGCTTTAAAAATTGCAAATTACCCAAAGTAAAGATATACTTTGATGTTCAGGTAGCCAGAGAGCTTCACCGTATCCTCATTGTGTCTGTTAATTTGAAAGAAACAATTCTTCATTTGTGTTTTCTTGATCAGGTGGACCCGTTTGGACCTCCAGCCCTGGCCCTTCCTGCTCCTGGTGATAAATGAACCAGAAAAACAAGAGAGGGGAGTAGACACAGCAAGCAATGGAGACTTAAAGGGGAAGTTTACCCTGACAAAAAGTTTATTGTAAAAATCAGAAAAATAATATAAAATATTGCTGAAGGTTTGAGAAAAATTGGTCAAATAATTAAAAAGTTATTAGAATTTCAAGTATTTAATTTGTGACGTCATATGCGAGCAGCATTCCTACATAGCGAATGGTACAAAATCAATGAAATGTCATTTTCTCAGAAAATTGAAAATGGTTTTCACTGTAACTTTTGTATATCAACAGACAAATCGTTTCACGCCCGATCATGAAAAGGAAACAAAATTAAGTCATCAGGAACCATACCAATTTCGAAATTCATACATTTTATATTACATAACACATGGGGCAGCTGCTCGTTTATGACGTCACAAATCCGAAATTTTGAACTCTGATAACTTTTTTACTCTTTAACGGATTTTCCTCAAACCTTCACCAATATTTTTTACGATTTTTTCTGCTATTTTTACAACAAAGTTTTCTTCAGGGTGAACTTCCCCTTTAAGCTCTGTAGATTGCTATCAGCCTATCAGATTGATGGATCTCAGTAGCTTTTAACTGTTATCGCAAATTTGTTGTTGCAACGGGTTATATGAAACGGACCCATGGTCATGACAATTTGCCATGATAATCAAGTACTTTGTGATAGTCATCACTGGGAAAACCAGACCTAATTGATTTGACGTAAGTGATTTTCTGACTTATTGATTGAAGGTTGACTTATGCAGACTTAATTGTATTATGAATACCAACCATGATAAATCATACATGTGCATGTACTAAATACTGCCCTTACGGCAAATGCAGCATATTACTGGGAGTGGGCTATAAATGGGTGATTTTTTGTTTTACTGTGGGAACAGTTTTTTTGTGTTCCTTTTACCTTATCTCAACATGCATAGAAATAGAGAAGTTGTGGCCAAAACTGTGATTTTGGGGGACGTTGGCGGCCATTTTGGATTTTGGCCCGGCACACTTTTTTCTCGGACCCAAGACAAAAAAATAAATCTTCATGTTGAAAAAACTGTTCCCATATTGAAATTACAAAAAAAGTATTTTTGACCCATGTATACATGTAGCCCACTCCTAATATTACATTTTCTTCACATGACACATCCAGTTTTCTGAATTATTTGGGGTTAAAGCCACTTTTCAGTAACTGCAAATGCAGTATCTACACTGATCTAAGGATTTCCCCATGGAAAAACGCATTATCTACATTTTGCAAAAGTTGAGGTATAATTTGGCATTTTATTTTTTTCAAAGCCGCTCAAAACTATTTCATTTCTCAAGTATTTCTTTATAATAAGATTGTAGATGATTTGTGTGCCTATTTCAGGCCAAAAAAGTGTTGTTTTTGTTGTCGTATATTGAGAAATTGACAAAAATGTAGATTTGAAGCCAATGCATTTAACACCATCATAAATGTACCTGTACTTGACAATGGTGATTAGGGATATAGCGGTGGTTATTGTGCTGTGTAGTAATTGTCATATGATTCAAACCCTCTGGTTGTGCAATGTCTTATAGTAGCGTGCTTATTACAAAAAATGTGTAATAAATTCTATCCTAGGCTAAATAAATCGTTTAAAGTATGTTTTGTATTTTTTATACGTATGTTTGTACATGTATTGCAATAGGTGGTCTTGTGGCATTTGGTATTAAGTGGTTTGATTTTCCAGTCTTATTTTTGCTGTTGAGAATAATAATAATTTTCTGCACTCGTATTCTGCATATCTAGCATCTCTTTATGCTTCAAAAGGACTTTGAGTATTATGCATTCCTTGATCAGAAAAACAAATTGATGAGAATCAATTCGTAGTAGGGATCAACTACGAGTACTTAGCCAAAAAAGAATGCTTATAATGAAAGCACAGTTTGTTTATACCTTTGACAGAGAAAAAGGGTTCATTTTCCATTGGTGGAAACTGTTGAATGTGCTCTATGTAATTCCAAATCTTCTCTTTTGATTGCAAAAAGTCATTGTACAATTTTTGTTCAAGGTTGATAAAAAAGAGGATAAAAATGGGGAATTTCTGATAATGAATATATAAGTAGGTGTATATATTTGATACATTAAAAGATGTTTTATTGTGATGCATATTGTCTTCAGAGCTATGAGTATTGTAATGTTATTTCTCTTTCCAGTATCATCAACAGTTCATTCGTTTTCATTGATTTTCAGTTCGATTTTAGCATGAAAAGTCATCGTTAATACGGTAGATGTATCACTATTATCACCATCATTTGATTAGTCAGAAATACATTTAAGAAGAAAAAAAAATTTATATATCAATATCATCTGTAAGTCAGTCACATAAAAATGTCCTGAGTTCATCAACATTTAATTGCCATTTGTATTCATTTTTATCAATGAAATTGGTTATAAAATTGGGCTTTACTCAAACAAAATGTTTAGCAAGTACATGTAATTAATGCTACAACAACATTTTTCCAGTTATGTATTTTTGTTGTAAGGTATTGTTTGTCAGTTAATACAATACAATATAAGTATTTATAATGCATTCTTCACAATGATTGTATCACAGCGCTTTACGAAATGAGCAAAATCAAAATTGTGAAAAAAAATACTTGCATACATAAATAACAAGTAAATTAAACTATTTCCAAAAAAAATGTCTGTAATGACCACTGAAATGCTCTCAGAGATGACGATTCACGGATGCAGCGGGGGAGCTAGTTCCAGAGGCGTGGCGCAGCAGCAGCGAACGATCGGTCCCCTGAGGAGGAAGCAGTTCTTGGTCTTGCCATCAGAGTTGAATCATTACCCGATCATCCACGCCTTTCACTCTGGTATGGAGAAATTAGCTCATTCAGATGGGGTGGAGCACAATTATGGATGCATTTGTAGGCCATGGTGAGGATTTTGTATGTGACACGCTTTAAGGAAGCCAGTGTAAAATGTACATGAATAGTTGTCTCTGTTTGCATGTGTACATGCTCTTAGAAATGCCATGCAACATTTTTGATATTGATTTATGTTGTCTCACTCAACTAGTACTATCATAGCTAGTTTTATTTTCTTCCTCATTTTCTATTTTAGTACGATGGTCGTGAAAATTGTATTCAATACATAAAATGTAATGTAAATATACTGTCGTGTATTCATTCTCCACTCTGTATATCTTGTTCGTAAATGATTCTCAAATTTGATAGTGATATATGTATATAGTGGTATAAACCTTGATTGAAAAATTGAATTTTAACAATACAGTGGCAGATTTCATGTATAGAATTTATTATAAAAGAATTTTTGATAAATTGCAAGCTTGAAACACCTTGATAGCAGGTAATTTTTCTGATTTATTTCATTTCATTACCTCTATATATGCATCTTGATGTTTTTGCACTATTTTTTCAAATTGACCATTTCTAAATCATCTAATTTGAGATCGTATTTGAAAAAAAAATGTGATACACCTTTTGTGAATTTGTGGATGCAGACAACAGGCCAACTTACCCTATTTCTCTGAAAAAAAATTGTGAGTGAGCAAGGACAAGTCATGGGATGTAATGTTTTAGGCAGAATTAAATGACCAGTATAGAGTGTAATCAGATTGGTATGAAAATATGTCCTGTTGTATGAATTTATGAAATTCCTGATTTAAATCATTTCTGTAGAATTGATCAATAGAATGATTTGATGAATATCAGATGGAATACTGCATGCCTTCTTTGTCTTGCCTCTATTGTTACAGTGTGTTGTATTACCTTGAGGGTGGGGGGGGAGAGTGAGAGAGGGGAATAAATAGAGAGAACCATCAACCAATCGTCTTATCCACCAGATTGAGATGATCCAAAGGTGGGCAACTAGATTCATGCTTAACAGATACCACAACACCTCTAGCGTTACATCTATGCTCGAAGAACTGGAATGGCCCACACTGCAGAAACGAAGGGAGGATTCTAGACTGGTCCTTATGTACAAGCTGCACCACAATCTTGTCAGCTTCCCAGTGGAAGAATACATCACCCCACTCACTGGATCAACAAGAACTCGATCGCAGCAACAAGGGAACGGGTACCAGCTACCACACTGCAGGACAGAGCACCATCGTCGACGTTACGTCTTCTTCAGGGATCCATACAAGAAAGCTCGAGCTTTCTTGTATGGATCCCTGAAGAAGACGTAAGTTAAAACGTCGAAAATTTGGAGTTCAAAATAAACTCAGTTGGAACTAAGTACAATGCCCTCCTTTGCTTCATTAATATAATCTATGTCCAACACGCAGAATGTTATATCGTCATATATATATATATATATATATATATGTATGGATCCCTGAAGAAGACGTAAGTTAAAACGTCGAAAATTTGGAGTTCAAAATAAACTCAGTTGGAACTAAGTACAATGCATTACCACTTTGCTTCATTAATATCATCTATGTCCAACACGCAGAATGTTATATCGTCATATATATACATATATATATATATATATATATATATATATGTATGGATCCCTGAAGAAGACGTAAGTTAAAACGTCGAAAATTTGGAGTTCAAAATAAACTCAGTTGGAACTAAGTACAATGCATTACCACTTTGCTTCATTAATATCATCTATGTCCAACACGCAGAATGTTATATCGTCATATATATATATATATATATGTATGGATCCCTGAAGAAGACGTAAGTTAAAACGTCGAAAATTTGGAGTTCAAAATAAACTCAGTTGGAACTAAGTACAATGCATTACCACTTTGCTTCATTAATATCATCTATGTCCAACACGCAGAATGTTATATCGTCATATATATACATATATATATATATATATATATATATATGTATGGATCCCTGAAGAAGACGTAAGTTAAAACGTCGAAAATTTGGAGTTCAAAATAAACTCAGTTGGAACTAAGTACAATGCATTACCACTTTGCTTCATTAATATCATCTATGTCCAACACGCAGAATGTTATATCGTCATATATATATATATATATGTATGGATCCCTGAAGAAGACGTAAGTTAAAACGTCAAAAATTTGAAGTTCAAAATAAACTCAGTTGGAACTAAGTACAATGCATTACCACTTTGCTTCATTAATATCATCTATGTCCAACACGCAGAATGTTATATCGTCATATATATATATATAGTGGGAGAGTAAAATAGAGAGGGAGGAAAGAAAGAGAGGGAGATAACAAGGTAAATAGATGGGAAAGAATAAAAAGAGAGGATATGATCTAGAAAGTTCATTTCCAACCCGTGCCCCCTTGGCTTTTATTAATTGACAGATAATTATGTTGTTCATAGAGAAGTGTGCCCCCATACAGAATCAACAGCAAATAATTTAACTGGACTAAAAATGTCATTCGTATACAAGTAAGTACCCTTTTTTTTTTTTTTTTTTTTTGCTTGTCAAATTTTCTTTGGAAAAATGTTCCATTCACAGATCCTGGATTCGCCCCTGTGTTACTCAAGTGTTCACAGAAGTTATTTATTTATTTTTTTTTTAGGGGGGTCAAGCTGAATGAAATGTTGATAACCCCCCCCCCCCCAAAAAAAAAAAAAGGGGGGGTGTTCATCACAAGTCGTTTCCTACCCCTAGCAAAGAAGGGGGTCTATAGCTTTACAAAAATTTGACGTCATTTCGTACCTCAAAAAAAATGACAAGCAAGGCTTGAATTCTCACGTCTGATTTTGAAGAGGTCGAGCGCCATCTACGTTCCAGGCCAGGCAAATCAATTCGTTGTTGCAACAATTTTCTGGATAATTCTGAAAGGGATGCTCTCTTTTCTGTACCAAACTTTGACTGTGTAACTTGTAAGTAACCATCATGTTGTAAAATTTATGTAAATTATAGGGTGACTGTCAAACTATAATGTGTGCTATTTATTTCATTAAATTTTAGATAATTACATTGTTGAGAAACCATAACATAATCCCAACCGCAGGACTAGGACTCGACTTCTTCCATCAGAGCTGAGCCGCAGGGCAGCGGGCTCGCTTAATAGCGGTAACTGCTGCCAGAGCTGCAGAGCCCCGCTATTCAGGCAGGCCAGGCCAGAGATGGCACTGAGTGAGGCTGAGCTGCGTTGCGGAGCTCGAGTCGAGATTCGATCCACTCTTTCATGACATGCCGCTTACCCAGGTCCAGGAGGCTTGTTGAGTAAAAATCATTTACTAACGTGTGCTTACTCTCTATGATGAAGCTGCGCCAGGGATTCCATCCCATTCTCATTTGCAGTAGAGGTGCACGGCCAATATTGGAGACTGTCTCTCATGAGAGAGATTATCTCCAATATCAGAGACTTTCATAAAGAATTTTGGTATCCAATTTCAGAGACAGTCTCCAGTTTTGGAGACCAATTTTCTTTGTTTACATTTGCTTAAAAAGGATTACCTTGGCGGCAAATAAAAATGTGATAAGCAGATTCCTCATGAAATATTACCCCTTTTCACCATCTACTTTAAAAATTCACCATCTACTTTTGTTTTTATAAGGATTTTTGTTGTCATCCACACAAAACAAATGGGCTTCTGACCTCGGTGGGACAAAAGTTTGGGTGGAAAAAATCATACTTTTGTAGGTGTTGTTTCTTTTGTTCTTTTGCAAAGCAAGTTTCCAATATGATTGGGAGATTGTCTCCCTTATTGGAGAGAGTCTCCCATATTGGCCGTGCGCCTCTACTGATTTCCGTGTACCGGTACCGCCAAAAAACCTGAAAATTTCGCCCCTGCCTGAGTCTGAGAAGTTAGATTTCTACTTATGGTTGGAACTACCCCTTATCGACCACCTAATCTTCTAAGCATCGTATCTGCGAAAATATTCATCATTTTTACCCAGTTTTTGTCTCATTTTTGCAGAAAATTAAGCAGATCAGAATCCCATGTTTCTCACGGCGACTCCGATTCAATCCGCGTATATATCGACGAACAACGAATACGACGATTTTACATTTGCTCATTTGCACCCATCTTTTGAAACCGACCACCCACGATACACTAAGTTAACGGCCGATTTTTGACGCGGTGGCGAAGTATTTTGACTCTTCCAAATCAGTTCTATGATGCCAACATGCTAAATGATCGTCTCACTACTTCCATTGCGAGCTCCGGCACATGATTCGACGATTGACGACGGATATTTGTTCTAAAGCCGTTTCCTATCGGATTTCTTGGTTTTTCAGCGGGGTTTGGGTCTGGTCAATACAATTTTGATTAATTCTACTAAATTTTACTTTTTGTTGCTTCTTTTTTCTCGTAAATTCGATTCTTACCGTTTCTATGGACACTGCGCCTACTCTCCCGCGCGTATCGTTTGTAATACGCAATAATTTTAACGCGCGCAAGGTGGTCGGTTTCAAAAGAGGTGGTCGATATGTGGTAGTCTCACCATACTACAATCCATTCCACTCATTGAAGTCATTCATTGCTTTAACGCTTCGCATCGATTTATGTGTAAAATAGTTCATGTACCTAGTCTTTTCCCTGTAGTGTCTTTGATAGTAATATTCGTGTGCGGTGTGTGCCCTCTTTAGACTCATTAGATGAAAAATTTGGGAAATCGCAAGCTCACTCCTTATTTTGTCAACGAGAAGAAAAATCAATGTTACTTTAAATGACGCTGTTTGAGGAATATTCATCATACTAGGGGGAATTGACTTCACATCGTTCAGTAAATTTCTTAGAAGTACTTGGTTTCACAAAATTTCTTGTGAATTTCGCAGGAGTTTGTAACCTTGTTGCAATTTTGCATGCGCCGTGCACTCATTCAATGAACAAGGTTATGATATAACCTTGTTCTCACCTCTCCATGTGTGACAAATTATAAGGGTGGCAAAGTTTGGCATATTTTCTCTTTGGGGCAAATGCTTGATTTTTTACACCGACAGTTTCCATTACACCTATTATTCATACAACTTGACTCTTATTTAAATTTCATTCTTTTGAATTTTTTTTTCTTAATTAAAAATAGAGATCAAAAAATGAAAATTTTCTTGCCATACTACTTTCCACCAATAGAGGGCGTACAAAAATATGCCCAAAATTCAAGTTTTTGAGCGCTCTGGTGAATACAAAAATTATTCCCAAGTTACTAATGAAAAATATATTGCAACTCTATGGAAATTATTAATTTTGGTCACAAAAGTGATATTTTAATGATTTTTTTAAAGTGTGTGCTCTGTACAACATTGGCATACCATAGTCCTACCTGTAGATTCCCCACATGTCAGAACAGACACACATATGCAAACTCATTTTTTCCGAGGACTGTCAAAGACTGGAACCATCTCCCCTCCTCAGTTATATCCCAACCATCCTTAGCAACTTTTAAGTCAGCACTCAAAAAAAACCATAAAATCGGAACCTTAATTTGGTGACCGTACGCGACACACCTCCAGTTTAAACACCTTTATGGCGTCTTTTGGAGGATTCCTACCAAGTACCAAGTATAGCAGTGAAAAGTGGCGCCATGCCTTCAATTTTCCTAGGTACAAGGCGGCAGTAATGCACCCATGGATGGGTTATGATATAACCTTTCATTCTAATGCGTGTGTCCATAACGTTGGGGAAGAACAATAGGAAACAAGATGTTGGCATAAACATTGGGCTAGCCCCCCCCCCCCCCCATCTTTTCATATTTTTCTGATTTTTTTTGTGTGAATGCTTGTTTAAAATGAAATAAGCGTAGAAATGTCGGAAAATGAAGTTGTATCCCATTTACATGATTTAGGCTAGGGCTAAATCTTTTAGAATAAAAGTAGAAACCTCGGGGGCAAAAGTTTTTTGGCGATACATGTACATGCAGATGAATGAAGTGGAATCCCTGGCTTCGTAGAGAGTAAGCGTACCTTAATAAATTCACTCTCTAGAAGGCATGACGCATGCAACTCTTTGAGCTGATCCTTTGACTTCTTGGGAGATTCCTGGCTGGAGTCCAGATAAAACACTTCCATGGCATGAAATTATGAAATCTGAAATCATCGAATTGTTCCATTTCACTTAGCGATTGATAAAGTCCCTTTGGTGACTTCTCTTAGCACCCTGTTCATTATATTTTCTTGCTCTTGACGTCGCTGCCTGTCCCACAGCAATGACATCAATTTTTGGCCTGAAGAGGGCGCACAATTTGTATTCATATCAAGGGCACGACAAGGGACAGACTAGAGGCACCTGTGCCTAGTCTTAAGCAGCGCACCCTAACTATTTTACATGCAAATCGATGCAAAGCATGTTTCACGGCTGTTTCATAGTGAAAATAAGCTTGGCGCCCCCTCGCGGCCCAAGTGCGCATATGCATTTAACGTTGTTGTGCTGCGATCTCTACAGGGGCGATGAACAAATCTTTGGCGAATGTTGTGGCATTTGGCGCTGACACGACCAACTCTCTCTGTCTGTCCCCAACAGTTTATTTATTTTGCAAGAATTCCGTGGAGGAAACATTTTTTTCCATGTTTGAAGTCGTAAGTATGGCAATGGGATTATACGTTTTCTGTTTTTTTCCATTTTGTGATGATGTTTGCGTTTGCATAATCCAATGTTAACTCGCAAATCTGGACCTAATTATGGAACTTTATAAAGTCCAAAATGTAAAAAGTCCGGTTTGTCAGCATTTCGTATTTATTTTAGTTTTGTTTTCATTGCACTGAAGATTCATCTGGCGCAATTTTTCGTGCGACCCAACATTAGAATTTACTTTAGGTTCATTTTTCGATACAGCACATTCTGTTTGTACAGGATGTGGGCGCCGCTACCTCGGGTGAAGCCGGGCAGGGCCGGGTCGCGGGCCGCCTGGCTGTGTGGTCAGACACCGCTCATGTACACAGCAGCTCAGCTGCGCTTCGTGAGCTGAGGCAGAGCTAACCCAGGGAACTCCCGTCCGCGTAGCGGGCGGGAGCCCAGGAGCTTACCGTGTAATTGACCATACTCAATGGTCTACAAGGGTAGATTATGGTCAAAATATCTAGCAAGATAAATTATGAAAACAGAAATTATGCACTAACCACGATTATATGGATGATGGTCTAACGAGTGGCAGTTTTTCAGACATCTGGGCACAGACTGGAACCTCAAAAAAACGAAAAGTTTTCTCCTACCCCCGTCTCGATCGGCCATTTTTGTTATGAATTGCCACTTGTTAGACCTTCATCCATATACCGTAATCGTGGTAAGTGCATAATTTCTGTTTTCATAATTTATCTTGCTAGATATTTTGACCATAATCTACCCTTGTTCCATGAGTATGGGTCAATACATGAGCTCCTGGGCGCCGGCGGGCCGGCGCTCCCTGGGTTAAGGCAGAGCTAGCTGAGCCAGACTGCCTGAGTGAGACTGAGAGTGCATTTGCTGTACATGTAATGATTTGGCTGCGCCTAATGCTGCCGAGTGCTAACTTTGACTCGTAAAAAAGGGTATTTCACAGTCTTGGTCTAGACTCTTATTTTCACAATCATGACAACACTTGCAATATTTTTGGCCATTTGTTTTTTTTTTGCATACAAATTTACAGTCAGTGTTACCCATATCTGTGATACTGCGGCTACATTGACTACACCGCACTAGTGACTAGATTCAAGGCCAGCAGTGCTACTGCTAGTTAGCCTAGAGGACTCAGTGATCATATTTTTATGATTTTGATATTGCCACTTGATCAAATGACAATATCAAAATCATAAAAAATATCACTGAGTCCTCTAGGCTAAGTGGTAGTACGAGTAGGCCCTATACATTCTAGATTTTTCAATTGATTTTTTTAGGGTGGGTTAGATTCTGCTTGAGGTTTGAGGTTTTTCCAGATACATGGGGGGGGGTATTGCATTAAAAATATGCTGTACTGCATAGAGTCTATACGGTGGGTCCGGGGATTGGGTTTGAAATGAAGGATTTTGTGTTTTTTATTTCTTTAGATTTTTTAATTGTTTTTTTTAGGGTTACATTCTGCTTGAGGTTTTTTCAGATACATGGGGGGGGGGGGTATTGCATTAAAAATATGCTGTACTTCATAGAGTCTATACGGTGGGTCCGGGGATTGGGTCTGAAATAAAGGATTTTGTGTTTTTTTATTTCTTTGTTTTCTCAATCTTTTAGTTTCAATGAATCTATCAATAACACACATTGCTACATTTATTCACAACAAACTATACACACATAGGTCAGGTAGGCCCTAAATTTTAATTTTCTATTGTATCAGACCAAAATATACATTTATTATTATAGTTCATACATGATAGTTTATCTCTGCACGTGCTTCTTTGGTGGCATTTCTTGTTTACTAAATTTCATCATAAGATGACTTTCATTTTTCAAAGATCCTTTTATCTTTAATATAACATGTCTTCTGTGTGCACGTTTTGTACAGGGAAGATTAGCATAAATTCTGTTCGTCTTTTTTATCATCATGATAGTTGTTCTCTGGTGAAACAGGAATTTCTTCTTTTGTTGATTTGAGTGTTGATACGTCATATTAACTAATATCACCAACATGATAATCTGAAAAATGTAATTTCTCACATGAAAATGACATTATTACCAATATATTTATAGGTTTTTTTATTTTATGTATCCTTTCAACTAGTTCCCCTAGTCTCAAAAATTGAAGGAAAAAATTTGTATGTTACATCAGAGGTTAAATCTAAATCATACCTATATTACATCAGATAAAATAAACATCTAAAACAACTGCCAGCTATTTTACTTTTTAAATAAAAATTGAAAAATTATATCACACAATTTTCAGTAATCTACACATCTGTGATGTTACAAAATAGAATAATTTGAAATTTATATCTCCAATATCCTGACTTCTACATTTAATCTTCTTCATTTGTCAGTTGCTTGGTGATGGAATGAGTCATTTTCTGAAGCAATGAGATGGAAGGAACCTTCATAGCATCCAACAAACAAGGATTTCTATGAGGCATTGTGTTTTCCACATTGCAGACCTCTGTATCACCAACTTAAATGAGCCTCCACCTGTCCACCATGATCTCCCCCAAACTTAATCCACACCTCTTCTTCAGGAATTGCCCCATCGTGAGTTGTGAGAAATCCATTCCTGTGGAAAGATGATGGAACATGAACATATGGGTAGGTTTTGATGATTTCTGCCAATTAATAGCTTTAGCTATGAAAAAAAAGGCTGGCCTCCCTCAACATGTTTAAAGATATTTCTATTACTCTTTTTCGTTTGAGTCTTCTGGTAATGCAAAATTTGAGGCCACATTGGTGACAATTGGCACAGTTTAAAAACAAATAATACAATTATGCAAGTGCATATCAGATCAAAATTTGCTCAAAAACTGTTTTAGTACAAATCCAATGCTTTATTCTGTCTCCAGGAAAGATTTATGATTGTATATATTATTCTCACTTTTGATGAATTTAATCATGAATCTGGTGGCAGATTATAATATCTATTGTCATTTAAAGGTGCAAATGATCATGAATAATCCTTTGTGGCAATGTCCTTGAGATGAATTTATTGATTTCACATTCTTTATGATCATTCAAACTATTCAAAATAAAGCAATATTCTGGTGCTAACTTTTCTTTCTGTTTCTGTTGTCTAACCACCTCCAGTCTGTGACTCTGCTCTGGACCTAGTGAATCACTGTTGACTGTCCATGGTTCAAGTGAGGATTGGCAAACCTGGTCATTTCTTGATTACCTACAGAATGCAATTGCAACATATGCAAAATCTTATGCAGGAATGGGGCTATAGCAGTGATGGGACACTACCTTTGACTGTGAAGATCAGACGATGCAATTCCTGTTGGTCAGCCCCCCCCCCACCCCAAGGAGCCATGCACTGCCAGAGATCTTGAGCCAGGTCTTCAGTGGTTATCCATTGATAAGAAGAACGGAGATAATAAAGACAGTGAGGTCAGTACGACATTAATTCTCAGTGAAAATTACCTATTCATCTGTCTGTACTGTGGACCAATTAAGGTGCCCATCATTCATCATGGCCAATGTCTTTGCTGCATCTTGTTATGTAAATCTCTTTGAATGACTATTAAACAAGAAGAAGCTTTCTTCACATGTATAAGCTATAAAGCATATATACATAACAATTTTAATTTAATATTTTGATGGCCATTCATTAGAAGACCCCCCCCCCCCCCCCCGCAATTCAAATTTGGTGCTTTTAAATTCATCTGCCACTATACAGGTTGAAAGAAAATGCCCCCACTCACTTGCATGTACACATTGGGTTCATGGCTCCCAAAATTTTCACCACAAAGAAAAGGGGATAAGAAAAGGAAAGTAAAAGGGTGAAACATACTACTTTCTGAATATTGTGTCAATTTCTATCACAGTTACTATTATTTTAAATGTAAAAATTAGTCAATATGGAAGAAAATGCTTGAAGATGAGAAATCAAAGTGATTTGGATATCATAAGGAAGGGGATATATATTTTTTTTCCAACTATAAGTAGATCAACATTTATACTTGTAAACCATTCTTTAAAAAAAATTATGTTTTATCTATATTTCAAAGAAATAAACAAGTAGTATGTTGCATTTGTACAGGTGATGAGCTTTGAATTAAGATAATTCTCTCATTTAATTCACAGTGCTAAGAATTTGCGTTACTTACTGTTCCAGGTATCTTGTTGATTTCGACGTGACCATCTTCCTGACGCTTCTTCCAAACAATGAAACTGGAGGCTCTTTCCACGAATGAATGTTTAGCTGCTTCAAGTGTGATTCCAGCTTTTTCAAGAGCTTCTTGTTGTTCTACTTCTACTGGCCTTTATTGTAGTTAACATGTCCTGTGAATGTTTTTAGGAGGCCAGTTTTGCTACAAACACAGTAAACCTCAAGTTCACATATAGTTAAAAAACAGGGACTACTTGTAACATTATCTAGGAAAAAGTTCTACAAATTGGACATGGTGAAACTTTTCATTCATTATGTTTTCAGTATTTACTGAGGTACTCACTACAAAAGGAAGTTGGGGTCAAAAGGTCAAGTTTTTGTTCAACTTGGTCACATTCCTTTATTTCTGCATCAATTATGTTCACACTTCATCTGATCCCTGGGTAATACATGTACTTTCATTAGGATAATGGGTCAAAGGCCTAATGTTAATAATCAACTGCCTAATGTTAATAATCAACTGAAAATTACTTAGTCAGAAAAGGTGGTTTATTGGATTCCCTATCTTTTGCTTGTAATTATTATTTTTTTCAAATTAAGTATTTCTCCATCAAATCTGACAAATTCATTATTTTTTATCAATAATTATTAAACGATGTCAGTAATAACAGTTTTGAGAAACATGTGCAAGTATATGTACCAATATCCATGTGCAGAATATTTGCTGGAAGGTTAAATGCTACAGTGAAATTTTAAAGTGCGCAACCATAGGATACGGGAAAAAAGTTCTTGCAGCCTTTGATGTACTTTTAAAGATCAAGATAGAATTCACCCAAAACATCTATTAGGTGTTAGTAGCTGAAAATATCCTAGATTAGTTCAGAACTATTCATCTGGAAGAAGAGACAAGTCAAAGCATTTTAAACAATTTCAAAACTTACCTGCGCTATATTTGTTTTTAATTGATATGCAGTTAGAATTGATCAAATTCTGATTGCAAGCTGACAAATTATATATATATTTGTGCCCGCCTTAGCAACACTCTTGTTCGATTTGAAGTGTATTGATTAAGAAGTTATAACATGTAACAATCTGTTAAAATTCTTGGTGTAATCGTCCAATCTAAAATGGGACCTACATATCATGGAAATCATCAAAAAATGTAACAGGAAGTTGTACATGTTTAGGCTTTCGAAGCAATATGGGCTGTCTCTATCGGATCTGAAATTGGTATACATGGGCTACATTCGTCCTGTTATGGAATATTGCACCCCAGTTTTAATGGTGGGCTTACAAAGAAATATGTAAGAAGTTTAGAGCAAATTAAAAAAAGAGCTTGTAGAATCATGTTGGGCCCAAACTACCCGGGCAAACTACACAGATTATGCCAGTGCTTGCCTATCATGTGAAATTCCTACTCTGGAATACAAAAGGGAGAAACTCGGCCTGGATTTCGCAATATCTGTAACCAAATATCCAACATTCAGTACCTGGTTACCTCCTCCAAAAAACTTACCCATCAATCTCCGACATACTCCTAGATATCAGCAATACAAATGTAGGACAAATCGATTTCGCAGTAGCCCCATACCATATTTCATAGATCTCCTGAATAAAGACATGCCAATCAATAAACCCATTGCTCATTTGAAAGCAATACCGCCTACTTGCAATATCAAGTTTTTTAATGAATGAGGAAATCAACTTTTAAATATCCATATATTTTTATTGATCTTTTACAAACGTTTACGTATTTTATTTTTATTATTTTTAATTTACTATTTCCTCATTATCTTATGTACATGTATATAAATTTTCTTTGCCAAAGTATTCTTGCCTATACACATATTTCTCATGTCAGTCTTTACAAAGGTTACTGTTTTTTAATGTTTGAAATATTTAATGAGTATTTTTATTGTTTTTACTTTGTATACATGAACAATTCAGCCATTTGGCTGTGACTCATGTTTCTAATAAACCTTGAATAGAATTGAATTGTATGTTAAATAGTAGGTTAAAAACAACTGAAAATATGTATTATAATACCAATGTATTATATTGTATCATAATATGAATTATGACTATGGTTTACATTTCTAGTCAGTTAAAATGCAAAGAACAACGAGATTCAGATTATTTTTACAAATTCAATAATTTTGAGAATATAAAGGAATGAGCTACATGTGCATGTCATATCCAATCTAATCAATTACCAGTAGTCACTTATCTGATTTGTAATTTATATTTATTGTATTTTTAAGTCTTGTATCATTGCATAAAAAAATTTATCCATGGGGTACTGAATTTGCCAGGCATGTGAAGGTGAAAGTATTTTTTCAGTGTTTTTTTTTAATTGTTATGTACACTGTAATTGATATGCATACAACAATGATAGATAACCAATTTTTATGGCTGTGTGAGTGGTAGATCACATGAAATTTGCAAATATTATGTTTTAAAATGACTGATTATTTCATATTCATATTCATATTCAGGGAGTATATAATGCAGACCTGACAAGTGACCATTGTTTTCATTTAGGAGTTCAATCCCTTCTCCTTTCATCCATATTTTATAGCTTTTATAAAGTTACGAGGGTTTCATTGACCCAACAGCATGTAGAGATTGAACTTTACCTCCTACCTCAGTTGTTATACATGCTTATCAAAATATTATTTTATTGGAAGGTTTCTTTCAAGTAAAATTATTGTCTTGATGTTTATTTATATGTATATCTGTGCATGTAATGTCACTGGTTCAATAAATAAGTGGTTCAATAAATAGTTGAATGTGAATGAAACTCTATCCGTATCTAAACTTCCTAAAATATGTAGTAATTCACTGCAATTTTATTGTAAATTTTGAATAAAATTCGTTTATATAATCTTACTCTTTTTATAAGCAAGGGATGACCTGCCATGACTACTTGAGACATCTAACATTCTGCTGTATAATCAAGGATAAAGGCACAAGGGTGAGGCACATGTACTTGTATGCTGCCTGGCATGCTATATTTTGAGAATGACTCCTTGATTAGGCAGCCTTATCCAAATGAAAGGCCATTGTCATTAATACGCCACCCCCTTCCTCAATTTTGCCTTCTCCAGTGCCCCAATTGCATAAAAGTTAGTATTATGGTAACCTTGTTATCAAATGGTAACTACCATGTTAACACTAATCAAAGCCAATCAAGATCAAGGACTCCATACAAGTTGTATGTGCATGGTAAATCATAATTGTAACTTTTTTTTATGCAATGGGGCCGATGTATATTAAATCCTTGATCACTGACAACAAACAATGAAACGGGACAAAGGCAGTATTGATGAAACTGAAAAACCAGAGTCAAAGGCAAGGTTGGAAGGGATGCCCCCCCCCCCCTCCTCATTTTGAAAAAAATCTCAATTGAACATACTACTAATATAACTATAGGCCTATAGCCAGTTTTAGGAAATTGCATAGAAAATTGTCATCTGCACCCACTCAATTTTCAGTTTTGCTCTTTGCACCCTCTTGATTTTAAAAATACTGGACCTTCCTCTGAGGTATTGTGGGGTTGGATTGGCTTGGGTATTTATGACGGTGGGGGGGGGGGGTAATATTTCACCTCCACAATAAGAAAAAACAGTTTCCATTTAAAAAATTTAACAAGTAAAGTTATTTTTAAAAGAATCAGTGACAATAATACTAGTCAACACCAGGGGCTGTGAGGAGGGGGGGGGGGCTGTGAGGGCTTTCTAAAACCATGTTCAAAAACATAAGAATTACCATATAAATATGATTATTGCATGGTCAGTCCCCATTTTCAAAACTTCCACGGCACCTAACACCACTTTCCAGAAGGGGGGGGGGGGACTGCCTTATCCTCAAAAGTAAGATGGCCCCGGGGCCGGCCCCTGTCTCTGGATCTAGTTCAGTATTAACAAGTCAGTGGCATACACAGGGGTGGGGTTACAGGGGTTAAACCCCCTTCAATTTTTTAACCCTCCCACCCCCCACCACAATTAAAAAAAACACTATTTTTTATATTTAAGTTTTTATTGAAGTAAATCATAATCACAATATTTACAAATGATTAGCATGATGGAAAAGCATAATTTTTTTTTTGGGGGGGGTCATCAACATTTCATTCAGCTTGACCCACCCCCATCCCACTTAAATATTCCTACTTAGGCTACTATAACAAGTTATTTATTTTTATCATTTTTATAATGAGAAAGAGTTTGCCTATTTTTTTAGAGGACCGCCAACTTGAGCAATTCATGCCATTGAAAAAATAGGCCAATGTACTCTCACGGCTTATATGATGACAGCTAGTTAGAAGAAATAATTTTTTTCCATGATCGATCATGATCCGTGGTACATGTACTTGGTATCGTCGACTCGATCTCCCATTCTAAAATAGGCTCTCCCCAGGATCAAGTCTAACAAGGATCACAAAATGCTGTCAGACGAACGTGAATCGTTTTAGTTGCAACATTTCTCTCAAATTTTAATTATGAGAAGAGCAATGGAATAATTCAAGTAGAATTTTCCTCTAAAACAAATACATTTGTTCAAGTGGTCTCGCTGTGTTTGGTCCGGTCTTGGACCTAACGTTAGATCTAGACCCAATTCCGCATTCAAAGTGTGATCGATGACGTCCAGATAGTTTTGTTTACAAATAAATCGTAAATCGTTAGCGGTGAAGGATCGATTGCCAATTGGTATTTATAAATTTCAATGATTCAAATCTATATAAAGTAAATTCAACATATCGTAATAATTTTTCTGACAAAACTTAACAAAAAATATCTAAAACTTCTAACAAACTTATTTTTATTTGAATTTGTTACTTTATTCATGAAATATACACCTTCCAAATCTTAAAATGAAACAATGATCGTGTTATAAGTTTCCAGAAGAAACTTGGCAACGTCAAAGACCGTATATGGTATTTGACGTGCATGAGTCGTACTGGGTAGCAAAAGTAGAAGTAAAAGAAAACTAATGATGGGTTATTGATGCCGATCGAATATATCATTAAGCAAGACATTATATCTTTTGAGACGTTGAGAACACCAAACCGGAGTAGTGTTTTTCAAGATATTATGCCTGAAATGGTCGCTCTCTGCAAGTCCCAGGGGCCAGGCTCATTCGCGATTGCACTGAAAATGTCACTAATAAGAGTGGAACTTTCAGGATTTATGTGAATATCATCAAAATGATAAGGATTTTCGAAATTTGGAATGTGATTTCTCGTGAAATTTTGGAGATACCATATGACGATGGAAAGGAATAACCTTAAAAGGTAAGGCAAACCTCCAAAAATGTAGCTTTTTAACACATGTTGAATTGAAATCTTACAGTTGATCGTCGAGTAGTGTAAAAGTTGAAATAGCGTATCAGCTGGCTGGGCAGCGCGCGAGGATTTCGTGCGCGCGTACTTGAAAGGGCTTATTTTGTACATAGCCTATGGAGTGAAACAGCCGTGAGCATTACGTGAAGTGTCTAATCTTTTCATTGTATAGGTCTAGACTTTGGTAGACCGTATTATTGACAAACAAAGCTTGTACTGCTGGTTTCGATCATAGGTATATAGATTTTTTTCTAATTTTAAATTAGTCGTTCTAAATTATTGGCAAAAGGTATAATCTTTTAAAGCATTTTCTTGATTCTTCCCTTGCAGGTCTTCCGACGGTATCTTCTTGATGACACCAGATACCTGTTTCATAGATCAGATTTTGATCTGAAGGAAGTTCTATCATCAGATAAAACTGAGCTAGCAGCGTCTGATATTTGGAGCTTTTGGCAATTTCCATGGCAGAATACTCCCCTTCTCTTTAACTGGATGTTGGCACTGCACTTCAGTATCACTTTGTAAAGTAGCTGTTACACTGAAGGGTTTTAGGGGATTTACTCTCCTCAATTTCTTAATAATCTGGAGACAGACGGCTTTACTCAGCAACTGTGGCTGTTGGCTTGCAAAAATCATATTCTCTGTCTCTCTCTGAAGCAGTCAGCTGTGTTCACAACTGAGCGGTTGTAGAGGTTTACTCTCCTCAATCTGTTGGAATTCTGAAGAAAATAAGCTAAGATGTCTTACATGCTTAGCCATCTCCACAACGGCTGGCAGGTCGACCAGGCCATCCTCGGCGAGGAGGATCGCGTCGTCGTCATCCGCTTCGGTCACGACTGGGACCCGACGTGCATGAAGATGGACGAGACGTTGTACAGGATCTGTGACAAGGTGAAAAACTTTGCTGTGGTGTACCTCGTTGACATCACAAAAGTGCCGGATTTTAACAAGATGTACGAGTTGTACGACCCGTGCACTATGATGTTCTTCTTCAGGAACAAGCATATAATGATAGATCTGGGTACTGGTAACAATAATAAGATCAACTGGGCTATAGACGATGAACAGGAGGTTATTGATATTGTGGAGACAGTGTACAGGGGCGCGAGGAAAGGGCGTGGTTTGGTGGTGTCACCCAAAGACTATTCTACCAAATACCGTTATTAATGTCCTCTACTGCAACTCTGTTGCCACCTGCTCGGCTTTGTTGATGGCAGCGATTAAGGACATGAATACTGGCAAGTGCCATGCCTTCACTTATCAGCATTCCTCAGACATTTTCTTGTAACTTTCGCTACTCCAGAACTGCAAAGCTTTGGTAAATTCATTGATGAATTTTGTAAAGTAGGGTTGCGGGGCTATCACATATTGAATCAAATATACAACAATCACCAGGGGAGCCTTTCATCAACATTTTCGTCGGACAAGTTGTCGGATCTATAAACTTTCCTTGATAATGATTGTAAGATTGTCAGATAAGACAGTACATGTACCTGTCAGATAAAACGTCTTACAAGTCCGGTCATGAAATGCTCCCCAGGTTGTATCTCAAGATACACTACAGTAAATTCTCCATTTGACTTTCAATAAGTTAAGTAAGCCTATTAACTCAAGGCATTGCTTCAAACCAGAATATGCAAAATATGTCCCCCCTGTTTAAAGTGCAGCAGATTTCTGTGTTGCCAAGAATCTTGACTTGGGTAATGTCGCCTGTGTGTCGTTCAGATTTAATTATGTCTCAGACACTCTTTGCATTTATGTATATGTAGTATGTTTTAGTGTTTTTCCAGCTTTTTTGTTATGGCACTCCTGGGGTCCATTGCAGAAAGAGTGCATTTAAACGCAAGTAAAAAAAATCAAACGCAAGTAAAAAAAAAATCAATCGCAAGTCCCAAATGCGCGCTGCTGATTGGTAGAAAATCAAGTTGGGCGTGATTTGTTAGAGTTGCGATTGATTGCAACTCCTTCTGCAATTGGCCCCTGGTCCCTGTAAAAGGTTAGCAATTAATCGCTAACTTGAAAAATAGGTTTCTAGTTAGTCCACTGAGCAAAATTGCACATGCAACAATGTTCTTGATACATATAGGTCATTTCATGTAGCTCTGTTAATAGCTAACCTGTGTTACGGGACCCATTTCTTAAAGCTGTTTGGAAGACTTTACACACGACTGGTGACCCTTTCTTGTGCTACTAGAGTAAATGTTCTTCCTGTGTAACTGATTTTATAGCGCTTAAGAACAGGTTCCAGTTGTGCGTAACTTTAATAACAAACGGCTTTATGAAACCGGACCCAGAGATCATCAGGTAATATTGATGGGGAAATATTATACTTTAAAATTAGAGAGGCTTGACACAGTAGTTCCCCTTGGACCCTGGTGATCTTTATTTCTACATGAGGAAGCTATGGTGTTAAAATCATATCAAGCTTCAAAACTTACAATATTTTTCTGAGGATTAATATAAAATAACCAAATTATTCATTCACTGAAGTCTACATGTTATATGTGCATGCATTGTCACAATTTTATGGCACCATGCCACCTCAATATCCAAGCCACCGATCGGATGTTGTGAAGTACAATGCATATGAAAATATCATGAGAGGACATATTTTTGATAAGCCAAGGGAGGGGAGAGGGGGTTAAAGGCTGTAGTTATGGACAACTTTATAAAAATCTGGGACATATTTTGTGCTACATGTATATGTATATAAATGTGGGATGTACATGTACCCAAATTGTTCTTGGTGTTCATTAAAGTGGGACTGACTTTCCAATAAGTAAAAGGCTATTATTTGACACAAATGGGGCCCCCTCCTGTCCACCAGTATTTCAGATATCCGTAGAATAACAGTTGATAAATGTTGTTTTTCTTTCTTTGATTTTATTTTATTCATGATTATTTGATTCAGAAGTCACAATTGTACGTTGAACTTTAAACATGTATGTTCTTTATAGTAAATATGCAAACAGTTTCTGTTTAACAAACACAAAAATATGACTGAAAGTTCATACATATGTGTAATCTGAGTTGATCATACATAATTAGGTAATAATCATGATTTTGACTTTAAAGGGATGGTCTGGGCTGAAAGTATTTATGGCTCAATGAATAGAGTAGAATTCACTGAGCAAAAAGACAAAAATTTCATCAAAATCAGATAACAAATAACTACATGTAAGTTATTGAATTTTAAAGTTTAGCAATATTTTGTAAAAACAGTCATGAATTTTCATTAGGTGGGCTGATGATGTCACATCCCCACTTGTTCTTTTGTGTTTTATTATATGAAATTAGGATTATTCATTTTTTTTCCTCCAAGAACTAGAAGAATTGGATTGACAACTGATTTAGCACATTAGCTATCTTTTGCTGCCACTTATTTTATTATAAGGGAGGCATATTATTCACACAAGTCATGAAATAATGAAAAAAAAATTATGTAATAACATACTGTAAGAAAACAGAAAGTGGGGAAGTGACATCACAAATGTTTTCAGCCTGGACCATTGCTTTAATCTGGAAGAGAGATGAATATGGAGTGGAGTCAAGAAAGGGACATGACAGCAAGAGAGAAAAAATAATGGGAGTGGGGGTAATCGAGGGAGAGAGGGTAAAGTGAAAGTAAAAAAGGGGGGGGGGCTGGTTCTATGATTATTTTTAATCAGAGCCCTGTCTTACAAAGAGGTATGATTGATCCCATCAATGACAAGTATGGAAAGCCAGCAACATCAATATCTAAAAATGTTTCTTCATACAATAACTTTGTACAATTGAGTACATGTATGCTTCTCTTTGTTTTCAAAGGTTATTGTGCAAATTTCCAGTTACGATTGACCAAATCAATCGCAAGTCTTTGTAAGACGGGCCCCAGACATACATTCAAACATAAAACTTACATGGAAGGGGAAAAATGAGAGCTTACATGGGAAAGTTTGAAAGATTAATCAAGGAATGAAAATGCAGAGTTTATGCAAACAAGTTTGAATTTCAAATTGGAAACTTGACAAGTCATTGTGGCAAGGACAAGTCAGCCTTTTCTTTATATTTCACATTTCCATATTCCTTTCCAATCATCTCTTCCCCCATCCTTCCTCTCTTTTCCAGTATTCCTCTTTTGTACTACCCCCCCCCCCACCAACAATAATTTCCCTTTTCCACTCTCTTCTCATTCACTCACCCTTTCATTTCCACTACCCCCCCCTTTCAGAACCCCTTTCTCTCTTCCCTTCCCCCATCTTTTCCTATTCCCCTTTTTATTTTTTCTCTTTTCGACTATCCTATGAGTCTTGTCTCACTGTCAGGCCCCCCCCCCCCCCCCCTCTTTCACTATCCTATTTGTTTCACACTACATTGGTATAAGAAAAGACTCACAAAATAACACAATACTGAATAAAACTTAGTTCTTGAATAATCAGTATCATTACATTTCTATTTTGTACTGTCTACATGTACGTAGAATAATAAATCTCCAATAAATTTATTCCAAGTTCCACTTTTTAGGCTCCAACCTTGGACATTTTGAAATCATTCTTTGAAATGTAAAAGAAGACAAAAATTGAAGAGAGGTAAAGGGTGGGGAAATAGCAAACTTTATCATAAAATAATGTTGAACATACAGTCATGTAAAGATATTTTGAACAGACAAGGTAAAGGAATCATTCAGAGAACACTTGATAAACACAAGAAAATGAAAGCCTATGGTCTCACTTTTGCAAATCGTTAAAATAATTCTGAACATGACATTCATGTGTAAACACGCAATGGAAAGACACTGGCAGAAAATGTCTATATTAGAGATGTGGCACATACTTTTGCCCAAGCCCAACCAATCACAAGCGTTTGAAGTCCAATGTCTGGTCTGTGTAGTGGTTATAATACTAGATTTGAATATAATATTGCAAATTGGTATACCATAATACCACCAGGCAAGTTTATATAATAACAATTGGTTGAATAATGAGTATCTGAAGATACATGTAAGAACAGCCCAAGTCCAATTTTTAGCAAAATTTTAAAGGACAAGTCCACCCAACAAAAATTTGATTTGAATGAAAAGAGAAAACTCCCACAAAACCGAAAATTTCATCAAAATCGGATGCAAACTAAGGATATGATATTTTAAAGTTTTGCTTTATTTCACAAAACAATTATATGCACATCTCAGTCGGTATGCAAATGAGGACACCGATGACATCATCCACTCACTATTTTTTTTGTTATATGAAATATGAAATATTTTGATTTTCTCACTATTGTCATGTGAAATAAAGTGTCATTCCTCCCTGAACTTTTGGAATTCCATTATTTTAACATTTTGTGCTTCAGGCAAGGAGGTCCTAATCATCAAATTCGTAAACTTCTATCGATTCAAATCAACAATTTTCTGGGGTGGACTTGACCTTTAAATAAAGGAGGAAAATGTGGTACGAGTGTAAGAAAAGCCCAAGTCCAGGAATTGGGCTTATCTTTACATTCATATCAAAGCGCCCTCTCTCAATACTTCTACTACTTACTCCAGAAGTCTACTGTGTGTATTAATGTAAAAATGACCCAAGTCCATATGATTCTATGATGACCCAAGTCCACCAGACAAAAGGCCCCGCCAACAGGTAACATGAATCAAGGTTCGTAAAAAAAATGTACACTTACATGTAAATTTGTTTTATGTTCTCTAATGTCTTTTGGCCAAATATACTTTAATTGCCCAAATTTAAAAAATATCCTAGTTGTTTTTCTTGATTTTCTCAACATGACTTCCTATGGACTTGGGCCTTTTTTATATTCATACATGTACATGTACATGTATACTCAATTATCTTCTTGTGGAGTGAAAAGAGAAAGTCGATTGCGAGAGTTGATTGAGGGTTTATAACAAATGAGATGGCTTTCTCACATCTCATGCATGAATGAAGCTTCTTCTTGTTCTCTGAATCTAACCTTTGAAATTTTCCTACATTTCAATAAAAAAATTGAACTAGCTGATCAATAGTGACGACACAGTTCGCTCTAACGAAGCTTAGGAACTGCTATGTCCAAGTAAAAAGCATAATAAAAATCTCATCTTTTTTAGCCGAGTTGTTGCAAATTTGAGTTGTGCAGTGGTACATGTACAGGGGCCTGTTGCAGAAAGAGTTGCAATCAAACGCAACTCTAAAATCCTGCGCAACTTGATTTTCAACCAATCAACAGCACGCATTTTGGACTTGCAATTGATTTTTTGACTTGCGTTTAAACGCAACTCTTTCTGCAATGGACCCCAGGTGCTTTAGTTCTCAATCCTGAGGAATCCAATTGGAAAAAAGGAGTCTTCATGGTTTTTACAATGAACAGAAAGCTCTCAGCAACCCTGGAGTTGGAGGTGCTGCTATGCAAAGCTGAAACCACTCCTATATGGAAAAATAAGTTTGGACTGATCAAGAACTGGCGGAGTTTGCTCTGGGCCCGATAGTCGTCCAAGGCAAAGTCCAAGGGCCTGGTTCGGTCCAGCTCTACCGTTTCCAGGAACCCGATGATCCCAGGTATTTGTGATTGTGGGTACAGGACGGCCGGCAGACAACAGGAAGTCCCAGGGCCAAGGCTGTAGAAGGATTTGGAAAGCGTTAGTGGAAGAGTGACATACGGTCTCCCGAGGAGCCATGTAAATAACATGAAGTATACGAATCCCACAAGGAAGCATGGCAGGACCCCTATTGCTTTTTCATCAGCATTTATTCCCAACACAAGGTTAGTATAAATCGCATCATGAATACAAAAATTGATGCCCCAATAAGGCTTACAGAAACCCATTCCAAGGCAAAGTAGTAATTGCGTTCATATTTGGCAAGAGAGTCGGGAAAGTTGAGTTTAAGCCAGAGCCATTCGTCTTGATCCAGATGAAGCTCACTTTGATGAATCTGAGTCTCAACTCTATATTTCAGAACATAATCCAAGACTGTGTAAAAGTCTGCACGAGGAAGCGCATCATCTTGAAGAACAATCACATATTTTGGAGATAGCTTCTGCGCCTCCTGGAGACAGAAGAGGTAGTCCTCCTTCTCGCGTTCATAGCGATCCACTCTTGGCCCGAGCGATGTCTGCACCATCGGGAAGTATTCAGACAGATCCACTGCTTCCTTGTGCTCTCCGGCAGATCGTTGGGTGTTACATATGAACAGTGCCGTCTCTGTGATGCCTCCGGATTCCCGAAGGATATCATGTAGCGCAAGCATTAATTGAGATAGATAGCGAGGAGACGGCCTCCCGTTCCTTGGGATTGTTTGAACAACGATGGCATACCTGAGGTCCTGCTTCCTCATTGATTCTTCATACAGCTGTTTAGTGGCTTCCTTCGGCATCCGGTCCAGGTGTGTCTGGGCATTATCGGCATTGAAGCTATTGATCTCTTTGGCTTCGTTTATCAACGCTTGTCTGGATGTACCCTTCCAGAGGCGATAGTATTTTGTTAATGGCAAGTCATGGCACAGGATGGGCAGAGCAATGCAGAACGTCAAAAAGTAGATGGTAAAAGTGGCTAGAAGGAATCTTTTCAACTTTCTATTGCGACAAAGGGAAATAAACTTTGCTCCACAGTAAATAAATGGCTTGCACAAGAACTTACAAATACATGTAGATGACCTCCCCATAATGTAGTGTTAAACATTAAAACAAATAACAATCAATAACCGGTATGAAAGTGACTGTAAGACTGCTCAGCACACAATAACATTGTATATCTGAGCTCTACTTCAACACTGCAACTCTAAAGAAATTTACAGAATCATTCTCATCTTAGAGAGCCCCCACAGATGGTTGGTTGGTTGTCCCAAATGAAACCTCTCGGTTTGAAGATCCCTTTTTTTCTTTAATACATCATGAAATTTGAAAGCTCTGTTCCCTTTTAAAACCACTATGATTGGTTAGAATGTCAGCTTACTCCACAGGGCGTCAGAATTTTTATTATATTTGTGTTCGTACAATATAGCAATACATCTAGCACAACTAGTATAGCTCTCGCAACACATTTGCCGTTCGTCATTCCCGCCCTTCACCACTGATGATGTCATATGTTGCTCAATTTAAATGTGGGCTCAGATTCTGGCCATCAGTATCCGAAATACCTCAATCACCAGTCTTTGAGGTATTGTAGTCCCACATACACTATTTCCTGTAGATATCACCAAGCACTCAACTTCATCATGGAAACATCTGCATTCTTCTTTTATGTACCACTGGAAACTTGTCCAAACAGAATTGACAAAGCTGAACTTCAACACATCTGTTGGTCCTGTCAACTCTTGAATGCAATCCTCCCATTGACAAACCAATTTCAGTCAATGTAGCATGTCTTGAAGATGTACTGTTATAGAAGCGTTGGGGTAAGCAGTGTTCCTTCGTGAATCGGGGAAACCTGTACAAAAATTGAAGAAAAAAATAGATATTAACCTTCTGGGATACAATGAAGAAATGCATGGATCATTTCATTATTTGTGGGTACCATTTAAGGAAATGGATAGCTCTATTATCAATACCATACAAATGTTACATAATGCACCAAGAAGTTTTTATTACAATAAAGGGCAAGTGATGAACCTTGGCCGAATTGAAAATCAAAATCAGTGATTGAATTCAAGAACTTTAGGTCAGAGCAGAGAATAGTTTTTCTTTCCAAATTAGATTATCAAGGGAAAAGGTCTGAACTGAAAGGAGGCTGCATGCATGTTCTGTACAGTCCTAAGTAAAAACGAAAGAGCTAGGAATTTTTTTTGTTTGTGTAGCAGTCTTTAAAAATGTAGATATGAGGAAATTATTTCATGCAGAGTTGGTCAGTGATCCTTCCAGATATTTCCATGAATTGCTTTGACAGGCATGGTCTGTGTGTCACACATGCCGTTGCCTCTGGCCTTTCATATGCTCCCAGATTCTTTTCTTTCATTGAAAGTTAAAGGCATTTCAGTCAATTATGACTATTTAAGCTTAAGCATGGTTAAACACAAAAACTTGTTGCTGCTTTGAATAGTTAAATGACTTCCATTTCATCTACAAAGTTCAAGTACTAGATTCTGATACATTTTTTTTTTTGGGGGGGGGCAAGGCCACTTTTTTATAGGGCACATTTCTTTACTTACAGCTCAAAGGTATAATTTTCAAAAAGTAAAGTAATGATAACAATAATAATAATAAAGGTTAATAATAATATTAATGGTAATAATAGAGAAGATAACAATAATAAAAGATAAATAATAGTAACAAAAATAATAAGAATAATGATGATAAATAATACAAAAAAATGATAATACCCAAACATTATGAATGAGTCTAAAGTGATTTCATTTGACTGAAGGAATTAAATGAAATAAAAGGAATGGAATGGATGGAAGGAGTACAATGATAAAGATTAATGATAACAATACAGGGAAAAAAAATATCTTTTTTCAGGGGCTCCATTTTCAAATTTCTGAGGCTCCATTTCTCCTTTTCGGGGGGCTCTTTTCAAATGCTACTTTTTTGTATTTTGAGGGATACCTGTTCACTTATTAATGAATTATTACTTATTGTTTAATATTGCATTATTTTTTAAGTTGTTTTTTTTCATGCTCAGAATCTTGGATGTGGATGTGTTTGTGTGGGTGTGACTGTGAGTTGAAATGGATATAAATGAATTCAATATCTAATTTCTACTCCATCTATTCTAGTACAATAACCTGTACTCGGCCGTGTACAAAGTAATAAAAGCCCACATACCCTAACTTTTCCTGAAATTCTTTATTTATAATCACATAATGACGTATAAAATTTTAGTATTTGTTAAATAATAATTTTTATCTATAAATGGTTCTTCAAAACAGCATTTCGTAACATCGCAAAACCTTGCTTCGTCATAACAAAGCGGTTCAAGGGTCAAACCTATTGTAATTTGCTTTGTTGACAAACGGATCGAGGGATCTACACAAGATCGGTCTTGTAAACCTTCAATTTTTCGCCTTTTCATTAACCAATTTTGGAAACCTTCACACGCATTAGGCGTAAGAAGGTGTAAAAATAATATTAAAATCACCACCATTTACATGATTTTTATCTTAAGATGGATAGATTTCCTAGGGAAATCCATCTTTGTTTAAATGGTGAGTCTCTTAAACATATATGGCAGGCGGTTTAAGGCTCCATGATGAAGTATGTGTCAAAAATGACAAAATATTATAAAAAAAAAACATCATCATGGAGTCCTCAAGGCTAGATGAGAATTTTAGTTAATTATCTAACATAATAAAGAATAACAATGATAATAAAAACAACAATACTAATAATCAATAGAGGCGCACGGCCAATATGGGAGACTCTCTCCAATAAGGGAGACAATCTCCCATAATGGAGACTTGCTTTGCAAAAGATCAAAAGAAACAACACCAACAAAAGTATGATTTTTTTCCACCCAAACTTTTGTCCCACCAAGGTCAGAAGCCCATTCGTTTTGTGTGTGGATGACAACAAAAATCCTTATAAAAACAAAAGTAGACGGTGAATTTTTAAAGTAGACGGTGAAAAGGAGTAATATTTCATCAGGAATCTGCTTATCACATTTTTATTTGCCGCCAAGGTAATCCTTTTTAAGCAATGTAAACAAAGAAAATTGGTCTCCAAAACTGGAGACTGTCTCTGAAAATTGGATAGGGCCTACCAAAATTTTTTGAAAGTCTCTGATATTGGACTCTTTGGAGATAATCTCTCTCATGGGAGACAGTCTCCAATATTGGCCGTGCGCCTCTACTGAAATGATGTATGATGAAGATAGTTATAATTATAGTGATGATAATAATAATATTGAAAATAATAAACACCCACCATGCATAGTCTTGAGGACGCAATGATGATGATTTTTTTTAGATATATCATATATTTCTTCATCATTGACGTCTTGACACTCTCTCCATAGTGTCTTCAGCGAAAGACCAAAACAAAGATGGATTCCCCCCAAAATCCATCTTTTTAAACCGAAGTCAAGACAATTCATTGAATTTTTATAATTCTTACACCTTCCTACGCCTAATGCGTAAGAAGGTTTTAAATATTACTATTTAAAAATGTAAAAAACATGAAGATTTCTTACCTAACTGATGCCGCGTAGACCCCTCGTTCCACATGTAAACAACGGAAATACAATAGCGTCGACCCTTGAACCGCTTATGTATGACGTACTTCCGGAAAGCAATGCCGTCTTAACGAACAATTTAGAGATAAAAAATCTTATTTAACAAATATTAAAATTTATTTTGTGATCAAAATAATTATATTTATATAAATTATTTATGATTACGAAATAAATTTTAATATTTGTTAAATAAGATTTTTTATCTCTAAATTGTTCGTTAAGACGGCATTGCTTTCCGGAAGTACGTCATACATAAGCGGTTCAAGGGTCGACGCTATTGTATTTCCGTTGTTTACATGTGGAACGAGGGGTCTACGCGGCATCAGTTAGGTAAGAAATCTTCATTTTTTTTACATTTTTAAATAGTAATATTTAAAACCTTCCTACGCATTAGGCGTAGGAAGGTGTAAGAATTAATAAAATTCAATGAATTGTCTTGACTTCGGTTTAAAAAAGATGGATTTTGGGGGGAATCCATCTTTGTTTTGGTCTTTCGCTGAAGACACTATGGAGAGAGTGTCAAGACGTCAATGATATATCTAAAAAAAATCATCATCATTGCGTCCCTCAAGACTACACCATGCACCAGCTGTGTCACTGTCAAATCAAATGAGCTTGGCCTGCGCCTGTGGCCGTCACTCCTAGTACCAATGAGGTCCAAACATTAACATGTATGGACCTCATAGGCGACATTACCCAAAAATATGGGTTAGACAATGCTGTTCTGATTTCCAACCCAAGACTTTGGTAAATGTACGCCTTAATACAAATTGGAGTTACGTGATATGACTTTCATTTGGTGGGGATACATTAAAAGTATTAATTAAGTAGTTCAAATTAAAATATATTATCATTAAACTTACATTTCAGGCCCTTTTGTTGATTTTCGGTGAGCGTTCCACACAGCTGCGACGAGTGATCAACTCCGAAGTGATACGCGAACTGGTCAGCTGATCGGTCAGGTGATCGGTAGATTATCTTTTTGTCAGACGTTCATAATTTATGTAAAGCGTATCAATCTTCAGTATCTTGATTCCAAAGTATCAGTATTGCAGATAAATGTCATTATTGATTGAATCAGTGGCGGATCGGGGGGGGGTGGGGGTGGGGGTGAGCATTTCTGCCCGATCCCCCTATTGAGATTTGTAGTAAATATTTTGGAATTAAATACGTTGTTCATATTAGTTATGCGACCCCTCCCTTATGATGATCACAGCATTATTTGTAATGGGGATATTTCGTTCATAATTATTCTTGTCTCTTCTTTCTCCTTTTTAGCCTTTTTTTGCTTGTTAAAACCTTTTTTTTGGGGGGGGGGGCTCGCCAAATTTTACGTGGGTCAAAATTACCTTCATTTTTTTAGTGACAATCTTTTTTTCATTTGTCCAGTTCTACGCGAGACAAAATTACCTTCGATCATTATTATAGTTAAAAACTTTTTTTTATTTTTTATTTATTTTTTTTTTTTTGGGGGGGGGAGGTTGCCAAATATCACGCGAACGTTTGTCAGCTTTTACTGTTTTATTCGACTTATAATCAAATATTAAATGGGGCTTACCACAGTTTTTTTAAAGTCAATTCATAAGAATATTCCTCCTCGGATTTGAGCTTTCTTTCATGAAATATCAATTTTTTTCATGATTACCAAAAATACTTATAATTTTTTATCGGTCATGCCTATAAAGCTTTAGCTCATGCGTTGCGCCTGCCATATTTTAATGCTGATCAACTTTATGCTTTTAATGAATTCCTAAAAACAATAAATTCTCAGATCATCAATTTTGTCGCAATCGAATAATTCGATTGCGTCTCTCTATCAGTTTTGAATATTCATAAAAAATATCAGCTCGTGCTTTTTGCTCATAATATTTTGATTAGTAAATTCTTCTCTTATATAATCGAGTCGGATAGATAGATAGGGTTCTGTATACTAGAGAGAGAGAGTTGGGGGGGGGGGTCCCTCAGCTACTTGTCCTCGCTTATTTGTTATTATGCTCATGTTGTGAGAGCTTTGTGTTTTCACATTTTTTTCTTTTTCAACCTTTTTATTGTCTCGGAGCTTCCCTCTATTTCTTTACACTATAATGTAGTCCTGTTTCAATCATTGGCGGCGGAAGCCCAAAATTTTAGGAGGGGACAACCTAAAAAATTTTGACAAGCAAAAAAAAAGGCTCTCAACCCAAACATTTTAGGGGGGACGTAGGAAAATAAATTGACAAGCAAAAAAAAAAAGGTCAACAACAATTTAGGGGGGAACGTCCCCGCTTCCGCCGCCTATGGTTTCAATTCTTTTTTTGTTCTCATTTCAATGAAAACATCATTATTAAACTGACGTACATGTAGAAGACTTTATTACGAAATTTTGACATTGTTTTGTTTCATTTGTTTGGCTTTCTTTTTTTCTTCTCCTCATCTTCTTTTTCTTCTTACTTTTTCCCTTTCCTTATTTTCTCTCAGAATTTCATTCAGGTATCCGCCAATTTATACAACACCAAGCATATAGAGGCGGATAATCAGTGAGGGAGCATGACGGTGTGCCGCTCTAAAAAAAAGGAGGAATATTGGAAGAAAAAAAAAAGAAGAAGGGATGGGGAAAAAATAAAGAAAAAAAAAAGATGATGATGGCAATGACGATGATGAAAATTATCTTGGTGATGATGATGGTTGTGGTGACGGTTGTGGTGATGATGATGGTGATGCTAATGATAGTGGTGATGATGATGATGACGAGATGTAATTTTGTTATTTTGTCTTTGAAAAAATTAAGTAGTGCAAAGTTGAATTCATTTAAAGTTTATTATGAAAATAGCAGAAAAAAATTGGTATGCGTTCGAGGAAAATCCATCCCCCACCAATCTTTTTCAAAGGTAAGATTTTTTTTTTTTGCCCGGGGGCCACTTCCATTCACGAGTGGATACCATGCGCGACCATGGGTCTCGAAAAGCACCCTAAACACGTAATTTCCATATTCTGAAAATGCACCCCCTTAACAAGTATTGGCGTGTGAAACCCTACCCTTAACAAGTATTGAAACAAAACGATACTCTTGGCAAATATTCCTGAAATGAACCCCTAAACAAGTACAGGAATGTTTTATTGTTACGGGTCCTTCGGTCGTCGGCTTTACCTTATTTGGTTTTAGTACGACCCCACCTTCTACACCTCGCGCAAATCGGACTCTAAACACGAATGTTGGAGCAAAAAGGACATCCTGTATAAAACATTTTGATTTTGTTTTATCATCCCCGCAATTTAGACCCTAAAACACCGACGGTTTTCCTAGCGAATAGATACCCTTTTTTCGTTATTTTTGTGTTTTTGACACCCTTATCACGTTACGTAGGTAACGTGCCCTATCGTGAAAAGGACATCCTTTTTACGTTTTTTTTTTGGTCGCGCATGGTATCCACTCGTCAATGTAAGTGCCCCCCCGGTTTTTTTGTGACGGCGTAGGCCTTTGCAAGCTAGCAGCTATTATTATGGTAAAAAAGTAAATGAAATGTCAAGAAATACATGATAATGATTTTTATGGTACTTTTCATTTAGTAGGCCTATATCAATTCATACTTGTTATCAAAAAAGAAAAAAGTGGGTCGTTACGGACCATTAAAAATGGGAAATTTGGGCATTTTATATTTAGGATAGAGCAACTGCTCGTTATAGACGTCACAATAAATCAAGCATTCTAAATTCATCAACTCCATTTTTTGTCAAATAACACCTTCATCGATATTTTTGAAATGATTTTTCTCATATTTTCATCATCTTTTTATCAGGGTGAAATTCCCCTTTAATTTACAAAACAGATTCGCAAACAATATCAAGAGTAGTGGGAGGCAAGGGTGGAAATCTAAGGTAGGGACCAGGGCTGGAAAACAGGCAAAAAAAAACAAAACAAACTAACAAAAAAAAAAGGAAGGTTTATCACCCCCAAAAGAAGGTCGTCTCGTCCAAAATACATGTTTTACTTCGATTTAAATGATGTAGGCCTATTTCTTTCCATCATATATAAAAGAACAAAAATAGTAGGGGGACATTTGATAATGTGCCCCTACTATTTTGGGTTAGGGGGAGTGTCCCCCTGGGATTTGCGCCCATGTGGGTGTGGGTTGCTGCACCTCCTTTCGGAATCATATATGGAACAGTGTGAATAGTCGCTGTGATTTCGATCTCATACCATAAAAAAATAGAACAAAAGAACGCCTTGACCACAGGCCAAAATGCGTAAATATTCATATCTGAATGACACGCGCCTCAAAACCCAAGCGAACAACAACAACAACAACATTTTCCGCGGCATTAACAACTCTCGTAAGGGGGCGCTCCATTTATAAATAGAGTTGCATGTGTAGCTGTCTATGGCAACAGAATCCATCGCAGAATTGAAGCCAGAAGCGTGGGAATTTGGCAGAAAATTCAAGAAAAGAACCGGTGAGTACCGATTTAAGAGTAATTATATATTCATTAACATTTATTGAATCATAAGAATAAAGATTTTTTACGGAAAGAAAGCTTAGTTCTAAGCTAGGGCTGCCCAAATGCGCGTGAGTGGAGTCTCAGTTTCTTAACACGGGTAAGTATTGCGCACTCTAGGCGACACCGCAATACTTACCCGTGTTAAGAAACTGAGACTCCACTCACGCGCATTTGGGCAGCCCTAGCTTAGAACTAAGCTTTCTTTCCGTAAAAAATCTTTATTCTTATGATTCAATAAATGTTAATGATATATAATTACTCTTAAATCGGTACTCACCGGTTCTTTTCTTGAATTTTCTGCCAAATTCCCACGCTTCTGGCTTCAATTCTGCGATGGATTCTGTTGCCATAGACAGCTACACATGCAACTTTATTTATAAATGGAGCGCCCCTTACGAGAGTTGTTAATGCTGCGGGAAAAATTGTTAGGCATTTTGGCCTGTGGTCAAGGCGTTCTTTTGTTCTATTTTTTTTATAGGTATGAGATCGAAATCACAGCGACTATTCACACTGTTCCATAATGATTCCGAAAGGAGGTGCAGCACCCCCCACCCACATGGGCGCAAATCCCAGGGGGACACTTCCCCCTAACCCAAAATAGTAGGGGCACATTATCAAATGTCCCCCTACTATTTTTGTTCTTTTATATATGATGGAAAGAAATAGGCCTACATCATTTAAATCGAAGTAAAACATGTATTTTGGACGAGACGACCTTCTTTTGGGGGTGATAAACCTTCCTTTTTTTTTTGCCTGTTTTCCAGCCCCTGGTCCCCTACCTTAGATTTCCACCCTTGCCTCCCACTACTCTTGATATTGTTTGCGAATCTGTTTTGTAAATTAAAGGGGAATTTCACCCTGATAAAAAGATGATGAAAATATGAGAAAAATCATTTCAAAATATCGATGAAGGTGTTATTTGACAAAAAATGGAGTTGATAGAATTTAGAATGCTTGATTTATTGTGACGTCTATAACGAGCAGTTGCTCTATCCTAAATATAAAATGCCCAAATTTCCCATTTTTAATGGTCCGTAACGACCCACTTTTTTCTTTTTGATAACAAGTATGAATTGATATAGGCCTACTAAAATGTACCATAAAAATCATTATCATGTATTTCTTGACATTTCATTTACTTTTTTACCATAATAATAGCTGCTAGCTTGCAAAGGCCTACGCCGTCACAAAAAAACCCGGGGGGCCGGGGGGGCACTTACATTGACGAGTGGATACCATGCGCGACCAAAAAAAAAACGTAAAAAGGATGTCCTTTTCACGATAGGGCACGTTACTACGTAAGTAGTGATAAGGGTGTTAAAAACACAAAAATAACGAAAAAAGGGTATCTATTAATTCGCTAGGAAAACCGTCGTGTTTAGGGTCTAATTTGCGGGGATGATAAAACAAAATCAAAATGTTTTATAAAGGATGTCCTTTTTGCTCCAACACTTCGTGTTTAGAGTCCGATTTGCGCGAGGTGTAGAAGGTGGGGTCGTACTAAACCAAATAAGGTAAAGCCGACGACCGAAGGACCCGTAACAATAAAACATTCCTGTACTTGTTTAGGGGTTCATTTCAGGGAATATTTGCCAAGAGTATCGTTTTGTTTCCAATACTTGTTAAGGGTAGGGTTTCACACGCCAATACTTGTTAAGGGGTGCATTTTCAGAATATGGAAATTACGTGTTTAGGGTGCTTTTCGAGACCCCATGGTCGCGCATGGTATCCACTCGTGAATGGAAGTGGCCCCCCCCCCCCGGGCAAAAAAAAATCTTACCTTTGAAAAAGATTGGTGGGGGGGGCACTGGATTCCTCGAACGCATTCGATTTTTTTTCTCAATTTTTTTCTGCTTTTTAATTAAACTTTTAAATGAATTCACTTTTGCACTACTTAATTCAAAGACAAATAAAAAAAATTACATCTCGTCATCATCATCATCACCACTCATTAGCATCACACATCATCATCACAACAACCGTCACACAACCATCATCATCACCAAGATAATTTTCATCATCGTCATTGCCATCATCATCTTTTTTTTTCTTTATTTTTTCCCCATCCCTTCTTCTTTTTTTTTTCTTCCAATATTCCTCCTTTTTTTTAGAGCGGCACACCGTCATGCTCCCTCACTGATTATCCGCCTCTATATGCTTGGTGTTGTATAAATTGGCGGATACCTGAATGAAATACTGAAGAGAAAATAAGGAAAGGGAAAAAGTAAGAAAGAAAAAAAAGAAGATGAGGAGAAGAAAAAAAGAAAGCCAAACAAATGAAACAAAACAATGTCAAAATTTCGTAATAAAGTCTTCTACATGTACGTCAGTTTAATAATGATGTTTTCATTGAAATGAGAACAAAAAAAGAACTGAAACCATAGGCGGCGGAAGCGGGGACATTCCCCCCTAAATTTGTTGTTGACCTTTTTTTTTTTGCTTGTCAATTTATTTTCCTACGTCCCCCCTAAAATGTTTGGGTTGAGAGCCTTTTTTTTTGCTTGTCAAAATTTTTTAGGTTGTCCCCTCCTAAAATTTGGGGCTTCCGCCACCAATGATTGAAACAGGACTACATTATAATATAGTGTAAAGAAATAGAGGAAGCTCCGAGACAATAAAAAGGTTGAAAAAGAAAAAAATGTGAAAACACAAAGCTCTCACACATGAGCATAATAACAAATAATAACAAATAAGCGAGGACAAGTAGCGGAGGGACCCCCCCAACTCTCTCTCTCTAGTTATCTATCTATCTATCCGACTCGATTATATAAGAGAAGAATTTACTAATCAAAATATTATGAGCAAAAAGCACGAGCTGATATTTTTTATGAATATTCAAAACTGATAGAGAGACGCAATCGAATTATTCGATTGCGACAAAATTGATGATCTGAGAATTTATTGTTTTTAGGAATTCATTAAAAGCATAAAGTTGATCAGCATTAAAATATGGCAGGCGCAACGCATGAGCTAAAGCTTTATAGGCATACACCGATAAAAAAATTTTAAGTATTTTTGGTAATCATGAAAAAAATTGATATTTCATGAAAGAAAGCTCAAATCCCGAGGAGGAATATTCTTATGAATTGACTTTAAAAAAAAACTGGTAAGCCCCATTTAATATTTGATTATAAGTCGAATAAAACAGTAAAAGCTGACAAACGTTCGCATGATATTTGGCAACCTCCCCCCCAAAAAAAAAAAATAATAAATAAATAAAAAAAAAATAAAAAAAGTTTTTAACTATAATAATGATCGAAGGTAATTTTGTCTCGCGTAGAACTGGAAATGGACAAATGAAAAAAGATTGTCACTAAAAAATGAAGGTAATTTTGACCCACGTAAAATTTGGCGAGCCCCCCCCCCAAAAAAAAGGAAAAAAAGGTTTTAACAAGCAAAAAAAGGCTAAAAAGGAGAAAGAGACAAGAATAATTATGAACGAAATATCCCCATTACAAATAATGCTGTGATCATCATAAGGGAGGGGTCGCATAACTAGTATGAACAACGTATTTAATTCCAAAATATTTACTACAAATCTCAATAGGGGGATCGGGCAGAAATGCTCACCCCCACCCCCCCCCCCCCCCCCCCCCGATCCGCCACTGATTCCAATCAATAATGACATTTATCTGCAATGCTGATACTTTGGAATCAAGATACTGAAGATTGATACGCTTTACATAAATTATGAACGTCTGACAAAAAGATAATCTACCGATCACCTGACCGATCAGCTGACCAGTTCGCGTATCACTTCGGAGTTGATCACTCGTCGCAGCTGTGTGGAACGCTCACCGAAAATCAACAAAAAGGGCCTGAAATGTAAGTTTAATGATAATATATTTTAATTTGAACTAGGCCTACTTAATTAATACTTTTAATGTCTCCCCAACAAATGAAAGTCATATCACGTAACTCCAATTTGTATTAAGGCGTACATTTACCAAAGTCTTGGGTTGGAAATCAGAACAGCATTGTCTAACCCATATTTTTGGGTAATGTCGCCTATGAGGTCCATACATGTTAATGTTTTGACCTCATTGGTACTAGGAGTGGTATTGCGGTGTCGCCTAGAGTGGTGGCCGTTTCATACAGCTGTTCTTTAAATAAGAGCTAGAGCGACTTAAGTTTAAGAAGGACTGGTGAACCCTTCTCATACATGCTAAATAATCGCTTATTCAATACCATTTACCACAAAATAGGATCACCAGTAGTTCTTATTAAAGTTGCTCTTAACTTACGAACAGCTTTATGAAACACCCACCGGGACAGCGGCGGGCTTCCGGCCGCTGCGCCGGCCCGGATCGGCGGGTGCGCGGGGGGGGCGTCCGGGGTACCGTACGGTATCGTTTCCGATACAGTAATGTCGCTGCAGCAGAATCTAAAAAGTTAGAACCGAACCCCTAAATATGCTTTAAATTTTCTCATCCAAACACAACCCCAAGATACTTACTATTCACACCTTCATAATTACTGCAGAATACCAGATCCAACGAAAAATGATCGCCAATATCATCTAGGCCTAACCGTAATGAAAAATTTGTCACTCGAAGAATATGGAACGCTATCTGAGTACCCTGGTCATATGCATTCTGCCAATTAATCCTCCCAGGTTGTTTATTTTTACCTATAATAAATCCCTGAAAGAGGCCCAGTGAGATGGTTATTATTTGGGAGATTTTATGATTATTTGTTTTTTCTCTACCACTTCGTTTCGTGGAGGTTTATTTCACAACAGTCATGATATTTTTTTTTAATAATGTATTCGATTGTATCGATCGCGGTCACGGTATGCAAATAAATCTTCCTCCTAGTACAATCACGATTTAGTGGGCGTGTGTGTGTGTGTGTGTGTATTTGAGTTTTGTCAGACGTGTATCAATCGATCAGATATGATTATTTACGTTTGGGACCGACCTTTAACGTCACCATCCGAAAGACGTGACCAGGGCTCGAACCTCGGACCTCTGCATCAATTTGTAACTTCCCCACAGCTTGGATTACAGGCGCACGCCACAACGACCAGTTAAGCGGAGGGGGTTGATAGCTTTCAATCAAAATACCTGTAATAAAGTGCATTTTGTTGCTAGTTATTATCTCGAGTGTTGATTAATTTGATTATATAAGAGCCTTTTTTTGGTCACACGTATATATGGAGAAGGAGAAGGTTAATTCTCCCCCGCACCAAAGACGTATGAAGGATCCAGCAAATCTAAAACTGAAGGTGAAACTGATAATTATCTAAAGTAATTAAGCTGGAGTTTATAGAGCAATTAAGGTAGATATGTCAGGACGCATGCAGTGGCATCATTAACTTGCAAACTGTGAATTATTACATCAATTGCAGTCCCGATATATAGTTGGTTTTTTCGTTTTTGATGGCATATATCACCAGAGATTATGTTCATTTTGACATCATCGCAGAGGGCCTGCTTAAAACTTCATTGTCCACAGAGTTTCGTTTCGGTCACTAAAAATGTTGAATATAGTAAGACTACAATTTTAGAAAATGAGCCGCGCATCCACGAGGTTGGGAGCTCCGAGCCGGCGGCCTTAATTGGGGCTTCAGTCTCTATACGTATACTAATAATTAGAATATTTAATAATAAGTTGCTTACATAAGCGCTCAAATTTATAAGAACAAAAGTATAATCAATAAACCAATAAATGAAAAATACCAAATATCAGATAAAAAACACATTTCTATATTTCATGACAAACTGATTTGTATGAGTTTATATTTTACGAAGAAGGAATAATTTCGTGACATGGAAGAAAACAAATGCGAAAATGACCATCAAATTTGGATTTATTAGAAGATCAGCCCATGCATATCCCATATCCCACTTTCAAATTCGTTATATACTTTATAGTAACTGATAACAGAGTTCAAGCAGTTATTTTAAATAGAAATTCTTGTAAAATAAATTATTTTGAAGAAATTATTAAAAAGACATGATGCATTATCAGTTTGGGGAAAAATCTTTTTTATTGAAGGCCTTAAAAATGAGTGGTATAGGCCTACGTTATTTTAACTTGCTGTCAAAATATTCATCTTAACGATTTCTATGTTGAGTGTAACAACCTGTATCTATTTTTGGATAAGATAATAATGTTTCTGCAATATTGAATCATGATTTATGATATTTTGTTTTCATCACTCTTCTCATCTCTCTCCCTCTCCTCTCTCCCTCTCTCTCTCCTCTATCTCAATTACACACTCCCTTTCTCCCCTGCATGCTCATCCACTTTTTCTTTAATTTATGCCATGACAATTTACTAAAAGTAGACTAACTTTTTTTACGAAATACAGTAATGTTGTTACCTTTTTTGTTTATCTGCTCATATCCCTTTAATCCTTCAAAATCAAAATAAAACATGCATTTTGGACGAGATGACTTTACTTTTATGGTAATAACTTTTTTTTTGCTTGTCAAATTTATCTTGGTCGAAATGACCTTACAGTTGGGGTATAACCCCCTTTTTTATTTTTTGCTTGTCAAATTTCCGGCCCCTGGTTCCTGGGGGGGGGGAAGATTTCCGCCCTTGTTTAGAGCAAGGCAGGTATGTCAGAACGCATTAAATAAAAATGAAATGTAATAATGGCAGACATGCCTTGTATTCCTATTGAAATTTTGGTATATATATATATAGGCCTATCTATATGTATTTCTTTGTTTTTTTTTTATTTCAAACAAAGGTAGTATATAGGCCGACATTGTAAACATGTTCAACAACATTTTGAGGGCCTTGATTTTTGTTATGTTCACTATCTCTTTTTTTTCGGGGGGGGGGGCTGACCATGCAAATAATCACAATCAGATGGTCATTTTCGCGTTCTTTGCACGTTTTCTTAAATAATAATAATTAGACTTATATCGCGCCAAATCCACTCTGTAGAGTGCTCAAGTCGCTTTTTAGGAAATTATAAAAGAAATTAAGAAGAATTGAACAGAAATGTTTTGAGGTAATTTTTGAAAGTTTCAGAAGTCAAGCACTGTTTGATGTTATGAGGGAGGCTATTCCATAGCTTCGAGGATGAGTAAACAAATGATCTTTCACCCCAGGTTTTGGAAACTTTGGGGGTAACAAGAGAATTGGAAAGGGAGGAACGTAAGGATCTTGAAGGGGTATAACTTTTGATCAGTGAAATAAGGTACTGGGGAGATGAGCCATGAACACAATGGAAAGTTAACAACAAAATCTTGAACATGATACGCTGTTTTACAGGGTGCCAATGTAATAAGGATCTTAAAATAGGAGTGATGTGAGTGCGCCTGGTTGATAGAGAAACGATGCGAGCGGCAGCATTTTGAAGTTTCTGAACTCTTTTTTTTTCGTAAGGATCGTAAGGAACGTAAGGATGGGGGGGGGGGGGCTGCATGAACCACACCCAACCTGGCCGCCCCTCCCCGTTTCCACGGCCCCTGCTTCAATAAGGGCCCATGTTAAGTTCCCGCCTCATTACGCCCCTTTATAAATCACATTAATACAGGAATGGTAGTTTTATATATCTAAGGAATGTTGTGCTATTTTGTAACAATGGTCATTATTCACGTGGGCTTATGACGTTCAATAATGTCCAATGCCGATTGCCGCATTCATGTTGAATTATAACGACAACGCAATTGGAGCACAAATTTTATAAAACATAATTAAAATTTTTGAATACGCGGGGGGGGGGGAAGCCACATATATAGCTGACACCTACCATCCAGCATATACCTGACAAACAAAACATTTCCAACACTGACTTCCACGGCTTTGATACGTAGCCGATTAGTGAGACTGATTTTATATTTATACATGATATTATACGCATTTTACACCTTTAAGAAGAGATAAAAGGACCAATATATGCGTCGATTATCTTTTGTATCCTATATGGTATGCTTGGGATCGACAGTTTCTTGGAAGTTACCCTTTCTCCATAGGTGTAATTCAGAGTAATTTTTATAGGGGAAATATCAGATGGTGGTTTGGGTGAAATTTTTCTTTGGATCAAGCAGGCAACTTCTTTCATCGAATCGGAAACGAATTCTAAAGGCCAGGAGCAAATCCAACTTTTGCAGGAAATATGTATGGGTATTATAGATCACTCAGATTTTCTGAAAACATATTGATAGTCTTTGTTATGACGTCACTTATTCAGGAGGCAACTTCACAAGGTTTGTGTACGACTGCTTTCTCTTTTTTCTTCTTATTTTTCATCTCCATAAGCATGATAGTCTCCGGGGAAATCAAAACTTACATCAAGATTCAATAAAAGCAAAACACAAAACAAAACGTATTTATAGCAGCATTGCTGGTAGAGTACTTTGTTAGGGAAAAGGGTAGTTCACGTACTCTCCTAAAAGTGGATATTCAGAGAAACATGAGTGAAGCCATCACGCACCATTTTATACTCTAATTTTAATTCCTTTCACTGTTTATTATTTTACAAGAAAGCTTGCCACAAGACGTTTAAATTTATCTAATCTCTTTCAATGTATTATTCCCTTTCTGACAGGCTTGTATAAGCTGGGTTCCAACTTCGACATGCGGCTAATCATTATTCATTAAGGGATGGTCCGGGCTGAAAGTAAATATAGCTTAATAAATATAGAGTAGAATTCACAAAAAAATGCCGAAAAGAAAATTTCATCAAAATCAGATAACAAATAACAAAGTTATTGAATTTCAAAGTTTACCAATATTTTGTGAAAACAGTCGTCATGAATATTCATTAGCTGGGCCGATAATGTCACATCCCAACTTGCTCTTTTGTATTTTGTTAATGAAATTAGGTTTATTCAAGTTTTTTTCCTCCAAGAACTAGAAAAATTGGATTGACAACTGATTTTGTACATTATCTATTTATTGCTACAACTTATTTCCTTATAAGGGAAAACATATTCTTCACACAAGTATAAAATAATGAAAAAATTATGATTTTATGTAATAACATAAGAAAACGGAAAGTGGAGATGGGACATCATCAGTTCACCTAATGAATATTCATGACGACTGTCTTCACAAAATATTGCTAAACTTTAAACTTCAATAACTTTATTATTTGTTATCCAATTTCGATGAAATTTTCGGCATTTCTCTCAGTGAATTGTATTATATATATTAAGACATCAATTTTTTTTCATCTCGGGCCATCTCTTTAAGATCGCACCGACCAGACCAAAATAATAAAAAAGTTTGTAAATTTGCCTGCCGGTTAATTAAACCCCGTCTCGCCTATCTGCTATGGCCCGCCTCTGCGCGTGGTCTAGTGGTTTAAAGGCGTTGGCGTTCAGAGTCAGGTACCAGGGTAGGATTCCCGGTTGAGGCATTTTTTCAACCTTTGATGATTCAGAATACAGCTCTCGGAGACCTTGAGTGAAGCTTTTAAAAAAAGGACAATTTTGAAACTTCTATCAAAATTTTGTTTAAAATTATGATTTTTTTATGTCGAGTACTGAGTTGCTATGAAGTTATTCTGAAGTCTTATCATTCAAATGCCATTAAAAATGGTTCATTCATGCTTGAACGAGCACCAGGGGAGCGTTTCATCAATATTTCCATTCGACAAGTTGTCAGATCTGACATCTTTCCCTGATTTTGGTTGGCTGAGTGGCACTGTACCTAAGGTAACTGTCGGATAAAATGGGACTTGTCGGATAAAACGTCCGACAAGTCCTTTCATGAAATGCCCCCCTGGTGAGTATTTCATGAAAGGAGTTGTCGGACGTTTTATCCGACAGTTACCATAGTAACACTGCTTGTTAGCCAATCAACATGAGGGAAAGTGGTCAGATCTGACAACCTGTCCGACGAAAATGTTGATGAAACGCTCTCCCTTGTTGTTTGATCAAAGGGGGAAAACATCGGTATTTTTTTCTGCATGACAGTGATCATGGACTTTCCACTCTTTTTTTTGGCTAAATTTGTTTCCTTCTCTCTTTTTTTTTAAACTCGTATATATAGATACTACTCCACCGAATGTGACGTGCAGTGACGTCACTACCCACCCCCTCTTTGTGAATAGTTTCTTTGGACTAACCGAAGGTGTTTCGTACACCTACGAGGATGCGAACCCTGATCCTAGTGGTATATCTTATAACGTAACCACAGGGGCAATGGGAGATCTCTACCCACCTGGACGAACACCCGTTACATTAATCGCAGTCGACCTGGCTGGTAACACCGCCACATGTTTGTTCCATGTAGAAAATACACGTAAGTACGCAAGGAGTATATAAGGAGTGTCATCCACGGGATGACGAGGGGGGGGGGGTGCCCAGGATTAATTTCCATTCGAAACTCATTTCATTTTCAATTAGTCCAGGATAGGCCCCATAGAAACTTGACCAAACCTTGTTTTTTTTTATATTTACAATATTTTTTTATGGTTTCTTGACAATTCGAGGGTGCTGATTACGAATCTAGATGATGCCACTCGTGTAACCTTGAGCATTTTCCGCAAATTGGCAAAATCCATTATGGCCGCCAAAATATGCAAATTACCCATGAAAATCCTAAATTTGTCCGCACATTGGCTATAAAATGCATGAAATCGTGTGGGAAGAGTGAAATACTCTCTGAAAAAATAATTTTTGACAAAATATTTATTTTCCTGATATTCAAAATGGCCGCCGTAGGCCATTGTATACTCTATTATGTACAATATGAATAGGGGAAACTCATTATCACAAAACTTAGCACTTAAGGGCAAAAAATCGCGATGTATAAACGAATTAATATGTGCAAATCATCATTACTAACGAGATATATCATTTATTATGTCATATATGGGGATATTGCTGTATTTTGATATCTAAAATAGCCACCACTGGCCCAAAGGGTATGTACAACACCCATTGGATTTTCAGTTGGCTTCAATTTGTATTCAATTGGTATCAATTAACGGGTTTCAAACTTTCAATAGGTCCAAATGAGATACCAGTCGAGTTCCTGTTGTAGGTTCAATTTGGGCAAACTGGCCCAATGAGAAATCAATGGGGAACCAATTGAAGACCAACTGATGTCTTCAATGGGTCTTCAGTTGGTCCCAAAATGGAACTATTATGGGACCCTGCAAATGCCCATTGGTTTGTGACTCATTTTAATTGGACCCACTGGGCCACTTGGTCCCAAATTGGTTTCAGTTGGGACCATTTAGCCAATTGGGTTCGACTGGGACAAATAGCAAATTGGTTTCAATTGGTATTCAATAGGGATCATGTGATCAGCTTATTTGTAAAATATATACAAAAATACAATTTTTGTAAAAGTACTTTTTAATCATTTACCATTTTCCAGTGAAACATTAGTCCAGGAAACAAGTGAAGAATTATTAACAAACAATGAAACACCCTTAATGATAAATGGCTCACTTTCAATAGATTAAAAGTTTAAAGCATAATAACCATAACCAAAGCACACCAAATAAGATAATACATGTACATGCTTTAAACAATTGCTCTTTGCACACAGATGGAATAAAAGTTTGTAAAATATCTCTGCCCCTTACATTGATATATATGCAGACAGACAGTATGCTTCTGCAGTAGCATGAGCAGATATTGGTCGAATTAATTACCTCATTTCCTACAATAGGATGATATTGTTCTACTAATTTTCCCTGTGCCAAATAGAAGTTCCCGTTACTTCCAAATTGGTGTCCAAATTGGGGACCAATTGAGACCAATTGGCTTTATTTCCAGTTAAAACCATTTGGTTCCAATTGGGACCAATAGTCAATTGGTTTCAATAGGTACCCATTATTTCATTTTCAATGTACTCCAAATTGAAAATAATTGCCATATTGGTATTCACTTTGGATATTCCATGGGTATTCAATTGGAAATTTGTCCTGGGTGGTCATTGGCAGAGCTGAGATGGTTCGATTCCCATGTGGGTCAGCTATTATATTCCATCAAGCGCATCAACGCAGAAGTGTTATTTTTAAAATATTTTTTTTTATTATTATTTTCTTATCATTTATTCATTTTTCTTTCATGTATTTATTTATTTACTTATTGATTTATTTATGTATTTATCTATTTATTTATTATTTTTATTATTATTATTTCTTGGGGGAGGGGGGGGGGGTTATCTTCCACCCTAGAATTTTAACTTCAACGTTTTTGTTCATAATATTTAAACTATTAATTCCGTATTACGCAGGAATTAATTTTGAGGTGCTTTATTCCATGAGCAACTTATATGTAAGGACATTTTGCTCTCTTCAAGCAAATATTGTATTTTTTTAAAAGTAAACCAGGACATGAAATCGAACATTAAAATAAATAAATATTTTTTATCAATTAAAGTGACTGAACTACCGGTGGAATGCCCCAACATCAATGGCACCGTCGCTACGTATCACATCTCATTGAAGTACAGCTTCAACGTCACAATCGGACCTGAAAACGTCACCAAATCAAGCCCACAGTACCGGTACCATGGGGGTGATGTCTCGGTGGCCCTTGGTGTCAGGGCGAGTCCGATCGGTAGCGTCGATGATCTGGGGACATACCAGCTTACCATAGCCGATGATGTCCTGAGGAAGACTTGCGAAGGTCCTATCCGAGTTTTAGGTAGGTTCACGTGCTGCCAAATGAAATAAGGGGAGGGTTCCATGCCCTCACCCCCTGAAAGAAATTACGCCATGGCTGGGATTCGAACCCACGACCCTCTGTTTCAAAGTCCGAAGACTAATCCACTGGGCCGTAACGCTCCACGCTTTCAAGTTATATGCCTACTGGTACGCCAGTGATATACATTGATATATCAAATACAAAAAAAAACAAGACTTCAACACTGCACATTGGGAAGTAAAGCAGTACTTTTCTTAAATGAAAAGTCCAACCCAACATAAAGATGCTTTGGATTTAATGATAAGAGAAAAATCAAACAAGCATAACATTGAAAAAATAATGTAAAAAATCGGATTTAAAATAAGACAATTATGACATTTAAAACTTTTGCTTGATTTTACAAAATATAGTTATATTCAGATCCGGATGTAAATCTAGACTGATGACATCATCCACTCACTATTTCTTATGTACTTCAGGATATTAATTATTTTGATTTTCTCCTCATTGTCATGTCAGTTTTATCTCCACCCAACATGTGTAATTATCATTGTATTAACATTGTTTAAGAAAAGAAAAGAATCCTTTTTGCCAAATATGTTGAAATTGAAATATTGTACCATTCAAGTAATAATTTAAAACAAAAGATATAGTGAGTGGGGAACATCTTAACTCTTTCATTTGCATAGCAATGCATGAGAATGCATATAATTGTTTTTTTAATAAGCAAAACATTAAAAACTTTTTTATTTTACACTCAATTTGAAGAAATTTTCAGTATTATGCTTCTTTGATATATTTTTTATTTTCATTTATTTATTTATTTCATTTATTATTTTTAGGGGTTGGACTTGACCTCTAAATCACAACATTTAACATTTTCTGCGGAATTATATAAAAATAATTTAATTTTTATTTAATTTCTTCCAGGACGCCTTACGGTAGCAACGGTAGTGATTATCGTCATGGCAGCTATAGCTGTGATCGCTTTGATATCGTTTATATCATACAGGTGAGAAAAATACATTAGCAGTGATAATGATATCAATACTACATGTAGTTATGATGATATTTCAAAATGCTAAAATCATTTAAAATTTAAAAACACGTTATTGTTTAGGATGATAGATTCCCCCAACCCCCCCCCCCCCAAAAAAAAAAATATTAATTAAAGTGGAAAGTCGGGATTACCGACGATGTATTCATGTTATCAAAAACATAACGTATAGTAGAAAAATATAGAATATAACAGCATATTGAAATTTATTAAATCATAATTTCGAATATTAAACAAACTATTATTTTTTATTGTATATTTCCTTTATTTTTACAGGGTTGTCAAGGCTATAAAGAGGTCCAACGCAAATTAAAAAAAATATATAATGATGCCACTGTATCACTACAAATATAGGCCCGCTCACAGACTACCAAGAACTGTCGTTTCGTACGATGCATGGATGTAGGACGTTATGCTATAGGACGTATTGATATATGACATATTATCATTTGAGGTGTAAATGTAGCATGGATATAGGATTTTTGATATATATCATTGTATATAGGAAGGATTTATTTTGTATAGGTTTCACTGATATAGGACGTATATAATTGTAATTCATATTATGTATTCATTTTGCAAAGGACATGAATATATTATGACGTTTGGATAAAGGACATATTGATATTGACATAAGACGTATGGATATATTTATTTATTTATTTCTAATATTTTGACAGGGTAGCCCATTCACCAATAAGTAGTGGTCTTCCATGGGGCCCTGGATAACAATAAACATATTTACAAAGTGCATAACGTATGTACACAATGTTACAGCATTAAGATTCATAATATGACAAGATATAGTTAAGATATATATATTTATAGATATAGTTAAGATATATATATAGTTCTCTATATATAGTTATAGATATATAGTAATAGATATAGTTAAGATATATATATATATAGTTAAGATAAGATAAAGTTTTTTAATGTTAAGATTCACAATATGATAAGATTTGGGTATATGACGTATTGTTTCTGTTTCTGTTTATGGTAACTCCCGTAGGAACTCGACAGGACAGCATTTGGCTGGTAAACGTCAAGCTGGTATATAACCAATTACCTGGGAAACATTTTTACGTCTAGCTTAAAAAGTCATAATGGCTGACCTTATAGGCGACAGATATTACTCTCGGGCCTTGTCATCAAATTGGAGACAATGGCATTGTGGGGATTCGAACTCACAATCTTATAATTGTGAGTCCGGTGCTCTAACCACTGGACTACACGACACGTATTATGACGTGTGGATGTAGACGTATGAGTATTGAACTGATATATGAGGTAATGATACATAGGTATAGGACATGTGGATATAGGATTATTGATCGAGGACGCAAAAGACATAAGATGAGGACCTATGGACTTTGGGTATAGGTCGTATATATGATATATTGGCACTTGGATATAGGACGTATGACATAATGGGTGTAGGGCATATGATATGGATATGAGACTTTAAGGTATCGGATGTTCAGGCGTATGGATACAGGTCATATTTTTTTAATGTATAGGATGTAGCATTCATATTGGGTGTGAGAGGATGTAAATGGACATATGAAGAGCTCAGTTGCAAAAGGGGTTAGGTCAATTTTTTTTTATCAAATTTGATTTTTATGTCTTAATGTATAGATCTTTAGTAGCTCTATAAGATGATATATATATATGAAAGAAAAGTTGAAATTCCTATTAAAAAGTGAACTAAAATGGCAAAGAATTTTTTTCCCAAAGGGGTTAGTTCCATTTCAGTTAAGTTGAAAAAGGGGTTAGGAATTAAAAAAAATATTTTCTGGGAGTGGACCTAACCCTTTTTGCAACCAAACTCTTTTTTGAAGAACTCATTTGTCAAAAGGGGTTAGGTCCATTTTGCATTGATAAATTCTATTGTTTTCTGTCCCTAAACCTTTGAATTTTTAGTCATTCTGATGATACAAAACAAAATTTGAAATTCAAATGAAAACGTGAATGAAAGTGGCGAAGAAAGATAACTCGTTTAATCAAAAGAGATTGGATTCATTTCAGTTTACTTGCAAAAGAGGTTAGGCTCACAATGATAATTAAAAACAAATATAGAAAAAATGAAGACAGGTAAATTTCTTTTATACCAAATTTTGTATTCACATGATGGGGTAGTACATCATGACAATTTAGTTTCTCATAAGAATATTGCAATAAGTGAGAATAAAAAAACATGTTTTTTCTCAGAATTGTACAAAGTGGACCTATAACCCATTTTGCAACTAAACTCTTTATATAGATATATTTTTTTTTTTGAAGTGTGGATATACATATAATGGATAATACTATAGGAAAGGAAGTATGACTATCGGACTACACATGAATAGATAACATTTTAATGTATTTACTTAATATCTTTACCCTAACATAATGTGCATTGCTAGAAAATGTCTTTCAAGTCCAAATCAATCGTAAGTTCCAAAACAAGGTGCAAGCAATTCATTTAATCGAACGCAATTTTGTAATTGATTTAGACTAATATATAGCATCTATGAGACACCTAATATCTAGTTGCCTATTCAATGGCGCACTTACCCCGACTATAGCTCCAGCTACGAAAGGCTCTTATTGCAAAGTCCTGCCAGATACCCATTCATCTCACCTTGGTAGAGTGCAATACAATGTGGGTTAATTTCTTGCTAAAGGAAAACGCGTCATGGTTGGGATTCGAACCCACGTGCCGCTGATTGAAAGACGAGAGTCGTTTCCACTAGACCACGACGCCCCCACAATGCAATTGCAAGTCGAATTTCTTGCAACGCCCAACGACTGATTTTCGGAATTACGATTGACTTGCGATTGAAAGCATTTAAGTTTCGTACAGTGAGCGTGCATCGGTATGCAGATTGATGCAAGTATAAGTATGTGGCTGTTTTCGGTTGTATAAGACACGTGTAGCATATGGTGCGCTAGCTATCTCTACGTACTCCAGCACCTTCTCTCTGGAATAATTTGCCGTTGAATTTAAGAATTATACCATCACTGGAGACCTTCAAATCTAAACTAAAGTCTTATTTTTTTTAAAAGTATTGACACTTTGGCAAGTATTCTGAACTCGGGTTTAACTTAAACTCAGGTTTAAAGTTGAGGTTTAAATAAGCCCATTGTTACATTAACTACTCACGGTACAGATATCATATTTCAGCTCATTTGGCTCTCAAATCATTTATAATTGTCTAGGAAGTATATAAATAGATGATTGTCTTCACCATCGATGAATCAGGAAAGATCACAGTAAACATAAGAAACATTAATAAAAGTTTTGACACTTATTGCTTCCCATAATTTTAGCACAGAGTTAGACCATTGTCTAAGTTAAACCTGACTTCAGAATACGGGCCAATGACACTCATCCAAACTTTCTCATTCTTTCTTTTCTTGCGCGCCTCGGAATAGAATATTTCTAGATAGATGGCGCTATATAAATGCCTATTAATATTATTATATTAAGTATGAACATGATAATCAAATACATGTACATGTAAAACTTCAGGTTACATTTCGTAATTCCGAAGGTTCATAATTCCGAAACACGTCAATTGCCTATACCTCGATGTTTGTTAATCCGGAAAACGTAAAAGGGTTCGTTAATCCGAACATTTGTGGCGTTATTCCGAAGGTTCGATAATCCGAAAACGAAATAAGGTTCGATGTTCCGAAGGTTCGTTAATCCGAAAACGAAATAAGGTTCGTTTTTCCGAAGGTTCGCTAATCAGAAAACGAAATAAGGTTCGTTAGTCCGAAAACGAAATAAGGTTCGTTAATCATTACGTTTTCGGACTAACGAACCTCATTTCGTTTTCGGATTAACGAATCTTCAGAATTACGAACCTCACTTTGTTTTCGGATTAACAAATCTTCGGAATTACGAGCCTCACTTTGTTTTCGGACTAACGAACCTTCAGAATTACGAACCTCACTTTGTTTTCGGACTAACGAACCTTCGGAATTACGAACCTCATTTCGTTTTCGGACGTACGAACCTTCGGAATTAGGAACCTTCGGAAATACAAACCTTCGGAATTAGGAACCTTTGGAAATACGAACCTTCGGAATAACGAACCTCGGGAAATACGAACCTTCGGAATAACGAAGCTTCGGAATTACGAATGTATGCGAAAACTTCATGGGTGGTATTCTGATAGTCATGGTGGTAAATTGCCAATTCGTCTACTGCCAACTCATCCACTCACAACATGGTCTTCTTTCATGTAGTCTAAAGCCATTCCGTCCATCAACATTTCGTCTTACAACCATTTTGTCCATTAAACATTGGGTCCGATCATCACTACGTCTAATCACCATTTCGTATGTTTTTTTTCTCATAACCAGTTGGTCTAATATCCTACTGCCAACTCGTCCACTCACAACATGGTCTTCTTTCGTGATGTAGTCTAAAACCATTTCGTCCATCAACATTTCATCTAACACACATTTTGTCCATTAAACATTTGGTCCAATCATCACTTCGTCTAATCACCTTTTCGTCTAAGACCATTTTTTCTCATAACCAGTTGGTGCAATATCCATTTCATTTTTGTTCATTTTGCACAATTTAACACTTAGTCCAATTAGATCAAGTGGTTTATGGACTAAAAGGCTATTGGACCAACTGGTAATAAGACAGAATGGTATTAGAATAAATGTAGTTGGATCATGTGGATAGTGGGCGAACTGATGGTAGAAACAAATGATAGTAGACGAGTTGGCAATTTGACGAATTGGCATTAGACGAAATAAACCGTCATGGTTTACTTAGCCTGAGATAAGTTAGACCTCACTTTTATTAAGTGCCATTTGTCAATTGATTCACCAATCAAAACTCATTCTCATCCTGCAAAAAGCTTTCAAACAATTATTTGAATTGTGAGATGGGAAGAAAAGAAAATTATTAATTTGAATCATTTAATGATATACATTATAATTGCCATGATAGAAATATTAGGAAGCCCTGCATTCAATAGAAGTGTGTGTCCTAAAAATCTAGTTTCGACTATAGGGTTAAATCTAGGTTTATTTATCAGAATACAACCCTATTTTATTAAGTTATTTTATGTACATTCAAGAAAATACATGTAACATATTTTTGTGTCTTATAAAGTATAATTATCTGAAATCGATGAGAAACACTATAAACTGGCTTGTAAGTATATTTTTGGTATGATATTTGTTTATTCATTTGTATATGTTTAATTTACTTTATACCAAGAAAACATAAACACAAAGACGATACAACGAAAACAAATGATAACGATATCTAGGTTTTCATAAATTAAGTTCGGATAAAGACTCTTGATGAAATGAATACAATAAGGGTGATGCCATGTATTCAAACACATTTTAGACTTTAAAAGGAATAACACTAACAGAATAGACTATTCTACAATTTACAAAATAAAATGAAAAAAAGGTAGATATATTGTGACGGTAACGGGGTTTGCCAGCAGCTCGTCCTTTTCAGGATGACTCATGCTGACTTTTGCTATACGACGGTCGATTTCTAAGCTTTAATTAGTTGTGGATCCGTTTGGCAGAGTCAACTGTCGCAGTTGACTCTTTCACAAGCCTCGATCCTGCCAGTACCACCACCAAGATGGCTATGACTCTTTGCTGTCTTGTATGTATTTTATTATTTCTTTTTACATATTCCAGTTTTGTTACAATATGTTAATGTTTTGTACTAACTATAGGACCCCATCGGAAATAAGCCTTTCGGCTTTCATGGGCTATCCTGTCAAGGTATTCTTCAATTTCATTGTAATCTCTTGTGATATTCTTGACGAATAAAATCAATCAATCAATCAACAGCTCACCCAACCATATGCTGGGACGGATCCAGCTTTCGCCAATAGGGGGGGGGGGCCGAAAAATATTGTGATCAACATTTTTCTCGATTGGCCGCTACAATCTAGCTTATTTTTGTTGTTGGTTTTTCAGGGGGTAGTCCTAACTAAAGACTGAAGTTTTAAGTATAAGTTTTTATTGCTATAAACAATATAAGGTATCTCATATGGTCTTAATCTATAATGCGAGCGCAAAGCGCGAGCTAAAAATCTTTGATATTTTATGTCCTTAGAACTGAAGATTCAGAGCAGTTTTTATAATCATGAACAAAGATAAGTATCCACTAAACAATGCGAGCGCGAAGCGCGAGCCGAAATTTTATCATATAGTAACGTGAACAGTGACTCAATTAGGACTGTTTTTAGTGATTAATGAAGAGGATAAAGTATCACCAATTAAATAATGAGAGTGCGAAGCGCGAGTTCAAAATTTCTGATATTCCGACCTGAAAAAAATGAACAGACTAAGCGCGTTTTTATTTAAATAAACAAGCTGTGTCTCAAACAATTAAATGCGAGCGCGAAGCATGAGCTTAATTTTTTTATATACTGACATGATAAAGGAGCATTTTGACAAATTTTGGTAAGAATTTCCAAGGAGCATAGGTTTCTCACATATCAAACAATGCGAGCGCGCAGCGCGAGCTGAACATTTTGATACACATTAACAATTTGTGTAAATCAAACAAAATAATGAAAGCTTGATGTGCGAGCTAAAAAATTGTGTGCAAATTGATATCAGAACTGGATATGTTGTATATATATTGGTTATATATTAGTGTGATTTAATCCTCTTGAATGGGATTCATTACACAAGCAATGCGAGCGCGAAGCGCGAGCGAAAAAAATTATATAAAGTCTATTTTCCAATTCTTCCCCTCACCTTTTTTTGTTTCCTTTCGGGGTCGGGCCGGTCGTTACGAGGCTGTAAATTACACATCATGGGTAAAATACTTCTTTCTTACTTTTCTTTCTGTTTTTCGTAGTTTCTATCAAGGTAAAGAGTACACATTTTTCTGCAGGTTGTCAAAAAAAGGGGGGCCGGGGCCGGCTCGGCCCCCTCCTGGATCCGCGCCTGATATGCATCTGACATGGGTATAAGCTCTCTCGACTCTGCATCTGGTCCCTATATTGTAGTTTAAGTTCCATCGACCAGAGGTTTTAGTTCTTCTGTAGTCAAGCTCTCGCATTAGATCGAGGTACTGCTAGATAATTCGTTTTTCGAATTTTAAAAAGGAAAAAAACAAAAACGAAATATTGAGTGAAAACATTTCTTATCGAGATAAAGAACAGAAAAACGGTCATTTTTCAACATTTTGATTTAAGAATGAAATATGAAATCAATTGGCACAGATTTCAATTAAATATAAAATGCACCGGTTTTGTAGGTGAATAATTTTTTCCCTTGTACTTTCTTGACGCGTTTCATTATGAATTGAACCCTTATGAATATAATTAAAGATAGTCAAAGAAGAGATCACGATAATAAAACAAATTACATACCTACATGAAACAGCCTGAAGTGAGAACTAATCTTTAGTAGGTCCATGGATGTATGCACCATATACATTCGGTATAGGCTTGCACCTCATTTTTTAATGCAAACTGTGTCATGTTAAAGCAAGACGACTGAATTGATTTTTGTGCTCAAAATAGAATTAAAAAGGAAGACGTAAAAGACAAAAACGAAGAAAAAGAGATAATTACACAATTAATGATAAAATTTGGAACCTTCATGTGTAATAAGAGTGTTGTGTTAATTCTAGCTGAGAGATTTTTTTAAAAGCCAAAAAGTACAACTTAATATTATTAACATGATTAATATTCTTTTGAACAATAACACTATTGATACAGTGACCATATGAAGGCAATCTGGATAAGCATTTATTCACTCATTTATTTAAAAATAGGACCCTCACAGTTCAGGATAATCAAATTAAAATACAAATCTATTTTTAAATAAAAAATATAAAAAAGATAAAAATTGCATGAACCACTTGAATATAACATCTTAGGCCTACCCCTTATTTTTATGCGAACTGTATTATTTTAGATCCAAGACGACTGAATTTATTTCGTGCACCACATAAAAGTAGATTTAGAAAAAGAAGAAGCTCAACGAAAATGAGGAAGAAGAGATATTTCTAAAATATTTGGTGAACCTGTGTAATTAGAATAATGTTTAAATTTGAGCTGAGAGAAATCGAACTTTTTAAAAGTCAAAAGTACAACTTTATTGATATTCTTTGAACAAAGACGGTATTGAAATAGTGACCATGAAGGCCATCTGGATATGCGATTTCGAGTGCAGATTTATTCGTTTTATTATAATAATACAAGAATCAATCTCAATCAGCAATAATGAACCTATTTAGTATTAGTAAGAATAAATCTAACAAAACAAATGAATCAGACCGAATATATTTCCATGAAAGAGAAATGCACCGATATTTGGAGGGTCAATAATTAAGCGGCAGTTTCCTTTGTTCCGTTACTCAATTCTGTATAAATTGTACCCTTATAATTAAGGAAAATCAATTAAGTAAAAATCACAATAAAATACCTACATGAAACAGCCTGAAGTAAGATAATGACACAAGTTACTTTGGAAACTAGACTTTCGAAAATGACACAATTAACGTTCACAGTGTTGGAAACTCTTTTTTTTTAACTTGGAGAAAAGCACAATAGCACAGTATAGCTGAAAGTAAAAGTGGACAGTAGTTGGCCAGTCGAGTTGTAAACAGGACATAAAGATGACACAACGAAATTAACTGGTTAAGGAGAGTCGTTGGACAGCCCATGCACGGATCAAGGGAATTCTTTGCTTACCTTATCCCCCACTCCTCAGAAAAAAGGGTAAAAGAAATGGTAGAAGGAAATTAAGGGGAAGAAAGAGATAAATATAAGGGGAAAATAAATAGGGGAAAAAAGAGGATAACTGTTTCTGTTTCCAAACGGCCCACATACCCAGTGAAAAAGTAGCGAGGGAACCGGGGGGCGGGGGGGGGGGGGGGAGGAGAGTCGGGTGTCCGTGACAGAAACACCCTTGTCTCCACGTTACTGGCGAGCCCATCTCACTATAGATTACAAAATACACAGTTTACAATTTGGCGAGACAATGTTTGATTTATGATCAAAGATAAAATATAGACCTCTCACGACGAGGAGTGCTTTTTACTCTCTTAATTGTCGACGTATCACGCCATTTTAACTTTTGCAATTTTGCGTCTTTCATTTTTACCTCTAGTTCCATTGTTACCTTTGCTATTTTGGCCTCTGCCGTTTTTAACTAAAATTAATACCTGAATAATCAACATATCTGCTTGTTAGGATGTTGTTTGTTTATATCGTAACTTGTCATATTACAGAAAAGGGGAATTGAAAATAATGATAATTGGCCGAAAGGCAGAGAGCAATCAAGGACCGGTAACGTGAAGTTTTAGGTTGGAAAGTTAATGAACATAACTATGATGATGGCAGAATATTTGAAGCTTGTTTGACGCAGATTTGCTGAACCAGACAAGACTGGGATCTGTAAGGTTGGATAGAAAGATGTTGGACGGTGGTATACAACGTTTGAATATCGGCTGTTGCTTGGTTGTTTGAAAAGCAATGATGGTACAACATAATTTTGGTTTCGTTGGTGAAACGACGTTGCACCAACATTATGCCAATATCAATCAACGTCAATACATGATGTTGGGCCAATGATAGGAATTTTGCATAGGTCCAACATTATACAATTTGATGTTGATTCAACGTTTTAAAATTGACCGTTTACGGGGCGGACATTTTAACATTAGAGCCCAACGTCAATAAATAATGTTGGGCCAATGTTGTAATTATACAACATTTTTATCTGATGTTGGCCTAACGTCTTAAATTGATGTTTGCTTGGTGGACATTTAACATAAGCCCAACGTCAATAAATAATGTTGGGCCAGTTGCATCGTTCGACATTTGCCGACCTCAATTCAACGTTGGCCCAATGCAGCTTTGCTATATAGCTGGGCGACGCATGAATTGATTTTTGTGCACCACACAAAACAACCAAAAAAAACGCAGATGTAAGCAAGACGAAAACAAACAAGAAGAGATAAGTATACAAAGATAAAGTTGTGTATCTTCATGTTTGATTAGAATTTTGCATAAATTTGAGCTGAGAAAGATTTTTTTAAGCCAAAAATACGGTTCTTTGAAAAAAAACAATATTGCAATAATGACCATGAAGGCCATCTGGGTATGCATTGGAACCGATTTCGAATGCAGATTTATTCGTTCTATCCCAATTATTACAATAATACATATAAAACAAGGAATTCAAATCAGACCAAATGGATTCAATGAATCAATATCAAAACTCAACCGTTTTTAAAAGGTAAACCATAAAAGCGCAATTTCCTCTCATTTCCTTGACTCATTACTATTTAAATAGAGGGACAGCGCAATTTTCAATAAAATATCGGGAAATTGTTTTTATTCCTATCTACCTTTTTTATTCCTTTTTTTAACTTCTATTTTATTTTTATGGGAGGGGGGGGTTAGTGATGCAAATTAGAACACAAACCCAAATTACCAGCTCGCATATGAGAGGTGGTATATTCTCAATTTCTGAATTTTGTCCCTCGGGCTGAGGACCTGACATTTATGAGCTGTCAATAATTTGTTTTCATTTCATCTTTTTTGGTATTTTTGCATGGTTTCGTAATTTAAGCCTCTAAAGTTTTAGAAAAAAAAATGTTAAAAGAGACATATTGTTAATTGACTGACCACAATTTTTTATCCAATAATCAATTTCATAAAATAGAATATTGTGTCGAAATGAACCGAGAGCAACTGATTTTTTTTAAAGAGAAAGTACAACTTTTCATATAAATATTCTTTAAACGAGACTGTATTAAAATAGTTACCATGAAGAACATCTGGAATTTCATGGGAAGCGTTTTTAAAAGCAGATTTATTCATCCTATCATAATAAAGATATTATAAACAAAAATAGAACTTAACTAGAAATTCCAATCAGACCGAATAGATTCAACGAAAAATAAAACGCGCGGTTTTTATTGTAAGGTCAACCATAAAAACGGTATTAGGCCTTGTATTACCCTGACCATGCTGACTTTAAATAGAAAAACACCGCAGTGTGAATAAACACAGCAAAAACTGTCGTGTTTACCGGTGTACATACAGGACCACACCAGGTATTTTACACCGGTGTTAAATTGGTGGTGCAAGTTTTACACCTATAGGTGTTTTTACAACACATTTTGTTGTCACATGTACACTCTTTGGAGTTATGTTTAATCTCTGGGGTGTAATTTAACACCTCAGGGTGTGGTCCTCTATTAACACCAATTGGTGTCAGTTTTAACACCGCAGTTTTTACAGTGTAGATTTGCGTGAAAATTCACGTATAATGTGTGGGATACTATATATAAGGTTTGTTCTGTCACATGCTAGCAACAATATATATGTTTTTACATGTTTATTTTTTTTGTCCAGAATGTATGAAGGCAACCGCACACCTTACGATTTATCTGCGACCAGATTCAGAATAAAATGTAGTAGAATTTGATGCTAATATTGAGACTTGGAATATCTTTCTGTGTAATGTTCTAAATCATCGTATGAATATCTATGTTCAAATCCGTGACTATGCTATCATCCTTCTTACAATAAAAGCGAATTTAATATCTAGTCGTAGTTACGTCATAGAGGTCGTACGATTGGCTACGATTTGAAACTAATTTGGCCTTTACTCCAAAACAAAGGTTTGCAATCTTTCAAAATTTTTATATTATAGTATTTTTCAGATTAATTTTATCCTCAAATGAAATATGTTCCATTCACATTTTCAAAAAAATGAGCAAAATGCGATTTGATCCAAAGTCGGATCGCAAGCAGTCGTAAGGTGTGCGGTGGCCTTAAAAGGTTTGCGTCAAGTAAGGAGATGATGGGGAAAGTGTCTGAAATAAAGATAAATGCCAGTTAAGATAACGATTTCAGAATGCGTTCCTACCGTAACAGCATCCAATCAAATAACCACTCATTTGTATGTATGGGCCTACAGATAACTTATATACAGATTAAAAAAAAATTGCCAAATGATTAAAGTATAAATTGGGCAACAGCTGAAAAAAGGGATAAATATTGATCATGGTGTTCCAGCGAAATGTCAGGTGAAGTTCTCTGTCATCCCCTTTCCAGCCTAGATTTCATGATTTCATAAAGTTCATGTAAGTCTTCCAGCTGTAGATATAAAAATCAATCAGTTAAACTAAATTGTTAGATAATAATCTAATCTGGTCCATATCCTGAATATTTTTTCTGATTATTCCCATCCCATTTTTCGTGCAGAACATTTAACGGCGTCCATAGTGATAAAACATCTAAAATTTACAAATTAATGTTTACTATGAAAGAGTCCCATAGCATCGCCACTCAATAAGTCTTTAAAATCCCTCCCCTTAATTCATCACATAAAGTTAGTATCATGATGGAAATGATAGAATTTGATTCCTCGTTTATCATCTGCCTTTCGGAGGTTGATTATAAAAGAGACTTGTTGATGTCTTATGTATGTTTTCAAGTTGGTGTTAAAATATTTCTAAACATCACACTTGCTTTTATATTTTACTGTTGGGCCCAACGAACGTAGAGGGCAGCAACACACAAACTGACACCACAAACTTGTGTGTTGCTGCCCTCTACGTTCATTGGTTGGGCCCTGTCACTGATCTCTCCCCTAATGGATAGATCAGTGGGGCCCAGGGGGTCTCTTGCAGAAAGAGTTGGTTTGAACGTAAGTCAAAAAAATCAAACGCAAGTCCCAAATGCGCGCTGTTGATTGGTTGAAAATCAAGTTGCGCGTGATTTTTAGAGTTGCGATTGATTGCAACTCTCTGCAACGGGCCACAGGACAGAGATAAAATCACCATGTACTAATAAATAAGATATCCAGTTGTTCAATTTTCAGCAAATCACTGACGTAAACAGATCAGCGTCATTATTTTGAGCATAGACATTTTCAAGAGTGAGTTCGTTTATTAGAGGGGAATTCAAAATTATAAGCTTACCATTTGGATATCTGTACAGTGGCTTAGCTAGGATTTTTTTTTTCTGGGGGTGGGGGGGTCCTTGCTTTTTCAGGGGGGCCACCATTTTTCCGGTGTGTGTGTATGTGTCACAAGGGCGGATCCGACTTTCGCCAATAGGGGACCGAGCCCGAAATTATCTTCACCTGTATTTTCCCCGATCAGTCACTTCAAGTATCGATACAATCTCGGAAAACTCATGTATAGTTTAGATAAAAATGAACTTCCAAATATTTTTTATTCCATGTTTACTAAAAATGTCGATATTCATCATTATCCTACTAGGTCTGCCGGGCTCTTTCATCCACCAAGAGCTAGAACAATCCTCTTGAATAAAACATTTATTTTTACAGGTATCGAACTATGGAACTCCCTTATAGAATCATTACGTAACAAACCAACACATTTAAGTTTCAGTCGAGGGTTGAAGAAAAAAAAAAATTCTTCAGTATAAGCCCCTTTTACAGCTTCACGGATGCAACACGGATCATCACGGATCTCAGTCCGTGATGATCCGGGGTGCCAAATTTGTATTTTCCTAGCATTCCCGGAGTGAGTACGGAGTTAACTGGTTATTAACACGGATATGTACGGAAAAGTACGGAGTCTACAAGGATAGGCAAGGTAGTAATAGGGATCCTGTTTGATATGCTCCCGGAGCCAACACGGAATACCCGGATGATCACGGATGTTACTGGGTCTTTACACGGACCTTCACGGTTGCTCACATTCTGTACTGGGATATATCAAGTGCATTAGGCAAGTATTCTGACGATAAAATACATAGAAAATTGACCTAAATATTATATTTAAGGGCCAAACAATTATCATAATGATACAAATGCTATTTGTACCCAAAATGATAAACTTTTTAGGTGTAATTATCAAATTATACATAATATTGCAAAATATGCATAAATTTGCATAATTAATTAGCCGCAAACAGAAATAACAAATTTTCCCGAATGGTACATGTTATGTATGCAGGATTTTGCAGTATCCATGTCGATGAAAGCGAGTATTATAAAAGAATATTGTAGAAATATTAAAAATAATTTTAAATGGTCAATTTGGCAGCTATTTTGTTTATGCAAATTAGGTGGTCAAGACATTAAAAATTGGCTTGGGAACCGGTCTTATCAGATTCAGCACCTTCAAATTAGGTGAAATAGACCGGTTTCCAACTTTTACCCCAAAATGCTCCTTGAATTCAAATTCTCCCAATATTGGTCTTGTCTAGTTATGAATACGGACTATTGTTCATGTACGCAAACAATACAAACATTTGACCCCGGATAAAGCCGGTATCAACAAGGATCACTCGGTTTTTACAAGGAGCCTCCCGGATGCATTCGGTAGCTACACGGATGTACAAGGAGGCTACAAGGATGAACACGGATGATTATCAGTCCGTGTACTCCGGGATGAAAAATTGAACATGTTCAATTTTTCTCCCGGACATGCCGGTACATCAAGGATGGCGCCGGATGAGTAGCCGGAGTGTACACGGTAGTCCCGGACTGTACACGGATGACCCCGGATTGACAATCCGGGATGATCCGTGTTGCTTCCCTGAAGGTGTAAAAGGGGCTTAAACCCCAGAACTCAAAAATTTCTGTGTAAGCAGCTACCACCTCTTTTGTTCTTCTTCCCTTCTTATTTTCTTCCTTCTTCTCTTTCTCCATCTCCTCTCACATTTCTTTTTTTCTCTCTCTCTTCCTGTCATCTTTATGTCTAGTTCTATTGCTTTTATAATCTTTCTGTCCGTCTATGTTTTGTAGTGTGTTTTGTTATGTTTCTTTTCTTTTTTTTTGCTGTCTTGTCCTGTTTTGTTTTTGTTTGTGTGTGTGTGTGCCATTTTGTTTTCCTTTTTTCTTTTGGCTGTCTTGTCCTGTTCTGTTTTGTTTTTTGTTTGTATGTGTGCCGTTTTTGTCTTTGTTTTGTTTTAAGTATTCGTCCTCTCTTGTCCAAGTGATTGTCTGTTCAAACACTCCTGAACTTAAGGGTGTTTTATTATTTATACAGCAGGGGCACGATATAACATTTTTTTCTGTTAATTGTAACTTAGTTAGTAAACATAAAAAGCTTGACCCCACTGGTATTCTTTTTCATTGTACAAACCTTTTTAATTTACGAATTGAATTTCATTGATCAAAGATATACTTTAACTATTTATTGCAGGGAACCCATACTAACAAAGCTTGTCGTGAGGTTCTGGACGCCCATGCCCCTGCATCAACAAGGCCAATGTCTGTTCGGGTGAAGCCTGGCTGGTACACCGACGAAGTGAATGAAGCCCGACGTACCAGACGACGTGCTGAGAGATGCTGGCGCAAAGCAAAGTCAGATGCTAACTACAGACTTTATATTGAGGCCCAGCGGAATGTAGTTGATGTTGTTGTTTCCGCTAAGAAAGACTATTATCGTAACAAACTTTCTTCGTGTAATACTAAGGACATGTATAAGACGGTCAACGAATTGCTCAATGCCAGTAATAATGTCCTTCCTGTGTCTCCCAACTCTACAGAACTTGCTGAAAGTTTCTCAGATCATTTTGCCAGTAAAGTTTCTAAAATTAGGGATGATATAGAGGGCACTGTCCCAACTGAATGTATTGTATCTAACGTATCTTCAAATACATGTAAACTTGATTCAACTCTTGATAAATTTGATACTGTGAGTGATAATGTATTACAACGTATGATTTCTAAGTGTTCCTCAAAATCCTGCATTTTGGATCCCATGCCTACATGGCTGGTTAAGAAGCATTTGTCTGTTTTACTCCCAGTACTTTCACGTATCCTGAATCTGTCAATTTCTACTGGTGTTTTCCCAGAGAGTCTTAGATCGTCCATTATAACACCGGTTTTCAAGAAGTCTACTCTAGACAAAGATAGTTTAGGTAGTTATAGACCTGTTTCTAATATGCAATTTGTAGGTAAGGTGATTGAAAAGGCTGTTTCCAAACAGGTATCTACTTTTGTTACACAGAATAATTTACTGGATCCAATGCAGTCTGCATATCGTGAGGCACATAGCACTGAAACTGCTCTGATTAGCCTACAGAATGATATTAATTGTGCAATTGACAATAAGCAAGCTGTTTTCTTATTAATGCTTGACCTCTCATCTGCCTTTGATACGGTAGATCACAAAATCCTTTTGCAAAGGTTGGCTGACGACTTTGGCCTAGGTAATAATACTCTTTCCTGGTTCAAATCGTATCTTAGTAACAGGTCTAGTCGAGTACACATAAAAGGGTCACTTTCAAGTGAGAAACCATTGGAATATGGTATACCGCAAGGGTCTATTATCGGGCCTCAGTTGTTTACATACTACATCGGTAATATTGGGAACATCATCAGTCGGCACTCAATTCAGTACCATGTTTATGCCGATGACATTCAGATGTTCACCACTTTTGATCCTACCAAGCCTGGAGATGCAGCCTGCTCGTATTTTCGTATTTCAAAATGTTTGTCTGACATTCAATCATGGCTTGTTGATAATAAGTTGAAATTAAATTCTTGTAAAACAGAATTCTTTGTTGCTGCATCTCCTGCACACCTTAATCGGTTCCTTGACCTTTCTTTTTCTTTTAATGGTATAGATATTCCATTATCTTCAACCATTAAGGATTTAGGAGTTGTTTTTGATAGTGAAATGAAAATGACCGAACATGTAACATACTTGTGTCGCACTCTCAACTGGCAAATATATAATCTCAATCGCATTAGAAGTTTCCTTGATAAAGACACGTGTCATAATGTCGTTAGGGCTCTTGTGCTCTCCAGGCTGGACTATGGTGGTTGCTTGCTGGGGGGTATTAGTAAACAGGATCTTGGAAGACTTCAACGCCTTCAGAACAAATGTGCACGATTAATCTGTCAAAAACCAAAATGGTGTCATGCTACCCCTCTTCTAAATGAACTTCATTGGCTACCTGTTTCTGATAGAATACATTATCGAATACTTGTTCAAACCTATAAGTCTCTGTCAACCACACTACCTTCCTACATTTCTTCATTATTTCAGCAACAAAGATCTACTTACTTACTTCGTTCTACTGCTGCTCCTTCCTATGTAATTCCAAAGTCCAGAAAACAGGCCGGTTTCAACTCCTTTCAATCTCTTGCCCCCGTCTTTGGAACAAACTCCCTCCATCTCTTCGAAACCTCTCTTCTCTTAACCTCTTCAAAAAACATCTCAAAACACACTTATATAACCATAAACCTTAACTTGTCTTATGCAATTAACAGCGCTTTGTATCCTCTGGAAAAAGCGCTATATCAATAATTGTAACTATTATCATTACAATTATTGTTGTTATTATTATCATTACTATTATTCTAATTATCATTATTATTATTACAATTTATATCATTATGTTCGCTCACAACTTTTTTTACAGAAAATGGTTAGCAAGTCCACCTAGATGAATTCGTGCCAAGAATTTCTTCTAATTTCGGTTTAAATTTCCAAATTCAGGTTGATCTGTTAACCCTGTACCGGGTACGAGGAATTGCAACACATAGTGCCAATGGCGCTGATAAATGGGTGACGAGTTATAAGGTCAAGTGCAGTAAAGATGGCACAACATTAGATTGATACATTGCAGGATGCCGGCGAGAACCCCGTAACCGACAAGGTATTTTCTAGTTAAAGACAAACTAAACAACATGAGACGGTAGCATATAGGTTGCCATAGCTACAATATAAATTCCCCCAATTTTATGTTACTTCTTATACAACGATTTATGTCATTGTTAAATGCTTTGGGTAACACTAGGCTTTAACAAAATCCCAAGGCCTGAGGGAACCTAGACCTAAGTCACATATTCCTTATTTTGGGATGGGTTGACAAAAATGTAATTTTTCCGGAATGAAGATTTATTTGCTTGTCATTTTTTTTTGGGGGGGGGGGGGTGGTGGGGAAAGGGGGCAAAGGCGACATTCTTTCGAGAGTGAAAACCCTTCTTTCTTGGTTAAGTTGCTTCTTTGATTACATTTAACAAAAAACCAACAACACCTTCCTTCTGGAGTGAAGACTGTTTTTCTGCTTGTCTCTTTTCTATGAACGAACTCGCACCCCTCTCACTTTAAAATCGTTCTCAGGCCGGTGACTAATCTTAGCTTCATGGTAACGTTTGCCACCTAAATTGGGGAAATTTTGTTGTAAATATAAACCCCTGAAAAAATACATGTAAAAATCATTATTCAATGGTTCAATGTAATGATGCTATAAATAAAATGACCGATATATCAACGATGATTTTTTTTTTTTTTTTGGGGGGGGGGTCTCCCCTGCATAGCAGAGCGAGACTATAGGCACCGCTTTTCCGACGGCGGTGGCGGCGTCAACATCAAATCTTAACCTAAGGTTAATTTATTGAAATGACATCATAACTTATATAGTATATGGACCTAGTTCATGAAACATGGAAATAAGGATAAGTAATTATTTTTTAACATCCTGCCTTGGTTTCAGGTCACATGACCAAGGTCAGAGGTCAGTTAGAGTCAATGAACCCCATGTTGGGGAATCTATCGAAATCTTAACCTAAGGTTAAGTTTTTGAAATGTCATCATAACTTAAAAAGTATAGTTCATGAAACTTACACGTTTCGGGTCACGTCATTTAGGATTTAGGGTCAATGAACTTTGGCCATGTTGTTTTTTTTGTTAAATTGCCATTGTAACTTAAAAGATTATGGATCTAGTCCATAAAACTTATACATTAGAGTAACCAAGTATCACTGAGCATCCTGTGTGAGTTTCAGGTCACATGACCAAGGTTAAAGGTCAATTAGGGTAAATGAACTTTGGTCATGTTGGGGGTATTGTTGAATTAGAATAATAACTTACAAAGTTCATGGATCTGGTTCATGAAACATAGACATAAGGGTAAACTAGTATAAATGATTTTCTTGCGTACAATCATCTTAGACCACATGATCATGGTCAAAGGTCATTTGGGTCAATTGACATCGTATTTTATTATCATATGAATGTTTTCTTTTGTGAATAAATCAATAGCTGTTTTCAAAGTCAGCACTGCTGCTACATATCGCGTAATTCAGGCGACACTGGCGTTCCACTTGTTAAAAAATACTTTATTTCCCTGGCTGTTTATTCACCATGAGCAATAGGCATATCATACAGAGCGTACATTACAAGACACATCATAGTTCGTTTATTTTATATTATAAGACCTTTTTAATGTTATCCTAAGTCTTCTAAAGGGCAGCGGCTACGCGCCGACAAAACTTGATATAAATCAATTATGAAAACAATGATCTAAAATAAGCAAGCATGACGCTGAAATGCTCATCAAAATTTGGTTCCAAAATGAGAAAAAAATATATGTTGATATTCGTTCATTTTTCCACAAGAATTACTGTGTACTAAGAGAGTCATTGATGTCGCACATGATATATTTTGCATTTCATTATAATATGAGTTATAGGATTGGCCTACTTTTTTTTATTTGGCTGATTTGATAATAAGGAAACCCGTCATTGATTCAAAGACAATTCCAGCACACGATCGGGGAAATAGAAGGGGGAGATACGATACAAGGAAAGGATGAATGGTAACACTATCAATTTGAATTCATCTGTTTATGAACATTACAGGTCTTTAAGGGTAATGCAGATAGAAACACTGTTGCGAAGAATGCCTTTCCCCAGCCTACCGTGTGTCGCTTTATCCGTCTCCTACCTATGTCATGGAATAATAGGATTGCTGTTCGTATGGAGCTATATGGAGATAAACCTGCTATGGGTGAGAAGAAGCAAAGAAAACAAATATGATTTGAATGTTATCATGTGTATGCTAAAGTGTAACTAGGGGAGAGAGGGACAGGCACTCCCCTGATCAGTGTGTCTCTCGGGGTGTGTCTCGAAGGTGCCCGAGATCTTGGTCCTACAGCAAATACTGTGTTAATCTTTTTGTTGGTAGTTGACTTGACTACATTTCGGACCAGGGGCGGATAAAGGATTTTACAAAAAGGGTGGGGGCAATTTTTCCCGAGGAAAAATTTGACAAGCCCCCCCCCCAAAAAAAAAAGGTTTTCAACCAAAAAATAAGGAAATTTCGTCCACGGAAAAAATGCAATGCAAACAAAAAGGTCACTTTCTAAGGGGGGAGGGGCACGCTTAAATCAATACTGTTTTACATTACACATTTTAATTGTGCCTCTAAAGGGGGGCATGGGCCGGATTTACTTATGTTTAATATATCACGGAAAGAGGATGCATAAATTGCCAACAGCTGAAGAGATACAAGTAAAGCTTATTAAAAGTAAAAGAAAAATGCAGTCGAGCGAAAATTATTAGCACGACACTACAAGAAGTGGATACGCCTACACAGCAAAAATTGTCGTGTTACAAAATAAAAAAGTTATGACATTTCAAATTTTTGCTTATTTTTAGCAAAATAGTCATATGAACGAGCCAGTTACAACCAAATGAGAGAGTCGATGATGTCACCCACTCACTTTTTCTTTTGTTTTTTATTGTTTGAATGATACAATATTTCAATTTTTACGAATTTGACGATTAGGACCGCCTTGCCTGAAGCACAAATTGTTAAAATAATAGAATTCCAAGCGTCCAGGGAGGAATGAAACTTCATTTCACCTGACAATAATTATAATTATTTGTAGCTATCAATGATTACACATAAATTATTTGTTAAGGGCCTATCCACAACAAGCGTTTGCTTTACTTTAGGTCCATCCACTTAGAATCTGTTTTTATATTGTAATTATGCATACTATTTCGGAATGAGTTGTATGTTTTCTTTGTATTTTGATTGATTTGTGGAAAATAAATGAAATGAAATGAAAAAATAAAAATATTTCATATTTCATATAATGAAATAAAAAAGAAATAGTGAGTGAGTGATGTCATCAGTTCCTCATTTGCATATCGACCGAGATGTGCATATAACTGTTTTGTGAAATGAAGCGAAAATTTAAAATGCCATAATTTTCTTATTTTACATCCGATTTTGATGAAATTTTCAGTGTTATGCTTGTTGAATTTTTCTCTTTTTATTCAATTCAAGTTTTTGTTGGGGTGGACGTGTCCTTTAAATAACCAAATTATTATTCATTGTATTGCCATTTTCTTCGTTTTACAGGGTCTTAGACAGGTTGAAAGCGAATTAAAAATGGGAAATATCATGACGTAACTGCACGGGATGAGAACAGGAGATATCACCACCAACAAACAGAACAAGGGCCAGCTAATACATATATGACAAAGATCTGTCGTTTCGTATAAGATGCATGTATGTAGGAGGTTATGATATAGTAGGACGTATTTCAATTCAAGTTTATTCAACCATAAAAATGTGTATATACAAATCATACATAATTATGCAAACAAAATATGGCTAGGACCATAAAAAAGCAAACTGCTTGTAGATAATGGCCCCCAAAACAATATCATTGACATAATTTGAAATCAGAAACAGAAAACTAAGAAAACACAAATTTTATCAGCAAATATATAATGTGCAAAAAAAAAAAAAACACACATACACGCAGCAACACACACACGCACACACACACAAACCCTGGTGATTTTATAGATTTTCCATTAAATAGGCCTTATACATTTTTTTGAAACAGGATACAGTTGAACAATCTTTTAGTGAAGTTGGGAGTTGATTCCATTTTTTTATACCGACTAAAGCTAGTGAATTTAAAGAAGAAGAAAGTCTCACTTTCGGAACATGGAAATTATCTTTTTGTCTAGTAGCATAAGAATGAACATTTAAATTGAGTGAAAACATATTGCAATACTTCAATGGAAAAATATGATTTTTAACTGAGTACATAAAGATTAGAGTATTTAAAGTAATTAGTTCATGGAGAGGTAAAATATTCATCTTTTTGAAAAGGGGTTTACTAGCACTTTGCATATGGGACTTAGTAATTAACCGGATTGATTTTTTCTGTAGGATATATGGTTTTAGAAGGCGTGATTTGTATGTATTACCCCAAATACAATTACAATAATTCAGATGTGGCAAGATAAGGCTATTATAAAGGATATTTAAAATATTAGAAGGTAATATGAATTTCAATTTATATAAGATACCAACATATTTAGATAAAGATTTACAAATTTCTGATATGTGTATACTCCAATCCATGAGCTCATTAAAAGTAACTCCAAGAAACTTTATATTTGTTAACTTAGAAATTACAAGATTATCAATTATAATATGTGGTAGGTCATGGGGCACTCTCTTGTTCCTTGATCTAAATATAATATAGTTTGTTTTGGCTATATTCAGAGATAATTTATTTGCTTTGAACCATGTAGAGACTTTTGCTATTTCCCTGCTTACCGACAAGACAAGTGTTTTAATGTTACTGCTACTCATGAGTGCACAAGTATCGTCGGCAAACAGGGAAAACTTGAGAAGAGAAGAAGATTTGATAATATCATTGACATATATAAGGAACAAGAGAGGGCCCAAGACAGATCCTTGAGGAACACCACAGTTGAGATGCTGTATTGAGGATCTGACACCATTGACCATCACATATTGACTTCTGTTAGATAGATAATCTTCAAACCATTTAAGGGCAAGACCTCTGACACCACAAGAGTCAAGTTTTTTTAGCAGTATGTGATGGTCAATGGTGTCAAATGCTTTTGACAAGTCCATAAAAAGTCCAATGCAAAAATTATCCTTTTCAAGTTCATTTTGAATATAAGTACATAAATTAGAGACAGCTAATGAAGTCGAGAATTTTTTCCTGAAACCAAATTGAGCATCAGTTAAAAAATTATTCAACTGTAAAAATGTATATAAACGTTCATGAATTATTTTTTCAAGAATCTTTGCAAAAAGAGGGAGGATAGCAATTGGCCTATAATTAGTTAAATCGTTTGCATTTCCTTTTTTGAAAACTGGTACTACCTTAGCAAATTTCAGATGATTAGGCACTATTCCTGTAGAAATTGATGTATTGAATATAAAACATAGTGGTTCAATGAAGTAATGTATAGATTTCTTTATAACTTTAGGGTCTATACCATCGGGGCCGCTTGATTTTGAAGAATTTAAAGAACGGACAATCTTTAATATTTCATTTGGAGAAGTAGGTCTGAAAAACAAAGAGTTCGGTGATTTGTTTCCGTTTAAGAATGAATCATATGACACACGCACAGGAGGAATTCTGTCAGCGATATTCTTACCAATATTCAAAAAATAAGAATTAAAATGTTCTACTATATCTTTTGATGAATTTAACTTTGAATCATTGCAATACATAACTGATGGTAACTTCTTAAAGCGTTTATTACCCAGTATATTATTTATGTTATTCCAAATCTTTTGTGTGTTTCCTCTAATTTGATTAAAGAGTTTAGAATAATATTCAGATTTAGCACTGCGTAATAAGTTTATCAATTTATTTTTGTACTTAATGTAAATTTTCTTTTGCTTGTCAGAATATTTGTTTAGTAACTTTTTATACATTTTATTCTTCTTATTTATTGATTTCATGAGGCCATTTGATAGCCAAGGTTTCTTAAAAGTGACTTGCGCTTTTGATTTTGACTTCAATTCTGGAAAACATGTATTATAAATTGAGTAGAATATTGACATAAAAATATCGTAACAATTATTAGCATCATCAGTACTATATACATGACTCCAATCAACTTCACACAGTTTTCTATTGAATTTAATTATATTATCATCATTTATCTGTCTTTTCGGTAATTGCGAGTGCCATTGATTAAAAATCCTAATGTGTTTCTTAACACAAAATATAGGTAAGTGGTCTGATATGTCAGCTATGAATAAACCAGAGTCAATATTATTATCTAGGGTATTACAAAAAATGTTATCTATTAATGTTGCACATGTTTTCGATATCCTCGTTGGTTTCGTTATCAATGGGTACAAGTTGTGAGAAAACATATTTTCCAAAAATAAATTTGTTTTATCATGAGTACTTGCATTCAATAGATTTATGTTGTAATCACCCAAAATGTAGACCTCTGAATTATTCTTATTTACAATATCTAAACAACTATCCAGATGATCCAGAAAAATGTCCATATTTGTGTTGGGGACTCTATACACACATCCGATCACAGTTGGTTTATAATTCTTACATCTTAATTCTAAAAACAGCATATCACATTCAGGCATGTTACAATTCAGATCTGATCGTATTATAAAATCATACCTTTCATCTATGTAAATGGCAACACCACCTCCTAATTTATGTTGTCTGTTTATATATACAAGATTATAACCATCTATATTATACATCTCAGTTTTTGTACTTGATTGAAACCAGGTCTCTGTCACACCAATGGCTGTAAATTTATGATTTATGCAAGCTAACATTGAACAAAATTCATCAAAATTCTGGCATAAACTCCTACAATTGACATGGAGTAGTGAAAAACTGTTATCATATTTTTTATATTTGGCACTGAATTCTTCGCAAAAGGTATATGAGCATTTCCTTGGTTCGATATCAAAAGGAGATTCAAAGTCAGCATTTAAATGCAAATTTTCATTTATACATGTAATATTATCATAAGTGTCACATAATAAAAATGGATTGATTTTCATATTTTCAAAGTGGTTATAATCAATATCAATATTCAAATGGAAAAAAGCATGCATATTCAATGTGTAATCATCATCACATTTGTAATGATTAAAAGGAAAAATTTCTAAACAAGTTCCGCATATCATATGTAACATATCTTGTGTAGGGTTTGCACATTTCATACATTCACCACAGATTGCACACGCCTCATACATTCAATTAGATATATAGCATTAACAACAACAAAAATTGTGACAAAAGAGAAATTACAGAGTAATAAGTCACCGTTATTACATAGATGTCTAGAGAATACATTGAGTAAGTTAATTTAAAAAGTTTATACGAACATGATATATAAGTATAGAGGGCATTCGTGATTTCCTTATATGTCTCTTATCTATTATTCTATTATTACTATATTTATTTTTTATATGAAAGAATTCAGAGAGAAGAGAGATAAAAAATCACGAATGCTCTACAAATATTTCCAATACGTATTCAAAATCAAACAAGGGTCTCCGGCCTAAAGAGGAATATAATCTTTAAGAGAAATCCCTCTTTGAAATATTTAATCAGCCCTTTCATTTCATATTCAGGAAAATTAAATATAGAATTGAGTACATGTGAATATAAAAAGGTTTGTAGTATACAAATATGACATACAAGAGAGCAATCACGAAGTAAAAATTAATTAACCCCTCTCATTTAATTTTCAGGTAGGTGAAGAAGAGTCATAGTATCCATCATAGTCCATCAAGTTCATTTTTGTTGTTTATTTGCTTCCTCACTGTCCTACCATCTGTTGCTTTCAGAGAAATGAGAATGCGTCCGTCAGATGACCATGCTGCCAAAATCTTGCTATTTTGTTGTTTACTGGCCATGTAAGCACTGTTCAGAAGATTGCGATTTGTTCTTGTAAGATCCTCACTTATACTGATTCCACTATTTTTTAGTTTCCTTCTATTTAGAATGAGTGACTGTCGATGTTGGTAGGAAGTCAGCTTCACGATGATCGGTCTAGGTTTGACGTCTTTTGATGTAGCTGCACCGTCTTGGTTGGTAGATGTTAATCGCCGTCTTACCCGATGACATCTGTCGATGTGCTCAGATTTTAGATCATAGCCCAATCTATCTCTTGCTAACTGACATACAGAAGCAGTACACATAGCTGTAGTTTCACTTGGGGGTTCTTTAACGCCGAAAATCCTGACACAGTTCCTTCTCGAATACTGTTCCTGGTCATTTAGGGCCATTTGCAACTTTTTTTTATGCATTCATTTTGACATTCTGCCTGCGCTCTGAGATTCTTTATGTCATGCTCTACTCTATCCACTTGATTTTCAAGTTCATGAATCTTTCCTTCTTGTTGTTCTACTCTATCTATAAGTTTCTCAAAGTTCTTGAATTTATCATTCATTGTCTGTATGACTGCTTCTTTCACAGCAGCTAGAAAATCTGCATGTCTTATAATTTCTTTTACAGGAACCTGGGACTGGGTCTGAGGCTTTGTACTTCTTGTATCAGGCATTGTTAGTACTACACCTCAGTCTTTGTCAATAACAATAAGCAGATTAGTTGTAAGCTCGATGAATAGAGATTACTGGACAGGTAATGAGGTATAAGCTGAGTCAAATCAGCATACCACAACTGTGCAAAATCAAAGTTGAACTTACGTAAAAATCAAGGCTGCGGGACCGTAGACAGAAAAAAGCTTGAAGTCTCTTAGTTCAGCATGTCATAATATGGCATTAAATATACAGTTTTAAAAGCAGCATAGTGATCCAAATGTTCCTCTAGGCACGTAGAAAGTACACGAAGTAAGTTATAGCATGTTGAGGTGATGTAAAACGGAGATAAAATCACAAAATAACAAGAAGGTTCAGAGCAAGTTCAGAGCAACATAACAACTAGTTAACTTTTGTCATATTAATATATGACGTAATATCATAGAAAGTGTAGATGTTAATGTAGTATTGATATAGAATTGTTGATATAGGTAAGGATCTGTTGATATATATTTTTCCTGATATAGGACGCATGGGGTATAATACATATTGATATAGGATGTATTGGCATAGGACATTAGTATAATATTGTGTATGGATAAAGTACATTTTGGCACCGGGCGTATGTATTGCCATGGGACCTGTACATGTCAATGACGTATAGGTATAGGATTTTATATAGGAGATATATGAATACATTGATATATGATGCATGTGTATAGGATTTCTGATATATGGGGTATAAGGATACATTGACATAGGACGTATAGATATAGGTATACACTGTAGGTATAGATCGCGTACATTCGTAAGTCCGAAGCTTCGTTATTCCGAAGGTTCGAGATTCCGAAGGTTTGTTAGTCCGAAAAAGAACTGAGGTTCGTAATTCTGAAGGCTCGTTAATCCGAAAACGAAATGATTAACGAACCTTATTTCGTTTTCGGACTAACGAACCTTCGGAACAACGAACCTTATTTCGTTTTCGGATTAACGAACCTTCGGAACAACGAACCTTATTTCGTTTTCGGAATATCGAACCTTCGGACTTACGAATCTTCGGAATAATGCCACAAATGTTCGGATTAACGAACCCTTTTACGTTTTCGGATTTACCAACATCGAGGTATAGGCAATTTACGTGTTTCGGAATTACGAACCTTCGGAATTACGAAGTGTAACCGGTATAGATATAGGATTATTCATCGAGGACGTAAAGAAATAATATAATGTATTATGATATTGCACATAGGATGGTTGATATAAGAGAGGTATATGGATAGGACGTATTGACACGGGGCGTATAGGAAAAGTATCAACCGTTGGGAAACATGGTAAATAAAATTCATGGGTGGTTATGGTCATAGTTTAGCTAAACCTGGGTTATTTTATGGGGTATCAACCAATTACACATTATTCTTATCCTGCTGCTAACAGTGGTCAGAAACTGTTTGAGTCGTGCAATAGGAAGAATGGTAAAATACAAAAGCATTGCGAGTTGTTGTGATTTAATTGATAAACTGTAATTGCCATGGAAATGATAGAAATATCATGAAGCACAGCATTCCACAGCAGTGTGGTTAATCATTCTAGTTAAGTCTATAGGGTTAAACCTAGGCTCAATTATCAAAATTCCACCCTTTGGGTGGCGCTGTTTGTACAATGTCTTTCAAGATGTAATTTTTGTATCCCTTGCTTTGAAGCAAAATTTCGCCGTGTGGATTTGTGATCGAATCTCCTGGATTTACAGAATGTTCTTTTGATATAATATACACTATCCTTATATAACAATGGATCCTTCAAAGAGTACACGTCAGCTGGAAAACACTCCAAACAAATCGTCCCCGCTCTCCAAGAAGCCGAAAATTGTTGACTCTAGTCCCACCGCTTCCCAAAGCCGTATGGTAACGAACGCGGACGCTGTTCCCAAAGGTCAGTACAGAAATGATTCGGCTACGCATTTGGCTTCGTCTAACACTAGCGCCAGGCGTTCTCTTGGTTTAGAGTCCACAGATGCTCCTCCTACCTGGTTTGTCACCTTTTTTAATGACTTTGAATCAAGATTTGACTCACGCATTGAAGCTTTGTTGGATAAAAAATTGAGCGACATTTCTTTAAAGGTGTCTGATCATGATGAAAGAGTCAAGAGCATTGAGTTTGATATGGGGTCCCTGAAGGATTCTGTCAAGTAGTTAGAGAAGGAGAAGGAGGTGCTCATTGCCAAATTGGATGACCTAGAGAATAGGGGAAGGAGAAAGAACATTGTTCTGTTTGGGATTCCTGAACATCCAAACCAAGATCATGAAGATTGTTTGAAAACTGTCACCGATTTCTTACAACATGCCGATGTCTCGAAGGATGATTGTTCGCAGATAGAAAGGTGTCACCGTACCCCCACATATCGATCTGAGACCAGCTCTAGGCAGCCGAGAAGAATCCACATTGCCTTTTCTTCCTTCACAACCAAAGAACGGGTGAGGAAAGCGTGCGTGAAGAAGCTGAAGGAGTCCAATTCCAAATATCGGGATCGAAAGGTCTTCGTTGCTGAGGATCTATCAAAGAGAGTCCTTCAATTACGCCAGAAGAAGCAGGAGAAGTTCAAGCATCTACGATCAGAAGGAAAAAAGCCTTTTTTCGCATACCCAGACAAAATTCGGTACAGAGACCCAACCACTGGGAAAGTCTTTTCAGCAGATTGATCCTATTGTATTACAGAATGTCTTTTTCAAATGAAAACATCTACTAATGGATCTCATGAACACTCTTCCACTTAGTTCTACATGTTTAAAAGTTGAACTGAATGGACATGTGTTATCTTTTTTAAGTGATATTTATGGACTCTGAAATTGTTTAATCTTGTATGATATTTCATAATTTTTTACCTTTTAACAAGTAGAGTGAGAACAGCTGTTGTTATGGCTCGTCTTATTTGTTTATGTCTTTGAATACAGGCTGTTTAACTGACTTATTTTTGATACTGATTATCTCTCATCTATCTGTGCACAGGAGTGAACTTTATTGTTGTATTGATATATATTTTTTGAAGTTTACCTGTACAGACACTTCTTTATCTCATGTGTAGATACTACGTGTATCAGTGAAGCTTAATGCTAGTTTTTATCTCCCTTCCATAGTGACATTTTTTTATTACATTTACATGTATAAGGTAATGTCTTTTTCATATCTTTTGAAAATAATGTGCACATGTTTTAATGTACACTTTGATATATTTTCAAGTTACTACCCCTTGGCTTTACTCTCCTTTGTGATGGGGATCTGAAGAGTTTTCTTTTTTGTTTGCACTGTTTTCTTTTTTGTTTACAGTGTGTTCCCAAGAGATGTTTTTTCCCCCATAAAGCTACTCTAGGCATTTGTGAGCATTTTTTATATATTGACTTTGTTATTCCGATTTACTTGTAAACCATACATGTACGAGTGTTTTGATTTCTGTATTGGCTACTGACTATTGCTGATGATATTGTGTGTTTTTTTTTATTATGCCCCTATGTAGATCATGATTTATATGTGATTCAGAGAGTCCATTTTGTTTGTTTTTGTGGTTACACGGTGGATTTTGCTCAAGGCTGCATCATATTTCTCGTTGTATGCACCTTTGGACCAGGGCTGAGACTGATTTGAAGTCACTGGCCACTATTCTTGGTGCCATTTGCACCCTCCTATCGATTTTACCTAATTTGTTGTTGTTGTCCCCCTCCCCTATTTGTAATATGTTTAAATTCAAAGCAGTTAATTGCTCACTTTGTTTGTATACAAGCTCTTATTTGCTAGATATGGTATTTTGTGATTTTACATGGTGGCAAGCAGTCATGTGCCTTTTACAGTGTTTATTCTTATTTCAATTTATCGTGCAATGCAGATACTTCAAAGAGTGGTATGGAACCAGTGATATTGTAGAATTTCATTTATGTCATTAAAGCTTAGCACATTTAACTGTCGGGGTATCCAAGATTATGTAAAAATAAGAAAAATATTTCATTACTTGAGGTCAATTGACAGTGATATTATTTTTCTTCAGGAGATACATTCCTCCCCAGAAGACGAATCATTTTGGAAACAGCAGTGGGGGGAACATGCTTGGTTCTAAAGCCATACTTCCAATAGTCGTGGTGTCGCTATTTTGATTCGTAATCATGTTTCGCTGGTAATTCACTCCTCTTTCGCCGATCCAAATGGAAGATTTTTGATTTATTCTGTAACCATAAACGGTTTATCTCTTTTACTTGCAAATATTTACGGCCCCAATAACGATGATCCAGATTTTTTTCTAGATGTTTTTGCTAAAATAGAGCAGTTTAATTATACTTCATTAATCTGTGCTGGTGATTTCAATGCAGTGTTGGGTCCTCTGGATTACCGAGGTGGTAGACAAAGACATGCTAATGAAAAAGCTAGTGAAATTATTCAAGTATTGATGGAAGAATACAATTTATGTGATATTTGGAGAAACTTTCATCCTCATTTAAAACAATACACTAGGCATCAAATTAACCCAAAGGTTCTCTCCAGATTAGATTTTATTCTTGTTTCTGAAAATTTTGTTAACAATTGCTTGCGATCAAAAATAATTCCTGGGATTCAATCAGATCATTCTGTAGTTACCTTGAACTTTAAAGATGCTCATCCTCAGAAGGGACCCGGGTTTTGGAAACTCAACTGTAATTATTTGCATAATGATGCTGATTTTGTAAAAACAATGAAAGAGACAATTAATTATTTTAAAACAGATAATTGTAACAGTATGTGCAACCCACATATTATATGGGATGCCCTCAAACGTACAATAACAGGTACTTGTATAGAGTATAGTTCCAGAAAGAAGAGAGAGAGGAAAGCTGCCAAAGATAAATTGTTCAAAGAAATAGACAATGTAAAAATGCAAATAAACAATGACCCAGATAATGTGATTCATATTGAGCACCTAGAAAGTTTGCATAGTGATTTGGACAAGATATTAGAATATGAAACTCAAGGCTTAATTATTCGATCAAAATTGCGCTGGGTAGAAGAAGGAGAAAAAAGCTCCAAATATTTTTGCAATTTAGAGAAAAGACACGGTGAGAAAAAATCCATTCATAGAATCAAAAATGTTGATGATGAAATAATTTCAAATCCCCAATCCATATTAGATGAAATTAATGACTTTTACCAAAACTTGTATAGAAAACAAGATACACAAAATTTGTACAGTACAGACACCTTCTTGGAGTCTTTTGAAACGCCAAAATTAAACGATAATGACAAATCATTTTTGGAGCATCCTCTTACTAAAAAAGAATTATATGAGACAATCACCTCTATGAAGCATAACAAAACCCCAGGGTATGATGGTTTACCGGTAGAGTTTTACATTGTTTTTTGGAAAGATATATCTGATCTGTTATTGGATTCATTCAATTTTTCTTTAGAAAATGGCCTTTTGTCTACATCACAAAGAAATGGTATTATTACTTTACTTCCCAAGAAAGACAAGGACCAGTTTTATTTGAAAAATTATAGGCCCATATCATTGTTAACTGTGGATTATAAGATTTTAGCAAAAACACTGGCAAATAGACTAAAGAAATGTCTCAATGATCTTGTTCACCCAGACCAGTCTGGCTTTTTAAAGGGTCGCAATATTGGGAATAATATAAGGTTGATTATGGATTTGATAGAATACACAGAACTTCATGACATTCCAGGTGCCATTCTTTTATTAGACATTCAGAAAGCATTTGATAGTGTGGATCATGAATTTTTGTTGAAGGTTTTAAAAAAATTTAATTTTGGGGATAAGTTCATTGGTTGGATTAAAACTCTATATTGTAACCGCAAGAGTTATGTTGCTAATAATGGATTTTTTACTAAAGCTGTTATGATGGAAAGAGGAATTTTCCAAGGATGTCCAATCTCCCCCTATTTGTTTTTATTAGTTATTGAAACAATGGCCCTTAGTGTAAGACAAGATGTAAACATAAAAGGGATCCCTGTAGAAGGTCAAGAGGTAAAAATATCCTTATTAGCTGATGATTCTACCTGCTTTCTTGATGGTTCACTTGACTCTTTTAACAATCTTTTTGATTTGCTTAAGAAATTTGCAGCTTGTTCTGGTTGCAAACTTAATATATCTAAATCTGAGGCTGTTTGGGTGGGGGCTAAAAGGGGCTCACAAGTGAATCCCTATTCTGAAAACGGTCTTAATTGGAAAACCGATACATTCAAAACTCTTGGAATTGTTTTTTCATTAGATACCAGGACAATGTTTGATCTTAATTATAAACCTAAACTGAAGTCTATAGAGGCAACCCTTAACTGTTGGCGTTGTAGAAACTTATCCTTAGTTGGTAAAGTTTGTGTCGTTAAAACATTATTATTACCTCAGCTATTGTATCTTTTTTCTGTGCTATGTATACAAACTCCAACCAAGCTATTCAAGGAGTTAGAAAGGATTTTCTTTAAGTTTATTTGGAGTGGTGGGAGAGATAGGGTAAAAAGAAAATGTTTTTATAATGATTATTGTTCAGGTGGATTGAGAATGATTGACCCTTATGTTTTTGCTTTGTCTCAGAAAATGGCATGGGTGAAACTTCTTCTTGATAAAGAATATGTTAGTCTGTGGAAGACAATTGAATTGTCAGTACTAGAACACTTTAATCAAAACAAAGATATTTTGTGGAAATCCCATGCTCCTGATTCCATTTTGAAAAGTCTTCGTTGTTCTCAACTGTCAGAGTGTATTAGAACATGGTATATTTACAGGGAGGAAGCAGTGAAGAAGGAGTTTAATACAGTATTTTCACATATGGGGTCATGCCAATGTTTATGGTATAACAAACATATTAGATCCAAGACAAAGCAGTATTTTTTTAACCAAGAGTGGTTTGATTGCGGAATAAATTTTGTTAGCGATTTATTGAACCCCCCACTCCCAGGAAGCAAGCTTTTTGAAGAACTAATTCTTGACTTTGACATTTCTCCAAGGGGAAGGAAAAACTTCAACTTTCTAATGAAAAATATTCCAAATTCTTGGTTAAATATGTCAGATTGGGACAATGAAGAAATTTTTCATAAAATAGTAAACAATCTATGTCAAGCAAAGAAGGTCCCAAAGTATGTTTACCCTATTTTGCTCGGGATTTTTAGTCCAACAAAACACACTGATTTCTGGGAAGAACTGTCTTTGTCCCCAAACTCTGAAGAGTGGGATAAGATTCATTTGAGAAATTTCAAATGTTCAATAGACTCGCGTATACGTTCTTTCTATTTCAAACTCTTTCATAAAGCTATCTCCTTAAACGACTTCTTACATAAAATTAAAAGGAAGGATTCTCCGAATTGTACATTCTGTCACTCCCTATCAGAAACCATTATCCATGTATTTATTGATTGTGACATTGTGAAAATCATTTGGAACGAAATAGTTCTTGAAATTTCTCGACATACCAAGAAGGTTTTTAATCCGTCCCCCTTTGAAAAGATTTTTGGAGTTAAAGATGACAAATTTATCACTTATATTTTCCTGATATTCAAATATTATATTTACTTATGTAAATTCAAAAATAACATTCCTTCATTTCAGGGTTTTAAAGTCTATTTGAAAACTTGTAAGGAAACAGAATATCGCATTGCCAAAAAGAAAGGTACTCTTGCACTCCACTTTAGGAAGTGGAAATATGTGTTCTGATGTACACTGTACATGTACTTGTGTAAGAAACTGCTTGTGTATTAAATGTACTTGTTTACTAGCTGAGCTCCTTTATTCCATGTAATACTGCTTTGTTTTGATTCATTATGATTATGTTATTTTTTTTATTATTATTGTGTTTGATTTTGATTGTATTTTGATATTTGTGTAATCATTTTATCGATCAATAAAAACTTAATGAAAAAAAAAAAATAATTCCACCCTTTGGCCCGCATTTTGAAGTCGGGTTTAACTCAAACTCGGGTTTAAAGTTGTAGTTTAAGTATGGGAAGCCAAAAGTATCAACATTTGTATTTAGTTGTATGTTTCTCATGTTTACTGTGCTCTTTCCTTATTCATCGATGGTGAAGACAATCATCTATTTATACTTCCTGCACAATTATGAATGATTTGAAAGCCAAATGAGCTGAAATATGATATCTCTACTGTAAGTGATTATGTAACAATTGGCTGTCCATACTTAAACCACAACTTTTAAACCTGAGTTTAAGTTAAATCCGATTTGAGAATACGGGCCTTTATGTTTTGTTATTTTGATATATATTCAAGAAGTATATGTCAAATAATATACAGTATATAGTAAATAATTATTTAAAGTCATTGAGAAAGACTGTAAAATAATTTGTAGGTATATGATCCGATATAAGATTAATTGATTTATTTGTACATTGTCGATATACTTAACAAAATACATATACACGAACAGACGACGAAACGGCGAAAACAAAGGATATTATACCCAGCTTTTCGTACATTTCATATAAAGACTCTGGATAAATAAACACAGAAATGACGATTCCATGCATTCAAAACGATGTTTTACACTATAAAAGGAATCAAGGAACAAATTATTATACAATTCACAAAATAAAATGAAAAAATAAATGTGGTCTGTGACATTTTCACGCACTCCCTCATTTGTATACACTCTTAAAAATATATTTGCTCATTCTAAGTAATTTCTGCTTATTCTTTAACCTTACTGGACAATATGCTTCCCGCATTGGGTAAAATACTGCCCAAAATTGGTTGGATACATATAATTACCCTCGTGCTGGTTAAAATTTTGCCCAATATTTTTTACAGTGTACTGTAGAGTTGTCCACCAAAATGTTTTGTAAAATAAGATAAATAACAGAAATGGCAAGACATTCTAATTTTTACGTCCAATTTTGATGAACTTGAAAATTTATGTTTCTTCACTAGTCTTGTATTTATCAACATCTTTTTATTTTTTGGGTGGATTTGACCTTAAAATTACATACTATATTTACTTTAATTGTTATATTACTACATTATTGATTTGTTTAAGTATTTTAAATGTAATTGGATGTAACCTGTGTAATGTCAATCGGAAGAAAATAAATGTTTAATTGAATTGCATTGAATCGTGTAACATCTTTATTCATCTCCCTCATTTATTTACTTGTATTCTGCGGCTTACTGCCCGAGTTGTGAATAGAACTGTTTTGTGAAATTAGATAAAACTCGGAAATGCCAAAACGTTCTTATTTCACGTCCAATTTTGAAGATCTTTCAATTTTGATTTTCGTTTGGTAGTTTCGTTTTTAGTAAAATCTTCTTAATATTGTTTCGGTGGATTTGACCTTTAAAAACGTTTTGGTGGGACAACTATACACTGTTAAAAAAAACCCTGATTTTACAGAAAAATAAAAGAAGATTTTGCAGAAAGCAATACCAGAATCATTCTTTAAATTCATGACACAGGAATTTTTCTGCAATTTAACTGAACATGTCTGTTAGAAAAAGGGGAAAAGAGTGTTTTATTTAAGGAAATTTGTAAGATTACACACACCAAATACCAATTTCCTGTAAGATTACGCAATCTGGTAAGATTACAGGTGTTCTCGAGACTCTGCTGCAGGAACTTCTTTTAGTTTAAGGATAAATTTTCTAACAGTGCATTCACATTGGCAATTGTTTATTTTGGCCAATCCCTTTCAGCAGGATACATGTAGTACTCTTCTAAAAGAAAATCGTCATCGTCATCATTATCATCACCATCATCGTCGTCGTCATCGTCGTCGTCATAATCCTCATCATCGTCGTCATTATCATCATCATCATAATCACCATCATCATTGTCACATTGTCATTATCATCCACAATATCACCGTGCTCAAAACGACACTATCACCCTCACTATTATCAACATCATCATTAGTCGTTAAATTTTCCTGCCACTTTTATTTTGCAATTATCTTTTCATTCACGTAGTATGTAGCAGTCGTCGTATTCGTAGTCATCATCGTCATCATTGTCGTCCTCCTTATAAGCGTGATAATAATCTTGAATATGGACACGTGAATTGATAAACACTAATAGGCCTTATTTATCAAACTGTTGAAGTCGTCTTCGTGTTGATGGTCTCTGTTTCAGGCCGACTGACAGTTTCCTTTCCTCTTGCGTTCGTTTTCTTTACTTGGTAAACACTGTTGAGAAGAAATTGACAACCGTTTTAAAAGCAATTCAACTTATTTAAACCAACTTGAATAAATTCAATAACTAATGAAATTGTAATATACATTTGAAATAAAATTCAAAAAGATTAAGAAATTTATAAATGAAGAGCTCACATGCAAAAGGGGTTAGGTCCATTTTTCATCAAATTGGATATTTTAGTCTCAATGTATAGATTTTAAGTAGCTCTATAAGATTATACCAAATAAAAGTTGAAATTCCCGTTAAAAAGTGATCTAAAATGGCAAAGATTTTTTTTTTTTCAAAAGGGGTTAGGTCCATTTTAGTTTAGTTGCAAAAGGGGTTAGGTCCACACAGATTTTTTTTTAAAGAATATAAAAAGATACTTCCAAAAGAACGACACGATACTAAATTGAAGACAAAAATAAAGAATAGAACATAACATTTTAATAAACGGAACATGTTTCGAGGTACCAATGACTCTGTTAATAATTTTCAGGCTGAGGATGAGGTGCGACACCTCGAAACATGTTCTGTTTATTAAAATGTTATGTTCTATTCTTTATTTTTGTCTTCAGTATAAAAAGATTATAAAGACAGGTGGATTTCTTTTATACCCAATTTAATGTTCTCATGGTAGGGTATCACTAATATTTAGTTTCGCATAAGAATTAAAGAAAAATAGTTTCATGGAGTGGACCTAACCCTTTTTTGCAAAACAAACTATTCTGAAGAGCATATTTGTCAAAAGGGGTTAGGTCCATTGTTCATAATTTTTTCATTGCTTTCGTTCTCAAATCCTCTAAATTTTTAGTCGTTCTGATGAAAACAACTAAAATTTGAGATTCACATGAATACGTGAATAAAAGTGGCAAAAATAAATCACCTTTTTAATAAAAAAAGATTTGATTCATTCCAGTTTAGCTGCAAAAAGGGGTTAGGTCCACAATGATAATTTTTAAAAGAATATATAGAAAAAATTAAGACAGGTAGATTTCTTTAATACCCAATTTTATTTTATTGTTTTATTTTACATGATAGGGTAGTATGACAATTTAGTTTCTCATAAGAGTATTGCAGTAATTGAGTACGAAAAACATGGTTCTTCTCGGAATGGTAAAAAGTGGACCTAACCCCTTTTGCAAGTAAACTCTTCAATTAGGCCATAAATATGTAATGACAATTATGATTTATATATTGAATATAGCAAGGAAAATATTTTATTTGCCAACCTATTTATGTTTATTGACCGAATGCTCCATTCGTTCGATTTTTCTTTCGGTCTTTCTTCACTCTCTTCGTTTCAATATTCATAAATCAATAAGGTTATTTTTCTATGATAATCGACTAACGTAGAGGGTTGTCAAAACTTAGCAAACTGTTGTCGCCCTCTACGTTCGTTGATGATAACTTACATACACCCGACGACAAAGACAACAAGGAGTACTGCACCAAACGTGATAATCACTATGACAACTGTTGAGATGGGACCTGTGGTGAGGATATATTGGAAAAGACAAAATTCATATTAACTTCATTCACATCCATCGAAAACGTGCAATTGTACATACAGTTACAGGGGTACACCAGGCTGAAAATAAAATGATTTGAACAGACGAAGAAATAACAGACGAACCAAAAATGAAACTTGTTAAAAATCTATATCTATATAGCATGGAATAGTTTTGGCATTTTAAAGATTTGCATTATTCCAGTGAAACAGGACGATCTAGGCATGTCTTCATGAATATTCAATGAGCAAACTGATATCTACAACACTTTGTTCTTTTATTATTCAATTTTTTTCTTCCAAGAACGAAAAAAAATGGATTGATAAGTGATTTTGACTATTTACCGGACATCTACCCCGGGAGTATATGTTCGGTGATAAATGTCCGGGGAAGATGTCTGGGGTAGATAATAATCTTCATCATCTTCATCATCGTTATCATCATCATCATCATCGCAATCATCGTTATCATCGATTATTACTTTTGTCATTATCTTCTATTCTATTTAAGCCTACGTCATCGTAATCATTGTAAAGATAGCTCGTCACTATCATCATAATTATCATTAATCATCATAATCTTTATCATCATTATCGCAATCATTGATGATTATTATTGTTTTTATCATCGTCGTCACTATCTTAATTCTATTTACATCATCGCCACCACTCTCATCAAGGGAGCTTCTCACTATCATCATCATCATCATCATCGCATCCTATTCACCCCCGTGAATACATCTTCATCGACCACTAATCACGAATATATAGGGGCAACGGGGGACTTCTCCCCCCCCCCCCATTTATGATCTTGTACTGCACCATATAAGATTTATAGTGCCCTTTCTTTTATTTTGTTATTGGGGTGAGGGGATGTCAACCTTTTTTAAATGCCCCCCCACCCCGGAAAAAAATAATGTATCCGCCCCTGTAAGCCATTGCTTTATTGACAAACGTCAGTAGTTTCAACTTACTTTTATTCAATTTCCGGTCATCATCGTCTTCCTTCAATCTGACTCTGATCAACGATGAACATGTTTTGCTAAAGACGGTATCATCGACCACGATTGTAAGGGTGTATGTCCCGAGGGAGAGTGTATAGTTATATGTGCCATTGATCATCATATCTATTGTGACGTCACCGTAGAATTGATATGACTCCTCCATGAGTGTGAGATTGTCAATGGTTAATGGTTGGTACTGGTAGGTTGATTGCGATGGGTCGAGTTGGATTGTTGACTCGTCAGGGCATTCCACGGGTAATTCGGTTACTGAAGATTTAAAATAAACGGGCAAATGAATTGATTAATTGATTGATTGATTGATTGAATGAATGAATGGACAACTGAATGAGTGAGTGAGTGAATGAATGGAAGGACGATTGATTGATTGAATCATTTATTGATTGATTAATTGATTAATTGATTAATTGATTGATTGAATGAATGAATGGACAATTGAATGAGTGAGTGAGTGAGTGAATGAATGGAAGGACGATTAATTGATTGAATCATTTATTGATTGATTGATTGATTAATTGATTGATTAATTGAATGAATGAATGGACAATTGAATGAGTGAGTGAATGAATGGATGGACGATTGATTGAATCATTGATTGATTGATTAATTGATTGATTGATTGATTGATTGATTGAATGAATGAATGGACAATTGAATGAGTGAGTGAGTGAATGAATGGATGGACGATTGATTGAATCATTGATTGATTGATTGATTGATTGATTGATTAAATGAATGAATGTATGAATGAATGGACAATTGAATGTCGAGTGAATGAATGAATGGACGATTGAATGAATTAATGAACGAACGATTTATCAATTCATTTATTCTACACTTTTCAATAAAAATCACATCGAAATTGCACAATTACACTCTTAAAACAGATCAGTCGAATTGACTAGACCAGTAGTCAGCTGGGAGCAACTGATATGGCAATCACTGATAGTCACATTTCTGATATACATGTATTTCTAGTCAGAAATAACTCTGTTCTAGTAAAATATGACTAGAAAATAGTCAAATATGACTAGAATAACAGTTGCTTCCAGCTGACCCTATTAGCTAGTCATTTTTGACTGATTTGTTTTCAGAGTGTACTAGTAAAAAAAAAGAAGAAATGTAACTGATCGTGGCTGTCTCGCTTTCGAGTTTCTTCAATATTTTTTTAATACTCATCTGCCCCCCCCCCCCCAGGAAAAATGTTCTGCCTCGAGCCATGAAAGCCTCACAATGATCACGGACCTAGTAGGTCCTTGCTATGATACACTGTATCCTTGTTAGGATTGTAAACAAATGTGGTGTTAAAACTAACACCGGTCACGTCAGTTGTTGTCATATGAGGACCACACCCTAAAAGGTGTCAAAATAATACCATAGTGCTGATGCATAGCACCGCAGTGTATAACATTGACGAACATCCAAAGGTGTAGTAATAACACCGCAGTGTATAACATTGACGAACATCCAAAGGTGTAGTAATAACACCGCAGTGTATAACATTGACGAACATCCAAAGGTGTAGTAATAACACCGCAGAGTATAACATTGACGAACATCCAAAGGTGTAGTAATAACACCGCAGAGTATAACATTGACGAACATCCAAAGGTGTAGTAATAACACCGCAGTGTTGAACGAACTGGTATTGGCCTATATTGAACCACTGAACACAGGTTAACACCACACATTTTTGCTACGTATAAACTTACATGTTATCTCAACAGAGAAGGAACAGGTGTCCGAGAGTCCGGCCTGGTCTTGCGCCATTACAGTCACCAGGGTTAGACCTGGAGCTAACCTACTACTAGAATCTGGTTGATACACCAGAGAAGCCCCGACATTGTCGATTGCTGTCGCTGAAAAGTCGATGACATTTGTTAAGCTCTCCGTGATATTTTCCGGACACGTCACGTTGGGCCTTTCCGTGTCTATTTCAAAAGGAAAAAATAGGAGGATGAGGTTGGGGAATAAGAAGAAGAAAAGGAAGAAAAAAGGTTTTCACCTCAAATGTAAGGTCATTTCGACCAAATTGAATTTGACTAGGCAAAAACAAGATGACACCCCAAATGTAACGTCATTTCGACCATTCTACATGTTTTATTTCGATTTTGAATGATGTATTTCTTTCAATCGTAAAAGACCAAAAATAGTAGGGGCATTATTGTAATTGGCCCCCCTACTATTTTGAGAAGGGAGACGCACCCCCCCCCCCCCCCCCGCTGGGATTTCCGCCAATGACATGACACTGTGTGACACCCTGTTGGGAATTGTCAGGATACGATCACTCTACGAGCAACCAACGATGATCGGGGCATGCAGGGGCAGTGCCAGCATATCTTGACAGCGGGGGGGGGGGGGGGGGGGGGGTTAAGGTGTATAACAGGGGCAGTATAACATTGTGCCCTTCATGTCTCCCTTAGTTGACGTAGCCGAAGTGGGACATTAACGAAATAATCGGTTAGATTTTTTTATAAGCAAAACATATTTGAAACAATGTGTGAACATTCATTGTGAGGCTAGAAAAAAAATCATGTGATAATAAAATTTAGCCAATCGTTTGATTAGTACCCATACCACAACGTTCTATCAGAGGTTTACCTTGTACAACAATGTAACCAGAACACGTCTTGTTAAGGACGTCATCGTAGATGATGATCGTGGCTACATGACTTCCAACATCCAGTCCAGTACCGACAGCAATGACGGAATCGACAGAGACCGCGGCGCCGTGATATCTGTATTGCGGTTTACTCTTTGTGACGTCACCAGGCCCAATTGCAGGGGTGTATGAGTATGTGGGTTGCCCGACATCGGTGGGGACGGTCCGGTTTAGGTCGGGGCAATTGACTGGTAGCTCGGTCACTAATGATGTATGTGTGGGAAGAAAAATAATTATAAACAATTTAGGTAATTTGAAGGCTGTCAAAATGTACACGGAATACCTGATAGCTCGATCCGCGAGACGAGGAGACAGTGGGGGAGGGGGCAGAGTGCATGCCCCCTTCTTACTGCCGGTCCCCACCCCCTTCAGAAGCGTTGCCCCTCCCACTTCCCCCCCTCCCCCATTGCCCCAGGAAATTCGGCAGAGTGAGGAAAAAATGTATAGTAAATACGCCTCTGCCCCAAAATTTTGTTTTACACCCCATTTACCCCCTCCCCCTATTTTGAAAAACTTGGTGCCGTCACTAGATACTCCACTGTTTCATTGTAGTTGAAATTTGCATGCAGTGTCATGATTTTTTCCCCCTTTTTTGTCAATTTCGGTGAATTAACTTTAAAATGATGGTGATTGTGATTAAAGTATTCTGTAATGAAAACGCTTATGCTGAAGTCAGCCATTATAAGCGCACCATTTGATTCTTTTAAAAAAAGATATACATCACTACGATAATACCAGGCTCAAAAAGTGAGACTTAATTTGAGGAGTTTCTTATTTTTTACCCGATTCTGATGTTCTACAGTGTTATACCTTTTCAAATGTTTGCTGAACTACACATTTTGTCATAGCGAACTTCATACAATATGATGCTGATAATACACTTACATATAATGTAAACGTTACGTTTATTATCACGTCAGGCATTGAAACATACCACAAAATTTTCCAGGCAGAACGATTATGACTCCAAAATGAAACCTAAAAACATAATCACTTTGTTTTCATCCGAGTGCGAAATGACTGGCAGTGTTGCCTACTTGATTTGTACTAATTCAAATCGACTTTTATTGGGGGTGGACTTGATATCTACTTATCAGACCATACAATTTCATGGAAAGGGTCATTTTCAATTCCCAATTTCCTTTGAAAACACGGACGAAAATTGACAAAAGAGAATAGTATATCAAGTACCACGACCATAGGCGGCGGAAGCGGGGGGGACGTGTCCCCCCCCCTAAATTTGATGAGGGGGGGACGGTCCCCCCTAAATTTGTTGTTGATGACCTTTTTTTTTTTTTTTTGCTTGTCAATTTATTTTCCTACGTCCCCCCTAAAATTTTTGGGTTGAGAACCTTTTTTTTTTTTGCTTGTCAAAAAAATTTTGGTTGTCCCCTCCTAAAATTTTTGGCTTCCGCCGCCAATGACCACGACCATGTTCAAATTCAGAACGCGGAACTGTAGACCGTTAAAATCGGTTCTCAATCATTAGACATACACAATGGATGACAGAATGAGGTTAAAGGGTTAATCCAACAATTTGTTATTCCCCAAAGGGAGGTGTATCGATAAAAGACTGCAGATTAATATCTGACTACATGAAGCCAAAAGAGGGACAGCCTACAGTATAATGCAGGGAGCAAAATTTTATGTATTGATCAAATTCATATTTTTGAAAGTTACAAATCTAAGCCCTTTCTCTCTCTCTCTCACCCTCTCTCTGTTTCTTTCTCTCCATCTCCCTCGTGACCTCTCCTTCTCTCTCTCTTTCTCTCTATTCCCGTCAACGCTTCGTGCTCGTATACTCCCAGTAAAAATGAACATACAAATAAATAACAGATTGAAAAAATAAACAGTTAGCAGGTTGGTTATAGTAAAAATAAGAATAAAATAAAATAGCACGCTGTTAAAGACCGTCACTCTAACATCCTGTTTAAACTTTCAAGCAATTTTGTAAACTTTTAAAAAATTGGTTTAAACGTTCTAAAGCTTAAAACAAGTTGTAGACTGGCATGATTTAAAAAGTGCTTAAATTTTATACTGCGGTAGTATAAGAACATTATAAATGCTGGTGATAAGAATGTTGCGCGTCACTATAATACCATGGTCACATTTGCTCTACGGCGGACATACGGCGAGTCGAAAACAGCCGTTTTATTCATATTTATTCAAACCACCTATATTTAGCTGGTACAAAAATGTTAAAACGGCTGTGTTTGACTCGCCGTACGGCCGCCGTAGAACAAATGTGACCATGGTATAATCAAGCTAATGGGATTTTTGTTAAACATTTCCCATTTTATTTTTTTAACAAAAGCGGTGGGCATGGTTAGTTGGTCCATATCTGGTTAACATTTCTGAGAATTTTCCCAATCCATTAGGAAAAAATCACAAGAGCGCCTCCCACCCCCTCCAACTCAAAGTAATCTCTATATACCTTTACTCCCCCGTTAAGTGGAAGTTCAACCTGGCAAAAAGTTACTTCGAAAAATGGCAGAAAAAATGAAAATATTTGTGAAGGTTTGAGGTTTGAGGAAAATCCATCAAAGGTTATTAAAATATGATAAGATTGCAAAATTTGGTATTCGTGAGAGCTGCTTTCACGTTTTGAACAGTAGATAGTCAATGAAATGTCATTTACTTAAAATAAAGTTGTAAATGGTTTTTATTTACGTTTAGTATATCGTCAACAGACAAAATAATCATTTCGTATCCGCTCCTGAAAGAACTGAAAAACAAATTATCACGTAATATAAAAAATATATATGTATGCATCCAGGGGCGTAGATAGCGGGGGGGGGGGGGATGGGGGGATGCATCCCCCCAGAATTTTAGGTGGGGGGATGGTGTGTACAATCATCCCCCCAGGTTTCTGTGGGGGAAGAAGCAAAACTATACAGTAATAAAGCAATGAATGCTAGTTAAAATCAATCTATAATAATAGCAGTAATAATCATAACGTACAGCAATGACAAACATGATCAAAATTGGACTTTTATTCAGAGTCAATCATCTTATATGCATTTACAACTTGCAAGTTTTAAGTAATAACAACTGTCTTGCGTCGTCATATACATTTAAGGATCGTTATTCAGAGTTTCACCAAGTACATTTCCTTATAATAATTATGTGTTTGCAAAGGAGATAAGTTCAAAATATTTCATTACAGATTTAAGAAAGTGTCGCTTAATCACTCCCTTTCAGAGCAATTGCTTTCATAACACATTAACACTGTTCAAACGAATTAATAAGAAATTACCTATACACATACACTGACCCTTTTCCCTGCTGGCCATGTCCTCAACCCCTACTTTGCAAAGGAAAGGTGAAAATTTTCAGTCTCTAAGGAGCGAATTAGTAAATGAATGATTTTGGAATGAAAGTGCAAATTTTGGATGGCCTCAGTGATATCCGTTTTTTTTCACTCAATATTCACTCCTTAAAGAGTAAACTATTTCACTAATTTTTTCAGAGTACTTTGCGCTTTTCAAAGAAGGTAGAATCATCCAATATATAGATATGCCTTAATTCACGAAGGCAGATTGAATCAATCCATGGATAAGATTAATTTATGGTCTAAGATCACAGAACAAGCCTAACTCGACCCTCAGCGTGTTCAATGTCGGTAATTTTAAACAGAGTGTGCTTATCATTTTAGTGTCCGCATATCTGCACGTGGATAAGAAATATAATGTTGAGCTTTTTTTATTTTACCCCTATTACTATAATTGTAATTGATAATTTTTTTAGCTATTTGGCTGTTTATTTGTTTATTCCTTTAGTTGTTGATTCATTCGTTTGATCATTAACAATATCGCTACTTTTAAAAGAGTATACTACTATACTAGTAAAATAAGGAATACTAGTTATTCTAGATCATGTTTAGCAGGACTGTCATAACGAAGATTACTGCCATGAAAAATGTGCAAGGAAGTTTGTTTATTACTGGATGCCCTGTTTATTGCTGAAAGCAAAGTGATTAAAAGACACACGAGATAATCCATGAGGCAGATCGTGTTATTTTGTTATCTTTAACTCGTCTGCTTTGGCCCATGATATTTTGTTTTTATCGAGTACGTTATCTCCTTCATTCTTTATATTTATATATTAATTATATATATATATATATATATATATATATATATATATATATATATATATATATATATATATATATAAAGTATGACCCAGCTAGGGATCATCCCCCCCCCCCCAGGTCTAAGGACCTGTCTACGCCACTGTATGCATCTTATACACATCAACAATATGAAATTATAATACATTTATCAATCTTTGTATTTCCTAAAATCTTCACCAACCTTTTTTTTTTTGGGGGGGGTATATTTTCTGTTATTTTTACACTAAACTTTTCGTCATGGTGAACTTATATACCCCTTGAATTTACGCGTACTTACGTGTATTTTCTACATAGAACAAACATGTAGCGTTGTTACCATCCAGGTCGACTGCGATTAATGTAACGGGTGTTCGTCCGGGTGGGTAGAGGTCTCCCGCTGTCCCTGTGGTTACGTTATAAGATATACCACTAGGATCAGGGTTCGCATCCTCGTAGGTGTACGAAACACCTTCGGTTAGTCCAAAGAAACTATTCACAAAGACGGGATGGGTGGTGACGTCACTGCACGTCACATTCGGTGGAGTTGTATCTGAAATTAAAAATGATACTGATAATGATAATAATAGGCCTATAATGATATAATAACAAAAACAATAATTACAACAACAATAATAATAATAATTATAATACTACTACTAATAATAATAATAATCATCATCATGATAATAAGAAGAATAGTAATAATAAGAATAATAATATTGGAGAGTGATATGTAAATGTGAAGAGCATTGAGCAGTTTTGATTAATTATGCGCTATTATAAGCACCAATATATTATTATCTTTTATAATAAAAAATGAAGATGATGACAATAATAATAATAAAATGATTATTATTGTTATACCATTACTAATTATTGTTTTATTATCATTATAAAAAAGAAGAATGAGGAGGAAATAAAAATGATATAGGTCAATATCAAATTAATTATACAATTTTTGCTGGGATATGACTGGTCGGACCACATTATGAAAGATTTCTGCCTAAATGAGACAGAAAATCGTGTACAACTCTTGAACGCACACACAGGTCACGGAGTGACCCTGAGTGCAAACAGCTGACTGTGTTACAACTTAGGGGTGATACATTTTCACAATAGGGGTGAGGCAAACTCACTGGAGGGACTTTAATTCACTTATAACAAAGAAATGTGTACTACAGTACTCCTGTTGAATGCTCTGATGGAAATTATATGAGTTTCACATTCATTTGAACGGGAGGACAAGATTATTGTATATATCAAGTGCATTATGCATAAATCATATACCATTGCGACCCCTGCCTGGCCGATGGTCCAGGCATGACGATCCTGAGTGACGTCACCGATAGAGACCTCAAATGCCAGGAGAGCCTATTCGATAACTGACTTCATCTAAAAAACACGTATTGAAGATAACATCCAATGGGGAAATGGCTTTCATTTTCATGAAATATACATTCCATTCTTCAATAAATCTTTAACCCCGTCGTTAACTGCCCATTCATTCTCGAGCAATGGGGGAATGAATACAGAGTGTCTCAAAGTTTGTGTGAAAAAAGGTGCATTTTCCATAGAACTTCTGCCAAAAAGCAATGCGTAAGGGAAAGATTAGCCCCAAAACACGAATAGATGAGTTAATCAAATGGGATGAATCATGAAAATCAGTGAAATATAGTTTCTCCTGTACTCATTACTGAATACCCCGACTTGATACGATTAATTTTTCCCCCTCTCCATCAACTTTTAAGAAAAAAGGTGCATATTTTCATAAAAATATTATGTGTTATATCGACGGACGCCCGTGCGTACGAGCAGGAGGAAGTCAAATGTCTCGTATTTTTCATAATGTATTTATCTGGGTACACGCATCAACCCCCCCCCCACATCAATGATGTCCATGATGTGTATGTGATACAGGGGCAGCGGAACCGGGGGGGGGGGGCTGGGGGGCTTCAGCCCCCCCCCCCCCCCACACACACACCTTTTCCCAAAACCGTGTACAAAAATGTAAAAATGACCATGATTGTGATTTTAGCATGGTCAGCCCCCCCCCCCCCCCACTTTGAAAACCGTTCCGCGGCCCCTGTCATATTTAATAAAAATTCGATAGGCAATAGCAAAATTCTGATAATTAGATTATTCCATTTCAAGTTCTAACGTAGGCCTATACTCACCCACTCTATCTACAACACGGCCATAAACAAATACCATCTGTCATAATCATCAATGACATATAATAAATCGTCATGTTAGCACAAAATCGAAGGACATTGATTAGGATAACGTGTTTAAATATAAGTCACTAGGTTATTAAAGAGGATATGACTGTGACCTATACTCGAATTTGAGTCCATCGTAAAAGTAACAGGCCCTAAATTAAACATGAAATCATGTCATCATTCATTTTAACTTACCTTGGCCTTGCACCTTTACTGCCGTGAGCGCCACCGCAATCAGCCAGACAACCATTCCACGCGCGTTTCCTCTCCCAATTAACATCCTGGCTGAAAAAAAAGAAAGGTGCAAACTTTCGGAGTCATTCAAAGAGTCTTAATGTCATTAATAACCGTTTATGTGCCCTGATCAATGAATCCAAGAACTGATAGATTGCAGTGCATGTTTGCATTCAATACCGTCAACGCGAAATCGTTGATCAGAACACACCTTGATCTGATACATATCACGGAAACACAAAAGGTTGTTATTTATGTTCGATCGGTTTTCCTGCGGGTATTATGTCCCGTGTATAATGTGACAAACAGGATGAACTTCAACGTGTATTCTGCCTGGGTTGGTTTGATCAAAGGGGCGGGGGGGGGGGCGTCAACAAAGATATCAAGAGGCCCCGGAAAAAGGCGATCATGATGCCGGGGAGGGGGAATTAGGGGGGGTCTGTGATTGATCAAAGGCAGGGGCGGATCCAGCTTTCGCCAATAGGGGGGGGGGGGGGGGCTGAAAAATATTTTCATCAATTAACATCTGCTGGGTTTTTTTTCAGGGGATAGTTCTAACTAAAAGACTGAAGTTTTAGATTTTATTGTACACTAGATGAGGTATTTCATGTGGACTTAATATAACATGCGAGCGCGAAGCGCGAGCTCAAATTCTGTGATATCTTATTCCTTAGACCTGAAGATTCTGAGTAGTTGTCATGAACAAAGATAAGTATCCAACTAAACAGTGCGAGCGCGAAGCGCGAGCCGAAATTTCGATATAGCTTCCGATATAGCCAGCCCTTACAAGGTTGTAAATTACACATCATGGGTATAATGCCTCTTTCTTACTTTTCTGCCTTCTTTTATCGTTTTTATCAGGTTATAGAGTACACTTTTTCTGCAGGTTGCCAAAAAATAGGGGGGGGGCGGGGCCGGCTCGGCCCCTCCTGGATCCGCGCCTGATCAAAAGGACCTGGATTGAAGCCCTGAAACCGGGACAGGTAATCATTGCCGGCTCCAGATTATTCTGATATGGGAGAGGGGGCAAACCAACGTAGGATAGCGTATATAATTTACCTCTAAAATAATCATGGGTGTTAAGTAGATTTACACTAGCTATTCCCTACGTGTTTATTGAAAGGAGGCGATAAATTCCGCCTCCGCAGCTGGAGTGTAAAGATTTTATTCAGCATGTGGCTTTAATTGGGACTTGTATAATAATTTTGATACGCGCGAATCACTCAACTTAGCCAAAAGAGGAAACCGCCCACTGCCGTATTTTTGGCCAAATGGGTAAAAAAATATCGCTTCCTTTCATAGAGATTGAAAGTTAAGTAAATTAGAGCCCTTATGCTTCTCTTGGTCAAATTGCTGAAAAGGGGAGTAAAAAGGGGGTCCATATACACTGTAAAAAAATAGTCAAATTGACTTTTAAAAATGGGTCGTATTGAATGTAGGTCAATTTAAATAGTCAGCCGTTATCATGACTTACATCATATTAGTAATTTTGACTCACAAATATTGGTGATTCAAGCGATGTCTATTAGGACTAATCTTTAGTCAAAGGGCTTTCAAGGCCTGGTCACACCGCCCGAGCGTTGTTGGAGCGGTCGTGGAGCGGAAGGGAAAGAGGGTCAAATTTCGCTCACAAAATTAGGGGAAAAATCGAAAAAAAAAACAAAAACAATCGAAATCAAAAAATGGTGAACGGTAGCGAGCGGTGATGATTTTTTTTTTCTCCGCTCCACGACCGCTCCAACAACGATAGGGCGGTGTGACCATGCCTTTACAATATGCAGTAACCCCTGGAAATCGGCTCAGCATTTCATCAACATTTTAGTCCGACAAGTTGTCAGATCCGACAACTTTCCCTGATTTTAAATAATTGGCTGACTAGCACTGTTTATACTATACATGGTAATTGTCGGACGTCCGATATGTCCTTTCCTACATAATTATGATCCGTAATGATGTGTTTAACATGCTGATTTGAAATGAAATTAGTCGGGAATAACACTAATTGTGTTGACTATACACCAGGAAAAGTGGACAATGTGAGACTAACGTTTCTGCATGACATTCATAAAATTCACAATATAAAGAGAGAAAAATCTTTATCGGATCATACATTTCTTATGATGACCGACTGGATTACTGAAATTAAAAAAAAATAACAATTCAACTTTTCGATGATGTCTCAGTAAAAATAGATAATATAGGCCAAAACTTTTTGGCAATTTGATCAAGATTAAGGTCTACATATTACACAAAGTGCGGAGGCCTACTTACCTCCAATATTTGTTATGGTGACACTTCCTGATGGTGATCCGATGATATCCTATCGAAATCATGAAAATTAAATAAAACGGAGACAAATTCTTTTTTTGGCTATTGATTTCTTCAATCCATTGTCTGTCAAAACATCAACATTAGGATATGTGCTGATGTTTTTTTGTATGAGTTGCATCAGACTATGTGTGTCTAGGCCTAAATATAACTGCACTGTAAATGACACCTATGTCTTTTTCTCTTCTCACAAAAGTCATACAGCGATTTGGCCGTCCCAAGGCAGGGGCGGATCCAGGATTTTTCAAAACGGGGGTGTGGCATATTTGTCCGAAGAAACATTTGACAAACATGAAAAAAAATCTTCACTTTAAAGGGGGGCGGGGCGCGCAAGGGCCGGCTGTGCCCCCCCCTGGATCCGCCAGTGTCCCATGCAAGGCATAACCTGGACGCAAGTGTGGGTGGGTGTCGGGTGGGTGTGTGAGGGTGTGTGTGTTTCAAGATTAACCTTTTCTTGATTGGAGTATTTCATGTATGCGCTATGCTCTCATGATGGTAAACAAATCAGAGTCGCATATCCCCCAAAGTCTGAATTATGTAGGTCAGCACTGAAATATTAACATTCCGAAAGAAACCATATATATTTTCACATCAATGCCACGTTTTTCGTCATGTACTCAAAACTCATTCCACAGATCGAGTTGCTTCCGTATGTCATCGGACGGCAGAATCTCCATGATTTAGTACGCATAGGCCTGTATAACTGCATTTTATGTCTCTTTAAAACTCGCAGGAGTTTAAAATCGCAGTCATACCAATGTAATGGCGCCGCCCCCAACCCGATCGTAACATAACTCGTGTTTAACGACATCCCATGGGTCGATTTATAGTCGATGGTTCGTATTCTGATATCAGGTAAAACTAAACTCAGGTTTAAAGGTGTGGTTTAAAGGTCAAGTCCACCTCAGAAAAATGTTGATTTGAATCAATAGAGAAAAATCAGACAAGCACAATGCTGAAAATTTCATCAAAATCTGATGTAAAATAAGAAAGTTATGATATTTCAAAGTTTCGCTTATTTTCAACAAAAGAGTTATATGAACGAGCCAGTCACATTCAAATGAGAGAGTCAATGATGTCACTCACTCACTATTTCTTTTGTTTTTTATTGTTTGAATTATACAATATTTCAATTTTTACGAATTTGACAATTAGGACCTCCTTGCCTGAAGCACAAAATGTTAAAATAATGGAATTCTACGTGTTTAGGGAGGAATGAAACTTCACTTTACATGACAATGACGAGAAAATCAAAGTATTTCATATTTCATATAATAAAATACAAAAGAAATAGTGAGTGAGTGACATCATCAACTCTCTCATTTGGATGTAACTGGCTCGTTCATATAACTATTTTGTTGAAAATAAGCGAAAATTTAAAATGCCATAACTTTCTTATTTTACATCCGATTTTGATGAAATTTTCAGTGTTGTGCTTGTTGAATTTTTTTCTTTTTATTCAAATCAAGTTTTTGTTGGGGTGGACTTGTCCTTTAAGTATGGATAGCCAATTGTTACATAAATCACTAACGGTAGAGATATCATATACTTCAGCTCATTTGGCTCTCAAATCATTCATAATTGTCTAAGAAGTATAAATAGATGATTGTCTTTACCATCGATGAATCAGGCAAGAGCACAGTGAACATATGAACATGATGAAACATACAACTTAATAAAAAAATGATACTTTTGGCTTCCAATACTTAAACCACAACTCTAAACCTGAGTTTAAGTTAAACCTGCTATCAGAATAGGGGGCAATGAAGTTGGTGTGACTCGAGCCTTGCCCGGGAACTTACCTCGCTGAACCCGTAGGAATGTGATGCCCCGCAGACGCTGCTGTAAAATAGATCATATAGTTTCCTTGTCCAACTCGCTTTGAGGGAACACTGAAGAATACATATTGTACAATCGGATTATCTTTTTTTATACTTATCAAACCAAGCGAGGGCTGCGGGGCTGGCGGGCCTTGCATGCACTCTCGGGAGACAAGATTTTGGGGGGACTCAGGGGAGGGTTGTCTTTTATGTGGTGCATGTAAAGCTGTTTATAGTCATGATAGTAATGCAGATTCTGAGTAAATAAAACCAAATCCGGGAGGTTAATGCAATTAATTCACCTAAAAATGGGTGTAACCTTGGGTGAGCACGCATGCAGACGTCGAGCGCCCGATAGCCCCACACAGTTGTTATTATTCGTGTTTTTATTTCATAAGATATAACAAATATTTTTGATTACCATGATATCGATGTATGTCCAATGACGTCACAATTAGTGACGAAACAATATGGTTTTCCGATCTTCTCAGAGGCGGTCCGGGAACAATGTGGGAGGGGCACTCGATCTGTCAAAAGTAATTGATCAGCCACCAAAAAAATTTATCACGACTCATGCATGAGGAGTATTTTTTTGCATGTTTTTTTTTTAAGTTCGTCAAAATCAAGCAAGTTCCACTTCACCCCGCAACCCGTTCCACTTATCATCTACTTCTCCCAGTGGCGTAGCACTGATAAAAATAACAAAGATAAAAACAATCATGTCCAAAAAAAGAGAGAAGGACAGAGAAAAGGATAGCGATTTTATTTTCATAGTATTAAGTCAAAATCTATCTCAAAATTATATTCGATAAAAAGGTCGAAATTTTTGCTCACTCGCTTCGCTCCTTGCAACTATATAGATTTTGCCCGATACGACACATCTGGCCCCCTCAAAATCTTTGACTCATTAGGTTACACATGAAGTACCGACTGCTCCACTGTCATTGTCGACGACCCCGCGTTCACCCCCGAAAATCTCCACTTCTATCCACCCCCCCCTTCTTCTCTCTCTTTCTATCCCACCCACCCCTCTCTTTTTCCATTTCTGTCTCCTTTGAATCCATTACCCGTATTCTGAAGTCGGGTTAGCCGACAATGTAGGCGGAGGCATCCACAATTCGTAGTCTTTGCCACTTCAAGCGAAATTTTAAAATGTCATAACTTTCTTATTTCACATCCGATTTTGATTTTTAAAAATCTGTGTTATGCTTGTTTGATTTTGCTCTTTCGATCAAATCAACAGTTTTCTGGGGACTGGTGGACTTGTGATTTGACCCGTAAGAATCATTTAGTTAATCAAAATTCCATCCTCCAAGACGCCACTATAACAAAAAACAAACAAACGAAGAAATGTTGTTGTAATGTACTCTAATGTTGATTAATTGACAGATAAATTGATAAATTTCCGAAATCTAATTATATTTCATTTGTTGAATTCCGTTTCACAATGTTGTACATTTTTGTACATTATTATAAACAAAAACATAACAAAGTAAAAAATATAACAAGTCAGAATATGATACATAGCACTATCATACATTTTTGATAAACACAAAGAAATTAAGGTAACTCATATGATTTTTTTTTATTTTAGAGTAAAACGAAGGGGCCTGCCAAAAAGTAAATCTTGTATGACAGGCAAGCCCCTAAACTTAGTTTCATTACCTAACTTACACAAAACAGATGAGTTTCGTCGTAACTATGTACACTTTGCAAATCAAATATTAACCTGGCCTCGCTATATTGTTAACGAGTCGACAAATTGTTTTGAATTACCCGACAAATTAACAGGCTTGGAATTATTTTGTTTGTCTCAGTTTCATTTTGTTTTTCATTTCCACCAGTGTAAAAAAATCCATAGAAATACAATATAACGACCAATTGAATTAATAATAAACAAGCATGCAATATAATTTTATGGTTACACCGCATAATTATGTGAGATACTCGATGATAATTACTTCTTAATAAAGTTGACTATAGTGATTTGAAACTTGGATATTGATAATTCGAATACACATGTGTAAATGGTATCTTAGATATAGTAAATAGAAAATGATAACTTGAAATGGCCCACAGCTATTTGACCAACAGACAGAAAATGTCAACTGTAACGTGACTCATGGATAATTGTCCTTAAAACAAGTCTTTGAAACGCTTCTCCCACATTATTACACCAACTGAGAAAAAACTTAACTTTCCCCAAAGAAAGAAAGAATTAAATATCTCATCAATGCAATACAAGGAGAGTATTCCAAATCGTTAAGTTCTACAATGGACTATATTAAATACAAATCTCATTAATTTAACAATATTGTGCCTGGCCGCGAAATTTCTACCCTAAAAATAAAACTCAATCAATGGTCCATAATTGAGTCAACAACTTGAATAAAATGATTTATAGAGCGTGTTTAAGCAAAGACTCGTCTAACCAATGTAAAATCTGTTTTTTTTCTTTCGAAAAGAGTCATTAAATAACTCAAAGAAAAAAGGAATAAAAGATCTCATTAATACACGGAAAGCAGAATGTTCGAAACACTGAAGCCCGCCCCCCCCCCCAAAAAAAAAGCTTATGTCGAAAGTATCATTAATTTCATAATAGAGATTATGCTCCCGATCGCAAATTTCTGTCCTTGAAATAAATACAATGAACTGTCTATATAGGCAGTCAAAACTTTAAACAAAAGGTTTTACATAGCATGTTCGAGCAAGGATTCGATTAGCCTATATACATGATATTATCATCTTTTTATCATAATGAGTCATTAAAGGACAGGTCCACCCCAACAAAAAATTGATTTGAATAAAAAGGAAAAAATCCATCCAAATCGGATGTAAAATAAGAAAGTTATGACCTATCAAAGTTTCGCTTAATTTCACAAAACTGTTATGCACATCCTGGTCGGTATGCAAATTTCTTTTGTATTTTATTATATGAGATATTCTAATTTTATCATCATTGTCAGATGAAACAATTATCAATTCCTCCCTGAACATGTGGAACTAACATTATTTAATATTACATGTTCCAGTCAAGTTGGTCCTTATTGTCAAATCTGTAAAAAAAAAGAAATATTGTATAATGCAAATAATAAAAAAAAACCAAAAGAAATAGTGACTGAGGGACGTCATCGACTGTCTCATTTGTGAAAAATAAGCGAAACTTGAAATGTCATAGCTTTTTTTATTTTACATCCGATTTTGATGAAATTTTGACCGTTATCCTAGTTTGATTTTTTTCTTTTTATTCACATCAAAAGTTTTCCGGGGTAAACTTGACCTTTCATAGTTAAGATGTGTTTGTCAGTTGCTGACGAACACAAGTAATGATCAATTTCAACTTTCTGCTCGATATGTGTCTTTTCAAGATTCATTGGCACTCCTCCTTATTTTAAGTATTACCAATTTGTATGAATTCGCTGCTTGCCGGAATGTAGCCCACCCCCTGCTTTTACATCTAGAGTTTGGGTGTATAGGGAAGAAATTGTGAAATTTGGGATGGGAATCTCGTGTTGGTAAACCATACTTTTGTTTCTTAAGTTACTGAATATTTATTTACTTTCTTAGTTCTTTCATGGTAAATAAAACATTTGGCCTTAAAACACATTGATTGACGAATTTCATAATTTTATTGTATGCAAATAATCTTTTTTTTTGGGGGGGGGGATCAATATGATGGAGGGGGTGGGGTGGTTGCGACCACCTCGGTAAACTGGGAGGGGCGACCTTCTGTAAGGTTAGAGGACGTGGTCCAATATTCACTGCGTCTATGTTCGCCCCGCTCTCCTTAATTATCTTCAAACTATTTCTGAGATTTTCTATTAACACAACGCCGTAGGATCTTGATGATGGTTTTCCTGAAGAGTGGTTGAGCCATGGCATAAGCCAAAGGGTTCACCAGGCTGTTGCTGAAGGCAATCCAACGTGTTATCTCAGATAACCTGATGGACTTACTGATGGTTCGGTAGAAATCAGGGGCCAGAGCGTACATGGTGACCGAGACTGCCGTTGGTAGCCAGGTCAGAATAAACACCAGGACAATCATGCTCATGGTCCGCATTGCCTTTCGTCCTTCGGTTCTTGATTCTTTCTTGGGTTCCTTCGAAATAGCGTTGCTCCGAGACTTCACATTATCTTCCTCGTCTCTTGCCATGGTCTTAAATGTTCGTGTCGGACCGTCGGAGGCCAAGCCTCCAATTCCATTTGAAAACTTTTCGTCCCCGATCTGTGGATTCTCGACACCCTTAGTCGCTCCTGCATTGCTCATCATATCCAGAGAGACACTTGAGATAGCTGTTTCTTCAATCGATGTCACTGAGGTTTTCGATCCATCAAGTTCACCGGGGCTGGGAGGGCGCCTGTCTTTAGGCCTTCTCAGGGGAGCGGATTTTGCATGTCCTTTTTCAACGCCCCTCTCCCTGTTAAAATACTTTGTGAGGTATTTACTGCCGATGTTTTTAACACGGAAGTAAATTCGGATGTACAGACCAGTCATCAGAAGAAACGGCAATCCGAACCTCAGAAAGAATACAAGAAGGCTTGCCGTGTAGGTCAGGTTGTAGTTTGGTCTGGAGAGGCCAGAGGAGATGACAAGGTTGGTTGGCTTGATGAAGTCCCAACCGGACGTGACCATCATCCAGACTCCGAATGATGCGACCCACGTGAGCATGTTGACCACCACAGCCTTGCGGATACTCCGTCTCTGGTAGTGCAGGATGGGAAAGAACGTAGCTAAGTAACGATCAATGCACACCACGACAACACCACACACGGACACAGCCAAGATCGAGTTCTGGAACCCCATGAACAGAATGCTCGCCACCTTCCCAAAGGGCCAACCGTTGAAGAGATGGATCGTAGAAAGTATGGGCATGCAGAATAGTCCCACGACCAAATCTGCAATAGTCATGTTGAAGATGTAGCAGTTGGTGTATGTCCGCAGTTTCTTCTCGACGTAGAAGGCAGCCAGGATGAGACTATTGGTGGTGACAGTCAGTCCAGAGAAAACGATCAGAGCTAGGAAGGCGACACTAAACTCTGGCCCTGGTGTGTCTTTGGGGATATCTTCACTCATGTCCAGATCCGAGGATCCCGTAGAAATTTCCGAAACATTCAAGATGTCCATCTTGACAGGGTCAGGTCAACTGCTCCAATGAACACGAGGTTGGCTTTACGGCAAACTGATGGTTTGATCATGGAGCTAACAGAGAAATAGCTCTATGGTTTGATCACACTTTATATGATTTGAAACAGAACTGCCACTAGTAAGCCAGTGTGTCTTCTGAATATAATGGAGGCTGTATGTGCATGGGCATGAATATATATATGGTTTCATATTTTTTTCAGTAAGGTAGAAAAAAATGAACATAAATGTCCTTGATATTGCTTACTGACACACACCAACTATATCGATTCCTCACGTACATGCTGCTTTCTTCATAATATAAGAGCAAATCTGCGTAAATTGGTGTGATGTGCAGTAATAAAAAAAAGCATAAAGATGGGGGAAATACACAGCATCTCATGAAAAGTTGAAGGACAAATTCAAATAAAAAGAAGAGGAAGAATGGAGAAAAGGAGAAGGAGATCGAGCAGAAAATATTTGGAGTTGAAGAATGATGAGGAGGTGGAGAAGGGGAGATAAAAAAAGAAAAATAAGAAGACGTAGAAGTTGAAGTAGGAGGAGGGGGAACGGAAAATCTCCCTCCTTTTTGTTTAAGAATACTGGCCAAACGCAATGTTACATAGGTACATCTTAAATAAAGAAGAATCATATGGATAAATGCTTGTGTCCATTCCATTTACAGCGGTGGTTGTGTTCCTTACTCGTGGTAAAGTGGTATGAGCCAAAAATTTCGAAGAGGCACGATTAACATGAAGTGAGCGGGGAAATTCCTTGAAAATCATGACAGCAGAGCGAAGCGAGCAAGCAGAAATTATTGCCGTTTTAACAATGAATATCTAATTTTGTGACTTTGTCATAATACTCAACAAATAACATATTTTACCCTTTTCCATTATTTGTCTTTCCTTTTCTCATATTCCTTTTTTTAATTTTCTTGATTGTGAAACTTTTGGGGGCAGGCATCCGCACCTGAAATCATTGAACAAAATAAGACAAGAAGAAATTATGGTATTTAGTCTGTTGGCCTATGTTCCACTTTGATGCGAGTCAGTGTGTGTGTATGTTGGTGTGTATTTGTAAATTGAGTTTTTCCGACGTGTATAAATCATGTGATAATTTACATCTGGGATGGACCTTGACGTCACCATCCGAAAGACGTGATTAGAGCTCGAACCTCGAACCTCTGCATCAATTAGTAACTTCCCCGCATAGCTTGGATTACAGGCACATGCCACACCCCTCCCCCTTTTTGTAAATAGTTTATTCATGTAGTATGCACAGTCAATTCACGTCAGAAGCCACTAACCATTGCCACAATTCTATTCTAGATGAAGTTAGACGTAAGCCCACCGATCAGTAAATGGACTAATTGCCTGCCTACATTGCACTACAAATCAATCAACCCTGATACAGAAATAACATGTCAAAATGTGGTTTTGTATCTCGAAATACGCGTGAATCCAGGGTTCCACACTCTTAAATGCAGGAAAATCAACATTTCACCCCCCCCCCCCTTATTCGATACTCCTTTTCACATTAACATGGACCTATATATTAGATCCATGATATGGATGAGGACGGTTGTCCTTTGTCTGATTTGTATCCATTTATTATGTTGGCTGTTTTCTTTGTTTTATTTTTCTCAATTTCATTGTGACTTTTGGGAACGCTGTCATTATCATTATTAATATTATTGTCATTATTATCATTATCATTACTATCATTATTATTATCATAATATTTATCATCATTGTAATAATGATAATGAATATTATCATCATCATTCATTCATTCATCATCATCATCATCATCATTATCATATTTATTATTATTATATTTATCATTATATTATTATTATGATTATCATTATTATTAATCATTATTATTATCATTATTATTATCACCATCAAGGTTAGGCTGAAAACATACCTTTTTAATCAGTAGTAAATCATAGTAATTTTAGTTGTTATCTGTTTTGTTATTCCATGTATTTTTCATGCATTTTCCTTAACTTTTTTGTAGTCTTTAAGTGTATATTATTCTGTATTCTGTTACTTGTAGTTTTTTGTCTATGTATCCAGCGCTTAGAAACAATGCGTATTAAGCGCTTAATAAATGTTGATTATTATTTTGTATTATAAAACGGGTTCAAGGATGTAGCCAATGGTGAGTGCGTATTCAAGTCACGTGTTCATGCTTTAATTATGCGCAACCTTCCAGTCGTGCATTTTTCGTGCAGCACTGTGCATTTTTTGTGCAGCACTATGCAATTTTTGTGCAGCATTAGTTCCAATAGCACGTAAAAACTGATACGCGTTCAGTAAAAGAGGCTGGCTAGGATTTTGATGCGCTAACTTAGGCGCGCAGAGTACGCCTGTGATGTCATAATTGATAGTCTTGTGATCTCTTCGTCTGTGCGATCGTACACAAGTTGGAGGGATTTGAACAAGATTTCCATGAAAAATTCTTTTTGCCGACCCGTTTTATAAAACAATTAATGCACATTTTAAGATTCGTGATGTTAGTGACGATGCGAGCAACTCTCGGGCATTCACAATATTATGCAAAAGCACTCGGCGCAAGCGCCTGATGCTTTCGCATAATTGTAAATACCCTCGAGTGTGCTGCATCGTCATAACACACTCATAAATGTGCATTAATTGTATTATTATTATTATCATTATTACAATTTACTGTAATTGGGAGAGGAGTGAGCCATGTGCGTCACTGCGAAGTATTTATAACCAATACATTTTTAGTAGGAGAAGAAGGAAAAGAAGAACAAGAACAAGAAAAAAAAGAACAAGAAGTTGAAGAGGAAGAAGAAGGGGGAGGAGGAGGAGGACAGGAGAAGAAGATTATAGAAGAAGAAGAAGAATGTAGACAAACAATAATGATAATATTGAAGAGGAAGAATGTGTATGAAAGAATAAAAGTAGCAATTTTTTTCTGATGAATTTACAAGAAGATGCATGGAAGGTTGTATGTGCGTGTGTGCTGGGGGGGGGTTCTTTCTCTTTTTGAGATATACAGTATACTTACGCCACTGATAAACAAAGTCGACTATAACTTTGTTATCTGTAACCTTACTTCTTCGAATTCAATCAATAATGATCCCAGGAATGCTCTCAGAAACGGTACTGGTAAATATCATTTACCTTCTTTGGCATTACCAGAAATAAGTGCAGCATCCTTTGAACGATGGGCAAAATGCTGGTCCTTTTATGATAAAGCTATAGATCAATACTTCTTTCCAAATCTGAAGAAAATAGCGTTCATTTACGAATTGGATACATAAAAAGTTATATTAGAAAATTCGAAGATACGACTGCCTCTTTCATGCTATCGACACTTTAAATGGACGAAAATTGCCGTAACAAAGTCTTTTTTCAAATCAATATCTTATTTAAAACATTATATGAAGAATCTATTGAGAAATCATCGATTCACCGGTATCCATTGATAAAGTCAGATATGAATAAATCTATACTAGTAATTAAATTGGCTTAAAGTGCTTTCCTATCAATATAGGAGAAGTATTGTAACACTTTATTTATATGTATAAAAAAAACTTAATTTGCCATTTGAAAAAGAAATATAAGTAAAGATTTTATATTATGTTCATATTCGCGTACATTAATGAAATAAAAAATCTTTGCCTGCCGAGAAAATTATTGGTTAAACCGCAAATAAAGGAGATTTCATACCAGAAAAAAAATTGACAAGCAAAAAATGAAAGAAAGAAAGAGGTCTTTAAGTAAAAAAAAAGGTGAATAAGTCTGTTTTCATTGCATTTTTACATTACAATTTATTAATTTTGCTTCTCAATAGGGGAGGGGGACGTTCCCTGCCTAAGTTGTGACTCGTCGGGGGGGGGGGGTAAAAAAGTTATTTAGATTGATATTTTATTTAAAATTAGGAGACTATGCCTTAAAACCATTTCATATCAGTTCCTCGTATAGATATATCGGCCTCAAATCATATGGTAGAAATTACACAGAGTGTTCCTCTTTATAATATATAAGCACATCTTTGTGAAAAGTACTTTTGATCAATATAAAAGAAAAAAAAATCACAAATGATATACACTTGATACTTTCCTGCATGAGGTCTGAGATTTCGGCCTATAAAAGTACCTTTAGATTAACTAAGTGCTTGCCTTTCAAACGACAGGTAAAATATTTCATTTACAATTTGAATACGTTATATCAGAAACCACTTCATATTAGCCTACAATTCATCGTAAATATCGATAAAGCCGGATGTTGACTTCAGTAAATGCATTAATTGTATATTACTTTCATTTCAATTTCATTTCTTTTGAGAACTATTAAAGATTATATTAATCAATATATATTTCAGGCAGGTCTATAAAAGATTCGTTTGAGAAGGACATCGTCTTTTCTTGAGTGCCTTACTTCATGTTACACTCATCGTCATCAAATAACTCTTAAGTGTGTGTGTGTGGGTGTGGGGCACAGAGAGTGTTAATGCCGTAAAATGTTTGGAATCAATATCTCTTTTACTGTCAGTCTGAAAAAAAAATGTTAGTCACATATCGTGACTGGGAACGCGGGAGATATATCTGTATTGTGGAATCAATTGGAAAACGAAAGAGATAGAGAGAGAGAAAAAAGAACCCTCTAGATATATCTTCAAATTATGAGTTTAGAAGTTCCTGATGGATCGAGCATAATAATTGCCGATATTGCCTCATACGCTTTCTCTTAAGACACTCTGTTTCCCCTCTCCGTCCTCTTGCCCCCTTTTTTCTGTATTTATTTATTCATTCATTTATTTTTAAGAATTATTTATTCATTTATTCATTCATTCATTTATTTATATACTTACTTATTAATTCCTAATTAGTGGCAGGAATATATTCCTTGAAACGCAGAGCGCGTAACAGCTGCACTGCTAACGCCAGGGTAATTATGCTGCATATACTGTAGAGGGCTTAGGGACTTCTCACAAAGTAAGTATTAAGCGCTATATAAGCAAGTATAATTATTATTAATCTATGTATTTATCTGTATATTTGAAGAGCTCACTTGCAAGGGGTTAGGTCAATTTTTCATCAAATTTGATATTTTTGTCTCAATGTACAAATTTTTAGTAGCTCTATAAGATGATACAAAGAAAAGTTGAAATTCCCATTAAAAAGTGATCTAAAATGGCAAAGAAAACTCACTTTTTCAAAAGGAGTTAGGTCCATTTCAGTTAGTTGCAAAAGGGGTTAAGTCCACACAGATTTTTTTTTGGAAAAGAATATTTGTAGAAATATGAAGACAGGTGGATTTCTTTTATATCCAATTTTATGTTCTCATGGTAGGGTATCACGAAAATTTAGTTTCGCATAAGAATATTGTAATATGGGAAAATACAAAAAATGATTTTCTTAGAGTGGACCTAACCCCTTTTGCAAAGAAACTATTCTGAAGAGCTCATTTTCCAGAAGGGGTTAGGTCCATTGTTCTTAAATTTTTATTGTTTTCTGTCTCAAATCCTCTAAATCTGTAGTCGTTCTGATGAAAACAACGAAAATTTGAAATTCACATGAAAATGTGAATAAAAGTGGCACAAGGAAGGAAAAACCAGTAAGACCAGTAAAATTTTTTACTGGTTTCCAGTATACTTTTACTGGTTTCCAGTATATTTTTACTGGGCCAGGTGATTTTTAACTGGACCAGTAAAAATCAACTGGAGACCAGTTCCAACAATTGCATTCCAGTTGAAGCAATTAGTAATACCAGTTAAATTGTTTTTCATTAAACTGGTGTTAATGGTCCAATAAATGGGCTCCAGTAGATTTTTTCTGGTTTCCAGTATATGTTTACTGGACCAGTTGATTTTTAACTGGACCAGTAAAAATGAACTGGAGACCAGTTCAAACAATTGCATTCTGATTATTGGTCCAATAAATAATGACTTTATTTCAAGTCAGATCATTTAACAAATTAGGAAAAATGAATCTTGCTTTTCAGAGAAAGTTATTATCGTTTTCATTTATCATTGTTATTACCATTGCTCTTATAATTATCACAATTATTATTATGATTATCATGATCATTGCTGTAATCATTCCTATTACTGTTATTATTGTTATTGATATAGTAATTATTATTATTAATATCATAATTATAAAGTATTAATATTATCATTAAAATAATTATTTCCTCTAAAAATATATGATTATAAGATCAAAGCAAGATATATTCCTCTGATATAGTCAACTGGTCTAAAGTAATTCAATGTTTGAAATTTAACTGGTCAAGACCAGTAATACCAGTAATTCTGATGATGCTGATCATGTGGTTTACCTCATTTGCAAATTTCCTTGCAATAGCACTCATTGTTGTTTGAAAACCTTCAAAATAAGTGTGTGAACTAATTTACAATGAAAATGTGTAATTTCATACATCACATTCAAAATAACAGCAGAAAGATTAATTTACTAACCATCTTTTCCATCACATTTCACTGGCCATGCTATATAACAAACCAAATGCAGTAAGACCAAATGCAGTAAGACCAGAACGAGGCCCAGTTCGACCAGTTTGAAGACCAGTTAGACCAGTATGAAGACCAGTGAGACCAGTATAAATTCCAGTGAGACCAGTAACAACCACCAGAAACAAGACCAATATAAAATTCCAGTACTTCAAGACCAGTTTAATTTTTAACTGGACCAGTATGACCAGTTAGACCAGTAAACCGATGTTCCAATTTCCAGAGTTACCAGTTAAAATTATACTGGTCTAACTGGTCCAGTGGAACTGTTTTTTCCTTCTGGGACAAAGAAAAATCACCTTTTTATTCAAAATATATTGGATTCATTTCAGTTTAGTTGCAAAAGGGGTTACGTTCACAATGATAATTTTTAAAAGAATATAGAAAAAAAATGAAGACAGGTAGATTTCTTTTAAACCCAATTTTATGTTCACATGATAGGGTAGTACATCATTACAATTAGTTTCTCATAAGAATAATGCAGTAAGTGAGAATAAAAAACAAGGTTTTTCTCGGAATGGTAAAAAGTGGACCTAACCCCTTTTGCAACTAAACTCTTCATTCACTCATTCATTCATTCATTCATTCACTCATTTATTTATTCATTTATTAATAGATTAATGTTTCTGATGTTTATTTATTCATTTATTTGTTCCCCTCCATTGTTAATTTAATCATTTCTTAAGGAGGAAGAAGGGCCCGGAGGTTATACTTAAAATATGCGGACAATTTCTGAAAAATCTGTTAAAAAGGCGAATTTATTTAATCATAAAGTTTAGCTAGCAATATATTGTGAAAACAGTTTTATGCTTTTAATGAATATCATTATTTGGGCTGATGATGCCAAAATCCTACGTACCTTTTTATTATGTTATTAGGGACCTACATGAAATCATAATTATTTTTTTTCGTTTATTTGTAAAATAATGATGTCTCCCTTAAATGAATTAAATTGCAGCAATGAATATATAAATTAGTTGTCAATCGATCTTTTTTTTAGTTGTTGGAGGAAAAAAATTGAATAACCCTAGTTTGTAATGAAATACAAAAGAGCAAGTTGGAATTTGACGTCAGCATGGTCAGTTTGCTCATTGAATATTCATGAAGACATGCCCATCAGTTCACCGGAATAATACAAATCTTTAAAATTCTGGCATAACTTTGCTATTCTTTGTCCAATTCAAATCTTCTGTGTTTTGATTGTCTGATTTATCTGTTCAATTCGTAGATTTTCAGCCTGGAATATAACTTTTTTTCAAGACAATACAAAATATGCCCTTTTTTATGACGACAATTTTGCGTTATACCAAAAGGCGTTGCGGTGCGTATGTTTATGTACTCATTTACTTTAAGTGTATCTATTTTGGTTATGATGTGATGTACTTGAACTTTTTTGTATTGAGTTGTCAATTCATATAAAAATAAAATAGGCCTTTATATAAAAAGTAGAAGTTTGATGTCTTTACAAATTGATAAAAACCTTAACAATCACATTTAACACCATTTTTTCTTGAGTGTTATATAAAACACAATATCGGACATCTTCCAATATAATTATAAATAACATTGATGAGGCTTATGTCGAAAGGGTGGGTGCTGTCGCGTTAGGGTGCGTCAACGCGAACGCGAAGATTCGTCCATAACTGGGCGTTGTGGCGAGCACCTGTAATCCAAGCTGATGTGGGGAAGTTACAAATTGATGCAGAGGTTCAAGCCCCGGGTTCGAGCCCTGGTCACGTCTTTTGGATGGTGACGTTAAAGGTCGGTCCAGACGTAAATAATCATATCTGATTGATACACGTCTGACAAAACTCAAACACACACACACACACACCCCGGTTTGGCCGAAAGGGTGCGTTGGGAGCGCCATGCACGTCGCGTCGCGTTCACTGGAACGCGCCCTTTCGTCCAAAGCCCCCCCCCCCCGGTTTGGACGAAAGGGTGTGTTTAATAATAATGAATAAATAAATACAAATATTTATAAGAAAGCTGAATATAAGGTATTTTGTCAAACATTGCCAATTTGCACGTAAAATAGTGGATTTTCAATCATTTAAAGCATTGACAATTTGAGGAAAAGAAAGAAAAGTTCAACTAAGAATAATAATGATAATAATAATAATAATGATAATAATAATAATAATAATGATAATAAAATCAGATACCCATGCACCCTTGCAATAAGCCACTTTTGGGTGAAAATTATTATTATTTTCATTATTATAAGTATTATTATTGTTATTATTATTATTATTATTATACAAACAACACGCACATATTATTATTATTACTATACACACAACACGCACACATACACAACAGATACATCTCACAAAATATACTGAGGCAGGGTCTCAAGTGTAAAATATAGTAAGGTAGGGTCTGAAGAGTTAAACGTTGTGAATGCTGACCCGACATCAATTTTGGCCTTGCCCTTCCAGGACACATCTGCCGTAAGTTTTATAATTTGGGGGACACCAAATATCTCCAGGTATACGAATGTTTTCCTTTGTAATAAATACACACCTGCAAAGTATAAAATTGAAGGTAAGTTACTTTTTTTTATTTGAAAGAACCTTGAAATCAGTCATAATTTTTACATGTATCAATATTACACCATAAAACTGTTCCACCGAAAAATCCTCATGGAGCATATCACTCGTCTTTTTTGTTTGTTCAGCTTTCTTATAAATATTTGTATTTATTTATTCATTATTATTAAACATACCCTTTCGTCCGAACCGGGGGGGGGGGGGGCTTTGGACGAAAGGGCGCGTTCCAGTGAACGCGACGCGACTTGGCGCTCCCAACGCACCCTTTCGGCCAAACCGGGGGGGGGGGGGGGCTTTGGACGAATCTTCGCGTTCGCGTTGACGCACCCTAACGCGACAGCACCCACCCTAGCTTTCGAAATAAGCCCATTGATGATGATAATAATATGCATTAAGAATAAACTTCTAAAATAGATTTAACATAATGATATTTTCCAGTGTAAAATAACTAAATTAAAAAAGTGATTTTCTAAATACAACTTGATCGAGGAAAGCGATCGAGCGAGCGGTACTTTTTTGATGAAATAGAACAATATTACCACCTTATCATTTTTGCGTATCAACCTCGGAACTTGAATTTAAGATTTGATGGGGTGGCGACACGGCCTGCATGGGAACGATTTTTATATATTTTTTTCTGAACAGGGAGGGGTGCTGGTTAATTTGACTGGCAAAACAAAACAAAGCAAAAATAAGGTTTTCACTACGCTTCCCAGGCCCAGGGGCCAGGGCCGTGGGTGGTGATCCCAGAGGAAACTTAAAAAAAAACACACTCCCGGCTTAAAGGGGGCCGAGGCGATTCCGCGATCGCCATATATATACACAGAGTAAATTTGAATTGAAAAAAAAATGAATGTGAGAGGAAAAAAAAGAAGAAGGAATATAAAAAAGACAAGATATAGGGGAAAAAAAAACACTGAAAAACAAACAGCAAAATGAAATCGATATCTGCTTAGATATCGATATCAGCACTGTTGGGTTAAGGACACGTATCATAAAACTAATGATTTGTATGAAAATCTCTTCCAGACGGACCTATTATTCTTGATGAATTTCTTTAAGGTATGCAAATTGCTAAGTATTAAATTAAAGCTCTGATATTGTTTAACAAACAATCCATTGAGATTGTACTTTGGCACTTGCTTCGCAGGTGTAATTAAGGCCTTTTTGACGATGATATTGATTATTGTTGTGAGTGATATCTTCATTGTAGTCCCAGTCGTAAGTAGTGGTGTTTCTTTTCTAGTTGAGCAATGCAGTTCAATTACCCATGGCATTGCATTGGCCATGCATTGCAAATGCAACATTTCTTTTCTCTTATTTGTGGCTTTCTGGTAAGTATTGTATACTCATGCCTTTGCCTATAACTGTATTATTTGGAACAAAATATAAAATTGAATGCCAACCTGCCTACAAATTTTGACAGCTTTTCTGCAAAAGTGCAATATTTTAAAAATTTTATTCTAATTTATCTAGGCCTAGACTAAATTTTAAATTATTTTAGAGTCTAAACAGTAAAAAATAAACAGGGCAACTTGGATTGAAAAATTACTTGCATGTGCTGATAGATATCAGGAATCGTAAAATATTTGTTTTAATCAATAAAAATCATAAATTACTTTATGATATTTATCAACCGAAAAATATCACTCTAGGCGACAACGCAATACTTACCCGTGTTAAGAAACTGGGACTCCACTCACGCGCATTTGGGCCGCCCTAGCTTAGAACTAAGCTTTGTTTCACGAAAAACTGAATATTCTTATAATTCAATACATGTAACTAATTAGATTAGTACTGTTAAATCGGTACTCACCGGTTCTTTTCTTGAATTTTCTTGAAAATTCCCACGCTTCTGGCTTCAATTCTGCGATAGATTCTGTTGCCATAGACAGCTACACATGCAACTTTATTTATAAATGGAGCGCCCCTTACGAGAGTCGCTAATGCCGCGGAAAAATTGTTAGGCATTTTGGCCTGTGGTCAAGGCGTTCTTCTGTTCTATTTTTTTATAGGTATGAGATCGAAATCACAGCGACTATTCACACTGTTCCATAATGATTCCGAAAGGAGGTGCAACACCCCCCACCCACATGGGCGCAAATCCCAGGGGGACACTTCCCCCTAACCCAAAATAGTAGGGGCACATTATCAAATGTCCCCCTACTATTTTTGTTCTTTTATATATGATGGAAAGAAATAGGCCTACATCATTTAAATCGAAGTAAAACATGTATTTTGGACGAGACGACCTTCTTTTGGGGGTGATAAACCTTCCTTTTTGTTTTTTTTTTGTTAGTTTTTTTTTTTTGCCTGTTTTCCAGCCCCCTGGTCCCCTACCTTAGATTTCCACCCTTGCCTCCCACTACTCTTGATATTGTTTGCGAATCTGTTTTGTAAATTAAAGGGGAATTTCACCCTGATAAAAAGATGATGAAAATATGAGAAAAATCATTTCAAAATATCGATGAAGGTGTTATTTGACAAAAAATGGAGTTGATAGAATTTAGAATGCTTGATTTATTGTGACGTCTATAACGAGCAGTTGCTCTATCCTAAATATAAAATGCCCAAATTTCCCATTTTTAATGGTCCGTAACGACCCACTTTTTTCTTTTTGATAACAAGTATGAACTGATATAGGCCTACTAAAATGTACCATAAAAATCATTATCATGTATTTCTTGACATTTCATTTACTTTTTTACCATAATAATAGCTGCTTGCAAAGGCCTACGCCGTCACAAAAAAACCCGGGGGGGGGGGGGGGGCCACTTACATTGACGAGTGGATACCATGCGCGACCAAAAAAAAACGTAAAAAGGATGTCCTTTTCACGATAGGGCACGTTACCTACGTAACGTGATAAGGGTGTCAAAAACACAAAAATAACGAAAAAAGGGTATCTATTAATTCGCTAGGAAAACCGTCGTGTTTAGGGTCTAATTTGCGGGGATGATAAAACAAAATCAAAATGTTTTATAAAGGATGTCCTTTTTGCTCCAACACTTCGTGTTTAGAGTCCGATTTGCGCGAGGTGTAGAAGGTGGGGTCGTACTAAACCAAATAAGGTAAAGCCGACGACCGAAGGACCCGTAACAATAAAACATTTCTGTACTTGTTTAGGGGTTCATTTCAGGGAATATTTGCCAAGAGTATCGTTTTGTTTCCAATACTTGTTAAGGGTAGGGTTTCACACGCCAATACTTGTTAAGGGGTGCATTTTCAGAATATGGAAATTACGTGTTTAGGGTGCTTTTCGAGACCCCATGGTCGCGCATGGTATCCACTCGTGAATGGAAGTGCCCCCCCCGGGCAAAAAAAAAAATCTTACCTTTGAAAAAGATTGGTGGGGGATGGATTTTCCTCGAACGCATACCAATTTTTTTCTGCTATTTTCATAATAAACTTTAAATGAATTCAACTTTGCACTACTTAATTTTTTCAAAGACAAAATAACAAAATTACATCTCGTCATCATCATCATCACCACTATCATTAGCATCACCATCATCATCACCACAACCGTCACCACAACCATCATCATCACCAAGATAATTTTCATCATCGTCATTGCCATCATCATCTTTTTTTCTTTATTTTTTCCCCATCCCTTCTTCTTTTTTTTTCTTCCAATATTCCTCCTTTTTTTTAGAGCGGCACACCGTCATGCTCCCTCACTGATTATCCGCCTCTATATGCTTGGTGTTGTATAAATTGGCGGATACCTGAATGAAATACTGAAGAGAAAATAAGGAAAGGGAAAAAGTAAGAAGAAAAAGAAGAGGAGAAGAAAAAAAGAAAGCCAAACAAATGAAACAAAACAATGTCAAAATTTCGTAATAAAGTCTTCTACGTCAGTTTAATAATGATGTTTTCATTGAAATGAGAACAAAAAAAGAATTGAAACCATAGGCGGCGGAAGCGGGGACGTTCCCCCCTAAATTTGTTGTTGACCTTTTTTTTTTGCTTGTCAATTTATTTTCCTACGTCCCCCCTAAAATGTTTGGGTTGAGAGCCTTTTTTTTTTTGCTTGTCAAAATTTTTTAGGTTGTCCCCTCCTAAAATTTGGGGCTTCCGCCGCCAATGATTGAAACAATGAGGTAAAAAGGACTACATTATATAGTGTAAAGAAATAGAGGGAAGCTCCGAGACAATAAAAAGGTTGAAAAAGAAAAAAATGTGAAAACACAAAGCTCTCACAACATGAGCATAATAACAAATAATAACAAATAAGCGAGGACAAGTAGCTGAGGGACCCCCCCAACTCTCTCTCTAGTTATCTATCTATCCGACTCGATTATATAAGAGAAGAATTTACTAATCAAAATATTATGAGCAAAAAGCACGAGCTGATATTTTTTATGAATATTCAAAACTGATAGAGAGACGCAATCGAATTATTCGATTGCGACAAAATTGATGATCTGAGAATTTATTGTGTTTAGGAATTCATTAAAAGCATAAAGTTGATCAGCATTAAAATATGGCAGGCGCAACGCATGAGCTAAAGCTTTATAGGCATACACCGATAAAAAATTTTAAGTATTTTTGGTAATCATGAAAAAATTGATATTTCATGAAAGAAAGCTCAAATCCCGAGGAGGAATATTCTTATGAATTGACTTAAAAAAAAACTGTGGTAAGCCCCATTTAATATTTGATTATAAGTCGAATAAAACAGTAAAAGCTGAAAAACGTTCGCGTGATATTTGGCAACCTCCCCCCCCAAAAAAAAATAAATAAATAAATAAATAAAAAATAAAAAAAGTTTTTAACTATAATAATGATCGAAGGTAATTTTGTCTCGCGTAGAACTGGACAAATGAAAAAAAGATTGTCACTAAAAAAATGAAGGTAATTTTGACCCACGTAAAATTTGGCGAGCCCCCTTCCCAAAAAAAAGGAAAAAAGGTTTTAACAAGCAAAAAAGGCTAAAATAGAGAAAGAAGAGACAAGAATAATTATGAACGAAATATCCCCATCACAAATAATGCTGTGATCATCATAAGGGAGGGGTCGCATAACTAGTATGAACAACGTATTTAATTCCAAAATATTTACTACAAATCTCAATAGGGGGATCGGGCAGAAATGCTCACCCCCACCCCCCCGATCCGCCAGAAATGCTCACCCCCACCACCACCCCCACCCCCCCCCCCCCCCCCGATCCGCCACTGATTCCAATCAATAATGACATTTATCTGCAATACTGATACTTTGGAATCAAGATACTGAAGATTGATACGCTTTACATAAATTATGAACGTCTGACAAAAAGATAATCTACCGATCACCTGACCGATCATCTGACCAGTTCGCGTATCACTTCGGAGTTGATCACTCGTCGCAGCTGTGTGGAACGCTCACCGAAAATCAACAAAAAGGGCCTGAAATGTAAGTTTAATGATAATCTATTTTAATTTGAACTACTTAATTAATACTTTTAATGTCTCCCCACCAAATGAAAGTCATATCACTTAACTCCAATTTGTATTAAGGCGTACATTTATCAAAGTCTTGGGTTGGAAATCAGAACAGCATTGTCTAACCCATATTTTTGGGTAATGTCGCCTATGAGGTCCATACATGTTAATGTTTGGACCTCATTGGTACTAGGAGTGAAAAATATATTTTACAAATCGTGATAATGATAATCGGCAAATGCAAGTATTTTTAAAATCTAAGTTGCAGAATGGAAAATGGCGACGTAAACAGACCGGGTAAGTAAATGCTCTTGCTCTTCATTTTCTTCAATTTGACTAGGCCTAATGTATTAAAGAAAAATTAGGAGTTTTTATAAAAAATGGGGGTAAACATAAAACTTGCCCATGTACTTTTAAGTTTAGTTTGGGCGCTTTTACATAAAAATTGGTGAAACTAGACCTAAATCACCATGGGTAATCCTCGCCTCTACAGCGAGGCATATATAGCCGACCCAGGCGTTTGGAGAGTAAGGGTACGATAGTACTATGATTTTTACTCCCCAGACGCCTCCAGGCTAGCCTAGACGGAATTTGAATGAGAGTGCTAAAAATACAAAATAGATTCAGTGACCTCAATTCCCCCAGTTCACCTTCCGTTTTTCACGACTCGTCATCTTCCAACAATCTTGTTATGAAACCTGATGTAGGCCTATTTATATTGCCTAGACTAGCACTAGATTGATCTCAGCACTTGACAGGCAAATGAACTTTCCTAGATTTCTTGTGTGGAGAAATCTGTGAAAACTGAGTGAGACAGTCCCAATTTTCTGACCAGCGCCTCTTCTGATAAATGTCTAAGTTATTGGAGACCCTAACGTTAGGCCTAAAATGAAATATGCATCAATGTTGTATGAATATATTTGTCTGTTTTTAATTGCAATTTTATTTTTAACTTTTATTTCAATTTTGTAAAATCTGAAATGTATTGCGATGTTTTGTGGCCGCAATTCATGAGCCCCCGCCCTTCTTTCGACAAAGCGCATCGTACATTTCAAAGTCAATGTGTGGGATATGTGATATGCAATCCGGTAGTTGCAGCGGCCATTCGCTCGGGACCGCATTACTCTCGGACTCCTTGTCGAATGAAGGCCTTTGTGGCTACAAGCATGCCATTTATTTACATGTATTGCTGTACAATTTCAATTCAAGGGCCTTGTATTAGGTTGAGTTTTAAAGTTTTTTTGGTTGTTATCTTAAAGCTTAGCCGCCACGTGCTCCAGAAATGTGGCGCAAAAACCTCATTTTTAATTGATTTAAAAAAAGGTGATTTTGGAATTGAAATCGAGACTTTCATGTGGTGAGTGATAGCGCCTGTTTTGTTTTGTGTGTGTTCATGATGTTGTGGTGATTGACTGTGCTGGCTTGTCAAATAATTAAAGGGGAAGTTCACCCTGAAGAAAAGTTTGTTGTAAAATAGCAGAAAAAAAAAAAATATTGGTGAAGGTTTGAGGAAAATCCTTTAGAGATTAAGAAAGTTATTAGAATTCAAAGTTTTGGATTTGTGACGTCATATGCAAGCAGCATTCCTACATACCGAATGGTAAAAAAATAAATGAATTTCAAATTTTGTATGGTTCCTGATGACTTTATTTTGTTTTCTATTTATGAACGGGTGTGAAATGATTTGTCTATTCACTGATATACAGTACAAAAGGCACAGTAAAAACCATTTTCAATTTTCTGAGAAAATGACATTTCATAGATTTTTTACTATTCGCTTTGTAGGAATGCTGCTCGCATATGATGTCACAAATTCAAAACTTTGAATTCTGATAACTTTCTTAATCATTGACGGATTTTCCTCAAACCTTCATTAATATTTTTTATTATTTTTTCTGCTATTTTTAAAACAAACTTCTTCAGGGTAAACTTCCCCTTTAAGTTTGCCATGACGAATGGAGACACATGTTGAATTCCAGGCTCATTACTCTTATTATTTTGTCTATAAAATCTCCTCAATTGGGTTTTAATAATCATGTTCACACCATTTCTAGACATTTGTAAGACTTTTATACACTTTACCTTTACAAAAGAAATTAACTCCTGGCTTGTGGAATGGATTTATAGAATATGTAGAAGAAGTCACTCATTCTTATTATGTATCAATGAGCAAGGTTATGATATAACTTGTTCTCTGTTACGGTACTCCCTGTGTGGTGAAATAAGGTTGGCATATTTTTGGCATATTTTCTCTTGTTCTTGGGGACAAATGCTTGTTTTTTTTACACTGTAAGTTTCCATTAAAGCTATTCATCATATAACTTGGCTAAAATTAATTTCTTATAGAGATTGAAAAATGAAAATTTTCCTGTCATTTTACTTTTAACCAATATAGGCTATACAAAAAAATATGCTAAAAATGCAAGTTTTTTAGCGCTCTGGTGAATGCAAAAATTATCCTCAAGTTACTACTAGTGAAAAATTAATTGCAACTGTATGGAAAATTGGAAATGATAGTGTTTTTGGTTAAAAGTTATGAATACTGAACTTCTGAAGTGTGTGTTTTGTACTGCATTTGGCATTACCATATATCCATTTAAAAAGAGCATTATAGAAAATATCCAAAATATAAAGAAAAATGCCAATTTTGAGACAAATCAGAGTTGCTTCCTTTTGTCATGGGACAGCAGTGCTAGTATTGTTTAGAATCCAATCCTTTGCAGTAAAGTGTACAAATAATGAGTGTTTATGAGTGCAATGGACAGAATACTTCCTGAGATGAAAGATGAAAAGATCCATTCGACTCGGCTACGCCTCGTTGAATGGATCATTCATTTCGTCGGCAGTCTCCCGAACGGTCGTATCACACATACTATAAGTTTACTATAATTTTCACACTTACATGTAGTTCCCCAGCCTTACAACATATTCATTGCTAGAAAAATACATGGTTGGAAAGACCAAGGCAATTGCTTGAATATGGTATCCTTATTTTTACACAAAAGCAAGAATCAAAGAAAATATCGCAAAAGAGCTACATGCTTGTAATTTCGGTTTGAGCAGTTTTTATTAAAAAATGTATGGCATCGCAGTAAAAATCCTCTCAGATCTCAGAAAAGAGAATAAATTGCTGCCTAGAAATTTAGTTATGAATAACTTAGAGTAGGACTTGTACCTTAAAGGGGAATGAAACCTTTGGAACAAATAGGCTTGTGTAGAAACAGAAAAATCAAAGAATAAGAATAAAGAAAGTTTGAGAAAAATCGGACAAATAATGAGAAAGTTATGAGCATTTGAATATTGCAATCACTAATGCTATGGAGATCCTCCTATTGGCAATGCGACAAGGATGTGTGATGTCACTGATGAACAACTTTCCCTTTGGTGGACTATAAAATACCCTCAAAATGTCTCTTTGCTTTTTCTTATGATGATACAAACTCTTTATCCATGATGTATTCTTAAAAAATATGTATTACATGCCCTCATGTAGAAAGAACAAATGATCTATGGATAGATGTGATAAAAGAGGCAATTCAAGTGAAATATATACTAAAGTAATGGGGAGAGTTGTTCACAAGTGACATCACACATCTTTGTCGCATTGCAAATTTGCTATCTCCATAGCAATAGTGATCGCAATATTCAAATGCTCATAACTTTCTCATTATTTGTCCGATTTTTCTCAAACTTTTTTGATCTGTTTCTTTGATTTTTCTGTTTTCACACAAGCTATCTTGTTCCAATGGTTTCATTCTCCTTTAATTTTATTGCAAAAATCTCAAAATCGATTTTTTGACCAAATTTGACTGATACAGTATGACGGTTCGGATGACCGCCGACAATTTCATCTTTCACCGAATGAAGTATTCTGTCCATTGCACGAGCAAAGAAACATTTGGTTTATATGACACTTAAAACTAGATTTTTTTTCATAGGAAATTATCAGTTTCGATGCAAAATATGATCATGCAGTGCAAGCTCGGTCAATGAATGGATCCTAAATTGCACGTTTGATGACGTCACTGTAAGTGTAAAATGGTCCGAATGATCGATATCAAACAACCAATCAAATGCCAAGGATCTATCTAGGTGTCATACAATCTCTCATATCTTTTTTATCTTTTATTTAGTCCCAATAAGGTGACACAATGGCTCTTTTGGAATGGAAACTCTCCCTGTTACTGCTGCTGATAGTGCATGTTGCTCAGCAGGCTCCCCTTGATCCAAAATCACCCGACGAAGAGAAAGCAGAAAAGCTCGGCGAGGAGATCATCAATAAGGCTGAAGGAGATGGACTCGCTGTGAGTATGATAAATAGACCCTCGAGCTGGGCCCGTATTCTAAAGTCAGGTTTAACTTAATAGACCACAGTCTAACTCTGCTAAAATTATGGGAAGCCAAATGTGTCAAAATTTTATTAAGTTGTATGTTTCTTATGTTTCCTGATTCATCGATGGTGCAGACAATCATCTACGTTAAATTCCTAGACAATTATGAATGATTTGAGAGCCAAATGAGGTGAAATATTATCTCACACACTGTTAGTGATTTATGTAGCAATTGGCTATCCATACTTAAACCACAAATTTAAACCTGAATTAAAGTTCGACCCAACTTCTGGGTGGTATTCTGATAATTAAACCTAAGTGGTTAAACCCATGGCCCTGGGAAGCGGGGGTGCTGTATATAACATTTTTCATTGGCAGCACCCCCTAGAATTCTGGCAGGTGTGACAAATTGGAGTCATGTACCGAAAACAACCGACATTTTGTGTTGAAACCCTTTTGTTTTGCTTGTTTAATTTTTTTACGGACCAAAACAACCTTCATTTTGCAGTGAACCCCCTTTTTTTTTGGGGGGGGGGCTTGTCAAATTTAATTCAGCACCCCCCATAAAACAAAAATATTCCCTGGGCCCTGGTTGAACCCGAGTCTAAACTACACTTTTAAACCACACTTGTACTGGGCTTGATAATATTTCTGCCATATTTGTGATAATTATAATGTATCAGTTAATTCCTTTAGATTCCTTTAAATTCATGATGTTTTTCTATTTTTCCTATAATTCCCAGGTCTGGAGAAATACAATGAATAAATAAAATAATAATTTTTATGAAGTCCTCTGTCACTTCTCGATCTGGTACCAGTATATATGACACCATCCTTGCTTTTCACAAATTAAAAAAAGAAAAACAAAACCAACACATTATCTGTTAGTGATCAACTCCAAAGTATTGATGTTCATCCTTTGATTTGATTTAATTTATTGTTTTCTTCACGCAAACGAGCATACATGAAACCACTTTTTTATTATTAAGATATTACTGTATACAATGATGAAAGAAAACCCTGTACATATACATGTAGAAGCAAGCATAGTGCAATGGAGAGAGATTTTTTTTCCCATAGCATTGTGTCATCCTAATTTGTTTCTATTTGGTTTTCTTTTTTGGAGCGAATTTGTTACATTATTATGAAAAGTTCTGTATTTAGTTACAAATAATTGATGGCCTTACTAAAAGAAAAAAAAACATTGTACGCAGGTGATGTCTGAATTCATAACATGCTATTCAAACAGATTGTCTATTGTTGAGTAGTTCAAATTTCATTTGAAAATTAATTTAAGAATGACTGACAATTGAAAGTGGATCACTTTTCTTTCCTTCTTGATTGTATGGTTCATATGGAGAGAGAATTTCCCCCACCCTATGTATGCGACACAAATGTCTCAATATATTTTTTAATCTTCCCTTTCCTATTTGTTTCCTTCTGCTTTCTGTTTTATATTTAATCTAACTACTTGCTTTTTTTTGGCTTGATGATATAGAAAGTACAATTTTGCAACCTTCAAATGCAATAGAAACCCCTTTTGTGTACATTTTTACACCGTAAGAAGCTAAAAAGCTGTGGCGTTCATACTAGAGTGGTAGAATTGGCATTTACATGTATTGCTTATGTCCAGATAGTCTCAAGTTCCACTTTTTTAAAAAACTTTTTTAATCTTTAATCTTTATTATACCTGTATAAACAAAATGACCAGTGTTGGATCCATGTAACGATTTACTTCTTTGATACAGGATCTAGGCCTCGAATATGAAGGCTATCTCCGAGAAGTCATCCAAGTTTTGGAAGCGGACCCAGAAATGAAGAGTCACATGGATGAGATGGACACCAATGATTTACTGGTAAGTGGTGACTTTGTCATAGTCCTGGGTCCTGTCTTTAATAAAGGTATTGTTTAAAGAGAAATTCCAGTAGTTGCAGTAAACACTGATTTCATGAGAAAGTCTGTAAAACCAGGCTTAATTGTCAGTATATCATCGAGGATGAAGATCTGGTACAGTTACATAAACTGAACTTTGTGAAATCTTGAAATCTACGCTGAAAAACGTTCACACTGAAGATCACCAACACAGATAGGCACACGTGGGACAGTGTATTATTATTGCTGGAATAAAGACCCGACGGAAGTGACCGAATCCGCGCTTATTTTGCTTATTTCTCAGCAATTACACAGTTTCTTCCAGAATCCTTTGGCACATATTTTTTATTCATACAAACAGACACTTGGGTGGTCATTATATTAGATTCTGTAAAAAGTCATTTTGAGATCGTTACCAAAACTGGAATTTATCTTTAACTTTGTGAGCAGCCGATTTAAAAAAATTCTCAAACCAAGATGAAACATGTGTACGAGTGCATGTATTAGAACTAATAAACCCTGAAAACAACCATTAATGAGAATGAAAAGCTAAAACTACAAGGCAAACCCCGATTTTGTAAATAGGTGTCTTATTGACACCTATTACACATAAGTGTATGGGATGAAATTAAGATGGTGTTTCCGGTCACTTTATATTTCAATTTTTGAAGCACTCAATAATTATTTTCGAATGCAATTTTTTCTGGGCTTCATTTTTGTAACATATCACAGACACAGGTGACAAGTGTGACCTTCTAGCTCAGATTTTTTTAAAAGTCGAACCGATGTTAACCAATCACTTTAAAAATAGTTGTGATTGATCCAATCAACTACGTTACAAAAATCTGTTATTGTCATAACTTATTCTACCAGGAATGTGCTCAATGTCCTTTGTATAAAACAAAGAGGAAGCACGATGAATGTTCAAGACAAAACTTGGCAATAGACCAGTTCGTAGTTACCCCATGGACAATTTTGGTCAAATGACCTTTCATTTCTTTCATCATGATAGGCAGATTTCGAAGCAAGATATTACGTAAGCTTGCCTTACATAGCAGGATAAAGAAATTGAATAGACCAGGTGACTAGAATAGCACACAATTGAACACTTACTGAAGGCATTTGTTGCATCCCTTCTTTGAATGCATATCTTAGCATGTTGCACAATGTACTTTGCAAACTGTGAAATACCAGTCGTTCGTGGAAGTAGTTGTTTTTTTTATGGATGTAAATGAAAATGACAATTCAAAAGAATATGTGAATAATCAAGACATCAAAGTTGGTGCTTATCTCATTAGATTTTAAAGCGCCATGTCACTTTAGTACAAATGACCTTCTGATCGTGCGTAGAATCTTTTGATCATGCGCATAAAGGAACTACGAACTGGCTTATTGATCATGATTGGTTATGATCAATGCAAACAATTATATAATTCAGTAACCCAATCAGTTGTAAGGTACATTGTATAACTGTGAAACGCGGGGATGTTTTTCATGATGGACTACAATAAATTTATTTTTCATGATTAATCGTAAGATATTTCATAATGTTATTTATGCATGATTTTATAAACAGCTTTACTGAGGACCCAGTTGTTTGGCAGATGGAGGAGGATTATCAACTATTTTCAGACATCAGCTAGAAGTGAAGTAATATAGGTTATTTTTTTTGCATATGATCATTTCAATGCAAAGTCTATATATTCCAACAATTTAATTGGGATTATTTTAGCTGCAGCCTAACTTTGTATCATAACTTTCATGTATGCAAATACACATTAATTTTTTTCTATAGTCTGGTAAATTTGGGAAGCAACTAAACAATGTTGGAAGTCATATCAGAAGTCAGTTGGATGAGCTGAAGAAAAAAGAGATCCAGCGTCTTCGGGTCATCGCCAGGAAGGCCATGGAACAGCAAGCACGTAAGTCTATCCAGGTTCTGTAACACAAAAGGTGGTTTCAGACCGCCTCGAAGTTCGCCAGTTCCAGGTATTCTCTGATCGGGAAATTTACCCCGATCAGAAAATACCAGGTATTTTGGTAATGTGAAAGCAAACTACGCGTAATTTCCCCGAAAGAAAATACCCGCTAAATAGTGGGTACTTGGCGAAATTACGAGAACTTTCGTGGGGATTTTTCCAAGGTCGCAGGTATTTTGGCGATGTGAAAGCAAATTACGGGAACTTTTAGCCCAGCGTGTCGTTGGGCGCGGCGGCGTGGGTGGCTGCTGGGCTAGTGATTTTGAATCTCGCGCCTTGCCTGCTTATCAGACCATACTGCGCATGCTCGTAACTTCGGGAACTTATCCCAAAGGATGTGTTTCGGGGCGGTGTGAATGCAGGAATAATTAACGGGTATTTTTTAGCCTTAGAAAGTTCTCGTAATTTAACGGGGATTCTTGTGATCGAGGCGGTTTGAAACCACCTAAAGATAAAGGATTGATCGTACAATTGATTTTCACGATTTATTGTACATTGTAGTCAATGGAATCAATCATAGGAAAATGTTCTCAGATCATTACTAAGTTTTGTGTTACAGGCCCCTGGGAAGATTCTCCATGCAGGGAATAGTTTTCCTGATATCGCATCACAATTTCCCCACTTTTATTTTTTAAAGACTGCTATGCATTAAGTCTTTTACAAAGCATATTTTTACATAGTACTGTCCATAGCTTTAATAGTTGACAGCTTTTCTCTTATGACCAAAAATGCTATTCAAATACATGTATGTAAAGCCAAATTATTTCCCGCCATGCAGGATCAACTAAATTTTTGTATTAATGTGAAGATATTATTCTTTAAAAATTCATTCATTTGAAAAGTACTCTAAAATCTAGTCAACAATTGCAACCCTTTGACTGCAGGCTTCTGCAATTTTTATAGACTGAGGACAGGGACCACTTGGGGGTCCTGTCGACAAGAAGTTTGAATGATAAAAGTTGAACTGCCCCCTTTTTTTGTGTTTGATTCTATTATTTGGAAGTTACACAATACTTTATTAGTGCATGACAGGTGGCCCTTTTTAGGACTCCTAAATGAGACAATTTTCTATAATGTTGTTATAAAACTTAACTTTAAAATTTAAAATTTCTATTCTTAAAATCAAGAATATTTAATCTGCAAAGATTGGACATCAACCTTAGTTGACGGGAATAAAGACGATAATACCAAGTCTGATTTAGCACTGTCTAGAATAGAGTCATTCAGTGATCTTGAAAAAAAAAACCCAAATGAAATGCCCCCGATCTTTCAGGCTATCAATATGTCTACAATGTACTTGTAAAAGCATTTCATGGTCTCCCCTCAGTAGCATATATATGTGGTCAAATGTATCATCATTTTATTGTGCAATGTTTGCATCATATCTTCATATTCTGCCAATCTGTTCTATTTTTGTATCTGAACATTTTGATGATTATAGTCGAGTGTATTTCTTTGTTTCCCTTTGGCATTTGTTCATACCTTTTTGTCCTCTGATTTGATTCGTCTGTGAAATTGTCATTAATACCATCATCTTCATTTCTTACTAATCATTTCGATTCTATTTATGCATGCATCCCTTAAATTCGTAAACCTAAAGTCGGGAAGGGGAAGCCGACGGATCAGAAGTTCTTGGACAACCTCATCGGGCATCTCGATCCATCGTCAATGGAGTCTTTCAATCCAGACGATATTACTAAACTCATACAGAAGGTAGTCAAGCACTAACAGGAATGCCTATGTGTGGTACCACAGTATGGTTTTGTACCTGTAATCCACTTCCGGCTGTGTGTACATGATTTCTAGCTGCTTTGTTTGTACACCAAGCTAACCTATACTAACAGCTAATGTTCCCTCATAGTATCATTTTATTCATTCTGTATGCATATCTGTCTTTATATTTGTTCACCTGTGGTGCAACAGTGTTAATTGCTTTGTGGTGCATGGCTAAAATTGCTTCCAACAGGATGGGTTACCATCTGTTTCTTTTAACTTCAAGATCTTGGTTTGTTTTAATTTTCAGTTCTTGTTAATTTTTAACTTGTGACGTGTTGTCTCATATATATTTATGCACTTTTTTGTTTTTCATTGCAATGGAATGATAGTGCACTCACCTCATACCTTTCCGGAAATATTATTTGCGCATTCATCTTGTTTTTATTTATTCAAAATTATCTGAAAATACAAGTCTGCTTACCATTTTGCACTGAACAACAATTCTATCCCATTCATGCATCATCAGAGTTATCATTTTGGATGATATTCAGGCTGATACTCCTAACACTTATAACCAAAAGTTCATGAACATTCTCCAATTGTATATCCATAGTGTTGAAAATAAGTAATTTAATTTCTTTAATTCATAGTAATTCCACCACTGGGACATGATTAGTACATTTAACCATGAAACAGCTCGTTCAACGCCATATGTTACTAATTCAACATCTTTTATTCTTTCCCTTCTCTCTTGTCTAGATTTGCATTTAGCATAAACTGTTGTCTTTATTTCTACCTGTACATACAGTACTTGTATATTTTTTTAACAGGAATTGATTCTCTGATGTGTGCAGATTTCCTGTGTTCGCTTTTGCCACCATCTGCAAATTTCTCCGGGACTGCATAAATTAGATTGATTCCTGCCTAGTCAATCAAACCTCTACCTTTCTACCTTTTGGCAAAACAATACTGGAGAGAGGCACACTAGATGTCTCTAATTCTATCTATCTATCTACATGTATCTATCTATCTATCTCTATCAATCATACCATCTGTCTATTTTTATTTATACATCAATGAATTCTAGCTGCATTTATCCATTAATTTCTGGCTGGCCTCTACCTGAATGTACATTGTACATTTCACATCTAGGTCCTTGTCATTACAGCTTTTTGGCATTTGCACATATTGTTTTCTTATTATTCCGTGTACATGTACATACATGCTATGCAATGTATTTTATATTACTCTGTTGGTCCATCCATCAATCTATCTTTCAATCTATCTATCTATCATCATTGTGCTCTTCTAGCTGAAGTAAGCCAAACTGATCTCCTTCAGATGATCGCCCATGTTGACTTTCGGAATGAGCACACTTTTGAGGAAGAGGACCTCAATAACCTCTTGCAAAAGGTACATTAACACAATGGGGCAGGTTTCACATAACCCTTCTCTTTGCCATGTAAAGCAAAGTATTAAAAGAAACAAGAATCAGATCAGGTCTATTTTATACATGTAGGAGGGGGAGGGGTGCGAATGATGTTTCTAGTCTTCTCATGTTGCATATGAGTATACATGTAGTTTCTGTTGTAATTGTGATAATTTGGCATATGTATAGTGTGATATTGTGAATCTTGTTCCAGCGAAAGAAAGTTTTATATTGCTTACTATATATCATATAGACCCTTTTGCAAGAAGCACATGTTGTATGTTGTTGCATGCTCGCACCTTTCAATACATATATAGGTATTAATTGCATATGTCCACCTTCCGATGAGACGAGGGATATGATTCATGAAGATTTAAAGCCAACCTGGGGAAGTTCACCCTGACGAAAGGTTTGTTTTAAAATAGCAGAAAAAAAATAGTAGAAATTATTGGTGAAGGTTGTAGAGAAATCCATTCAAGATTATTAAAGTTATTTGAGTTTTTGTTTTGTGACGTCAGAAACGAGCAGCTGCCCCATATGAAAATGCATACATTTTATTTTTTAGTGGTTTGTGAGGGCTTGTTTTTTATTTTCTTTTTAGGAACAGGTGTGAAATGATTTGTGTTTTGATATATTGAAGGTACAATAAAAACCATTTTCAATTTTCTGAGAAAATTTTTTACCGTACGGTACGATGTGTGGGACAGCTGCTCGCATATGACGTCACAAATGAAATAATTCGAATTCTAATAAATTTTTCATTCTTTGATCGATTTTTTGTCAGACCTTCGCCAAAACTTTTTACTTTTCCTACTATTTTTACAATAAACTTTTTTCAGGGTGAACTTCCCCTTAAAGTATGACTTAGAGTCACACTTGAATGTTGAGGTATATATGATATGCCATGTGCAATTTTATTGGTTAATACACAGTAGTGCGCTTCCTCTTGACTTGATCTGACCAATGCGGTCATGCCTTTTATACCATGTGCAACTAGGCATTTATTTGGGACTCTAAGTCATACTTGCATTCATATCTTTGTGAAACAGCCCCCAGATTGTATGATTTTTTTCGATTACAAATATAAAGTGAGTAGATTATTTTTGTCTTGTGAAATTTTCCCACTGTGCCATACATGTACTTGCCAAATGTAAAAATCACTTTATTAATGCCTAGAATTCAACACACCCTTTGTAGTCACGTATGGTGTTATTTCAGCAGAAATTATTTCCTTTCGTTTTCCAACTTTCCAGACAAAAGAATATTTATTCTGCAAGTCAGTTGTGACAATAATTGAACAGGAATAGGTGGAAGTAAGGATGCATCTGTAAATGCTTATGAAAGTTCGTAGATTAGAATAAAAGCAAAAAAAAAGAATTAAAAAAGAGAAAGATATCACAAAAAAATGAAGGCTTATATTTGGAGGAACTGAGCATTGAACAAAATAATGTTTCAAAGTGTCAAGACATTTGAAGCCGCTATTTTATTTCTTTAACTCATTTTCAAAAAATGTTTCTTTGTGTTTTTGCCATCTCTCGAAATCCCTTTGAATGCACCGTTCTTTATTTCAATTTCAACTAAGCTCTAAATATCATGGGATATTCATGACACATTTTGATACTTCATCGCACCATTAATTTATAATAGTTTGGATGTTCTACCACAGTTTTGGCATTTTGCAATCAATTCCTCATATGAAATCATTTTTGGGGGCCTTTGATTTCTTACATGCACTTTCCTAATTTCCTCACTTCACCACTTTAATGTACATAATTACTATTTTTTTTTACTTGACTGATTTTGATTATGGGTTCTAACTTCTTTTATTTAGGGATCTACATCATTTAAACTAATACCCCCAAACCAAGAAAAGCAATTATAACCTTTTCAAGCATTAACCACTTACAAAATGGTATTATGGATCCTAATCAAGTAATTGGCTGAAATCTGTCACATGATGATGATCAGTTATTAATTTCATATTTCAGAAAAATTGCTAATGACGGTTTATTTTCTATTGGTCGATTTGCCAACTTGTCTACTATAATTTGGTCTACCGTCAGTTCGTCCACTATCCACAGTCTAATTGCCACAACATGTACTTCCTCTCTCCATTTTGTCTAATAACCAGTTGGTCCAATAGCCAGTTAGTTCATAACCATTTTGTCTAATTGAGTGAAGTGAATGGTAATAAAGTGGATATTAGACCAACTGGTTACGAGACGAAAAGGTCTTAGACCAACTGGTGATTAGACGAAGTGGTGATTAGACCAAATGGTTATTGGACCAAATGTTTGTTAATTGAAATGTTGGTGGATGTAATGGCATTAGATTCAATGAAGGTAGACCATGTCATGAGTGGACGAGTTGGCAATATAGACGAATTGGCAAGTCACGGGCTCCATAACACAAAGGTTTGCAATGAATTACAAATATGAAAGAACTGCACTTATTGGATCCCGGTCAGTGTTTCAAACAGAGTGCGCATGCAATGATGATCTTCATTGGTCATTGGTATCATACTGTAGAAATTGATATTAAACCTCTGTGTAATGGAGCAATGGTGTATCACATACAAGGATCCATATCCCTATCTTATAAAACAAATAATGTACATCATATTGCTTAAGAGCATTAGAATTGAATCTTTGAAATGATCCTAATCCCCTTTGCTATGCCTCAAGCATATTGTAACCATTTACTAATCCCCTCTATTATGTTTATTTGTATACTAATTGATTGAAGTATGCACAGCAGAAATGGGGTATATGAATTCACTTTGATTTAATAATGGGTTATCCAAATAATTTTGTGAACCAAAACTGAATTGTGCAAGTATCCAATCAAACTATTTCACTTTGTATTTACAAAAAAATAAAATAAAATGAAAAAAAATCTGTATGGTCAGTTCCCCCATGTCTGCGCGGTCTCCCAAGTCTGCGCACCCGCGTATCTGCGCGATTCTAGTAACAGAAGATATGCAACGGGCACGAACTTTACACATGCAATACATAGGCAGGTATTCATTAAAAAATCCGACTCAAAATGGTGGAAAATTAATGAATTCAGGGCATTTCATGTGACGGCCTCAAAATGCAGCCTTTGTCATCAAAATCCCCGAATCGTGTGCAAAGTGAATGAGTGCGCAGACATGGGGTACCATTTTTTTTTTCAATCTGAAAATGACAGCCCGAGGTTTTTTCAAGAAAATCTTATATTTTCTTTCATTTTTTAATGAGAAATTTGGTACACTTACTCTTAATAATGTAAGGAACACTATTAACCAAAATATTTTGTGAAAGAAGAAGAAATTTATGCTAAATCTTAACTCAAATTGTTAGGTGCGCAGACTTGGGGCCCACCATCATACTAGAGTGAGACTATCATTTAGACTAGCCATTATGCAGATCAGGGGAGCGTTTCATCAATATTTTCATACAACAAGTTGTCAGATCTGACATCTTTCCATGATTTTGATTGGCTGAGAGGCACTGTTCCTATGGTAACTGTCGGATAAAATGGGACTTGTCGTATAAAACGTCCGACAAGTCCTTTCACGAAACACCCCCCAGGGCCCCGTCTTGCAAAGAGTCAAGATTGATCCAATCTATTGTAGCTCTATGGAAATCCACCATTGTCATATTTTTTTTCTGCAGGATGTTTGCACAATGTCCTTTGTAAAACAAAGAGAAGCACAGTGAATTCAAGAAAACAATGCAGGAATATACATCATAGTTAGAAAATATTTTGAAAAAAAACATGCAAAACATGTTGACATTGCTGGCCATCCATAGTTGTGATTGAATGGATTAATCACAACTCTTTGGTACACAAGCTAGAATCAAATGTGATTCAATTCTCTTTAGTGGAAACTTGATTGGAAAGAAGAACTCTAAAAAATTGTAACTCTGGGATTTGCTGTATTGACTAATTTCTCTGTCAAAATTGTATTAGTGTTAAAAAATGCCAAATATTAAGATGATTAACAGCTGAAATAATTATGATACTGACGATGATGATGATTATGATGATGCTGATATTGGTGCTTTATGATGATGATTTTGATGATGCTGATAATACCATTAGTGAAAATAATTCATAGTTGATGTTGAAGATGTTGCTGCTGCTAATGATGGTTATGATGATGTTGGCAAGGATGATGATGGTGATAATAATGTCAATTGTGATGATGGTGATGATGATGCTGATTAGAATTAAAATTGATGCTGAAGATGATCTTGATGATGATGATTGATGATTATGATGATGATAATGTTGATGATGGTGATAATAACAATGATGCTAATAATTAATTGACTGACTACTTCTTCTGTATCCAAGGCGACCAAAGATCTGGAGGAGAATGACCGTGAGAGGAGGAAAGAATTCAAACGATATGAGATGGAGAAAGAACTAAAGAGGAGAAATGAGATGAAGATGATGAACGAAGAAGAAAGAGCTGAGGCAAGGAGAAAGTACGAAGAGGAAAGGAAACAAATGAAACAACATGCTAAACTCAACCATCCGGTAAGAAATATTTCTCAAGTATATAGATGATATTTAAGCAAATATTGACTGGGCTTGGGGCAATACAACATATATCTCCCAAAGTAGATTTATATAGCCCGTGTCGTAGATGAGGATGATATCAATTTAGTGAGGGCGATAGTCTTTTCGTCCCCAGGCCAGTCAATATTGCTACATGTATTAACCATATCAGACATCTAGACCAAAAATTGTTAAAATTAAGAATAGAGTGTAAGAATGGGAATTCATTTTGTCATGTTGAGCAGACTGGGCCTTTGAACTTTACCATTGTGACGTAAATGAAATGGCGCGCCCCTGGCCTTGGGACGCAGTATCCAGCATTGTCTCAACTTGACGTATAGCACTGCGCGGTTCAAGGATGCGTACAAAGACACGTAGAATACCTGGATGTTAGCTCTGCCTTATTGCCGGCTACATTTCCACGCATTTTCTCATTGACCCTCCTGAGCGTGCAATAAATTGGGTCCGTGGATAAACAATCGGAAACGTATTGACTGACCATTTGATGACGGTCATAAGCAAGCAATAATGTATTAAAGTTGCCCTGCTCAGATGTCTGATATGGTTATAATAATGAATGTTTATTCATCGGTGCATAGATTTGTAATTCATTGACTATTGACTGAGAAAGTGCTATTGTTTCAATACTCTTCATTCATCATGCAAATTTCTTCATAACTTTATGCACATGATAATAAAGTTATTTGTACATGTATGTTATGGTCATGATCATACATATATACATGTTGAAATTAATTCTTCTGTGTGTATGTTTTTTAGCGAAGCAAAATGCAATTAAAAGATGTGTAGAACATGGATCATTTAGACAGACCAAAAAATTCAACCTATTAAAGACTTAATACAGTACATGTACATGACTCAGAACTATGATAATAATCATGTTATCAATTGTAATATGTGCAGTATCATTGTCATATTAGTAATAAAATGCATTCAAGTAGCTACATCAATTCTTTATATTTTTACAGGGAAGTAAAAAGCAATTGGAAGAGGTTTGGGAGAACACGGATCATTTAGACAGGAAAGATTTCAACCCTAAAACGTTCTTCTTTTTACACGACTCAAACAGCGACGGCTTCCTTGACGAGTTTGAACTAGAGGCTCTCTTCATAAAAGAGGTTTGAAATATTTATATTAGAAGTATTGCGTATTGTTGCTGGGGCATTTAGTCCTGAAATTTCAATATTTTGGGGTCTAGGTCTCTTTCCTATAGGGCTTATTTTTCTAATTAAATCACATATTGGAACATATTGAAGGTTGTAATCAGAGGATCGTTGAGGCCATCATGAGGACATTTCAAAGCTGTTGCCTTGGTGACCTTGAAATAATTTAATACTTGTCAATTATTGATGATGATGGTAATTTGCAAACTCTTACTAGACCAAAAAGAAACTTATATTTCTCACTTCAAATTAAATCAGAGCAGTCAAATTTGCAATGATGATATTCAAAATCACAACAATATGTGTGGAAGAGCCGTGGTGTAGTGGTTCTGACTCTCGCCTTGTAAACAGAGGGTCGTGTGTCCGAATCCCACCGCGGTCTAGCGTCCTTTGGCAAGGCGTTAATCCACACTTTGCCACTCTCGACCCAGGTGATAAATGGGTACCCGGTAGGATGCGAAAGACATTGTATGCTTGATTTTGCCAGCGCCATAATGTGGCTGCGATGAATGCAAGGAATGCTCCCCAGGGAGTGGAAACTGGACTTTCCGTGCTTGATTGAAATGAATCCAGTGACCGGGGTAATAATATGCTGTAACGCGCTTTTGGCCATTCTGGGAAAAGCGCTTTATAAAAATTGGCTATTATTATGTGAAATTAATTCAAACAGTCTAATGATCCAAATTGATTTCTACTGGTATACAGGCGTGTGGAAACACTGACAATAATAGAGTTTCTTATTGTTTGATGAACTTGTGATATCATGCATGTGTTGTCGAGCAGGCAGACAAGATTTTTAGTTTGTTAGATGTAGAAGTCATTATATGATAATGCCTGTTGTGCCGAGCAGGCAGCGGAGATTTTTGCAGTTTGATAAATGTTAATATTGTTTGATAAGCATGTAATATCATTTGATAACTCCTGTGTTGCCAAGCAGACAGCTAAGATTTTATTAATTTTATGCAGTTTGATATTGTTTGATAAACATGTAATGTTATTTGATAATGCCCGTGTTGCCAAGCAAGTAGGCAGCTAAGATTTATGCAGTGTGATAAATGTTGTTTGATAAACATGTAATAATATTTTATAATGCCTGTGTAGCCAAGCAGGCAACTATATAGTGTGAATAATTCAAAATTGTTTCATAAAGATGTAATATTATTTGATAATGTCTGTGTTGCTATTAAGCAGGCAGTTCTTAAAGATTTATGCAGTTTGATACGTTATGTCATTTTATAAACATATACATGTAATATTACATGCCTGTGTTACCGAGCAGGCAGCCAAGATTTATGGTTACGATGAGGAAAAAGAGGAGGAATTAATGGAGGAGGTCGCTCGTATGCGAGAACATGTTATGAACGAGGTAAGGTGATAGATTTTAACCGATCATAATTCTGGCTGCATTGTAACAGAGAGTCGGTTTCCATCCGTAATTGTCAGCATTTAGATTGTTAATCATGTTTTATTTTCTCTTTCTTCATTCCCTTTGCTTTGATTATTAACATGCATGGCAACACAACCCTTTCTCCCCTCCTCTCTCTCTCTCTGTTATCTTTATTTGTCTTTCACTCTTTTCTTTCTCGATCTTCCTTTCGTGCATTCTCTTTCTTCTATCTTTTCTTTCTACCTTATATCTTTTTACTCTTGTTTCTGCTTTGCGTTCTTTATTTTCTTACTCTGTATCTGATTCTGCATTTACCTGCTTGCCCACTTCTATTGTGTTCGCCCCTTTCTCGTTCTTTCTCTCCCATGTTCTGTCTGTCACTATTTCTTTTCTCTACTATGCCCTCACTCTTCCCCCTCTTTTTCTATCTCACTCTCTATCACTCAATCTCTCATTTTATATCTCTCGTTCTCTCTATCCATCTTCCTGTGTATCTATCTATTCTCCAACAATTTTTCTATTTATCTCTTTGTGTGTCTCTTTTTTACACATCTGATCCTTTCTTTACCTGTTGTTATTTTCAAAACTCTTTGCCTCTGATTTCTTATCACCTCTCCACTCTTTGTCTGCCTCACTACATCTCTCTCTTCATGCTTTATTATTTTATATGAATCTATTTTCTCTCTTTTTCCCTCCCTATTGTTGATCTGTCTATCTCCACATTCTCCCTTCATGCCTCTGAACTTTTCTCTCCCGCGTTCACTCCCTCCTCCTCCCCTTTGCCTCCCTCCTCACTCTCCAATTCCCCTCCCCTACTCCCCCTCTCCCCCCCTCCTCATTCTCCTTCCATCCCTTTCCTCCGCCCTCCCCTTCGCATTGCTTCCCCTTCTCTTCCATGCCTCTCTCAATCTGTCTCTGAATGTCTCTATTTTCTTTTCTTTATTTTTCGCTTCATTTTCGATCTTTCTGTATCTTCGTCCTTCTCTTTGACTCTGTGCCCCCCTCATTCTTCCGCATATTATTTGCCTGCCTTTGTCTCCGCACACTCCGACGCCTCCCCCACCATAACTCACATGCATAACGCACACACTTGCACTCACACTATTTAACACCAGGTGGAAAAAATCTACCAGGGCAAGAAAAATGCGGACGTTCAGGAAAAGTTTGAGGAATTGTCCCGCATGAGGGAACATGTTGTCAAGCAGGTATCTATTCAAATTAACTTTTCATCTCCTTTGCACCTGATTTGTCCTTAATAGGCCCACTCCACCCGACAACAATTTGAAAATAAACTGAGATTATGCAACATTTATGTAATGTCACAATGTTAAGTGTTGCATACTACACCTATTATCCCTGCTTAAGCATGGCTACCCTGAATAGTATATATTTAGAGAAAAAAAATCAAAGAATTATTACATTGCATAACATTAACAAAATGGTCAGGAAAGATCCAACTTAAATAGCCATATTGACCTGTATACATGTAAAACTTACTGTTTGGTATACCCTGAGAGTGACTAGCTGGTGGCTCTTTCAATAAGCAATTAAATTGTGATTAGAAGCCAGCAAAGATTATTGTACATGCTCACTAAAATATTGTGTGAACTGATTAATTCTCTACTGCCTATTACAAAATTATTGAGCTATCCAGTAGCTAGGTGCTGGCTTGTTACTTGCTATCAGTAAACTTCAAATTTCTGTGAGGGGAAGGCTTGACCTTCCCCTCACAGACAAAGAACAAGTCACCAATCTTTATATTTATTAGCTTGGAAGTAAATTATTTCAATTCAAGTCATAGTGTTATGTTTTTCTTTGCCATCAGCAATGTGGAAAAGGCCTTCATTGCATGTTCATGGCTGTTTTGGTAGCACCCCTTTCATTTGACTCTTTTATATGTTGAGTCATGACGTTGGATCGATTAATGATTGAATAATATTTGGTTCTACATTTAGAAAACAAATCACAGAGTTTCATGATTAAACAGAAAAATAGGTTTATAAACATTATGAATATAGCATTGAGTGAAACACATTATTTCATGCATGCGTAATCTCAAAATGTTAATATCAGTATTGGTTTTATTTATATTTTGTTTTCGTCCATTACATTGCTTTTGATCAGTGAATGTAAAATGTTTTGATAACATACATGTAACCCATGGATATGATCACAATGACTGAATGCAGAAATGCATGACCATGAGAAAATACTAATACACAGGACTGCATCTAATGTTAAATGTAAAAAAAAATTATCTGCAGCAAGTTTGGATACTATTTCAGTATTGAAACTAAAGAAAAAAAAAATTCTGTGCCATAGACTGGATGAAGGAAAAAAAGTCAGTAACAAAATTGCACGAAAGCATCATCAATGAACTCTAATATTCCCCTAATATGTTTACTTTCTATTATTAAAACATGAAGATTGATTTTATTATTTTATCATTTGTTGTCTCTGTGCTCGCTTGTATGATTTATATTTTGATGATAATAATATGCATGAAAGTAATGGTTCTTTTACCCAGTATTTAGTAAATCTTTGTGGTACCGTAGTCAATTGTATTACAGTCATGTACATGTATGTGTAACTTTTATGGAAACTGCTTTATGTAGATTTCTGAAGTCGGGTGTTGTGATTTAACTATGGATAGCCACTTGGGGCATAAATTCCTAACAGTACACATTCAGTTTATTACCTCATATATGACACCCAAATTGTTCATTATTGTTTGGGAATGATAAGTGAAGTATATTTCTTCATTATGAGAGCAAAAGGAAACAAATAAGTGAACATAAGAAATATGAAATATAAACAGAATTGTTTAATTTTTGGCTCCTCATAACTTTTGCACAGAGTGATACTGTGGTCTATAGTTAAATCTGTATTCAGAATATGGGCAATAAAGTAGAGTTTTAGTTAAGATGATTGTGTTAAGCAGCTTTGTGCAAGGGTAGGGGCAAGGGAGGGGGGGGGGGGGTGGTGTTCAAGCCAGGGGGTCAAATGTCAAAAATAATAATATATATAGATAATTATAAAAAAGTAGCTATGAAAAGACCACTGATGCCAGAAAGTGGTTGGAATTATTTGAAATAAAGCGGGTATCATTTTGGGTCTTGCCTGGATTTTTTAAGAGAGGAAATGGGCGTGGTTTGCGTGTTTGAGCTGGTACTGAATTTTACCTTAAAATTGTCTTTGATTGTGAAGTCAAGAGCAGGGTCGTGTTTCATCGCAATTATTTGTATTAAAGACGGGGCCCAGTTCATTAATTTAAAACAGGTAATTAGGTTTTGCTATATAAAGTGACTAAAAATGGATGAGCAATCCATTAAAAGGATGTCATCTTTCATCCCAGAAATGTTGAGCACATATTATTTTTACCATGGTGGCTGTAGCAAATTTCAGATAAATTTGAAGCAACAGGGCGTCACGTTTCGTTACCAAAAGCTCAATATAACTTCTTTTTAGAATTGCTCCTACATGTATACGATCAATTTGTGTAATTTCTGTAGTATACATGTAGGAGTTAGAGATTAAAAAAAAACATCTTAAGATTGAATTGTTTGTTTTGTGTATTGACCAGATTGATGGCAACAAAGATAAAATGGTCAGTTTAGATGAATTTATGGAGGCTGCAGCAGCATCAGACTTTGATGAAGAGGAAGAGTGGCAGGTAAGACCAGTTTCCACAAAATTGGTTCATTTAACAAATACTGGTACCTCAGCCAGCACAATAATCGTTTAGACATAATTACAATTTTTAAGGCAAGTACATTATTCAAAAAATGATAATAATGATTGTTTTTGGTGTGATACTTTTTATCCATGAAATTTTCTCAAATCAACTTTTAAAGGTAAATGCTAGTTTTGGTAACGATATCAAAATGAGTTCGTACAGAATCCAATGAAATGACCACCAAAGTGTCTGTATAAATAAAACGCATGTGCCAAAGGATTCTGGAAGAAATTGTGTAATTGCTGAGAAATCAGCAAATAAGCACAGGATTCGGGTACAGCGTCGGGCCCGATGCTCTAAGCGATAACTATACATTGTCACACGTGCGCTTATCTGTGTTGGGGATCTTCGGTGTGAACATTTTTCAGCGTAGATTTCAAGATTTCACAAAGTTCAGTTAATGTAACTGTACCATATCTAGATCCTCGATGATATACTGACAATTAAGCCTTGTTTTACAGACTTTCTCATGAAATCAGTGTTTACTGCAACTACTAGAATTTCTCTTTAAGGAGGAAGTACACCACAGTAAAAACTTGATTCGAATTCAAAGAAAGAGAGAGAAAAAAAAACAACTCAAATTCTGGCATACAAATTTGAGAAGTAAAATAGTAAAACTATGACATTCTAAGATATCTGGTCAGTATGCTGAGGATGGAGCTGATGACATCACCCACTATTTTTAAAAAATTTTATTATCATCATTATCATAATTTTTTGTTTTATTTTATTTATTCATTTATTCATTCATTAGTTCGTTCGTTCATTCATTCATTTATTTTTTTGGGGGGAGGAGGGAGGGGAAGGGGTCATTTATCATATGTGAAATTATTTTTGGTTTTATTCATTTGGCATAATCAGACATGTAAACATCCACAAACAATAGGATATAAGGAAAGTCACATGGATGCCATGAAAGGAAAACAGATAATAATAATGATAATAATAATAACAATTATAATAAATTGTTGATTATATAGTGCATATTAGCCATTAAAAACTGCTGTATGCACTTTATATATCACAAATTACTCTATATGATCATAATACAACAAAAACAAGTGTTTTCAGATATATTTTAGATGATTCGACAGATGTTGTGAAAGTAAGTTTGATTTCTCCCTGAACATGTGGCATTTTACCATGGTCATAACCTATTGTGATTCAGTAGTCTCCTTTTGTCATATCTACACGAATATGATAAATCAATCAATCAATAAATAAAACACGTTATTGTACATGTACAGTTCAAATAATTAAAAAAGTTAATAAAAAAAATCATTGACTCTCTTTGCATTTCACTGTGTTGTGCAAATAATTTTGTTTGGTGAAAAATATATGAAATTTCAAAATGTCATACATGTAACTTTTTCATTTTGAATTGATTTTGGTGGAATTTTCTACATGAGGCCGTTATATCTTTTCATTCAGATAAACTTTCTGTTGGGATGGACTAGTCCTTTAATGTTGGGGCTTAACTAGGCTTCTAAAACATCCTCCATTCATCTGTGTACTTCTGATTCTGAATTTCATTTCTTTTATTCCAGGATTTAAATCAAGAATCGCAATTTACAGAAGAGGATTTAGAGAAGTACCAGGACGAGTTGAGGAGAACATTAGAAGAAACCAAGGCCAAGATGGCAGAAGCAGGGGATAACTTTGTTAGAGTTAGGCAGCCTCCTGGGCAAGATACAGTTCAAATGAACCAGGTGAGATATCTTATTGTGCCCGATGCTCTCTTTTGCCCGTATTCTGAAGTCGGGTTTGAGACTTACACTATACACTGCTAAAAGTATAGAAAGCCAAAAATGTCAAAATTTTCCTTACATTGTATGTTTCTTATGTTTAAGAAACATAAACAGCTCTTCCCTAACTCATGAAAAGTGAAGAAAGCCATCTTGTTTATCCTTCTGAAACATTTAAGAATGATTTGAGAGAAAAATTTATAGCTGATACACTGAAATACCAGTGGTAAAGATTTATGCCACTATTGGCTATCTATATTTAAACCAGAGTTTAAATCAAACCTGATTTCAGAATACTGGCCTTAAGGTGCACAATTTCCTTTTCCATTGCACAAACTCTTCTTCTTGTGAGTGATGCTCTCTTCAGGTGCACAGTTTGATTTTCCATTGCACAAACTCTTCTTCTTTATAAACCCAATGCTCTTTTAGGTGCACAATATCCCTTTTGATTGCAGAAACTCTTCTACCAGTACACATTATTATTCGCATTCTAACTGCATCATTGTATTTTCACAATTTTGGTAGCTAAGCAAGAATGGCTTAATGTCATTTGAGGGCTGGACAAAGAGTATATAAATGATAATTTTGCATTCCATTTTTTCTTTTTGAACTTTTCTTTAGGCCCAAGCTCATCAGGTCCAAGATGGTCTAGCACAAGGAGATAATAAGGTAAATACTTTTCGAATTCTTTTTATTTTTTGCAATTTATTACAAGGTATTGTATTTGCACTGGTTAGTTTGTGCTCAGCCATGTGGTGTTGGTTTGGTTAAGGGAGGCCATAGCCTTTTTACTGCAGTTTTAATAATTAGTAGTAATAAACTGTACAAACATTGTTTGAAGAACAGAAATCGAATGAAAGGGAAGAGGGAGGGGGAGGGAGGGAGGGAAGGAGGGAAGGAATGAAGCAAGGAGGGGGGGGGGGGGGGGGGAGAGGAAGGGGGAGGGAGGGGGTACATTGGAAAAGTTTTCTTCTGTATCACAGTCTCTTTTTAACATTGTATTTCAAATACACATGGATGCTCTTAAAATGTGATATGCATGATATAGAACAGAATATTAATCGACTTCAACGGATGATTCTGTGTGATAAACAGGCTTTATTGTATTTTGATAAATTAAATCCAATCACGGGACTCCACGCATCATACATTTGTGTAAAAGTTAATACTCTTGTTATCGCCTGTTTTCAAGACTTTATTTCTCTCTAATGTGCATTTTAAAACGATCAGAAGTTGAGATACTAGATTGGAATTTTTCAGCCTTCATTTTTTGCTATTAGAGCCCAGGTAAAGACAATCTGTACCCAGTATGTTCAATGTGATATATACATGTATATATATATATATATATATATTTTGAAGAATATCATGCTAAATGTGATGGGTAATTAAACTACTATTCAAATATTATGTCATTTACTTATTTATATCATTATCTTCCGGACTTGCTAACTTGTTTTGTAATTTTGCGTCATGTGTGTACTTTGTAGCCATGTACCGAGGTTTTGCAAATTTGGTCTACATGTAAAAAGCTTGATTATTAATGGAAAAAGTTCATTCAATTATATGGCTAAAACCTTCCTTGTTACAGATTAATGAAAAAATGTTGATGTGGTCATTTCCCCCCCCTCTGAATCTACATGTAGGGGAAGGCGGGGCAAGTTGAGCCACCACCCCCAGGCCAATAATGAATGAGTCAGACATTATGGTGGTGTCATGTATTGATGACCCATAGCATAACCCTTAACCCCACCACTTTGTTTCCAACTTTGAAACAAAATGCTTTTTTAGAGGGAAAAATACAAATTTCAGCCAAAAAAGTAAAGGGTGTAAAATAGATAAGTGCTTTTTACCCACACAGTCTTTAAATATATTATAGAAATAAGAACAATATTGTTAGTCCAGGTATGGATTCTCATTTTTGTCATAGTCTTTTACATGATGAATGCATGAGAAATGTGTGGATGTGAAAATATCGCAATAAGTTTGGACTTGGGTAATTTAAGCCAAATCAACATGGGGCAAGTTGAGCCATGGTAATTCTTATGGTGATGTATAATAAAAAATGTTAAAAATGTAAAAAGCCATTGATATGCAGGCAGAAAGGAGCAAATTCACATGAAAGTTCTTTTACTTTTAGAAGATGTTAGTATTTATAGAGAATTAGCAAGTGAAAAGACATCCTGGTTCTTCCTGCATACATTTTGTACATAGTTTTTGTGGCTCAACTTACCCCAGACGGTGGCACAACTTACCCCACAGATGGGGCAAGTTGAGCCATTTGACATCGTTTTTTTCAAAGGTTACGATGACTTTCAGTGTGGGGGTAGAAAGTTATCTATAGGTGAAAAAGATTTCCCAAGAATCGCATTTAATCCTATCTAGGCCGGGGTATTTTGGGAGTTCATATGGCCGGGGGGGGGGGGGCCCTGAGAGGCCCCCCCTTAAGATCTCGGCTGTCGACCGTGCGATCGCGCTGAAAATTGGCACGCGGGTTGCCTAGGACATAATCTACAAGATTGTATAGTAATTTATTTCATGCGAATTGCTATTAAGTGATTATGCTAATTTATGCGTAATTAGTATGCGAAATCATACTTTTTCCTCTAACTCCCTAAATAAAGCTCCAAATGTACTAATTTTTGGTATAGAAACTTTTTGTGGTGTTCTTAGCAAGTGTACATGAAAAAATTGCGATATCAAATCATTTTCTTATGTATTATATTGTTTTTTGCAATTTCTTATGCATTTCCTTGTTTTTTACCTTTTGTTTTTCATCGTTTTTCAATGAAATTTGTTGGGGACTATTCTGTGATCATAAAAAGTATAAAATAAATACATTTAGACCAGCAAAACTAAATATAATCATGCATTTATGAATTTTGGTTGAAAACACAATTTGCATTGACTTTGTACACGAAATCACGTTTTTGAGCAATTTTTGGTCTGGCGTGCAGTTACATAATGTTGCATAATTTCGGAACCAAGGACCCTGGTGACGTAAAATTGGTCTCAAAAGTTGCGGAAGAATTGAAAGTAAAAAGTCAGCGAGCGGCGCGGTCAAAAAATTTCGCCCGGCAAAAATATTGCGCGATTCGTTGAGGGGGGGCCTCCGAGGTCCCCCCGGCCTAGATAGGGTTAAAGGCAAGGTAAACTACAATATTACTAGTCATATCAATTCTAACATGCAAAATGCAAAAAGTGTCACAACTTACCCTGCCTTCCCCTACACTGTATCATGGATAGCATGCACATACAGTATGCTTGCTACTCTGAATTGATTTTATGTTGTCTTTGTCCTGACTTGTGATACATTACCAAGGTGATACGACAGGGGGACGGGGCTTATGGGTGTCCACTTCCCCCATGCTTATAGTCGTGAAGAAAACAGAGAACAAGAATAGAGCGAAAATTGAAGAGGGATAAAAAGAGATAGAAGAGAAGTCTGGATTTTGTAACTACATGTACCCGTTGTTAAATGTTAAATAGAGAATAATTGTCAATTTTCGGTAAGCCGCCTCCCCCTACTATCAAACTTCCCTACTCTGCAAGCACAGATTCATACATGACTATTTAGCCAATTACATACCATGTTTAGAGTGAAGACTACATGTACATGTAGAAGCCAAACTCTCTGTCTGTGCAGACTGCAGAAGCAACTACAGTACATAGTGAATCTAGTCTCACTTCTTCAGACTTTGCATTATGCACTATAGATGCAAAATTGAAAAAAAAGTCTGTGCCTGCAGACTATAACCTTTGCTCTGCCCCTGATGTTATATGTACACATAAAATTCCTTTAATATTGAATCATATGCTGTCAGCGTGTTTGTATTTATTTAGCATAGTGATTATGAATTTGTATAACGTAACATGTATCAATATTTATCTACATGTACCTGTAACCCCAAGTCCCAAGTCCTTTTTTTTTTTTTACTTATGGGTTTCTTTTCCCAAAGGTTTAACGATTTTACTTTGCAAAATGAAATGGCCTATCGAGGTCATCGTTGCATGCGCATCATGCTCAGTACACTAGAGACCAATCAGAATTGTTCTTTCAAATTAAACCTGTCGCTAACCTTTGTGTTACGGGGCCCCGGTCAGCTTACTCAGCATATCCTGGCCCGTATCATAAAGCAGTTCGTACATGTAGGTTAAGCACAACTCCATACATGACAGGTGATATTTCCTTATGCTACATGCTATAAGATATCCCGAATCCCCCCTCTATCAGTATGCACAAACCCTTTAATATTGAAATTGAAAATGTTCTATTCAGAAGATTGGCAAAGGTGACTTTTTTATTTATATAAAATGGTCAGATATCAACGGTGGCCAATGGCAAACAAAATGATTGAATACATACGTGTATATGGTTTGACACCATACATGTAGACTTGTGAAAATTATTTTTCAGTTGTCCATAATGTTACAAACAGTTTTAATAGGTATACTTTTAAACAGCAGGTCCCTTTTTTATTGAACACACATTTACTGTAGCGGTAACCATATTTTCTTCTAATTTCAAACTAGATATACCCGGTAATTATTGGTTATCCTGAGGGGAAAAGGTATCTTAAATACACATTTACTGTAGCCGTAACCATATTTCCTTCTAATTTTCAAACTAAATATAATCATTGGTTTTCCCCGGGGGAAAAGGTATCTTAAATGTGAAAATTGATACACATGTAACTCATGCCAATTTGTACAGTGTAAAAAGTGTGTGGTTTATGTGCATTTTCAAAATGTATGTTGTACATGCATGTATGAATGTGGGATCTCCATTGACCAAACATACACAGTCAGAGTACAGTTACCAATACTACAAATCATCCTCTTTGGTGGCATCCTCCTCGCTCCAAATTCTTATGAATGACAAGACTTTTTTATGTAATCACTTACTGTTTTCAAGTCAAAATTATATATCATTGCATCATTGGACAGAGTATGTGTTTGTCTTTTATATTGGTCATGAATTTTGTTTGTACACACTATTTTGACAAAAAAGTGAATTTTAGGCCTGAAAAGGTGCCTAAATACTAAATTTTTCCTGTAACTCGTGGAAAATGTGCAAAACTTTTTATTGGATCCTCATTGATGATATTCATATCATCATGAAGATGAAATCCTGTATTTTCTCACAATGCCACTCTTGATGTGTGGTAAGTTTTCATCTGGTGAAGATCACACTTTACCCATCAAGGTGCAAGACAAGATTTTTGAAATTTCTGAGTATTGTGAAATTGAGAGTTTTGATTAGCTGAATAAGGTTTAAACCTACATGGACAGATAACTTAAAGAGACGAGAGAGGGTTATCTTTGTCTCGCCATCACCGCACCATGACAAGAAATTCCTGCTTAGGATAACCATACACACACTGGGTTTAATATTTTATCCTGCAAAAATTTTTACAAAAAGTTTGAGAGTTTTATGTCCACATCCCTCCACCAGTTGTTTCAAACGCAGCTCGCTCTGCAATTAGCCCCGATTGTTATGCAGTGCTTAGAAACATTGTGTTAAGCCTTGTATAAATGTTGCATAATATTATTATTATCATTATAATTAAATGTGTATTTCTCTGAAAATTTTTTAATTGGCAGATTCGATTCGAAGGGGGCTCGCAACAAGTTCGGCACGATCCTCCAGGCAGTATACCACTCTCAAACCAGCAACCCGCCCAACCACCCGCAGATCAGGCACGCCACCCACCAGCTCAGCAGCCACCAGCAGCATCGGATGGCCAGCAACAGCAACAACAGAATCAGCCCCCACCACCAGTGTAACAGCAATAATCAATGTGTTGCTATTCTATATCATTCTACAACATCTATTATAAGGTGCATTTTTTTTTATTCAGCAATATATCTATGGTGATGGTATACACTGTTACAGCAAAAGACTCAACGCATTAGAGAGCAATTGGTTTTTATATTTATGGCACCACTTCCTCCTCATGCAGATTCTTTCTTTATCAACATTTTATGATCATGTTCTATCATAAATTAATATTCATTTTGGTATTATCTTAGACCCGAGGGCCGTTTCATAAAACAGTTCGTAAGTTAAGAGCGACTTTAAGAATGGCTGGTGATCCTTCTTGTGGTAATGGTATACACCAAAAGAAAGGTTCACCAGTCTTTCTCAACTTACAAACAACTTTATGAAACACCCCCTGCAATCAATAGCAATGACCCCTTAGTCCAACTTTTACATTTTCAAAACTTTAGCATGAAGCTACTGATTATCAACTCAGGCACCTTTATACCAAAGCATATGTTGCAAGAAACTTAATTTGCCATCAATTGCAAGTAAATTATAGGTCATTAAATCAATCACAAGTCTTTTTATTGATTTGCGATTAATATCTCGTCTGCATCTTGCATCAGAAAGTTTAAAACTTATAATTTTTGACAGATTAACTTCAACTACAGCAAAACAATTCAATTGTTTTGCTGTACCTGGTAGTAGAAATTAATCTGTCACTTGTAAATTTGCAGCAGAGTTTGCAATTGAAATTTGCATTTGATTGCAAATATTTTTTAAAAAGTTTTTCGCAAATATTTCTTGCAACACCCTGTAATTCTTAACCAGCAATCCCACCTCTATGAGGATATTCAGGATTAGCGATGACAAAAAAACAGACTGTGTATTCTTGTGAGAAAGACATAGCTCTGACTTTCCTTTGCATCCTCTTGTGTGAATAAGCACAAATAAATGTTTTGGGGAATTTGGTAGCTTCCCCTTCCCCCCTGTTCATCATTTCATAAAACCCATGTCTGCCAAAGTATTTTTCGAAGGTGGTATTGGCAACCATGATACCATATCAGATAATCCAGAAACTCATACATTGAGAATTCTATTGAAATTGACGCAACTTAGTATGAATTTGACGCATTCATGTAAGTACACTAATCGGCTTTGCACATTGGACATAACTGCCAAAATTATGTAACCAGCATTGATACCATTATTACTCTTTGTATGCCAAACATACACTATAATTGGGAGCGTTACTAATCAATGAAAGTGTATAAAGGGATTAATGATACCCATCGATGGAGGTGTATGTGGAGTAGAGAAAATTGTTGCAAGGGTATACTGCACAGATGTATTTTGGTAATCGGAAATAGAAGATAGATATTATTTGTATATTTAGCATTCATGTAGATTGTCTGTTTTATGTTTATTTTTTAAATGTTTTTATTCAACCACCTATATATAAAGACTTACTTGACAGTAGCTCATAGGGAAGGGAGGTAGCCAGGGGCTGGAGGTGACCCCCCCCCCTCCCTCCCCTTCAAAGCTTTCCATAGCTTGAAGAACACAAGAAATCTTCCTTTGTGATTATTAACCACAGTCTTGAAACATAAACTTTCATAAAACATTCGAAATATGTAATCTGATTTATGTTCTAAAAAAATGGTAATTCAATACTTATTGAAAAAAAACCCAAAATGTAGGGGACAATGCTTTGATTATTCTGTTCCCTTTTTCTAGCAGATTATTGTGGCATAAATGTTGTAAAGGGTTGTAGGAAAATCATTCTAGTTTATGTACATTGAAGGATTGTTGCAAGGAAACTTGCAATCAAATGCAAGTCAATTATTATTTTAATCCCTTTTGGCTTGAGGTCTTTCTTTGGCCTTACTCCACCAACTTCCCTTTGTGTCTACCTACTCCTTTTCTTTCTTCCCCTTCATTAACCTGATTGGTCATCTCTTCTCACTAATGCCCCTTTTGTCTCCTTGTTCCAGTGTTGCTGTTGTATGTCTGTGGTCTATATTATGGTTGTTCCACCTTATGTTTGTCATTTTGCCTCCGAAGAAGATTCTGCTAGGATCGAAAGCTTAGGCCCCTTTTGACTCTCTCAATTATAATTACACAACTCAATCATAAGTCGTGCAATTAACGGCAAATTTGCAGATGATCGCTTGTCTTCTTCATGTGTTAGCAAGTGTAAAAAGATTTGCTTTAGTTATAATTGATTAATCACATCTAAATTTGCACTTGAAGTTTATAATTGATTGCAAATATTTTCTTAATGCAACAGCCCCTAAGACTATATGATCAAAATGTTGCATTGTGGGTAATGATGCAGGTACTGAACGAGTAGTTTAGGTCACATGGTGCTGTTCAAACTGATTGTGCCATAATGGCTTCATATGATGTACAAGATGCTCTCATAACGCAAAGGAAATACATGTACATTTAATACTAGTCGGTAATGTCTTTCAAATTAAATGTTTGTTATAGCATAGTTTAGTGAAATTATAGCTTTGTTATTAGTCTTGATTGTATACTCGTACATTTTCAATTTCTAACTAATGTATTTTTAACTGTATGGCTGATATTTTGCATTTCATGGTCATTCCTTGTTTAAATTTAGCATGGAAACATAAATGATATGTACATGCATCCATTATTATTGTACAACGCCTACTTAGCTTGTTGTACGCGATCAAATGGGAGGCTGAATGTCACACATTCGTACCGTTGCACACAAGACGTACCATCCAAAATGTACCGCCCAAAATCTACCATTGCACGGCTGTAGGAGGTGACGTCACAATGCGATTTCATTGAATAAGCCCGCTGGCTAAATGCGCAATGCTGTCCAAGATCATGTACGCCTGTGGGCCCGGCTTGTGGGATTTTGCTTTTTGCTTTCAATATTTTTGCTCCCTTATAGATTACTGGTGGGAAAAACTATTGTTTTTTCATATTTTTACTAGATTCTGAGGCGTTGTACAACACAAATAGCGAATATTCTTATTCGTGCAATGGTGTGAGATTTTGCATTCGGTGAAAGAAAGACACGCTCTATTCAACTCGGCTAACGCCTCGTTGAATAGAGCATCTTTCTTTCACCTCATGCGAAATCTCGCACCATCGCACTCATGCCTATTCGCCATTTGTATACTGTCATACAATTTGTAAAGGCCGGTTATCTTTTAGTTACCTATTAATTCAAAAGGAACTAGAATACATTTTGTGCTAATCATTAACCCGAATAGAGTCGAGTTATTTGGACCCATCAAACCCAAGGGGTGGGAGGGGAGATTTTGCCCCCTTGAGAGATCTCGGCCGCCGATTGCGAGTGCCGCAACATTTTGTAAAGGGGTATACTTTGAGATGAAGTGCTATTTTCAGTTGTATAGTAGATGATTTCAAGTGCGGTGTTGGAATTGGGATTGCTTCCCCTTGCTCCAAAATCTGTTCTGAGTTTGTAAAACTGATCCATATCACATTATTGACATCTCAAACACAAGTACATGTAAGTGACTTCAGGATCATCTTCATTTTATGTTTGGTGTTCTCATGTAAAGATTGATTTAACACCAATACTAATAGATCAACACTGAACTTGAAATCCCCCATTGATTTAAACATGAATTTAATTTTGTATTTATTGGAAATCCTTAAACAGGGTTCTTGAAATAGGTGAAATGCAGTATTAATATCATATTCAGATACTTGAGGTAGCAATGGTGAGCTTTATCTTACTAAAAAGGTTATGATATACAGTGTAGTAGTACAGGGGAGCCTATATTGTGTACCTTGACAGCTAGTCACAGCTCACCATTTAGTGTCCATTGTCACTTTCAGTTCTATTATAGATTATTTCGCTCTGGCGTTCTAGTCATTCATGCGATTTTACTCCGATGAAAGCATGTTGAAAAGCTTCAGTATGTCCATTTTTAAAGTACATGTATCTTTCTCTTCAGCGTTTTTCTTTTATCTTTGTCTGCTTTTGCCATTTGCAGAGCACATCGATGTCATGAACAACAAAAGGAAAACACATAGGCCCATATTCTGAAGTCGGTTTTTAACTTAGACCATGGTCTATAAACTCTGTGCTAAAATTATGGGAAGCCAAACGTGTCAAAATTTCTTCACATGGTATGTGTCTTTGTGTGCTGTGCTCTTTCACCAAGTCTTTAACAGTGAAGACAAATATCTTTGTATGCATTCTCCCCCCGACAGTAAAAAATGATTTGCGGTTCAAGAATTTATATTATGAACCTCTACTGCTAGAGATTTATTTCGCAATCGGCCATCCATAGTTAGACCACAACTTCGGACCAGAGTTTAAATTAAACCCGACTTCAGAATACGGGCCACACAATCAAACCTGTCCAGAGTAAAAAAAACCCCTGTCTAATAGTGACCACTTTTTTTTCTGTTTCCCATGGGCAGCCTTGATAGACAGGTGTTTACTGTAGTTTTAATGGTAGCGTCTTATTCTATCTTTGCAATCGTTTATGTGGTGGTATATTATTTTATATGTTTACAATCGTAGGATTTTAATAAATGTTCACCTGAATCACATTCAGAATCTTGTGTTGCATATAACATTGTGATTTTCTGATGGAATCCAAATGCAAAGTTCTGGCACCCTAACAATAAAGGAGTTATTGTTGCAAAAAATACTTGAATATTTGATGAATATCCATTTGAGAATGAAAGTTATATATAAAATTTTTATGTCATTGTATATTCAATACTTGAATATACATGTACGATGACATAAAACTAGAAGGAAAAATGGAAAAAGAATGAAAGGATGAGAGGGAGGAGAGAATAAAAAAAGAAAATAATGGAGGGACAGAAAGAACAGAGAGGAAAGAAGAAAGTAAAGAAGAGTTTAAGGAAAGAAAGAAGAAAGGAAATAAAGGAAATTTTGAAAAAAAGAAGGAAAGTGAAAGAAGGAAAGAAAGAAAAATGGAAAGAAAGAAAAATGAACAGAAAGAGGGAAAGGATCAGGAAAGAAAGCTAGGAAAGATTGGAAATAAAGATAGATGGAAAAAATGAACAGAAAGAGGGAAAGGATCAGGAAAGAAAGCTTGGAAAGATTGGAAATAAAGATAGATGGAAAAAAAGGCAAGCAGGAAGGATAGAATGAAGAAAGGATAGAAATGAAAGATGTATTGTGTTTGGTTCAATATTCTGAAATATGAGACAAATAGGCATCCCGGGAAGGGTTTGTCAGGACGGCGGGACAAAGGAACAAAATATGGAACGATCTGGGAAATATGGGACGTCTGGTCATCATGGGCATATATCAATTCCATTAATTCTCACTTTTATGATTAATGGAAATATGTTTCTTATACATGTAGAAGCAGGTACAGAACATGTAATATGAAATGTCCAAGAAAAATGATTTGCCAATTTTTAAAGAAAGTGGGAATTAAGAAAAAAATGATAGGAGGGCTGCTTTCAAGTGACATCACAAAATCAACATTAAACAGTCCATAAATCTGTTAATATATGATGGAATTATGATGGAATTATGATGAATCTTGATGCTAAACTTTTACAAGTATTTTTTTCTGCTCTTTGTCATATCAGGGAGGGGAGCTTAAGAGAACACCCTTCCTGGTACGACTATCACAACAACTACATCAACAATACAAAACAGAAAAGAGACGAAAATAGAGACAAAATTTGTAAAGTTACCTTAACACTTCTTTTTAATACGCAATCAGCGCCCCCATGCGCTGACAAATATCGCACATGTACATGACATACCTCCCCCCTTAAAAGAAAGTTATAGCAATTTAACTTTCCTTCATTTAAAGAAGCATGTTGAAATAACATTATAACACTCAGAAGAACGAGTAATATGAAAACAAACACAATCCATCCAAGTGTGTAGTCAAGACGTATCATTATAAACCTTTACAAAAAGAGATGTAGAAAACTTCAGTCAATAACAAGCTGGATTTACCTTTGGAATTCTAATATCACGTGAAAAAAAACATATGCCAATACAACAAGGTGACTTAACTCTGCAAGACTTTTTTGTCTTTTTATATACATATATATATATAACCTTTCCATAGCAACATAAAAAATGAAATTAAGTCCTTCAATGCAAGAACTTTGATCCAGCTTCATGTTTACAAATGCAGAACCTGAAGAGAGAAAAAATAAATAATGAAGAGAACAAGAGTTAGAATATGTAGACTTGTTAGAACAAAATGAATTGTTCCATGTAATTGATATATCGAATTTTTTTTGTCATTAAAAGATAGTTATTAATAAACTATTATAGACATTCATCTCAAAACATTGCTTGACCACCTGGATAATGGAGTAAAAAAAAAGAAAATCACTTTTCTTTTAAAATTATTATTATTGTTAGTGTTATTTTTTGTTATTATGTGAATACTAGTTAACGACCGGTTTGCAGCTTTCCGGGGTTTTTTTTATTATTGTTTTGTTTGTTGTTTCTAAGGAGGTTATTTGGCAATTGACTGTAGATTTGTCTAAACTCTAGAAAGCGTATCCGCAATAACATTGTCATTTCCTTTGATATGAGTCACGTTCAGCCCATAAGGCTGAAGAAACAGACTCCAACGGAACAGTCTCTGATTCTTGTTCCTAAACCTTTCGAGGAAGGTTAGTGGATTGTGATCCGTGAAAACGGTCACATCAGGGCAGCTACTCAAATACACATCAAAGTGTTGAACTGCCAGCACCAGACCTAGGCACTCCTTCTCTACCGTAGAGTATCTTTGCTGGTGTACATCAAGCTTCTTCGAAAAGTAGCTCACAGGTTTCATGAAACCCTCTTCATCCAACTGAAGGAGAACTGCACCAACTCCTACCTCACTTGCATCAGTGGCCAGTAGGAACGGATGCTCAAAATTAGGAGCCTGCAACACAGGCTTTGAGATCAGAACAGCTTTCAATTTCTGAAAGGCAATCTCACAGGGTTTGGTCCAATCAAACTTAGTCCCCTTCTTGAGTAGATCTGTAAGAGGAACAACAATGTCACTGAAATTAGGAACAAACTTGCGGTAAAATCCACACATGCCCAGAAACCTCATCACCTCCTTCTTTGTGGAAGGGGCAGGGAAATCCACAATAGCTTGGACCTTTGCCTCTCGTGGGGCAACGCATCCATGCCCTACTACATGACCCAAGTAAGTAACTGTCGCCTGCGCAAATTCACACTTTGACAAATTCACAACAAGTCCTGCCTTGGTCAATCTGACAAACACATCTCTCAAGCAAGTTAGATGATCTGACCAGGTATCACTAACTACTAGAATATCATCAAGATATACTACAACATTGTCAAGTCCTGCAATTACACAATTCATGAGCCGTTGAAATGTCGCTGGAGCATTCCGCATGCCAAAGGGCATAACCCGACACTGGAATAACCCCTGCGGGGTAACAAATGCAGAGATTTCCCTTGCCCTCTCTGTTAATGGCACCTGCCAATAACCTTTCATCAGATCCAGCTTTGTGATATACCTTGCATTGCCAATCTGATCAATGCAATCCTCAATACGAGGTAGCGGAAACGAGTCAGGTTTTGTTACAGCATTAACTTTCCTGTAGTCAATGCAAAAACGCTGACTCCCATCTGGTTTTGGAACAAGAACTACAGGTGAGCTCCAACAGCTCTGACTAGGCTCAATGACACCACATGCAAGCATATACTCAAGTTCCTTCCGCACTTGGCTCTTCTTTCTTGGATTCAAACGGTAGGGATGTTGTTTAATAGGCAGATGATCGCCTACATCAACATCATGAATAGCCTCTCCGGTATATCCCAACTTATCTCCACATACTTCAGGGTAATCAAGAAGTATTTGTACTACATCCTGCTGTTCAAAATCTGATAGATGACCCAATATCTTTGCGGGATTAGCCATCACATGTGAATTATTCACCTTTCCAGACATCCCTTCACCAATCTCCGCTTCCACTGGGATTTCAAGTTCTCCAGGAATATGTTCTGCTGCCTTTTCACAAACAACAGCAACTGTCGCCACCTCGTCACGATCATAATACTTCTTCAGCATATTAATGTGGCAAACCCTCTTTGTTTTTCTCCTGTCTGGAGTACTCACTAGATAGGTTTCCTTACCCAAGTTCTTCTCTACCACATATGGCCCACTGAACTTAGCTCTGAGAGGTTCACCCTGGATGGGCAGTAACACAAGGACTTTGCTACCAGGCTCGAATGAGCGAGGTTCTGCCTTCTTATCTGCACGGGCCTTCATTACACCTTGAGACGACCTCAAATGTTCCCCCGCGAGTTCACACGCCCTCAAGAGTCTTTCGCGAAATTGTGACACATAATCTAGCACATTCCCACTCTCCACCTCAGACTCTGACAACATGTGCTCCTTCACTACCTTGAGAGGACCTCTTGGCTCATGGCCAAACACAAGCTCAAATGGGGTGAATCCTGTAGATTCATTAGGAGTATCACGAGAAGCAAATAAGAGGAAAGGAATACCCTTTTCCCAGTCTCCAGTGTTCTCAGAGCAGTAAGACTTGATCATTGTCTTTAAGGTCTGATGGTATCTCTCAAGGGCACCCTGCGACTGTGGGTGGTAAGGTGATGAGTTCACCTGCTTGATTCCTAATTGATGCATCACTTCCTGGAATACACTAGATGTGAAATTAGAACCCCTATCCGACTGGATGTCTTGAGGGAGTCCATAGCGTGTGAAAAACACCAAGAGGGCATCAATAACTGTCTTAGCCTTAATGTTCCTCAATGGAAAAGCTTCTGGAAAGCGTGTGGTTGAATCCATGACAGTAAGCAAGTACTGATAACCTGCCTTGGTTTTTGGCAATGGGCCAACACAATCTATCAATACACGGCTAAATGGTTCAGGAAAAACAGGAATTGGAATAAGTGGGGCTGGCTTGATGTGATGTTGTGGCTTGCCCACCACCTGACAGACATGACATGACTTACAATACTCAGACACACACTTCCTAAGCCCAGGCCAGTAGAAATGGGCCCTAATCCTGGCCACTGTCTTCCTCACACCTAGGTGTCCAGCAAGGGGAATATCATGAGCTAACCTTAGAATCTCTGCTCGATACTGAGGCGGGACAACAACCTGATCCACGGCCACCCAATCTTCATCAGCTGGGCGACCAGGAGGACACCATTTCCGCATCAACACACCAGACTTAATGTAATAACACTGTGAGACCTTCTCTGCCTCTCCTGCTGTCAGAGCAACACGATACAAACCTTTCAAGTCCGCAGCTGACTGTTGGGCTGCAATCAAGGCAGGCTGGCTGAAAATAGTCCTATCATCACCAGACTGACTATTCATACTCTCACTCAGATCTCTAAAAACTGTATCCCCTAAATCTATGTCACCAACATGTTCAACCTCTCTCTCATCTCGCCCTGCCATAGCCTGTGCCCTGGTAACCGCACAAGATGGAAAAATACCCGGGATAGCTGTTTTCAAAGCCTCTGTCTTGGAATCCACTACCGGCACGTCACTCAAAACAGTAGATGGCTGCACCTTACCTCCAGCCAAATCATTGCCAAGCAGCATTGTGATTCCCTTCATAGGCAATCGAGAAACAATGCCAACTGTCACTCTCCCAGAAACCAGCCCACTACAAAGTTCTACATCATACAGAGGAACAGATTTGAAACCTTCATTCACATCTTGGATCAGAGTTCTCATGCCCGTGAAACAAGATTCCAAGGATGACTCATCAGCAATTAATAACGTCTGAACAGAGCCAGTATCTCTCAAAATCACAACAGGAAATTCTTCACCATCAACAGTGAACTTCACCGTGCCATCAGAAATAAATTCCTTGTATCCTTCATCCACCCCATCATGAAACTTGTGCTTCCCCCCATCAACACACACAGGGTCTCCCACACAAACCGTAGCCGGCCGTACAAAACCGCTGGCCTGGACTTTATTCTGACCAGTATTCTTGTCCTTTAGTTTCTGACAGTGAGAAACAAGGTGCCCATCCTTCTTACAGTATGCACAAAACAACCTGCCCTCTGGTCTAAAACCATTAGACTGGCTACCACCACTCAACTTACTCTTTGGTGACTTTGACCTCTCCACGTCCTTATGTAATGTCTCGGACTTACTCCAACCAAAACCACTCGCTAACGGACTAGGAGGTTGAAGCTGCGACGCGCTACTTCTATGTGACAATTCATACCCATCTGCCAACATTGCTGCATTTCTGACACTAACAACAGCATGATCATTCATGTATGTTTTAACATCACGGGACATGCATCTTGTGAACTCATCAATTAAAACAACCTCACGCAGTGATTCATATGTCATCTCAATTCTCAGAGACCGGATCCATCTATCAAATGCAACCTCTTTGCGACGTGCAAACTCAACACAAGTCTCTGCAGGATCCCTCTTGAGATCACGAAACATCTGACGGTATGCCTCTGGGACTAGCTCAAATGCCTGAAGGATGGCATCTTTCATTTTCCAATAATCAAAAGCATGATCATAGCTCAATGCAGACACGACAGACTGTGCCTTGCCTGAAATGACTTGCTGAATGAGCAAAGCCCAGTCACTTTCAGGCCATTCCATTTTTCTAGCCACCCTCTCAAACAAAAGAAAGAACGAGTCTAAATCAGTCTCATCATACTGTGGAATAAGCTTTACCCTGGCAGAGAACCCAGCTTCCATCGACCTTTTCTCTCTCTCACCCAACTGCCCACTCTGAGACACCATTTCACTATGACGCATCATCTCAAACTCCAGTCGCTTCCTTTCCATTTCCCTCTCATGCTCAGCAGCTCTCAGCCTATCTCTTCTTTCTTCTAGTTCAATCTGAGCCAGTGCAAGCCGTACCCCATCACTGTCAAGTTTAGTTCTGTCATCACAATCATCAGAATCACCACTCACACTTTCAGGCATCAATTCTGCGCGGGCCGCAATAGCAGAAAATAGCTCTGCCTTAGTCTTCAAACCCGAAAGATCTAGCGACATTTTTCGTCCAACCGCTATCAGATCATCTTTACGCAGCTGACGCAAGCGAACGAGTGTAAGGTCTTCCTCCAAAAATGTATCTGCGTTAAACTGAGCCATATTTCTCTATCGAGTAAAGTGACAGAAGGAATATAAACAAAAAGAAAGAAGATCCAGCAATATTTAGGAGACCTTTTACACTGTCTAAAAAAAATGAAAAAAATCATGAGAATGTCATGTGATGAAGTTTCTAAACCAAAACTAGCTTAGGCCAAGTATGATCCAGTCTAACAAGAGACAAAAAAAAGTCACACCAAAAACTCCTCTAGAATGGCATAGGACCTGATTAAAGAAGGATAGGTCTAAATCATTGAAGTAGACAACGTTACGAATTGAAGACTATTCAGTTACCGGCCAAACTTATCCAGGCAATGAACAGACTTACAGAGCAGTATCGCAACGAAAAAATGTCCTAGAAGAAAGTGCGGAAAAAATGCACAATAAAAATATCAAATAGCACCAGCCATTAACGACTGCAGTACAAGCTATTTAATAAATAGACCTAAATCCTAAAATCAAGATCATAACGCCTACGCTACGTAACTACATGTACGCACAGAGCTCAGACGTAGCCCATAGAGACTGGGAGGCAAAAGCCATAGCAAAGCAGAGAGAAAAACCCGACATCAAATTAGATACGTGGGACAACCACAAAAAACCAACGCGAGATCGGACACAACCCGAGCAAGAAAATGGCTTGGAAAATCATATTTCGGACAAGCCCCCATATGTCATATCAGGGAGGGGAGCTTAAGAGAACACCCTTCCTGGTACGACTATCACAACAACTACATCAACAATACAAAACAGAAAAGAGACGAAAATAGAGACAAAATTTGTAAAGTTACCTTAACACTTCTTTTTAATACGCAATCAGCGCCCCCATGCGCTGACAAATATCGCACATGTACATGTGATCTTATTGAAACCAGTTCTGTGAAGTCATGATCTTGCCCTTCTCATAGAGCCTACCAAGAGAGGGAGACTAATTGGGCATCGGGCAAGAAAGTCGAGTTAAAGGGGAAGTTCACCCTGAAGAAAACTTTGTTGCAAAAATAGCAGAAAAAATAGTAAAAAATATTGGTGAAGGTTTGAGGAAAATCCGTTAAAGAGTAAGAAAGTTATTAGAGTTCAAAGTTTTGGATTTGTGACGTCATAAACGAGCAGCTGCCCCATGTGTTATGTAATATAAAATGCATGAATTTCAAATTTTGCATGGTTCCTGATGACTTAATTTTGTTTTCTATTCATGATCGGGTGTGAAATGATTTGTCTATTGATATACAAAAGGTACAGTGAAAACCATTTTCAATTTTCTGAGAAAATGACATTTCATTGATTTTTTACCATTCGCTATGTAGGAATGCTGCTCGCATATGACGTCACAAATCAAATAATTGAAATTCTAATAACTTTTTAATTATTTGATGAATTTTTCTCAAATCTTCGGCAATATTTTTTATTATTTTTTCTGCTATTTTTACAATAAAGTTTTTGTCAGGGTGAACTTCCCCTTAAAACTAGTCCCAAATGGGTGCAAATTTTTTGCCTACCCCTGAATCCAATTACACCAGGGTGCCGTCTTTTTTACAAAGAGTTACAAATGATCCGATCAATCGTAACTATGGACGGCCAGCAACGTCAACATCTATTATGCATGTTTGTTCAAAATATTTTCCAGCTATGATGTTTATTCATGCATTCGTTGTTTTCTTGAAAATTCACTGCGCTTCTTTTTCCGTACAGAGGACATTGTGCAAGTTTTTCGTAGAAAAAATTACGTCACTGATGGATTTCCAGAGTTACGATTGATCGGATCGATCATACCTCTTTGAGAGACTGGACCTAGGCTTTATTTGCAATCAAAACCAATCACAGGACTTGATTAAGCGTCACTTTTTCTCAGTTGACAAAAAAAAGATCAAGCATAATTTGCATGTAATCAGTGACTAGCACTATCTCTTGCAATGTCCCTTACGGATCACTTTGGCAACCGCCTATCCATCTCACTGTATTCTTCTGTGCTTAATGCTCCAATTTCAAGTAAGTTGGATCATATAGACTTTCACATCACCAAGGACATGAACGCGTACAGGTACATGTATGGAAGGTCACCCGCAGAGGTCAACTACCTTTTTTTCAATTAAGTGCCTTTCCCAAGCAAATCTATTTTAATGAACCCATCCTAACTTTTGGTAAATCCACTAATGCTTTTATCAATGATGGCATCCAATGCAAACTTCCTATGGTGAATCAATTTCATCCAAAATGAATTACACATAGACAGAAATTTTGTAAACATAACAGTACATAAAAATGTAGCAATATTTATTTACATTCTACAAATGAACTCTTGCGTATTATCATATTATTATTGCTTGATGATTGCAGTGGAGAATGCGGCAAGACATGGGCAAATCGACCAAAACAATGTTTACCACAGAGCAAAACAAATCGAGAGAGTTGATGAGGCATTGCCTACGTTTTCTAATTTTCAACTCATTTTTAGAAAAAACAACAGGAAATGACTTCGTACATTCATTTTGGGGACATGGGGAGGGGTCAACAATCATTAAATTGTGCACGTACTTTCTAATGTACAAGATAGGAAAATGGAGTTTTACTCCATATATGCTCTACTTCATACAATGTTATGGATAGCAATATACTGTAATAATGCAAGTTATCATTTTTTTTAAAGTAAAGCTGTTTATCTGAAAAAACATATCAACATGTAGACAGGGTTCAAATGGTTTCAGTAAATAACATGCTAGATATTCAAAGACTTTGAGCATGGAATTGAAATTGGCAATCCTGCCATGGGTGAATAGCTCAATCCCAGGAAGAAAGCTAAAATTATTTTTTGTACACAATAAATATATTAGTCAAGTCGATGAGACAGCCTACATATTTTACATACAACGCACATGTATGCATGGTCGTATGTATTCACAGTGCAACTTATTAAGACTTACTAAGACTTAAGTCTAAATAACTAATGTCTGAGTGCAGGATAGTGCATTTAGGGTGGATGCTTTTTTCAAAACGAGTCCTGATACACGTTTCTTGTCTTCGGAATCAGTGAAACAATTTTGCAGAGGGACTTGTCCTGCCCTTATCTCTCAAAGAAATATTTCCAATAGATTTGAAGGAGGGCATTCAAAAACAGATAACTGCTGCATCTTCTTCTTCGAAACAATCATGTTTGCCCCATCCGTTGTGAGGACAGATGCCTATCATTAATTCATCACCGCGGCATGATAGATTGTCCAAATGAAACAGTCCATCGGTGTTATCGTACTGCGCGGCGTCGGTCTGGTTTCCACCGGCGAATCCCAGCTGGCGGCAGACGACGTCGGCCTCGATGTCGGTGAAGTCGTCCCGGCAGACCTTGCCCCACTGGTCTTCGAAGTAGACTTGGACGCGACCCGCACTAGTAGAGTTGCCACCAGATAGACGCACTGAAACAGAGAGAAATAGAGGCAGATAATAGTTTGTTTACTTGTTTATTATTTTAAATGAAAATACTTCATTTGTAAAATGGTTACGTTTCTAGAATAGTATTTCTGAACGGCATAATACTTGTTAAGTGTATGTTTTATATTCTTTTCTTGGATTTTGATTCATTTCTTTAATTTCCTTCTACTTTTCTCTTCTCTTATTTTATCTCTTTTGTATTTATAAATTTCTTCACTTTTTGCCTTGTTTCTTGCTTTATGGTCGATGATATAATGAAATATAATACTGAATTGACATAGAAATTGAATAATTATTATGGAATTAAAATTGAATTGAATCATAAAGCCTAACTGATTTTTTCATTATGATTGAATTAATATGAAATTAAAATGAATTTGAATTGAAGTATCACTAACCTGGTAATGTACACGACACACTAGCATCTTCTTGATGGCCGCAATTATGCTCTCCGTCCTCTCTCCTCATACAGTCCGTGAGGCTACTCTCATTTCCAGTGCATTCCAAGTCATCTACATGGATAGGTCCGTTGCCTCCCCCAAACACAGCACCACTAAACACCCCAGAGGCTGGACCAAAGCCTAGCTGTCGACATACTACATCAGCGTCTGTAGTTGAGGAGAACAATCAAGAAAATTATATCAATGTACAAATTACCATTACATCTTTGCAACTCAAACATTTCTAAATCTATTCAAGAATCTTATTTCTACATGTATATTGGGGAAGAACTCTATTACAAATGAAAGCATTATTTTGCTTTTGCACCAAAATCACATTGCCAGTAAAGCTTGCGGATGCATAGGGAGTACATTGTATATACACAGTGTTGTGTGATAGGTAATCATTAGTGGTGAGTAGGGGGGGGGGGGGGGGGTAAACAAACTAAAGTAGTAATAATACTAATGAAAATGAACAACTTCAGTATTACATGTATTTCTATACCCTTTTTTCTTCCTTCTCCCCACCCCCTACTTTTTTTTCGGCTTGGTAAAATATACATCAAATTAATTAAGAGGGTTATGTTTATGCTAAATTGCCATTTGAATCCATACCTTACCCGAAAATATTCCTATACCCTGTATCGAAGTCACAACATTCCTCTCAACTCCACAAACGCTAAAACTATGTCTATTTAGAAATTAAAGATCCAGACCGGACCTAAAAATGAAACTGATAAATTATATACCAATCGAAAGCTTATAAGCTACTTAATACAGCAAGGTATGCTTTATGCATTTTCACCGCTTCCCAGCTGAGTATTTTGCTTAAGAATATTCCAATTATCGGGCTTCGAACCCCGTTTATAGAATAGGCTTTATTGTGCTTTTCACCTGCCTCGAGACCGTGACGTCACGTTGTGTAAGAAGCGTCGTGATTCCATAGGTTTGTACACAGAAAAACTGGGTGATTTTTTTGTTTTCCAGATAACGAATTTCATTCTCTTCACTTCTATCACAGATGGATATCGCATATATTTTTTCCCACAAGCTTTAATTTATGAAATCTACAGTTTTGAACTAGTTTTTGCCATATTTTATTTCCTGCTTATTTGACGCAGATTTCAATTCTATCTGCATTTAGATTATGTATAACAACTTTTGCTGACATAGCAATCTAGGCCCAATAAGAGCCAAACAAAGAAATCACAAAAAAGGTAGTGAATAGTTGTAGGTTTACAACAATATGAACAGTGAATAATTTTGAGTGCCATTTTCATCTGAAAAAAAAAAAAAAAATGGATTCATAACATGGAAATGGAAGAAAACACTCAATGCTTTTGTACACAAACCTATGGAATCACAACCCTCCAGACACAACGTGACGTCATCATTTCCAGGCGACGTGGGGGTGCTCAATCAAAGCGTAATTTGGAGGAGCAGTTTCTTTGATTTTTATTTAATATTTTTAACTATTGGAAGGAGATATATGTGATATTTTTGGTATATTTGTATTGTATGAATCATTACCTTTACTTTGATATATGATTGTTTTTACACCGGTCAGGGTCTTTAAGGTACAGATATCGAATTACGGTAGCTGCCATACATGTACATACCTTCTCTGCTCCACATGTCATCACAAACGGTGCCCCATTCACCGTCAGTGTAGAATTCAACCCTTCCCTCCAGACAGCTCCTTCCTTCCGCTAGACGAACGTCACCATCGCTCGCTGCGAATCAATCAAAGAGAAACACACTGGATTAGATTCCAACAAAGGGGGGGGGGGGGGATTTCACAGAGCTGGATAAGTAACTGAGATTTACTGACAAATTTGCTTGCGGCCAATCAGATGCAAGGATTTCAGTCACTGATATCAATTCCAATTTCAATTCCAATTCCAATTCCAATTTCAATTCAATTTCAATTTATTTTCTCATAAAAATCCATACAAAAACACTACATATACAAAGCATTGTATTAACAAAATAGAACAAAAAACAACAACAACAAATAGAAATAAACATTGGATTGAATATGAGAGGGACAGCAAGAAAGGAACTAGCCTTGTAATTAGCTGACCCTATAACATAATAACCATACAAAGGCTTCAATAACAAAGATAGAAAAAAAAATCACTAAACTACAACATAAAGGTGGGGGGGGGGGTGCCTATATATGCCTAAATGAAATTTATACAAACTTTATAACTATTTGAAATAATTTGCCTTGATTTTGACTTAAAAACATTTAATGAAAGTGATTGCTTGATATCTACAAGATAAGACCAATTGTGCATTGCTTGCCATTACTTGCAGTAGCAAAGAAACTCATTTCAAAGAACAGCTACAGTATAAAGCACAAGTAGCTGTAAGTGCAATAATTTAGATGGGGAGAAATGAAATAGAGTGATATTGCCAGGCCTTTGCACAAGGTCTACCTAGATTTTTAAGTTCAAAGGCAATATTTGCTTATTAAAAAAAATTATAAATTAGGAGGCTTAGATGTAACAAGGTGTTTGAACAAGTTTTGAAGGAAAGACAGGTGAGCCAGACGCAGGAGTTACAAGGCATAGCCTAATTGTGAAACTTGGCATATGTCTGTAGTAAATAGAGAGCCTTTCACAAAGCAAATCATCAGTGAATTTCACTCACAACTTCTCTCTCATCCAATCAGATGCAAGGATTCCAAGATGATAATTAGTTAAAATCAATCACATATCAAACACTTCCTGCACTCACCTGGAAAGCACATTACTCCTGCTTCCTGGCTGAACGCACACGACCCTTGACCCCACTCGGCGTGACTGCACTGACCGAGGTTAGACTCTGTACCAGAACACTTGACGTCATACAGCCAGAAGCCTATGGGGTCCCCGCCGTAGTAGGAACCCGTGTCTGCTATGAAAGCCCTGGGGAAGCCTAGCTGACGGCATACAACGCTCGCCTCGTTCAGGTCCCAGCTGTGAAGTTCAGAAATACATGCATGATGGTGATGATTGAACATGCTGCATAGCACAATATCACTGCCAAATGTGTCCTTATGTGCTCAATTGGATATCATTACTCTGGCTTTAGCCCCGTAGCCTTTTATATTGCGGCGGTATTTCAAGGAATAAATTCCTGCCAGGTACCCATTTACCTCTCCTGTGTCGAGTGCAGCACAATGTGGATAAATTTCTTGCAAAAAGAAATTACGTCAAGGCTGGGATTTGAACCCAGGACCCTCTGTTTCAAAGTCAGATGACTATAAATCCACTGGGCCACAATACTCCATATAATATCATAATATGTACATGTATTTCCATACCGCCATCTATCTAGAAATAATCTATTCTGAGGTCCACTTCCATTATTGGTTCCAGCAGTACGGTTAGGTTAAGCCGCCTGGTATATAGGCCTTGATGATAAACGTGACATATACAAGTATCTTAATGTTTATAAATGGCCTATCTATTGCAATTCTCCACACAGTTCTCTACTTCTCTGATTGCCTCTCAAATAATCTCCATTCTATTTTTTTAAGCCACTTTTATTTCATTTTCTCCTGTATCACCAGGATCCACCCCCTTTGATTATTTGTGTAAATATATATCGGTGTGACGTATAATACCGTCAGTCCTCACAAAGCCTAAAACTAATATTTGGGGGCAATGGCTACTTCTGTCTAAATACAATATTGTTCCCTTTACAACTATTCAAGTACTGTATTAAAAGAATACATGTATATCAACATGTTAGTTGAACAGTGGCTTACTTGTTATCACATACGGCTCGCCATTCTCCGTCGTGATAGACCTCTACTCTCCCCGAATCATTTGATTTTCCATTCAATCTCACAGGGGCATCGGGAAAATAGGCTGAAGCTGGGATAAAGGCAGAGAAAAGAACGAGAGAGGGAGAGATCAAATTAAAATGGAAAGTGTGCCAAAAAATTGTATTATCTTTCTTACACGTATTACAGGGGGGGGGGTAAAGAGAGAGAGAGGAGCGTAGGGGAGGGGATCAGGGGTGTTTCACAAAGATTTAAGTATGACTAAAGTCACTCTTAAATGCCGACGCGTACATGATATGCTACGCGCGATCTTATTGATAGATACGTAGTAGTGTGCGTCCTCATGACACGATCTGACCAATGCGGTCAAGCCTTTCATACCGTACGCAACTTGGAATTTAAGTGCGACTCTACGTCATACTTAGATCTTTGTGAAACACCCCCCAGAGATCAAGGAGAGAGACTCAGAGAGATACTGAAGATAGAGATGAGAAAAATGGCACGAGTGGGAGAGAGGAAAGGAGAGAAGAAAGCATACTTTGTAAAACGTCAGACACAGGAGGAGGAGAGAGACATAGACGGAGACAAAGAGACAGAGTGAGTTAAGAAACAGATAAATGTTAGGGTCAGGGTTGAATTAATGAAAACAAATATACAGGGATGGGAGGGGGCGCATGACTTGTAACTTCTTCCATTCGTTAACAAACAACGCAGGAGATGTTAGAGAATTCTCTCAATTTAATAATTTTTAAGCTTAAAATTTCAGCTGATAAGGGGAGGAAATAACTAAATACATATTTGAATGATCTGATCAAGGTGCACATGTTTGAAGTTATGAAGGATTGATTTTCATTTGTGACCATCTATCCCAAACTGGACAATACACTGTAAGTCACCAAAGATGAATTAAGCTCAACTATGAAAAAAAGTTGCTTTTCAGAACAGCAAATGAATTTGAAATAATCAATAATCTATGCTTACATGTGTTACATATCAGGCCGACATTCTCTGTAGTTACACAGTTGTGGTCGCCCACACCTCGATGCAAACACATCGTCAGAGAAGTCTCGTCACCGACACACGTCAGATCATCCAGTAGAGTGGGGAGGTACCCTAGACCGCCAAACTGTTCACCCGCTAATATCTGTTTTTAAATAGAAAATAGGCATAGGTGTATGAAATCATTTTTAGAAATACATAATCATTTTAATAGCAAGACTTTAACTAGATCGATTCCTGAATGCACACAGTTGAAATCTAAGTGTTCATCAGGATGGGAAGATAATAAAGACCTCCACATTGTTCATCCGATAAAATATGTGTGTAATTGGAAAGGAAGGATAAGAAATGATTTTAGAAAAGGATAATCATTCTAATAACCAAGATTTTCAATTACATGGGTCATAAAGTTTGTCAGGGTGGGAAGATAATCAAGACTTCCTAACTGGTCACCCGCTAATATCTCTTTGAAAATAGAAAGAAGCCATAAGAAGTGATTTTCGAAGAGGATAATCATTCCAATAAATATATTTCAAACTAATGGTTTATTCAGTACACAGTTGTTGACCAATCAATCAAGATGGACTCTTTGCCGCCACAGAAAAAATCAATCTTGCACCCCATTAATTTCAAGGTGCAACCATAAGAGTGGTTTGGCATGGGTTATGCAAATTCAGCTCCCAATAGCTTTTGATTGGTTTACAGCACAATGCAATGCACGCATCACTGTTGTATGTGCATGAAAAATAAATTTAATGTACTCTGTGTGTATTTTGAATAGAATGTGACTTGAGTTCAACTTTGTAGTCTGCTGTATGTGACTCTAGTTCAACAAAGAGGGCAAAGAGTTTACAAGCAGGAATGATGTCACAATGAGCTGATGCAAAAGATGATTAATTCTCAAATTGACTCCACAGTCTTACCTGTAGAACGCCAGGATAGCCCAGCTGACGGCAGACTACATTCGCTTCTGTGAAAGTGAATCCATCGTCACAAACCGTGCCCCATTTGTCCCCTACGTAGATCTCTAATCGGCCCTCGCCCGGGTAAATACCTCCTCGAAGACGCAATGGAGCCGATAAATCTGCAAGACAACAACATTCAAATCATAAAGATATGGAGCGCAAATGTGACTTACCAACCCAAAAGCAACAAGTTTCTCAAGATAAATTTTGTGATTTCTATTGAGCTTGAAAAAAAATTGATTAAGAATAACCCTCTAAAGTACTACCGGTAATTGAATGTCAAAGAAATTCATTGAGAGCTGCAAAGAATAAGAAGGAAGCAAGGTTTGAAGTTTGGGATTCACTCAAGCATGAGAAGTGTAGACTGGGCAATCTCGGTGAAAATTCCAAGCTGTCCAGAGAAACGATGTCAAAGAAACTCTAGATTCTCAGATTTTGTAAGCTTTACTTCTTCAAATTTTAACAGTATGAAGAGAAATTATTGCTGAGCACTTTTTTTTTACAAATATTTTCTTTGCAGACAAATTTACTATTTTGGGCTGTTTACAGAGAATCTTTTCCTGGCAACTAATTGGTGGTTTCGGGGTGGCAGGACGCACATACACTCAGAAGAAAATTCATTCATCCCTTTTCCTGATGATTTGGCTCTCTCTTACCTTCAAGGCATACAACGGAAGCATCTTCGTCATGCGTGCAGTCATGGATCGTCCACGGGTCGTGATCACATTCGGCCAAGTTACTCTCGTTGCCACGGCAACCAAAGTCTTCCACAACGATGGGCCCTTCACCAGGACCAAACCTGATGGTGGATGAGTAGTTTAATGTCACATATTTTATCAGTGCATTGTCTTGTTGTAAAAATAGACAAGCAGATTTGACAGAATTTTTCTCTCTGGTGATCTGCGACTCACATTCTGATTTTTCCTTTCTGTTTTTTATTTTCTTTAAAATTTGCATTGATTGCAACTATGCTTATGAGAATTCTGTTTTATTGGAATTTTTATGGATGAGGATAAAAGTGAATTTGAATTTGAATGTAAATCAAACATTACTCTATGTTTTTATGCCAAAGAAAGTCCTGGTAAACCATTTTTTTCACATTGGTATGGAACTATTAACTGTTTATTTAAACTCAATTATGCTATACTTTTTTAATTAAATTCAATCAGCAAAAGAAGACCGTCACATTAATTCAATGACTCTTATGAGCAAAATCTCAAGCTACTTGCAGAAAATGAAATAAAACAAATACTTCTATAAACATACATGTAGTCAATACTTTTGTATGTCCAACTCAAAAATTATAGTTCACTTCATGAAATGCGAGAGCCATCATGATACTTTCATAGAATTGAAAGTTATCATATGGACTATAAATCATAGGCAAATCATTCGGGAAGGTCCAATAAAAAATATGGGGTCAGATATAAATACTTCCAAGGAATCGCCCGTGATTTACCTAGACCGTAACGGTGCTGATGCAGCCGCTGGAAAGCCCAACTGTCGGCAAACAACGAGGGCGTCGCGTAAGTCCCAGGCATCATCGCAAACTGAGCTCCATGTATTGTTATAGAAGATTTCCACCCGGCCTTCGCTAGGCTTACTACCGTTCACAAGGCGGATATCTACATTCAATGGATTGGCTGTAATCGAGTGATAATTAAAAAAAGCTTAAGTGTCGAAATATGACATAATTGGATTATATGAAAGATAAGATATCATAACAATCATGAAATTAAGTTACTTTATACCTACTAGGAAGAATAGAGTAGCCATACATTTCCACTCACACTTCATTCAGGGGCGAGTTTCATTAAACTTGTAATTGGAACAAATGTGCAATAACAGTTTAAAGCTACTGAAATAATTAGATTTCATTTGCTGATAGTACACTTGTTATGTAAATTGTGCATTTGATAACTGCAGCAAGTTTTAATGACACAGGGTCAAGATCTTTAGCTAGTACATGTAGGATATTTCAATGATTTATTCCAGAATCTGAGCCCCTTTGCATAAACAGTTAGTAACTTTGCCATTCATTGGTAACTACCATGATAACACTGATCAACAGCCAATCACAATATAGGATTCCATAAAAGGTACCATTACATGACAAAGTGACAAATGTAACTTTCTTGCAATGGAGCCAAGATTATAGATCAATTGTAAGGTGGGCAGTAGCCATAATTTCTCTCAAAATGAGCAGAATACTAACGTATGACCTCTCCTGTGCTGCAGCGCACCCCAGCATCCATTCTCGTGAAGTAGCAGGTGTGCGTGCCAAACGGTGGGAAGTCGCAATCCAACAGATTCGTATCGCTTTCCTTGCACGCAACGTTACTCAGCACGATCGGACCCGAGCCCTCGCCGAACTCCGGTGACAGGACAGCCTGTAGGGCGCCCCCTTTGTAGCCGAGCATCCGACAGACTGTGTTTGCGTCGTCGATGTCCCAGCCGTCATTGCAGATCGTACCCCAGATGCCGTTGTGGAGTACTTCCACGCGCCCCTCAGAGGGGAAGTTCCCGTCCACCAGGCGGATCTTGTCTGCTGCTGTTGTGGGTTGGACCTCACCTGCAATCCACAAAAGGTAAATGTACCCAGGGCAAGATTAAGCAGTGCTTTGATTTACTCCTCAAACTGGCAATAGATATAACTTTTATATTAATTTTCATACGTTGGAAAATCAAATAGAGATACGACACGAGTCAAATTGAAAACTGATAGCAAGATTGGCATCTTAAATTAGGTTGTTTGTTGTTTTCCTACATGTAGCACAGCCAATTCAGAGTACTTAAAGGGGAATCCGACCTCAAAAGAAAAAAATGTGTGGAAGGTAAAAAAAAATTTGAATAGAGAACGTTTGAAAGAAATCGGACAGGCAATAATGAAAGTTGAAAAATTAGATTGCTTTAATAGAGGATGTAAATTGCAAATTAGTAAATTGAGTGGATACTAACCAAGGCAGCTATCACATTGCGATTTATTGCGATTTATTTATACAGAAACTTTGGTGGTCATATTATTGGATTCTGTACGAGCTCATTTTGATATCGTTACCAGACAAGCATTTAACTTTAAAGGTAAATGAAAGTAGTTGCAGTAAACACTGATTTCATGAGAAAGTATGTGAAACCAAGTTTAATTGTCACAATATCATCGATAATCTAGATCTGGTACAGCTAAATAAACTGAACTTTGTGAAATCTTGAAATCTACACTGAAAAAAGTTCACACTGAAGATCACCAACACAGATGAGCGCATGTGGGACAGTGAATTATCATTGCTTTGAATGTCGGCCCGACACTTGACCTGAATCCTGTGCTTATTTGCTTATTTCTCAGCAATTACACAATTTCTTCCAGAATCCATTGGCACATATACAAACAGACACTGTGGTGGTAATTTCATCGGATTCTGTACGTACTCATTTTGAAATCGTTACCACAACTAGAATTTATCTTTCTTTAAGGAAAGCGAAATTCTTTGGACTTGAAAGGAATACTCATCCTCACCTCCATCGCATATGATAGAGACATCTTCCCGATGACCACAGTTATGAACCCCGACACCATCATGAACACAGTCAAGAATATGGTCCTCATCTCCAGAACAACTTACGTCATCCAAGAAGATCTCTCCCGTTCCTTCGCCAAACAGACCGCTTCCTGAAAGCGAGACCGCGCCTGGATACCCTAGGGACCGGCAGACCACGTGGGCGTCCTCCATGCTGAAGTAGTCGTCGCAGACGGTTCCGGTGACGGAGTTGATGGTCAGTTCTAGGCGACCTTCCCAGGGTGCACTGCCACCGACCAGGGCAATGGACACACCCTCGTATGCTGGCAAGTAATCAATAAAAATATAGGTTACAAGTGGGAGTCATGCACATATTTAGGCGCGATAGCTCAGCCAGCAGAGTGGGGGATTCGGATTCTGGTGACCCCGGTTTGATTCCCACCTAGGGCCTGTTGTAGAAAGAGTTGCGTTTAGACGCAAATAAAAAAAAATCAATCGCAAGTCAAAAAATGCGCGTTGTTGATTGGTTGAAAATCAAGTTACGCATGATTTTTAGAGTTGCAACTGATTGCAAGGTTTCTGCAACGGGCCCCTGGTGTGCTAGTGGCCTTTATTGGTGGGTATTTATCCTCATTACCAGGTCCCTCGGAGAGGACCTTAAGAAATTGCTCCCCTGGTTGCTTGCTACAAGCTTTCATGCTTTCGTTGCAATCAGGAAAACAAATCACCTCCATATTCACCTTAATAGTTCCTCAAGGCACTTGCATATTGCTCTTGCTAAGCTAGGCTCTTGATTTTGGTGCTTACACCCTTTTGGGGAATATCTTCCTGCCGGTACCCATTTACCTCATCAGGCTTAAGTGCAGCACAATGTGGATCACTTTTTTTGCTGAAGGAATTTACACAGGCTGGGATTCAAACCAACAACCTTTGTTTGCTACAGGCCAAAGTGCTTGCTAAAAATAAATCATATGAATATGACCTTAAGATTAAAATTTGTTTACCCAAAGCAGACAACAAATCCTGTCTATATATTTGAGTGAAGACTGCTTTACCAAGGCTCAGAAGTGTTTGAAAATTGGCAAATATAAAAAATCTATGCCTACGATGTCATTTTCATTCCTCAGTAAAATTATATAGAGTACCTTTTTTCTACCCCCCAAAAAAATCAAAAGCTGGAGTTTAATATTAATTGAATTTTTTGACAATTGCTTGACAAATATAAATCAATGTCTACTTACATGGGAAACAATCAAGTCCGGCTGCTTCAAACGGCAGGCAGTTCCAGTTGACAGGATCGTACTCCTCTGCAGAACAATCGCCAAGCTTCTCCTCATTCCCAATGCACTCAAACCTAACCGACGCACTAACATCCCCCTGCTCTGTAGTCTTCTCATAGGTCTTCATGGCACTACGGTACCCAAGTTGGTGGCAGACGACGGTAGCGTCGGCGAAGTCAAACCCTTCGCTGCAGACGTATACTGATGAGTCGTTGGTTCCACCGATGCTCACGGTTCCGGAAGCAAAAGTGGCGTTGGCTTGCATGTCAATAAGGTTAGGAGTGTAGGATGTGGTCTCTAAGCAAAGAGAAAATAAAGAACTTCTTATCTATCTGTTTATAAGCTGAGGCTTTGGAGTTCTAATTTCAAGTTCAGCAGGTACGTGTTGAAGCCAATGACACTCAACCTAACTTTAAAATAGGTTTTCCTGGTTGAAAGGTGGCAGAGAATAAGCCATTTCATAATTAGTTCAAGAGCATGTTTTCGCAAATGTTCGTTCCATTGAGTTAAAAAAAACTATTTTTCTTTTAAGGCCAATGACCTTCATCTACACACACGCAAATTATAATTACAGAAAGGAATTTAAGTGTGTGTGTCGGATCCACCAATAATTTACTTTTAGCAGGCAACGTTTTTCTTTCATTTTTCTACTTAAAAGAAAACAAACCTGTGTTACAGATGACTCCTGCATCCTCAGAATGACCACAGTTATTGGTGTCACTCTTGGAGCAATTGGAGAAGCTCTCTTCCGTCCCACGGCAAAGGACATCATCAGCGACGATTGGTCCTTTGCTCTGGCCGAATCCTGCAAGCATGACCGCCTTGCGAGCCGAGACGAAACCTAACTCACGGCAGACCACGGTGGCGTCCTTCAAATCCCAGAAGTCATCGCAGACCGATCCCCAGACGCCGTTGACATTCCATTCCACGCGCCCCTCGTTGGGTGTGGCCCCGCCCACGAGACGCACCTGTCCATGTTTGCTAGGGTCGGCTGGTACAGTGGTAGGGTGTGGCATGGTAGTATTGCTGGTTGGTGCGCCCATTGAGGTTGTTGCATTGTCGGCAAGGTTGTAGCCCGTTATGGTAGGAAAGGTAGTTGTATCTGAAAAAAAAGGTTTTATTTGAAAGAGACATTACAAATAAAGAATTGAATTGAAATACAAATCAAAAGAAGATGCTTGGCTGGCAAATCGTGTGAAGTTCAGTGCATCTTTATCTTAGGTGCCATCTTCTTTAGGAATCCCACTCAACATCTTCCCCAACGACTTTCCTGCGTTTCCCATTGTTTTTTCTTTGATGCATGCAAGATTTTGGAATTCCTCCTGAAAAACACAGCTCTGCCCTTTGGTAAGGTGTCAAACCAGAACTGGGTATATTAACCCTATCTAGGCTGGGGTATTTTGGGAGTTCATATGGCCGGGGGGGGGGCCTCCCAGGCCCCCCTAAGATCTCGGCCGTTGACCGCGCGATCGCGCCGAAAATTGGCATGCTGGTTGCCTGGGACATAATCTCCAAGATTGTATAGTAATTTTTTTCGTGCGAATTGCTATTAAGTGATTATGCTAATTTATGCGTAATTAGTATGCGAAATCATACTTTTTCCTCTAACTCCCTAAATAAAGCTCCAAATGTACTAATTTTTGGTATTGAAACTCTTTGTGGTGTTCTTAGCAAGTGTACATGAAAAAAATTGCGATATCAAATCATTTTCTAATGTATTTTATTGTTTTTTGCAATTTCTTATGTATTTCTTTGTTTTTTGACCTTTTGTTTTTCATTGTTTTTTCAATGAAATTTGTTGGGGACTCTTCTGTGATCATAAAAAGCATAAAATAAATACATTTAGAGCAGCAAAACTAAAAATAATCATACATTTATGAATTTTGGTTGAAAACACAATTTGCATTGACTTTGTACACGAAATCACGTTTTTGAGCAATTTTCGGTCTGACATGCACTTACATAATGTTGCGTAATTTCGGAACCACATACCCGGAGGACGCAAAGTTGGTCTCAAAAGTTGCGCAAGACTTGAAAGTAAAAAGTCAGCGAGTGGTGCGGTCAAAAAATTTTGCGCGGCGAAAATATTGCACGATTTGTTGAGGGGGGGCCTCCGAGGCCCCCCCGGCCTAGATAGGGTTAAGGGGCTTTCACAATTACACTGGTGCGATTGTTTTCGATCATTTGGTCACAATATACGTTGCACACAATCGCAATGGTTGTAAGCAGTCGTACCATCAATTGTGAAAGGGGCTTTAGATATTCTTTTGGTGATTCAAAATGCCAAACAGCAATCAACATGTTCTATCAAGGGGCAGTTTCTTCTACTATTTCAAATCGCAAGCATTTCTCAGCAAACTACAAAAGCCAAGTTCTTAATATAATCAACATTTTCATTCATCAAACCCAATTTTATCTATTCTTACTTCACTTCATATTAAACTACAAAAATAATGACAAATTGAGAGCCTCACAAATTACCATAAGAACTAGAAACTGGAGCCAAATAATTACACCCAGCCTTTTTGTAGAGTGAACTGCTACATGTACAGTATGTTCCCAAGAACCATCCGTATTTGGAATACTCTCCCAAACGCTGCTGTAACTTCGACCTCTATAGCTGGCTTCCGGGGAGCAACATTGCCTATCATTCAGCAAATGTTGCCTCCCCCTCCCCTCAACCCTAAATCAGCCCCCCAGTCTTTTTAGGGTTAAGATGCTGTAAGAGGGACACACACGCAACACCCGCACACTGTATATACAGTAGTGCACCAAGAATTCCACCACAGGATCACCACAGCACCTGAAGCACTGGCAGCACCTGACACAGCACAACCCTCTCCAGGACAGCATGTACGCTTTTTGGGAGAGTATTTCTTCAAGGTTCAAGGTTCAGGAACATTGATCATACACGTTTTATTGAATTTCTGCATAAGTAAAATAAAGAAGGTATCTTACCGGTTTCCTCCCTACATCTCACTCCAGCCTCATTATCGTTAGTACAGCCATTCCTATTGGTCAGGATTCCTTCATGAGGACACAGCATCAATTGGCTCTCATTCCCATGGCAACGGAGTCCGTCAAGAACAACCCTGCCCTCTCCAGGAGAAAAGTGGGCATCGTAGAACACCTCCTCAGCGCCCTTGTAGCCGAGCTGGCGACAGACGACGTCACCGTCTTCGATGCTCCATTCCGAGTCACAGACAGATCCCCACCCACCAAAGTAACGCATCTCAACCCGTCCTTCATGAGGGCCAGAACCTCCAACAAGACGGACTGAAGTTACAAAGATAGAGGAAGCAAGAGGATATGCTCAAACCTTACAGATCATACAAAAAAAAGATGGACTAAGGTTGTAAGGATAGAAGAAGCGAGATGTACTTTAATACAAGAATATGCTTGAATTGTATAGAAACCCGACAGGATGGGCTGAAACTATAAGGATAGAGGAAGCGAGATATAGAGGATATCCTTAAACTTGATAGATCCTCTGACAATACAGACTAATGATATAAGAATTAAAGAATCGGGAACTATGAATTATGGGCACTCTGGTTATATAATTCTGCAAACCCGATGCATAAAAGTCACCATTATGGTAACCTGCATGGAATCTTTGATTTTGATTGGCTGTTGATCAGCCTTGGATGGCAAAGTTACCAGAATAGGAACTTAATATGCAATGGGGCCCTGGCATATTTAACATCTATCCAATTCCCGACGAGGTGGAACTGCAACATTTGTCAAACAAAACATGGAAACCTTTTTCTAAACCACATTTGACAGAGAACATTGAAATTGACTTGTAATATTACTCTGATTATAATGACTACTGATAATGACTAAGATTCCAAATTCAACTCAACCTGAAATTCAGTGTGTGATGCGTTACAAAATGATGAGAACTCATCCAATACTTGTTGAAGTATTTTGTCGAAACCAATTAGAAAAAAGAAGTACAAATGTGAACTCTTTCCTGGGCCTCATTCATAAAGACATTTACGGTTACTATGCCATGATGGTAATTACCATGGAATCTACAAATTTGATTGACTGCTGAGTCTTGTCACCATGGTATCCATATAAAAGCTACACTATACAAATTAATGTTTATTATTATTATTATCATTACTTACAATAATTATTATATCCTACATAAATTAAATCCTGTATGCTGATTGGTTTAAATAGCATCATGTGATCAAACATATATGTTTGATCATCGCAAAATAGTGAGAATATATTCTCACTATTTTGCGATGATGTCAATAATGAAACACCTACCGAAGAAAAAGTGCTATTCCGCGACGTCAATGATGGAATAGTCGACTATTCCATCATTGACGTCACAGATCATGATGGTGCAAGCACTAATACGCGTTCCGCGCACTGAACGCGTAGCTAAGCGCTTCAGGAAAAGTAGGTCAGTCAGCGCAGCTGGTTTGATTCAGATTAAACGAACGATGATCTAAGAGTACAAGAACTAGATTATCAAGATCTATTTCTATAATTTATTAAAGTAGGATATAAAACAAATATACCAGGCCTTCGAAAGTAGAGAGGGAATTATTCATCCTCGTAATCACTATTTTTTCCCTCGGGGATTTGCCCCTTGGGAAAAATAGTAATGCCAGTCCAACCTCTGATGAAAAATTCCTGCTATACTTACTTAAAGCTAGGTATATTTGTAAATCATACTATAAATGAACCATAATCAAAGTCCTTTACGAAATGGGCCATAGACTTGTGCAAGGGGCACTAGGGTTAGAATGAAATGGTTAACATCCTATATAACATACCAAGATTTGTACTTTACCTGGTATTTGACAAGCTACTGACACATCCTCAGCGTGGGAGCAATCTCCTCGTAAACCAACACCCACCGGGCACTCCGCCAAATTAGTCTCGTAACCACCGCAATCCAGCTCATCGTACACAATGCTGTTGTTTCCGGGCCCGAAGAACGCATTGGGAGCGAAGGTTATTGCCTCGGCTGAGACAGCCTGACGGCAGACCACGTGGGCGTCGTTGAGATCGAAGCCATCATCACACACGGTGCCCCACGAGCCCTCGTTGTAAATCTCAACCCTTCCCATGAGGTAGTTTGGACCGCCTACGATGCGCACATCTCCATCTGAGGCTGTATGGTAAGACAATTAATCCCCATATAATCACTGATTGAATAAATTTTGAGTGACTTTTCCGGGGCACAAATTTACTGAAGGGGGGGGGGGGGATTTTTAAGAACGAATTTCGAGTTCAAGATGGGAGGGTGAGCAATAAAGGCCACTGCACACCTTACGACCCAACTGGTTTGCGACTGTGTTAGGGAGTATGCATCGCAAGGAAGTCATTAGCCTCGACACCGCACACCTTGCGATCCGATCTGCAACTCACGCATGTGCCTTTTGGTATAGCAACTGAGAAAATTCGCTTACTAATGCTTATGCGCGTTGTTTATCATATACCCATCATGCAACTCTGCTGTCTGATTGGCTGGAAGTTGGATTGAGCTTTTGATCCAGTCATAAGGATTCGACATGTCAAATCCTTACAATTTTCCTTGCGGCTTGTCTCTGACTGGTATGCGACGCTCAAGCTGACAAGAGCTGTGACATCACATCTCCCCTCACTCAGTCGCAAGGCAGTCGGGTCGTAAGGTGTGCGGTGGCCTTAAGACCCACAATAACGGTATCCACACTACCTCCATTTCGTCCATGTGGTATTAGACTAGCTGAGAAGTAGAACAATTACTTGTAGAGTAAGTCCATATTAAACAGGTTGGACGGTGACATGACATGTGCTCCCAGCTTTATTTTGTCTAATGCCCGGTTGACACTTCCACGCATTGTGGTGCCCGCATTGATGCGTACCAGTGCGGGACACTTTATGCACAACTGGGCTACATCAGTTCACGCATTGTCCTGACACATTCACGACATGTTCGCGCATAGTTCACAAAGTGTTCACGCACTGTCCTGACATGCTTTCAGCAAATATTCTCGACAACCTCTTCTGTGACGTATCTAGGGCAAATTTAAATATTCCAACGTTCTGGTATTGACACCCTCTATGTTCGTTGATCCACGTGGTCTGCACTCACAATTCTGCGCAAATCATTCGCCATCGCCAACTATGTGTGAAGTATGCTTGGCCTATGCACAAAGTATGCGTGACCCTGTTGTGAAGTAGACGTGAATTGCGTGCTACTACCCCAGGGGTGTGCCTTCTTTTTTTTTGCGTCACAAAATTTCTATTTCGATGCCATGCAGTGGCACAGCTAGTTTGTGCACAGTTCACAAATTAGTTATGCGTGCCAACATTTTCAACATGTTGAGAATTTGGCACGCATTTCAAGCGCTGCCACGCACCTATCCGCAAGCTGGTACGCATAGTTCGCGCAAACTATGTGGGAACCACAATGCGTGCAATTGACACCCGAGAATTAGGACTGCAATAGGGTCTTATGTTAGGAGTAGGTCTGGGTATAGTTTAATCCAGGTTTATAGTTAGGGTTAGTAATTCCCTTAATGTGTGAAATTTTGACTGGAGATATTGTCGCCAAAGCAAATGTCATAGAACCGGTTGGACTTACCTGTAGCACACGACACTCCTGCAGCATCCCTTCCAAACCTGCAGATATTAAGATCCTCAGTGACCTCTTCCCGACAATCTCCAAGCCCGTTCTCTGCCCCTGTGCAGTGGACGTCTAGAAGCCTGTAATGGTTGCTGTTCTGGCCGTAGCGGGAGTTACGCGAGACCCGTCGGACGCTGCTGTAACCTAGTTGCCTATTGGACATAGAGAAGACACATTTTACCAGACTGTACATGATTTATGCAACCGATTTGTCACCAAATTTTCTACTTTTTAAAATGAAGAAAAAAACATTATAATCTTATATCATTTATTTGCTCTAATATATTAAATTGATTATGTAATTGTGAGCACTAGCCAGAGCAAGTTCAGTTAAAACAAAGACATTTTCAAAAACAATTTCTGCTGACAAGTTGGCATAGTGTCACAATGATTTTTGTCATTGACAAGCTGACATTACCAAATATTCTTTGATAGGAACCAGTGGCTTAAAGGACAAGTCCACCCCAACAAAAACTTGATTTGAATATAAAGCGAAAAATTCTACAAGCATAACACTAAAACTTTCATCAAAATTGGATGTAAAATCAGAAAGTTTTGACATTTTAAAGTTTCGCTTAATTTCACAAAACAGTTAAATGCACATCCTGGCTGGTATGCAAATGAGGAGACTATGACGTCATCCACTCGCTATTTCTTTTGTATTTTATTACACGAAATATGAAATATTCTAATTTTCTCCTCATTGTCAAATGATACAACGATTAATTTCTCCCTGAACATGTGGAATTAGCATTGTTTAATACTATATGGTTCAGTCAAATTGGTCCTTATTGTCAAATCTATGAAAATGAAATATTGTATAATGCAAACAATATAAAACCAAAAAAATAGTGAGTGATGGACGTCATCGACTGACTCACCTAGTTGTGCATATCACTGTTTTGTGAAAAATTAAAGCAAAACTTAAAAATGTCATAACTTTCTTATTTTACATCAGATTTTGATGAAATTTTCAGCACTATGCTAGTTTGATTATTCTCTATTTATTCAAGTCAGCATTTTTCTGGGGTGAACTTGACCTTTAAACATATTTCCTGCGACCCCTCTATATGTGCGTTAGAATTTATTTTATTCATTTTATGTATAATTTTTTTGTATCTAATGTAATTGTATTCTCATTGTATTTGATTATTTTACATGTCGAGGGTTGCTTGTTTACAAGTTTTTAACTTTTTTTAGCAATCCTGGTATTTTATTTACTACGTTGTTTTATATTATTGTAATTTGATTTTTATCTTATACCAAATAAATGTTAATCTGTTAATCTGTAATCTTCCAAAATCCTAGATCTACGAGTAAATTCGCTCAAGAAACCCACCTGCAAACGACAAATCCATCAGCTAGGTCCCACGTATTGTCACACACGTTGTCCCACACCCCATTATAGAAAACCTCAACGTTGCCCTCAGATGGGGTAGACCCTCCGGTTAGTCTGACAGGAAGGCTGGGTTTCTCAGAGGGTTCTGTGGGAAACAAAATAGTCAATTCAAATTGATTCCTTTCAATTTGGTCTAACAGATATAAGTCATTATGATCCAGTTCAAAGACATTATTTACAAGGTTTACAGAATATCAAGGTACCTTGTCGGAAGTCAGAGCTACGCGTACGTCTTTTTCCCGGGAATCCCATAAGTTGCCCTTCATCCCAATTCTCACACTTCATCATACAAGAAACAGCGGAGAATGCAGAAAAACTCCTCTAAAAATAAGCACAGGGCACAGAATTTAGACAAGGCACTTAGGAATACACATGGTAAATGAATACTTGCAAATTCCTTGCATGAATCAATATTTTCAAATGCTTGGATATGATATCAGACTTGAAGTGCAAATTCACACATAATAATAAAGATTGCCTTCAAATTTTTTTGAATTAGTGCTCTTCATATGTGAAAACTGAAAAAAGAGATGTTAACAAAACTTGTTTCATTCAATTTTAGTGTGTTTTTTTTACCATTTTGCAATAATTTTTATACGCATTACATCATTTTTCAGAAATTTGACTGAATCGTGTTTTAGGAGCAGCCAAATTATGTGAATTCCTGTCTTAGTAAACAACTGTAATGAAAGAAACTTTATTTTTTATTATACTTCAGTTTTTCTCTTCTCTATTTTTTTGTTCATTCACATGTTTCTACAGAGATGCCAACCTGATCAAGAACATTTTAGTATTTTAAAGACTGGAAATCTGTATTTTCGTGAAGAAATCAGTATTTTCATGAAAACACCAGTATTCTTTCTCATTTTTCAGAAATAATAACTGAAAACCAGTACTACTTGGCAGTTCTGTTTCCCAGCTACCTTACCTGAGCTACAAACAGCCCCTGCATCTTCGGTATGCCCGCAATTATGCTGCCCAAGTCCGTTATTCTCGCAATCCAGTAGTGATGCCTCCGATCCTCTGCAGTCCACGTCATCCAGGAGTATCTGACCGCTGCCCCCGCCAAACCGCGCTCCGAACGGCGCTGAGATTGCTCTAGCATAGCCAAGCATACGACAGACAACGTTTGCATCATTGATGTCCCAGCCGTCATCACAGACGGTTCCCCAAGAGCCGTCGTAGTAGACTTCGACGCGACCATTGCTTGGGATGAGACCGTCGACTAGGCGGACAGCAAAGTTTTCTATTGGACCACCTAAGGAGGAGGAAAAAAGATAAGGAAATGTGGATAATGGTCAAACACCTATGCTTTGTAGCCAGTAATAGTCAAGGAAAGTTGCTAGACAACCAATTTGAATGGACAGTCGCTAATTACAATATGCTTGAGTGAGACCTAGTTTGGCAGCTCATCTACGGCCTGGGTAAGATCTATACACTACAAGTGTAACAAAATAATCATGGCTAGGAAAGCTATAAAATATCATCAGTATACATGTAGTTCAGACAATAGCATAAACATAGTGCCTCCAGATCATTTAGATCAATTGAGAACCACCTACCTTCAGCACAAAGAACCCCAGCATCCTCATGATGGCCGCAGTTGCTGGTCGCAATGTCCCTGTGACTGCAGAACGCTATATTTGTCTCGTTGCCGATGCATTCTACATCGTCCAGAACAATCTGGCCATCCCCAGCACCGTAGTGAGCATAACCGTACGATTCCTCAGCTCCGGGGTAGCCAAGTTGACGACAGACGACGTGCGCATCATTCATATCCCAGGAGTCATCACACACAGTTCCCCAGGCACCGTTGTAAAGGACTTCGACACGCCCCTCATTGTCATTCTCACCGTCAACCAGTCTGACATCAAGCTCATCTGAGAAAAAAATACGACCAAAAAGTAAAAGTGAAAATGACCTAAATTGGATAAAACAGAATCATCTGGAAAATTAATGAACAGAAACATGATCAACCTCATGGGGAGGCCAAAATATATTCCATTAAGCATATCAAAATGCTACAGCTCATCAACATTTGAAAACTTTTGTGACGAGAAAACTCAAAAACATAGGTTGAAAATCACTTTAATATTTTGCACTTAATTTTTTTCCTGACAAGAAAGGGCAGGGGATACACATGCCCCATTTTTTCCCTTCCCATAGATCTGCATATTTCTGGTCAATGTTTTGAATATGAATAGCATTTCAACTTCTACAAGAATTTTATGTCTTCATCATCGCCATCATCCTCTGCCTAATGTACATGGAAGACAACACAAGTCACAAAGAAAGTGCACTGCACGTTGTCAGAATGAGGAAATACCCATTAAAAAAACAACAAAACAGCCAATTACAATATGAAATAAACTTGTACAATTAACTTGGACAAAATGACAACTCACTTGCACAAATAACACCAGCATCTTCGCCATGCCCGCAGTTATTTACACCGAGTCCGCGATGGGAACATTCCATCAATCCACTCTCTGCTCCAGTACAGCCTACCTCATCAAACAGGATATCTCCCTGACCAGGACCGAAGAACGCCCCAAGGGGAGCAGATGCAGCCTTGTGGTACCCCAGCATGCGACAGACCACTGTGGCATCCTCGATGTCCCACGCGTCATCACAGACTGTACCCCAAGTTCCGTTGCTGTAGAACTCAACCCTTCCTTCGCTAGGTGTCCCCCCATCTGCCAGGCGTACTGTAGAGAATAAAGTTAAATTTTTGTGCTTTGGAGAGTGCCATCTTCCAGTACGAGTTGGAAAAGAAATGTCACTATATGGATACACATACTGTACATGTAATGTACCATTCCCCTGCCAGTGTTTATAACAGATCTTTGGCTATTCCTCAGATTCAAAAAAGATAAAATTCACTCTTAATGCTACAGACTCGGCAAAGTCTGCCTAAATTTTGGTACAGAATAATTGTTTAGAATAAACAGAAACGAAATGGTGACAAGCATGACCCTAACACCCAGGGAAGACTGTTTGATCCTTTCTTGAAATATGCATTAACCCTATCTAGGCCGGGGTATTTTGGGAGTTCATATGGCCGGGGGGGGCCTCCCAGGCCCCCCCCTAAGATCTCGGCCGTCGACCGCGCGATCGCGCCGAAAATCAGCACGCGGGTTGCCTGGGACATAATCTACAAGATTGTATAGTAAGATTTTTCATGCGAATTGCTATTAAGTGATTATGCTAATTTATGCGTAATTAGTATGAGAAATCATTCTTTTTCCTCTAACTCCCTAAATAAAGCTCCAAATGTACTAATTTTCGGTATAGAAACTCTTTGTGGTGTTCTTAGCAAGTGTACATGAAAAAAATTGCGATATCAAATCATTTTCTTATGTATTATATTGTTTTTTGCAATTTCTTATGTATTTCTTTGTTTTTTGACCTTTTGTTTTTCATTTTTTTTTCAATGAAATTTGTTGGGGACTCTTCTGTGATCATAAAAAGCATAAAATAAATACATTTAGACCAGCAAAACTAAAAATAATCATGCATTTATGAATTTTGGTTGAAAACACAATTTGCATTGACCTTGTACACGAAATCACGTTTTTGAGCAATTTTTGGTCTGACATGCACTTACATAATGTTGCGTAATTTCGGAACCACGTACCCGGGTGACGCAAAATTGGTCTCAAAAGTTGCGCAAGACTTGAAAGTAAAAAGTCAGCGAGCGGCGCGGTCAAAAAAATTTGCGCGGTAAAAATATCGCGCGATTCGTTGAGGGGGGGGCCTCCGAGGCCCCCCCCCGGCCTAGATAGGGTTAACTCTATGCCCACTGTGTTCGACAAGAGTACCATACGGTGGACTGTCAACTTCGAATCAAGGCATGCTTCCTTCACATCGCCCACATAGTGCATCATACTAATAACACCTAAACAATAGTGATGTGTGCAGTGCATTGTATAAAGATAGCACTTCTTTACGATAAACCAATCAAAATCTATTGTGGGATGAATCAACATAGCCCATGCAAAACCCCTTGTAGGATTGGACCCTGAAATTAATGCGGCAGAGGAGGGATTTCATCCATGGCCGGCAAATTTCAATAAATATAAGGCCTAGCGCCATGAGAATTCTTTGGTGGAGCGTTGTGGCCCAGTGGATAAATCTTCTGACTTTAAAAACAGAGGGTCGTGGGTTCGAATCCCAGCCATGGCGCAATTTCCTTCAGCAAGAAATTTATCCACATTGTGCTGCACTCGACCCAGGTGAGGTGAATGGGTAACTGGCAGGATTAATTCCTTGAATGCATGAGCGCTGAAAGGCAGCTTGAGCTAATAATAACAACGCGCCTCGGAATAGAATATTTCTAGATAGATGGCGCTATATAAATGCCAATTATTATTATGGTATGCATGCTCAATTACTCTACACTATCAATAGTCGTCTCCGAGCATGGTCAACAGAAATCTACCTCTTTGTGAGCAGACAGCGCCAGCATCCTCTGAATGTCCACAGTTGTTGTTGAACAACCCAGCATGCTGACAGTCCAAGATGTCCCTTTCAGTTCCTGAGCACTCCAAATCATCCAGGATAATCTCTCCTACCCCTTGACCAAAGAACGACAATGTCCGGTATGCTTCCGCCTCCGCATGGCCCAGCATCCGACATACAACGTTGGCATCATTGAGGTCCCACGAGTCATCACAAACAGTGCTCCAGGTGTTGTCATAGTAAATCTCGACACGACCCTGGCGGTAGTTGCCTCCTCCGGTCAGTCGCACTGGCAAAGTGTGCAGACAAGTTTGTGTGAAAATCTTACCAAATAATTGGCAAAATGATTCCATGATCATTTATGGGGTGAAAGTTTCTTCAATGCACATAAAAATCCTTATTACCTCACATAAAACTATAAAAGTTTTCTTTCTTCCCCTTTAAATTGAGAAAGATAGTACTGCTTCAAGATTGCAGATTAAGTTATATCTCATAGAGCTCTTACTTAGTTCTTCTTATTTTGAATATATTGCTCATGGCCATGTCCAAAAAGGTTTCATTGCTTGATCATATTGCTGACTGATACAATGATTGCATTGATCATTAGGTGCGATAAAAAATACAATTTAATTTGAAAATCAACTTCTGAGATTGTGCTACCAGTTGAGGATAAATTACCTCTGGGCCTACAGACCACTCCAGCATCTTCATAATGTTGACAATTATGCTGGTAGAATCCTGGATACTGGCAATCCTCAAGGCTCGTCTCATTGCCGAAGCATTCCACATCATCCAGGAGAATCCTGTCTTCACCCTGTCCAAAGAACCCACTCGAGAGGGCGCTCTCTGCTCCAGGGTAGCCCAGCATTCGACAGACGACGTGAGCATCGGGCAGATCCCAGTAATCATCGCAGATGGTGCTCCAGTTGCCGTCATGTAGGACCTCGACGCGGCCTTCACTGGGTGTGGCGCCGTCCACCAATCTAACCTGCAGAGAACTCAGGGATTCCTGGGTGGTATTCCCTACAGATAAAAAAAAATAGTAAAGATAAAATTTAGCTCTGCTTGTGAATTTGAATAAGGAAGGATGATCTCCTTAACTTCTTCACATCAAACCTTTGGAGAGTATAGACCTTCATATAGTCCAGTAAGGAATGAGAAATCTTTTATGTACTTTTGATTTTCCAGAGAAAAAAAATATATGAATTGCCTACAGCATTAAAGGGATGGTCCGGGCTGAAAGTATTTATAGCTTAATAAAGAGAGTAGAATTCACTAAGCAAAATGCAAAAAAATTCATCAAAATCGGATAAAAAATAACAAAGTTATTCAATTTTAAAGTTAAGAAACATTTTGTTTTCACACAATATTGCTATTGCTAAGTTATTCAATTTTAAATTTAAGCAATATTTTGTGAAAACAGTCATCATGAATATTCATTAGGTGGGCTGATGATGTCACATCTCCACTTGTTCTTTTGCATTTTATTATATGAAATTAGGTTCATTCATTTTTTTTCCTCCGAGAACTAGAAAAATTTGACTGACAACTGATTAAGTGCATTAGATATTTATTGCTGCAACTTATTTTATTATAAGGGAGACATATTATTAACACAAGTATGAAATAATGAATAAGAATAAGAAAACGGAAAGTTGGGATGTGACATCATCAGCCCACCTAATGAATATTCATTACGACTGTTTTCATAAAATATTGCAAAATTTTAAACTTCAATAACTTTATTATTTGTTATCTGATTTTGGTGAAATTTTTGGCACATTGCTCAGTGAACTCTACTTTATGTATTAAGATATACATATTTTCAGCCCGGACCATCCCTTTAATGTAGATTTACTGACCTGAACATCTGACACCAGCATCTTCTGCATGCCCGCAGTTATGATTGAACAATCCTTGATGTTGGCATCCCCCAAGGTTGTCTTCTGTCCCCTGGCATTGTACATTGTCCAGGATGATGGGTCCCTGACCGGCTCCGTAGCCTTGGGCCGACCGGGCCATGCCCAGGCCGAGCATCCTGCATACCACATGGCCATCGAGCGTGTCCCATTGGTCATCACATATTGTGCCCCAAGTGCCGTTGTAATACACCTCCACCCGTCCCTCAAGGTCAGTTGTGCCATCAACGAGTCTCACCTGGAGGTCGACTACAGGCATTGTTGTCGGTGGAGCTTCGGTAGCACTTATGTCTAAATGATTAGTGAGAGCGAAAGCTTTATGTAGTCACCAGGGTTTATTTTTCTGTATCTTATGACTTATTTGCCTGAGCCATGCCCCAGATTAACTAGAACCATGAAAGATAAATGGAAAATGTGTTTTATATTGAAATCATTTGGTGTTTAACAAGATTACATGTAGAATTCTGTTGTGCTTAAAAGTTCGGGAACCCCACCAGAAAATGCATTCCTTCAACTAATGTGTCCAGCTAGCCCAGAGGAACAAACTTCATTGAATGCAATACTTTATCACCTGATTTCACAATTTTAAATTTAAAAGATCGCAGAACCTGTACACTTCTAAATATGTTCATTTACTGGTGGGGTTCACTAACTTTTTAGCAACATTGTATGCACACAGCCTCTTATTAAGCACATATTACTTTTGGGGTACTGCTGGTCCAGAATCCAAGAATTTGGCATGTTTTTAAATTATTATTATTGTTATTATTATTATTTGTTTGGCATCACCTGTGCCTGGGAGGCGAAGAGCGAACTGAATCACTGTGACCCGCAGGTCTCTCCTCCCGACATAACTGATTGGGGGGAATGCAGGTGGACCACTACACCGGGGTTTCCCCCTACTCTTATATGAATAGTGCAAGGGGTTCTTAACGTGCAAAGGTGGTGACTCTTTTCTACACGGGGCCTCCTTTTATCGTCCTATCCGAGGGACGGAGTGTTTTCCATTGTAACATAGCCTGCATCTATGAAACATGGGAGAGACGTTTACACACAACGCACCGGCTTCAGTCATCCGCCCGTGGTGGACTCGAACCCACAATCTTTGGTTCGACGGGCATACACGTTACCGACTGAGCCAACACCGCTCTCCATCTCTATATAGCTGCTCGGACGACAAAATAATATCCAGGCGCACCAAAATAACATAGCTATATTACATCCAAAGGGATAGGCATCTATCTGACATGGTGTAGGGTCTCAACTTCTTTTTTTTAGGAAAAAAGCTTGGATTGTGACACTGTCACATAACCACAGGAAATTGGTCAACGGATTACATAGTCATTGGACAAAAAGAAATGAGATATTCCAAATAATCTAGAACAGCAGGTCTTGTCGCCCAAACTTGTGTATGCCTGAAGCATAACTCACTTGTGCAGACCACTCCTGCATCCTCCGAATGGCCACAGTTCTGGTCCAGGAAACCAAGCCGTTGACAATCCAGGAGACTTGCTTCATCTCCTTGACATTCTACGTTATCCAAGAAGATGGGGCCTTCACCCTCACCGAACTCTGCTCCTCTAGGTGCACTGATGGCCCTGGTGTAGTTCAGCATCCTGCAGACGACGTTGCCATCATTGATGTCCCAAAGGTCATCGCAGATGGTTCCCCAGGTGTTGTTGTAGAGGATTTCGACTCGACCTTCCATTTCATTGGCTCCATCTTCTAGACGTATCTGGAGAGGTTCAGTTGGTTCTGGGCCTGTCAGGCGTGTTAGAAAAGAAAGGTATGTGATGACTGTCAAAGGATTAGTGAAGTTAAAGACGGTTAACACTTAAGTCAATCATACTTTTGAGCTGAAAAATAAACAAAAACATGTTTGTTTATGTACACTTAAGAATATTAATCTAATTCCTAATCAAAGACTTACATTCTTGATGGGACTATAGCTTGGTCTTTACCTAATTACTAAATGCCTTTAACATAGGATGGACACGACGTAAAAAATAAATCCTAGCAACCAACATATATGTCATGGGAAAGTTGAAAGAACAGTCTATAGTTCTTCATACATACCGGCACATCGCACTCCCGCATCTTCAGAATGTTGACAGTTGTTAATCAATAATCCACTATGCTGGCATTCTCCAAGGTTCTCCTCTGTTCCAAGGCATTCCAGATTGTCCAAGACAATCGCTCCTTCTCCAGGCCCGAACTCAGCAGCGCTGTATGCCCTCATGGCACGACCAAAGCCGACCATCCTACATACAACAAGAGCATCATTCATATCCCACAGATCATCGCAGACCGTTCCCCAAGACCCATTATAGAAGACCTCTACACGCCCTTCCCGCTCTGTGTCACCGCCAACAAGCCTTGCATCAAACTGTACGATGGTAGGTGGAGGTTCGGTAGCGTTGGAATCTACAAATAATCACAGAATAGTGTCAAGGATTCAAATGCCCGACACGTTTTCTTGGGGGAGAAATAATTGGGTTTCATATACACAGTAAAATGATACGGATACCGGCAGGAAGTAATTCCTCAAAAAGCTGCAAGTACTGGAATTGGTAACCAAGCTGTGTCGGGGTAAATAAAGGAGCACTCTGGGCATCGAACAAGGTGGATATGTGAAATATACAAATATCCTATATCATCTTGAATCTTATCATTTTAAGTATTTATTACCATTATCCTAACCTAACCTAAACCCAGCTTTCTAAAAAGTATAGGAGGTTGATTTTCATTAAAAGAAGCTAGTGCTATGGTGAGATTTTACCATCAGATTACAATAAGATTGTCAGAACTACAACACTTCAGATGGTGTGCAATACTGAAAAAAATACAGACTCATACAAAGTTCCTTTTATGGACAACAGAAACTGTCACATTACTCACTTGAACATACTACTCCTGCATCCTCATGATGGCCGCAGTTCTGTTCCAAAAAGTAGCTTCGCGGACAGTCTAGGAGACTCGTCTCATGTCCATGGCAAGCCACATTATCCAGAACAATTGATCCGTTCCCTTGGCCAAACTCGGCTCCACTTGAAGCTCTGACTGCCCTTAAAAACCCAAGCATCCTACAAACAACTTCTGCATCGCTGAATCCCCATTGGTCGTCACAGATGGTGCCCCAGGAGTTGTTGTAGAGGACTTCTACCCTGCCCTCCAGTTCGTTGGCACCATCAACTAGACGGACCTGGAGCGGCTCGGTTGGTTCAGGAGCTATACGATTTAAGGGTTTCAAATGCATACATGGAGAGGTTTAGTACAAACTAAAGAGTCTCTACAATTTCCTTTAACCTCTTAAGTTCTATGATCAGGTTTATGTGATCCTAAAGACAAAGATAGGCTAATGTAGATAAAGCTAAGGAAACTGCACTAAAAGCATGTATGCTGGAGATATAACAAGTAACTGGTTACAAGTCAGGGTAATACTGCTCTAAGGCATTTTTTATCCTGACCATTTTATTAACTCTTAACATGCCACACACACTACTAAGCCAATGCCACAGTGCTAATCCGATGCTAATCCCCTGTGCCAGCCACAAAACCCCCCTGTGCCACATTGATTTTGGGATCGCGAGTCGTATTCACTCCTTCCAATAGTCATGATTACAATTGCTTGTAACTCTCTAACGATTAGTTTATCCACAAAATATTGTGTAGTAAAGTTGTAGGAAATTTCATACCCCTTATAATGATGTCCTCATTATGTGGATTGGTTATTATCTTTACAGCTAAAATATGAGTTGTATCAAGTAGTTCCATTTTGTGGAGTGTTTTGTATGGATCAAAAACCTAGGTCTCTTCTCTCTCAGAGGCGGAGCCATATCTTGTAAAAAATGTAGAAATACTCGAAAAAGTCGAATGTAAACCGTGTGAGTAAGTTTATCTGTCAGAAAGCAGAGTTCACACTGCACACAATAGTGCTAATAACGGCGTGCATGCGATGCGCAATACAATTCAAAACGGCGTAACAATGATTGTTATTCCGAATGTGCGCAGTCATGCACGAAGCAGGCGAGGGTAGGAAACAATGCAAGCACAAAGCAATCAATAGTAGGCGTGCGAGCACGAGTGTGGCATGTTATAGTAGGATACGTAGTGTGCACGAAGCACTCAATGAGTTAACAGTCCTGAGACTTTCTAATTACGCAAACACTGCAGTCCACTGTCAAAAGGAAGCAAATAATTTTTTTTTCGAATTGACCCTTTTTTTCTATATTTGGGATATTTTTTATATGCTCTGCATGATGCCAAAGAAAATATAGCCACATTTTACTGAAAGACAGACATTTCAACATGAAACAATGACACGTTTTCCCCATTCACTGAGAAACTCGTTCCACAGAGTTGCTTCCTTTCGTCAGTGGATGGCAGAATGCATCTTTACATTATCAGTAAAGACAGAGTCAGGCGAATTATAGACCGGATACATCAGGTGCTCCCAGGAATCCGCAAAACCTGGGGAGCGTTTCATGAAAGGACTTGTCGGACATTTTATCCGACAAGTCCTGTTTTATCCGACAGTTACCATAGTAACAGTGCCTCTCGGCCAATCAGATTCAAGGAAAGTTGTCAGATCTGACAACTTGTCGGACAAAAATGTTGATAAAACACTCCCCAGGTGGCCAAGGGAACAGTCTTGTTACATTATCAATTCAAATACCTACCAGCACAACGCACTCCTGCATCTTCAGAATGTTGGCAATTGTTGACCAACAGACCATTATGCTGACATTCTCCAAGATTCTCCTCTGTTCCTAGACACTCCAGATTGTCCAGGAAAATCGGTCCTTCACCAGCACCAAACTCTGCAGAGGTGTAAGCCCGGATAGCAGGGCCAAATCCGAGCATCCTGCAGGTAACGACAGCATCATTCATTTCCCAGAGATCATCGCAGATGGTTCCCCAAGAGCCATTATAGAAGACCTCTACACGTCCTTCCCGCTCTGTGTCTCCGCCAACAAGCCTTGCCTCAAAATATGTTACCGTGGGTGGGGATTCAGTAACATTAGAATCTGAGTAATTACCAAAATGACAGGATAGTGCCAAATGAATGAAGATCAATTCAGAATTCTGCTCTAAAGAAGGCAAGTTGATAAAATTCAGCATGTCTCTACTCAAGCTAAATTTGAAATATTGACCAAACATGATGAAATAAAGAACTTTATCAAAGTGACGACTGTTCCTGCCTGCAGTAAGACAACAATGTGTCATATACTACTAATTTTCTTTACAGATAGCTTTCGGTGATCATATTCATTATTTTAGACAAAAAGCTAACAACTCATCAAAGAAAAAATGAAAAGGTATGCATTTCTCTCAACAATGAATGCTATTTCAGAGGAAGTTGGGAAATTGACCGTTTTACATCAAAAACTTTCACAGAAAACTCACTTGAACACACAACTCCAGCATCTTCATGATGGCCACAGTTCTGATCCAAGAAATCCCTTCTCTGGCAATCTAGAAGACTCATCTCATGTCCATGACAGGCCACATCATCCAGAACAATCGATCCGTTCCCTTCACCAAATTCAGCACCAATTGAAGCTCTGACTGCCCTTACAAACCCAAGCATCCTACAAACAACTTCTGCATCGCTGAATCCCCATTGGTCGTCACAGATGGTGCCCCAGGAGTTGTTGTAGAGGACTTCTACCCTGCCCTCCATTTCGCTTGCTCCATCCACCAGTCGTACTTCAAGGGGTCCAGTTGGTTCGGGTGCTAATACAATTTGAAAACAAAAATAGAATATTGACAAGTGGAATGCCTCTGGCCGTCTCACCTGCATCACACGGTTCAATATAGCAGCAGTGCTGACTTTGAATACTACTCTAACTCGCACAAGATGTTCAGTGATACATGGTTACTCTTATGTCCACTTTTTATGAACGAGACCAATAAACTTACAGAGATATGGTTATTCAACAAAAAACCCCAACATAGCCAAAGTTCATTGACCATACATGACCTTTGACCTTGATCATGTGACCTGAAACTCGCACAGGATGTTCAGTGATACTTGATTACTCTTATGTACAAGTTTCATGAATCAAATCCATAAACTTTCAAAGTTTTGATGGTAATTCAACAGATAAACCCAATTCGGCCAAAGTTCATTGACCTTTGACCTTGGTCATGTGACCTGAAACGCGCACAGGATGTTCAGTGATATTTGATTACTCATATGTCCAAGTTTAATGAACTAGACTAATAAACTTTCAAAGTTATGATGGTAATTCAACAGATACCCCCGATTCGGCCAAAGTTCATTGACCCTAAATGACCTTTGACCTTAATCATGAGACCTGAAACTTGCACAAAATATTCAGTGATGCTTGATTACTATTATGTCCAAGTTTCATGAATCATATCCATAAACTTTCAAAGTTATGATGGGAATTCAACAGATATCCCTAATTCGGCCAAAGTTCATTGACCCTAAATGACCTTTGACCTTGGTCATGTGACATGAAACTCATGCAGGATATTCAGTGATACTTGATTAACCTTATGTCCAAGTTTCATGAACTAGGTCCATATATTTTCCAAGTTATGATGACATTTCAAAAACTTAACCCCAGGTTAACCCTAAATAGACTGGGCTATTTCGACGCCTAAGAAGACTGGGGGGGGGGCTGATTCAGCCCCCCCCCCCTATGATCTCGGCCGTCGATCGCGCGATCGTGACGAAAATTGGCACACGCGTTACCCATGGCATTATCTACAAAACTATAACATCAAATTCTGCAAAAAATCTCATGTCTCATTAATTATGCTAATTTATGCGTAAAATCATAAGTTTGCTCTAATTAATAAAATAATGCCCCTGAAATGCTAATTTTTGTTTCACATACTCTAGATAGGCATCTGATCAAATTGATTTTTAAAAAATTTCAAAATCACATTTATTTTCTTATGTATTCTATTGTTTTCTAAATTTCTTATGTATTTCTTTGTTTTTCGACTTTTTGTTTTTTATTGTTTTTTCAATGGAAATTGTCGGGGACTTTATTTAGACCATAAAAAAGATAAAATTAATTGATTTTAAGCAGTAAAAGGAAAAATAATGATGCATTTGTGAATATTGGCTAAGAACACTATTTGCATTGGATTTGTACACAAATTCACGTTTTTGAGTAATGTTGGGTCTGCATGCACTTACGAAATGTTGCGTAATTTTGGAACCGCGTACCCGGGGGTCACAATTTTGGTCTCAAAAGTTGCGCGAGACTTGAAAGTAAAAAGTCAGCGAGCGACGCGGTCAAAAAATTTCGCGCGGCGGATTTATCGCGAAAAATGTCGAGGGGGGGGCTGAATCAGCCCCCCCCCAGTCTTTTTAGGGTTAAGATTTCGATGTTGATTCCTCCAACATGGTCTAAGTTCATTGACCCTAAATGACCTTTGACCTTGGTCATGTGACATGAAACTTTAATAGGATGTTCAGTAATACTTGATTAACCTTATGGCCAAGTTTCATGAACTAGGTCCATATACTTTTTAAGTTATGATGTCATTTCAAAAACTTAACCTCAGGTTAAGATTTGATGTTGACGCCGCCGCCGCCGTCGGAAAAGCGGCGCCTATAGTCTCACTCTGCTTCGCAGGTGAGACAAAAACTAGATGATATGTTTATTCTGCATGGACAAATTTCATGCTGCCCTCATTGCCAGATCAGAATTATATAGCACATCTAATTTCTAACATTTTCAGATGACATCTGTGACCTTTGAACTTGTGACTACCAAATCAAGTGTTTGAAAACATGAATAGAAAAGGAATTGATGCACTTGTAGTTCCTGAAATGCTACACAATGATTTTGTGATGTACAGACTGCCCTCATACACACAAATAAAGTGATATCTCATCCTCTGTACTTTACCCATTGGCTAGTATCCCACCGCTGCCACAAAAAGAAAGTTACAGGAAAACCAATGAGGGGCTCATTTCATAAAACATGTTAAAACAACAACTTTGCAATAACTGTTCAAGCTTCTGAAATCCTTCAATCTGATTGGCTGATAGTAAATATGTTATTAATGTATTGAGCAATTCTTATTAACTAAGGTTTTCTATGAAACAGGACCACAAGATTTTAGGGGAGATTCTAGTTCCAGTGGTGACTTAAATAGATTGTTTTCCCAATTGAGGTGTTAATACAAAGTGCCTACAAGTGATGGGTATCGGGGTCTTGAACTCGATCTGAGTCTGTGGTCTAAAATCAAATACTGAAGCCTTCAGAGGTAAGTGTCAAAATATGTCAAAAAAGGCATAGAGTGTTTGATGCAAGTGTCAAAACTATACCTTAAAAGGCATAAATATGCATAGGACTGTTGACTCTGCCAATAAAAGTATAATTACAAGGGAATCAACACTGGGACAATGGTAGAGCACCCACCTCATGAATGGGAGATCATGGGTTTGATTCCTGGCTGAGTAATACTGAAGACTTTGAAAATAGGAACTTCTGCCTTCCTGTCAGGCACTCCACTTTTAAATGGAGAAGGGTAACATTAACAAATGATGTCATACATGGCTCGCTTGAAAATTTGTTAAAAGCTGAAGTGACTACCCTGGGTTAATGTGTCATTAACATTAGGCAGCTTGTCAAAGGTGTGCGTGCGTTTTTACCTTTATATTCTGCGGCGAACCCGCTCAGCGTGCCATTGTCCATTTTTCTTTCCTACGGGTCAGTGCTCTTGCCATTTAAGACGACAGCGTTCCCTTTTGCAGCGAAAACGGAAGCGTGCGCTTTTATCTTTTCTTTTGACACCCCCCGGTTGGCTCTCCAATAAGATGTTTCTGCATGAGCGCCCTCTATGTCCACGATATCGACGTCTTAGGCAAACTATTAAACGAGCGATCTCTAGTCACTGATCTGGATATCGTTGTGTCCTTGTATCGGTGTGCGTAGTTCAGTGGACATTTTTTTGATAATTTTTCGTTTCGGGTTTCAGTATATGACAAAATTCAATAAGATTTAGATTTCATTTCTTTAATAGAACAATTAAGCTTTAGCCCTTTAGCACGAGCATGTTGTTTTATTTTGAAGAACATACCGTTAAGAAATTGAATTTCTGAAAGTAAGTGTTCAGGCGAGGGTAAGATTTTTTTTCATCACACTGAGCCCGCAGAGTCAGCATTGTCGGGTGAAAAGGAAAGATATGGAATTGACCTTAACATCTTTGTAAACGAAATGCAAAACCCCACGCAAAAGATGCAATATAAATCATACCTGGGTCCCAAAATGATGGCGTTTAAAGCAATACACTGAAACGCTACTGTGAAAAAAAACACTAAAAACATAAAATGCAAACGTTTTTTGGTGGAAAAAAGGCTGAAAACTAAGGGCAGCGTTGAAATTCAAATTTGAGCTTAACATAGGTCTATGTTTAATTTAGCCCTCTTGTCAATACGTTTTTTCTGTGAAATGTACTTTTTTGAGGACTCTTTTGGGGCGATTTTGCCCCCCCCCCCTCGTGGAAAATCCTAGGTACGCCACTGCATTTGTTTAAACATTCAAATTCTAGAAACTTATATATTCACACATAATACAGATGCCGTGCAAAACAAACGAATAAAATATAATTTATTTGAACTTAAAAAAATAAATTGGATGCTCAAGCTGTCATATCGGTCATTGTAGCTTAAATGCACAATTCTTGAATTTCATTGCCCGAAATTCAGAACAAAAGGTACTTTTGTTACTTTTTAAAACCATTACAAACATCTTAACCTTCGAACGAAATCAAAAGCACTTAAAAATGAATATTGAAATTATCAAAGTTGAGGTAGTCTTGACCATGAATAGAGTTGAGTGTTTATAAAGGAATTATAGCGTCTTCTATTAATCACATTCTACACTTTAATGACCGATGAAAAATATCGCGTGAATGAAAATGCAAATTAACACATTTAAGTGACTCCTACATGATATTGGACAGGAAAATCTATAAAATCTTTTTACCTGGGATCCGTCTTTATTCTCTTATATAAATTTCCCCTGTGATCTAGAGTGCTCTGTGACCTAGTGTTCTTGATTACCATCCTGGAGCCACATAACCGAAGGGGGGTCTGGGGCTGAGGCCTCAACAAGTACCATGATTTTATGCATGGTGACCCCACCCCTTCAAACCAGTCCACTGGGGGGAGGGGACTTAATTATTTCTTTCAATTTTCCTGTTCTACTTATAATATTCAATTTTGTCAACTTAATTCTGATGGTTCCTTTATCATCCAACTTTATTTCTTCCTTTGAATTTTTCGAACACTTTTCTATACCTATTCTTTTTTAACCTTCACGTTTGACTTGAACAATACGTGTATATTGCCGTTGGTTTCTTCTTCCTATCAAATATTTAAATTAATCTGCAATGTGTGTATGTCAAATTATTGCAAATTAGATTCCCAGTGTCTAAGGTAAACATAATTTACCGACGTAAAGTTAGTAATACGAAAGCCTCTTTGGCCTAGTTTCCCTTCCAACTTTGTACTTCACCTGTTAATCGTATAGCTGCATTCTGTATAGCTTGCATATTTAAATATGCACCAAAAATAAATTAACGTACAGAAAATGGTAATACCTCGGTCACATTTGCTCTACGGCGGCCATACAGCGAGTCGAAAACAGCCGTTTTATTCATTTTATTAAAACCTATATTTAGCAGGTCCAAAAACTGTTAAAATGACTGTTTTCGACTCGCCTTAGAACAAATGTGACCGAGGTATTTAGCATACTAGATCAACAAGAATGGAGTGCATGCTGGTGCGGATCCTGCCGGAGTAACACAATACTCAGCGCCGTATTTATTTCGAACAATAGTTGGGCTCTCAAAAGTATTGTGTTCTATTTTGTGACCTCTACTAAAAGAAGTCAGTGGGTCTATACGGGGTCTATATTCTGCACATCAGAGGGTACAGTTATGTAGTGAATCCCGGGGGGGATCATCCGGTCCGTGTGCCCCTCCCCCCCCTTTGAGAGCCTTTATTAAATTTGCTAATGTAAATATGCCATTTTTACACAAGTGTGCCCCCTTTATTTGAAACTCACAACATGTATTTTAATGAGAACATGTCGTTCATACACAAATGAGGACCTTCACTTTAGCCTGGTAAACAGAGAGTTGGTAGGCAATAAATATAACTCAAATGTTCACATTGAGAGTAGACCTATAAAGAGGGAAGTTACATGGTTAATCAAAAATGTGTTGATAAAATATCAGTCGAACGTTATGTTATAATCTGCTTCGCCAAATAGGTTTTATGTAATATTGCTCTTTATAAAGGCAAGCATTAAACTACATTAAATGTCGAAATGTTAAGAAATATAATGGAAACCATATCAAAATGCACATTACGAAAAGGAACAAAATCAAGGTTCTAGTATGGGGACAAAACGAGAACAAGAAAACTACCCATTTGATGCTCATTTTAATTCCCCGAAAGCCGGACGTTGAAAATGACATGGGCCAGCGCATTGCAAGCTGTATTTAACGGCTTACCCCATTGACAAGGTAGATTCATGCCCTTTTACACAGGATTTTCTTAACCCCGGACTATCGCTAACCCCGTACTATCCTTAACCCCGTACTATTTTTTTTCCTTTTCACACATGCCAAGTTGTTATTGCTAACCCCGGATAAGGAATGCTTGCTTTTTACACACGAAACTCGCTAAACCCAGACTAGTGTTTTTTGTCGATCATTCGTAGTACAAGTGCTTCACTCGTACACATTTACACACGCTACAATTTCCTTAACCCCGTACTATAGGTGGGGCCAAATTGCCATTTAGCCCCACCTATAGTACGGGGTTAAGCTTAGCCCACTTTCGTTTTACACATGCGATCTTAACCCCGTACTATTGCTCTTAGCACCGCAATTGGTGGGATAACCCTGCTTTTTTGCAGGGCCAAATAATCCCGTACTATAGGTGGGGTTAGCCCACTTTGCAAAAACGCTGTGTAAAACGAAAGTGGGCTAAGCTTAACCCCGTACTATAGGTGGGGCTAAATTGCCATTTAGCCCCACCAATAGTACGGGGTTAAGGAAATTTTAGCCTGTCTAAAAAGGGTATCAAATTACCCCATTCTTGATTGGGAAGATTAACGTATATTCTTGAACATAGAGGTTGTCTGACGGGTTGCGGATTTCAATAGAAAGATGACCTCTTGATTGGTAGGGGTATGTCAAGGGGAGATTATCACTTTGTCAGCGCGGGTGACTGTCTTGATACTTTGATGTTCCCCGATGTGCCTTCTATTCGAAAACCGTGTTTGCAACTAATCCCAATTATGAGACTATTTGGAATCAAAATGAGAGCCTAACTGCACCCTTTTTATAGATTTCGTTTGAAAATAAAATACTTACGTTTAAGGTATAATTGGAATATGAGAAGGCGCTTCATAATATGTAAACCAAATAGTGTCACTTTTAAGCTTTATTCTTTTAAATCAAATGTAAAAATATATGTAAAATAATCTCACAAGCCTAATCTAAATAGTGCGAGCACGAAGCGCGCGCTAATTTTTAAATTTTTATTTCATGTATTTTGTCCTAAAATAGCATTCTGGCAATGCTTGTGATCCTAAACGAGATGAATGAATTTAGTACGCATTGATCGTTCTGATAAAAAAGAATCTGTTAACGGCTACTTTTAATTATCTGTAAATGAAAACGTTACATATTTCAACAATCAAATAATGCGAGCGCGAAGCGTGAGCTGAAAATATTTACTTTTCTACCTGAAAAATAGAAGTTCTAAGCAATCTTTGTAATCATGAAAAAGGTAAATACATAACTAAGCAAGCGATGCGAGCGCGAGGAAAATTTGAGATTTGTAGAATTGTGAGTGGATATGGATCACAGTTAAAAAGGAACATATATGATTCATTATTATTACTTTGAGTTTTGACATAGGGCCGGGATATTCGAAGAACAATATTCCATCATGTGAAATAATGACTGTCTTCCTATTTCTCTTCTTATCAAATCGCGAGATGAAACTTTTTGATATTCCATTCTGAAAAAGGGACAATTTATCAATAAATTAATTCATTAATCTAATAAGCCTAATCAGAGCGCGAAATCTGTCAATATTATATATTTAAAGCACTTTTGTAATTACGAATAAGATGCCTGAGTTGATATATTTTTAACAATCAATGTGTGCGAAAATCGCCAGCCGAAAATTGTTGATAAACTGTCATAAAATGGAGATTTTAATTAGTTTGTAATATAATTAATATTGAAATTTTTATAACTCACCAATCAATATGCGAGCGTGCAGCGCTAGCTGATATGTTTTACAATCTGACATGAATAGGGATATTCTGATAACTAAAATGGAATACAGGAAAATAATAGGTACCTGACAAATCAAATTTTGTGACCGTGCAGCGGGAGCAGAAAATGTTGATATTCAGACAATAAAAAAATATTTTTTTACAGAACACTTTTTAAAAATGAAAGTTCGATTTCCGAGTTGAAATATGTTATGTATATTGACTTCAAAATTTGATATTTTGAGTTCCATATGTGTAAATCACCTAAAAGGCAATGCGAGCGTGAAGCAGTAGCGAAAATTTTATATAATGACATGACATAATTTTTTTTTGTTTTCCCCTCATCTTATTTATTCAATCGTTTTCCTCCTATGTTTTTTCTCCACTCTTTTCCTCTTTTTGTCTTTCTTTCCCCGTTTTGTTTTTGCTCCGCAAATAGAGGGAGGAGGGAGGGGCGGGCCCCATGCCCCCCCCCCCCTAGATCCAACTCTGGAACAATCTAACAGAAAGTATTAAACAAGCAGATTCAAGAGAGAAATTCAAGTCAATGTTAAAACTTTTTTTTTTTTTTTTGGGGGGGGGGTTAAATAGCCTTTCCCTCCGCATGTGAAGCCCCCTATCGTTTACAGCCTACTGTGAATTGTGCAAATACTTAAAATTTTGGTGAAATTCATTCTCTCTTTCTGTTTGTTCCGTTGCGTTTAGATACATATTTTGTGCTTCACTTGTAAGTGGTATACAAATAATGTAAATGTAATACTATTAATGGCGTGCGTTTCCCGATCTCCTTATCGAAATCAATATTAATGAGAGAGCACAATATTGTTAATTGCTAATGGAGGGGGGGGGGTCAATGTTCTATCAAGCAAAAGACGTAGGCCTATATGTGCATAAGTTCATATCATTGTTGTAATGATAAAGAACCAGATGAATTCTGTTTTGGTATATCGACGTTATTATAAAGTTAATGACAAATGACAATCAATATGATTCAGGCGTACACCGCTTTAACTGATATAACATGCATCCTGAAATCGAAATATCTGATGAATTCAACACGTACGTAGCAGGAATGGCATGCAGTTCGGATGTTACAGCACTCTAAATTAGAATAATCTCGTATTACAAATGTCAATTTTGCTAAAATGCACACAAACTCATAACTTGATAGACTCTGGGGGATGATATCGTTGATATAAAAATCGCATCTACCTCGATATGCAATCATTTTTATACTGCATCGGACTTGACATCCGCAAAATCCTCTATAATTAGATGACCATCCATTCTCTTTCTTTTTAATCTAAATATAATCTATGTCTTTCAGGATCATGATATGAAAACCATTTTATAACATGATAAATGAAAAACGCGTCTCAAGTTATATGGTTCATTGCCGGAAATATACCAATCATCTTCGTTTGTTAATGTTTAATCATCAACATTATCACTGATATTATTATTCGTATTATCATGTCCATTAATATCACTTCAAAGTTCTAATTACCACCATCATCATCACTGTTATCATCATCATTCATTCATTATCTATTTCCAATCGTTCTCCAGTATCAATTTTATAGTTTATATAATCCCAGGTGAGGTGAATGGGTACCCGGTAGGAAGAAATTCCTCGAATGCTCGAGCGCCCGATCAAGGTAGCCGTGCTAAAGCTGGGTTAATAATAGCAGGGCCCTCTGGGAGAACAGTTTTCGGAACTGAAGTGGCTACCCTGGGTAATATGCCGCTATTATTATTATTATTACTATTATTAAAAAAATGAACGATAATGGTAATGATTATGGTGATGTTGGTAATCATGAACATTAGATCCGTTTTGTGAGATAATTTATGCGATTTTACACGCTAATCGCTACTCGATGATGGTGAAAGAAATCTTTTAAATAGCACAACAGAAGTCGGGGCGGTAGTTACTGCATACACATACTTTAATACACTACATTATTACAAAAGATTCCCCATCGGGCGGGCCAACGGTCTTTTGAAGTAGGTTTATCTATTGAAATTACGGCAGCGGATATGGGGAATTCAAGACTGTAAGCTTCTAGCTCTCCCATTGTTTTCTGTGGCGAACCCGCTGAGCATGCTATTGTCAATGATTCTCTACTATACGGGTGACTGATCTTGCTTTTTCATGATCATAGGCCAGGGCAATGACTAAGAACAGTTCGATGAGTATCAATGCCAAGCAATCCTGAAAGGTCAATAATGTTCAATTCTCTATATGGAGAAGCTTATATCATGGCCCTATTTGCTTTTGCTTTTAGGCCAGTAAGTGTACTAACTAATATTAATAATAAATAATCACATTCCATCTATTTTAGAGCAATGACCTAATGCTAATATCACTCTACATATCTCCCTGCAGCTTACGGCCCCATAATTTATCTTCACCCATGAATTACCGAATTTTGAAGCTTAAATTATTGAACATAATGGCATCCTAGTATTGTAATGATGTAATCACTGCAAGTGCAATATAAATAAAAACATTAATTTAATTCTACTCACATTGATTTTACTTTAGAACAAACTCACCCCCTCTTCTACTTCTTCTGTTTCTCCGTCGCTATTCTTCTTTTCCACCTTATCATTCTTCTTGTTCTCATTCTTCACTCCCTTCTTCATCTACTCTTCTTACTCCTTCTCCTTTTTTAATCTTTTTTTTCTTCTTCATATCCTTTGTCGTCTTTCATTATTCTTTTTTCTCCACCTTATCCTTTCCTACTGCTTCTTTCTTTTCCTTCCTCCCTCTCTTCTTGTTGTTCTTCTGCCCACCTGCCCTTCTTATACGTCTCCTACTGCTTTTCCTTCGTCCTTCTTCTTTTTCTTCTTGCGTCTCCTTTTTTTTCTCTATCTTCCTTTTCCTCTCCGTATCCTTTCTCATCTCTCATTATTAATCTCATCCCTTTTTACTGCTCCTCCATTCTACATGTACGTCTGCTTCTCCTTGGTAATTCTTCTTCTCCTCCTCCTTCTCCCACCCCATCGATTTATGATGATAAAATTATAATGAAATAATAGAAATGTTAACGAAGATAATACTTATAATAGAGAAATGAAGATGATTGCGATAGTAACAGCGGTGATGACGATATCGATAACTATGCAGGATATAGACCATGTACAGCACAACGTATCAGGCGCAATTTCAAATATGATTACATGACGATTTCGATACGAAATATTCATCATAAATCTAGACCTAGTACATTAATATACACTTATCTTTGTAGAATAATGAAATCGCCGCTCAATATCGATAATTCTGATGATCACTAAAACAGAAAAGCATACATGGGACAGTGTATTATAACATTGCCTCGAAAAATACCTGACATTTGATGGAATTCTGTGCTTATATCGCTCATTTCTCAGCACTTTTACGACTTTCTTTCACAGGGCTATTTGGCAAATATTTTTCATTTATACAAACACTTCGTTGGTAAATTTCATTGGATTCTGATCGAACAAATTTTCAGATCGTTACCACAGTTGGTATTTATCTTCAATTCCGAACATTACGTTTAATACGTTAAACCAATTAAATGAAGTTATACTTTAGTCTGTTATATGTTGTTTTTATGTTGTACTCTCATACCCCGAGAGGGGATCGATAGGGTGAATAAAATGTAAATCTAAATCAGGGGCGGATCCAGCCTCCGCCAGTAGGGGGGGGGGGTGATTTTTTTTCACCCATATTTTCCCCGATCGGCCGCCCAAGGTTGATATTTAATTATTTCTTTGAATTGGTTGTCCCAGTGGCGTAGTGATTATTAAAATTATTTAATAAGTCTTCGCATCATCTTATTCACTCGCCTTCCTCCTCTTATGTTTTCCTCTTCTTTTTTTCTCCTCTCTTTTTTCTTTCTTTCCCTTTTTTTTGCTCCGCCAATAGGGGGGGGGGCCTTTGTAAATGTAAATCCAACCAAGAATCGGATCTATACAACATAATGTCTAAAGGTCAGGGGAGGATCCATGACAGGGGAAAAAGGTTCCGCTTTTAGGGGGGGGGGGCACTCTTCTGTTTTGGCTGCATTTTGCATTACAAATTCTAATTGTGCCTCTCATAATGGAAGGGGGCAAGGGCGGCTCCCCCCCCCTAAATCCCCAGTGATAGAAGGGTACAGGAAGTTTGAGGATGCTGATTCATTCATGGCATACAATTTTCGAAATAGACGACCACAATTTCGTAAATATCCAGTCCACGCGAATGCGTACTCTCATTCCGAAGACGCAAGTCATAAAATAATTTCACCCCCACCTGATCACGGTTTCTGCGAGGACACAACTCTGCTTTCTCATGAATATTGATTTCGATGCAGAGGCAGAAATCGGGAGAACCCCTCTCAAATTTCCGAGTTTTTTCCACTCTTTCAACTGTATTTCCTCCATTTTTTTCACCCTTCCTCTTATTCCATCCCAATATTATTTTCTTATTTCTCTCTGTTTCCCCTCCCTTTTCTCTCCCTTTGACCTCTAGTTTCCTTTTCCTCTTTTCACAATCCCTTTTGGTCCCGTTTCTTTAAAACATGGAGATAAAGAAAATTAAGAGACAATATGTTATCCTGGGGAAATGGTTGCCCGTCAAAAATATGAAAAAAACTATTTAAAACAGTTTCTAATAAATCTTTGTAAATCTTTTATCTTTCCATGCCTAATAGAGCTAAGCTGTTCCGGTCATATTTATTTTATCATTCTATTTCCTTCTGTTTTTTTTTGGGGGGGGGCGTTCTCGACACCTGTTTGAGATGCGAGTAATAATTAATATTCCAAATCGACGTGAATTCTACGAATGGCTTGGGCCTACGAAACGAAAATATGTGGAATCTTACTTTCCCACCTAAAACATGAATTGACTGTCTTCCAATTGCAAAAAAAGAGGTTTTCATGGTTATTGCAGCAAATTCGAAAGATCAGTAACGATTTTCGACACATGCGTGATTTTTTTTTAAGCTACCGTGGCTTTATGAATGCACCCGATAGATGCGAACCACAGTTCAGAACAGTGACCCGAACTCTCGATCCGACAGTCAATATGAACATGATGAAGGCACACATTTGATTTGGTCGTAGAGGGAGCTATTTAGAATAGATTCTTCGGCCTTTCGACAGAAATTAAGACTTGCAGGAAAGACGAACAAAAGAACGGTGGCATTAAAGGGCCTTTGATGGCGGCCGTTCCTTTGAAGACAAGGGAACGTTGGGCGGGAAAGCCGAAGCGAAAACCCGGATGCGGGAAGAACGATGAAGAACGGTGCATGGACTTTTGACAAGCTACCTTATTATCATTATTATAAGTATGTCAAATCTTACCAACATATTCTGTTTTCCTTGACAGATAACAATGCATAAAAAATGAACCTAGAGGTTATGACTGTAAGTGTGTCCTTCCACCCTTCACACTCACCATTACATTGCACTCCAGCATCTTCGGTGTGTTGGCAATTATTGACCATGAACCCACCATGCTGGCATTCTCCAAGATTCTCCTCCGTTCCGAGGCACTGTACATCGTCCAGGACAATTGGCCCCTCACCAGAACCAAACTGGCCAGCGCCGTACGTCCTCATAGCCCTTCCAAGCCCCAGCATTCGACAAACAACAACGCCATCGTTGATATCCCAAAAATCATCACAGACGGTTCCCCAAGAACCATTGTAGAACACCTCAACACGCCCTTCTCGATTATTGCTGCCACCAGCAAGGCGCACCTGCAAGTCAACGATAGGCCTGGGCATGGGAGTTGTTGGGGCTTCTGTACCAGTTATATCTAGAGGAAAAGGACAGATTACAGAGTTGGGTAGATACTTAGGCTAGGGCTCAATCATTCAGGATTTGTGAACTGTATAAATGTAGCATTTTGATAGCTGCACCTATGTGAGTGTGCATGGAAAGCTAACATAATACCCATTACCCACTTGTCACCCTCCTTTTTTGATCTAATTTTAATCTGCAAAAACCATGATTTTCAGATCCCCAGACACTTGGTAAACAGAGCATAATAAACTTTTTTCATGAAATCTGCTTAACAAACCAATTTCAGCAATTTTCCTACCAACAGGAATCTAGCTTAGCATCTTCTTCTAATCCTCATATTTCTCTGAAGTAGAAAAGAATGAGCAATCAGAAAAAATGCATTGGAGCTGTATGCAGGAAATCCTTAAAAAAAAAAGATTAACACATTTTACTAGGCAATATATCATATACCTTAATGAAAACAATATGGAACAAATTTAATTTCACAAGAAAAGATGAACATACTTGTGCAAACTACCCCGGCATCCTCTGAATGTCCACAGTTATGCTCCAAGAAACCGGTCCTATGGCAATCCAGGAGGCTTGCTTCATATCCCTGACACTCAACGTTATCAAGGACAATCAGTCCACTCCCTTGGCCGAATGCTGCTCCTCCTGGTGTACTGACGGCCCTGGTGTAGTTCAGCATCCTGCAGACAACGTTGCCATCATTGATGTCCCAAAGGTCATCGCAGATGGTTCCCCAGGTGTTGTTGTAGAGGACTTCAACTCGACCTTCCATTTCACTGGCTCCACCCATTAGACGTACCTGAAGAGGCTTGGTTGGTTCTGGAGCTGTGGAAACACGAAATGAGGTGGACAAATGTTAGGCAATTCTGAAAAACCGAATCCCTGTATTGTCATTTGCATGCGAAGTCCTAGTAACTACAATTACTTGCTGTCACACCAGCACACAAACAAATCTTCAAGGTGCTTCTTTATGAGACCTTGATGAAGGGAAAAAGACAAAAAGGCGAAGAGTGCAAAGATGTCCTCAAGTCCATTGCAACGTGCTGTCACATATGGACTTCATCATGGGATGGAGGTATACAAAGTCTATGGGGGATGGATTTCTTAAACAGCCTTGTGACTAAGAACTACAAGCATCAACTACGTACCTGTCGGACATACTGTACAAAAATGGACAATTTTATGGAATCGCCTGATAGATACCAAGAGAGGAGGAGGACATCATAAATACCAAGAAAGGATGACTTACCGGCGCATACTACTCCTGCATCTTCACTATGTCCACAGTTGTTATTCAACAATCCTCCATGTCTGCAGTAAGCCAGATTGGTCTCCATTCCTGAGCACTCCACATCATCCAGGACTATTTGCCCTTCTCCAGGTCCAAACTCAGATGCACCGTATGCCCTTCAAGGATAGTAAAATAAAAGACTAGATATAACGGGGGACAGTGTGAGTATACATGCGACTTACAAAATCCAAGCCAATATGAAATACACGTAAGCCATGGCTTCATATTCATTACACCCGAGTCAGGCATTTGAGACTCAGAAGTCCGTCCGATAGATTGGTGAAACTTTGTAACCATTTCACTGTTCTGCCGATATTCTCACAATACAAGTGACAGGTTAGCACAAACATTAATGTAAATCTGCAAGAAAAATCCAATAAAGCATATGCCTAAAATATGTCATACTTGTGGCATCAATCATTGCAGAAAGGGAATGAATTACACAGAGCTCCCCAACTATCAAAACACATTAGTCTGATCTGAAAAAGTCCAATTTAGATAGGGATAATACAGAATTATCAAATCACCTTTGAGCGGGCCCTAGCCCCAACATACGGCAGACAACCTCAGCATCATCAAGATCCCAATAGTCATCACAGATGGTCCCCCAGCTACCGTTGTAGAAGACCTCAACGCGACCTCTACGGTTAGTCTCACCGTCTGCGAGACGAACATTCAGAGGAACGATGGGTGGGGGCAAGGTTGTGGATGGAACTATCTCTGTATAACAAGATAGGGAGAATAAAAAAGAACATTCAAGCTTGTTTGGTAACTTGAAAAAATTTGTGATACAGGACCAAGAATATACTTTCATGAAGTAATCAAGCCACAACAATTTGAGAGCTATAAAATGTATGCATATGAACTACAGTACGTGGACACTTACTGGAGGTTTAGATTAACAGAGTTGATAAAAAAAGTCATTGTTATTAATTGGACGTATCATGTGTCTGGAAGCAGAATTAGATACTGAATCGCTGTGACTCAAAGGTCTCTTCTCTCAATATACATGCAGCTTATAAGGGACGTGAAGGTGGACTTATACATCGCGGACTCCCCATGTAATGAATACTCTTATACAAACACGAGAGCGGTGTTGGCTCAGTCGGTAACGCGTCTGCCCGTCGAACCAAAGATCGTGGGTTCGAGTCCACCCCGGGCGGATGACTGAAGCCAGTGCGTTGTGTGTAAACGTCTCTCCCATGTATCATAGATGCAGGCAATGTTACAATGGAAATCACTCCGTCCCTCGGGTAGGACGTTAAATGGAGGCCCGTGTAGAGGAGAGTCACCACCTTTGCACGTTAAGAACCCATTGCACTATTCGTATAAGAGTAGGGGGAAACCCCGGTGTAGTGGTCCACCTGCATTCCCCCAATCAGTTATATTGGGAGGAGAGACCTGCAGGTCACAGTGATTCAGTTCGCTTTTTGCCTCCCAGGCACAGGTGACGCCAAATAAATAATAATAATAAATAAAGCAGTGGATTCTTAATTTTCATTAGTGATGACTTCCTCTACACTTGGCCTACATTCAATGTCCTATCTCAGGGATTGAGTGTTTTCCACTGCAACATAGCCTGCCCCTATGGTACAGGGGAAGGTCATGTTTACACCAAACGCGGGCTTCAGCCACCCCGCGGGGTGGACTAGAACCGACCATTTTTGGTTCGACCGGCAGACGCTTTACAGACCGAGTTCACTCGCTATGATCCAATTCTCTTACCTGCACAGATCACTCCTACATCCTCAGAATGTCCGCAGTTACTGGTCAACGTCTCACGATGCCTGCAATCAGCAAGATTTGTCTCGTTTCCGGTGCAGCGCACATCATCAAACACTACAGCCCCCTCACCGGGTCCGAAGAAACCACCTGGTTCGTACCCATCTGCAGCGGGGTACCCCAGCATTCGACAGACAACATGAGCAGCCTCAATGGTCCAATAGTCATCGCAGACTGTCCCCCAAGAACCTTGGAAGTTAACTTCTACCCGCCCTTGGTTGTTGCTGCTCCCGCCCACGAGTCGGACTTCGACGTCATCTGTCATAACAAATTATTTTGTTTTTCATCACTAAAATATGCATGTGGGCAACAAAAACCATTATCTAACAATTCCTTCCGTTGGGAAAAAATAAGGGGATAACAGTAATGAGACATCAAATCCAATTCAGACTAACATGTTTAGAAAAAATAACACTTGAAGGAAAAAAAAATGCCCTGAGTTTCCATGAAATCCTGGTTTACTCTTTCAGTTGATTAAAATCTGGAACTTTGGAATAGTACACAGGAACAATACTCCCATTGTCCCAGGATTTGAAAGAATGCCATCATTTTTACTCACTGGGTCATTAAAAAATCCATAACATGTTAAAAAACAGTCTAAAAAATCTGGCACCTCTGAGTAGCCCAGAACATGTTTGGAATACTTCGGCTCTAAAACTCACCTGTGCAAACAACTGCAACATCATCACGGTGTGTGCAATCGTGTTGATAGAACCGCCCATGGTGACATTCCGAAAGGGCCATCTCCTGTCCTGTGCATCCTACATCACTCAGAAGGATAGGTCCTTCGCTTGGACCGAACTCGTCATGGCTCACCGATGTCACAGCCAAGTTGTGACCAAGCATCCTGCACACCACGTTGGCATCCAGGATGTCCCAGTTGCTATTGCAGATTGTCCCCCAGGATCCGTTGTAGTAGTACTCAAGCCAGCCTTCAAGGTTGCTGCTGCCATTGATAAGACGAACTGAAGAGCAAGAAGTAAAGACGTGTAATAACACCCCTTGTGAAGAGTCTGTGCTACATGTACATCTTTTTTAGCAGGAATCTGGCTACGAAGGCCCTTTGCATGTCTTCATAGTGGTTTGCCTGCATTTCTCATCTTTTTGTCTGTGACGAAATGTGAGGAGAGGTAGTAAACCACTTACAGGTTTCCTGCCGGATAGACGCAGCAAAGACTTGACAAAGTGCCTTGTTTTGCTATGCTGTGTCACTAGTTGAGCTATAGACCAATCCATTTAGGTATCATGTCGAAAGCAAGCGCCATGTCGTTCCTGAGAACTCCTTTTTGTTAATACCAATAATCACATTTTTATCTCAGCCAAATCAATGAGAAATGCAGCAAAGCCACAAGGAAAGAAGCATAGCACCTTCATTCAGGATCCTTGCTAAAAGATATGCGACACAGACTTTTGACAAGTTGTCCTGACGATACTGACCATTTGGTGAGCAGACCACACCAGCATCTTCAGAATGTTCGCAGTTTGGTACGTCAAGTCCGCTGTGGCCACATTCAAAGATACTGCTCTCCATGCCGCTACAGTCCACACCTGTCAGTAGGATATCCCCTGTCCCACTACCATAAGTCGCCCTCACAGTGGCTGCCTCGGCGGACGGGTATCCTAACATCTGGCAAACAACATCAGCATCGTCTATATCCCAACCATCATCACAGATGGTGTTCCAGGCGTTGTTGGCGTAAAGCTCCGCCCTACCCTCAAGTTGGCGGGCACCATCTTGTAGTCTTACTGCCAAGTCCAATGGAAAACAAACACAACAGGAAACAAACACAAGTAAATAATCCTAATAATGAAATGCATACAATGCCTGGACTTAGCATGGCTACTCTGATTGGGTGCTCAAGCATTTTCCTACCTTGGGGCCTATTCACAAAGCTGTTTGTAAGTTAAGAACGACTTTAAGAACAACTGGTGAACTCATCTTCCACGCTAAACCATTGCCAATTCAATATACCATTTACCACAAGAAAGGATCAGCGGTCGTCCTTGAAGCTGCTATTAACTTACAAACAGCTTTATGAAACATCCACCAGGTACATGCACCCATTTATTACTCCTGGTGGGTGTTTTATAAAGCTGCTCGTAAATTACGAATGACTTTACGCACAACTGGTTATCCGTTCTTGTGCTATGTAATAACCCTATGGAATTGATTTATGACCAAAGAACATGTTCAAGTCGTGCGTAAAGTAATGCGTAACTTTAAGAACAGCCTTATAAAAAACCCATCTGGTTGGAGTGTGGCAAATGTAGTTAAATGCCTTGTAAAAGGGTGCCAGTGCTTGTAAAAGGATTTAAGCAAAAGTGCGGAGACTAAGACACCCACTTAGCAATAACACCTCTACAGAGTATTAACAGAAATAATGTTTTATCTAAACGAATGTTTTATATAAAGATTAGATTCCTGTCCAACGGTGCAGTTTTCATTACTATTTTTCCTTTGAGGACAAGGATCTTGTTGCATAAAACAAACTGACTATACTGCAGTATGACCAAGAAAGTTCAATTGGGCAAGATCATTTAGATATAACGGAAACCGAGATCAAACCTGTTTCCATCATGAAATATTACCTGCATCAGGAAAATATGTTGTTCAAAAGGACACTCTTTTTACCTGTATTTTGGCAGATGACTCCAGCATGTTCTATCGACCCACAGTTATGTTGGTACAGCCCTCCGTGTGTGCACGAGAGAAGATCTGTCTCATTGCCGAAGCAACCAAGGTCATCCAGAAGAATGCTTCCATTCCCTGAGCCAAAGTAGGAGTGCCGCTTGGCAAGAACTGCCCCTGGGAAGCCTAGCGTCCTGCAGATGATATCTGCTTCCAGCTCGTCCCAGGTGTCATCGCAGATTGGGTGCCAGGAGCCATTGTGGAACACCTCGACGCGACCTTCACGGTCGGAGCTGCCGTTCTGGAGGCGGACTGCCCCGCTCGTGATTTCGATGGGAAGCAGTGGTGTGCCTGGCAGGAGGGTAGGTTCAGAGGTGGAAGGCTCAGGTGGAGGAGTCACTACAGTCAAGAAAAAAAATCATAAAATAAATCTAAAACCTTAAGCAAACATCTATAAAGTTGCATTCAGTAAATTAATGGTTTTTTTTACTGGAACAGGATGATCACTGTACAAAGACTGCATATCACTGGAGTTACATTATCAATAGTCAACTGATAAAATTGACATCTAGATTCAAAGAAAATATCATAAAAAACAATCATCAACATTAACCTTAGGAATTAATTCAGTATGCAAAGAACTTTCGCATCAAATAGTTACCCTGATCAATGCAGATAACCCCAGCATCTTCGTGATGTCCACAGTTCTGATTGTAGAAGCCATTATGATCACAATCGGCCAACCGCTCCTCCGTACCATTGCACATCATGTTATCAAGGACTATAGCACCTTGGCCCTGTCCGAACGATGCTCCTATCGTATATCCTGAGGCTCCGGAGTACCCGAGCATTCGACAAACGACGTGAGCCTCGTTCATATCCCACAGATCATCACAGATGGTTCCCCAAGCGTTGCGGTAGAACACCTCAACGCGACCTTCGCTCGGTTTGTTGCCTCCAACTAGACGAACTGTACAAAGGAAATGCGTAAGCATAATCATATTCATGTAATCAATGAGTGGGAAAATATTGGTGGATCTCAGCGAATTTTGTCCTTTGTTGTGTTCTTATTCCGAAAAAATCTGAACTTCCCGACAGGCTTCAGAAAACTGCTGATTTCAAAGATGTTCCCATCAAATTCTTTGGTTGCTTGGTTATGTCAGTCAGGCATCCAGGTTTTAAATATAGTTAAGTCCCCGACTATGGGGATGGCCGGATCAACCTCGCACTCTCAGAGAACCCCCTCCCACCCTACCTCCACTTTTGGTGCATCCTCCTCCCTTAACCGAACTCTTCTCCATTACTTGCTACTTTCATGTCTTCTCTGTTGGTCCCTTCCTCTCTAATCAGCCATCTCAAACTCAAGCCCATTTTCGGATAAATTTTGATTGGCCAAACCCTTTGACCTACATTTACTTACTTTATTATCAAATATTTTGCAGTTTAGGACTTGGTTGTTTACTTTGTGCTCATGTATTTTACCTTTATACATGTAGCTATTTCAAGTACATGCATGGAATAAGGACACCCTAATTTTGTCATCTCGTAATGATACGATTAATAATCACTTGCATAAAAAAAGACAAACCTCCAAGTGAACAAGCTACCCCAACATCCTCCGAATGTGCACACAGGTGGTCCAAGAACTGGTTCCGCGAGCAGTCTGCGACATTTGTCTCATTCCCATTGCAGTGGACATTCGCTAGGACGATATCACTGTCGCCTTCTCCGTAAAACGCGCTCCCGCGGGCACTCTCGGCACCCACGAAGCCCAACATCCGGCAGACCACGTTGGCATTCTCTATGCTCCAGGACCCATACTCATCATCACAGATGGTTCCCCACTGGTTATTGTAGTAGTACTCCACGCGACCCTGATGCTCTCGAAAGCCATTAGCGAGACGGACTGAAATTATAGAAAAAAACATCCTGATGGAATTCATTGTACTAGGGTCTATTTTTTGTTAAAATGTGTTCTATCTGAAACCACTAGCTAGAGGGAATGAAAATAAAGCAAAAAAAGTCAAAGTCAGGAGGAACCATTCTCCTTGCTACCAACTTTCCCAAAGTATATATTTACATATTTGCAAGTTTCATTTGCTTTAGTAATTTGGACATTTATAGCAAGTGTCATATCCTGTCTTACCTTGTTTCTTACTTGTTTTGTCTGCCTGTATGTCTGCAATTTCACTTGTTTCTACAGGAACACTTATTTGTCATTTACACAATTCAATATCATTTCCAAAATTATGTATTTCATGTATGATGTGTTGTTATTCATTCTTTATTGCATGTTGCTGTTTTTATGAGACTGAACAAAGGCTTGGTGTAGTAATTGTCACGGTAAACCATGTATCTTTCTTGGGCAAGTCTCGTGTTGTCACCCACGTCCGCATAAGCGGATGTCATGTGACTTATCTAGCCAATCAGAGACATGTACCCTGCAAGGAACCGTGCATGCGGCACTTCGACAGAGCATATAAGGCCTGCTTTTCCAAACTTTGCTCATTCTCCTGAAGACGACAAGAACACACTTGTCGAAACGTCAAGATTGGGTGGTCCTTTTCAGGACCAAAACTTGCCCATGAAAAATACATGGTGTACCGTGAAACTTAGTACACTAGTCTTCTTTGCCATGGAAACCTTCAGAAGTAAATGCAGACTTGCTGAAAATCTGTCTTTTTTGGCTGATTTGATTTTTTTTCTGTGAGCACACGTATATCAATTCAATCAGTCTACCAATGATACAACTATTTGTAAATAGAATTGCTTATCACAAAATGGACGTTACCTGAAGGGGAGCAGATCACACCAGTATCCTCAGAGTGGGTGCAGTCATGGACGAATAACCCTCGGCTGCGGCACTGGAACAGACTGGGTTCATTCCCCAAGCAGTTCAAACCGTCCATGATGATTTCCCCCTCCCCTGGCCCAAAAGAGAGCTCCCACTGGGGGCCGTCCACTCCCGGGAGACCAAGCATGCCGTCGCAGACCACCGCGCTGTCCAGCTCGTCCCACTGATCATCGCAGACTGTATGCCAGGCGTTTTGGTAGAAGAGCTCCACGCGCCCCTCGCGGTAGCTTGGCCCATCCGCAAGACGAGCTGTGGACAATATGAAAAACCTTTCCATAAGAATACTTGCAATGTCTTATATTTTTCATATTGTTATATCTTTTTCAAAGCAAAGAAGAAAAAGACAACAATGAAAAAAAAGTGAAAATTTTGCTTGTTCATCAAACCTATAGGCATTTTGTGAAGCCATTTGGGAATTCCTTTATACCTCACTGCTGATCTATTCTTGCAATGAATAAGATATAAAAAATTGGGAGTTGTTTATCAGTAATCAAAGTGAATATTTAAAAAATCTCTACCAAATCTTGACAAATAGCACATTTGTACTCAAATGAATCAACAGAAAAGAATTATGAAGGTACATGTAGATACCAGTAGTGGGAATGATAGAAAAATGAGATCAAACAGAATCCATTGAGAGTGTTTGTATGTATAAATAAAAAATATACTAAATGGCTCTTTAACTCTTCATGCCTTACGTTCGCATTATTGCACATCCGTAGGCGTGTTTCGTTCGCATTTTTGCACAACCACACATTTCCCATAGACGTCCCCTGTCCCATTGTTTTTGGAAAAATTGCATGCCCCAGAGCGTGACTAGCTACAATGTATAGCCTGGCGTTTGTGTATACCGTACATGTGTAGCGATCGATCAATCGCGCGTGCGACATTAGTTTAGCGTTCGATGGATTATCGCAGTTTACAAATTACAGAATAGTTGAGTTTTCCCAAAAAATCAATACATCCTGATCACAGCCAGGAAGTTCATTGAAAAAGGAAAGGAGAAAATAAAAAAAAACCTTCTCACAAACAATACCATGGCCAGGTTTATTGGTAGGAGTCTGTGACTCATGGCAGAATTTTGTTGGAAGTATTAGGAGAAAGCATTTAGAAAATGTAAATTAATATACATTTTTCCATAATTTATCCAATAAATTTATATACGATAAGAAAGCCAAGGAAACACTCTACAAGTTTGCTACACAACATTTTCTTTCAAAATGATCAGATAAAAAGTTATGGCACTCTAAATAACAGAGTGTATTATACTGCGTAGAGGGGATCACGCTAAAATAATGCAACACACAGGGGGTTTACAGGGGAACGCATGAAGAGTTAAGAAAATGTGCAATTGCTGAGTACATTCCCTGATAAAGAATAAAAATTCCCTGATAATCATTTAAACCCATTCCCAGTTTTGTATGTTTTCTAACAGTGAATGACATGTATTTTCAGTATAAAAACGATAATGTAAAACTTATTAGTACCACCACAACTAGTCATTCAATGGATGTTGTTTTGATATGCAACACAATATAACAGAGTCTGACTGACTAAAGTGCTTTCGATCTGGTATGAATTTTGTGATTTAAATATTGAGAACCAATTGTGACACGAATATTTAACAGCAATTTGAGGTTCAGTATATCAGCTCATTCGAATCTCAAATCCATGTTAACTGTCTGGGAATGAGAACATTAAAAAATTAGTGAAAAGCTATTAAAGCAAAGATGAGAAACACAAAATATAAACAAAGTTTTGACATTTCTAGCTTCCCATAATTTTAGGACAGAGTTGGACCATGGCCTAATTTGAACCCGACTTCCGAATATGAGCCATTGGCCCGTATTCCGAAGTCAGGTTTAATTTAAACCACAGTCTAACTCGGTGCTAAAATTATGGGGAGCCCAAAATAAAAGAAAGTCTGTTTATGTTGTATATTTCTTATGTTTAATATTCTGTTTCTTTTTGCTTCCATAATGAAGACAAATACTTCACTTATCATTCCCAGACAATTATGAACAATCTGGGTGTCATATGAGTTAATAAATTGATTGTGTACTGTTTATAAATTTGGCTCTCCATAGTGAAACCACAACTTTAAACCATGGTCTAATTTGAACCCGACTTCAGAATATGGGCCAATGAGTTGAGAAGAACTAAATTATATTACCCTGAGGAAGGCAGATGACACCAGCATCCTCGTCATGGTCACAATTATTCTCCAGGAATCCATTGTGCAAGCAAGACTCGACGTTCACCTCCGAACCATCGCAATTCACATTGTCCAGAACTATGGCGCCCTCTCCGGCCCCGAATCGGCCGCGGAGTATTGCCTGGTCCGCCCCGGGGAAGCCGAGCGAGCGACAGACGATGTTGGCATCATCGACGTCCCATTCATCGTCACAGATCGTGCCCCAGGCTCCGTCGTACTTGATCTCGACACGACCCGATCGGGAGTTTGGTCCGTCGGCAAGACGCAGAGAGAGACTGGATTGTTGCTCCTTGCTATCTTCTACAATACAAGAATAAACATATTTTGACTGCACTATGTGAGGTGTTAAATTTACGTCTTAACCCACATGGATTTTACATGGCAAAAGGATGTATCTGCAAAATGCACATTCGTAGATAACTCACTTTGAATTTAAAGCTTTTTTCTTTCTTTAAAAGAAAATTTGCCAATTTTGAACTTAGAATTATCAGAGTGTAATTAAAATTATCTTCATTAATAGTTTTTAAGTTTTTATCACATTTAACTTGTGTTTTTCATCAAAATGAATGTTTTTGTGTAGATACATGTACAACATTTAGCCAAAATATCCAACTGTCCATATTAGTCATACGATAATGGCAACATGATGGATCTGCAGATACATCATACAGTCCCTACAGCGATATCACGGTAAACTAGTGTATCTGCAGATATATCAATTATTTTCTACGGTTGAATCATGGCAAAATAATGTATCTACAGATACATCATTTATGGTTTATGGTCAAATCAATTTATCGAAACAAGCCTAGCCTTCAAAACTGAAAGCTGAAAAGTGACCAACCTATGCATATAACACCAACGTCCTCTGCATGCTCGCAGTTGTGCCTGAAGATACCCATCGAAGGACACTCAAAGATACTCAACTCATCCCCTAAACATGAGACATCATCCAGAATTATGGGACCAACACCTAGTCAAAAGAAATAAATAAAATAGCTAGTTAAATTCCTCGTTATTGGAAACATTCAATAACAAGGTGTCCTCATCAACAAACAAGTATGTATACGTTCAATGTAAGACAGTATACAAGGCCTCTGTCTTAATCTGTGAATTGACCTTATGTTACTTCATTTCATTGCACTATGTTGTAGGGACAGTGATTTTCTGTTTTACCGGTAAATAAAACAGAATTTCTGATTGGTTGTTATACTTTTCGTTTAAAAATTCATGGAATTCACCTTTACAAATTGGAATTCAGGTTTTTACTGCGTACACTTACGGTGACAGAAAGGAATTTCCATTTTTAGATAAAGTTAAAACGGAATTACAGATTTTCAGAAACGGAAAAGACCATTTTTTTTAAACGGAAAGTCACTGTCTCTAATGCTGCCTTTGACTGCAATTGGCTGTGTCCAGCAAACAGGGCTGCCAACCTCAACAAGGATATTTCAATATTCAAAAGCTGAAAATCTGTATTTTATTTGGTGAGGAAATCAGTATTTTCAATGAAATGCAATAGGACAACTCATACAACTGAAGCTTTAGAAATAAGTACTTTGCATGGAACCATCAGTATTGAAAATAAGTACATGTAGTACTTGGCAGCTCTGGGCAATGAGCAGCTGAACGAAATTCCAAAACACAAAGACCCAAATTCAAAAAGGTGGTTTTGAAAACCCACGGTTGAGACCATGGTTTACGCCGATTTCCTGTATAAATTACACTTATTTTACCTGCACATATTAAAAAATGTCCAATGCTAATGCACGCTTTGTTATTGTGCAAAATTGAAACCTGTTGCCTTTGTGATCCACGCTATTTTATGAGTCCACAGTTTGAATTAATGAGTCCAATTTTCAAACAGTGGACTCATGAATAAAATAGCGTATCTAACCATGGTAACAGGCGTCAATTTGTCACGCTGTGACAAAAGCGCGCATCAGCATTGAACATTTTGTACACACATGCCCGATACATGCTAAATTATCAATTCCTACAGGAAATCTGCATAAACCATGTATTCAACCTTGGGTTTTCAAAACCACCTTATTTCGGGCCAAAGGTTTGAGCAAGGGATTTGTGCTCGATTGCTATATTGTTTTTTCTTCTTAAAAATGCAACCATCAGATTACCCACCTGCTCCGAAGACCGCCATTTTTTGTGACACCTCAGCTCCAGAGTAGCCCAGCATCCTACAGACGATGTTTGCATCATTCCAATCCCACTCGTCGTTACAGACGGTACCCCATACCCCTGCATAATAGACCTCCACCCTGCCTTCGTGGGCATCGCTTCCATTCACAAGACGAACTGTTGGAATATAAATGTCTTAAAATGTTAAAGAGTTAGATGTACATATGTAGCTAGCATACAAACACATTAACCCTATCTTAACTTGTCGGGGACCCTTTTGCGATCATAAATAATATAAAATAAATCCATCTAAATCAACGGAAGTAAAAATAGACTTTGTACAAGTAATCACGTTTTGGTGTTTACTTCAATACACTTGCCCAACTCTAACTTTTACTTGCCCCGGGCAATGGGGCAAGTGCTTATGTAGCACCTGCTGTACGTGATAAAGAGAGAGAAAGAGAGAGAAAAGCTTACCACTCTGTGAGCATGTCACTCCTGCATCTTCATTATGCTTGCAGTTATGCTCGAACAGTGTGCTGCCCTCGCAGTCGAACAGACTATCCTCTGTCCCATCGCAGTTGAGATTATCGAGGATAATGTCGCCCTCACCCTGTCCGAAGTTGGCCAGTGCGTGAACCGCTTCAGCACCGGGAAATCCAAGCATACGACAGAAAACATTTCCTTCTTCCATCTCCCAAAGATCGTCGCAGACGGAGTAATATTCGCCTTCGTGGTACGCCTCTACCCTTCCCTCGCGGTAGTTGTTGCCATTTACCAAACGACCTTTGTAAACAAAGACAGAGAATCGGTGAATTCTTAACAAAGTAGAAAATATCTATAATGGGCATTTAATGCTATTTCCAGAACTAGTACTTATACTACTAATGCATGTACATGGACATGTACAAACACCACTTCCACTTTTTTTACTACTACATTTACGCCTACTACTACTATTTCTTACGCTACCATTCTACTAGTACTCATATTACTTCAACAACAAGTACTACTACTGCTGCTACTACTGCTGCTGCTGCTGCTACTACTACTACTACTACTACTACTACTACTACTACTACTACTACTACTACTACTACTTCTACTACTACTACTACTACTTCTACAACTACTACTACTACTACTACTACTACTACTACTACTACTACTACTACTACTACTTCTACTACTACTACTACTACTACTACTACTACTACTACTACTACTACTACTACTACTGCTACTTCTACCATAATAATCCGCTTTTATACAGCGCCTAAGACATGTACCTTGGAACAACATGTCTGAGCGCTTTACAGATATATTACTACCCCGGTCATCGGATTCAATCTGTCATTCCCGCGCACAATGTATGCACATCCTCCACTCCCTTGGGAATATTCCAGTCAGTCGCCAGTATGGCGCACACAGTACTGGACAAGGTACAATGACTTTCACATCCTACTGGATACCCATTTAGCACCTGGGTCAAGAGTAGCAAAGTGGGGATTAACGCCTTGCCAAAGGATGCCAGACCGCCGTGTGATTCGGACCCACGACCCTCTGATTACAAAGTGACAGTCATCAGAACCACTACACCACAGCTCCTCCACACCACCACTACCACTACTACTATTACTTCTACTATTATTACTACTACTGCTAATACTTCCACTACTTCTACCACTTTATATTTGTAATTCACAAACATGAAACAAACAAATAATTCCAGAAACTTAATTGTTATCCTCTTTGAAAGGCTTCTAGGCATTAAAGTAATGATACATGTACAAGATTGATAGTGCATTAAATAATCTCAAACTAATTTTCGATCCTCCTTGCCAAAACCGAGATAACCTTACCTAGCGGAGAGCAGATAACTGATGCATCCTCACTATGACCGCAATTCTCCATCAGATAACCGTTATGCCGACAGAGTGCCAAATCCTCCTCCGTCCCCTCACAACTGACGTCATCAAGCACCGTAGCCCCGGTACCCTCTCCATAGAACGCACCAGAGAGGGCATTCTCCGCCCCAGGGAAACCGAGCATGCGGCATACCACCTCCGCGTCGCGCAAATCCCAGCCATCGTCGCACACCGTACCCCATTCGCCGTTGTATTCCACCTCTAGACGACCCTGGCGTGCGCTGCCACCATCAACAAGACGGATATCCAAGGTCATCTTCGCTGCTTCAGTTGGGGCTGTATTGGGAGAAAAATATACAGGGACAGTAGTATTATCAAAATTGTCTTAACTTTTTTGATAACTCAGCAAGATAACAGCGCGCTTAAATCATCTTTAATCAGTAATCTGGAATAAGTCTCTGTAGTACTATCTCCAGTATTTCAGAGCTTTTGAGAAGCAGGATGTTCTTGCAAAATGCAGCAAGAAATTATTGTTGACCAAGAAATATTGCATGAAACATTAAGTTACAATCGCTTTCATTCTCTAAAGATAAGAGAATGTTCAGAATACCTTTCATCTCGATACTTTGTCTTGCGCACAGAGAATTTATGGGCCGTTTTCAGCTTTACACATATTTTGCTTGGACATAAGTCCTCAGTGAAAGTTACAAAAAAATGTTACAAGAAAAGATACAAGAATGTTTCGAATACCGAGTTTATCATATCTCTGAAGTTACAATATTTGTCTTAAGACAATTTTAAACATACGGCCCCGGGATCATAATATAAAAACATGGCCGACCTTAAAAAATTTAAATACACAGATTCATTTTCTGGTTGGGTTCACAAACTTTTGAGCATCAGTGTTCACGGCAAGGAGACTCACCAAGGCAAATGACAGTCGCATCCTCTTCATGATCACAATCGTGTTTCAGGAGACCATCGTGTTCGCAATCCAGAATATCACCCTCAGTGCCATTACATCGCAGTGTATCAAGGAGGATCTGGCCCCGCCCCATCCCGTATCTCCCTGACGACGGGATGCTCTCGGCCCGGTAGAAACCCAGCATCCGGCAGACCACGTCCGCGTCCTTGATGTCCCACCCGTCATCACAGATGGTTCCCCAAGCGTTGTTGTGATACATCTCAACACGGCCTTCGTTGCTAGTCGTGCCGCCAACGAGACGCACTGGATTGGTCATATAGAATTGATATACAAAACTTGACATGCATACGCATAATAATAATATGTCAATTTATATAGCGCTGTTACTATGTGCATATACTCAACTGTGCTTTCATACTTGGTATCATATTATTACCCCGGCTGTAGCTGAGCAGCCATATTAATAGGCGCTAAAGCGTTCAAGGAAAAATCCTACCAGGTACCCATTCACCTCACCTGGGTCGAGTGCAAGCAGAATGTGGATAAAGTTCTTGCCAAAGGAAATTGCGCCATGGCCGGGATTCGAAACAACGACCCTCTGTTTCAAAGTACGAAGAATAATACAGTGAGCCACAACGCTCCACGTAAAGAAGTCTTATATTATTAGCATTGCTATTAATTTCAACACGACCTTGATCATTTCCACTGCTGCCATCAAGGGGACGTACGGAATGAATAAGTAAAAATTGTAAAATTAAAGTAGTGGTGATTTTTGTTTTGTTTTGTTCACTGCTAAGAAAAAGTGTTCTCTTGTAAGCAAGCAACCAAAGGACTGAGGATAAATCAAGCATAATGTTTATATTTTTCAATGAAACTTAGTCAGTTTCCTCTCGACTTTCTGTTCTATCTATCTATCTATCTACCTACCTACCTACCTACCTACCTACATACATACCTACCCGTCTGTCTGTCTGTCTATCTATCTATCTATTGTCTGGTGGAGACCTTTATTTCATAAAATCTATAATAAATTGAATTAAAAAGAAATCCATATCTTTATGCCATTGTGTAATTTGATTTTATATGTAAATTTATTTAAACAAAACCGGAAAAGTTTTGGTCAACAAACCTCTTGACGTGCACACAGCCCCAGCGTCTTCCGAATGTCTGCAGTTATGCACAAACAGACCGTTGTGGCCGCACCCAAAGATATCCCACTCACTCCCGTTACAGTTCACATTGTCCAAGATAATCTTTCCACTGCCTTCCCCATACTCCCCGGAGACTCGGTAACCTTCGACCCCTGGGAACCCTGTCATGCGGCAAACAATCTCAGCGTCGTGGATCCCCCATTCGTCGTTGCATATCGTGCTCCATTCGCCATCATAGTAGAGCTCGACCCGACCCTCACGGTAGTGGCTACCGTTCACCAAACGAACTGTAGAATTTGAATGAAATCAGAGAAAAATAACAGTCAACTACATGCATATGTAACTCCAAATTATCCTTGCAGAAGTTCAATCTTTTTTGTCATTGAGTATACAGTTGAGTTAAACGATCAGCGACATTCTCACATAATGATCAATGTTATCAATGATATAAATCAGCTCTTAATTAAGTGCTAAGGTTTTTTCTAAGTTACACGACATAAGTGTGTACATGTAAGATTAAAAATTGCTATAAAATGTGAATTCAAGTCTAACCTTTTTTCAATAATGTGCAGTATTTTTAATAAAAGATTTGCCAGGAAGGCCAATGACAATGACTGATCATTTCCTTACCCAATGGGGAGCACACCACGCCCGCATCCTCGTGATGCCCGCAGTTCTCAACCATGATCCCGTTATGGACGCACTGCGCAATGTTCTCTTCTTCCCCTGTGCATCCAACGTTATCCAGGTACGTGCTGCCCGACCCCTCACCGAAGAACGCGGACGGGAGCGCCGACTCCGCCCCGGGGAATCCGAGCATACGGCAGACGACCTCGGCATCCCTGATGTCCCAGGAGTCATCACAGACGGTCCCCCACGCATCGTTGTAGAAGACCTCGACGCGACCCTGACGGTCACCTTGACCCCCGACAAGACGCACCTCAAGCTCGGAGACGGGCTCATGGGTGGTAAACACTGGAGGATAAGGTGCGAAATAAGAAATGAGCATGGGAGGTTTTCACAAACATTGAAGTGTAACTTCAAGTCATAATTAAATTCAAAGTTGTGTGGGTTACCTTTCTATAGTACATTTCTACCATGTCCTTTGTATAGAAAGAGAAGTACACAGAACTTTCAAGAAAACCATGTATGTACGAATTCAATTTAATGATCCAATCTTAAGAGGGGACTTTGCTCTTTCAACTGACAATAAAACTTTTGATTGGTTGATTGTAAAGAAATACTTTGTGTGTTGAATATAAGATGCGCTGGCTGGACACATCGCTATTGTGTACAGTATGTGTAAAATACAATAGAATTAATGCACTACGTGCGTATTGTAACTTGAGTCAAATTTGGCAGTCCACTGTATGTACTCTACTCGAACAAAAAGGGCAGATTTCATGCAGTCTCAATAAATTAACTCACCTGTTTTACATCGCAGTCCAACATCCTCAATGGACCCGCAATTATGGACCATCAGTCCATCGCTCTCGCAGTCCCAAATGCTTGTCTCGTTGCCATGGCAATTGACCTCATCAAGAAAGATGTTGCCATTTCCTGGCTGGAAGACTGTAAGAAGAGGTTCTTCAGCAGCAACGTACCCAAGCATGCGACAAACGACGTTAGCATCCTGCATATCCCAACCGTCGTCACAGACCGTCCCCCACAATCCATTGTGATAAACTTCAAGCCTGCCCTCTTCTGGAGCTCGGCCGCCAACCAGACGAACAACTAAAAGAGTATAATTACAGGAAACAGATATCAGTGTGATGAAAGTACATCTAAATTTACAAATTAGCGCACCAAAATTAGCGCAGAAGTGATTTAGCACTTTTTGTATATACTTTCACTATTGCACTACCTGATTAACATATTTGTATCTAGCACTCCCTTAGTCAATGAGTACACTTACATAGCACCATGACAGTGCATTTGATTTTTGGACATTGGGTTGTGTGAGGGACCAGGATTTTGCCCTTCAAAATCAGAAACATCCTGGCTCAGAAGACATTCAATTTACTTGAGAAAGCAAACAAAGAGGTTAGTTGATGTTTTATTTTATTTATTTTTAATTATGGTCTAAGCATAAAGTGAGATTTTAGAGATCTTTTTCTTGGTTCATAATGACAAATGATAATGTGTATGTAGTATGTATAATGTATGTACAAACTATGCAGGCTCATCGATCCCATTCATAATCAAATAAGACTCAAGAAACTACATTTTGTACTACATTTTGTACTACATTTATTATATGATATATCAAGAATGATTGTTGATTTGTACTTTTATTATAATTGTATTGAGATCAAAGCTGAATGTTTGTAGTTTGAAATTTTTGATGAGTAAACAATCATATGCAAAGTGGAGAGAATTTGGAATCTAGTTTATATTAGACTATTTAGGTCTTCCAAAGATTGATGTTGCACTATTGATATTCAAGATGTTTCGTTTTGCTGGTATTCATGATTCCTTTTTCTTTATCATTGACTCCACAGTTTTCACGGATTTAAAGATATCAATCAGATTAAAGGAACGAATTGGTTTGAAAGAAGGATTAAAAGTACCATTTGGATTCAAAGGATTAAACGACCAATTGGATTGATTGTATGGATATGATATCAGATTAATCGATTAAACAACGAAATCCTGTAGAGGCCTTTGTTACGCTTGTCTTTTGTTGTCGACCTCACTACAGCCACAATCAGTTATTGAAGGAAAAAAAAAACCCAGGCATTATGTGTTATAAGCCTGGGTGATCACTTCTGCACCACTGAACCGGCAAATAGTTTATTGATGCTGTACACATTTACCTGTAAATGCTCAACAATTACAACTCTTGTTTGTAACTCTGGTTCTACCTGATCTGGTGGGTGTTTCATAAAGCTGTTCGTAAGTTAAGAGCGGCTTTAAGAACGACTGGTGATCCTTTCTTGTGTTAAATGGTGTACACCAAAATGTTCATTGGGGATGGTTTAACGTGTAAGAAAGGATCACCAGTCGTTCTTAAATTTACACAGCAGCTCCATTATTAAGGGGATACCAAAACTGTACTCCATTGACAAGTAGAATTTTTGCTCTGATTGAATGGATAAAATCTGAACTGCTACCAACGGTTCATGATACGGCCAAGTTTAAAGAGGATACAGAATTTGGAACTAAATACAGAGGCTTAAGACTCTGTTCAGAGACATCCATTATAGTATCCATAAGCAAGTAAGTTAAGTGCAAATAACTTACCAGGTGGGCAGGTAACGCTGACATCCTCACTATGCTCGCAATTGCTCTTAAAATACGGCTCATGCAAACACTCGTATAGTTCCGTCTCGTTGCCTCGACAAACCACATCATCCAGGATGATGTCACCGGTGCCGTAACCAAAGCTTGTCTGGAGCGGGAGGTTCTCCTCGGTGGCTTCGGGGTATCCCAGGGCCTGGCAGACAACGTTGGTGTTCTCCAGACTCCATGCATCATCGCAGACCGTCCCCCACTTACCAGTATGGTACACCTCTAGGCGACCACGCCCTGGCACGGTGCCATTCACAAGCCGCATGTCTGAGGAGAACAAAAGTTTCATGGTTGACTTTATTGATTAGTACGAGACTTATATTTAGTTAAGGAGGGATGACAGGAAATGTTTTAAGAAGAAATTTTCAGTTTAAGGTGTGTCTCCACGAAAAGACTAGCACATACAAAACTTACTGTTCTGAGAGGGCCTTCAGTACACAAGGCATGAGTAGGCTGCACATTCAGACCCTTTACTCAAGTGAAGGGTTTGTACAGTAGACTAGGTGTGTTACTCTTCGTATCCTAACTGTGGACCTTGTTTTGACAAGCCTATCTTTTTTAAGGTCTCCTCTTTCTTTAAAAAATGTGAAATTTTGTGTAACTTTTGTCTCCGTAATCCTACTATGTAATGTAAATGATATGATTTATGTAACAACCTCAATGTATGTTTATACGCTGACAATTCATTTTTTATCTCGCAATTTATCTCATTATCATTTGTTTTGCAACTACTATGTATGAATGTTTTTGTGAAAGGAAGAAATAAATGAACTATGAACTGTGTATGAATTATATTTACAACTATAAACGCAAACATTTTTATTAGCCGATAGCTTTCCCTGGGTGACCCAACCTGACAAGCATACTGCTTCCTTGGGTAGCCAATTTTCCTAATATGTATGTATAAAACAAATTATTTTGCATAACTATGATACATCATTTGTATAATGTCTGATATATGACCAATATTATCTTACTCAGATCACAGATCACACTGGCATCTTCCCCGTGGTTGCAGTTATGATCCAGGAACCCGTCGTGGGGGCATTCCTGGATCGTCCTCTCCGATCCATCGCACTGAATCTCATCAAGGATTATAGCCCCTTCACCTGGACCAAACCTCGCTGCCTTGGGCGCCGCCGTGGCATGGGGATACCCTATCATACGACACACAACGTCGGCTTCCACCATGTCCCAGGAGTCATCGCATATCGTACCCCACTCCCCGTTGTAGTTGATCTCGACCCGACCCTCACGGACGTTCTTGCTCCCTCGGAGTCTAATATCTGCATGAAAATACAGAGGAGTTTTTTACATGGGAATATTTCTAGAAATGAAGAAAGACTTGAGAGATTAGCAAAATAAGCAAGACGTTCTGGCTCAGTCAGTTTTTTTTTTCCAAGCAATAATGCACTGTTCCACATGTGCCTGTGTTTGACACACCAGGTGGGTATTTCATAAAGCTGTTCGTAAAGTTACAAACGACTTTACGCACAACTGGAACACGTTCTTAGGTCACAAATCAATTACATATGGATATCACATAGCACAAGAAAGGATCACCAGTCGTGCGTAAAGTCATTCGTGTCTTACGAACAGCTTTATGAAACACCCACCTGATCTAGATCTACAGGTTGTAATTAACCTTGATTTTACAGACTCTTAATGAAACCAGTGTTAACCCCAACTATGTTCATTTATCTTTCACTCTTTGCTTTGTGCATGTTGTGAAACAGGCCCCTGAATCTGTGCAATATGTAGCTCACAATATCTTTCAGAGTCCTTTGCCACATATTTTCATATCTTTCATCCAAACAGTCACTTGGATGATCATTTTAATGGATTCTGTACAAACTCATTTCAACTGGCATTTATCTTTCACAAAACAAGATTTAAAGCTGTATGGCTACTGACTATACCTGGGGGCGGTTTCATGGTGGCGATTGGTGGTGATTTGCTAACCTAATCAGTAATTGCTAAGAAAGCATGAATGCTTGTAAGCAAGCAACCTGAGGACCGATGGTAATGAGGATTAATGCTTTACCATAGGGCACTAGCGCACCAAGTGGATATCGAACCCGGGTCACCGGAATCCGAAACCGACTGAGCTATTGTGCCTCCATAAAGCAGTTTGCAAGTTTAGAATGACTTTAAAAATGACCGGCAAACCTTTCTTGTGGTAAATGATATTGATCATTAAATGTTCATTGGTGGTTACTTAACATGCAAAAAAGGTTCATCAGTCATTCTTAACGTCGCTCTGAACTTACTAACAGCTTTCTGAAAGACCCACCTGGTATGCAATGAACCCCGGCAATCTCTCCTACGTCACAGTTGTGGTGACCGAATGGAAGATGAGAACACTCGAAGATATCGCTTTCACCTCCCTTGCATCGCACCTCATCCAGGTGGTAGTCATCCGACGTATCCCCAAAGTAGCTGTTCGAAGTGGCCCCCAAGGAACCTTGAAAACCCAGGGTCCGACACGCCTGACAGAAACAACAAAAAGAAGTTGTCAAGTCCCATGTAGCAAACAGTAAGGCCCATGTTCACAATGGTGGTTTACCACGGTACAAAACCAAACCATAAGATGCAGATTGCAGAATGTGCAGAATTATTGTATTGTTATCGCACTTCATTCAAGTATGAATGCAGTGCTCTTTGCCAAAAGTTAGTAATTTATTACTAAATTTTTCACAGAGTATGTGATTAAATAAAGCAATGTTATGGAAACAAACACTCTGTGTAGTCTATGGTTTTGTGCCACCGTACAAGTCATACAATTTGGTGGATTCACAAATTTAGTTTTACAACACTATTGGCGCATACCACAAAGCTCAGAAATCATCGTATATTTGTTTCAATTGATTGCATTGAAAATAATATCAAATTAATTGTGAAAATCAAGCTTATGATCGACTGCTAACCTTTTGTGTCACGGGGCCAACAAATGTGGTAGCCAATCCACAAAAACACATTTGCTCAATGAAAAAAAAGGAAATGCAAGCATTATTTTAAAGAAACAGAACTTTATTGTAACTCCTACTTGTTATAAAGTACAGTAAAAGAAGAATTAAATGAAATAGAAAGAGAGAGGAAGATGCAGAAAAAAGAGAAGAAAGTATAAAATAGAATAGAGGCACAAACTCCCCCACACCCGTTGATTTTGCCCCCCCCCCCTCCCCCTTCATGTTCAAAAGAGCCCTAGAAATTAAACAAAGACCCCAGAAAATCCTCATTGACTGCCATATTAAGGCTTATCCGATGTCACAGTGTGAAAAGTAACCCCAGCCCCTAAAACAATAGGCTAATAATAATAATAATAACAATAAAGGCAATTTATTAGGTGCTATACCCATCTCGTTAGAGATGCTCAAGGCGCACAAGTGAAGGTGTCCCGAGCAAAAAAAAAACCATCATCCCTCAAAAACAACTTTATAAAAAAAATCATCCCTGATAAAATTATAGAGATAATTTTTAGCTTTATCTTAAATGTTTTGACACACTTGCTACCCCCCCCATTTAATTTTTACAAATACATTCCATTAAAATGAATAATTTGATGAAAAGTAGTACTGAGTAGTTTTTTACCAATTCAGCATCTTGTTCGTCCCATGAGTCATCACATATAGCTCCCCAGGCACTGCCATTCCTTAGCCGAACCTCAACGTTGCCTTCATACGTCGTATGACCTCCTATCAGTCTGATATTCTTAGATGGGTCTTGGTTAGCCTTGTATTCATTCACTGAGGAACGGGGAGAGGGACATATTTCAATTAAATTTGGATTTTACACTTTTATTTCAAATATTGCTATATTTCGACAAATTTGTGGTTCGATAGCTGACATTTCTATACATTATGGGTCAAAATTTGTATTTCTAAGACACTTGAATTCCTGAAAATATGTTGAATCTGAAAGTCTGCTTTCATATGGATCACATCATAAATACTTCTGCTGCTGCAACAACTACAACAACAAGTACTACTACTACTATTACTACTACTACTACTACTACTACTACTACTACTACTACTACTACTACTACTACTACTACTACTACTACTACTACTACTACTACTACTACTACTACTACTACTTCCACTACTACTACCACCACTACTACTACTACTACTACTACTACTACTACCACTACCACTGCTGCTGCTGCTATTACTGCTGCTGCTGCTGCTGCTACTACTACTACAACTACATGTAGTAGTACTACTACTACTACCACCACTACTACACTACAACTACTACCAGTGGCGTACGCAAGGGGGGGGTTGTAGGTGTTCAACCCTCCCTAAAAAAATGTTGAAGACAGGTCTTTCTTTTTTTGCTTGTCAAATTTGTGTTGGGTATGAAACAACCAAAAATGTATGGTGAAGACCTCTTTTTTTTTTTTTTGGGGGGGGCTTTTCTAATTTTTGGGGAGGTATCAAATGATCTAAAATTTGTGAAGACATTTGGGAAGACTATTACAGCTACTTCTACTTCTACTACTACTACTACTACTACTACTACTACTACTACTACTGCTGCTGCTGATGCTGCTGCTGCTGCTACTACTACTACTACTACTGCTGCTGCTACTACTACTACTTCTACTACTACTACATGTAGTAGTACTACTACTACTACCACCACTACTACACTACAACTACTACCAGTGGCGTACGCAAGGGGGGGGGGTTGTAGGTGTTCAACCCTCCCTAAAAAAATGTTGAAGACAGGTCTTTCTTTTTTTGCTTGTCAAATTTGTGTTGGGTATGAAACAACCAAAAATGTATGGTGAAGACCTCTTTTTTTTTTTTTGGGGGGGGGCTTTTCTAATTTTTGGGGAGGTATCAAATGATCTAAAATTTGTGAAGACATTTGGGAAGACTATTACAACTACTTCTACTTCTACTACACTACTACTACCAGTGTTTCCACAGCTCAAAAATAAATTTCCCGAAAGAAACTGAATCACAAATTTCCTGAAATTCAGAGATATTTCCTGGAATTTTCAAGTTTGATTTTAAATGAAAATCGGGCAATAATACAGGGAGCCTAAATTCGGCCTATAGGTAGCCAAAACAGGCGCGTAGCCAGGGGGGGCGGTGGGGGCGGTCGCCCCCCCCAAAATGCCAAGCAAAAAAAAAAGAGAAAGAGAGAGAAAAGAGAAAAGAGAGAGAGAGAGAGAGGAGGCGGAGGGGAGAGAAAAAGAAAGCATGCAAAGGGAAAGAGAGACAAGTAATAAAGAATACAAATTCAACCAAAAAATTGTTAATTATATTAATTCCTCACAATTATTCTCTCTTATAACGAATTTAAACGAAATGAAAGTCTTTCATGATCATGCCATGATATACTTCTCGGCACGTGTGGCATTTAGGGCACTCGTCCCTCTCGATGGCAACCACATGGTTAACTCACTGCTTATGCGTAGTCTAGATATAAATTCTTTTATTGAATTCGTCGCCGACCTTACGCAACGCAGAGTGAGCGAGCGACTTTAGAACCACGGGGTCGTGCACTCACAATCATGACAATCGGCTTGGTGTACGGACGGCGAATTAAGCATTCAGTAAAAAGGGTCTAGAACTAGACTAAGATGGAAATCGTAAACACCGTATAAATCGCGCATCACTTCGTTGATTCGTTCCGTGATTGCAGTGTGTCTCTCATATGCACATAAAACTTCTGGCCAATCACATGTTGTATTTACGAGATGCAACCTGCATGTGGTTTCATGGCATCGTGAATGGGGAATGGTCCTTTATTTTACGCTGTTGGCCAATGACAAATATCTATAAAGTGGCGCTAGTATGCAAATGTATTTGGATAAATGAGCCCTCCCACATAGCGTCACCGGCTTCTACAAGCAAGGTCGAACATTAAAGCTAGAAAGCGTCTTAGGAGATGATGATCGGATAGCAATACCATTCACTTTGCCTTTGTAGGAACTGAAATTATTTACATTTATAAACAGTTACTATATTTTCCATCAACCTCGGTCTAACGTAATCATGAAATCATGTAGGTGACCTACAAGTATAAGTGAAACTTTCTTATCAATAAGACGTATACTTTATGTCAGTAAAAGCATAAACACAATCAAAGGTGAAAATTTATTGATGCATATTTTTTTATGACAAATAATACTAAATAATCCGTTGATAATTATATTTTGTTAATTGTGAAAATGGCAGAAAAATGAATGACCATTTGAATTGATAATCAATGATGATATCATCGATCATATTTCAATGAAACGACTTTAAAGGGGTACAATTCCTTTAAACACATTCATGACATATTCATAAGCGGAAGGACGGCAAATTTAAATTCGTTTTGCATAATGGATGTTGCCGGACGGCACTCCGTCTTCTAAGATTCTATTGGTCACGTTGATGAAGAAAAGACAACTCTGAAGATGATTGGATAATTTTGTAAGACAGCCGGTCCATCAGAATCCTGAAAACCCTATATATATCTGGTCATCCAAGGAATTGAACCAAGGCATCTTGTTATAGCATCAAGTCTATAGCATAACGCTGAATCACGAAAGCTGTTACCCCGTCGCTGTCACATTTTTGACGTTTCGTCACTGAAAGGTAAAGTATGAATGTATAGAACTTAGTTACAGATATCTATAGATACGAAGATCGTGGCTGAAGTCCAACAGCCCTAGTAGTATGGTGTCCAATCTGTTTCTGAGCAAATAATAAATAGACTATCAACACTGTCTATCGCTTGGTCGATGTGGTGACACAGTAGAAATACAAAATCCACGGCCAAGAATACGAGAACACAGTGAATATACTACATTAGGTATAGGATTATGACTTATAATCATCGCTGCTGCTGCTGCTTTAAGCCAATAATAACTTTCATTGTACGGGCGTAGTTCATATACCATGTATAAGCTCATTGAATCCTGCTTTACGGATTTGATTTCTCATTTTTCATTAATTTTTTTGCCTCAAATCAAGTTTGCCAAAATAGTTTTATTCTTTGTGCTACCCCGCTTAGTTCCCATTGATAGACAACGATGTCGATTCTAGATTCAGACTTTAAATATATGTATCCTGTATGTTTTCAAATAGAAATAAAGTACATGATTTTACTTTTTATAATCAAAGGGGCGATAATCATTAAATCTTAATGTTTTTTATATCTTAAACATAGTAATCATTCTGCAAAATCCCTTGTCTCTAATAGAATATTGCCAACAATACAATGGATCGAAAAAGGAATGCATCTGCTCCACGCAGTCAAACGTTGGACAAGTTCTTCACTTCAAAAAAGAAAAAGACTGGTAGGTCCACTCGTCTTTTATCTCTTCCAACCAAACCTAGCAAAAAGAAAATAATTTTTCTAATTAAGTTTGTTTGTTCTTGTGTATCTCTCGCTTCCCTCCCTCCCCCTCTCTCTCCCTCTCTCTATGCTATGAGCGCCGGAGCAGGTAGCCTAGCAGATGGAGATAAATATGCAATATCTATTTCGATTGAAACTATTCAAAATAATGTATTGATTAAACAAGAGTGATGATGTAACTAATAGGATAATGCAAGTTTGATCACAATACAAAAATATATATCTATTCTTTTATTTGCTTTTGCAGAAGACATGGTGGGCATAGAAATTGTACCAGAACCCCAGTCTGACGTAGCTTCCACTTCATCAGCTTGTGATTTTCAGTCCAAAACACTACCTGAAGACAAGGCGTGTGCGTCTAAAGACTCCCAAGTTAACTTACAGATGATAGACCCACAAGTAGACATTGGAGAAATGTTGGCTAAGGGGAAGGAAAAATTGCAACACACTGATCTAGTGCGTGCCATAAAAAATCGCTATGTACCAAAAAAGGATCGTCTACCATATTCAATGCACAAAAAGGGAGGTAAAATGGAGAAAAAGTTCCTTGGTAGGCACTACTACGATACATTTCCGTGGCTTACATCAAGTGAAATGGATGGATTTGAAGGTGCTTGGTGTATCTGGTGTGCAATATTCAAGTCTTCAAGCTCATGTGGTGGCCACTGGGATATGGGGTTACAAAGTGTGGGCACATTAGTAAAGAAACCACTGAAATCCTTTGCTAAACTAACAGGAAAAGATGGTGCTCTGACATCCCATGCAAACACCAACTATCATAAGTCTGTTGCCAGCAAAGTCACAGAATTTCTTGCTCGAAACCAGACAGATGGAAAAAATGACATAGCAAGTATTATAGACAGAAATAGGGAAGAGATAAGACAAGAGAATAGATCAGCACTGAGAATTACTGCTGATACCCTTCTAACATGTGCCCGTCAAAATATAGCATTAAGGGGGCACAGGGATAGTGGAAGACTTAGTCTAGACGAGCCAGACGAAAATGATGGAAACCTTAGAGCTCTCTTAAGGATGAGAATCCGCGCAGGTGATCAAACACTGCTTAATCACGTCAAGCACGGTCAGGGAAATGCCCAATACATTAGCCCAGAGATTCAAAATCAGCTGATAGAGTGCACTTCAGACCTAATAAAGAGGAAAGTTCTCCAAAGGGTTTACAAGGCCGGCATATGGAGTGTAATCGCTGACGAAACAACAGACAGGAAAAAGAGAGAGCAACTCACCATTGCTTTAAGATACGTTGAGATTATTGAAGAAGATGATAAAATAAAGGCAAACGTTGTAGAGTCCCCTATCTGTGTAATAGATGTGCTACAAGAGATGGCAGAAAAGGTTGGAATAGACCCAAGCGATGGCCATAGTGAGCTGGCGATGAGTGGACGCAATATCGGTACAGTCATCCTAGCTAAACTAAAGGAACTAAATCTGGACCTAAGCAAACTAGTTGGTCAGGGATATGATGGAGCTAGTAGCATGGCCAGCCAACAAGTTGGTGTAGCTGCTATAGTAAAAGATGAAGCCCCCCTCGCCGAATATTTCCATTGTGCCATGCACATGCTGAACCTCTGTGCAACCAGATCAACTCGGGTTGTTTCCATTCGAAACTGTCTAGACACAATACAGCAAATGACATCCTTCTTCAACAGTAGTGCCAAGAGGGTCATCCATCTAGAAGCAGAAATTGCAAATGCGGGCATAGATGAGAATAAGCAACGAAGGCTTAAAACTCTCTGTCAGACAAGGTTCCTCGAAAGACACGAAGCCGTGATAAACACCCTCTCTCTCTTGCCTTCATTCGGGTGGTAGAAAATATGACAGGATGGCAAATGCCAGATGCAAGAAGAAACGCTTCAAGTCTTCTCAGAGCGCTTGCTTCATTTGACTTCTTGGTGTCCCTCCACATCCTTACAAAAGTAAGCGGAATTCTCCTCCCAGCATCTCGAGGCATGCAGTCTGTCGGGCTAGATTTGGTTCAAGCTCTGTCACTTGTAAAAGATGGTACAGAAGTATTAGAGTCATGGAGGAATGACGACACATTTGACCGTGTATTTGCCAATGCTGAGAAGATGGCCAATGATCTGAATGTGGCAGTGGAACGCCCCAGGCTGGCACCACGTAGTATGTTTCGCCCCAGTGCCTCTTCTGGAGTTCAAGTACGGAACCCGGTTCACGAATATTACAGACTCAATGTCTTCCTCCCGCTTATTGACAACATTGTGACGCATCTCCAAGACCGCTTCAGTCCCACACAGGCAAAGATAATACATCTGATGGGTCTAGTTCCTGCCTTCATCACTTCATATGAAGATGTTCGTCCGGCAGCAGAAATGTATCATAGCATAATTGATATCAGTTGTCTCGAAGGTGAGTTCGCTGTGTGGATAAAGAGATGGGAGAATGCAAAGTCAGGAGAGAAGAAGGCTATGAACACAGCGATCCTGGCATTAGAAGAATGTTCGGAAATAACCCTACCAAACATCCACTTGCTACTTCAAGTCTTGGCTACTCTCCCAGTAACAACAGCTCAGGCTGAACGAACATTCTCCAAGCTAGAAAGAACGGCAACAGCATTGCGGGCATCAATAGGAGAGGAAAGGCTGGAAGCTTTACTAATGATCAAAAACTTACCGTAATGAAATACCCTCTGCTGATGAAGTGGTAGACAAGTTCAGCTCGTCACAAAAGACCAGACGTATTCTCCTCTAAATGTTCTTAAAATGGACAAACATGGCAGAAAAAGGCTATAAACACAGCTCCCCAGGATTGCAGACCACAGCATGTGTGTCGCCCCAATTCCTCTTCTCAAGTACAGGACCCAGTTCACGAATAATTACTGACCCATTGTCTTCCTCTCGCCCAGTGACAATATAGTGACACATCTTCAAGACCGCTTCAGTCCCAGACCGGCAAAGATTTAATTGGCATGCATATTGTGCCTTCATCACTTCATATGAAGATGTTCTTCCAAAAGAAGAAATGTATATCATAGCCTAATTGAAATCAGTTGTCTCGAAGGTGAGTTCGCTGTGTGGATAAGGCGACGAAAGTAAACAACGCAAAATCAGGAGAGGTTATAAACAGCGATTCTGGTAATATAGAAGAATGATGGAAAATAACCACTTGCTCCTTCAAGTCTTGGCACCCAACATGGAAATCTTATGATGAAATGTTGATTGTTTCGTGATTAGTTGTTTGAAATGCCAATACACTTATCACATGCATGATACTCATTTCTGAAGATGTCCTCAAAGTATGAAATCTTAGCCAAACATGTAAAAGAAAATGAATATCCTTAAAAATTTCATACGGGGATTAGGAGTCATGAGGGTGCAAGGAGCAGTCTTCTTTCTATTGTAAATAAAGGAACCTTCAAAGCTTCCGCGCTTCGCGCGGGAGGGGGAGACTCCCCCCTCCCTGCACCCTCCCCCTGGGGTGCGCGCTACGCGCGCACTATAACTGATGGCACGCTTCGCGTGCGGGGCTACCGCCCCCCCTGAAACCAAATCCTACCTACGCGGTTGAGCCAAAATCAAGGATTTTAGCATTTGCTTTTGTTCACGCCCTCATTAAAAAAAGGAACAAAATTGCAACAGCGAGCGCGAGCGAAAAGTTTTGGGCTACATATGGCTGTAAAATATTATTAAAATGTAACCTGAATATCATGAATATTGATAGTTTCTACGTTTAATTGTTGTTTAATTGTAATTTTCAGATTTCCTGAAATTTCCTGGAATATTTTCATTTCCCGAACCTTTCCTGGAAAAAGTCAAAATTTCCTGAAATTTCCTGAATTTCGGGAAGAGTGGAAACACCGAGTCTACTACTACTGTACAACAACCACTTCTGCATGCACTGTACTTTTATAAGCAATGGAACTGCTACAATTAGTTGAGAGCAGTGGACTAGACTATCCAGCCACCCCAAAACCAAAAATAAGTTGTCCACAGTGAATTCTGAGATTTTCATTAAGCTTGAAAAGGCACATTCTAAGCTTTAAAATGATATACAACTTGTCAATTTTTTTGATTAACCATAACCTTCACAAGAACTCAATTGAATGCAGAAGAAGTCCAGTGAAAGCTTTAGAAAATTAAGGATCAAACAAGGTTTCAAGTTCTAGGTTCACTCAAGTATGAGATGCACATACTGAGCACCCTCAGTTGGATCTTCCAATTTGTCCATAAAAACGTGTAAAATTAACTCTTGTATCTTTTTCAACTTTTCCAGTTCAAACTTTGACACTATGATGAAGCAGGATTAATCTTTCAGAAAATCTAAGTTTCAACAAATTGCTGAATCATTGTTATTTTTTTTTTGCTTTTTTGAGAACCTTCCCTGGTGACTTTAACCCTTAACGTGCCATGAATACATATCTATGCATCCACTGGAGTGCCACGAACACATTTTCGTGCAATGGTCATACAGCAATTGTTATGCCTATTGCATTTTCAGGAGTGCATTGCATGCATGAGTGATTCCACTGTTCAGTTCAGCTTATGGTCAAGAGGTTTAACATTATTGTCTCATGAGTGATTCTCTTTTTTTCATATAATTAAAATAAAACATTAAATAAAGACTCTGAAAAAAGTGGCATTCGCTGATAATAGTGAATGGCACATTAAGAGTTAATTGGTATTTGGTTGGCTGGTGACATATGACTTACGTATAGCATCAAAGGCCGACAATCGCCTCTCAGTACCAGTTTCCTTTGCTTCACCTGAAAAACAAATAAAAAGAGATAAAATGGTACAGTAGACTAGTTTGAGGAATGATCATTGGTCAGTATCAAGCGCACAGGACACTTTCTAATTAAATTTTAATGGGAATTAAGTACTCAATTCATAGTCCCTCTACCACAACACTCTGACACCAATGTGAGGTTTTTTGTGTATGCAAGCTTACACAAAGAATGTGCTACGTACAGAAAAATGTTGACTTGAATCAATAGAGAAAAATCAGACAAGCACAATGCTGACAATTTCATCAAAATCGGATGCAAAATAAGAAAGTTATGACATTTCAAAGTTTCGCTTATTTATAACAAAATAGTTATATGAACGAGCCAGTTACATCCAAATGACAGAGGCAATGATGTCACCCACTCACTATTTCTTTAGTTTTTTATTGTTTGAAACTTTGAATTATAAAATAATTCAATTACGAATTGACGATTAGGACCAAAATGTTATAATACATTTAACGGAATTCCACATGTTCAGGGAAGAATGAAAATTTAATTTCACGACAATGACGAGAAAATATAGGTACGGTATATCATATTTTATATAATAAAATACAAAAGAAATAGTGATATCGTCAGTTCCTCATTTGCATACCGATCGAGATGTGCATATTCTGTTTCTAGTGTTTGTGAAATAAAGCGAAACTTTAAAATGCCATAACTTTCTTATTTTACATCCAATTTTGATGAAATTTTCAGTGTTATGCTTGTTGAATTTTTCTCTTTTTATTTTCAAATCAAGTTTTTGTTGGGGTGGACTTGCTCTTTAACTTTAGTTTAAAATGACTTGCGCAGACATAACAAACAATAGCCATGATAGCCTAATAATGTAACGATATAGGCGGCCTACCATAACAATAAACTTGTTTTATTATGTGTATCATGAAAACACAAGAAAAAATGTTGATGAAGAAATTTATGTTTTGCTGCCTTTGCTCCGGCTCGTGGAAAGCTGCAAGTGCAACTCAATCTGGCAGACCCCTGGAACGACTACCAGCAGTTAGATCCGGCTGCCTTGACAGCTGGCACCGACCCGACTCCGACTCACCCAGGGCCAAGGGACTAAACTTGACCGGATTTCAAATATATATTCGCTGCCGGAAATCGCAAATAATCATACCTAGACAAAAATCATGGCAATTTAGGCTTCTTACATACTTAATTAACGAAATGCATTTAAAAAGCCCATCGTCTTGAGGTCTTAGATCTTCTTTTTAGTACTAGAAAACTTACTCAGATGGACGTAACCGCAGCACACGATGGCTTACGTATATGGAACACCGCATGTAAAAAAAAATTGACAAAATATAGTTTGGCAACCCCAAACCGGAAATAAAAATGGGATGGGGGTTGGGATCATGAAACTGAGCTGTTAGGTGGCGAACCTTCCAAAGAAATAAAAAAAAATAAATATGCAAAAGAGGCAATATTGGCAGTATTTTGTTCACATTAAAAAAATGGTAAGTATTCAGTTTGTTTCTATTTTACTGTATTTTTTGTGGTAGAGGATTGTCATATATTTTGCAAGAATAATGCCACCGAAAGAGCTTTAAATAACTTTTGCCTCCTTCTTCTTTGTTTGTCTTATCTGTGAGGTATAGTCTACATTCTGTCCCCATGCATAAATTGTCAACGATAACCATTATTTTTTTATATATGTAAAACGGACAAGAAAACGAAATAACGAAAATAAAGCTCCGATGAAAGCAATTGCAGTCAATATAGGTTTCAATTGGAAGCAATGGGAACTTCTAATTGGCACAAGTAAAATTAGTAGAACAATATCAGCTTAGTAGGTAATGGGAAAATTCCACCAATATCTACTCATGTTTCTGCAGAAGCACTGTCTGTCTGCATAACATATATCAACGTAAAGGGCAGAGATACTGTGTTTTAATTTTATTCCAGCATCCGGGAAGAGAAGTTTTTTAAAGCATGTATTATTATTTGGTGTGGTTTCGTTATGGTTAGTTTTCTACTAAATAAACCTTTAATTACTTTCTATTGAGACATTTGTCATTTTTTAATCAAATTGTTACTAATTGTTACTCATTCTTTACTTTTTTTCACTGGAAAATGGTAAATGGTTAAAAAGGACATAGCTAAAAACAATTGAATTGTAGTTATGCATACATTATATGAAGAAAAAAAAATGATCACATGATCCCAATTGAATACCAATTGAAACCAATCGACATCAATTATTGGTAAGTACTCCCAATTAAAACCAATTGAATATTTGTCCCAATTGAAACCATTTGGCTATTGGTCCCAACTTCAACCAGCCCGAGGACCAGCAAGTGGCCCAGTCCAATTAAAACTAGTCAGAAACCAAGTGGGCATTTGCAAGGTCCCCTTATAATTCCATTGGCGACCAATTGAAGACACATTGGGAACAATTGGCTCCACTAGACATTATTGGCCCCCATTGACATCTAATGGGGGCACATTTGCCCAATTGAGACAAACTGACCCTACAATAGGAACCCGACTGGTATTTGGACCCATTGAACCTACTGAAGCCCATCTATACCAATTGAATCCAAATTAAAGCCAATTTACGCCAATTGAATATCCAATGGGTTTTGGTCTTCAATTGATCCCCAAAATGAATTCTAATGGGGCCAATTTACCTACCAATTTAGGTCCTATTGTAGGCTATATAAAGGACCTCAATTGGTATCAAATTTGGATCTATTGAAACCCATTGATACCAATTGAATCAAAATTGAAACCAATTGAAAATTTGATGGCTGTTCAGGGGCGGATCCAGCTTTCGCCAATGGGGGGGGACCGAAAAATATTTTCATCAACATTTTTCTCGATTGGCCGCTATATCTGATTTTTTTTTGGGGGGGGTTCAGGGGGTACTCCTAACTAAAGACTGAAGTCTTAAGTATATGCTAGTTTTAATTCTTATAAACAAGAAAAGGTATCTCATGTGGTCTTAATATATAATGCGAGCGCGAAGGGCGCGCTAAAATTTTTTGATATTTTATGTCCTTAGAACTGAAGATTCTGAGCAGTTTTTATAATCATGAACAAAGATAAGTATCCAACTAAACAATGCGAGCGCGAAGCGCGAGCCGAAATTTTATTGTAGTAACGTGAAAATGGACTCAATTCGGACTGATTTTTGTGATTAATGAAGAGGTACAAGTATCACCAATTAAATAATGAGAGTGCGAAGCGCGAGCTCAAAATTTTGATATTCCGACCTGAAAACTTGACAGTCTAAGCGCGTTTTTATTTAAATAAACAAGCTGTGTGTCTCCAACAATTAAATGCGAGCGCGAAGCACAACCTTAATTATTTAATAGACTGACAAAATAAGGAAGCATTTTGACAAATTTTTGAAAGAATTTCCAAACAGGATAGGTATCTCACAAATCAAACAATGCGAGCGCGCAGCGCGAGCTGAAAATTTTGATATAAAAATTTGTGTAAATCAAACAAAATAATGAAAGCTTGATGTGCGAGCTAAAATATTATGTGCAAATTGATTTCAGAACTGGATATATGAAGTGTCAATTAATCCTCTTAAATGGGATTCATTGCAATGCGAGCGCGAAGCGCGAGCGAAAATTTTTATACAAAGTCTATTTTTTCAATTCTTTCCCTCATCTTTTTTTGTTTCCTTTCAGGGACGGGCCGGCCGTTACGAGGCTGTAAATTGCACATCATGGGTATAATACCTCTTTCTTACTTTTCTTTCTGTTTTTCGTAGTTACTATTAAGATAAAGAGTACACTTTTTTCTGCAGGTTGTCAAAAAATAGGGGGGGGCCGGGGCCGGCTCGGCCCCCTCCTGGATCCGCGCCTGCTGTTCATTGGGTTTCAGTTGAAAATTTGCTCTGGGGAGGGTGAAATATGATGTTATTTTCTAAATGACAAGTCAAATCTATCATAATTTTGGATCTTCATTATAAAAATCTTTCTACGTGATACAACAACGGGTCGTGTGGTCCAGTGGTTAGAGCATAGGACTCATAATCGTAAGGTTGTGAGTTCGAATCCCAACTCTGCCATTGTCTCCACTTTGATAAAAAGGCCCGAGAGTGATATCTGTCGTCTATAACGTTAGCCACTATGACTGATTAACCTAGACGTAAATGTTTCATAGGTAATTGGTCTTATACCAGCTTGGCGTTTACCAGCAAAATGCTATCCTGCTGAGTTCCTAAGGGAGTTACCACAAACAGAAACAGAAACATATCCAGCCCCCAAAATTGTTGGCTCATTACGCCACAGGCTGTATAGATAAGTATTTTTTCTTTGTTTTAAGATAGTGCCCTTTTCGAAAGAAAAGGTGCCATTGTTTCCCAGTGCGGTTGTTCCATGTGCCCCCTCCCACTTTCTACTTCGCTCTGCCGACCCCGATAATTGAGTGTATTTAGAACAAGCTAATAAATCATGGTTGAAGGGACCTTAACAGTGAGAGAAGAAGAGTAAAAAGGGAGTAGCCGATTAACTATTGCACTGACGTAAAAACACAAAGCCAATTGTTATTCAGAACGTCATGGATCAATAGTTTAACGGAGAATTCCTCTTCAGCTTGATCGGGAATACCAAGACATCAACATATATCTTCAGACAGGAGGGGTCTGCAATTTTCTGTCGGCTCCAAAACTTAATGACGAAATTGCTGTTTCGGCCAATTTGAGCCCTCCCCTTTCTTGTCAAATTTCTAAGTCACCCACACCTTTTTTTTGGGGGGGGGGCTTGTTATACAGTACTGTACAAAAACATTTGGAAAAATCCTGGATACATTTAATGTGTTAATTGGATCCGTCCCTGCTGCAGTTGCCTAAAAAATTCCCAAAGTGATTGTCTTTAACATCCATCACCAATGACCAGAAGAATCAATCCTTCATTATTCGTTCGAAGGATTGTTAAAAGCAGGGGCGGATCCAGGATTTTCCTAAATGAGGGGCACATTTTTCGGAGAAAAATTTTGACAAAAAGTGGGGTGTTAGCCAAAAATTAGGGATTATTTCGTACCCGAAAAAAATTACAAGCAAGCAAAAACAAACAAACAAACAAACAAAAATGTCTTCGCTTTCAAAAGAGGAGGAGCACATTTTTTTCTTAATGGCATTTTAACATTACAGATTTTAATTTTGCTTCTCAAGGGGGGGGGGCGCACGGGCCGGCTGTGCCCCTCCCCCTGGATCCACCAGTTTTTAAAAGTTTTTAAAATCTATGATCGTTGTGAACGGTGCATAATATCATTGTGTAATATCAGGCCTACAGTGACCAGCCGAACATTACATTTATTTTCAATACAGAGGATTAACTTCTAAATGACCAAAGATTTGAATTCAAATACATTCGCTATCTTATATAAACCCCTCAAAAAAAGTTTTGCAACTCAGTTTTTGAGGACGATATCTTTTTGGTTAAAGAAGTATAAAAGATGAAATTGGTATCATTGGAAAGCTGAATTATTCTTCTTTACAGTGACATGCCATTTGCTATGATTATATAATCATGGAATATGCAATCACCCTGAACATTGAGAAAAGTCAGAAATGAAATGTTGCAAAATGCATTGATTTCTAACAAGAGTCTCCATTTCTATAGAATTGCCACCATGCAGGTGACAGTGAATGCACTCGGTCCATCCTCGAAACAATTGGAAATTCGCTATTGGAAACGACGCATTTAATTTCTAACATTGCTGCATATTATCATGTCTGTGTATTTCATGATAACACTAGCATTACAAATGACACATGATTGTAAAGAAGAATAATCATGCTTTCTAAAGATATCACTTTTACACATGATGATGGCACATTAAGAAATTTATTAGTACTCAAACTTGCAGTTTGAGTTGCGGAACTCAAACATGACATGGCAACGAATTTTGCAACATTTCATTTCTTACATTGCTGCATATTTATCATGTCTGTGTATATCATGATAACACAAGCATTACAAATAACACATGATCATAAAGAGGAATAATCATACTTTCAAATGATACCACTTTTACATATGATGATGGCACACTAAGAAATTTATTAGCACTCAAACTTGAGTTGCAGAACTTTTTTTGAGGGGTTTATATCCACAAGGTTTAAATATAAATCTAACATACGGCTTGAATTGCCACTAACACTCGGCCGACGAGTGTATGCGCAAAAGCTGGTACACTTTAAGTAATTCAAGTGGCGAATAAGGTTGAGTGCGATGAACGCCATTTAGAAAGGTCAGCGCCCTGTTGCTGATCAACATGCCGGTATATTCGTCCACACCTGCACCGGTCCACTGCTCTTAAATAAAAAAAACCGTTCCCTATACAGTATATATTATGTTAGTACTTCATGTAACAAATCATGCGTGCACTACACAAATGCATTACATAAATGGCCTAATTCATCATAGACGTCCATTCCATATAATTCAGTTTTGTGGGATGTTGATGGTTAAGACCTTTGGCTCTTAGGATCAGCTGCATCGATCGAGACTGGATTGAGTGCCTCTTCAGACAAGGAGAGATCAATAGTGCGGATCGCTTTGAGGTATATGGTGGTCAGTAGACAGGAATACCCTTCTTTTCCGTGTATAAAACCATTCTTTTATATTTAACTACCAATTCCGGAGTGCTTTCCACCGGGACTCCCTGCGTTCAGTTCAGCGACCAGAACAGTCGATAAAGCAGTGACTGAATCCCAGGGGTTTATAGACGGTTAGCAGAAACATTATAAGATTTTAAATTATACAATTCAAACATATCAAGCAGTTTGCGTCATGAAGGTTGTATTTGTGATATATATAAATACGATGAATTGATTTTCGTTTCACACAGATCACCAGAGGACTAAACCAAAACAGTAGGTAAAATTTAGCCACAAGACTGCAAGTTATACCCGCTGATTGATAACTATCATCTTCGAGCTCTCGACCACAATGGCAACGCTGGGAGCAACAAGTAAGTCTCTTTGATTGGTTTCATGGCATTTGCCCCGGCGACAATTGCTCCGAAGGAAAATTCGCACGATAAACCAAAACATGAAGCCTGTACCTCCAAATAAAACTAAAAAACCCTAATAAGTAAACCATAGTCTTAACATAATCTGAACCCAAAACTATATTGCAATCTTAACTATAGTGTATATGCCCTCTGCGTTATTAAGACCCGGGGGGCGTTTGCATGAAAGGACTTGTCGGACGTTTTACCCGACAAGTCCCATTTTATCCGACAGTTACCAGAGGAACAGTGCCTCTCATCCACTCAAAATCATGAAAGATGTCAGATCTGACAACTTGTCGGATGAAAATATTGATGAAACGTACGCTCCCCCGGAGCAAATATCGCAGGAGCATATATAATTTCTATCTACTAGGCGTCTTATATTTCTTAACCTGGGGAGAGTTCCTTTTGCAACAGCCATCCGAAGTGATATATATTCACACACACACAACCTAACACACACACACACATAATATAAATAAATCGTCAATGTAAGTCCCCCCCCCCGGGGGGGGCCGGGGCTAAAGGAACTACCAAACATTCATTTTATAGCCCACGGGTGTTTCTTTTTTTTCTCCACCCTTAGAACAACTAGGAACTGAACAGGCGCTGGATGAGATTGTTAAGGTAAGGCATTAATATTTGCAGATTTTTCATCATTTTCAGGATATTGATTGTGAATTATGGTCAATGCATCAATCGTAAAAATATTCCTCTACGAGGATTGCTGTGCTTTGTGTTACGGGCCCAAGGCGGTGCTTATAGCTGTTATGCAAAATTAAACTTTATCAAACGTTCCGATTACTTCTGATATGTTAGTTTGATGTTCGAATCATCATTTTACTAGGTTGGACCAACGAACATGCCATTTGGAGGTAAGGTAGACCCCAGAAAAATGCTGATTTGAATTAATAGAAAAAGATGAACAACCATTACATTGAAAATTTCATCAGAATCGGATGTAAAATAACAAAGTTATGACTTTGCTTAGTTTCCACAGAACATTTGATTGGTATGCAAATGAGAAAAGTGAAGATGTACCTCACACAGTATATGTTTTCCTTTTTATTGTTTAAAATCTACAAAATTTCAATTTTTACAGCTTTGACGAGAATGACCAACTTGCATGGCTAAACCACAACATATTAAAACAATTGTAATACAAACTTTCAAGAAGGAACAAATTTTCGATTGACATCGCAAGGAGGAGAAAACTGAAACATTTCATATTTCATGTAATAAAAAAAGAAAAAGATACATGTAGAGAGTTGATAATGTCATCAGTACTACCATTTGCGTATCGCGCGACCAGGGTGTTTCTGTTTCCAGAAATTAAGCAACATTTTAAAATGTTATAACTTTCTTATTTTACATTCGATTTTTGATGAAATTGTCAGTATTATGCTTGTTGGATTTTTCAGTCTTTAGTCAAGTCTACTTTTTCTTGAAGTGGACATGTCCTGTGAGCAAAATTTCAGTCTCGATACTGTTGTTTTTCTAATATCCTCCATTGCAGACATTTGAAACGAGCGGGGACTATGCTGACGTAGAGGGCCTGGGAGAGCTCCTTCAAGAATATAAAAGTACGTATTTTGTTAATTAATAATCAATAATAATAATCCGCTTTTATATAGCCCTTAATACATCGGGACGACGTGTCTAAGCGCTTTACAGATATATTATTACCCCGGTCATCAGATTCAATCAGTCATTCCCGCACACAATGTGTGCACATCCTCCACTCCCTGGGGAGTATTCCAGTCAGTCGCCGGTGAAGCGCACACAGTACTGGACAAGCTACAATGACTTTCACATCCTACCGGGTACCCATTTAGCACCTGGGTCGAGAGTGGCAAAGTGTGGATTAACGCCTTGCCAAAGGACGCCAGACCGCAGTGGGATTCGAACACACGACCCTCTGTTTACAAGGCGAGAGTCAGAACCACTACACCACGGCTCCTTAATGATAAGTGCACTGATTATCTGGAAACTGGTATAGGCCTATGTTTGGAGCAAACACGAACCAACAACCTCGCAGGCTACATGGTCACGAGAATCTTGCCTGGTTCTGCATGCATCACCAATAATGCAAATCCAGTCAGGGCTCCGTAACACAAAGATTAGCGATCAGTCGCTAAATGAACTGACCAATCAATATCAATGTTACACGTGCATTAGGTTTATAATACTGACCAGGGACCGATCAGTGCGGTTCTTTCATATTTGCGATTCATGGCAAACCTTTGTGTTACGGAGCCCAGAGTAGTCCTCTAATTTAGGCCCACCCATTCACTAAACATGCATTCTTCTCAAGGCATGTTACTTTCTCGATATGAAATAAATCATATAGACTATATTTATTCTTTATAAAAGAAATGTTAATAGTAAGTTACATAGAAAAATGTATATTTTAGGAAAGTAATTATAACACAGAGACAATGGGTGCAACACACAGTGCTAGTCGACTTGCTCCGTCTTAAGTAGCCTTTTAAGACCAAGCAAGGAAAAAAAGGGGGAACCCAAACTTTAAATCATTTCGTCCACGAAAAGTTTGACAAGCAAATAAGAAAAAGGAAAGATAAAAATGTCTTCACTTTCAAGCAGGGGACACTGTTTAAACGGTATTTTATATTTCAAATCTTAATTGTGCTCTCAAGGGGGGGGGGGGCACGGACTCTCCGAGGGACCTGGTAATGAGGATAAATGCCTTACCAAAGGGCATAGCGCACCACTTGGGAATCGAACCCGGGTCACCGGAATCCGAAACCCCCGCTCTACCGACTGATCTATCGCGCCTCAGACCATCCCCTATCGCATAATTTCACAAACTATTGCCTAACTCGAAAAAAAAATAAACCAAGAGAAGTCTGTCACTTTCTTCAGATTTTAATGAATTTATTAACTTTATATATATATTCGTTTTTAGCCTTGATCACTTCTTTAAACGATGATTAATGTGCATTCAACGAATACTGTACTTACCTATTTTCTAATTATCTTCTAAAAGAAAATAAATAGACCATGGCCGTCAAACAGGTGTCGTGTATCTTGACCTAAGAAGGCCTTTGACTCTGTCAGTCATGAATTGTTGCTTAAGAAACTCACCTTCTATGGTATTAAAGGCAGAGAGCTAATATTTGGATTTGATCATACTTATCTCGAAGATCCCAACGTACATTTGTCAAAGGAACATTATCTTACATTACTAATGTCAAGACAGGTATTCCGCAAGGTTCGATTATCGGACCTCTGTTGTTTCCGGTTATGGTGAATTATTTACCCAGCATTCTAGATTAGTGTCACATTATGACGTATGCTGATGACGGTATACGTACATTATAGTGCTGAAAATATCAATGATCTTGAATTAGTATTGAACAAAGAGCTTGAACTTGTGAATAAATGGCTGGTACAAAACCATCTGAATTTATCTTAAACGAAATACATGATCTTTGGATCCCCGGAAACTCCCAACCTGTGATGATATCAACCTATAGTTGTTAAAAACCATGTGCTTGAAAGAGTTAATAATTACAAATATATAGGTGTATGGATGGATGATACCTTGACCTGGCAAAATAATTTAGAAGAAGGAATGAAGAAGATTGGCTCACGGATAGTCCTCAGTAGGCTAAAAAAATACCTCACGATTTACAGTTAAACGGTCTTAGCTAATTCACTTATATTACCGTACTTTGATTACTGTAGTCATTCTTGGAGCATGTGTGCACAGTATCTTAAAGGACAAGTCCACCCCAACAAAAACTTGATTTGAATAAAAAGAGAAAAATTCAACAAGCATAACACTGAAAATTTCATCAAAATCGGATGTAAAACAAGAAAGTTATGACATTTTAAAGTTTCGCTTCACTTCACAAAACAGTTATATGCACATCTCGGTCGGTATGCAAATAAGGGAACTGATGACATCACTCACTCACTATTTCTTTTGTATTTTATTATATGAAATATGAAATATTTTGATTTTCTCGTCATTGTCATGTGAAATGAAGTTTCATTCCTCCCTGAACACGTGGAATTCCATAATTTTAACATTTTGTGCTTCAGGCAAGGAGGTCTTAATCATCAAATTCGTAAAAATTGAAATATTGTATAATTCAAACAATATAAAACAAAAGAAATAGTGAGTGGGTGACATCATCGACTCTCTCATTTGGATGTAACTGGCTCGTTCATATAACTATTTTGTTAAAAATAAGCGAAACTTTGAAATGTCATAACTTTCTTATTTTACATCCGATTTTGATGAAATTTTCAGCATTGTGCTTGTCTGATTTTTCTCTATTGATTCAAATCAACATTTTTCTGAGGTGGACTTGACCTTTAATAAGGGCTTCATTAGACAGCATAAGAAAATGGCCCGTCTAATTCTAAAAGTTAATTTTTCTACACCTATTGAACAGGTGCTCAAATGGGTTTCCATTGAATAAAGGTGGATATACAATAAATGGAAAACAATTCACACTTTCCTATGGGGAAGCACCTATATATTTATCTGAACTCGTAGTAAGATCTAGAAACTCGGTGTAGAAAGGCGTACTGGTACTGCTTGTACGCACGCAGGCTGGAAAAAAATATTTTTTCTTATAGTGCTGCCATTCTTTGAAATTAGCTGGATAATGGTACCCGTAGTGCAGTCTCGAGGCAATCCTTCGCTACATCTTATAGAAGAGCGATTGATTGATTTCATTCATCAAGAATATAACAAGAGATTACAATGAAATTTAAGAATACCTTGACAGGATAGCCCATGAAAGCCGAAAGGCTTATTTGAATGGGGTCCTATATAGTTAGTATAAAACATTAACATATTGTAACAAAACTGGAATATGGTAAAAAAAAAATAAAATACATACATACATATCCATCAGTCAAATAATATGCAAACATCTGAAGCAAACAACAATCCTCCTAATATGTGAAACAAGATTATATTTTAAAATACCCTATAACGAGAAACTACTTAATTAAACATAAATACCCGTATCTGACTGATTCCAGGGACGAGCAATCAAGAAAACGCAAAATAAATAAATAAACATAATGATCAGAGGAAGTATATACTTATATGAATTTGTATATGCACAATATGCATGTATATACTTTTAAGCAAGTAAGTAGTGATATACTGCAATATCTAATAATGCTCGACTGCATGTGTGGGAGCTGAGTATAAATAATTCATTGGTTGGATGTTTTACTAAGCTGGTCGTACAGACTCTGTACGACCAGCTTAGTTAAGCATCCAACCAATAAGTTATTTATACTGACTTTTACTCTACATACACACATGTATTTCAGTATGTCTGTGTGTATGTCCTGCAGGTTGCTTGTCTCTTTGAACATATTTTCTTATTCGTCCTTGTCTTAGTTTTTCATTGTTTGTACTTATAATATGCATGTATTTGATACTTATATGCATGGCCTCCAAGAAAAAAAACAGTGCTTGGTCCACTGATTAGGTTACCCTGGGTAAACAAAACGAAATAAATAGATAAATAAAAATAAATTTTTCTCTTTTTTCCCATTATTTCGCCCATTAGAACAGTTCATGGAATTCGATGAGGATAGAAGCGGAGACATCGGTGAGTTTATTGTCTATACACGGCCTGTTTCTTGAAGAATTACAACTATGGTAACTCTATATTTATGGTAACTACCACAGTAACGTAGCCCAGAAGAATTCACAAAGGAGGTTTTGAAAACCCACGGTTGAGTCTATGGTTTATCCAGATTTCCTTTAAAAATTACGCTTAATCTAGCGCGGATCTGGCGCGTATATAAAAATGTCAAATTCTGATGCGCGCTTTTGTCACAGTACGCCGAATTGACGCTTGTTACCATGGTTAGATACGCTATTTTATTTTATGAGTCCCTGTTTTTTATTCATGAGTTCACTCTTCAAGCAGTGAACTCATGAATAAAATAGGGTATATAATCATGGTAAAAGCGCGCATCAGGGGGGTGTTTCATTAAAGGACTTGTCGGACATTTTATCCGACAAGTACCAGTTTATCCGACAGTTACCATAGGAACAGTGCCTCTCAGCCAATCAGAATCAAGGAAGGATGTCAGATCTGACAACTTGTCGGATGAAAATATTGATGAAACGCTCCCCTGAATTTGACATTTTTTATACACGCGCAAGATACGTGCTAAATTAAGCGTAATTTATACAGGATATCTGCATAAACCATGGACTCAACCGTGGGTTTTTAAAAAACCCTTTGTGAATTCGGGCCAAGGATTTCATCGGTGGATGCAAAAGAGTTACCATTATTATTGTAATTCTACATGTGTTGTGGCACAGTGGTAATGTCTCCGGACTTCGAACCTCTATTAATCTATTAATCTTGAGAAAAATAATACCAATTTGGGAAAACAATCAATTTCATTTTCTGGTCCTACTTTATGGAATCTCCTGCCAAGTAATATTAGAAACACCCCCAGTCGTAAGACATTTAGCAAATCGTTAAAATTAATGCTACTGGAAGATTATAATTAATTTGATATGGTAAAATACTGCCTGAAAACAAATAATTCTATGTAAAGAATTTGTGAATAATTAAGACGTTTGTTTTTTTCTTGTAAATAGTGTAAATATGTTCACTGAAAATGATCGAAACTTTCTGCAACATTAATAGTAGAATTAGTAATGAATTAGTTGTACAATATTGAGATTTAGTTAAATTTATTGTTTAAACTATGATAATGACATTATTTGGGGTTAACCTCGATTAGCATCTTGCTATTATGTTAGCTCCAATTACCAAATGTTTTGTTTATATGACTTGTGATGTAATATTCCTTGTAATTGTACCTGACAGTAATATTTGGTAATAAATTCAATTCAAATTCAAATTCAAATACCCACCGTACCACTCTCGTTCGTTTACAAGGCGTACACGTGTCCAGTTGAAGTAAATTGATACCAGTTAGGAATTCCTCGAATGCTCGAGAAAATGATTAAGGCAGTCATTCTGCATACGCGCTAAATAAGCGTAATCTATACACAGTTAAAACGCTGTTCAAAATTTTATACAACGCTGTTTACTATATGAACCTTACAGTAGTTGTTTAACAGTTTAAACAATCATGTTTGATTTATTGAAGAGATTAGATATTGAAAATTAAACTTTGTTTAAGATTTAAACACTAGTTTAAACTGTTTAAACAATTACTGTAAGGTTCATATAGTAAACAGCGTTGTATAAAAATTTTAAACAGCGTTTTTACTGTGTACAGGAAATCTGCATAAACTATGGATTCAACCGTGGGTTTTCAAAACCACCTTTGTGAATTCGGGCCATATTTTGATCTTGCATGTTATTTATCAGTTTTTTATACCCGCAAGAAATAAAAAAAATCCTCGCAGAATTCAAAACCATATCTGGGTTCCATAACACAAAGGTTTGCGATGAATTGCAAATATGAAAGAACCTCACTGATTGGTTCCTGGTCAGTATCTTAAACCAAATGCGCGTGTAACATTGATCTTTATTGGCCAGTCCATTTAGCGATTGATCGCTAATCTTTGTGTTACGCTGCCCTGATGTCACATTTCGCGTTATTGCAGCACCCACAATCCTAATCAATGCCGTACCCACAGGGAAGCTTATGATGTGAATCTACAGAAGTTGATGCGATTCAAAATTTAGTAAGAGTCGTACATGCAAATCTTTCATCACTTACAAATAACTTTTTAATGAGACCTGCATTTACGGACACTTTGTCAGCGATTTTACAAGCATGCAGGAAGCAGATATCACAAGCTACTAAAAATCCTTGCATCTGATTGACTTAGTCAGTGGTCAGTGAAAATCAAGAGCTGATCTCGTCTTGAAATACCACCCGTTCCCTCCCCTCCGATTTTTATCGTTACTCATGTTTCTGAATAGGCCAGTTCGAAGTTAATTCATGGGCAATTTTAGTCAAATGACCTTTCATTTCTTTTATTGTGATAAGAAGATTTAAAAGCAAGATATTTCGGAAGCATTTATTACATAGCAGGAGGAAGGACTTGAATGCGTATTAGCCTGTTGTACAATGTAGACCCATTCGGCGCACTGTTGTTTTGTGGATGTAAATGAAAAACACAATTTAAAAGAATATATGGATAATCAAGACATCAAATTTGGTGCTAATTAGTCTAATTTGATTTCAAACCACCGTGTCACTTGAGTACCAATGACCTTCCTCTGATCATGCGCAGAATCTTCTGACCATGCGTAGAGTGGAACTTCGAATTAACTGGCTTATTGAATGATATATGTCCGTGATTTTCACTGACGGAAGTTGCAAGCTACCGGATTTTTTGTGTGTTCGGCTTGGGAGCGCAATTATTATATAACAAAAAGTAGGAATACTGAGAACACGATTTGAGACTCACCCCCGGTTGCATTTTTGCAGATATTATGGAATTAAAGAGAATGATGGAAAAGTTGGGGCAAGCGAAAACTCAACTAGAATTGAAGAAGATGATCGCCGAGTGTGACCTTGACAATAGCGGAACTATAAACTTCGAAGAATTCTTGATCATGAGGTTGGGGAAAAAATCAAGCATACTGAAAATGTAAGTATCTATCAACTTGGCACTCCCCTTCTAGTCTAACTATTATTCGGGAGAGGGGCATGGGGAAAAGGTCCACGACCAAAATCAAAACGAACAAAAAAGCATGCAGGTGAAAAGGAATTTAAAGAAGTCTTAATCAGAGACAAGTCATTGAAATAAGAAGCTATGACATTTTTAAGTTGTGAATTTCACAAAACAATTATATGCACACTGGTCGGAAGTAAAATAAGGGAACTAATAACATCACCCGCTCACCTTTTATTGTGTATTTTAATATAATTTATAGAAAAAGATATATTCCAATTTCCCCTCTTTGATGTTATGTTTGCATGATTTCGGATGATGTCTCTGTTCCGAATAAATTTGTCTGCTGTTTGTTACAACTTTATTTGATTTGAGAATTCACAGCTGCAATAATCATTTTTGTCTCGCCCACCAGAGGTGAAGGCGAGACTTTGGGATCCAAATGTCGTTCGTCCATCGTCCGTCCGTCACAAATCACACATAACACCACAACCGTAAGTCGCTTTTCAACCAAACATGAATGGTAGATGTACTTTGGCGACCTGCAAATTATGCTGCAGTCAGAGGTCACATGGCAAGGTCAAAGGTCATTTTCAGGTCAACATTAAAGTTTAAGTGCAAGGCTCTTATGACAAGTGTTATTCCATCCCAGTCATTTCACAATGAAGTTTCAATATAATTCTCTTGCGTGCCCTTGCAAATCACAATATTTCTGGTTATTTTTCATAAGTGGGCGAGACACAAAATTGCTTTTGCCTTGTTTTAATATATTTCGTTGATTATGTACGTATGAAATTTATTTGAATGAATAATAAAAGATCAATACAAGACAAATGATTGTGCATGCGCACATGTGTGGTCATTTATTTCGCATAAGTACAAATATCAGTGATCAAAACTCGCATAAAAACCTTAAATATGTATCATTATCATCCTCATCCCACAGTGCGTTTCAGAAGAAAGGTAATCCAAATCTAGAGGGCAAATATTCTGATCATATTTAATATGGGGAAATTATTTTGCATAAAAGAAAAACTCGTCAGCTCTCTATACCCGATTTGTACCATTTAAATTTTTAATTGACGTTGAAGACAACAAGTGCAGGTACCAATTTTTTCAGTTTTGGTAAAGTGGGTAAAATGTGTGCTTGATAGAATAAAATATAAAAAAGTAATTTTTGGAAAGAAGAGTAAAGGCATTCATCTGAAATGACGATTGAAAGGTTAATGTTTTATTCACCCACACCTTCAACATGTCCAACATTCTCCTCTGCACACAAAACCGGTAGCGTGGAGGAATTACGATGATCGTAATTGCGTTTCACTATATTAACAAGAAATCATAAACTTCGTGGAAATCAATTAAGGCAGTTAATTTTGTATCGACTGATATTTCGATTTGTTAGACTGTACTTCTAATTTAAATTATTTATTTCCTTCACAGTATTCTTACGTTTGAGGACAAGATGAAGGGAATGGAAATGTCTGGAGGATCTGCTTCGAAGAGGGACCCATAAAGAATATTAAGGAGTCAGCCCCCCTTCCCCCAAGTCTAGATGATTGGGACTACTTCTCAGAATTTACTTTTTTCTTTGGAATTAGATATCGCCAATAATCCTGGCAAATAAGAAAGTTATGATTCGAATTTAATGATACGATACACCCAAACCAAGCTATTGGAATAATTCCCGCCAGGAGATTGATGTCTGCTGCGTTTTTACGTAGTTATAATAATGATAATAATAAAAAAATAATCTTAAAAATAAACTGGTAAATCCGTGTCTTTATTGGCAGAAAAACCACTCAACTCAAATAGTTCATAATGACTGCAGGGGCCGCGGAACGGTTTTGAAAGTGTGAAAAGTAATTGTAAATTTAACATTTCTTCAATTTCTTAATTGTAATTGTAACTGGGAGAAAGTAATTGAGCCTAATCCTGGCTTCCATAGTAGTTTCCGAAGTTGAAAAATGTATTTTAGTTGTAACTCTCTATGAGCCAGTCCCCTCTTGATTATGGTGAGGATATTAAAGGGGAACTTTTCACCATGACGAAAATTTGGAAGTAGAAATACCAGAAAACAAATATTCAGAAGAAAATCCATCAAATATTGAGACAGTTATTGGAATGTTAGGTTATTGATTTGTGACGTCATATACGAGGCAGCTGCTCTGTTATGCTATAATGGCATTATGTTTTTCAATGGTTCATGATGTCTAAAATAAAAACTTTCTGGAGCGGGTGTGACATGCTGTCTGTTGATATTTTGAAGGTACAATAAAAACTATTATCTTGTTTTTGAGCATAATAGCATTGATTTTTTTTTTACTTCACGAGACACAAGAAGCTGCTTGCGTACGACGTCACAAATCAAAAGATTAAAATTCTAATAACGCCTTATGGTTTACGATTGGTCTGCGACTCAATTTTGGAATAAACGTAGTAGTGGAATATGATGCTGATATTGTGACTTGAAATATCTTACTGTGGAAGGTTCGAAATCATCGTACGAATACCTATTTTCAAATCTGTGACTATGCTATCATCCTTATTAGAATAAAAGCAAAGATAAAATCTAGTCGTAATCGTCCGATTGGCTACGATTTGGAACTAATTTGGCCTTTACAAAAAAAATAGAGGCTTGCAATCTTTCAAAATGGTTATATTAGTATTCTCTCAATTATTTTTTACCTCAAATAAAATGACATGTTCTATTCACATTTTTAGAAAATGAGCAAAATGCGATTTTTGTTCAGCACACTCGGAAACTATTGCTCATTTATTTTGGGAATGTCCCCTTACTCGTCAATTTTTAGATGATTTTGAAAAATACACTCTTAAAAGTGAAATAAAATTATCTTTTAATGACTTTGTATTTGGCATACCAGCTGGACATTTTTCTTTTAATTTTGATATTTTATATGCCAAATATATCTTTTCAACTAAATGTTTAAAAGGAAACTTATCATTCTCATCATTTCAAAAGAAATTAAAGTATCAGCATGAGATAGAACGAACTATGCACATGCAACAAAATAAGTTTATTGTATATCTTGATGAATCGAGGCACATCGAGCTTATTTAAATTATGTATTGTGTATATGTATGATATTGAATTTGATGTATCACATACATTTTGCATTTGTTTATATGCGTTGTGGAGAAATATTGAATAAAGACTTTCTTTGAAAAAGAAAAAAAAGGTACGATATGAATATTGCAAAAAAAAACGATTTATTCCAAAATCGAATCGTGAACAGTCGTAAGGCATGTTAGGTGTGCGCTTGCATTTAAGTCTTTTTAGATTGAATTTCCTCTACCTTTATCTTATAATATTTTTTGGTTGCTAATTTTACGATAAATTTTGTCAGGATGAACTTCACATTTGATGACAATCATGATGATTTTAGTCATGGTGATACTTGTGATGGTATTGAAATTGATGATGATAATGATGATATTAGCGACGATGATGGGTATATTATGTGATAGTTATCATGACCTGTGAAGAGTCAGGACAAAGCGCCTACTAAATTTTTTGCGCATCGGTTATATGAAAACATGAGGCTAATTGGAGTGGGTTGTTGCTAATCGGCATAAAGCTTAATTGTGGTGGTGGTGGCGGTGATGATGCTGATGTTGACAATGACTGTGGTGTTTGAAGAAGTCAGAAAAAAAATTAGGAAGATGCTTCGCATAATACGTTTGGAAGGATACATTTCTCGGTGCTGTGAGGTATTGCTTTTACGTATACGCATTTAAGTGTAGTCAACTTATAACCGGTTTATAGTGTGGCACTTCACTGAAACTGACTGTTATGAAAAATGTGGACGTCGGTCGTCTTAATAATAATAATAATAATAATAAAGAACAAAAATGGCTGCAAAGCGAGTGTAGATGGCGCCTGGAGAATACTTGGAAAAATCGCCCACAAGTCATTGGACAACAAACGTACCGAGATAGATCATAGATGCCTTAAAGGTATTGTTTAACTTTGTGAGCAGCCAATTTAAAAATTCTCAAACCAAGATGAAACATGTGTACAAGTACATGTATTAGAACTAATAAAACCTGAAAACAACCATTATTGAGAATGAAAAGCTAAAACTACAAGGCAAACCCCGATTTTGTAAATAGGTGTCTTATAGACGCCTAAATAATACACAAGTGTATGGGCTGAAATTAAAATGGTGTTTCCGGTCACTTTATATTTCAATTTTTGAAGCACTAAATAATTATTTTCGAACGCAATTTTTTCTGGGCTTCATTTTTGTAACATATCACTGACACAGGTAATAAGTGAGACCTTCTAGCTAAGATTTTTTAAAAGTCAAACCAATGTTAACCAATCACTTTAAACAACATGTGTGTCCTCGCTTTATACAGAGTATTTCTCTTACACTGTCAGTTCCCGATTGGCAGCATCTATCAATATGTTTGTGAGGGAGGATGTGTGTGTGTGAGTTTGGTGTGAGGAGAGAAGGTACTCGCGGGCGCGTCAGGATGGGTGTAAAGTGGGTTAGTGCGTGATCACGCTTGTGGCTTTGAGTGTGTTTGTGCGGGTGTGTGTGTGCGTGTATGTATGTCATGGCCCTGGAACTTCCTTGGGAGTGCTGCATGTATTATTTTCCATTATAGGCAACACCCCAGGATTTTTTTTTTTAATCGAAAAATGTACCTCAAAACACCTTCATTTTGTAGTGAAAACCCTTTTTTTTCAAATGTACATCATCAGCACCCCACTCAAAAATGTTCGAAGGACCCTTGTGTGTACAGTATAATGCATACATTATCTGATAATGTAGGGTGCTACATATTAAGCACTTGCCTGATGGCCCGGGGAAGTAAAAGTTAGAGTCGGGCAAGTGTTTTGAAGTAAAGACCCAAACTACTTGCCCGAATTGGGCAAACAATGACGTTGATCCTAATTTTGGTTATGGCAGGCAAAATAAAAAATCACGGTTGTAAAGAGAAGTGCAATAACAAGATAGATCAGTTCATTTGAAGAGAGAGAAAAAGGTTAATGATTTATAAAACCGCAATTTTCTTTAGAAGAGGTAAAATTCTTTATCATGATTTTTGGGGCAAGTGAAATAGATTTTCGGGCAATATTACAACTATTTAAAAATTTACTTGCCCGACTGGGGAAGTGTTTCTAAAAAGTTATGTAGAACCCTATATCATAATAATCGTTTTGACTGTGAGGGCGGTTTTGAATTTCGTGATCGAGTCTATGCATCATAAAAAGGGAAGCTAGTGACGAAAACAGTTGGCTGATAAAATAATTGTGGCAACTGAAATAGAAATCTTAAAACAAATAGCGGAGGAAGTAGAAAGTCATTGGTGTTAATATCCTAAGTTTCCTGACTACATTTTATCAGAAAATTCTTTCTGTTTCAATGGTACCTATCATGCCTATCAGAGGCCAATGTCAATGACGAAGAAACATGAATTGATTTGTCTGATCATTATGGAATTTGTTGAATCTTAAACATATCGAAATCAAGTCGATAAAATTATGGAAGAGAGACTGTGATTTCCACCAATCAGGCGACCTGTACAGTAAAACGCAGTAAAGTTTGATATGCACGTTATACATAATCTTCAATTAATTAACCATGTTTGATTAATCAACTTAAATAGTGTTGGGTTCATAGAGTAAACAGTAGCGTTTTACTCTGTGCAAATCAGCCTGTATAAAATTATGACGTAATATGTTCGGGTCAATAATGCGTATCATATGAAGGAACGTAATTACATTGCGCATATGAACATATTTATTTTACAAGGAAAGCATCTTTTTAAAGGAAGATGCAATATAAGAACTTTCGTATGATGAAAAAAGGAAATTGTCTGAAAATATAAGCTCCGTTTATTTCTTAATCGATGCTGTAAAAAAGGCGTCCTGTACTTAAAAACATCGAAATTTCAGATCTGGACCCGTAACACAAAAGTTAACGATTAATCGCTAAATTGAAAATGGCCAATCACGATCATCCTTGCATGTGCATTTTACTCGGTAAGCTGACTAGGAACCAATCATAATGTTCTTTCAAACTATAGCGATTAATCGCTGACCTTTATTTCACCGGCCGTGGATATTCATGAAATGTTTAGTGCTTGTTTGATTTATTCAAGGTAAGCTGCTACGAGTGGTATCTTTATTATTTTTCAATATTGTGTTATCATTTTTTTAACAAGTGCATATCTAGTTACCAATAATGCATATAGCATTACCATTTATTTGAATGCAGGATAAAAGAGCATCGTCGAATGAATGCCTTGCTCACGGTCATAGATGTCGGGGCCGCGGATGGAACCCCGGCCTTTCCATGTATAGCCAGGCGTCTTAAACCTCTCGGTCACGTGACGTACCAGCTGCATCGTATTGATGTCAGAGGTTATATATAAAATACAATTAAACTCATAGTCAAAGCTAAACTTAATTCCGCAAAACATTAAACAATCCAAAGTTACAGTAATAAAAGTACAATTAAAATAGTACATTCCATCGTATTGAAAAACCGCCCAATGACCTTGCAATGTGAAGTGACGCGGAACTTATTGAAAGGTTTCACTTCCGGTATTAGAGTGTATTTCCTTCCTGGAAGGGTATCACCTGCAAGATCAATTGAATGAGAATACCAGGGTCCCATGGGTCAAAGGTTAACTAGAGATTGTACGCTTGTGTTTAATGATCGATTGCACATTGTAGTCAATGCAATCAATCGTATAAGTTAAAGAATGTTTTTCGATTATTACTATGCTTTTTTGTTACGCAGAATGTCTTACGTAACACCACCATGCACCCTTCTGATTGGTGGAAAGTTGTAAAATAGAAAAATCGATTTCGGCAAACTTACATATTTATATTTTGTAGATAATTGTGTATTTAGGGAGAAAGTTTGATGAATTTTATGAGAATAATGTGTTTGATATGATTGGATTCATGAAAAGTGTTCGGTAATACGATTCACTACCATACATGAATCCACCCTTGCCCTTGGAAAATCATTATATTTAAAAAATTTCGTTGATATAAATTTCCTCTTATATTTCTATTTACCTGTATGTATTCATCATACACTTTGGTTAAAAATTAATGATCGGACATTCATTTTCTTATTACCTTGTCCAGTGTTGTCAGATAATGTAAAAAAAAGTTAAAAGTAGTCGGTAATGATCAGGTATTGCTTCAGAGCTTAAGCGGAAGAACAATATTCAGATTTTCAAATAATAAAATACAAAAAAAGTTTTGTCGTAAAGTATTTGTTCAAACTTTCCAAAAAACCTTATAACTATCAAACTATAATATTCAATAGTTTTTCTCTGGATAATAACCCCCTTAAAAAAGTTTTCGCGGGCTTCATTTACACATTTTGTTCCCTAAACAAGTTGTCGCCAAAAAAAGACCCCTAAACAAGTTTGGTCTACTTGCTTTAACAAGCTTAAAAATGCTTTTGAAAAAAATACCCTATATACGTTTGACCCCGCAAGTGACCATTACCAGTCTTTCAAAACCAACTTTTTGTAATCGATATTTTTTGTATCCTTTAAGAGTGCACACGCGGCCCGCGTCCTTTTTGGTCACGCATGTGTACAGCAATATATTTGACTGCCTCCCCCCCCGCCGGGTGGTGATCGTAAATACGCTGGGTTGTGTCATTCCAATTCTTATTGTATAGGAATGGGGAAGGGACGTTATTGTGATGAAAACTACTAGTCATTGTGATATGAAACATGTATCACTTCAAGTCATTCATGAAATAGTTGCTTTTACATGGGGGGGGGGGGGATTCAATGGTTCTAGAATCTCTTGTACCACCTTTCATCTTTCACCCACAGAACAAAATTTGATCTTAGTTCAAACTCGTAGTTATCATTTCTTACATCCTTCGGTGTCCAAATTCTAGGGTGCAGTTTCAAAACCTAGCTATTTACATCTAAAGGTGTGGTCTTTTGGGTCACCAGGGGTCTGTTTTATAATAAAACGTGAAATATTGACAAATTTGCAAATAATAGTCTTAAGCTACTGATATCATTCGACTTGACTGGCAGCTGATACTAGTGACATTATATACATGTAAATGCAAAATAATTATCACGTCAATAATTAGGCCCATCCCTCATCCATCAAAACTAGAGACCAATCAATGGTCATTGCAAGTTTAAAATTGCAGAAAATATCAGAGTTACTTTCTATTCCAATATAAAGGCATGCCCTCCGGATATCGTCTATATTGTTATTACCTAGACTTGAACTGTGCTCCTCATATCCTTTACTAGAGTTGAATAACACCAAACAGGGGCGGACTCATAATCTTAAAGGAGGGGTGGTAAACAAAGGGGGGGGGCTGGTTTGAGTTAGGGGAGGTACGCATCCCGGGGAGGTCAAACCAAAGTGGTATGGGAAGTGCATATCTTGGAGGAGGAGGAACTTAAGTTTGGAAAATCAGCTGTTGAGAGCAGAAGGGGTCAAAATTTCGTTTTGCTTTCCAGTTTCGGAACTCCTCTGCCTCAGTGGGAGGGTACACGTGCACCCGGTGCCCCGCCTACGCCCTTAGAAAAAATTATTTTCATATATTTTGACATATTGACCCCCCCAAAAAAAAAAAAAAAACGAAGAAAAGCAACAAAAGTTTAATTTCGAATTGATAAATCACTACATAGGCTCATTGAACTCGGATTATAACGTTACAAGCCTTGTTCAAACCAAAGCTCACGAGTACATAATTTGTAAAACTTAACAGAAATTGCAAGAGATATAATTGACTGATGGGTGATAAGGACAGTTTCTTTATTCATGTAACAAATAATCGATTACTGATCAATATGGATATCATCAATTACTATAGAAGAGATTGTCATTTTAGACGGACTATCAAATTGTAACGCGATATCCACAATACTGACTGTCAGTCTTTTTTAGATTCCCAAAGCGCAATAACATAGACAAAATCTATTATGAAAATAATCTTATATTCCAACTTTCACTAAAGCCCAATTCAGGTTTTGATAAAATAACAAACTTAATTTTATAGCAAGTAGCACTATCAGATAAAGAAGGAGGCAGAGGCCGAGAAGAAAAAGAAGAAGAAAAAAAGTAGAAGAAGACGAGAAGAAGAAGAAGAAAAAGAAGAAGTATAAGAAAGGAAAAATGAATAAGAAAAGAAGAAGAAAGGGGGAGAAGAAGAAGAAACAGAGGAGAAGAATAAGAAGCAGTAGGAGTATAGTGGAAGGAGAAGAAGTAGACAAAGAAAAAGGGAAGAGGAAAAGAGGTTGAATGGGACTAAGGAGCAGATGAAGAAAAGAATTATAAATCTAAGTCAGTGGTTGGTAGGCTATGTAAATCAAAACACGTCGGTCATGTCAGTTATCTTATTGATGCAGTATTCGATACTAAATTCTGACAGATAAACTCAAGGCAGTGTGCTTGATTTCGTTTTAATCAAGTAAAAATATTTTGACATCCTGTTTGATGAACCTGCTAAAACTACTTTGAAAACTTCTGGACGTAGTATTTCCGAGATAAATTGCGTGACAAAACCTTATACTTCGTCGACCAGAAAACGGAAAATGTCTACCGAGCCCCCCCCCCCCCTCCAAAGAAATGTAAGATTACAGTACATCAAAACACATTGAGTTTTGGTTGCACAGAATTTAGGCTCTGAGAAGGATCATATGGATTATCAAGCTACAGTTGTATTAACATAATGATTAATTTCAAGGTTAGGTTATATAATTTAGATCAAAGTACATGTATAATTACTTTGAATACTGGAGACCTGAGCAAGTACATCCGTATTTAGGATCCAATACCTCTGATACTTCAGAAAAGGTAGAACTAGCAATATCTTAATTGTCGTTTTATTTCAACAGGGTAGCCCTTTCAGTTACAAGAACTACTCGACCAAGGGGCCCTGTATCAACAGAAATTAAAAACATGATAAAACAATATCACATAAAATTCGTCAACAAAATGAACACATATGAGAAAGAAAAATGTAATACATATAAGTATTAAATCAAATTCGCTATAAACTTATAATAACAGAAAGTAACATAAAGTATTCATGGAAATCTTAAACACATATTTGTGGGAGGGATATCGATTTACATTGTTTTTTTTAAAGAATTAAGTGAATTTGTTAAACGGAGATGAGGGGATAACGTATTCCTTATTTTAGAGCCATGATAACAAAATGATCTTCTATAATATTCGTTTTTCAATAAAAAGGGGACAGTTAATTGAATATCTAGTTTCGAAACGTATTGCTGTATGGCGCACCATATCCTGAATATATTTGGAAGTTATATTGTGCATCACTTTATACATCCATATTTTAAATTGGTAATCACCTCTATCTGTGACGGATTGCCATCCTAAAAATGACAATAATGTAATTCGGGGAGTTAAATAATGTGCGTTAAGTATCAGACGTGCATAGCGGTTTTGAAGCTTTGGTAATTTATCCAGATGGCACTTTGCTGAACAGCCCCATAAAGTTATACCATAATCAATATGTGATATTATCAAACTATCATTATAGCAATTTTAAAATTCTTTTTGGTAGATAAAATCTAATGCGTTTTATACATGATATGGTTTTCGATATTTTAGAGACAATTTTCGATATATGTGAATCCCACTTTAGACAATTATCAAATACAACACCTAGATATTTAAATTCATTTACAACCTCAATAACACTTTCTCTATAGGTAAGAAAAACAGTTTTATTTCTCATGCGATTTCTAGTTCCAAATAGTATAAGCTTGGACTTTTTGATATTCAATGTTAAATCATTCTTTTCAATGTGATCAACTATCTTTTTGAACTCATGTTTAGGTGTTTTTTCAACAGTTGCAATTTCCTTGCCTTGGCAAAATATTGCTGCACCATCAGCGTACAAACAAATTTAGTATTTTCACAGTAGGGCAAATTACAAAGGTCATTGATAAAAATTGTAAACAAAAGGGGCCCTAATATTGATTCCTGTGGGATTCCAGAATTAATAGATCTAAACCCAGACTGAGCACCATTACCTGTAACACATTGTACTCGATCACTTAGATAGCTTTCAAACCATTCCAATTCCCTGTCCTTTATACCATATTTTCTTTGAGTCAAATGCGCGTTTTAAGTCTAGGAACGCCTCCCGAACTTTTCTTAAACGAACCTTTCTTCAATGTTTTCCACGTCTTGCAAGGGTCACCAACGTTCTCATCAAATTCAGAAAAATAGTAAACTTCTTAAAAACTTTTCTGAAAACCCTTCTGAAAACTTTTTCACCCAGCATCAACTCCAAAGAAAAAGAAAAATGCAACAAAACTCACACACAAAGCCACTCCCACACGCTCACTTTCACACCTCACCCACTTTCATTATTCTAACGCACGTCACACAGAGTCGGGATTATCTTTAACTTTAAAGAGATTCACACGCTCCAGTTCCTGATCTAGTTATCCGTTCTGATAAGCTAACATTCCGCAGGATGCGATGAACGAGTTCCAGTTAGTTTATACTGCTCCCATTAGAAGTTGATAACGCCCCAATCATGTCGCCCTCGCTGTAATTAAAAATGCTATCAAAACTCTAACTGATAAAATACAGAATGAGAGCGGGAAATGTGCATTCACCTAATCCATTGAAATATTTCATGCAACCTTTGCTATGAAGAATTTGATTACGAAATCACAGCAAATGGAAGTTATGAATCCCCCCCCCCTCTAAAAAAAACCCTGTTGTTCAGGATCATGCCACCATAACGTAATGATACATAAAGAAGGAAATAATGAGCTCCAATATGAGTTTTTATACTTATTTAACCTATTTCTTTCATGAATATTTCTTGCCTGCTCCCACACTCGATGATTACCGGACGGAGCTGGCAAAACCATTATCCCCTAGGTGTCATGAGCCTAATTACATCAGGAGGGCTCAAGATATTCGTTCGACCCAACCCCATTCGAATTTTTTTGAATTGACAAAAATGTGTGAATATGATTCAAAATCTAACACTGATTCTAGAAATGGTAACTACTGAACTTCCTTCGCCCAAATTGGGAAGATAAATAAGTGACTTGGAACTATTTTTTGACAGGCGGACTAATTAGGGCCATTTCACTGTTTCAGTTGATGAATTTGATCCATTCATAGTTATCTTCATAAATGGCGATATATTTTTAAAATGAGCTGGCTACGGTACCATTTCCTGGTCAGATATGGAATGTCAGATATATATCCTATCCAATGGTAGTAAACATTCCACCCTCTAATTTCACATTTATTTCTTATGAATTTTTCAAAAGTGCCATTTTAACACACAAGTCTATGGGGAATGTTTTACGCGCGTGACACCCCTAGTAAAAGTTATCCACAACTACATGGACAATGACCAAGCGCAAGGGGGAGGCAATATTACTAGTTCCACCCAATTTTTGTTCCTTTCTTTTCGAAATGGAACATTCTCTCCGAAAGTGGTTAGAATCTTTTTGATTTCGCTCGCTTGTTAAATAATTTTGTAGTTAAATATACCTACACCTGCTTCGATGAAATATGTTGCTGAATAATAATGACGGTATATTTACCCTGGATAGCCTCCGGGGATAGCCACTCTAGTTCCGAAAACTGTTCTCCCAGCGGACAATGCTATTATCATTACCCCGGCCTAGCTATGCTACATATTCAGGTGCACACAGCTTTTTGAGGAATTACTTCCTGCCGGTACCCATTTTCCTCACCTGGGTCTAGTGCAGCACACTGTGGATTAATTCCTTGCTGAAGGAAACTAGGCCATGCACTGTTAAAAAAACCCTGATTTTACAGAAAAATAAAAGAAGATTTTGCAGAAAGCAATACCAGAATCATTCTTTAAATTCATGAAACAGGAATTTTTCTGCAATTTAACAGAACAGGTCTGTTAGAAAAAGGGGAAAAGAGTGTTTATTTAAGGAAATTTGTAAGATTACACACACCAAATACCAATTTCCTGTAAGATTACGCAATCTGGTAAGATTACAGGTGTTCTCGAGACTCTGCTGCAGGAACTTCTTTTAGTTTAAGGATAAATTTTCTAACAGTGTAGGCTGTGATTTGAACCCACGACCCTCTGTTTCAAAGTCCGGAGACTAATCCAATGGGCCACGACGCTCCACGTCGGATCAAAGCCACTACACACAAGACCTGAGCATGCGCATCCCTATAAAGGATCCAATACCTCTGATACTTCAGAAAAGGTAAAATTAGCAATCTCTTCTGAAAACTTGTTCATCCATCATCAACTCCAAAGAAAAAGAAAAATGCGACAAAACTCACATGCAAAACCACTCCAACACGCTCACTTTTACACCTCACCCATTTTCATTATCCTAACGCATATCACATATACATAAAGGTGCACATACCCTTTCCCACACCCACGTGCATATATGGACAAACCTCCCTCTTTCTCTCATACACACACATTACAAGTTTGATGGTGACTGATTAATTATGTTAATTTTCTTTGCGTTTGTTCTTTGTAAAACATGATTAAGGCTTAACTGTATATGATTGGAATCATTATCTAAAATGGGCCTGCACAAAATTCCGCTAGGATTGGAAAGTATTATAAGAGGAGATATGAACACCCACGTGCATATATGGACAAACCTCCCTCTTTCTCTCATACACACACACATTACAAGTTTGATGGTGACTGATTAATTATGTTAATTTTCTTTGCGTTTGTTCTTTGTAAAACATGATTAAGGCGTAACTGTATATGATTGGAATCATTATCTAAAATGGGCCTGCACAAAATTCCGCTAGGATTGGAAAGTATTATAAGAGGAGATATGAACATTTGAAAAGCTTTCATTGGAAGGAAAAACACAAGGTTCTGAAATATAACGAGAGTCCCTACCGGTTATTGATGCAGAGGCCAAAATGCCCAGCGCCAGGATAATGTAAGTTCTTGGTACCATACTTGTGTTTGATGTTTGCTTGAAGTGATAAACATAGGGTGCACCTTCCTCGCCTACCAATCAACGTCGCCTCTCCGGGTCATTGAAGAGATCATTGATGGGTTCATTGACGAGTTCAAGAGAGGAGGTCTGAAGATCACTCAACACCAGGCGATGGAGCAAGTGGAAACGAGCTGTTCAATATTCCTACTCGAACTAACCGCACGGAGACGCACTGGTCCAACCAAGAAACTTGAAATCTTTATCGTGTTTCCTTATTAAATACATCTACGGTGAGATGTAAAACTGCCTCCTGTCCTGGTAAAGTTGAACTAAGTCTTTAAAGTGAAATCCTGTTCTAACTTCTGCGTTACCACAGATGCGAGTAAGCTAGAACAGCACATCGAGCCAGTGCGAGCCCCGTCTGCCTCGATTGCCCTTCCGCAAGCAACAATCGACTAGATCGACGTCCTATCTGCCCAGCGCTTCTCAGATCGGGCTTGCACTTCCGTTGACTGCGAAAACTCACACACTCACTTTCATTGACTTTGCAAACTATTTACAGGTGTACAACTCACTATGACAAAAAGTCTTGCCCAGGCTCGCTGATTGGTTGATTGTAAAAGCACACATATGACGTAAACATCCATAAAGTAGAGTAGAAAAGGAATCATAGCAAGTTGGTTCACAAGTCTTCAAAATGCAACTGATAAATTTACCACGGTGCAATACCATTCGTACCTGTCCCCAGTAGCGTAACAGGGGCCGCGGAACGTTTTTTTTTACACGGTTTTGGAAAAAGGGGGGGGGGCTGAACCCCCTTCCCGCTTCCACGGCCCCTGCGTAATACGCCAAAGACTTTTTTTTTTGGGGGGGGGTCGATCAGACCACAAAGAAACGCAATTAAGTAAAAAGCGAGCGAGTAAAAGTTGTGACTGCCTTTATTTTAATAAAAAAAAAATGTTTTAAAAGGAGTGATTTTATTTTTTGAGGAATATTAAAATGTGAATGCCAGGTCATCTCCGCAAGTGCTTTTATTTAGGAATCTACTTTTTAAACAAAGAAATTTCCTCGCTTTTAATCACTTTCCTGTAGCTATGCCCCGAATACTATTTCTAAGCATTTACAATCTTCTCTCCCATCTATCACTTGCTTACATTTCAATTTTACCTCTATCTTTTACCATTTTCATTCCTCATCTCATTCTCGCCATTCCATCAACCGAACAGTCAATTTCAGGGGGAGAGGGGGGGGGGGGTGTCTCACAAAGATTTAAGAGTTTAACGCTATGCTTAGTGCTGACGCCCATACGGTTTTGTTACTTTTCATCTTATTGATCATTGAATTCGAAGTAGCGCGGGTTTTCTAAGCATAATATCACCAACACGATTATGCCTTCTATTCAGCACGCAACTCGACATTTAAGTGCGACTCTAAGTAACTGGCGGATTCTGGGAAGGGGGCAAATCCGGCCCGTGCCCCCTTTTAATGTAAAAATGCCTTTAAAATAGAACTGTGCTCCCCCTTTTTTTCTTGTCAAACTTGTTCGTGGACGAAATGTCCTTACTTTTTCATTAAAAACCTTCTTTTGCTTGTCATTTTTTTCATCGGATATTGTCCCCCCCCCCTTGTAAAATCCTGTATCTGGCCCTGCTCTAAGTCACACTTAACTCTTCGTGGAACACTACCCGGGTCTGTCCACACTGCGGGCCGTGAACTATTTATATATTTTTACCACTATGCAAACCATCTAGTTACAGATGTTGTATGAAGGTTTGCATGGTGGCATGTACAATCGGTGATGTGGTTTACGGTACACCATGTGGAGTATTATAGAAATAGTGGATAGAAGAAGAAGAAACAAATAAATGCATAGGAGAGAAAGTGGAATTTGAGAGCAGAGCAATCTTTCTTGAGTGTAGTCCGGAAAAGGACTGTAAACCAGAGGACTCCTGAAGACGGACAGTCAATCAGTCCTGCCCGAAACGTCGAGTCTCTCTACTGCTTCTGCTCACCATCTCTACTCGCCGACTCAAGCCAGCATCTCCTCATCCTACTACTCAAGCTGTTTCAACTCATCAATCTCTTCTCGTTTACAGTCCTTTTCAGGACTACATTCAAGAAAGATTACTCTACTTTCAAATTTCCACTTTCTCGCCTATCCATTTATTTTTTCTTCTATAATACTTCTATCCACTGTTTCTATAATACTTCTAGTTACAGTCACACCGACGAAACCGACTCCAGACTACCGAAAGTTACCGTGTCCTTTCCAATGACATAGTTCTACCAATCAGCCCATTTGGAGTATATTACGTCAGTGTGGCTGTGGCATCATTATCATCATATTAAAGGTATTGTTTAACTTTGTGAGCAGCCGATTTAAAAAATTCTCAAACCAAGATGAAACATGTGTACAAGTGCATGTATAAGAACTAATGAACCCTCAAAACAACAATTATTGAGAATGAAAAGCTAAAACCACAAGGCAAACCCCGATTTTGTAAATAGGCGTCTTATAGACACCTAAATAGTACACGTAAGTGTATGGGATGAAATTAAGATGGTGTTTCTGGTCACTTTATATTTCAATTTTTGAAGCACTAAATGCTCATTTTCGAACGCATTTTTTTCTGGGCTTCATTTTTGGAACATATCACAGACACAGGTGAGAAGTATGACCTTCTAGCTCAGTTTTTTAAAAGTCAAACCAATGTTAACCAATCACTTTAAGCATGTTAAGTAGTCGGGTTTACATAGGCTCAAAGCCTTCTTCCCTGATCTATGAAGTACATGTATTTTGAATTTGATACTTGACCCCCCTCATATCCCCTCTATTTTCCTTTTTGTTCTAAGAGATTTTTGTGAGAATTTTTTTTATTACTTGTGTTTTATTCCTTTGACCCCGTGGAAGAACAGTACTGTCCACGGGCAGAGCTGAACTTGGTGTCTTTCCGATTTCACTATTCTCATGTCTCTTTGATATTGTTTTTTCTTTGTACATGTCTGATCTATAGTATTTTTGTATCTTGCCTGTATATGTTCATTTTTACACTTACGTTTTTATAGTGAATTTCGGAGAATAAATAAATACGAATACAAACCTGGACAATCGCTCGGATGGAAAATCTGAACGTTAAGCCAAATATACAATCTAATCTCCAACACTAAACAAACCCTTATCCTCACATTATTCTGGACGAAAAACTATGTAACAATCCTCATTCTAACCGTACGCCCGATGAGATATTGAGCAAATGCCTTGTTGCCGTTTAGGGTCTCACGGGCCTAAATCATTTCCAATAGACTCGTGTGCTAAGTACTACTTAAAGGTCAAGTCCACCTCAGAGAAATGTTGAATCAATAGAGAAAAAACAGACAAGCATAATGCTGAAAATTTCATCAAAATCGGATGTAAAATAAGAAAGTTATGACATTTCAAAGTTTCGCTTATTTTCAACAAAATAGTTATATGAACGAGTCAGTTACATCCAAATGAGAGAGTCGATGATGTCACTCACTATTTCTTTTGTTTTTTATTGTTTGAATTATACAATATTTCAATTTTCACGAATTTGACGATTAGGACCTCCTTGCCTGAAGCACAAAATGTTCATGGAATTCCACATGTTCGGGGAGGAATGAAACTTCATTTCACATGACAATGATGAGAAAATCAAAATATTTCATATTTCATATAATAAAATACAAAAGAAATAGTGAGTGAGCGATGTCATCAACGCTCTCATTTGGATGTAACTGGCTCGTTCATATAACTATTTTGTTGAAAATAAGCGAAACTTTAAAATGCCGTAACTTTCTTATTTTACATCCGATTATGATGAAATTTTCAGTGTTATGCTTGTTGAATTCTTCTCTTTTTATTCAAATCAAGTTTTTGTTGGGGTGGACTTGTCCTTTAAACAAAAACCATTAAAATAAGGATGGAATTCGAGAGTCGAATGTTTATTACAGTGAGTAGGACAAATATCTGCCAATTTGTATCTGACCATAAAATCTGAATAAAGATAAAATTTGAAATAAAATCGGCATTTATGAAGACATCTCCTGAGGTATCACAATTCACTGCCTTAAACAGTAAAATAGCCCTAATACTTCCGCCAGTATAATATAGTTCCAGACTTGCTGCTATTTTCCCCCCAACCTAGGACAATGAAGTTTAGTAATTACCCTCCATAAAATCAGTTTTAGATGGATAATCATATTACACTTTGTCAATCAGCTATATAAAAAGTGAAAAATTGAGAATTAGTTGGATCGAATGAATACATTTTGCCTCCCCGTCGCATAAAGCTCGTGTGAACTGTACTTGTGCTAAAATTATGGCAAGCCAAACATGTCAAACTTATGTTTGCATTGTATGCGTCTCATGTTTACTCTGCTCTTTCCAAATTCTATGACGTTGAAGCCAAATATGATATAAGTCATTCTCAGAGAGTTAAGAATGATTTGGGATTCAAATAAGCTAATATATTCATTATCTACTATAGGTGATTTGTGTCAGAATTGGCTGTCCATAATTAAACCTCAACCTTAGATTATAGTTTAAATTAAATTAAATTAACTTCAGAATACGAGCCCTTTGCTCTCATGATCATGATGATGGAAACGATGCTTTTTATTCATGTGCTCTGATGATAGTAATAAGGACACTGGTGTATCATGTTAACGACAATGTACTTTTTTATTTGAAACTAAATGAAATAGATTGGCAGGTCAATCGAGAAACCGCAATGTCATTTCCCCCCAAGTTCGTATGTTTTGTAGCGCTATAAGGCCTTCACTTTGTAACATACTTGAAAATAAAAATGCGCATACTGTGATTAGAATGAGTATTGTGCGCATGCGCTGCTCTGCAAATGGTAGCAAGTCCCTGTTGGAGAAATGTAAGGCATGTCTATAGCGCTAGCATAAAGTAGGTACCATGTTATCTCTGCCATGTTAAGTCTTAGTCGAGACTTAATTGTTTTGATGTTTTATTGGCTCTACAACAATTATCCGGTTTTAGGACTGGAAAAAACGGCCAGAGCCTGCATGTGTAACTGTCCGTGCATGTAATTCTGGTGGAGTGATAAAAAGATTGTGTGTAATAGGCCCTATGTGTAGAGTGGTAGAGCAAAACCTCAAAAATTAATAGCTAAATAAGTGTTTGGTACCGCAAAATCGTAAAATAGCCTCAAAAACGGACATACTGAAGCTTCGGTGATATTGTTTTGCTCAGGCGCTTTAGTGATTCATGCGATTTTACTCCGTTGAGTGCATGACAAAAAGCTTCAGGATGTCCGTTCTTAAGGCTATTTAAAAGAAGAAAGAACTTTCTTCTCTTTTTTTTTACCATCATCTTCACTTTTCTGTCCCTTTCTCTCCCCTTTATTAAATAGTTGGACATTATATTGGGAGGGCGTCTCCACTTTCCCTGTACAGATAACACAGCGATAATGAATTTCCATTTATTAAACATCTATTCATGTCTATCGTTTAATTTGCTACTTGTTCCTTTCTGGCATATAAGGGATAGTCCAAAAGGCCTTCATTTGGAGACATAATAATACAACAATTATTCCAATTTAATGGTAATGTTGAATAACAACGACGGATCTAGGGTAGCTCATTTCGTAATAATCCTCCAGAACACGTTACCTATACAAGGTCTCTCAGAGTTATATGACAGGCGTTTGCTAACAAATACACAAAATCATGATAATGATACATGTAATAGCGCCAAAATAGCGTGAGAATTGCTAAATCAGGGGTAGTATCACGTGATCTTACAAATTACATATGATCGTGAACAGAGGAGGTCGCCCCTTGGGATTGTTTTTTTTTTAACTGAAAAGCGAACATGGCGAAGGGAAAGTTGGGGGATCAGAGGAGATGGAGAATTTGGAGAGAGATATCTTGGTCGTTTAGCTCCATACAACACCTGTCACGCTTAAAATTCACGCGATAAAAAACTGGCGTCATTTCTTATTTTGTCTCCCCTACCTCGTCGTCCCCATCAAAATGCCCTGACGCTGATCCGGATTTTAGAAAACTTCTTCCCAGGGAGTGGCAATTGGGCACTTTTCGTGCGGGATTGAAATGAATCCAATGACCGGGGTAATTATGCTGTAACGCGCTTTGAGCCACTCTGGGAAAAGCGCTATATAAAAATTGCCTATTATTATTTCCCTATGAATTAGGGCGGGCGTTGAAATGACGTTGGTGCTCTGCCCCATCCATTACGAAGATCTCCTCACTTGACGATACTTTTTGAATCTGAAAACAGACAAACAACTGGTTGTGCCGGTGGCTAACCCAGAGGAAGGGGAGGGGGGCTTGAGGACACCTGCATTCCTAATTTTATTCGCACCACGAAAAAAAGAGGAAATGAAAGAAAAAAGAAAGAGAAAAGGGTGAAATGCATAATTTTCTGAATATTATGTCAAAATCTATCACGGAATTGATATTTTGTAATATAAACAGAAATTTTAGATAGCTCGATTCGTTCGTAGTTTCACCCCCTCCCGATACGCCATACCTATCTTTAAAATCTTTACGCCACTGTATCGAGCTGATACATGTATATTTCGTTAGAAGCGGAGGATTTCGCATCGATTATGTCAGTTAACTTGGAACGATATATATATTTAATTGATTACATGATGAGAACAGACACCTAATGTCAACAATAGACATGCATAAGGTCACAAGTAATTTATTTCCGTAGAATTTACTGCTGTAATTTCCGCCTAGAGACCTATTGAATAAAGGTAACAGTTCATTGTGAGTTTGAGCTACTCAAAAAAAGAGGAATTTCTTCATGATAATGGAAGTTTTTATATTGCGTTCAAACTACTTCAGATTTACAAGAAACGGAAATTAACCCCTGTTTTCTGTGTCCTTTTTATACCAGTACCACCTCTCCGAAAATCGACCCGTTGGCTCTGTTGTGAAGCGGTTTCTTTTTCATGAACCTGTCGACCCTCCACTCTTTGTAATTATGTGGACAACAGAGAAATACGTGAATACAAAATATTTTTGATGAAAAAGGGGGAAATAAAGATTCAATTATCCAATGTAAATAAACATCTAAAATTAACAAATTTTGATATATTGTGGCTCCATGGAAAAGCCGCCAGACTTAGAACCACATGGTGCTGGGTTCGAATCCGACCACAGCGTTTGCGTCCTTGGGCAAAGCGTTTATAGTCATTTCTCCACCCAGGTGTAGTTAATGAGTATCCGGTCTTGCCGGTAGGAAATGATTTCCCTGAATGCTCGTGCGCCCGAACAAAGTAGCCGTGCTACAGCCGGGTAATTCAGAGTGTAGGAACACCGTAATAAGCATTGTATAAATATTCCACTTTATCATCATAATTATTATTAAAAAAAAAAAAATAATTACATTTTGGATATTGTATACCGATGCAACGTAAAAAAAAAACCCTACGACCGAGAGGGTATAGACTTCCCTTATGATCCAGGGTTTTTTTTAAACTCATTTCCATTATGTCATGTACATTTTAGTGTAATTTATGTCGAGTTCGCGGAAATGAGAACCCTCCGACAAATTCCGGTTCACACCACTGTCTTTGGTAAAATTTACGTTACCTGTTTAAGACAAAAAAAAAAAGCTATTTACAACTATCCACATGAAATATGCCACCTGTCAGCCTAAAAGCAATAAGAAGTCGCCAAACATGAATTTTGAGATTTTTCATTGAGATTGATAAAGAAAATCCCAATAGTTAAAATGATATTAAATTTGTAAAACATGATGAAAAGTAACCCACACAAGAACTTGCCTATGTGTGACATGACACAATTGGTTTTGATAGAATGATCTTGATCCAAATATTCATTTCATGGTTTATTTATTTCCAGTAAAACAGTCATACACATATTGCAGATAAAAGCTGAAATGTATGTATTTACAAAGGTGTAACAATTGTACATGTAGCATAAAACAATTATGTACTAATGATAAAACTAATGGTAAATAAAGAAAAATCCAGTTTACCATGAAATTACAATGAAAATATACACCCTACGAGTTATTAAAAAGATCAATAAAATATGGTATTGCACTATGTTTAAAACTGGAGGTCCTGCATTTGTATTGCTATTACTGCATTTGGAGTACCTCAGGGTTCTGTTCCTGGTCTTCTGTTCTTTATGATATATACTTATCAAAATTCTTTTAATACTCCTTGTTTGCTGATGATACCAAACTGTTTCTGGCTAAGTCACTAGAAAATTTGTTACTAGCTACAAATCATGAACCCAAAGAGCTGTAAGCATCTATTTTCTTGTAATAAACTAATGTTGAATCTTCAAAGAACCAAGTTGTTCCGCTCTAAGGTTAAAACGCTTCCAAATTGTATATCAAGTAGGGGGTCCTGACCTTGAGCCTTCTGCAAATATTTTGTTAATTAAAAAAAAAACAAGTGCACACCAAGTTACCAATAATGAACATAGCATTTCCATTTATTTGAAAGCAGGATAAAAGAGCATTGTAGATTAAATGCCTTGCTCACGGGCATTGGAGCCGCGGCGAGGGATCGAACTCCGGACTTTCCATGTATTACCAAGCGCCTTAGACCACTCGGCCACGGCACCTCCACCTTTGACTTATGAATCGATTAGCGTTTATCCTGGAAAAGTCATTTATATGCTGTCTGCACAAAGGTACGTATTTTTATAGGTTAAGACTAATATTGCCGAAAATGATTCAGATAACAATATATAGTATTATTATTCTACCGTACTTGAAAAAGTAGGGGGTCCTGACGTTGAACCTCCCAGTCCCTCATGCACCTGCACGTTTAATGACAGTAGACATTAATTATTTTGGCTATTTTCCAGGGATGTTACGTTTTCAAGCTTTGCTTTTGTGACGACCCTTGCAACCATCCTATTTATTGTGTAACAGAAAATACTACTTAATGATTTTCATTTATGTAAAGATATGTTTGAGGATTTATATACAAAATTATTGTTCATTATCTTGAGGTCAAGTTTCAGATATGTATTTTCTTGTCCAGAATTTTGTTATGAAAAATGTTGCAAAAAACAATAAATGAAATAAACCTTCTGCAAATATTTTGTTGAGTTATGTATCGATGACCATTTTTCCTGGAAAAGTCACTTTTAGATGCTGTCTGCACAAAGGTAGATGTTTTTATAGGTTAAGATTAATTTTGCTGAAAATGATTCTGATAATAATAAATTCTTTCTTACCTGACACATTGCATTGTTGCTTGGGGAAAGTTTTCAACTTGTATCTTGATAGGTTTTGAGAGTATTGCACACTCTAAAAAATGAAGTGCTAATTTAGCTCTTAAAGAGCGTGTATAGTGACTGCACTTCGGAGTGCTGATTTGTCTAGTTCAAATTTGAACTAGACAAATCAGCACTCCGAAGTGCAGTCACTATACACGCTCTTTAAGAGCTAAATTAGCACTTCATTTGTGAGAGTATTGCACAAATAAGCAATACGACTTATGACAAATTGAAATTATATACATCCAAGTTCTCCGCTATTTCTCCGTCTGAACATGTTACCACTCAGTGAACTCGTGTCTAAGAAAAAAAATATATGTTTCGACATTTTGTTCTTGTCGTAACCAGAAGATAATTATATTTTAAATCAATTTATTTTTGTTCTCAGAATGTTAGAACTTATGCCGGTATTTTGCGACTGTGATGTATTACCAGCAAGACAAGTTTATTAAACCAATTACACTCTAATAAATATCATAGATATTTCTGATTGACTGATATCAACCTACATGTCAAGACAATACGAAACATAATCGCGTGCCAGGTTGCAGTCATGGGTTAAAATGTCAATCTATTCCATTAATTACATTTTCAAATGCAATTTATTTTCCACAGGTTTTGGAAATTGTGCTGGCGGTTTGTTACTTTGATCATGTTGATAGCGTCACTGTAGAGCACCAAACCTTTTTTATAACCTGATGAATATTATATTTTTAGGAAATTACTTGCATGGTCATGAAAATGATATTGGAAGAAATTAGTTTGTATCTCACATGAGACTGGAATCTTTACACGTTACAGTAGATTCGGATACATTACATTCAGATAGCCCAATTCCATTTAGAATGCTATAGATATATCAAAAATAATAAGTGATGAAAAATACCAATTAAACGAAATGCTGAATGAACATACCACCCGGCCCTCCCCGGAAGTAAAATCAGTCATCTTTTTTTGCGTTTAGTCGGCCAAGTAAATGTGCCTCTGATGCAGTGCTGTACACATTGGTCTTGAAATCCCCCAAAAGTTCTTCGCCAGTAGTTTTCTGTGGCAAGACTTCAAGGAAAGCTTTTTTTCCTATATATAGTCCTTAATCTATGGCATTAACCATATACATACACTTCTTTCAGAGGTCGCCACATAAGAACAAAGTCAGCAGATGATATCAATACATAGGTACAACCCTGCCCGACAGAGGGCAGTAATTCACAATGGCCCGATCACTTTTAATATTTTAACTTTACTTTGCCTTCTATTACTTTTCTTAAATACAGGCACAGCAACAGTCCACCTGATATTTATTTACATATTGTTAACAAGTGCGTAGGGAGGATTTAATTTTGGAGGGGGCGGTAAGTGAACGCAAATCGTGCCAAAACTTACAGAGCTTCTCAAATTCTAATCAAGCAAAGACGTCTCTCGCGTCTGTAGTACCCTCATCAACTCGAATTTAATTGAAATGCTGGGGTCAAAAAAATTGTTTTTGAACGAACGTATTTATGAGCACCTCAAATATGGAAAGAGATTGGGGAATCTTAAATCATTTAATGCCTTCCCCATTGAGCAGATACCTGCGCAAAATTACTTGCTGAAAAAAACCAAACAAAATATTGTGCGGATTCGGCGAGTGGTAGTAGTGTTTACCCGACCAGAAGAGAGGTTTTTTTTTAATGTCAAAGCACTTAAAAAAGGTCACTTTTCAAACAATCCGATCAATATATACTTTATAATTTCTGACAAGAAATAAACGAGTCGCGTAAATGGGGAGGAGAAAAACGGAGCAGAAAAGTAACAAGCATTAAATATGTTTCTCGCGCGGAGCGCGAAAGCAAAATTTTGTATGAAGAGAGAGAAGAATGTCCCGTTTGGGTTTACATTCTTTTGACAAAAAATAAAAACAAAACAATAAAGCTCTTCTCTTCTTCTCTTTGCTCTCTTCGGTTTTTCTGTTTCTCCACCCCTTTTTTCAGATTTTTTTCGGGGGGGGGGGGGCGCCTCCCTTGCTACGTGCCTGATTGTTAAATATGAAATCACATTTAATGCATAACAAATATCATCTCAGGTATTGGGGGTATGGAAATATAAGTATATGATTGTAATAACAAGAAGGCAAACAGGCCTTCACATAAACACCAACTTTTAGCTATACAAGAATGATAAAACAAAGTAAACGTTCAACTTTGCTAATTAATAAAATCACATTACCTGTATCATGATTATTTTCAACCGCATTGGAGCGTACATATTGATTCATAAACATGAAGTAGATAATTTACAACGCGATCGAAATAATACCACTGTCACCCTTTTCTCATTCCATCTCATTAAACAAATCAACCGTAAGTCATGATACAGGCAATTCAGGTTATTCAAACCTATTTTGCCGTTCTTCATAATATGATCTAGATTGTCTTACTTTACTTTTAATTATACGATTAAGATTACTATAAATTTATCCTAAGGGACTTACAATTACAAGCTTCGCTTTTTAATAAGTCCCTCATTTTCATTTCAACATGCTAACTGTAATCTATAATTTGTCTTATCTTCAAAATGTATCTGGAAAAAAAAGAATTGTATATATTCCATCTATTTCCTGCGAATTTGTTAATTCGCCGGCCGCGGGAAACGTCACAGTGCCCCCTAGGGCGAACGCGGTAGCCCGTAGCGGACATTTGAGGGGAGCGGAAGAGGGAAGACGCCCGCGTCTGCTCGCCTAGGACATTAGTGCCCTAGGGGAGCGCCCGAGGGTAGTGCCCGCGGCTATCCTAGGGTGTTTCCCTAGGATGTTCGGCCGTGCATTCTTGGTCGAAAAGATTGGTCTGATTTGACACATTCGTTCAAGACTGCATCTGATTTTTATCTCATATCTAGCATAAGTTTTTGATCATTTATCGTGGATAAGATCTGTTATGAAAATGACAAAGTTTTCGGTTGATAACTGGGATTTTAGGCTTTTTCACCGAATGACTTATTGTGTTCGATTACACACTGGCGCCAGCGTAAAGGGTCCTTTCCTATGAATATTTTTCCCGTGGTGTCCGTTATTTCATTCACTGACATGGTTAGTCGTGATCGTAAATGAGTTTCTGACAAAGGAGCAGGTATTTGTCGATGTTGACCCTACATTCCGGATGTCGTTCTAAAGCTATTTAATCTATTCTTTCCTGCATGGTCATCCTGTTTTATATACCCTGACATGCCTTTCAGGCGCGGATCTACGAGCGAGATGCAGATATAAGCGAGAAGAAGAAAGCAAAAATGAAAGGAGAAGGCAAAAATGAAGGAATGGATTGAAGACGAGAAGGAAAGAGATAAGAGAAATATAAAAAATGAGAGAAGGGGAAAGGGGAGAAAGAGAAAATAGAGGGGGGGGGGGGGGCGAAGAGGAGAAAGGGGGAGAGAGGGTAAAGAAAAGAAATAAGGAAAAGGTGAAACGGAGGACAAAACAGAGGGGATGAAAAAAGGGAAGGTGAGACAAAAAGAAAAGAGGGAAAAAGAGAAAAGGAAAATAGATTGAAAATCGAAGGGAGAAGAAGAAACAAAGGAAGAAAAGGAAGAATGACAAGATTCTGTCCCCATGAGAGATTCGTCATTATTATTAATTCAAGTTAAAAACACATTTCAAATAACGATCACAGAAGCTTTCGAATAAAATAATCCAAATATGTACAAGTGAAGATCGATTAGTACAGTTATTGATGAACGCTTATCTCTGTAGTGTCAGTGTGTGATTCTCATTATGCTCACAGTAAAAACTGCGGTGTTAACCGGTGTAAATAGAAGACCACACCAATTATTTACACCGGTGTTAAATTGGTGGTGTTAGTTTTAGACCTATAGGTGTTATTGCAACACCTTTCGTTGTTACATTTACACTCATTGGCGTTACGTTTAATCTCTAGGGTGTAATTTTAACACCTCAGGGTGTGGTCCTCTATTAACACCAATTGGTGTCAGTTTTAACACCGCAGTTCTTACAGTGCATGTAAACTCATTTTTCGATTGATAAATCTTACATAAAATCAATGGTAAATTTATCGACATCAGCAATTCTATTGCACATTTTTAAGCATGTGTAAAGCTGTTGTTGAGGGTGAATAATGATAATTTTCCACAAGCAATTATGAACATTCCAATCTTACATGCGTTGCGGTTTTTTATCATTACTTTATCCGCAAGTCCTCGTAAACAAATATACGTATATCACACTTCGTATCTTTCACTCAATGTAGTAGTAATCAAGGTATTATGCTTCACATCCAACGGTATTATGTATCGTTTGTATTCATTTTAATAATATCATTTCCTATAATTTATATTATAAAATTAGAGACTTAAATTTCCTTCGCACATAATTACTGTTTTTAAGGTATTTATACTTCTATGATAATCCAGCACAATCATATAATGGTGACTATCACGTTTTGGTAGATTTATTTAAATTAGGCTTTATTGATTTGATCCTTATTTCTTCGAATATTTTATTTTCAATTGGTTATATTTTGATATGCGAGAGTTACTTTCGAATTACTTTAATAATCATAATGATTAGGTATGCATGGAAAACGTTCTTGCTTTTCCAAATTTAATTGAAGGCAACAAAACGCATGAAAGTTACGGTTTAAACCCCTGGACAAAGCGATTTTACCGAATTCCTCTTTTACATCTTTGAATGAAGGTGCCAGAGGTCAGCACCAGACGTTGATTTTTGTGTAAGACCTGGCGTTTGTCTATATTACAACAATTCCAATTTTCCTGATACGATTCACACAATATATTTAATATCTGAAGTTACAAAGTGTTCATGAATCATATTAAGGATGGTATGGTTATGGTAAAATTAATCTTTGATAGCTAATTCACCTTCTTAGATCTCCAGAATGTTTGTTTTTAATCGCATCATTCGGTAACGTTATTACTGTCGATGGCAAATGGAAATCTTAATACATTGCTTTCTCAAAACAAAGACCTGCTTTTACATTAACATATTACTTCAGTTTGACACTCTTAAAAATGCATAGCATTTTTTTTTGTTTTACTATAAAGCCCCGTCATTTTGTAACGAGATTAATTTTATTTATTCACGAAAAAATACGGGTAACGTTAAAAAAATATTTCTCAAGAGTGTCATGAATTCATTGACGTTTATACGATGGTATGATTACTTGCCTGAAGATGTAACTTTAATCGGCGTTGTTGTATCGTGGGTTCTTGAACTAATATATGTACAGTAACTGAAAGTAAAGGCAGAGAAACTAAATAGGTCCAGTTGCAGAGAAGTTTAATGGCAGACTCTCAGAATATCTGGATACCAAAATCAAGCAGGCAGCCACAGCCGAGGATTGGAATCTCTAACATTAAGAACTGATCATGCTAGGCATGTGCACAAACACAATAGAGGTAGTGAAGAATGCATTACAGAAAGATAGCTAATGAATTACCGTTGATGGTTGCCATGCAATGTCTGAATACAACAGGCGTATGAAGATATTTAGGATTAGACATGAGAAAGCGACTGAACACCGGTACACTGTTGTATAACATATGATTTATCTTTTGCCTGGTATTAACGACGGGAAAAGGAGGAAAAAATTCAGGGAAATATTTTTTTCATATTTTTCATTTCGATCTTAACTAGGATAACACGTACGTTTAGTTACACTATTTCACGTACACTTAGCTGTAAGGCAATTGCATCCTTTCGAACTGAAAATAATTTCAAACTTCCGTTTTCAAGAATCTCGTATCAATTTTCTTTATCAGTAGAACTAAAGATTCCTGCTTTTTCTTAATCATTTTCATATTTTTGATTAGTGTAATGTAGCATAAGGAGAATTTTATTGAAGGTTTAATCCAAATTCAGTATTCCAACTCATTGTGTTATTACATTTCTGTCATTAATTGTATTACGGGGACTTTTGTCTTCTCCTTTTGTTTCCTATATATGTTTTATTTTTTGTCGTCCTGGCTTTTTGGGGGGGAATTGTTCTTCATTGTTCTTAGTGCCTATTCATTTATTTACCTTTTCACGAAGTAATGTTGTGTGATATTATCCACGTTGAAATAAAGGTTGCTTAGTCTATCATTGGTATGTGTATTGTCCATCAATGGTTAGCATAAACATATTTTGCGTGTGTGTGTGCATTGTCAATTGTGGGTCGTTTGGTCCAGTGGTTAGAGCATTGGACTCATAATCACAAGGTCGTGAGTTTGACTCCCCACTCTGCCATTGTCTCTACTTTAATGAAAAGGCCAAAAAGTAATATCTGTCGTTTACAAGTCAGCCACTATGAGTGATTAACCAAGACGTAAAGTGTTTCCTAGGTAATTGGTTATATACCAGCTTGGCGTTTACCAGCGAAAATACTGTCCTGCCGAGTTCCTACGGGAGTAATTACCATAAACAGAAACAGAATTGGTCTAAACCGGCTCAGTCTACTTTCCCTTTTGTTACATCTCACTTGGACTAGTCCCACTTGATCTATTCCCACTTCGTCCAAAACTAGTTCGTCTGTTAAATAATATGTCTAATGGTATTCCACGTATGCCTACTAATTTCGTGTTATATTCACTCGGCAGTGGCGGATCGAGGGGGGGGGGGGGGGGGATTTGTGGCTCGTACCCCCTAATTTTGAGAATTATCGTTAATATTCATAATGTGAATATGCCGTTCCTACGTTAGTGTGCCCGTCATTTAAAAATGACAGTAAGTATTCTAATGGGTATATATCGATCATACATAAATGAGGACTCCCACATTTTTCTTGTCAAATTCTACGTGGAATAAATGATCTTCATTTTTTTAAAACTGTCTTGGTTTTTTTTATTTTCAAAATTTCCTCTGAAAAACGTGCCCCCCCCCTACAAAATGCAGGATCTGCTCCTGCCACTCGGTTTAAAAGGTTAGAGAGGAGGGGGGGGGGGGGTTGTTTTATAAACACGATACGTCAAGAACACAGACTGGTGAACACTTCTCCCGCGCTAAATAATCACCAATTAACATGATTAACATCTTATGTTGAATATCATTTACCATCAACAAAGGATCACCAGTCGTTCGTAAAGTCGCTCTTATTTTATGACCAGCTTCATGAAATGACTCGTATTAGCAAATTTTAAACTTGTCAAAAAATAAAGAAAATATAAAGACGACCTGAAATTAAGACAATCATTGGGCATCAGACTACATGTACATAGACATAATATCTATTCTGTGTAAATGCACTTTAATGTTCACTATACATATTTCATTTTAGTACAATAATTATACTAAAATGACATAGTGCAAACTAAAGTGCATGTATAACGAATGGATATGGACAAAAGAGGTTTGGTCTATATTCAGGGAGTAGATCAACTACTTGTACTCTAAGTGAATATGAACCATGTTTTTATCAAATCGTTTTTCCTTAATGAAGGGGAACTCCATGCTTTAAGAAAATGCTTTGAACAGAGAAAAGCGCGGTAGTGGTTTTTCGGTACAGCATGTGCAAAGCCCTGGAAGGACCTGGATAAAAGTAGATATAGAGATACAAGCGAAATGGTAATGCGAGAGAGGGTGTTTGGAAACAGAGTTTTATTTTCGGGATGAGTGTGGAAGCTTGATTAGAAGGCTCGAGTATACGGTGTTGGTTGAGTTGAGTAGATGGGAGTGGCTTGAGTAAAAGGCTGGCTTGAGCGGGCGAATGAAGCTGTATAGAGAGATATGCCAAAAGTCACTGACCTTAAACTTACATAATATTGGCACTCAACATTACCGTTTACTGACATGCAAGGATTTCGTGTAAAATATTGCGATGTAATTTGATGCAGCATAATGTGGATTTATCTGAGCAGTAGACTAAAAGACCAAAACTTATTTTTATTTGTCTTTATCTAATTTTATTTCACCTTTCGGTCGCAATTCGTCCTGTTTCTATTTATGTTTATTTCTTTTCCTTTTGTCGTCCCGTTTTTGGTTTTTATTACGTTTTGTTTTAACTCTTTTTTTTTTTTAGTTTTGTCCTGTTCTTTGTTTTATATTGTTCTGTGTTTTATCTTGTTCGTCTATACTGTTCAGTAAGTTTCCGTAGGCAAGTAGTAACTATTTCGTCTCTTTCTCTAGGGAAGTTCATATTATGCAAGCTATGCTTTTAAGGGAATATCCCATTTCCAAATATATCTTATGTTTCTATTTGAATTATAATTTTTCTACAAAATGCACCATATTTTGTAATTACTTGTATTGATGATATTCAATTTAATCACAATGACAAAGATTTGTTTCGTAAATGTCTGTTATAAATGCATAAAAATCATTTGTATTATCCCTTATGTTCTCTTGAAAATAAATCTGAATGATATGATAATTAGAGTTAATGAGTTTTGGACTAAGGAAATATAGACCAAACTGCAATAACACAAAATCGATAATGAACTATAATGATATAGCCGATGTATACACTGTAAAAAGGAAGTGCCAATTTAGCACTTAGAGTGCCAGTATAGTGAGTGCACTACTAGTGCAAATTTTCTAATTAAAATGTAAGCTAGAAAATAAACACTCGTAGTGCAGTCACTATACAAGCACTGTGAGTGCTAAATTAGCACTTCATTTATTACAGTGCAAGTGTATCTAAAAAGTACACCGACTACATGTAGACCAAGTGAGACTAAAAAATCCATCCGTACCTGTACGTTTTTTTAATTTTTAATATGTACATGTATTAGTGCATAACATTCGCTTCAACTACATGAAAACATATCCTACTTGCACATTACACATGTTACATTATTCCAACAAGTTTTGTTATGTTATGTCCATACTATTTTAAAACTAATATACTGCATAAATTCAATATCTTTTTCAAAGGACGAACATTTGGTGGAAAATCGCAAAAAAGAAATCGACAATCAAAACTTTGTTCGAAACAGATATCACTAAATTCGTGGACATGTTAGCAACTTGGCAGCGCCAGATCGGCCTAACCCTAACCCTTATATTGCTGAACGCCATGCAGGATAGCAGCAACTTCTATCTAACATTTAACGTATTTTGGTCTGACGCGCCCGGGGATTCGAATGCCCGACCTCCCAGTTGTGACATGCAAGGACGCTCTACCAACTGAGCCAACACACCGGTTCATTAACATGTGCATCTACGTGTATGAAAATGTTCACATTTACATCGAAATCAATCAATTAATAAACAAACTAATCAAGTGCAATTGTCAATAAGAATATTCTTGGCCTTCGTACGTTAATTACTGTGAACATATTGAAGTGGAGTGCAATTTGCAAACCGTTCTTTTGAAGACCAATCAAGACCATTTAATTTTTTTTCTGCATTCACATCTGAGAAGAGTATAACAGATGAAAAGGGGCTAGAGATCGTAAGTGCTCTTAATAAAATAATCGTATATAAGCAAGAAAAAATGATTATTTTGGCAGTTGATTATCTTTTTTTAAAGACGTATTTCACCGTGAGCGGGAATCGAATCCGAAGCAGGCGCAGTTTCTTTAAAAAGTAAAAGAAAATGCACGACGGCATTTTGTCTTCTGAAGCGAAACGTAAATGTCAATCTGATGTTATTCATTAGAAATTTTAAGGCTTTGAATAAGTGTTTGTCTGGTAAGCCAACGGTGCACGAATCATGTACAAAATTCATAACTCAATGAGAAAAAAATGTTAAGGAAACAGGACTTACATCAATGATAAAACCCCGCCATTATCGCTTATCTTGCATTCTTGCAATCCATGTCCGAAAACTCCATTTGATCCGATATCGCTATTTCTTTCACCACATTCCATGGTTAAGAAATGGTTAAGATTTTTTTTAAAACAGTTTGGGATCTTACGCTCTTTAAATGTAAGTTGAGATATTTTTCATAACAAATGCTTTATATTTTCACATTTTATCTCGCAATTAACATGTTTAAGTCAAACCTTGAAACTGAATAATTCAAAAATTTACCAAAATTCTAAAGAGGCTTAAAAACTGACGGGCCCAGTTATACTGTCACTGAGTTTAAACAGAGGCATCGTTCGTAGGGTTGGTGTTAATATTGATAGGATCGTCAAACATAGCTGAATTTCGAACCTCTTTCCTCGTGAAAAGTTCCTTAACCGCCTGGCGGAACTTTCGATAACGGACACTATAGATGATCGGATTGATGCTTGAGTTGACAGCAGCAAGGACGATTAAACCCTCGGAAATCTGGCTTTTCATTGGGGAATTGAGACGGAACAATCTAGTAATCAAGTAAAGAAACCTGTTAGGTGTCCAACAGATGATGTACGCCACGATGACCATGAACATCATTTTAATGACGGCCTTGCCAGCTGCTTCATGATAGGTCTTAGAACCTTCGAAACGCTTAGACTGTGCTTTGAGCTTGACAGCAATTAAGGTTTGAGTGACGGCCATGATGGTTGCCGGAATGAACAACTGGATGGTTGTCACGTAGAATGCAAATGCCGCCCTAAGCTCGTAAGACAATATCCTGACTGCGCATCGACGATGTACCTTGTCCACAGTGATAAGGAAGGGTTGAGGGATGCAGACCATCATTGCGCAAATCCACAAAAATACAACCACCTCAGAGACTCGGCGTCTGGTCAAAATCCTCCTGAAATAGATGGGGTGTGAGACAGCGATGTAGCGCTCAATCGAGATTGCAGACAGCAAGAAACCCGACATAAAGGCCCACACCCACATGTAGAGCGGAGACCAGACCAACGTGCAGTATAACTGCCCAAACCAGGATACCGGGACAGTTTTAGCATAAGGTGTAGGAAGCAACCCAACCGATGTCAGAAGATCGGCAACTGCTAGTGCGCCTATCAGGGTGTCAGTGGATCGGCTCTCAGCTCGTCGTTGAAAGAGAACGATGACTACCAAAAGGTTACCGATGATGCCAATAACCCCAACAACTAGTTCCCCACATCTGACAAATGTCCAGCGAATCGGAAACCAAGACCATGAAGACCACGAGCTAACAGCATCTGCATCATCATCAATATATTCATAACTTATTGTTGTAACGTCCCACTCATTTCCAAGTTCTTGGAGCAGCGGATGGTCCAGACTGCTCAAGGTACCTTCTTTGCCATATTGAAGGGTGAAGTCAAGATCCTCATAAAGGAAAACACTGGTTCCCAAAACAGTTGTCATGGCCGCATTCGGCGTCGAGGGCGTGGCGGAGGAATTGGAGACAGCTTCTCGTGTTTCCATACACGCTGCTTGGCGTGAGGTGAAAGAAAGAAGCAGTAGTTGAATGAACCTAGACAGATCCATGCCCCGTGAGGCGTTCGCAAAATAAGATCCTGAAAGATAGACAAAACATGTTGAGGATTATTGGGATGTAGTATATTGAAGAATAAGGCAAAATATTGGCCGAATTTGGTTAAACATTGGAAATTGTTGTTGTATACATGAGCCTAACTTCATATCCCGGAAATACATCCCAAAGTGCAGATGGGAAATGGGAAAAAACGTTCCTAAATCCTCATTGGATTATTTGAATATACATAATTATGATTATTTGGTTTTTTTTCTCGATTTACTCGACATGAACTCTCGTGGAATGAGTTCGTTTTCTTAAAGACCAAGTCCATCTTAGAACAAGGTTGATTTGAATCAATATAGAAAAAAATCATAAAAAGAAAACACTAAATATTTCATAATAACCGGACATAAGTAAGAAAGTTATGACATTAAACAATTTTGCTTATTAAAAAAACAAGAGTTATATGCACAACTCAGTGATAAACATTATGTAAATGAGCGAGTCAATGATGTCACTCACTCACCCAATTTTTTTTTATTGAATCATAAAATATTTCAATTTATACAGTTTTGACATCAAGGACCCTCTTGACTGAACCACTACATATTTCATTTGTTGAGGAAGGGATACAATTTTGTTTAACATGACCATGGGGAGAAATTTATTTATTTCATTGTCCATCTAGTAAAATACAGAAAGAAATAGCGAGTGGGTGATATCATCAGTCCCCTAATTCGCATACTGACCAGGATGAAATTAAGCGAAACTTTAAAATGTCGTAAATTTCGTATTTTACGTCCAATTTTTTATGAAATTTTCAGTTTCATGCTTGCTTGATTTTTCCCCTTTTATTCAAATCAACTTTAGTTAGTGGTGTACTTGTCCTTCTATTCACAAAGTACTCGATTTATTCTCTCATAATGTGTTTTGCATGGGAAATTGAAGTAGTATGGTAAAAATCCCACCCCCCCTTCCTAAAAAAAGAAATGACAAATATAAATGAAATGAAATAATAATGGTAATTGTAATAAACGAGAGTTGAAAGCGACGGAATAATATCAAGCTTTTCTAACTTCTACGCAATTCTTCAGCTCCGAAAATTACTGAAAGGCCCCATCTTAAAATACAGTGTTCTATATGCCACAAGTCATTATTTCCTGTCATTTGGGGGTATGTTTGAAGCTCCTATTTTACTGCATAACTTTTGCACTTTGTCGACGTTGTCGATGAGAAGTTCACGTCCGCAATTTGGGACATTCTGCAGCGGAGCATTGGATGATATTTATAAGAATATTGATATCATAAGATTGGTAGTCATTGCTGGACCTACAGCGTTGCCTAAGCATTAAACCTTATTTAATTAAAGATTTACAAACATTATTTGGTGAAACAATATTATGCAGCGATTTTTATCAACATTCAAAACTACGATGTTCGTGGTGTTTAAAATTCTTAAAAACCGTTCGCTCCCAATCATGTAAGAATCTGCTGACAATTCTTTATTTTATAAAGATTTGTAAGGACAAAATATTGCTTTGTATTTTATGTCAATAAATGATAATGATAGCGATAATACGAATGATAATGATAATAATATCAATAAAGATGATAGTGATAATAATGGCAATGATTTCAAAACCAACAATAATAATTATGACAATTACTTGTAAAGCGTATATGACACGATATCTAACTTCTCTATGTGCTCTATAAGGGAGTTGAATATTATTAGCCCCATACATTGACGGTCCGGGTACGAAAACATTATATCTGAAGGAGGGAATATACATATAAATCATACGTTTAAATGAGGTTTCAAATGCCCATCTTTGAATAGTTAAATTTGAGATAATTTGACGAATTTCATGCCATCGGACACTCAAGTACATCGTGTTTTTTTTTGCCTAGAATGTGCATATGATAAATATTCACTATCTGTTAAATGTGAGTGTTGTACAACATTATGTAATAATTGAATACCCAATGAACAACACATTTACGCTTTTAATTTGAAACTTAATGATCGGAGTTCGAAAATGGATATAATAATCAGATGATATATACTTACCACTTGTCTATGAAGAAACAGCTAGGTGTGAAAAGACATTTGGAATCTCAGTAGATCCGCAGGAAAATTCGTTCGATCTTAATGACGTTCCTGGATTGAAATTCTCCAATTGTATACGTTGTTCAATTGCTACATGTAGGTGCAGTAATGTCTTTGCGATTTAATAAAATATATTTTCCACACTTTTCATAGGCTGTGTATTGGCACGCACAGCATACGTCCATCAATTTCTTTTTCTTTGACAAAATATTGAGAAAATTTATGAACCTTTCACTATTCGCTCGGGTTATTCCTTGACTATGTATGTAGTGAAGGAAGTAATAATTGAATGGGCAACGACTGTCATTAATATAAGCACAAAGGTTATTTTTATTATTCCAATCAAGTAAGTAACGCACAAAGAGGGAATTTCCTATTTTTAGAGATCCTCCTAATTATATCTGAATGGTTGGCTACTTGAAAAACTAAAACTTTTTTTTGATTTCTTTGATTTAGTTCCATATCATATTAAAAATCTTACCTAAAACATACAGAAAAGAATTTCAACACGATTTTACGGAAAATTAACGAAAAATAAAGAGTGTTTTTATTACTTGAGATCTTTCTCGAGGTAGAGCCTAACGGCATGACTGACGTCTAGACGTCTAGTTTAATAGCATAAAGAAAAAGCCTCTTGTAGAGCAGTGACCAATAAGTAATGCACTGCTGTTTCTTTGACTCTGTGGGGTTGTTCTTTTATACAGAGCAATTATCTCGCGTTCTCGCATTTGTCGCCAAATCTTCATTTCCTATCTTTGCGATTCATTCTTTCTCCCAGTGTGTGTCGATATTTATAAAAAAAACATATTTCTTGTGATTGGTGACCTTGCATGAATCTGCCCTTCAACCAGAAATAGCGAGGAGATAATTTTTATTACTTCCCCGATTCTCTATCTCCATCAATATCATTTCATATCAAGATAATTTCTTGTTTGCCTTTTTCAAAATGTTTAGCAGGCGTACGCTTCATCCGCCGGAATCAATCCTTTCATCGAATATTTGCTCTCTTATACGATCATTCGCTTTTAATTATCATTTTTTGTAAATATTTCTTTGATAAGCAACATTGATCCTTCAAATTGCTTCATCCGCCGGAATGAATCCTTTCATCGAATATTAACTCACTTATACGATCATTTGCTTTATCACTTTTGTTTTTTGTAAATAATTATTTTTTATTGATAAGCAATATTTGATCGTTCAAATTGTTTCATCCGCCGGAATGAATCATTTCATTGAATATTTACTCACTTATACGATCATTTGCTTTATCAGTTTTTGTTTTTTAAATACTTTTTCTTTATTGATAAGCAATATTGATCCTTCAAATTGATATATTTCCTCACTTTGAGTTGTAGATTTCCAATCAGGTATTTCTTTTCCACTCTTTGATGTTTGAGATATACCTCATTTCTCTTTTTTTTTGGAATGGTCGTTAATATCATTATCAACGTGAAAAAGGTGTTACAATAAAGCACGAATAAGGGGTTTTGCAACACTATGCGGACGCTTTTTATTTTGTTCATCTTGTCTGCCTCCTCTAGCGTGTCTAGTATACAAATCTATTTATAATAGTGCACTTTTTGTTGATTAGTTTTGTTTTCCGTTCGACATTTGAAAGCTGTTGTTTGTTGAGATTAATCATTTAAAATTTGCCCAACCCAAAATGCAAGCAATTTTTTTTTCGCGAAATATCCACACAGGGCCGGGAGTGGACTTACCTGATAGAAGATGATTTATTTTCTTTGTTCTTGAACTCATATCGCAGGCAAGATTTTTAAGTACTTAGGAAAATTAAATGCTAGTCTACACCACTAGTAGAATCTCCCTGAAAATCCCCCTATCATGTCTCACGCTAGCTTTCACAGGTATGTATACCAACTTGCAAGTGTGTAACCTATTCAGTTTGAATTAGTTGATTTTTTTTCTATTTCTATCCACAGAAACTGATTTCGTGGAGAGACCAGCAATGCCACCAGTAATCGGTTTCGAAAACAGGCCGTTGCCACATAAGATCGGTTGCAAAGATGACCAAAACCACCAGAAACCAGTTTCGAAGACATACCAATGCCACTGAAAATTAGTGACGAAGACAGGCGAATGCCTTAAGAAATCACTTTCGAAGACGTACAAATGCCACCGGAAATACGTAACGAAGACCGGCCAATGCCACCGGAAATCATTTACGAGGACAGACCCACGGCGCAAGAAGTCGTTTAAGAAGACAGGCCAATGCCATCAGAATACGAAGACAGACCAATGCCACCAGAAATCATTTACGAGGACCGATCCAAGTAACTAGAAGTCGTTATGAAGACAGACCAATGCCCCTAGAAATTAGTTACGAAGACAAAGCAAAGTCACCCCAAAATCACTTGCAAGGACAGACAAAACGCCTTGAGAAGTCAGGTGCGGAGATAGTAGATGCAGCCGTCAAAATGTTATAATAAGATAAGACGCTCAATAAAGTACAGACAGACCTCTGTTTTGCTCGAAATCCTCACCAAATATCGAATAACTGACCTAAGGACCCAGATAACTACAGGCACCGCATCCAAGATATTCAATTTTCATCGACTTTGCGAGAAGAATAAATTGGGGAAAATTTATGAAAATTAATCCTTCGAATTTTCTATTATTAGGAAGTTATACTTTTGTTTTGTTTATTGCATAGCATTACATTTCGGTATTTTTTTTACGAAGCATTCGTTGAATTTTTATGTGTTTCTACGTATACCGCTGAGGGTATTGTGAAGGTGTTTGATTTACGATGGAATTGCGTATTACTTTTAAGACGGTCAGAGAGTGGTTTGGGCACCTGGTAGCCAGGGAAACTCTTATATCAACCACATACCTCTTCTAAGTTTTGTTTCGGTCCTTTTATACTTTTTCTCTCCTAGCAACTATTAAGTTTTTTTTCTTTCCCTCGTCTGCCAGGTGTTCCATCCCCTCACTATGTCCGTATGTTTACCATTGTAATGAATTACATGTATTCATATTTACAGCTGCAGATACCCTTACAAAGGACCCGTCTACTATTTTCTATTTCACTGGCATACGATCAATTCTGTCAAAATATTTTACGTCATACTTAAACGTCGCAATCGTGAACAGCAATATAATAGACGGGTCTTCTTTCCTTCTTTTATGTCTTGTTTTGTCCTCCTTGTCTTGTCTAGTAACCTGTGTGCCTCTGTTCTTTGTAACGTTCTCTGTTTTCGTCCTTGTCCAGTTTCTGTAACGTTCTCCGAGCTCAGCTCTATTTTTTCTATAATTATTTGTAGCTATCAATGATTACACATGAATTATTTGTTAAGGGCCTATCCACAACAAGCTTTTGCTTTACTTTAGGTCCATCCACTTAGAATCTGCTTTTATATTGTAATTATGCATACTATTTCGAAATGAGTTGTATGTTTTTCTTTGTATTTTGATTGATTGTGTAAAAATAAATGAAACGAAATGAAATGAAAATGTAGAGCAGTAGTTTAAGAGTTCCAAAATAGTTAAGCTAATCAGTCGGTAACTGACTTGTTTTTATTCTTACGTCTTTTACGTTGAAAAATAACTTCATTGTATCTTATGTAAGGTGAAGGGCACTTAACAGTAATGTAGCAGATCCCTGAGAGGTTTATTGTTATATTTCCGGTTTTGTTGTAATTTTCCTTACATATCATTTACAAAACTCACTCCTCAGTGGGTGAATATTTCATGATTAATTTCAGCTTTTGTGGCTTAGTGTTAGGGTGAAGACGCTGCCAATTTTAACGCCGGCGGAAAGAATTTCCAATAAATAGTGATTGATTTATTGTGATAGACATTGAAAATATACGATCAAAATTGTACCACCACGAGGTAAATTATGTGTCCAACCAATTTGGGGCAGTATTTTCCCCATGGCGGGAAGTATATTGTCTAGTAAGGTTAAAAAAATAGGCAGCAATTACTAAAGAATGGGCAAATTTTCATCACTCTGGATGAATAAAAATGCCCCCCAAAAGTCAAAGCTGGTTAAACACAAAATTACCCTCATGGAACACTTTTACCCAATATGTTTTAGAGTGTAGAAGAGAATTTGTGTTTATGATGTCATTTATCTAGTGGAAAAAAAAAACAAATCATGTCATGTACGCTTTCTTAGGAGATGGACATCACGCTCGTATATGAATTGAATTGAATTTATTAGAACGTCACTGGCATTCGCCAATTTTTTGGTTCAAAACAAGAAGTACAAATAATACAAAACAAATATACGATTCCAGGACATTGTACATTGAAATTTTTCGCTAAATGAATAATACTCATTTGATCCTATACCAGAACAAATTTCCTTTTTTGTTGTTGTTTTAAATCATGTATTAAAATACCCTATTATAAATGTTATCGTTCGCTCTCATTTTAGGAAAATAAGAGCATAACATTGTTCGGTTGGGCGTATGCCATAACTCGCCGTAATAATGATAAGATAATAATAATAACAATAAAAATAATAACAATAATTATGAGAATAATGATAGTAGCTATAATCAAATTACTAGTTGACTTAAATCGCTTGAACTCTCAAAACTAGTAAAATGATGCTATCATGTGGTTTAAGTCAAACAATAAATACAAACAGCTGAGAAAGCGCTAGATGATAAAGACCAGACAGTCCTTTTCATGCATAGAAGGGAGGAGAGAATGCGATATTTTATTCGGAATGGTGTTAGTCTTTTTGTGAGTAGAAGTTGAAGTTACAAGGCAAAAATGTGATTTTCCATTTCGTGCATATAAGCTACAGGACGTGAAAGTTATGTGGTTGTTAATGAACACATTTTTGCTTTCAATGAAAACATATTTAATAGGAATATTTGAATATTAAAGACACCAGAATTGGTGCTTATCTCATTGATTATTAAACCACCAAGCTATTACAGTTCAAATGATCTTCTTCTGACCATGCGCAAAATGAAAATCCAAACTGGCTTATTTCACAAAACAGTTAACAGCGTAATACAACGTTGTATTCTACTACATTACGATCATGAGAATCTGAAGCTACTTGTAGGTCGTGTGGTCCAGTGGTTAGAACACTGGACTCGTAATTGCAAGGTCGTCTCCACTTTCATGAAAAGGCCCAAGAGAAATATCTGCCGTCTATAAAGTCAGCCACTATAATTGATTAACCAAGACGCAAAATGTTTGCTAGGTAATTGGTTATATACCAGCTTGGCGTTTACCTGCAAAAAATGCTGTCCTGCCGAGTTCCTACGGGAGTTACCATTAACAGAAACAGAAATACACGTCCTATTGTTCATAATATGATTTTTATATTTACCTACGTTAAATGATAGAGGGAATTAGATAAATCTTCATCCCGGTAGGGTAGCAAACATTTTAATCATCATCGTTATTTTTTAGAATATTTCACATGACCTGCTTTATTGCTGTGTTACAGCTAGAATAAGAAATAAGGTCTCGTTAGTGCAGTTGGAGTAATTTAGATAAATTCTGACCTTACCCATCACTGGTCTGCAGACTCTTAATCATATATTTAATTGAAAATAATAAATAGGCAAGAATAAGTTCTTTATGTGTTATATTTAATGATTGTGCCCAATCGGAAAAAGTTATGCCCAGTAAATAAACCCCCCTTTTTTAAACAAGTGCACACCTAGTTACTAGTAATGCATAAAGCATTTCCATTTATTTGAAAGCAGGATAAAAGAGCATTGTCGATTAAATGCCTTGCTCAAGGGCATGGGTGCCGCGGCCTGGATCGAACCCCGGACTTTCCATGTAAAACCAGGCGCCTTAGACCACTCGGCCACGTTACCTCCTCAAATTAGTAGCAACAGGTATGACACGTATTTCGATAAATATGACAAGCCGCTTCTGTTCCCTATGGCCGCGTCGAGTTTGGGCTATGATTTTGCCGAATCGAACGATATGATAGCGTTATTAGTCCACAGTTTGTTTAAGCGTCATGATTCTTGACAACAATTGGATCCACCTTTAGCCTTGTTGAAATGCCATTCTGAAATAAGAATCACAATTATTTTAAGTATGAATATGAGTAATACAGCAAAAATAAAATTGCAGGACAATCTATAGCCACAAGATGGATTGAGCTTGTTGTACGACCCCGTATGTTCGACTTTGGGACAATACGAATACACCATTACGGTATCGAATTGAACTGATCTGAATCTATTTCCGATAAAAATGAGTAGATAAAAACTTATACATGTAAAATTAACTTGTGAATACGGGAGGATGACCCTACTAAGCTGTATCACTTGAATACAAACGAATAAAAAAAAAATCAAATCAGTCTATTATGAATATATAGGAAGTATTGGGAGTGAGGATGTTATTTTTAAACTTACCAATTTCGTTATTAGATTCTTGTGATACGTTATTCCCCCTTCTTGTCTTACTTTCTCCACATGGACTCTCTCTGGATCGCCTGCAACTAGTACCTCCGTTTCCCCATTTGCCTTTAATTAATCATACATATCATTTAAAGTGATTTACATTGGTTTGACTTTTAAAAAAATCTGAGCTAGAAGGTCACACTTGTCACCTGTGTCTGTGATATGTAACAAAAATGAAGCCCAGAAAAAATTGCGTTCGAAAATGATTTAGTGCTTCAAAAACTGAAATATAAAGTGACCGGAAACACCATCTTAATCTCGTCCCATACACTTATGTGTACTATTTTGGTGTCTATAAGACGCCTATTTACGAAATCGGGGTTTGCCTTGTAGTTTAAGCTTTTCATTCTCAATAATGGTTGTTTTCAGGGTTTATTAGTTCTAATACATGCACTTGTACACATGTTTCATCTTGGTTTGAGATTTTTTTTTAAATCGGCTGCTCACAAAGTTAAAAATGCATTTAATAGATTGTAGTTTGAACACGACGTATATGGCTTAAGAGGTATATGAAGAATCTAGTTACGGAAGGGGTTAGGTCCGCTTTGGACCACTCCGAGATAAAAAAAGGCTTTTATTCTCACTTATTGCAATAATCCTATGAGAAATTAAATTGTCATGGTGTACTACCCTATCATGTAAACTTAAAATTGGGTATAAAAGAAATATACGTATCTTCATTGTTTTCTCATAATTTTTTTCTCTAATTATCATTGCGACCCTGACCCCCCTTTTGCAAGTGAGCTCTTCATATGTGAAGTTATTTTTGTCGTGTATAATTCATTAAGATGGTAGTGTGCTAAATACAATAGGTGACTATTTCGATTTCTTTTTTTGATTTAATTCATATGCGTATCGCAATATAGTTACACGACTAAGTCACCCCTTTACCTATAATATTTTTTCTACTGTGTTTACTATACTATATTCCTCGATTTTGTACTTCCTCCTTTCCACCACTTCAAAAATAATATGAGTGAATTCCTTTTGGCCACCTTAACACACTCATAAAAGAGTTCTACTATAATTATATTGAATTCAATTAGCATACTTACAGGTTCAGAATTTCTGCACGATGCCATCAATGACGTCATCCTCTCTGAAAATCCCGGAGCGAATGCATCAGAATTTATTGCCACAAAACACTGACCCTGGATAAATCAGAATAAATTAACGAACGAACCATTTATCATGATAATAATAATAATAACAATTGGCATCTATATAGTGCTTTATCAATCTACGACTGTTCAAAGCGCTTCACAATAATTATTACCCGGACACTGCATTCATAGCATTTCAAGCAGCCTGTTAGGCGCACACTCCCTAAACCAACCACAATGACAGTTGTTTCCTACCGGTACCCAATTAGCACCTGGGTAGAGTGGCAATGTGTGGATTGACACCTTGCCAAAGGGCGCTAGGCCATTGTGGGATTCGAACACACGACCCTCTGATTACAAGGCGGGAGTCAGAACCGCTACACCACGGCGCTTCCAGAAATTATGGTATACAGTACGTGTAAAATGCAAAACTAAAATTAGTAGTAGCGTTAAAGGGGGGGGGGGGGTGAAGAAAGTATGGGTCTTGTATGCGTTTTGAGCGAAGCAAGAGAGCAAGATATCGAAACTGTCAATCTAAGTCTGTTATCAGTCGACTGATAACAGCTCAATTGAGACTTTTCACATAAAACGAGACGAATATAAAAACTTTTTAAGAATAATTTTACAATACAGCGGTTTCTAATTAGAATAACTATTCAGGGGCAGAAGTGTGCTTTTTTCAGGGGAAAAGTCGATCGAAAAGTTCTCTCTTTTGCCTCATTCAAATAGGAAAGGGAATTATAAAGCCAAGCAGCGAATTTTCGTTACCTTTTAATCCCTTTTTTTTCTTTAAAAGTCCATCCAATTTTTTTTTCTTCGGTTTGTGTATTATTTTTTGTATTGCAAATTGCGGCCCTTACTTTTGTGGTAAAACGCAGAATGCAAAATTATAATAACAATATTCATTAAAATCATTATAAATTATAATTGAAATAATCATATTAATGATAGTTACACAACATGCATTGTATATACATGTATATGGTTTTAAAGTAATGCTCCTAACAGGCGCTCTAACCACCAGTTTTATCACGCATTCCCTGAACGGTTACACTTCGTAATTCCGAAGCTTCGTAATTCCGAAGGTTCTTTATTCCGAAGGTTCGTAATTCCGAAACACGTAAATTGCCTATACCTCGATGTTCGTTAATCCGAAAACGAAAAAGGGTTCGTTAATCCGAACATTTGTGGTGTAATTCCGAAGGTTCGATAATCCGAAAACGAAATAAGGTTCGTTGTTCCGAAGGTTCGTTAATCCGAAAACGAAATAAGGTTCGTTGTTCCGAAGGTTCGTTAATCCGAAAACGGAAAAAGGTTCGTTATTCCGAAGGTTCGTTGATCCGAAAACGAAATAAGGTTCGTTTTTCCGAAGGTTCGTTAATCCGAAAACGAAATAAGGTTCGTTAATCCGAAAACAAAATAAGGTTCGTTAATCCGAAAACAAAAAAGGTTCGTTAATCCGAAAAATGAAAACGGGAAAGCAGAGGCAGAGGCAAGGGGGAGGGGGGCGGGGGACACTGTTGCCGTTCAATTATCATATGAGGATGGGAAGGCAAGGGCGGCCGAACGAATTTTCGTTGGGGGTAAAGCCAAAAAATGAAACTCATACGTCAAAATGGGCACTTTGGTGATATTTTCACCTTAAGATTATCATCTGCTTGAAGTCATTGTGTGTTTGATAGTGATTAAGTAGAGAAAAACTTTTTTGAAGTGACTTCTTATTATGGCAAAATGTATATTTAGGCTTTATTTTTCGGGAGAATATAATGAGCGAGCGGCTTGGTAAAACAAATTCAGAGGTGAAGTTGTATAACGTTTTTTGTGGTCAATTATTCTTAAAATGGCATTATTGCGAGGTGTTGCGAGCGTGAATCACAAGCTAAAACTTTAGGTTATTTAAATAAAAAATGAAAATTAGTTTTTAAAAATCCGAGCAGATTTCTGCTGTCATTAAAAAGATGTGCATCTAACTAAAGAATTAACACGAGCGCAAAACGCAAGCTTAAACATACTGACCAGAAAAGGAACCTGTTAAAAAAGCATTTAGTGACCTCTTTAGGATGCATATTTCACCAATCGAATGAGAGTGCAAAGCGCCAGCTGAAATTTTTCAATATTCCAGCCTGAAAACTTAACTTAACTTGTATACTTTAAAAAGAGTATTTTATTTCGAAAAAAACATGAATAACGGCATATTTATTTTTGAAAAAGGAACTTTCCCATTTTGGAAAATATTAATTCCCTGTTTTTTATTTCCTTTTTGATGCCCCCTGCCTCCCTCCGGCGGATCCAACTTTCGTCAAATAGAGGGGGGGGGGGGGGCAATTTGTTTTAGCCATATTTTCCTTGATCGGCAGTTTAAAGTTGATTTTTTTTTCTTTGAAAGGGTAGTCCTAACAGTCAATAATTAGCTTTATCCTTATAAAATAAAGTAAATATGTAATAACATGATAAACCCTTTTTAAATAATGCGAGCGCGAGCTATATATTTTTGTTAATAATTATGATGGGCAATATGTTTGTGATCTTCAAAGCGAGATGCCTATGCAACTAAATTTAGATAATAACTGCTAGCAAGAAGCGCGAACAGAATTTTTAAATATATAAGCTCTGACCTGATCTAAAGGGGACATTTTAAGAACTTTTTGCGGTTAGCCACGAAGACGATGCGTGTTTTAAAAATGGCGGCGGAAAGTTTTTTTTTTTTTTGGGGGGGGGGCAAAGCAAAAAAAGGGGCTAATAGGGGCAATTTGGTGCAAACGGATATTTTCACCATTAGATTATCATCTGTGTAAAGAGGTTGTGTGTTTTGTAGTAACTAAATTGAGCACAATTTTTTAAGTGATCACTAAAGTTATATATTTACATTTCATTTCTGCGAGCGTAGAGAGCAAGCGGTTTGGGGGAAATCATATCTGAAGATGTCAATTCACCTTTTTGGTCAATTACTGTTAAAAGGGCATCCTTGTGAGATGTTGCGAGCGAATCACGTGCTCAAACTTTTGGAAATTTCATGTGGGCCTAGAATGATAATATTGATATAGATATCATTTACCCAGGGAAGCCACTTCAGTTCTGAAAACTATTCTCCCAGCTATTATTATTTTTTTACAAGAATGCTTAGAACACGTAGAATGTCCAGTTTTCAGGTTGGAAATCGGAAAAATTTGGCTCACGTTTCTCGCCCGCATCAATTATTTTTTATTGAGCAACTCATTCTATTCCTGGTTACAAAAAAGAAGTATGAAATGTCCAGTTTTCAGGTTGGAATATCACAAATTTTAAGCTTGCGGTTCGCGCTCTCATTATTTATTTCGTGAGATATACATTCTATTCATGAGTCACTAAATGCAGTCCTTAAAAGATTACTTTCTGAAGCCTGTTGCATAAAACTTTTTACCTGAGAAAACTCTGGTAAAAACTGAAAACTAAGGTTAGTCTGATTTCCGCCATTGACTTTAGCACAGGGCAAAAACTCCTGTAAAAACAATCTGAGTTTTCTCAGGTAAAAAGTTTCATGCAACGGGCCCAGGTCAGTATATAAACAAATTACAGCTCGCCCTCGCATTAATTCTTTAGAAAGATACACATCTTTCTCACGATTACAAAAAATGCTCCGAATGCTCACTTCACGTCTTGTTACATGAAATGTCTACTAGTTTCAGCTTGCGATTCGCACTTTCAACAAGGATCATTATTAGTATTATTTTTATTACCAGCAGAAGCTGTTATTAAAAATGACATCCCCTCCAATACAAATCCTATTATCTAGAGGTTGCTCGCACGCTTCCAACACACTTGATCCCCTGCATCTTTAATTAAACCATTTGCTTATAGGCAGCAATTGCTCAGATAAAATCGAAATTAGCCTATGCTTGATCAGGGCACCATTCTTAATGAAATACATGCTTTGGCCCCAACACACGCATGTATCATCGATCGTTATTACTATCATTGCATAATATCGTGTAATCTTGTAATGACAACATCGTTTTTGTTACCAAAATGAATTACTTTCATTTTCGGAAATACGAACCTTATTTAATTTTCGGATTAACGAACCTTATTTCGTTTTCGGATTAACGAACCTTCGGAATTACGAACCTTATTTCGTTTTCGGATTAACGAACCTTCGGAATTACGAACCTTATTTCGTTTTCGGATTAACGAACCTTCGGAATTACGAACCTTATTTCGTTTTCGGATTGACGAACCTTCGGAATTACGAACCTTCGGAATTACGAACCTTCGGAATACGGACCCTTCGAATAACCTAACCTTCGGAATTACGAGCTTCGGAATTACGAATGTATGCGTCCCTGAACAAGTGCATAAACATCGCAGGAATTCCTTCTTACTGGAACTCGTTCACTACATCTGGGCACAGAGTGGTAAGGGGGGGGGGGGGGGTGCTGATATATCAAATACTAACCAAGTCAGCTTCTCTGTCACCACCGTGCCACTTTCTGATGTTGGAACCAAAGTGTGCCCCTCCCAATATACCAGTCAACACCTCCACCATAAGAGCAAGACCAGTTCCCTTGTATCCACCCGTTATCTCCTCCCCTCCAAGGGGCTGAAGGCCCCCTCCGTTAAGTACCTCACGTGGATCAGAGGTCTCCTGTACAAACGTTAATTAGTCGTTGTTTTTAAAGCTCTACCGTGTCTGCTGATACAGCAATGCAAGCCACCCGATTATGAAATGAACGCTGTAACGTCTTTCTGTGAAAAACTGCATTGACCATCTATTTCCTTGATGAAGTCATAAATGAAGTTATAAACGATAAACTTTTATCAGCAATATCATTTCCAATAATATATTTATTGTTCTAAATTATTCTTTGGTATATTTATTTTAGGCTTTACTATTATTATTCTCATTATTATCATGATTGGTGTCGCCGTCATAGCTATTGGCATTAGTAATCAATTATCAATTTTACGATTATAGTGATCATAACGATAGCAATAACAATAAGAATAAATAATTATTGTCTTCTTCAATGATTCGTCAGTACTATATCTGATTTATTTTATAGTAACAGTATTGCCGCTGGTAATAGCGTTACATTAGTTATTCTTCATTGGACGATATGGAATCTAGATAGGTTGCCAAATTGAAAAAAAAGTTGCTCAGAATTTTCATGACGAAGTTATCGTTATAAACATTTACTATTACTACACCCTCTCCGTATTTAAATACACACATACAAATGGGCGTAGCGTACCTTTCCGCCTGAATCACAACCCCATCCTTTTGGTAAGGATTGTCCCTTTAGATGACATATTTCAGCCTGTGATATAAGTGTTTCAGATGAAAGAAAAATTACACACTTTTAGAGAAATAAAATAAAATTTGCCCTTCTAACAAGAGGAAAATATGAATGTTTCTGTCGCTTATTTTAAAACCTTTGAGAAAACGAGTTCCCCAAAAGGTCATTAACGTGGTTTAGGACCTTAAACACTGGTTTAGTAAAGAACACGAAGAACCTAAATAGGAGTTCCAGACTTGCTGTTAAACGTAATTTAAAACCTTTCTGGGGAGCCTTTAAAGGTTTCAGATACGGGACAAGGACAAAACCGGCTATTACTGTTTCATAAAATTCCTTAAAGCTGGGAAACATGAAGTTTCAATGTTCTATTATTTGTACAACATTACACTTTACAACCATTATATTTCCTGTTTTAATTATATTACATGTCTTTTTTTGACAAATGTAATGATTTATTTGTGTAAATTACACACAAAAAGCATTCAACCATGTCCTTTATCGAATACATATTTAACGGTGGTCTGTCCAATCAGGTATTTGTTCACCAACCTACATTTTACCCTTTTGAATGAAAGTTGGGTATAGAATTAAATAAAGTTATCAATTGAATATAACTAATCAATACGATAAGGTCGATTTAACGTTATCATTCATGTGAACTTTTTATGATATACCCTATCAAAATTGCAAAATAATCGTTATTATTAAAATGTCCTGTATTTGAATTGTAAACAAAATTCAGGAATGTTTCTATGCAATTCAAATTTATGTAACAATTCCAACTCATGAATACAAATTCTTTAGTACTAGCAATGTTTTGCTAGTTCTTCATGATTATGATTAATACAACTGATTAAATTGAACTGACAATAGTACCTTGCCATACGCCACGGTCGTGGTAGCCATGTCTAAGTCAAAACTATCCCCGTTCTCGGCAGGAGCACTGCATGCTAAGGGGTTCGAACCGGTGATAATCTATACAATAATAAAAAAAGAAGGATTGGGATCCGTTTCATTAATCCTTATACCAACGAAAGCTGTGCCTCCACGGTCAATACTCTAAAAACCTTTATTGAATCGCCGGAGCATGCCATGGACCTCGACAAGGTGGAGATCTTAGACAGGGAGGGAAGATGGTTTGAGAGAGGACTAAAGGAAGCCATCTGCATAAGGGCACACCAACCTTCGCTGAATCGTGACTGGGGGCAAAACAATCTTCCAATAGTTAATGACTCAAAACGTATCTTCCCGGCCGCGAATATTGGCCAGCGAAGATCATTTGAATCATATCACTCGAGAAGACTCAAATGCGCATTAGATAAAAAGTAAATAATCTTTGTTGAATTTTTGGCATGTTTGGTATGAGGATCAAAAGTTTAAGATTTGGGAAAATTTCACCAATCCAGTTTAAGTTAATCAGATTGTTACATGACTGGAGCAATCTCACAGCCACCCATAGCTCGTCCTGGGATATCCTGGCAAGCACGATATCTATATTTTAATTGGATATTCAAGATGGTCCATTTTCATAAAGTACAACAATAGATCTGAGCATTCCCATTGGTTCGCATTGATCCGTATTCTGAAGTCTGTGATGATTTAAACCATGGTTTAAATCTGTGCTGAAATAATTAGAAGCCGAAAAATTAAGACCTAAGTTATTACTTTTTTTTCTTTTTCATGTGTACTATGTTATTCCCTCAATAGCATTTAATGGAAGGGGGGGACAATCTAGTTATCATTCCCAGCTAGTTATAACAGTTTAACCAAATGCAACAAATAAATAACAATAATGATAAAGTTGAACCCCAAAATTCTTTGACAGTTCAAACAAAACTTTAAACCTGAGTGTAGATTGAACCCTAGCAGAGAATACGGGCTTTTTAGGCAGGGTAAGATAATAATTTTGTTTACATTATTAAGCACGAAACGCTTAATTCCTTACCTGTCTCGATCTGGTAGGAAAGGCACAAGGAGATGTGTTAGTGAAACTCAAACCAATCATACCAGCATCCTTTATCCTCATAGAATACCAACCTGCTATGCCATAGTGGTTAGAACCTTAATGATAATGATAATAATAATAGGCATTTATATAGCGCCATCTATCTAGAAATATTCTATTCCGAGGCGCACAAGAAAAAACAGAATGAGAAAAATTGGATGAGTGTCAAAGTGCGTATAACTAATATTGTTAAATACTAATTAATAATTGATAACCTAAAAGGAAAACCATCAATAAATCATGACCTCTGATAACAAACAATAAATCGTAATACATACGTATCGTCCATGCTACCTGGGTGGGAGAAGGGTGCGCGGCACATACCAGTGTTGTAGTGCCTTGATGCTCGGCCTTGGCCTTAAGGCGCCTTAAGGCCTATTTTTTCAAAGCCTTGGCCTTGAACATTTAAGCCTTGGCCTTGAGAGGGCCTTGGCCTTGGCCTTGAGGATTTTGAGCCTTGAAATTTCAAGGCATTTTCAAGGCATTTTCAAGGCTTTTTCAAGGCATTTTGTATTTTGTACTTTCATTTGTTTTATATAAGTAATTATAAATGTTTCAATTGTTCTGTATATCTAATGACACTAAATACTACAGTCAGCAGTAGCAGCAGCAGAAGCAGTAAATGTACTTAGCAGTGCCATCAATTGCAATTATCATCACATCATTATGTAACAAAGAGAAGTGATGAAAATTAATATGTAATCATGACTAATAAGGATAATGACAATATCAATAATAATGATAATAATTATGATTAGGATTATAGTCAGTGGCGTAACTACAGGAGGGGGGCATGGGGGCACGTGCCCCCCCCCCATCGGCTGACTAAAAAAAGGAGGAAAAGAGGGAGAAAGGAAGAGAAACGTAGTGGGGAAAGAAGACATTAATCATGTTAATGTTCATTATAATGTTATAATTATGTTATGTTACATTTCATGTACATAAGAAACATTTTTTTTCATATAAATGAAACATAATTTGCTCAGGGCATATGTCTTCATTGTTCCTGGTGCTCCCATTGTCTGTTTACCGAGATATATAATCCTGTTATACTAAAACCTCCCGTTTTCAAGTCAATATACACCAAACTACCAAATATATTTCCTCGCACTTCGAGTTATTATTTTACATGTACAATAGTATGCTTCTTTTTCATGAATACTTTAAGTGATTGTCCCATTTCAATTTCTTAATATAAAACATTTCCTGTCTGTGCTTACGTTCGCAGTAGTGGATTGGTGAAAGATGTCTGCTCTCCATCAATTCCTAGAATGAGTCCTTAAAATGTCCCTTTTTCTGTTTTCTGATCTGAATATCAAAAATTTTCAGCTCGCGCTTCGCGCTCGCATCATTTGGTTAGTGAACTACGTAAGGTCTTCTTGAATTCCTACAAACAAGCCTTAAAATGCCCCTCTTCAGGTCTGAATTTCCTAAATTTTCAGCTCGCGCTTCGCGCTCGCAAGATTTGATTAGTGAGATGGGTATGTATATCATGATTACAAGTGCTTTATGTGCATGTTTAGATGTAATTCTAACAAAATCAGCAAGCGCTTATTGGCAATCCCATTAGATGACTATGGTGAGATGTGTATAATCTTAATAGATAAAAGATTCCTAAAATATAGTCTTTAAAATCTTCCTGTTTGGGGTCAATATTTACAAAAATTTCAGTTCACGCTTCGCGCTCGCATTATTTAGCGAGACAGGTACATATCATGATTACAAAAGATTGACTGTAATGTCCCTTTTTAGGTTTGAATATCAAAAATTTTAAGCTCACGCTTCGCGCTCGCTTATTATTTGACTAGTGAGATACATGTCCGTTTATTGCCACTGTCCTTATAAAAATATCTCTATTAGGTCAGTATACCTGGCAACTGGGCGCGCTTCACGCGCTCACTAGGCAATTCTAAGTTTTTGCTGGTGCCCCCAAATGCCGTGACCCACGGTATGCCACTGATTATAGTGATTTTATGACAGGAATAATTCTGACAGATCTGACTGCAATTTTGACAACAATTTTCATACTTTAAAAATAGCTTACTCGAAAGAATGATAACAAAGTTGATTTCTATTCCATTATGTTTTCCTTGTATTATTTTCTTTGACCAACAAGAATGTTTTAAGTCTTAATGATATTCTGAAAAGATTCGGTAAACTTGAACACAAACTTCAATTTTGTCATTTCCAAATGGGCTATGGCATCAATGGCATGATGAGCCAAAAATTTTGAGGGGCCAAGCATGGCATACAGAGAAAAATTTAGGTTTCAAAATCAACAAATTTTGGATTGTGCTTGCATAAATTATTGTTAAGCAAGGTTCGCATTCAATTTACACCCAAAAAAAATGCTTAGAATGTCTAGTTTTTAGGTCGGAATATTACAAATTTTTGAGCTCGCGCTTTGCGCTCGCATTATTTGATTGGTGAGTTATGTATCCTATTTATGAGTCACTAAATGCAGTCCAGAACAGCTTCCTTTTCTGGTCAGTAAAAATTTCAGCTTGTGTTTTGTGCTCGCGTTAATTTGTTTAGTATTAAGATGCACACCTTTTTCATGATTACAAAAACAGCTCGAAATATTTAAATTTCATTTCTTATTACATCTTATTACAACATCTCGCAAGGATGTCCTTTTAACAGTGATTAGCACCATAATTGACCCAAAATTGAGTTTTACAACTTCAAAATTGATTTTTTTTTCAAAACCACTTGCTCGCTATGCTTTCTATAGCGGGATATTAAAGCCTAAATCAAAATATCTGTCTTATCAATTAGAAATCACTTAAAAAAGCTTTGCTGAACTTAATTTCCACAAAACACACAACTTCTTCACAGAGTTGATAATCTCATTTTGAAAATATCTGTTTGCACCATAATTCTCATTTTGACTTATACTGTAAGTGCTTTTTGGCTTTGACCTCCCCCCCCAAAAAAAAAAATACATTCTGCCTCCCCTGTCCCAGGTAGAGGAGAAAGACATATGTTGAGAATGGGCATGCCAGGATCAGATCACCTTGGTAATAATAATTATTGCAATGTGAATCGCCTAGAACAATAGTCAAATGTATAAAGGTAACTATATATTTATCTTAATTTTATGTCTAAATCTACATGATCTATCATGAAATTATTTTCGTTTTAAATGTACAAGGGTAAAAAATTTTGCTCGCTCACACCTTTTATACATTTGGTCCTGTGTGTCATGTATGCCGCCTAAGCATTGCTGTCTAATTTTTGTTCCATATATTGTACAATTGAAATGCCTTGGCCTTGGCCTTGAAGTTTTCAGGCCTTGGCCTTGGCCTTGGTTTCCATGCCTTGGCCTCAGCCTTGGTTATTGAAGCCTTGGCCTTGGGTATTAAAGCCTTGGCCTTAGCCTTGGCCTTGGAGGTTTGAGCCTTGACTACAACACTGGTGCGCACTTGCCACAGTGTTTTACTGCGCTTGCGTTGCTGTTGCGGCGCTATTGGGGACTTGACGTAATAGGATCATGATATAAAAGTCGGAGAGATATCTGAATATCGTAACCGAATTCAGTCAAGCATGCACCTTTCAAAATGTTTTGCATGACATACTTTTTTACACATGTTCAAAGTAAGAAGGGTTCAAAGTAGTCTCGTTTACTTGTCTGAATACCATCATGAAAGAATCCTGTCACAATCAAATTCACATACTCTACATGCTCTAGGGACAGTTTCAGAAGGTAAAGTGCGCGAATGAGTGGTAGTAAATTTATGTTTACCCATGAAATCCTTTTTCCGGAATTTGAGCCACTTTTGTGGAAACTTTCCAATCATACAAGTAACTGTTGCACGCGCAGCCTAAACAATTACGCTCAAGATACGAATGGGCGCATACGATTGGTTGAAATCAAATACTGTATCTCATGAGCGAAACTTCTTCCTGCAACTGGGCCCTTCATATAGCGATGTAAGACCTCACCTTTTGCCACAACCCATCCTATACCAGCTTGCTTAGCCTTCTCGATTGCAAGGTCTACGCAGAACTGACCCACGATAGGACCAAGCAAGTTCTTCCCATCTACCCAAGCTGTTCCAGCCATCTCTTTGATAATAACAGGTTCGCCATCCTTAGCAGTCACGCCTCGTTCAACATTACCGAGGTAAACATCTGTGAATTTATGAAGATGAAATAAAACTTGTATAAGGACATTGCCAAATAAAACCCCACGCTCAATGCGATTTTAAGGGAGATTTTATCCTTCTCTTTATCCCATCACTCCTCCTTATAAAAGTATTTAAATGCTTCTCCACTATGACAAAGCCTTGGCGTAACTAAATATTGACACAAACATTAATCATCATCAAACCAGTAAAGGAAACAATCATTCGAAATAAAGCAATTTAGCTTTTGTCGGCATTCAAATGGGTTTGACTGCATGGCTGTTTAACAATGTTGACTGTTTGACATGCATTCATGCTTAGAAATTGTATAAATGTATAAATTGGGAAATGGAATACAATAAATGCTCATTTGAATTGAAATGAATAATTTTCGAATTATCATAAGTATCATAATCTTACCGATGCGATTTATTCCATGACTGTAGTGCCCTCTACGGTCGGCTGTTACCAGGAGCTCGGCAAGGAGAGAAGCATGGGAGGGGTTTGTTCCGATGGCAACCATGCATCTCTCAATAAATGATATGGATTCTGCTACTTCTACCAGCACGTGATCCCTGGGAAACAATGAAGCGTGTGCGTGTGATTTATCTTTATCTTCATTGACTGCGATGATTATTGCACAGCTGGTTAATATGTTTGTATTGATTTTTAGCCACAAAAAATTATATAAATCTTTGTAAGTTGATAAAAAAAAAAATTGAATCATTAAGAATGTTTTAACTTAACGATTAGCTATTAAGCTAAATCATACTATATTGAGTTAAATAGGTATTTTGAAACCTTTCCTCGTAATCTAACTCATACCATGAATATTATAATTAATTTCATATTTTTTTTTAATCTGGGGGGGGGATAGGCACATTAACCCAACATCACGGATACTTGTTTATTCTTTTTTGATGTACCTTTTTTTTGCCAATCAGACAAATTGTTTGTAAATTTTATGATTTGATATTGATTTCCTAATAAAACATATAATAATAAAAAAACAACATCACGGAACAATCAAGCAAAAAAATGTATCTGTATCGATTATATAATATATCCATTGTTTGATATTGATTTATTCAGAGGCGGCGGAACATCAGGCTAAGACAAAGAAAGTGGAGGGGCATCTTTTGTCTGCCAAACAATAGGTGCCTCTCCACTGTTATTGTATGAGCCTGACATTCCGCCGCCTCTAGATGATATTGATATACTAAAAAAAAAAAATACACAAATCCTATATTTACAACTTACTCCATGTAGACCTTTACTGTTCACAGGATGTAGAAAATTGAACCTGTGACATCTGATTTCCGTTCAAAGCAAAATGAATCGTTGCTTTAAGCTATGTTTGATATCACTTTAGCCTGTAAAAGTGGACAGAATAATACCGTTCTGTTAACGTTCACTTGAAACCTAGCCCCCCCCTGCGACCCCTCTAAATGAAAATGAAAGATGTGTCATATAACAGCAAACGCCATATAAATACGCCAGAGCTCTGAATACATATTGCTCACTGTTTTACTCTTTGACTTCATACCGCAATTTAAAAACAAAGCCGAAAGTTTTTATTTTTTTCTTTGCCAATCAAATTTTCATTCGAAGTTACTTAAGTTTTCGACGGTCCCTTCGTATTCATCGAGATGGCAATGATCAGATCAATCATGACCTGAGGGTCACAGTGACTCAGTTTGCTTTCGCCTCCCAGACTCAGGTGATGCCAAACATATGATAACAATGATATTATTTGATTGGCCAAGAAAAGTATTTTGATTTATGAGTAGTTCGTAATTGGTCTTGTTATACTTCTTAGGAGCTGATGTATAGCCAATGTGGTGAATAATGCCTTGATTTTGTTATTACAATTGGATTGCAGTGTTGTAGTCAAGGCTCAAACCTCCAAGGCCAAGGCCAAGGCCAAGGCTTTAATACCCAAGGCCAAGGCTTCAATAACCAAGGCTGAGGCCAAGGCATGGAAACCCAAGGCCAAGGCCAAGGCCTGAAAACCTCAAGGCCAAGGCCAAGGCCAAGGCATTTCAATTGTACAATATATGGGGAAAAAAATTACTGGTAGACAACAATGCTTAGGCGGCATACATGACACACAGGACCAAATGTATAAAAGGTGTGAGCGAGCAAAATTTTTGACCCTTGTACATTTAAAACGAAAATAATTTCATGGTAGATCATGTAGATTTAGACATAAAATTAAAATAAGTATATAGTTACCTTTGTACATTTAATTATTGTTCTAGGCGATTCACATTGCAATAATTATTATTACCAAGGTGATCTGATCCTGGCATGCCCATTCTTAACATATGTCTTTCTCCTCTACCTGGGACAGGGGAGGCAGAATGTATTTTTTTTTTGGGGGGGGGAGATCAAAGCCAAAAATGCACTTACAGTATAAGTCAAAATGAGAATTTTGGTGCAAACAGATATTTTCAAAATGAGATTATCAACTGTGTGAAGAAGTTGTGTGTTTTGTGGAAATTAAGTTCAGCAAAGCTTTTTTAAGTGATTTCTAATTGATAAGACAGATATTTTGATTTAGGCTTTGATTTCCCGCTATAAAAAGCATAGCGAGCAAGTGGTTTTGAAAAAAAAAATCAATTTTGAAGTTGTAAAACTCGATTTTGGGTCAATTATGGTGCTAATCACTGTAAAAAGGGCATCCTTGCGAGATGTTGTAATAAGAAATGAAATTCAAATATTTCCAGCTGTTTTTGTAATCATGAAAAAGGTGTGCATCTTACTAAACAAATTAACGCGAGCACAAAACACAAGCTGAAATTTTTACTGACCAGAAAAGGAAGCTGTTCTGGACTGCATTTAGTGACTCATAAATAAGATACATAACTCACCAATCAAAAAATGCGAGCGCAAGCTCAAAAATTTGTAATATTCCGACCTAAAAACTAGACATTCTAAGCATTTTTTGTGTAAATTGAATGCGAACCTTACTTAACAATAATTTATGCAAGCACAATCCAAAATTTGTTGATTTTGAAACCTAAAATTTTGCTCTGTATGCCATGCTTGGCCCCTCAAAATTTTTGGCTCATCATGCCATTGATGCCATAGCCCATTTGGAAATGACAAAATTGAAGTTTGTGTTCAAGTTTACCGAATCTTTTCAGAATATCATTAAGATTTAAAACATTCTTGTTGGTCAAAGAAATTAATACAAGGAAAACCTAATGGAATAGAAATCAACCTTGTTATCATTCTTTAGAGTAAGCTATTTTTAAAGTATGAAAATTGTCAAAATTACAGTCAGATCTGTCAGAATTATTCCTGTCATAAAATCACTATAATCAGTGGCGTCCCGTGGGTCACGGCATTGGGGGGCACCAGCAAAAACTTGGAATTGCCTCGTGAGCACGCGAAGCGTGCCCAGTTGCCAGGTATACTGACCTAATAGAGATATTTTTATAAGGACAGTGCCAATAAACGGACATGTATCTCACTAGTCAAATAATGCGAGCGCGAAGCGCGAGCTTAAAATTTTTGATATTCAAACCTAAAAAGGGACATTACAATCAATCTTTTGTAATCATGATACGTACCTGTCTCGCTAAATAATGCGAGCGCGAAGTGCGAACTGAAATTTTTGTAAATATTGACCCCAAACAGGAAGATTTTAAGGACTATATTTTAGGAATCTTTTATCTATTAAGATTATACACATCTCACCATAGTCATCTAATGGGAGTGCCAATAAGCGCTTGCTGATTTTGTTAGAATTACATCTAAACATGCACATAAAGCACTTGTAATCATGATTAACATACCCATCTCACTAATCAAATCTTGCGAGCGCGAAGCGAGCTGAAAATTTAGGAAATTCAGACCTGAAGAGGGGCATTTTAAGGCTTGTTTGTAGGAATTCAAGAAGACCTTACGTAGTTCACTAACCAAATGATGCGAGCGCGAAGCGCGAGCTGAAAATTTTTGATATTCAGATCAGAAAACAGAAAAAGGGACATTTTAAGGACTCATTCTAGGAATTGATGGAGAGCAGACATCTTTCACCAATCCACTACTGCGAACGTAAGCACGGACAGGAAATGTTTTATATTAAGACCTTAAAATGGGACAATCACTTAAAGTATTCATGAAAAAGAAGCATACTATTGTACATGTAAAAGAATAACTCGAAGTGCGAGGAAATATATTTGGTAGTTTGGTGTATATTGACGGGAGGTTTTAGTATAACAGGATTATATATCTCGGTAAACAGACAATGGGAGCACCAGGAACAATGAAGACACATGCCCTGAGCAAATTATGTTTCATTTATATGAAAAAGATGTTTCTAATGTAATGTAACATAACATAATTATAACATTATAATGAACATTAATGTCTTCTTTCCCACTACGTTTCTCTTCCTTTCTCCCTCTTTTCCTCCTTTTTTTTGTCAGCCGATTGGGGGGGGGGGTGGGCACGTGCCCCCATGCCCCCCTGTAGTTACGCCACTGACTATAATCCTAATCATAAATATTATCATTATTATTGATTACATCATATTACCAATAAATAATATTAATTTACATCACTTCTCTTTGTTACATAATTATGTGATGATAATTGCAATTGATGGCACTGCTAAGTACACTTACTGCTTCTGCTGCTGCTACATGTACTGCTGACTGGTAGTATTTAGTGTCATTAGATATACAGAACAATTGAAACATTTATAATTACTAATATAAAACAAATAAAAGTACAAAATACAAAATGCCTTGAAAAAGCCTTGAAAATGCCTTGAAAATGCCTTGAAATTTCAAGGCTCAAAATCCTCAAGGCCAAGGCCAAGGCCCTCTCAAGGCCAAGGCTTGAATGTTCAAGGCCAAGGCTTTGAAAAAATAGGCCTTAAGGCGCCTTAAGGCCAAGGCCGAGCATCAAGGCACTACAACATGGTTGGATTGCCAACAATATACTGCAGTATATTTTTTTCACATGGATAGAGGAAAGAGAGGGAGGGGGTGTGGCTGTAAAAACCTACCATAACTATGCATTAGTTGAACAGTTTGTTTTACTGAAACACCCATATTCTAACAAACCAAATAAGGAAACTTGTTTAACTCACCAAAGTTCGGGGATGGTAATGATTACTCTATGTTGAAGCTGGTGTGAGAAATCATTACCTCTGTTGAACACCTCCAGATATATATCCTATATACTATGTATCTCAGTCAAAATTAGTTTGCACTAACGCTGAAATTAACTTACGGTCATTGTCTCCCGAGTAAAGGCTTGAAGCTTGAATGAAAAGGCCAATTAAGTTACAATGCGAACATTAGTAATGACAGCCATCTATATCCGTGCACATAAACGTATTAAAACGTACAAGTATTCCTCCAACATGTTATTGAATAGTTTTATTTAATCAGTAGTGTACTATCGTGAGTGTTATATAACCAACCTTTGGTCCATGAACTATCAGAGTTCGATTGTTGACTTTTTTCTATTATTTACCCGTATTTGACGATGTACAGAATATACTACATGCCGTTGTTGTTTAACGCCAGTTAGCGTGTTACACGTTTGAGGCATGTAAACCGGCTATACATGGATAACCGCTGTTTATTTCCTAAACAATTGGAGCTATAGCCACGATAACAGCGTTAATAGCTGTAAGGCCTATCAAAGGGCAACGGGGCATACTTTCTATGCCACTTTAAGGGCAGAGAGGAAAGATGCGAGGGGGGGGGTAGGGGTAATGAGAATATTTGTTCTTTTATTCGCTGTATTGTTTCGTTTTCTTTAGACAAGTTGGTCTCTCGCATGAAATTATTTGTTGATCTAGACAGCCCTTCACGTACAACACGCATGATTAAGTGTACTGACTTCACATTATTAAAAAAATTGTTGTATTTTCCGTTGATGAAATTCATAATCTTTCCATGCAACATCCAGCGGTATGATAAGGTAATAGTATGCAACTCTAGAAGCATTGAATTAAGCGCTATATGCTAACGGTCCCAGAAAGAAAAACCAGGAAGACTAGTATTTTTTTTTACTGGTTTCCAGTATAATTTTTTTTCCTGGTTTCCAGTATATTTTTACTGGGCCAGTTCATTTTTAACTGGACCAGTAAAAATCAACCCGAGACCAGTTCCAACAGTGGCATTCCAGTTGAATCAATTAGTAATACCATCATTGCTCTTATGATTATCACAATTATTATCATTATGATTATTATGATCATTGTTGTAATCATTCTTATTACTGTTATTATTGTTATTGATATTGTAATTATTATTATTAATATTATCATAATTATCAAGTATTGATATTATCATTAAAATAATTATTTCCTCTAAAAAATATCTGATTAAGATCAAAGCAAGATATATTTTTCTGATATAGTCAACTGGTCTAAAGTAATTCAATGTTAACTGGTCAAGACCAGTAATACCAGTAATTCTGATGATGCTGATCACGTGGTTTACCTGATTTGCATATTTCCTTTTTTTCAAGAAAAATCAGGATTTATAATGGAATATCCTTGCAATAGCACTCATTGTTGTTTAAAAATCTTCAAAATAAGTGTGTGAACTAATTCACAATAAAATGTGTAATTTCACACATCACATTAAAAACAACAGCAGAAAGATTAATTTACTAACCATCTTTTCCATCACATTTCATTGGCCATGGTATATAACAAACCAAATGCATATAATAAACTGATCCAGTAAGACCAGTACGAGGACCAGTTCGACCAGTTTGAGGACCAGTTGGACCAGTACCAACCACCAGAAACAAGACCAGTATAAAATTCCAGTAATTTAAGACCAGTATGATTTTTAACTGGACCAGTAAAACTTTAACTGGACCAGAGATACCAGTTAAAATTATACTGGTCTAACTGGTCCAGTGCAACTGGTTTTTCCTTCTGGGGTGGATATTATAATTATTATCATAATCATAATTATCATAATTATAATTATCATTACTATATATTTGTTATTTTTGTTGCATCTATAACTATTATATATTAACAATGATAAGCAGGCATAATACTAAATGGGAAAATAATTGATTTCAAAGAGAAATAGAAACTGCCTAGGATGAGTTCGATCGCCGGCCACGGCCTATGCCCGTGAGGAAGTCGTTATATCGACAGTCCTCTTTTATTCTACAATTAAGGTAATTTTAAATGATACATGCATTCCTAGAAACGAGGTGTGTACTTGTTAAAAAAAATGAACGAATAAAGACGAGATAGACTAATAAAGGTTCGCTACTAACTGCTGTTATCATGGTTATCCAGAGTTCTTACTCGCTTTCATAATTATTTTGTTACTGGCGCACTGTCGGCGCTTGCCCCGAGCTTTGATTTTTCCTCACATACGCGCTTAGAATTGTCCACCTGGTACTAAATCGATTCATGCAACTGTTCGCTTCCAAAATAGCACAACGGTCGCATTCCGACGCGAGACGCTTCTTTCTGAACAGCATTGTTTCACTTTTTATACGACTAGGTATTCTATAAGAACCTGACAGTAGTTATACAGTGCGTCCCAGAAAAAAAAAACGAAACCGAGATTTATCGATAATTTATCATAACTTAATCACAAATACAATAGACAAATGGCCTACAGTTGCAAAGCTTAGAATCTCTTCTTTCAGCTGAAATTACTAAAATTATTTCTCATTCACGCATGAGTGAGCAAAAACAATTTGATAAAAGGATACCAAAAAACTCATCTGGCGGGGGTATCTGAATTTCAAAAAGAAAATCACATGCCTAAAAATGTCAATATCTGCTGTTCTTTTATTTGATACCTTAATCACAGAAAATGGTCAAGAGGTATTTTGAGGTAGAAAAGTTCTATCCCCTCGAAACAATGCTTGTATTTCCATCATTTCATTAAATAAACGTGTTTTCGCCGCTTTCCAACAGTAGCTATCGCACGGTTTACAAAAGTCTTAATGCATGGCTAATCGTCAACAAAACGGAGTGTCGAGTGACTCGAAACGCTAGCCTATAAAACCTCATCATTTTTTGAAATTATTGAAATTCAAGCTTTATTTCAAATGATCAGAACTTTATAATTTTTTTTTACCATTTCCTGTAATTCAGGTATCAAATTAAACAGCAGATATTGAACTTTCTAAAATGTGGTTTTCATTTTTAAAGCCAGATACAGCCCGCCAAGTGAGTTTTTGGTATTCCCTCTTCAAAATATTTTTCTCACTCATGCGTGAATGAGAAATAATGTAAGTAATTTCAGATAAAAGAGGAGATTCTAAGCTTTACAATGGTAGGTCACTTGCCTATTGTATTTATGATTCAGTTATGATAAATCTCGGTTTCGTTTTTTCTGGGACGCACTCTACAGTGCGTATCAAAAAAAGAGTTTACACTTAGAAAAAATCCTGTAAAATTATATATTTGTAATATCATAAAGATTTTTCCAAATTTTAACATTGGTACAGATCCATTTAAGCAAATGACGATATAACTGTCGAAAAATATTTCCCCTTGAGTGAGCACCACTTACTTTTGAAAAGTTAGTGAAAAATGATTTGCGCAGAACTTGGAAATAGTTATGCGAATAAAAGTAGACCTTAATCATGAAGAACACGTGGAATTTAGCTAGTAAATTGATTTGATATCTTTTACCTTTTTTAACTTGTTTCCTTGCCCAAAACACTTTGAAGAGTACATTGCGCCCCACCCCACTCCCCCACACACCGAGGACATCTTGACGATATTTGCTTTACACTGAGCTGTGATTTACATAAAATGCCTAAGGCTTCATTTTCATTTTATTAATCATTGTCAAGCTTGGGAAAAGTGGGAGGAAACAAGTATCAAATTGAAAATGAAATGTAAACCCACTTTAATGATACAAACTTAGTGAAAAATGCTGGAGATGTCTGATATAAACTTTTGTTCAGATTCAGTTATGTCCTCAGATCCAGCTGGCACACAAACGGGTAAAGGTTGTGCTTACTAAGTGTTGAATTTCAATTTGGGTGGCAAAATTGTTACAAAATGCTGGAATGTATCCGTTTTATTTCAATCGACTAAAAGTGCAAGGGAAATGTATGAGAAATGTTTCGCAGGGTAAGTTTGATTTCGTCCTTTCCCCTTGACACAGCGTGAAAACGAGCATTTCTGCGCAAACAGATTTCTGCGAGCTTTACAAAAATGGACAGTGCTCACTCAAGTGTAACATTCTGTCAAAACTTTTACTTTCATTAGATAGATGAGACCCAAACCCAAGATTATATGTGAAAAAATTATCCACATGTTGTATATTTTTTTATTCCCAGGGCTTTTTCAAAGTGTAAACTTTTTTTGATACGCACTGTATAACAGTTTAAACAATCGTACTTAATATATTTATTTGGAAATCAGTATAACAACTTAAACCTTGTCGTTTAAGATCTTATGTAATTGTTTAAATCATTTATGCTACTTAAAAGTTTATAATAATAGTAACTTAAGAGCTTTTAATGCATCATTTAAACAGCGTTTTAATTGTGTGGGTTTCACGCTTCTTCCGTATCTATAGTTTGAATAGTACATTTATATTCACTCTTTTGTATAATTTATGTTCTTTATATGAAAATGGATGAAATTTCAAAGGAAGAAAAAATAAATGTTTACTTTCATTGAATTAAAGCTGTACTGCCTCCTATAAATGATAGCATTTCCTACATACGACAATTCTATGGAAAATCTGTTAATAGTTTTTACTAGACAATAGTAATCATAACAATACCACTACTACTATTAAACAACATTAATTATAGTAGAAAAAATCAAGACCAAATAAACCCTGTAGCTTATATTTGGTATTCTACAAGAACAACAAATGGGTTATGAGACGGTCGTATTTATCTTTAATAGTAAATCTTCGTTTATTAGTATGAACCCCGGGAGGTGCCACATACAGAGCATTCAGGTCTTCTGAAGTCTCAAGAAAGTACCTCTTGATGCCACCAAGATACTCATTCAACCAGCCTAAATTCACATTAACATCGATTTTTGTTTTCGCCCAACCAGTAATACTTACACAATAAAATCATCAAGGTATTGCATATCAATCAATGAAAACAATACAAGACTTGACATGGATCAAGCCAGGGATAACAAACTGTGTACCCACATATACCAAATGCATATTTCACATGTACCACATGCATATTCACTTAACCCGAAGAACAAAATCAAACGACTTTGAAAGGCAAAACGAACAGGAAAAGTAATCTTGAATATATCAACAATCAATAAAACTATATATGTCAGTTTATCAATTAAAATAAACAACCATTTAATCAACCTATAAAACAATTGAATATCTATCAAACCAAATTCATTATAGCCATATTAAACCATACATTAAAACATTCATAGCATCTTTATAGCCCAATCAACTGTCTCCTGGACTTGTAACAGGATCGTATAATACATGGCGGAAGTATAACACACAATAATATCAATACGGCCGAATAAAATGATATAAGGGATCATACCATCTCCCGTTGACAAAATACAAGCAAGTGTTACAAAGTAAATTATTTTCTGAATTTTCACTCAAACATATAAAAAGTAGAGTAATAAACATAATTGTATTATTCATTGAGAAGAAAATATATACTTCATGAAACATACAATCCCAAGGGTTAATAATTCAATGCACATCACACTTTTTTTTATAGTTTTATATACAACACTAACAATTCATAAAAATGGGGAAACAAAACGGCCAACACGTCTTCAAGGTCATGAAGGTGACAACATTTTTTTCATTTTTTAAAGATAGAATTACCCTGTACAAAGCGGTTATACAATTGCAGAGTCCAGATTTATAGAATTACTTCTTATTCTTCTCTCTTCAATTATTATTTCCCCGTTCCGCGTTTCCTGCTTTTCCATCTCTATAAAATCATATCAGGCGGTCTGGGCCCGGCCCCGAACCCCACCCGTGGCACCACCAATGAGCAGCAGCGCTTGGAAGTAACAAAACTCCGATCAATCATACTTTTACGTATACTGGTATGTCAATTTGAAACAATGTAGACTGCAAAAGATTCTTTCACGCATGCGATTTCGACCCTGTCAGTGAAATTGTTGAAGAAGCTAAAAATCAGGGTATTGCATTTATGAATACAGAAAAATGTGAAATAAGACTCTTATAATATTTGTTTTGAACAAAAAAGATGGAACAGGAAAGTATAATCTTAACGAAAGCGACCAGGGGCCCCGTCTTAGAAAGAGATTCGATTGATCCGATTGTCTGCGACTCGTGCAGTATGATCTTAGCTATGTCAATATATCTGATGTACCCCTCAATCCCAGTCAATATAATATATTTAGTACGTCTCCATAGTATAACGATATTTCACCGGTTACAAACATTGAATATCGAAATGAATAACTACAATGCAATGCATGTACAAAAAAAGTTATGATAACTGACCAACAGCTCTCAGTTTTATCGGAAGTACTAGAAGACCGCCTTCCAAATATGGTGAAATTGGATAAAAATGTTTTACAATTATAATTTTTCTCTGAAGTATACCGATACCCATGGCGCGGATCGAGTGTCAAATCTTTTTCTGTGTCTGATGTTTGTCCCAAAAAATGACAAGCCCCCCTCCCAAAAGGTCATTATTAAAAAAGCTTTCTTTTGGGAATTTTGAGATAAGTCCTAAGGTGACAAAATGTGATTAAAAAAAGAAAAACAGGGATAAGAACAAGCGCATCCCCGAGGGAGGGTGGTAGATATTAAGAATAATAAGTTTTGCAAAGAATCTGCTGTTAAACAAATAGCATCAATGAAAAGAGGATTTGACGTTGCTGATAGACCACAACGTCAAATCGTCTTGTCATTTTTTTGCCTAAGTATTTGGTACAAGACACAGAGTCATGTTAAGAAGTTGATGCATGTTTACATATGTGTTGCATATATATATATATATATATATATATATATATATATATATATATATATATCAGCTGGATCGAAGCTATTGCTTTGATACAGTACACGTATGGGAGAAGAAATACAAATGTGTAAAACTTTACATGTACAACAGCTTTTGGCAACTCTTTTTTATTTAAATATTGTAAAGAAATGGATGAAGAGAACAATGGTAGGCGTAGCTTAAATCAAGGTTCCCCAGAGCTATCTACCGTTTGGAAAAATTGGTGATGCCAAAAAAATGTCTCTGCCGGGAATCGAACCCGGGCCCCCAGCTTTGAACGCCGGTGCCTTAACCACTAGACCACAGAGACGGGTTAATGGTTAGGGCGAGATTTTCGACACTATACCAATTATATTTTCCTTTCTCGGGTGAAGGTGAGTTTTGAACAATGACAAGCCGCCATGCCTCAGCTGGATCGAAGCTATTGCTTTGATACAGTACACGTATGGGAGAAGAAATACAAATGTGTAAAGCTTTACATGTACAACAGCTTTTGGCAACTCTTTTTTATTTAAATATTGTAAAGAAATGGATGAAGAGAACAATGGTAGGCGTAGCTTAAATCAAGGTTCCCCAGAGCTATCTACTCTTTGGAAATATTGGTGATGCCGAAAAAATGTCTCTGCCGGGAATCGAACCCGGGCCCCCAGTTTTGAACGCCGGTGCCTTAACCACTAGACCACAGAGACGGGTTAATGGTTAGGGCGAGCCAGATCTGATTGACCGTCAGATAGACAGATTTTCGACACTATACCAATTATATTTTCCTTTGTCGGGTGGAAAATGTATTGACTCTTCATGACTTTTTCTGCTCCCTTTGCAGCTTTTCAATTCGGACCTCATTCAATACTTTTTAATCCTGCTCTTTTCATGATGTCATGATCATAACAAGCATGGTGTCATTTTAAAAAGAAATAAATGATCTACTGAATGATGTCAAATATGCATTGTGTAACATTCGGAGTTGGGAGATATTAATGACCAAACTCAGATTTCCAAACTTTTTTGAAGGTTTTAAGTCGTGATTGTTGACCCTTTCTCATAACTCAGGCGGCATATTGTGAATAGGGTGGAAATCATGTATTTATCGTGAAAAGGGGGAACAACTTCATTGTCATTTAATCACGATCATATTCAGCTATAATTAAATAAAAACGATTTTCAAAATAGAACAAAAAAAAAATTAACTGTATTATCCAGAAATAAATGCCATAGAATATTCTATCTCCGTATTGATTGAGCTATGTTCTATTTATGAACTTCCTACTCAGGTACATTCGTTGTGCAGTTTTTACTTCGAATTAATATCCAACACCCCCATGTAGAACCACGATGCTACTGTACTCTTATTTTATAAACTTCGGCAAATCAATTACTTTACATTGGAAAACAAAAAAAAATATGCATTAAGGTTGTGATTCAAATAAATATTCAATTCAGCAATCTAAGGTCTGGAACACATGGATTGTCGTCACTGAATCTTAGGAACCACCAGGCAATGAGTATAATTACTAGTCGAAGTAAACCTTGAAAATTTTTCAAATCCATATCAAACTTAAGCAATGGTGGATCTTTAGCCCTTGATTGCCTAGAACAATAGGTTACATTTTTAGTTAGGTTTCATATTTCTGCTTCCTTCTTTTCTTTATGAGGTCATCGACGTGAATGATAAAGGTATATAGGAAAGGGTTGATCGTTGAATTGATAGGGACGATGAGAATCACTGTCCAGGCATAGAGGGAAGGGTGGAGGGTGACTGCACCGGTCTGAGATAGGATTCCCATGATGATGACAGGCATCCAACAGACGAGGTCAGTAGCAACGATCATCGCCATACGAACGGCCAATCTGGTCTCTTGCTTATTAAAGCTATTTTTCCGAACTCTCGCTGAAGATCTTGAGGATTTGACGAAGATCATTATGTAACAGATCAAGATAAAAGTGAAAGATACAAGGTTGAAACCAATGAAAACTATAAGGGAAAATAGCCATGGGGGCCTGGAACTGTTGTCTGTGACTACGAAATTTACCTGATACTCAAAAAAGAAATTCCCTGTGATCTCCAATACCCCTGTGTCTGCAGCTTCGACATGAAGAGGGAGACCAAGGCAAACGTCGGAGAGGCCATAAACATCCGGTCTGTAAGATGTAATGATTACCAGACTCAGGCTTAACATTATGGTGAAAACCCAAACAGCACTGACAAGAATCAATGAACTCTTGCGCTCAATCTTTAGGTCTGGCCTAAATGGAAACATGATGCAAATGAACCTATCGACGGTTATCAAGGTCAGGGTTAAGATCGAAGCCTCACTGGAAAGAAAGCCAAGGAAACCGGCAAACCGACAGAGCTGGGATCCTCGCCACTGAGGGGCGCTGAGATAAAACTCATTTCCATAGTAAAGATCGACAGAAGTGATAATAATCATGTATAGTCCCATTAGAATATCGGCCATTGCTAAGCTAGCAATAAAGGTATTCTGAACTCTGGAAACCTTCTTTTTCCTATCCCGTAGTCGAATAAAGAGAACAGCGCCGTTGCCACCTAGAGCTAGCAAACCCATGACCCATCCTGCAATCCTCAAGGCCAAGTTTGGATATAACCTGCTACAGGTGTCCAAGGGACTGGTCTGTGATGTCCTTGCGCAGGTGAAATCAGCATTATCTTCGAGAAGACAACATAGACGATTGTCAGAGGTAGACCTGAGTAAAAAAATAGGTTAAAGCTAAATGACAGTAGTTGCAGTAAAACACTAATTTCGTGAGAAAGTCTGTAAAACCAAAGTTAAGTATTACTATATCATCGTCAATCTAAATCTGGTACAGTTAAATGAACTGAACTTTGTGAAATCATAAAATCTAAGCTGAAAAACAATCACACTGAAGATCGCCAACATAGATAGGCACACGTGGGACAGTGTATAATATATTGCTGAAATAAAGATAAGACGGAAGTGCCCGAATTCGCGCTTATTTGGCTTATTTCTCAGCAATTACACAATTTATTCCAGAATCTGTCGGCACATATTTTTTAATCATACAAACAGACACTTGGGAGGTCATTATATTGGATTCTGTAAAAAGTCATTTTGAGATCGTTACCACAACTGGCATTTATCTTTAACTCTTGAAAACTTCGGGTTGGATTCGATATGTGTATCAGTAATAGTTGGGCAACAATCGGTTAAAGTGATTCAATTAAAGTGATTCACACTACAGGTATATATGCACCATCTACATTTATATTGCAGTTAGTATCTATACTGATAGAAAGAAAGTTTGAAAGGTTTATCACGTCATGACGCTGGCTTCGAATTTATTTTTCATCAGCAATTTTGCAATCGAGACTATTCTGCCATCGACTATTAAAAACAGCTTGTACGATAGCCTAATCTGCTAAATTGAATTAATATCGCTATAATATCCAAAAGTAGCCTTTGCGATGACGATACAATGTCACCAACTATTGAATGTTCGACAAGTGCCTCGAACCTTTGGCATTTCGGATTGAGATCAATGTCACTACCATACCAGACGTAGCTTCTCGCGAGCGGGGCTGTTTTAAACACTGAATCTTGCTGCCACGCTTACTTCACTCCAGTCGTCATGGTCGTTCGTTGTGTCTATTTTACTGCAGATTGAATGGAATATTTTGGGTAAGTGGCACAACTACCCGTGTGAAATATATAGGAACTGAGGTGCTTACATAAGTGAATAAAGTTTTTTCGTTGGATCACGAAATACTTGGATCAGAACAAAATGTAGTCTACAAAATTAGACTCGTAGTCTCGAAGCGTGTGCTCACACTGAATAGTAAATAAATTATTGAAAAATGACATATACATCATCTTACATTTTCTCTACTGATGTTAGACCAGTTAGTGCATCCGGGCTAACGGCTCCGAGTTCAGTACCAAGGAAGAATCTGATTACAGAAACGGCAAATACAAACAAGAGATCATAATGAGGTTCATTAGCTTATAGACAACTAATGAATCTACTTCCACTAATAAAACAAAATATACTACAATTACCGTACTACTACTACTACTACTACTTTTACTATTAATTGTAGTATTGTTTCTACTACTACATTTTTTTTCCTGTCTTGCGCAACATATCCTTTACAACGAAGACCTCTTTGTGTAAAAAGCTTTGCATTTGTTCAGTAATTATGTTTCCGTCAATATGATTTCTTTTTCTCTTTTTCTTCCTGTAATACATGCATGTACGCATATAGTAAGTCGACTATAATTTCTTCTTTTCCAAGGGGGATCCACAATTTTACAAGCTTTGCTTTTTGGTGGTTCCCCCTCATTTCCATTTATGCCCTATATTATACTGTTGTTGTTTTTTTTACGAAGTAAGAATGCCCTTCTGTAAAATTGTATTTAATTTGTATTTTTTTATATTACTCTGTATTATGTTTGGAATGGAAATGAAATAAAAGAATTGAATTGAATACTACCACTGCTATAACTACTACTACAACTGTTTCTACTTATTCTGGTACTACTATTACTACTACATCTACTACTACTACTACTACATCTACTACTACTACTACTACTACTGCTACTACTACTATTACTGTTTCTACTTCTTCTGATACCATGGATACTACTACTACCTCACTCCTACTTTTGATACAACTATCATTACATCTACTACATACTACTTCTCTTAATTTTTTACCACTGCTACATGTATTACTATATTATCACAACAACACTGCTACAGTACTACTGCTACTACTAATACTACTAGTACATGTACATGTACTTCTACTACTATTACTTCTACTAATACTACTACTACTTCTAATAATAATACTAATAATAATACTATTACTTCTAATACTACTATTTCTACTACTTCAGATACTACAAATAATACTACTACTTTCACTACTACTACTACTGCTATTACAAAACACACTATATCCAATGGAGAAAATAAATGGCGGGGTAAAATTACTTACAGAAACTGAAGAGACGCCATATTTTCAAACGTAAAGCCATCAATGGATTGAATGTGGTTGTTTATCAAATCACTGAAAAGGGAAAAGAAACCCACATGTCGTAAAAGGAAAATGCATTCTGAAGTCCAGCAGACTGTACTCGATCCAATACAACACCATATAAAGAAAAAAAGATGAATCCCATTTTATTATTTAATGAAAAACTTCCAAGAAATAACCTTTTTTCATCTTAAATTTTGCATAGTGCTAGGAATGTTGAATGTAGAATTTTCTGCTTCAAGCCAAGAAAAGTATGAATCGGCTTAAAGTCGCAACCAAAGATGACGTCATTACGGATTGGAATTTAATTTTCATTTTCACTTTTTTTCATTTTAAATTTCATTTATTTTCCTTTTCCAATACTTATTTTCTTCCGTACAATAATTCAGATATATAAACAATGAAATACCAAATTTCTACGTACAGTTACGATTATCACAATTAGCAAGTTGGAAATGGGGAAGGCTGTTAAAAAACGGAGCTAGTAGGGTGAAGCCTCCTATGTAGTATTGTGCATTGTACAAATAAAACACACAAACACACTGACAACTTGAGTAGTAAACCAGATAAAAGTCAAAATTACGGGAAGAAATAAAATAGAAATAGAAAATGGTTTTCCTACAGAAAGGCTCAAAACAGCCTGGAATTTCGATTTCGGTGTATAGACCGTTTTTCGAATTTTAATAAGTTGGAATAACGATATCAAACACGCCCCCCCCCCCCCGTGTTAGTAGTAATATATTTAGCTGAAAATACAATTTTTTATTGTATTTATTAATTTCTTTTATTTTTTTTATCATTATTCATAAACTAATCTTTTCTTGTTTTCATTTATTCATTATTTTTGTGTGTGTGCGGGGGGGGGGGGGGGACGGGAAGGGCACTGAACGCTCTATGCACATTGGGTATGGTATACAAAACGTGTACTGACATGTAATAGGCATACTACCAGTTATATATTATAGTAGGTAATGGCATTTTAGGCATATTTATGGCTGTTTTAATTGTTTTGGTGTGGTATACACTAATGAATTGGAGTTGGGCTGACCATTTATATCAATGTGGAAGCAAGCGAAGCGAGCGAGCAAGCGTACTTTTCGTAGTTGGATGCTGAAAATCATGGGAGAGACTGAAAGTATTAATGGTGTTTTGATGCTGCCTTATGAGCGTCGATTTAATTGATTTGTACTTACAGATACGAAAGCGATATGAGACCTGAAAACATCCCTCGTTGCAAGTGCTGAATGGAATTAGACGACAAATTTCTGAAAAGAAGCAAAACATACGCATAAGAAAGCGCATTATCAATTCTGAGGTATTATACATTTGTTTCAACAGACGTTGATATTTGAAATATTACTTTATATTGCATAAATACAGGTGATTGTGAGGTATAGTTATTTTATCTAAGACAATTGCTTCCGTTTCCATCACAGTCATTTGTAAAAATATTTTTTTTTACAAAAAATTATCAACGGTTTCCCCTCGTTATAAATTCCCCTTTTCATACAAGAGAATCTGTGCTCTGCTAGATACACTTGAATGTTTCCTTGTTTGGGTACTCATTCAACTCGTAATGATTCGTTTACATTTTGGATATTGACGAATTTATTGGACAAAGATTTGAATGAAATCATGCATAAGATTAAAACGTTCTTAAATTAATGGTATAACATACTTTTATTTTGGAAATCGTTAATTAATTAAAAAATTACAATAATTGAAGACTCCTTAGTCCAGAAAACGAGCCGACCTCGATATCGCTAATGTTGTTTGATTCCATATACCTGAATGTGATGACAATAAAACAATAAAGAATGATTGATAATATAACCTGTTGGAATACACATTACTAGTAGTTATATAGAAAAAAATCTAAATTTTCAAATATATATTTTTTAATATATTGAAAATGTTGTTCAAAATTAGTATTATAGACAACAGTAATGAACATCGTCAAACGTAGAAAAGCATCAGTCTTTGTTCAATTTTGTTGGATGTGATGCATACTAACTAACGGCTGTAATATTTCAACTGGAAAAAATACATGAACGGGTATTTTTATCAATAGCTGAAATTATAATTCATATTGAATGTTTGACAAGGAGGAAGATTGATGTTCTACTTCCGTAGGTAAAAAAAAGGAAATTAGGCTTATCAATAATTTGCGAAAAAGATACAAATTGACTTTATAACATTAATTTCATCAATTAGTCAATTATTTTTCCTTAGAATCTTATGAACTACTATTGTATCATTGCATTTGCTTGGAACATGCATTAACTTGTTGCTACTATACCGAAAAAGAAAATTGGTCGACAGGAATAGTAATAGGGAAAAAGGTTGGCGTAACATACTTACAGAAATTGTAAACTCTCCATACCATAAAAGAACCCCTGTTCGATCCGACGAATTTTGTTCTGTGAGAGACCCCTGTCAACGTCATTGATATTAAAGATTAATTAGTAATGCTATAATATTTCGAGGAAAATTTAGAAATGAACTGATTGAATTGAACACCAAAGCCCGTAACGAATGACAACCGATAGAACGCTTCAATTCCAAGGAATATGAATATATGAATAAACATCGCCGCATTGTTCAAATTTGGATCATGTAGATAGAAATTTACTTTTCATTTTGATTTCACGGGGGGGGGGGGGGTCGCCCCATAGAACAAAACAATAATAAAAAATAAAATCTCATAGACAAATTCTCACTTTTTAAATGAAATGTACCCATGGTGAAGTAGCACATTTTGACAAGAATACAATAAAATGACCTTTTCAACTTAACTTTTTCCTACTCTTATCCCAAGCCCAAGCTCGCTGAACAGAATGCAACATTCATGTGTATTTTTTGATACAATTCATAATTTGATATCATGAAATGCAAAGCAGATAAATGAAAACAATGAAATATAAATGGAATCAACAATAAAAACCTATGGCTTGGAAGAACATGATCTCCCTATATAGATATCCCTTTCAACAGCGTTTCCCCCTCAACCTACATTACCACAATTTTTTATACAGATTAAATGTAAAAAAAGAAGACTTTATTGGTATCCATTACACCGCTACAAAACACTCTCATACATTCCACTTGTCTTATATACGATGTTATGAACCAAACAGGTTTAGTACTATTTGTGTGTAATGGATCCAATGGCTGGTATAAAAAGAAAGTGGTTACACTTGAATAAAGATTTTGATAGTATCTGAAGACAGAACAAATGTCCATGTTAATGAAATCGAGATTTTGAGCTGTTGATTCAAAGGAACTAGAACAAGGTTAAAATTGCTAAGGAAAAAAAAATAAAACACGACTTTAATTACTTACAGGCTTCTAAGATTTATCAAACCGGTAAAGGCGCCAGGTTGCAGACGGACTAAGCTGTTATTACCGAATTCCCTTAAATAAAACAAGAAACAAATACGAATAAAGAATATAAAGAGTTCATAAGAATTTCTTGAGACTTTCATCTCGGTCAGAAAAAGGGGATGAGGAAGGGGGAAGGGGGTGGGTGTAGACAAGACAACACCCTCCCAAAGTTCCGTTGGAATGGGACACATCCCACTTTTACAGGCCCGTATTCAGAGCGAATACCATCAACCCAATTCTTAAAGGTCCTTCTTTTCAAAACTGAGTATTTAGAAAATGCGAGATTGATGTGGTGTTTTACCCATGCTATTTTTTCATCACGTTAATCGTTACAAAAAATAAGTTAGGGTGCAAATTTCAAGTTGAGGATGTAAAATCTTTTTAGCTCGCGCATCCAGGTAGCATCCATTGTGTAGTCTAATACCCATTCTCTCAACGGCTAAAAAGGGTCACGTTTCAGATCAGAATATCAACAAGTCTTCAGCCCACGATTCGAGTTTGCATAGTTTAGTTCATTTATTTCATTATTAAAACAAGGCTAAAGCCATTTTGTGTGTGGCCCACTCATGAAAATAACTACAAATATTGTGATTTGCGAGGGCACGCAACAGAATTGTATCGAAACTTCATTGTGAAAAGACTGGGATGGAATAACACTTGTTATAAGAACCTTGCACGTAAACTTTGATGTTGACCTGAAAATGACATTTGACCTTACCATGTGACCTCCGACTGCAGCATAACATGCAGTCCCCAAAGTCCATCTACCATCTAAGTTTGGTTGAAAAGTGACTTACGGTTGCAGTTAGGTGTCGTAAGAGTCTTGCATGTAAACTTTACCGTTGACCTGAAAATTACCTTTGACCTTACCATGTGATCTCCGACTGCAGCATAACATGCAGGTCCCCCAAGTCCATCTACCATCCAAGTTTGGTTGAAAAGTGACTTACGGTTGTGGAGTTAGGTGTCATAAGAGAGTCTTGCATGTAAACTTTAACGTTGACCTGAAAATGACCTTTGACCTTACCATGTGACCTCCGACTGCTGTATGACATGCAGGTCCCCCAAATCAATCTACTATCCAAGTTTGGTTGAAAAGTGACTTACGGTTGTCATTAGGTTTGTGACGGACGGACGACACCTGGATCCCGAAGTCTTGCCTTCACCTCTGGTGGGCGAGACAAAAAGTGTGTAATTACATGTATGTTTTAGGTCTTACTGTGAGAAGTTTTTAGCTCGTGCTTCGCGCTCGCAACGAGATACACAAGTTGTTTTACCGAAAACGATATGACCCACGTGCATCAACTTTATACAGTACGTTGGATGTATAGATATGTACGTTTCCAATGAAGCCACACGTCGGCTGTAAACTCCCAATTGTATATACTGATTACAACTTGGACCATTCATATACCAAACATCATCAAAAGTCATTTTTTTCTTGATTTACTACCCCCCCCCCCGCCACACACACACCTCCTGAAAAAAAACAAGGCTTCTATATTTACAGAAACAAAAGGCTCTTCAAGTCAGCAAACGAACCATTTTCGACCGAGAATATCCTGTTTTGTCGAAGATTTCTAGCACAGAAACATAAATGTCAAAATGATTAGAAATACTAAAATACACAGATACACAAGCATGCAATTTGTTTCACATTATTACCGGAAAATCAAAATTTAGTAACGATAATAACTTTACAAAATGATAATGACATAGCATTAAATAGGTAAGAATATATCCGAATTTGGTCATACCAGCAATGCATTGTAAAAATAAACACTTTGGTCTGGCAGTCGGGGGGGGGGGGGGGGGACAGGGAGATCACACCTCCATTCTGATATTCTTTTAAAAAAATAACATAAAGGAGACAAGATGACGAAAACTGGAACCTATACCGATAGATAACTTTGTGATATGATCATAATAGTATTATGGTGGTGATATTTTCTCCCGGATTGCTATCAAGATGAATCATTGTTAAGCAAGCGACCAGAAGTCGGACGATTTAAGGTCCTCTCGGAGGGACCTGGGGATGACAATAAATGCTTTACCAAAGATACAGGGGAGGTGGGAAGGGAAGTATCGAAATCATCATCAAGAGGGGGGTTGGAACTTTAAAACAAATAATATATTGTGTGGACTAGTGGAACGCAATGAAAATCATCCTCCTTCCCTGCATATTGCTGTTCTTGTTATTTAACTTACTTAGCGAGAGAGTGAGGTCATGTAGATGAGAAAATGGCATCTTTGTATGGTATTTTACATAATGAATTCAATACTCCCCCTGCATCCTTGCCTGGCCCACCAAACACACTTGTAAAATGTTCAATTGACAGCCCGAACTTGAACAATTCACTGAATGAGAACGTATTTAATGTCTTATCTATAATTCGAATCCTGAAGGAGATACCGCTGCGACATTTTGCACTAAGACTCAAGACTTTGTGAGTTAGTAGTTCAAGCTACGACATTATATATGCGTTGACCATGTTGACTGTGACATTATGCGTTGGTTGATTATAGCAAAGTGTCATTTCCTGCGACATTGTGCTTTAGAGTGACATTATTATCCTACCACCCATTTATATTGGTGACTTAAATTTTACGATGTAAACATTTATTTCTACCGATGCATGTTTTGTAATTTCGGATTTTTTTTTCGTTGGTGATGCAACAAAAACATAGACAATATTTTGAATTTAACTTAAAAGCGAAACATTACAATAAACATTATTCATTATAAAAAAAAAACTTACAGTATTTGCAAAAGCTGTAAACCGGTGAAAGTTGTATTGTGGAGTTCTTGAATATTGTTTTCCGCTAAGACGCTATGAAAGCAGAAAAAAATAATCACAGATACATAATTTTGGTTTTCATATAAACCTTTGATAAAAAAAAATGCACTATTGTCTATTCAAGTCAGTGCTATTACACAAAACAAATAAAGATATCTTGTAAGAGCATGGCAAGAAATAGATTACCCTTTGTTCATGGGGGAAATGTTGCGCCCCCCACACATAAGATAATCCTCTGCTCCACCGCCAATGGTAACATGATTCGTTTTATTTTCCTCTGTCATGATTTGCAGTCATGAAAATTAAGATTTCAGTTTCAAAAAAGTAATTCAAAAATAAATCAAAATCAACGTTTAATTATTACCAATGTTAGTTTGGAATGATTATTTCACGGAATGAATTGTTGCAACGTAAAACCATTAAAACAAACAAACAATTCCATGTCCACAGTTTGATTGATAGTCAATTGATCTTTGATTTATTCGGATGAGTGCAGTACCTTTTGGAAAAAGGTGAATTATGTATGCCAATTTGTGTTTTCTCTTTTTTATCAAATGTAAACTGGAAATTTTTACTTTATTCAATCGGTGTATCTGCATTTGAATTCAATTAAATCGAATTTGAATTGAAAACTATAACCAATATTTCCATTTTGATGAAAAGAATGGGATGTAATACCTTTGGGACGGCTTATACTGATCAGTCGGGTCGCGTGCGCGTGCGAAATCACTCGGGTTTTGGATTTTTGACGACTTTTTTTGGATTTCGAAGCGATTTTTTTTTTTAATGTCTTCAATGGGACAAACACGCTGGGAAAATAAAATGAAATTGAAACTCGAGCTACGTTTTAAGCCGGCAAGTGCCTTAAATGATATGTACTTGACTACTATTTTAACATAACAAACAAGCAAATCAGCCATGCAACCCGACTGATTAGTATAAGCCTTTGGGACCGAGTTTTATGCATCCAAAAATACCGTAGTCCCCTCCAATCATGGCAATACTGCATACACTGCTTGTTATGTAAGAAGGAATGACAATGATGATTGTAATTATTAGCACAGTGGCGATAATGATAAAATGGCTTCAGTTTCTTCCGATTTATTTATTCCGTGGAAGTGGTACATATTAAAGTATACTTATTCTTACAGCGTACGAAGGCTGGGAAATCCAATGAAAGTGTTGTCGTCAATGCGGTGCAAGTTCACACCATATAGAACCCTGTGGAGAAAGGGGAATACGGAAGAAAGGACAATCATGAGCTAGAAATGACAGTCATCTTCCAACGTTGATCGGTAAAGCAGAAATTATTTCTGTTAATTACTTGTACGAAAAGATGAATGTCGAAGAAACAAATCAATAAAGGTTTGAAAAGATGAACAAGGAATAAGGGACTTATGAGCACTTAAATATTGACATTCTCCCATTGTCAATCTGACATATATATATATATATATATATACAGTGCGTCCCAGAAAAAACGAAACCGAGATTTAGCGATCATTTATCATTACTTAATCATAAATGAAATAGACAAATGACCTACCAATTTAAAGCGTAGAATCTCCTCTTTCATCTGATATTACTTATATTATTTCTCATTCACGCATGAGTGAGCAAATGCAATTTGAAGAAAGGATATCAAAAACTCATTTGGCGGGGGGTATCTGGGTTTCAAAAGGAAAACCACATTTTTGAAAAGTTCAATATCTCCTCTTTAATTTGATACCTAAATTACAGAAAATGGTCACGAAATAACAAATTTCTGGTCATTTGAAATAAGGCTTGAATTTCAATAATTTCATAAAATGAAGAGGTTCTCCAGGCTGGCTTTCAAACTCTCTCGACACTCTTTTTTGTTGACGATCAGCCATGCATTAAACCTTTTGTTCACCATGCGAAAGCTTATGTGGGAAACCGGTGAAAACACGTTTATCTCATGAAATTATGGAAATACAAGCCTTATTTCAAATGACCAGAACTTTTTTATTTCTTGACCATTTTCTGCAATTTTGGTACCAAATGAAAGAGCCGATATTGAACTTTTCAGAAATGTGGTTTTCTTTTTGAAACCCAGATACCCCCCGCCAAATGAGTTTTTGGTATCCTTTCTTCAAATTGTTTTTGCTCACTCATGCGTGAATAAGAAATAACCTAAGTAATATCAGATGAAAGAGGAGATTCTAAGCTTTAAATTGGTAGGTCATTTGTCTATTCTATTTATGATTAAGTTATGATAAATGATCGCTAAATCTCGGTTTCGTTTATTCTGGGACGCACTGTATATATATATATATATATATATATATATATATATACACACAACAAAAAATTAAGTCCCCCCTTAAACAAACATCAATAATTTCCAAACCAATTCGAGTTTTTAATATATTTTTACATGAGCGTGTAGGTAATTTTATAAGCTACCCTATGAGTAAATGTTATGGACGTATTTTACGTCATGCTTCGGTGAGCACCGTCAGAAGGCTAAAATGTCACTTTTTAAAAGTCACAAGCCAAATATCATGACTTTGATTCCATTTTATTGGAACTTATTGCTCATTCTCATCATAAAAAATAGTCAGAAGGCTTATAAAAGGTACCTTTTAAAGGACGAAACAACTTTTTGGGCTAAATTTCACGGTTGAATAAAGACAAGTCAAAATTTGCTATAATTTGATATTTTACACGTATTCATCAATAAAAACGATAGAAGATAATGACAGATATTTTTGGGAGGAGTTTTTTCAACAGTATTCATCGTTTCACGGTTCAATGAACATTTATCGAAAACAAAAAATACGATTTTCAAATATCATAGGCAAGTATTGTTTCATTTTGGTAACTAAAAATGATCTTTTCTCAACTTTTTCGTTGTGTTTATGACCAATTAACATGCTTCAATGATTCAAAGGCGTTTAATTAAACATTCACGCTTGAATGAACATGTGGAATGTGATTAGCTCTTTTTTACGTTATTGGAAAAAATGCAATTTGTAATTATGGATATCTGTCACAAACCTCCTTGCATAGTTCATTTGATTTAATTTTTGTGAAAATCCCGATGTTTAACGCATCAGTGAGCACACAATACTCGAAAATTATGCAAATGAGAAGAAAGTTCAAGGCCTTGGCCCCACTCTGTGCTGCATCGAATGGTTATTTTGGTGTGCGCACCTTTTGGATAGTGTTACTCTGAAGCAATGTGCGAAGTTTCATGAAATAACTGTTGGCAGAAGTAACAAAAACCGTCCATGAAACAAACCCTCATTTCAAAATTTGGACTTCCTCTCTCATAGACTTGTGTACATTATGGGTGCATATGTTTACGAATAAGTAACCCCTTATTCAATATGGTGGAACTTTTTTTCAAGGCTGTCTTTAGCAATGTCGTTTGGCAGTAATGTTTACCAACCTATGGGCAAAATTCTGTGCAAAAATGAAATCGATTCGTTTATTTATGGATGAGTGAGCACGCATCAAAGTGGGAAAATTGGTATTTTCAATGTCACAGACGCATTTTAAAGGATAATATAGTGATTATTGGGGGCAAATTCGGTTTCAAATGTGACTTTAATTGCTGTTGTTTTTATCATCCATCATTTCTATCACCAAATACTTTCCGAATTTCAAACATTTTCATGGTTGAGCGAGCACAATCGAAAACTTAGGAATTAATACTCTTTATACTGCATAAATGTATTCTTTTCCTAACAATTTCTCAGGATCAGTTGAATGTATGGACAAATCAGTGGTAGATCCAGAATTTTAAAATAGGGGAAGGGGCCTATAATCGGGGAAGCCACCAACATTTTCAAATTTTAACATGATTTAACAAGTTGTAGAGGATACTACCATAAACCCCTATGATGATACGTCACAATTCAGGGGCCGCTGAACGGTTTTCAAAGTGGGGGGGGGGGGAGACTGGGCCAAAAGTGAGGGGGGGGGGGGGCTGCTGATCATGCAAAAAAATCAAAATCGTGTGGTCGTTTTTACATTGCAGCCCCTGCAATACATTGTGTTCACTCAACCATGAACATACCATTTCAAAATCTGGTCTGAAGTGGTTGAATGATGGATAGTAAAACAGCATAACACAATAAAATTCACCTGAAAACAACTTTGCCCAACTTTGTATTTGAACAAACTGAAAAACGACTCTTGTGACTTTTAAAAATGGTCATTTTTAATTCAATCTTTAATTACTCATGCATGACTCAACCGATCGATTTCATTTTTCCTCAGGGTTTGCTTAATGAGTGTAGAAAACCACCTATGAAATATCATATCTCAAACTAATTCGGTTCAAAAGTTACAGCAATTTGATTTAGGGGGGACTTACTTTTTTGTTGTGTATATATATACATGTGACGTAGCACTTGTACAACTCCCCATTTATTTATCCCGCTGGTTTCTCTCCTTTTATCTTTATTGTTCCTGGACGTGATTTTATTTGTATTTATTTATTTATTTTATTATTATTATTTGTTTTTTTTGGGGGGGGAGCAAGAGCCCCCAATCTGCATGCTACTCTATATGTATATAAAATATGTATGTATATATATATATGGGCAATTCCATGGAAAATGTTCACTTTAGAGAAAAAATGAAGTTTCAAATTTCACTCAAGCAGTCAAATTTTCTTAAAAAGTAATCTTTAAAGTCTCAATTTCCAATAGAAAAATCGCAATATTGATAAAATTTTGTAGTTTTTTTCCATCATCCAAAAATAGAATAGCATATTGCAAAATGTAAAAAATGTGGCTATTTTTGAACAATTCATCTTTTCTGTCTCTACTAAAAGCAAACAAGGTCCCAGAGGTCTCTTTTAACTTTTGAATAGTTGATTAATGTTTAAATCAACAGAAAATAATTGTTAAATTTTATGCCATTCATCAATTTTACAGAAATCTGTCTTCAGATTTGTGTGATTTCTTTACCATTATCAGTGTCATGTCCGTTACGTTTTTCACTTAAAGTTTTCACAGCTTATAGGAAATTTGTGTAAAGGTACTGCAGATTCAGATTCTATGTTAGAATTAAACCCCCTACCATGTGTAGCAATCATTTTCCCTTACCATTTCTCATTTTCATAAAAATGGCGTAACGGACATGACAATTCGCGTAACGGACATGACGCCTTATATATGGCAAATGGCAGCATTTACAAAAACAAAATATTAGGCTCAGTGTCACAGACTGAGGTTAGTCTCAATTGTTTGAGGATAGCTGAATGTAATATTTCCTAGAATCTGCATGTCATTCAAGCTATTTTTAGAAGTTGGTGAATGATGAAAGTTCAGCTCTTGTTCTGGTAGATTTTTCTGAGAATTAACGGTATGTTACATAATATTAGGATAAGATGCAGCTAGATCTGGCAACATACTCAGATCACAATCTGCATCATTCGTGTTTGAACAAACATTTGATTATCTTAGGTTCTTGCACTGACAGTTTGGAGCATGATAAAACTCCAACTTGTGAATTAATGATCATTGATGATATTACTTCAAAGTATCTGACTTACACCAACCTCTACATGTACTTCTTCAGTGATGGCATGGGATCACATTTAAAAGCAAGTTTGTATTCGGATATCTGTGTTTCATGATGTAGCTCTATGAATCCATGAATCTACAGTGGCACTTCTTTGCAGTATCACAAAGCAAAGGGGCCGTGGAAAGAATGATCAAGAAATTATGTCATAGTATTTTGGTCAGCCATAATAACGATTTGAATGATGTATCTTCAATTGTACACAAGCAGCGCGGACAATACAACAAAATTACATGTAGATACAGCCACGTTTGTCAGCAAGCAAGATTGTAAGATTTAGAACATCCAAGATTTGATGAAAGGATGATTATACTCAGGATGATAGTTATTTTGAATGAAAAAAAAAATCTCAGAAGCTATTTACAAGCATTCCGATTACCTTTCAACTCATACATAATCGATAATGAAAGACCGCTTTCCAGGTACTGCTATTAAATTTTAATACCATTTTTTGTAATCTTAAAACTGACATTAATACTAGTACATATTCTTTATCATACAATACATTCCATAATATGTTCTTGGATTTATACAGGTCTGGTAAATTTTGTTTTCTTCTCACAAAAAATGAGATTTGGTCTTCTCAGTGTGTCGTAGTGGTACGATAAACGTTGTATTCAATATAAAATTATCACTTAGGCTATAGCTATTAATTTAATGATACCTGCTAATAATATCTACATATTTTTCATTAGAGTGTCAGTAAAGGTACTTTGCTGTTACATAATTACATTCATTATTGATATTTCTTCCATTTTCAAACTAAGAAGTGCTGATGAAGTTCACTTCGTAAGGGTGTCATGTCCGTTACGCTAGTATATTATCAAATATTAGGGCATGAATAAAAAATAATCTTTTCTATCAACTTTTTTTCCTTTAATTAGGTGTGGCGGATGGTAGTAACTGGAAAATACTCATTAACTGTTGTTAACCGGTGTAAAATAAATTTTTCTAAATATTTTTTTGTTTTATAAATATTGTACAAAAAGACCCCCTCTCAAATTGCAAAATAATAGGAGATATTACAGATTACCAGTTATGATATGTGTCTCTAACCTCTAGCCTTAACATGTAAACAATTAGACTTGTACCATATCTTGTAATAAAATAATTATATTGGCTTACAAAAAGTGGACAAAACTGTCATGTCCGTTACGCTTCGTGTGTCATGTCCGTTACACTACATTTTGAGCTAGGAATACAGAATGCACTGCAAAACTGTTGTTAAACACTATTTTATGGATAGAGCATGGTCTTAAGGTTAAATTAACACCAATGTCAGGTGCATGCAATCTAAGAATTCACAGGAATTTTGATAAGCAATAGGAGGTAAAAATGCTTCGTCCATTTCGTGTCATGTCCGTTACGCTCACAAAGAGTGCAATTTCTCCGCAACTGTTCAATGAAACGATTTGAAATTTTATGTGTATGTAACTGATACTTAAATGTGTCTGATAAGCTTAGTAACAATTATCAAAAGACTGCTAATTCTACTGTATAAACATTTGAATTACAAAAATTTGTCTGAACGTCATGTCCGTTACGCTGGAATTGACCATATATATATATATATTTATATATATATATATATATATATATATATATATATATATATATATATATTATATATATAATATATATACATACATATATATATATACATACATATATATATATATATATATATATATATATATATATATATATTATATATATATATATATATATATATACATATACTAACCACTAACCCGTCTCTGTGGTCTAGTGGTTAAGGCACCGGCGTTCAAAGCTGGGGGCCCGGGTTCGATTCCCGGCAGAGACATTTTTTCGGCATCACCAATTTTTCCAAAGGGTAGATAGCTCTGGGGAACTTTGATTTAAGCTACGCCTACCATCGTTCTCTTCATCCATTTCTTTACACAATATTTAAAAAAAAGAGTTGCCAAAGCTGTTGTACATGTATAGCTTCACACACATTTGTATACTTTCTCCCATACGTGTACTGTATCAAAGCACTAGCTTTGTATCAAAGCATAGCTTTGATCCAGCTGAGGCATGGCGGCTTGTCATTGTTCAAAACCCAACTTCACCCGACAAAGGAAATTATAATTGGTATGGTGTCGAAAATCTGTCTATCTGACGGTCAATTGGATCAGGGTCGGCCTAACCACTAACCCGTCTCTGTGGTCTAGTGGTTAAGGCACCGGCGTTCAAAGCTGGGGGCCCGGGTTCGATTCCCGGCAGAGACATTTTTTCGGCATCACCAATTTTTCCAAAGGGTAGATAGCTCTGGGGAACTTTGATTTAAGCTACGCCTACCATCGATCTCTTCATCCATTTCTTTACACAATATTTAAAATAAAAAAGAGTTGCTAAAGCTGTTGTACATGTATAGCTTCACACACATTTGTATACTTTCTCCCATAAGCACTAGCTTTGTATCAAAGCATAGCTTTGATCCAGCTGAGGCATGGCGGCTTGTCATTGTTCAAAACCCAACTTCACCCGACAAAGGAAATTATAATTGGTATGGTGTGGAAAACCTGTCTCTCTGACGGTCAATTGGATCAGGGTCGGCCTAACCACTAACCCGTCTCTGTGGTCTTGTGGTTAAGGCACCGGCGTTCAAAGCTGGGGGCCCGGGTTCGATTCCCGGCAGAGACATTTTTTCGGCATCACCAATTTTTCCAAAGGGTAGATAGCTCTGGGGAACTTTGATTTAAGCTACGCCTACCATCGTTCTCTTCATCCATTTCTTTACACAATATTTAAAATAAAAAAGAGTTGCCAAAGCTGTTGTACATGTATAGCTTCACACACACACACACACACACACACACACACACACACACACACACACACACACACATATATATATATATATATATATATATATATATATATATACACACACATATATATATATATATATTGATTACGACTGTATAACTGCAATTGCTGAACGTGATCAAGTACATGTATATTGGAGGTCATGTACTACAATGTTTAATAGGCTGAAAAATGTTGCTAAATGATTTAGCTGGATACTTTTTTTTCGCCAAAGACTAATCATCAACTATATGTATGTACATATAACTCAAATGAAATCATGCGCAGTCAAGCAAGCAACGAAAGACACAACAAAGGTTTATTTTCAATTGGTCTAATGCCAGTTCATCTAATTACTAACTCGTGTACTCTCATTTTGTAAATCATCAATTCGTCCACTATCCACATGGTCTAATTGCCAATTTGTCTACCCACGATTTTGTGTAACAACCAGTTGATCCAATAGCCATTTAGTCCATAATACATTTGGTCTAATTGGAAAAGAAAATGGATATTAGACCAACTGGTTATTATACGACATGATCATAGACGAGCCGGTGATTAGACGAAGTGATGATTGGACAAAATGGTAATTGGACCATATGGTTATTAGACGAAATGTTGATGGATAGAATGACATTAGACTGAACGAAGGTAGACCATGTGGTGAGTTGGTAGTGGACGAATAGGCAATTTACCACAACAAAGAGGGACCTAAAATGACACCCGAAAATTTATTGAAGTTGTATTTTAACTAAATTCAATTTTAAAATATGCCTTAGTTGATGATTAACGTTCGGACGAAATCACTTTCGTCGCTTAATCACTGAACATCTCTTTCCAGACTATTGAACTTGCTACTGTTTGCAATTATATAAATATATATATATATATATATATATATATATATGAATATATGTATATTTATAAATGCGAAAAATTGAAATAAACATACGATATATATTAACACTCACACTAGCCGGCCCCCCCCCACACACACACACCTATATACGTATATATATATATACATAATATATACATATATACACTGGCCATCATATCGGCTGTTACTCTTCACATTCTAGTTCAGATATTTTTTTTTTTTCATTTTTGTTACTCTAGCAAGCCCTAAAAATTATAAAACATTTCTATTTATGGAAACTGTACATCAATAGTTAAAAAGTCTAAGAAAAATGTTATTTTAAAAGATTTATAAAGAAATAAAGATTCGAACTAAATGCGAACTCACAAGACTGAAGCCTGGTTTTGACGGTCGTATATATGCATTGGAAGGAGACGCACTTCACCAAGACTAGTCAGGAGAGTTGTTAATCTATCTAGAGCAATTATAGTATCATTTTCCAAAGTAGACGACGCGTACTTGAGTTCGTTTATCGTAGTTAACAACGCCTCTATCAAACTAGGTATAGGAAGATTGGTCTGGGTATGCTCATCTGGACTCCTGCTAATCAAAAAATGTGGTAAATATTCAACCATAATGGACTGTTCATCCGACTATAAGCAATTTTTAATACGACGAATTATGATTTATATTATACCCATGACGGTGAAATATACATTTTTATAGTGAATATCTACAATATTGCAATAAGATCGTAGCGTCACCGTTCCTTATTATAATACAAGTATGCCAACTTACATGCATCTTACTGTTGAAGGAACAGGCTTGACTGGCGTAGGTAAACAGATTAAACCTGTTGATGAAATCATGTGATAATATACGCTATTATCCAAACTATACTGTCACGACTCACAATCGCAAAGCAAAATGCTGAAAATTTCATCAAAATCGGATAAAAAGTAACAAAGTTATTGAATGTCAGAATTTATATATTTTTGGGGAAAACAGTTATATGCACATCGCCATGAATATTCATTAGGTAGGCTGATGATTTTTTTCCTTATGTTATTACATGAAATCATAAATGTTTCATTTTTTCATACATATGTAAATGTGTATCCATTATGATAAAAAAAAGTTGCAGCAGTAAATAACTAACATGAGTAATGTTGTCAATGCAATTGATATAGTTCTTGGTACATAAATGCTGAAATAACCTAATTCCATATGATAAGATTCAAAAGAACAAGTGGGGTTATGATATCATCAGCCCACCTGATTATTATTCATAAAGACATGTCTAGAACTGTAAATCAATAAATTCAATAACTTTGTCATTTGTTATCCAATTTTGATCAAATTTTAAGCATTTTGCTTTATGAATCTTACTTTATTTATTGAACGAAATATCCCAAGCGTGGAAAATCCCTTTTTAAACAAGAATTTGGATGATGGTTTTAGATAAACCTACAATTAAAAACAGAATATTAACAAGTGAACCGAAGTGCGTGAATGAAACTGTAGTAGACGCGATAATTTTCTAGATGGTGCAACACGCTGTAATGGCCACGGTCAGTTGTATTAAATGAAAAGTCCACCCCAACAAAAAGTTGATTTGAATAAAAAGAGAAAAATTGAACGGGTATAACACTGAAAATTCCATCAAAATCGGAAAAAAAAGAAAGTTATGAAATTTTAAAGTTTCGCTTATTTTTGCAAAGCAATTATATGCGCATCATGGTCGGGATTCAAATGGGGGGGGGGGCTGATGACATCACTCACTCACTATTTATCTTGTATTTTATTAGATGAAACATGAAATATTCTAATTTTCTCCTCATTGTCCTATGAAACTAAGTTTTATTCCGCCTTGAACATGTGGCATTACCATTGTTATAGACTTTTATGGTTCAGTTATTAAAGTTGACCTTCAACGAGTTTTGACAACTATTACGTAGATGCTTTTTGGAGCGTTGAAAATCTATTGAAAATGCTCGTCAAATAAAATTATCGGCTTATAGTTCATCGTTGAAAATGGTGAACTGGGACAACTGATCACTCTAAGATCAATTGATTTTTAAAACAAAGGGTTATGAATTCTAGTCATGGCGCAAATTACTCCATCAATGAAGTGATCCGAATCGTGCAGCGCTTGGACCACGGAGGGTAGGTCAAATTTGACGCGGCAGGAAAGTATGTTTGTGCGTAAAAGGCAAAAGCCATATAAATAGCTCTTAAGAAGGGCATAATTACTTTAAATGTTACACAAATAGCGAAAAGGCATTAGTTCCATCATGCGAGATTCAGCTAGAGGTGATAAAGATATTCAACAAGGCATGTTACAGCAAATACGACATTATCCGTTGAATGATTTTCGCATTGTGTCACAGTCAACGCATTAACCACTTATGCACACCATCACAATTCTCAATGTATAAGGTTGCATAGGAATTTTCTTCAGATAAGATTCAAGACATATTTTCACTCAGTAATTTGTTCAAGCTCTGTCATTTGAACGTCTTTAAAGTGTGTTTGGTGGGACAGACAAGGATGGAGTGGCGGTGTTATGAATTCATTAAGCTGAAGATGGGTCACTTTTGAAAAAAAAATAATGACATTTCATCATTGTTCAAGACATTATTGTTCATGTTTTGACTCGGAATGAGCTGTATGAACAATAATGTTAAAGGTATAGGTCCTTTACAAATTGTCCTTGGCGGAGAGGGGAGGACGTGATGATTTTTTCGTTGCTCTTCTAAGTAACGGAAGCACTCCGAGCAATGGTGGCACCAGTATTTTAAAACTGATGGGTGGCATAAAAACAAGTTTGGGGACATATCATGGGGGATAAGATTTATTTTGCATGTTTCATAAAATAGAGAGTAAAGTACGATCTTTAGGGACTAGGGCACTGGATTCACCCGTTGGGTCCATGCTGGGGTGACGGGTCCAAGTATAAAACACGCATATACGTGTTTCTATTACAGTACAATAGCGTTCCATATTTTGACAGGTGTGTTGGCTCAGATGGTAGAGCGTCCGTCTCATAACCGGTAGCTCGGGAGTTCAAACCCCAGCCCCATCAGACGAAGAGACGTTCAAAGATGGGATTTGTTGCAACTCTGTTTGGCGCTCAACGATTAAAGGGATCCTCGTCAAATGGCGCTGCACAGCGGCTGACGGGCCCATTATCAAAAGGGCAAAACAAATTTTCTGAGTATTTTCTTTTTTCTTGTCTATTTCGAGCAATAAAATAAAATGGATTTTCATATTTTTCATTTTTTCAAAGGAGGTGGGAGGGGGAGAATATGTTAATTTATGTTCCCAGATCGGCGGCTTGATTTTTGGGGGTTGGTTTAGGCCTATGTATCAACCAACTAAAGAATGGAGTTTTAATTTTAGGTACATTTAATTAGCTTTATTATTACAAGAAAGTGTATCTCGCATGGCATAAATAAATACTGCTTTTAGAATATGTGATTCATTTAGGCCAAATAAATAAACATTTTTCAATATTCTTAGCAGCTTCTGGCTATACAGTGCGTCCCAGAATAAACGAAACCGAGATTTAGCGATCATTTATCATAACTTAATCATAAATAGAATAGATAAATGACCTACCAATTTAAAGCTTAGAATCTCCTCTTTCATCTGATGTTACTTAGCTTATTTCTTATTCACGCATGAGTGAGCAAAAACAATTTGAAGAAAGGATACCAAAAACTCATTTGGCGAGGGGTATCTGGGTTTCAAAAAGAAAACCACATTTCTGAAAAGTTCAATGTCTACTCTTTAATTTGGTACCTCAATTAAAGAAAATGGTCAAGAAATAAAAAAGTTCTGGTCATTTGAAATAAGGCTTGTATTTCCATAATTTCATGAGATAAACGTGTTTTCACCGGTTTCCCACAGAAGCTTTCGCATGGTGAACAAAAGATTTAATGCATGGCTGATCGTCAACAAAACGGAGTGTTGAGTGAGTTTGAAAGCCAGCCTGGAGAACCTCTTCATTTTATGAAATTATTGAAATTCAAGCCTTATTTCAAATGACCAGAACTTTGTTATTT